>NC_133544.1:6250000-7500000 GCF_048773025.1 Camelus bactrianus
TTGCATGTGAATTTATGATCCCCCTCTACTTAGAAAATCATCGATGGCATTCAAGAATATAACCCTTCAGTGTTCTGCATTCAGGGAGCCAGAAGAGAAGTTTCTTAAGGCCAGAAGGAATAACTTCCTAGTTCCAACAATAAAGAAAATGTTGAGGATTTGGCAGTCTGTGTCCTGGTAGGCTCCCCCCTCCCCGATCAATTACCCAGGATAACATCTCGGCTTCCCAAAAGATGTGCCAATGTCCCTGCAGGGAGATGAGAGAAAAGAAAAGCATGAGATTGTTGAAACTTGACAGAATATGGCATCTGGTAGGTTATGGACCCATTTACAAACATGGTGAAACCTGGCTCTCTTCAACTGTTTCCTGCTGTGAAAAAGTGGCTTATTTTAAATCAGAATAAACAGAAAAGCAGACATAAAACTGTGTGTACCTAAGGCTTTGACTCTAGTTATGGGTGTAAATTTCCTTTTGTGTTAGAGAAGAGATGGATTTTTTTCCCCCAGTATTCTTTTCTGTCAGGAGAATGCCCCTAATTTTGAAAAACAAAATTTGGGTGATTTCTGATACTATCACCATAGAGACTGAGTAATGTCTTAGCTCCTTTGCTAGAACAAAATAGCACAGACTGAGAGGCTTATAAACAACAGAAATTTATTTCTCACTGTTCTGGAGGCTGGACATCTAAGATCAAGCTGCCCAGAAATTCCACGTCTGGTGGGGACCCACTTTCTGGCTTGCAGACCGCCATCTTTTCACTGTGTCCTCCCATGGAGGGGCCAAGGGAGTTCTCAGGGGTCTCTCTTATAAAGGCACAGACCCTATTCATGAGAGCTCTGGCCTCATGGCCTAATCATCTCTCAAAGTCCTCACCCCCTAATCCTGTCACATCAGGGATTAGGATTCAACATATGGCCTTTGCGTGGGACACAGTCAGTCTACTGCAGGTAATAAAAGTTTTCTACTGGTCACAATGAACACGTGCAAACTATCTTCAGATGCCATCAGACTCTGTGCTTTTTGAATCCAGTACTCGAATGTTGATCCAAAAAGGAAAAGATGGTTTGAGCACAACACTCTTTACCATGTTCCCTCTGAAAGGATTTCAAGCGGACAGTTTGCAACCACTCAAAAGATGTAAGAGTTGATCAGTTCCCAAGCTCATCCTCCGGCAAACTTCCACCCAGTGTTTTAGTTTCAAGTCATGCGTCTTTTCTGTGAAGCTCCCCAGACCCACCCACACGGAGCTGGCCACTTGTCCTTTTGTTCAGACCTTTTTCTTTCATTTACCTTCCTCGTGGGGGTTCACTCTTTGCTGTGTGCTCAGACAAATCTCCCCTCTCTCTGAACTTTTCACCAGAGCAAAGACTGTTCCTTCTCTATCTGCTCCTCTACTCTGAAATAGCGCCCGCCCTAATCTGAGATCCAGCGTCTCCCAGCTCCGTGCCTTGAACAAATGCCCTAAGCCCTTTAGGACTTGGCTTCCTCAACTACAGACTCAGAATAATACCAGTAGCTTCCATGTAGAGTTGTGGTGAGAATTTAATGTGGTCCTTCTTTTCCTCTAAATTTTCTGTAAATGGAGTTATGGGGCTTGAACCCAGAACCTCGTGCACGCTAGTCACATGCTCTACCACCGAGCTCTGCCCACCCCCCTAAATGTGATCATTCTTAAAATCTTAAGAGTAACTGCTTGATGTGGGTCCAGGAAAAGGAAGATCCATTTCTGCTGTTAGTAAGCTTCAACAACTTTATTCCACATCCAAGAATGGTTACAGTGAATTTGTGGTCTAGAGATTTGAGTTTTCAAAAAGGTGCATCCCCCTGAGTGTTCCGAAGCAAACAAGAGGAGATCCACTTCACCACGTGGTGTCTCCGTGTCTGGGGTGGGGGCTGATGGCCGAGCGAGCCCTGCGGCAGGGCGGCAGGGCGGCAGGGCGGCGGTTCATGAGCAAAACAGCGATAAAAGCCTATCAACTGTCACAGCTGCACCCGAAAAAAAGTTAATTAAAGGATTTTTTTTTTGTGTGTGTGCCTTCGAATCAAAGAGGCCATGGATGAAGAAATCTGCAGAAATTATCTAAGGCTTCTTCAACCTTAGCATTTATTATTCAACGCCTCACTCGTTGCCCTGATTATAAATATTTAATCACCGAACAACCGTAAGTGGCTGGGTCTTCCAGGAGGACCTGCGCGCACTAAGGGGAATCAGAAGGGGGTGGGAGGGCAGAGGGAAGCGAGAGAGAAATCTGAGGACGAGGAGGCTCCAAGCTGCATCTAGGTGAGGCAGGGCCGGTGAGGGGCTGTGAAGGACACCGCCGAACTGGCCTTTGAAAGCAGATTACCAAGTACTTGAACGTTTCATTTTGTGTGTATTCACTGGAGTTCAAAGCCACCTCCACCCTCCACTGCTTCACAGCCACTGTCAAGGGTGCCCTTGGAAAACAAGCAGAACATGTTCTTAATGAAAGCAGAACCCTGAGCAGGGAGAGGGGCTGTCCATGCCCATGCCTTTTGTCTGCCTTTCTCCTTTCCCTCTTGGTCTCAGCACACACACACACACACACACACACACACACAGAAGGCTTGGCGAGCTTAGGGTCTATCAATAATGCATGTGCAGCACTGTATTCACCCCCAGGCCAGGAGAGGAAGTGGAGGGAAGGGGCTTGTGTTACTTCTGGGCATTGATGAGGTCGCGTCTGCAATTGACAGGTATGGGGGGAGACACCTTAAGTGCAAATGGGTGAAAGTTTGCTCAGGTAGCTAACTGTCAAGTGCTCAGGAAAAAAGGCGCTCATCAAGGTCTGCTTGGTTGAGGTGTGTCCCCTGAAGTCCGTCTGCTGAGACCGTAACCCTCAGTGCATCAGAATGCGACCTCATTTGGAAGTAGAGTCATTGTAGTTGTGATTCGTTAAGTTAGGATGTGGTCACACTAGAGTGGGGTGGGCTCAAATCCAATACTACTGGTGTCCTTATAAAAGGGAGGAACTTGGGCGCACGGAAACATCCAGGGAGACCACCACGTGAAGACGGAAGTAGACATCAGGGTGATATTTCCAGAAGGAAGTTTAAGATCATCAGCTTGTCACCAGCAGCTACAAGAAAGACGGGAAAGACTCTCTCTCACAGCTCTCAGAAGGCACCAACCCTGAGGACACCTTGATTTCAGACAACTGGCGTCCGGAACTGTGAGAACAGATTTCTCTTGTTTGTGCCACTCAGTCTGTGGCACTTGGTCATGGCAGCCCTAGCAAACACACACCAAGACAAGAGTTTTTGAGGACAGTTACCTAAATCTTGGCAACATCACCCTGCAAGGAGACATCCTTCCAGGTGTCTGCCTCTGATTCCTCCCCCTCGCTGGTTCTTTACCTTAATATTCTTCATAGGTGGTGTGACCCAACCGCATGCTGGGATGCTCTCTTAGAATTCTCCAGAGAAACAGAAGCAATCGAGATTTATTATTACAAATAATAAATAGAATCATAATTATATATAATTATACATTATATATCTATAGTTAATATTAGCCTACTAATAGTCTACCAATGTAAATCTTAATGTCATCCAAAATCACCCCCAAGGGAACATCCAGAACAATGTTTGACCAAATATTTGGGCTTAGAGTTCACCATAAAATTTGCCATCACAAACATTTTCCACTATGATAGGTTTGAACATTGTCTACACACAATAAGGTAAAATATAGTCAGTGGATGAACAAATAAGCAAAATGTGGTAAATCTATACAACAGAATATTATTCTGCCTTTTGGAGATTCTGACACATGCTACGACATGGATGAACCTTGAGGATATGATGCTAAGTGAGGTAAGCCAGGCATAGAAAGACAAATACTGTATGATTCCATTTATATGACGTCTTGTGCCTGGAGTAGTCAAATTCACAGAGATAGAAAGTAGACTGGTGGTTGTCAGGGGATGCGGGGAGTGGAGAATGGGGAGTTAGTGTTTAATGGGGACAGAGTTTCAGTTCTGCAGGGTGAAAATAGTTCTGCAGATGGATGGTAGTGATGGTTGCACAACAACATCTATGTACTTAGTGTCACTTAAGTACTTAAAAATGCTTAAAAATGGTTAAAATGATAAATTTAAATGGTGTGTCGTGTATTTGGCACAATTAAAAATATATACATATATAATGGCTATTGAGTATCTCGCAGAACAGTTGGAAAGTTTGCAGAACCAGGCTTCGTATTAGGTTTCCAGAATTGACCTGATGTGACAAGGTCGCTACTGGTGCCAATGGTGGTGCTGCATGGTGGCCAGGAACCCAGCCCTGCTAGACTTGCTAGTGAAGCCACCATGACACTCATCCTTGGAACAGCTGTCTTCTCTGAAAGACTCGTCTCAGCCAGCAGCCTTGCTGGCAGAATGCAGTGGATATAATGATCCCTTCTGGGTGTCTCTCACTTCCCATCTCAGCATCTGTGTTAGTCAGGGTTCCCCAGGGAAACTGAAGCAAGAGATTCTATGGTATGCACAGGAAGATATTTGTTTTAGGAAAATGGTTTATGCAATTATGGAGGCTGAGCAGCCCCATGACCTTCTCTCTGAAAGCTAGAGACCCAGGAAAGCTGGAGGTGCAATTCAGTGTGTGTCTGAAGGTTTGAGATCCAGGAGTACCAAGGACAAAAAAAAAAAGATCAATATCCCAGCTCAAGCAATCAGGCAGAAAAAGGCAGAATTCTTCCTTCCTGTGTCTTTTTGTTCTATTCCAACATTCAACAGATTGGATGATGTCCAAGATACTGGGGAGGGTGATCTGCTTTACTGAGTCCACTGATTCAAATTCTAATTTCATCTGGAAACACCCTCACAGACACACCTCAAAAAAATATTTAGATGAATATCTGGGCATCCTGTGAGCCAATCAAACTGTTGTGTAAAATGAACCATCACAGCATGCTGTGGGCCTATCTGGAGGAATGGATGGCAAGTTTGAGCCCTGGCTGCAGCAGCGGCAGGGGAAGTGAATATCCTGGCTCCACTGCAGGAAAGAACATACTAGAAGTCCAGAAATTCCTCTCCAAATATCAAGAGTATCTAAAAGGCATCAAGCAGACAGAATGAGGGGAATGATCCTGCACAAACACCTCCCCTATTTGTTGGTTATAAGGTCACCATCACAGTGCCCAATGTGGAGGAATCTGGCAATGTATGAAAGCAATTCTTTTTATTGTAGTTGCAGTAATGTTATAATCCGTTTTATTACTAGTATAATACGATCTATTCTAGTAGATCTTAATGGTGGTTAATAAAATATTGATGCATTTTATTTATTTTTTCATATATTTCTTTGCAAAAACAAGGCATATACTGACTCTTCTCATGTGCGATGGTAGATCATTAGTCTAGTGATTTACCTCCCAGGAGACCAACCCTTAGTCTACAATTAAATACATGGTTCAAGAGGCATGAACAGAGGCTATGAAGGTTCTGCCATTGGGGCTTACTGGAGATCACTGTAGAGGCCAAATAAAGAGACATTAATTGTCTTCTTTGGAGTATGCATGACAAGTTTATGACAGATGGGATGAGAAGTACGCATACTGTGCAGTGATATCCATGAATACTGACTCAGGGACATACCACTTCTCTTCCAAGGTGTGGTCTTCCTCGTCAATGGCTTTTGTTAGTGATTTGCATTCAGTGCTCTGTTCGATGGACCTCATGGTAGTTCTCATTTCTCTTTCTTCCTTGCCCTCCCTTACTCTTCCCTTCAGCCTCTGCTCTAATGTTATGTTGGCACTGCTCGTACGTTGTTTCAGAATCACAATGCACAAGTCAGCCATTTCTATGCTTTGCAAAACTTTTTGTTGTAGGTGTGTCACACAATCATCTGTCATAGTCACCACCTCTGTCTCCTGCCTCTGCTGACCCTGGTAAATGAATCTGCTTTCTCCTGTGATTTCAGGGTGTTGATGCATTTCGCTGCAAGTATCATACCCCACTGGACTTTGGGTACTAATGATAGGTCAAAAAGAAGGTTTTGCCTCCTCTGAAAAATGAGAGCCCTATTCCTTTCTTTTAGAACATCAACCTTGCCTGCCAAGGGGGATCTCTCTGAAAGGAAGCTCTAGTGCTCATGTGTTAGTACAACAGTATGGTTTTTATCTGCACATGTTGATGAGAAGAGTTGTTTGTTGATTGGGGTCCAAATTAGAAAAAGGTTTCAATCTCTCCTTGGGCAGAAGTGTGTCCTAGGAAGCACCGTGATGGGACTGCCATGCCCACCGTGGTGACTGCTCTCAGTGGTTGTAACAGCATTTCACATCTGTGTACATATAGGCTACTAGCATCCCTGTAACCATGGGAGCCACATTCAAAATCAGGACTTACACCGAGGACTGCTGATTCCTTCTTGGGTATACATGTTCTGAGAGGAAAACATATCCATTTGAAATTCCATGGGCTAGCACATTTATTTATTTATTACTAATTAACTAATCAATTCCAGATTATTTTCCATTATAGATTATTATAAGATATTAAATATAGTTCCCTGTGCTCTATAGTAGGTCCTTGTTGTTTACCTATTTTATATGCAGTAGTGTGTATCTGTTAACCCTAAACTGCTAATTTGTCCCTCCCCTCCTCTACTCCTTTTTGGAAACCGTATGTTTGTCTTCTATGTCTGTGAGTCTATTTCTGTTTTGTGAGTAAGTTCATTTGTATCATTTTTTTTTTTTTTTAGATTCCAGGTATAAGTGGTACCATATGATACTTGTTTTTCTCTGCCTGACTTACTTCACTTAGCGTGCTAATCTCTAGGTCCAGCCATGTTTCTGCAAATGGCACTGTTTCATTCTGTTACTTACTTATTATTAAAATCAAACACTTTAGTGGGTCTTATTTTGTGCCCATAATTGTACTAAGTGATTTATGCACATCAACATGCTTTACATTCACACCGACAATCCAGTGAGATATGAACTAGAACTATATTTTCCAGTTGAGATAGTTGAGGTATGGAGGATTTAAGTAGAATTGAGATTTTTAGATGGCGAAAGATAAGTAAGCTGATCTCAAAGAGGTGGCATTTGAATGGGACCAAAAGTAAGCATGGAGTTGGGAGATGAGAATGATGAGAATTGGGAGAATTGCTTAAGTGTCCACAGATGGAGGGGTGCACCTTCCAGACCCTTCTAGGGGCCAGAAGGAAGGAGTTCAGTCTTGAAAGGACTTTATCTTCAGAACAGTAGGAACTTGTTTAAAGATTTTAACCAATATTAAAGAAAAATACTTGCAGTCTTATGAAATGTTCATTTTAGAATGCAGTTAAACATGGAAGTGACAAAGTTTGTGAGTAGCCTGATTTTCCTTAATATTAAAGACTCCAGTTAAGACTGTTATGTTTTCCCTCTCAATCCCTGTAAGAGAAATACATACCTTTAAAAATAATAGAAAGTTGCAAAACAACCCCCTGAGGTGTAAATGTCTAAATGACCAACTGGAAGATGGATAAAGATGCGCCCATCCTAATTAGATGCACTGAAACCCCAGGAAAGAGAAGCAGCTGGACTTTGTCCTCCTCCTTCCTCCGTTCATTGAGCAGGATGCCGTTTGAAGTTGGAACTTCCATGTCACTATACTTCGGCAACAGGGGCATTTTCAACCTTTCGGAACTCCTTTTTAAGAGATTAGAAAGTCAGCCTGTCTTCACCCAAATCAAGACTCCTTGAAGGAAGCTAGTGGGTGTTGGAGAACTTCCCTAGGAGCATCATGAGACTTCTCTCATTTATTTGCCACTGAGTATTTCCAATGTACATGGTGCACTATGGAGGAAAAACCAAAACTGAATGCAGTACCATTTTCTTCAGTCTTTCCATCCATGAGATGCATAGTTATGATTTACATGCTTCTCTCCACCCACCCAGACACAGAAGACTCCCATAGAAGTGTTCATTTTATTTCTCATGCTCGCTAGGTGGCCTGGAACATGAAACCACCACTTAAATGAACATGTTTAACTGACAGAGTGCCTACTTTCCAAAGTGTAACCTCACTCACACACAGCTCCCACTTAGGAGCTTGACAATGGCCAATCACCGTTCTTGTTGGTTAGTCTCACACTGTCTCCCCAGTTGAGAGATTCTGGAAGAATCTATCAATTCAAAGCAAAGAGGATGCATTCCATTCGTAGAATAAATTTACAAGTCTTGCAAAAGATGTAAGATGCCCTAAAGTTGATGGAAGTATTAGAGAATTGCTCAAATCACATGTGGGATGGGGAAGACTAGTCAACATCCACGTTATTGCCTTACCTTACACTGTTTTTCCCTGTATGTTATGCTAGATTTGTTTTTATGTTTTAGCCCTGCTGGAAGGTACATTCCATGACAACAGATATCTTTGTCTTTCCTGTTCTCTGATGCATTCCAAGCACCTAGAAGTGTGTCTCAGAACATAACAGATGTTTAATCGATGTGCATTCAATAAATAAATGTCTTCTTTTCCAGTCTAGACTATTACCAAAGGTGAGAGCTTAGTCTATGTGTTGTTTTGTTGCTTTTTACTCCTCCACCCCAGCTCAGAGAAGAATGACTGACACACAGTAGACATTCAACAGATATCTGTTGAATAAATAAATAATTTGACATTTACTTCCAATGAGCAAACTTGAATAAGAAAAGTATTAAAAGAGGCCCTTGGCAAAACTGATACAAATCAGGAATATTGTTGCAAAAAATGTATGCCTCTTTATGAACTTCTCACAAAAATTAAGTACCTTATGAAACTTATTTCATCATGTGGCCATTCACTCTTTGTTCACTTAAAAATGTACATGGCTTTGCAATTGTAAAGTATTTATATCATATATATAAAGTGTATGGTAAGTTCATTTTCATAATGCTATTTTTATTTTTCAAGATAAATTGCCAATCGATTCTCTTTTGTTCCATTATTAACTATGACAGTGTCATTCTTTTTTATTTAATTGATTATTTAAAATGGCTTATTTCCAGCACCAATTCATCCTAGGACAACCTTGAACTTCCTTTATGTACTTTATATGCTGCACTTGTTACTATATTACACATAAGTCTGTTTCCATATTATTTTGTTAAAAGTCTTCACAATAAAAATTAGCTGGAAACCATCCCATCTTGTGGCTATGAAGGGTTTCTTAAACTGTCCTTTATTTTAAAATGTTTAGTTTTCAACTTTACGCTTGAAATCACATTGCAATGAGCCTTCTATGCACACAGGTTGTTTTTTCTCTCCCTCCCCATTTAATGTTACCTCCCTATGAGTCAAAGAATAAATATGTTCAAGACTTTTTAAAATTGAAATATAGTTGATTTACAATGTTATGTTAGTTTCTGGTATTTAGCAAAGTGATTCAGTTATACACATATACATATTTATGTGCATTTTTTCATTATAGGTCATTACAAGATATTGAATGTAGTTCCCTGTGCTATAGAGTAGGTCCTTGATGTTTATCTACTTCACATATAGTAGTTTGTATATGCTAATCCCAAACTCCTAATCGATCCCTCCACCCTCATCTTTTCCCCTTTGGTAACCATAAAAAAGAATAAAATAATGCCATTTGCAGCAACATGAATGGACCTAGAGATCATCAAACTAAGTGAAGTAAGTCAGACAAAGACAAATATATGATATCATTCATATGTAGAATCTAACAAATGATACAAATGAACTTATTTACAAAACAGAAAGAGACTCACAGACATAGAAAATGAGCTTATGGTTGTAGTTAAGACTCTTACTGCTTTCGTCAAAGTGCTTCCTGGAAGGGTGGCTCCTAGCTTACTGCCATCACTAATGGACAAGAATGTTTCATTGAGTCCTATCACCTTACATGTTTATTTCCTAGGCTTAAATAAGGGCTCATTATTTAAATGTTTATCTTATTGCTGATGGATGAATTTGATCCTTCTTCTCTCCACCACTTGGTGGTTACCTGGTTGTATTTAATCTTGTCTATGAGGTTCTGTTTGCATAATCTTTTCCCTTAGAGGTAAGCCATGTTCAAATCCTGGCTTTTGTACTTAATATCAACTTGACATCGCAGCCAGTTAAGCTCTCTGCTTTTCCTTTTTCTCATCTATTAAATGGGGGAACCCACTCTAAATTGATAATCTGGTTCTTTCCTCTGCTTGGTAGACTCACTGCCCACAGAGCAAGAGTCCAAACGTAGGGTGAGGTAAGAAGTCCTTCATGAACTGCCCTTGCCTGACGTGCATCTCCAGAGTCATCGCTGGAAATCCTCCCCCGACTTTACGCTCCATCTACAAAGTCCTCATGGTTCTCAATAGAGGATGGCATTACTTTTTCATCCCACTCAGGCTCTACACGTGTTTCCTTCCTTTGAACTGTCCTGCCATGTTCTCCCTTCTTTGCTTTGATGACTTTTCTTCAATCTCAAAATTCAAGTGAGGCGTTCCCTCCGCTGGGCTGCCTCTGCTATGCCTTCAGTTCTAGGTTCCATGTTCCTCCTCTCTTTTCCCTGAGGCGCCACCGCAGATCCCACATCCCTGCTGTTGTTGTAGTCAGTAGAAATTAGGACTTCTGTTACTTGCCACCCACGGGGAGTTCTTGGAAGATAAGGACTATCTCAGGCTCTTAGTCCTATGTCTTGGAAAATGGCGCTCAACACATTTTATAGTTAATAAATAGATTAGTTTGAGTTTCTTGTGAATCTACTCAGAGAAGATGATAAGACACAACAGAAAATGCAGCTTCTGAATCCCTGATGGGGAGATCATCACATCACGGAGCTGTTTTTGTCATTGAAGGATGAAACCCATCTACCATCCCTGGGTCCACTTCCCTCCCCCGCTGGGGGCTTTCAGGAACCAGGTCTCCCGATGCTTCTTTCTAACCTGGGAAAGCTCCAAACTGCCAAGAGTAGGCAAGCACAGAAGCCTGGGACACAGGTCCTGCCAACAGAACTAATTGTACAGCAACATTCTTTGGCATCCCCACAAAGAACATCAGAGCCATCAAAGGTGCGGACAGAGAGGCGCTGCCTACGTGCCCGCTGGGGGGCGGGTGTTCGTACCCTCCAGATGCCAAGAGGCATGGAGCTGGCAGGATGCACCTTCTCCTTACTTTATTCAGTGCACTCATAAACTGCGCCCAAGAACAAAGAATCTCTCAGGCACGTCTCATCGGCTAAAGCAGGAATCTGGGCTGAGATGGGAAGTCAGGAAGCCACCCTAGAGCTGCTCCCTTGGGCAAATTCCTTGTGTCAGCTTGAGCTTGGACCTTGCGCCATGAAAACTGTGCTCTGTTCTGAGGAAGAAAGCCGTTTTAGACACAGCCTCCAACCCCCAGGGCTCGAAACCTGGAGTCCAGCCTGCAGAAGGGAGTGGTGGAGTAGAAGCTGCTCAAGCTGACTTGCCTCTGAGACAACAGATGCTGGGAAGGAGGTCTTCGCTGGCTACCCCACTGGCCACTGCGGTGCCACACTGTGTGTTGTCACAAGATGCCCAGGAATCCCAGAACTCGAGCAACATCTCTCGCACCCTGCTTCAGATGAAGGAAACTATTACGCCCAGCTACTAAGTACCAGGCGCTGTCACACATGCACTTATTTTGTTCTCATGACAACCCCAACACGTGGCTACTGTTCCAGGCAGTTCTTTGAAAAGAGTAACCTGAGATCCAGTAAATAATCATTTCTCTAAAGGCTTTCTATCACTCATTCTGGAGCTTGACTCTGTTCAGATCTAGACAGATCAGGTGTGCCTTCTATAGATCAGCTGCCCCCAGCGGACCACAGGCTTTCTAGAAGAAACAGATCTGCCCTCTGCCTGCACCTGAACGGAGCCCAGCTTAGCTCAATCAGATCAGCCCATCATCAGCCAATTGCAGATCCATTTGTGACAAGTAAATAATAACAATGACACAACAATAATATACATGCAGTGTGTGAACTTTGCTGCACTCTTAGTTTAACAAACTGACCCAAAACTATGTATTTTTGAGACAAGGGAGAACACTGAACATGGATTAGATAGTGCATAAATTAGCTATTCAGGGCTATTAAGAAATTCTTAATTTAAGTGTGATCTATTGCGTGTGTGTGTTTGGGTATCTGTGCTACATTTTTTCCTGTAAGAAATTCGCGCTGATGAAAGATTTCAGGTAAACTGGCATGATATCTGAGATTTGCTTTAGAATATTCCAACATAAGAAAAAAATAGGCAGATGAATGAAATAAGATTGATAAATTGTCCATAATTTCTGAAGCTGGGCACATAGGGGCTTTTTTGCATGTTTGGAAATTTTCATGATTAAAAGAGATGTTAGCATCATTATCTCTGAGAAGTGGGAATTGGGTGGTTTTTAATCTCTCTCACTGTGTCTCTTAGGAATTTTCAAATTTGATACCGAAAACATGCATCACTTTAAATGCTCTTTCTTGCTCCACATCTTGCATTTTTCTAGATACACAGTTCAGCTTAGATGCTTGACTTTCTCTCTTTAATTTGTATGAAAAGCTCTCTAAAATATTTCACATCCATCCCTGCTTTCCTTGAAAGATGCCGTGAAGTACACGAGCTACGCTTTTCCTTGTGACTGTGGCAGATTGCAGAAACACCCCAATTTCCCACCCTGCCTCCTTCTACACCGTCTGCAACAAGACTTTGCACCTCTTCCCATCGTACAGTGGAGTCTGTTTCCCATTCCCTGGATCCTGGACCAGCCCGTGACTCGCCCTTAGAATGTAGTGGACGTGACTACATGCCAGTTCTGAGTCTAGATGTTCAGAGGCTTTGTGGGCTCTCTTGCTGCCTCGGGCTCCTACAATTGCTGGGAGAACCGACACAGGTTAGCCCGCTTGAGTGTGAGGAACCATGTGCATTACAGATAGAGTCCTAGCTGAGACCATCCAGAGTAGCCAGGCTGTGACCTACCCACCAGCTGCCTGAAGATTTATGCCCAAGTCCAGCTGCGAGACAACAGCCCAGCCCACTGCCCAGGACTGCCCAGGACCCAGAGACTCCTGGAAACCACTCCACTCTCTGCTCCTCCTTGCACGCCACTGGGCATAGCCTATGGCTGTGACACAGAATTGTTATGGCAATGGACAACTGATAGGAGTCACCGAGACATAACTTTTGAAAGTAAGTTAACACTAGCTGAAGTAAGGGGTGGCCTTTGAGCAGAGGAGGAGTATTTACTTCTGCCCTGAATGGCCCCACTGCCTGGTGCCTTGGTGCTTTCTATTTAGTTAACAAAAAAATTGGTAAGATTTAACTATGACCAAGACACTGTGTGAGGCATCGCTGAGTAGGTTCAGATTTACATTACTGCTTCTAGGGACCCACATGTATCTAAAGTCATGTCCTCATTGTGTCCCTTTCCCCAGTGTGAAACCAGAGATAGACCCTGGTGTCTTGGTGGCGATGCACTGCGTACCCTGCAGGGGTGCTCACTTCTGGGAGAAACACACAAACCTAGTTTAAGGCTGGTCAACTCTATTCCAAGGACATTTTTTTTTTTTTCACAGAGAGAGAAAATCACTTACTACATTAAATCCATTAACGATGCTGAAGATCCGCCTTCTTTCCAACAAATCCCTAGAGTTCCAAGCAGGAACTATCTCATGCAATTAAGGAGATACAATCAAACAAGATATTTACTACAGATTTTTTTTCCTTGCACACCCAGACATAATGAATTAAAACCTCTGAACAATAGAAAAACCAGAGCAGCTATCTATAAATCTAGTCTGGAGAAGTAAAAGTACAAGCTATACAATTTAATCCTAAGTGCCTTTTTTACTAATGAAGTAAAGCACACTAAAATATTCATGTACGTTACATTTCTTATAATTAAAATACTGGCATTATTTTTAAAAAGTATTCAAAAGAAGTGACTAGAGCTGTGATGTCTGCCCAGAATGACTGTGTTCTCATTCCTGGCTTACACTAGACCACTGAGTTGAGTACAAATTGCAGTTTTTGAAAGTATGTACATGCAAAGATTTTCTAAGTTGAGTTCAGTTAGGTTGGCAAGCGTATTTAGTGCCTATTCTATGCTGAGAAACACCAAGCTAAAGAAGGCATTGTACAACCACCAAAATCTTATCTGGATGACGTCCTTATAATGAAGTAAATGCTATCCTAACAGTTAACAGTAATCCCAAGAACCAACAGGGGTCCAGGAAAGGGATGCTTAGCCCAGCTGGCAAAGACAGTTATTTTAGAGGCCAAGGGAAGGGTTCAGAGTAGAGGGAGTGTTTCTTTGGGGCCAGTCTTCAAAGATGAGTAGGAGTTAACCAAGGGAAGGGATAGAAATGAAGGCTGACCTTGATAGGGAAGTTTCATCTCCATTTCACAAGGGAGCACACCAAGGCTGGCAGGAGCTGGAGTAAGCGTTCAAGTTTGCATCACAAGGGGGAGAGTTTGGGATTTGAACCCAGAACTGCTCGATCTTGATATGTGTGACCTTCTCCTACAGTTGCCATCTTTATTTCAAGTACCCTCCTCCTTGTTGGAGGAGTGAGTGGTTTGGGGTTCTGGATAGCTTACTATGTGTGCACATGAAGGTTAAAATCAAGGTGGACTGGAAAATGAAGTGGCTGATTACTTTGGTCTAAAGTCAGACATGGTTTTCAGACACATCTTATTTGTGTTCCGAGCAGGCAGATTTGCAAGATGCACTACTTCCCATATGAACATAATCCCATCTGGTAGAGTCCAGCTAAAGCCATATCTCATCTGTAGAGCCATCCACCCATCTGAAGATTGCTTTTGGTTTTGAATGAGTCTAGCAAAGTAATATGTATACTCACGTTTGACTAACAGTAACTGCTGACCAAAGGCATCCTAAGTCATGGAGCTCCTTCCAGCCTTCTCAGCATCGTCTCCCACTGGTGGCTGATCATTTACTCAGCTGTTTAGGTCACTTCGTCCCACAGGTCCATCTCTGTGCTGCACTTGAGTGTTTGCATTTGCTGCCACTCTGCCCAGAACACAGTGCCGCCCTCTCTTCACCACTCTGTGTGGTCGTCTGGCTCCTTCTCATTACAGAAGTTTCAGTGCAAATGTTGCCTCCTCAATAAGGCCTTCCCTGGCCATTCAACCTACATATTCCACGAGCACCATCAGTCTCTATGTCTCTATCACTAGTGCACATGCTGTAAGTCCTCTGAGCTGCCACCATCCTAGTATTTCCAGGATTAATCACCTGTGTCTGTTGGCTTTCTGTCTGGGCACATGAAAGTGTAAACTTTGACTTAGGACTTTTACAGTTTCTTTAGGCCCTAAAGCAGTTCCTGACACATACTTTTAAGTCTTTAATAAAGATTGATTGAATGAAAGGACAAAAGAAGAATAATTTCCACCTGTGACTGGTTGGGGACCAACATTTTCTCTGACTCTTTCTAAATGCTAAACCCTTTGAAGGCAGGGGCTTACTACCATCAACACCCAATTAGAAATTCGTTGTTGAGTTGGCTTTTGATTGAGGATTTAATAATGTCTTGGTTTGTACATTTCCCTGCAGAACAGGCTGCCTCTTGGTGCCGGAGATGAATTTCTTCACTATTTTTAGAATAAACACTCTTATTCCAATTATTCTCTCCACAAAGTGCTGTTTTTGGGGTCCACACCCTTTCTTTGTCCCAGCGGTAAGTATTTAGAGTAGCATGTTAGACTTTGCGTATCACTTTAAATGTCATCAGTCACGTCCCATTGATTTTATTCTCTGTTTTGGTGACGTGTGTATTATTTATCCCTGTGCACAGGGGAGAACACTGAACTTCACTGAGCTTAATTCACTTTTTTTGAAAAAAAAAAAAAACAAGTTAGTCCAGAAGCAGAAGAGGAACTGTGTCTGCGGGTCTGGTTAGGGTTTACTTCTGAGAACCTCAGCCCCAGTGGGCGCTGGCATCCACAGGAAGGGATGGAACCATCGCCCTCAAGGAACTTACAGTCATAACCTGCTACGATGTGTTACAAGCCGAGCAGTGCACCTGCACAGAGAACAAATCCAGTAAATATGGAATAAACGATCGAAAAGGAAGTGATAAAATAGCAGAACGCTGAATTGTCTGCTATGATTCCATGAATCTCTCAAATGACAATATAAGGGTCAGTAATTAAAAGGGTTCAGTAAAGAACAAAGGTAATATAGTGGTTTTATGTACCTTGATGGAGGTGATTCCAAGGAGGTCAAAACAGGATGAACTTACTAAATGGAAGTGTATGCACCTGTGTCATTGAGTTTTAAAGATATTGTGCTTGGTATTTTGATAATTTCTGCTCTGTCCTGTTGCAAATGGCCCAGGTAAATTTAATTAAATTTGGTGACACTGAGGCGATATGTGAGCAGAGAACGCCATCTTCTTCACGTATTGTGTGCTTTCAGTAGATCACTCCGAAGCTCCTTGTCCTCCTCTGCTCCTTAGATAAAAGTGCCTCATTACCTTGCATCACTTTCATATTTAAGACATAGGAAAAGACGGAAACAGCAGTGAGAGGCAGAGGACACAAATACGCAAGTCGTGGGGAGAGAATGCTGAGGTGTGATAGGTATACAGCTAACAGGCTGTCCTGCAAAAGGCACACAGATGTCGTTTCTATTTGAAAGACAGGAGCCAGGCCATTTTCAATTCACTTAATTAATAAGTGGGGACCTTCGGAATAAATTATAGGTACTTTGAACCTGAATGAGTTATTATAATGGCTTGCCAAAAAATAAGAACAAACAAGCAAGAAAGCCACAATGCATCGGATACTGTAAACAGTGAAGAGGACCATTACAGGAGTGTGTTTGCAATCAATGTTCATTTCCTATTCTTTTTAGATTTTAGAGACCCCAGTGAAAATGTATATTTCTACCCTGTGATAAGATGCACCTCTGTTTAGAAACTCAAACTAACCAGTGCAGCCCATGCTGGCTTACGACAAGCTCCGTTCAGGGAGGAACGCCACTGACTCCCCTGGGTCAGCTAATTCATCGTCTGGTGGAAGTATCAAACACACCATCTGATTTTATTCACAAGTTGCAAGACATCATATAAAAACCCTTTTAACATATATTATTGAAAATCTCTATTATAGCCCTCCAACTTAGTGAATTTGATTAAATCTCCATGACTGAAAATAAGCCATTGTAACATGTGCACTCCTCTGGCAAAGGTCCTATTATAGTGTAAGCACGCTAGCCTTATTATGTTAAAAATGATTGGTCCTGGGAAAATAATTTAGTGAGAAATGAACTTAGGAGAACTAAGCACACTCAGTACTGAACAAATTACCAAGTGAAATTGCTTTGCTATGAAACTTTGGGCTCATTGTCGAGATGTTTACTCTGCTCAAAACGTTTGATCTAGGAGAACGCCTGTGTTCAGAGAGAAACTCAATTTCCACAGTGGGGGCTGGAGAGCCTCCACAAGGCTACTGAGAGTTGGCTCTGCGAGGAGATAGATATGGGCCCCAGAGAGCAGAGGGTCCAGGGACACATCTCCAAGGCTCTGGCTCCGAGTCCTGGTCCCAGGCAAGCACAGTGATGTTTCCGCCCAAGGCTGCCCGCTGGCCCTGGTGAGCAGGGAGGAATGGCTACATCAGACTACCCAACGTGGGCACCCTCGGTCTGGACAGGGGCTGCCCTGCGGCCAGACACTTGATGTACTTTCTGGCAGCATACCCAGCCTGGGCCGTGAGAAAAAGCAACTCTATGACCAGCAGTCTGCACCAATCAAGTGGCAGGATGATAAATTATTTCTCTGGTGTGCACGCACAAAAGATTCATGTCACTCACCCCGAGGAAGTGTTGGTTCTTAATGGCAAAGAGATGGATGGACTCACAGAATTCCCCAGGAATCCCTGGGGACTTGAGAATTCCCCTGTGGCCTAGATCTAGGCCAGACTGCACGTGTTTCTAGATGGGAAACAGAGGCTGGGACAGGTGAGATGAATAGTTAAAGGGAAGCTTGAGAGCCTTGACTGGAACTCCAGTCTCCCAACATCACAGTCCAGCCCAACTCTCTTGACTTCCATGAAGAAGGCTGTACATTTAAGGTTTCATGTTGCTTCTTTGCTTTTCACTCCCAGGAGGCAGCCAGACCAGGAACTGCCCTCTCAGTCACAAATGGGGAAATGCAGGCTGACCCAGGCCCACAGGTGGCAGAGCAAGGTGTTGATATAAACTCTTTTGACTCGATGTCTTGGGGCTAATCCCCCTGCAGACTCTCTGAATATCAACATTCGTAACCATGCAGATCATAACCACACAGATCAGATTCAAAATGCCCTTGTGGCTCCCGACACCCAAAATAGGTGAAGCTACCTCCAAATTTGGTATGATGCGTCATGTTTTATTGCAGTTTGCGGTGACACTGAAAAGGTCAACCAAAGACCAAAGGGTCTTGACCTGCAGGAAGCCCCAGGTGGTGGTGTCATTCTACAGGCTGAGATGTATCCGTGAGCATTTTGGAGGAGTGATGTGGCTTGATCTGAACTATGATTTAAGACGATAACTGGTGGAATTAACTGCTAATCATACACCTTGGGACAGATCCAGAAAAGCCTAACCCAGCCAAAAGGAGAGCATGAGAATCCTCCTACTTTACTGTGGCTCACTTAGAGTTTGAGAAGTTGTGGAATTCAAATTGCTTAGCAACTCGAGCTAGCAACAGGGCAACCCACACCTGACCCTCTAACACGCCCTTCAGAATTTGGCTCGGAACACCTCTTAGAGGCCTTTCTCAATGCCCCCGACCCCAGGGCGGGAGCCCTCACAGCACCTGGAGCGTATCCCCATCCCAACACACGGGGCCCTTGATGTGTCATCCCGTCCATCTCTCAGATGGGCTCCTTGAGGTGGGTTGCTTGTCTCCGTCGTGGCACCCTCTCCAGTGCCCGGACCCGGTGCCTGGCACACAGGGCCGAGACTGAGGCCTCCACGCATGCTTGTTGAGTGAAGGAAGGAAAAACAGCCTGCGTTACCATTTTTGTCTCAGTAAATATTGACAGAGTCACTTTCCCTACTTGCAGTCTGGTGTCACTGTGTCTGCTGTTGCTCTATAAATGTGTGTGAGGCTGCCAAAGGTTCACTTGCTGCTATTGTGTATAATGTGTGTGTGTGCGTGTTTCCCTCTTTAGCTGTATAAAAAGCAAGTGTCTCCATAAATCTCCATACTGATCATGTGCACAAAAAAAAAAAAGAAAAAAAAATCACTAGTCAACTCCTGTCCAAATTCCAAAGGGAGCGTGTGTGAAGAATCATGGTGTGGAAGGAATCTGAGACGCGGGCCAGGCTCTCGCTGACGCCCCTTCTCCTAATTAGAAGTGGAGGTTTACTACAACCCCAGTATCCTCATCCCAGTCTATTATTTACCCTTCAGGAACTCTCAACATAATTGATTTAATTTGTCTCTGAGATGTCGTGCTTAGGATGGGAACAAAAACTGAAACTGGCTATGTCCGCAGCAAGGAAGAATAATTAGCAAATTCACATGTTGTGCTGATTTTTATCCTTCTCATCTCAGGTACAATTACTGCTTTCAGTAAAGCCATAAGGAGGAGAGAGAGATTCGGAGATGTGAAACATTTTTCCTGAATAAAAAGGTAGAGCTTAGACCTTTCCTTGGAGGCTTTCTGGGCAATCTAGGCTGAAGGACCAGTTTAAGGTCAACTACTTCTCATCCTGCCCCACCTCTTCCGCCTTCCCTCTTCTGACACTGGGGTTATGGAGTATACAAGACAGTCTACAATGAGTCTTTTATAGGGTTATTGCATTATTAACCATGAAATTATATTTTCCTACTAGAATATTAACACCTTGTACTAGGTTGAATTCTATCCCCCACAAAAGGTATGTACAATCCTAACCCTGGTAGCTGTGAACGGGACCTTATTTATAAACAAGATCTCACAGATATGATTAAGCATCTGGAGTGAGCCCTAAGCCCAATGACAGGAGACCTTACATGAGAAAAGAGAGGGAGATTTGAGACACAGAGACACAGAGGGAAAGCCAGGCGAACATGAAGACAGAGGTTGGAGTGGTACATTTACAAATCAAGGAATGCCAAGGAGAGCTGGCAGCCACCAGAAGCTGGAAGGGTGCTGGCAGGGTTGGTTCCTCCTGAGGGCTGGGGGGAAGAACTGGTCCCAGGCTCCTCTTCTAGTCACCTGCAGACTCGAGTGTTCCTTGGCTTATAGGTAGCATTGTCCCTGTTTCACACTGTCATTCCTCTATGTGTGTCTATCTCTGTGTTTGAATTTCTCCCTTTTATGAGGATGGAGTCATACTGGATTAGGGCCTAACCTAATCAGCTCATTTTAACATGATCATCTGTAAAAATTCTACTTCCAAATAAAGTCACACTTACAAGTACTGGGGTTGAGAAAGTCAACATCTTTTGGGGAGACACAAGTCAATCTATAACAAGAGGAACAGAATAGCATCTTCTCCAGAGCCTTCAGAGGGAACCAACCCTGCTGACACCTTGACTTCAGAATTCTGGCCTCCAGAACCGGGAGAGAATGCTGTTCTGCTGTTTTAAGCTTCTTAGTCTGTGAGTGGCTTCCTACGACTGCCCTGGGAAAGGAACAGAAACTTTAACAAGATCATGCCTTGTCATTCCTTGCTTCTCTCCCCTTTTTCCTTTTGCTGCATAATTACTGCTTCTTTACCTGTCAGCATTCATCTATATGTTGATTATATTTCATTTTAATGTGAGTTTTGCAGAAATGTATGGTTTATTTTATTATGTAATAGTTACTCACGGTTGTTGCAGAGGAAAAACTGAGTAAAACGATAGCTTTGATAATATATACATAACTGGAAGCATAATTGTGGTTCTTCGTTATTGATGATACACTGACGTAGTTTAGTGTTTCAAAGTCACCGTTTTAGGCTGGTATCTTTGTCTTTCTATTGACTTCCTCCTGTTGGTTACAAGATGGCTACAGAACAACAAGCATCAGACCCTCACACACTGCATTCCAAGTCAGGAACAGAAGTTGACCTAGATATGGAGGATCTCCTCACGTACCTTTTTCTGATCAGGGAAGAAATAGCTTTCACAAACTCCCAGTAGGTACATCTCGTTGCTGAGAACTCCGTTTCACAGCCACCACTCCCCACAAGACTGGGAAAGAGAACAACTGACTTTCTAAGTGTCTGTACTGGAGGGAGGACAAGGAAGAAGAGAGCAAGCAGTCAACCAACAACCCTTGCCACGGTTACCAGCCATGCTGCTCAGGGAAATGGGCGCTTTTACAGGCGTGAGTCATCGGATTGACTTGGTCTACATTGGAGATTCTCAAAATGTAGCCTAAATCAGAAACACCCAGAGAGCTTGTTAAAATACAGATTCCTGGGGCTCACTCCTAAACTGTCTGATAGGCTGCCCAGGTGTGGTGAGGCTGCCAGTCCATGGACCAGACTCCAAGCCACATTGGCTCAACATATAGTTGATGTCATTGTTTCCAAAGGATTGTAAGAGAATGAAAATGGTTGAGAAGCTGCTTTTTGTGTTGTTGTTGTTTTACTGAAGTATGGTAGATACACAATGCTGTGTTTGTATTGTGTACAGCATAGTGATGCATTTTTATATATATATATATATATCGTTTTTTCATTCCAGGTTATTACAAGCTACTGAATATACTTCCCTGTGCTATACAGTAGGACCTTGTCATTTATCTATTTTATATATAGTTGTTTGTATCTGCTACTCTTTTAATACTATTATTACTACTACTATTAAATTTTTTTAAAGTTTAAAAAGAGAGAGAGAGGGGAATTTCCAACTGTCTTCATCTGTTGACCTGCAGTTGATAGACACTGGCTTAGGGTTTTGGAGAACGCACTCTAGGGCTCTGCCCTGACACGCCCATGTGACTTTGGCTCAGGTGCCATGCCTGTGTGGGTCTAGTGTTTCATTGGTGATGTGAGTGCTAAACTGTACTTCTTATGACTTCCTTTTCTGCTCTTGCTTCTCTGAATTGTGGTTTTGTTCACTTAGTGAAATTCAATCTTTCCTTTAACAGATACTGTTTTGAACATCTACCCAGGGTCAAATCTTATGCTGGGAGCACCCAGTTTCTCTGTGTTTGCCCCTTGAATGATCAGGATGTTTAATTCTTCATTTTGCAGATGTAGGAATCAAGGTTAAATGAAGAGTCTACGTGTGTTCAGTGACAGGGTAGTTCTTGAATAGAACCGTGCAGACAATGAATGCTCCTTTTGCCTTGAAAGCCGATTAGATCACCCTTCAACTTGATGTACCTTGAAGGGCCTGAATGGAAAGACTCAGTGTTCTAAACCCAGGTGCAAGAAAAGACATGCTTCCCTTGCTCAGAGGATATGTTTGTTATCTTTTGCAAATCGAAGTGTGAATTGTTGAATGGATTTGGCTTTTCAGTTGTAGTATCTTAGAGAAAGAGAGAGAGAGAAATAGAGAGACAGAGACAGAGAAGCAGAGCACAGCAGGACCACAAACCCATTTAGTATGGTGGCTGTCCATTGACTGCCTCCCAGGAAGGCACAAGTAATTTCAGCACACAGTACATCAGTCAGGTCTGATTTCAGCTCTAAACAGAATGAACAAGCTTTTCTCCAGTGGACTTTTGCCCCATTCTTGCAACTCCAGGTAGGGAGATGTCCCCTGTAAGGAGAGAAGGAAGCTGACTTGCCACGGACTCCCAGTCCAGTGCCTCATGCCAATTCTCCACATTCCAGAAGAATTAAATAATTACGCGGGTGGAGGCACGGCTGTCACAAACAATTCTGAATGCATCCTGCAGTAGAAAGCAGAGATCTCTTAATGACATCAGATCAGTATGCCAGAGGCTCTTTCCAAACCAAACTGCTGGCCAGGGGGAGGGAGTGGGGACACAGGCAGCGATGACCACAAACACCACACTCAGAGGCTCCGTCAGGCACCCCCTGGCTATTGTTCAAGTTGAAAGTGAAGCATCCTGGAAATCTTCATGTTTCTGTTGATCCAAGGGCCATCCTTTCTTTCATTCTCTTTCATTGGGCGTTTGCATGCTTGCACTTGACCAGGGATTAGTGAGGCCATTTGCACGAGCCAAGCTGGAAAGGCAGAGGGAGACGCACAGCCTACCGGCACCATCCAGATCAGAGTTCTATTGGGTCCAGCTTTGAGGATAAACCCGCACCCTCCGGGACAGCCAATTTCTCATTTATTGGCTGAGTCCTAAGCGGAGCAGCTGCCTCACACCCGAACAGCGGTCCTTCAGCGGTCACTGCTCTTCCTGCAGTAGGACGTTTGATCTCCCATTGCAGATCTACTGCTTTCATGTTTCTTAAAACTTTTGAGTAGAAAAATCAATGAACATGATCATAATATTAGATCTGATTTTTTTTTTTTTTGGTCACGTTAGCTAATGGAAGGGCCTTTGAAAATTTACTTTTTTTTTTCCTTTATGAGACTGATTGTCTCCTAATATTGCTTGAGTTGTCAAGACCATGGCTGTGTCTATGACTGGAGATAATAAAGCAAGTGAGGTTTCTGAACCAACAACTCAATAAGCATGACTACCGCAGTGCCTGCCTCTACTATTACTGTTACCTTGAACGTTGCTGTTGTGTTTTCATTGCTCCCATAGCCCTGCTTGACGACTCCTGCTGCTGCTCTGCTGTCATCGCCTGTGCCACTGCTGGTGCCCATGCTGCTACCACGACGACCGTGACGATGGCCACTGTCTGCTCCTGCTACTGCTTCTGCTGCTGCAACTCTGTGATAAATAATTGACATCCATGGCCTCATAGACCCTTCAGAGCCATCCATTTCACCAACAAAGTCTAGATCAACTAAATAACTAAAGACCCCAGCTAGTTAATAGTCTTGCTGGGGTTTCAACCCAGTTACATCTGATATCAAGAGTGTTACTTTAATGATGCTGCTTTCCTGCCTCTGACCTCAGTGGTGTGAAAGAAATAGTGAAAGATTGCAGGGTCTAGCCAGGGACTAGAAACCTCCCATGAACTGTGTGATCATTACAATCACCCATTTGTTTATGTGTTACTTGGTCTAAAAATATTCACGAAGTGGTATTCTGTGCCAGATTCTGGGCAGGGGCCACCAAGGGGATGAGAACACCGCCCGCCAGCTGGAGGTGCTTAGCAACAACCCGAGGTGGGACAGGCCCTCGAGGCCATTCAACGTAGGAGTGGAGGAACAGACAAGACAGCTGAGCTCCTCTGTGCCTGGGAGACTTTTAGGAGGGGCGCCGCGTGAGCTGGATGGTGCGGCAAGAAGAGAAAGAGTTGATGAGGTAGGTGAGCGGGCAAGGTGTTTCCAGGGAGGGGCGAGGCATAGGCAAAGATGCAGAGGACCCAAAGTACAACAAACAAAGTTCTTCTGGAGCTTCTGGAAGGTCAGAGCAGGAGGGGTCCCAAACTCCAGGCTCTCAAACAATGTGCACCTGGTCTCTAAGCAGGGGAGGTGGGCTGCTGGAATTTCACTGACCTGACCTGGAAGGAGCCTCCCTTCTCTTCCCTTCAAGCTCGTGCGTATGCCGCACAGTAAACCTACCACGGCACCTGGCCCACGTTGAGCGTCTTGCATTGCTGTCTCTGATAAGGCTCCTTGGTGTAGCCACTCAAACTCACCATTTCCTCCTGGAACAGATATGTCTTCCACACAGTTTCTCCAGAAATGGTGCTCAGAACACGAGATATAGATGCCCATCCACCCTCTCCCTGAAGCCAGGACATGATACGAGCCTGGAGCCTGAGATGGGGCTGTGGTGGGACAGATCAGGTTAGGGGAGGCCTTACCTGGGTGTGACATGCATTCCTCATTCTTGCTTGTTTGTTTGTTTGTTTGTTTTCAATTTGTAGAGTGGAGCTGATGATAATTTACTCAAACTATATCATAGAAGACCATGTAAGAAAGAGCTTTATATAAACTGTAAAGTTATTGTTGTTGCTGGGTTTTGTTTGTTTATCTGAACAGGGGAAGATTTATTTAGTGGGGCCAAGTAGGGAGGATGGGCGGCTCGTGCTTGAAAATCCCAAGCTCCTTGTCGCTGCTGGTTACGCCCCTCCCCAGGGCCACCTGCACGCAGTGGACAAGGAACCATCCTGAGCTCCTCCCTGCTCTTAGCCCTCTGCTCGCCCCGCTGTTAGTGGTGGCAAAGGCTGCTCTTTTCCCAAAGTCTTTGGAGCTGTGCTTTTTTGGCTCTCGGAGTTTTCACACGCCCTGAAGCAGTGGAGAATGACTTTTCTTTGAGAGTCGGTTGTTTGGTTTCGTGCTTTAGAAGTAACACACCAGTCAGAATGGCCATCATTAAGAGGTTCACACATGATAAATGCTGAGGAGGGTGTGGAGAAAAGGGAGCCCTCCTACACTGTTGGTGGGAATGTAATTTGGTGCAGCCACTATGGAAACAGTATGGAGGTTCCTTGAAAAACTAAAAATAGACTCACCATATGACCCCACTCCTGAGCATGTATGTGGAGAAAACTCCAATTCAAATAAACACATGCACCCCAATGTTCATAGCAGCACTATTTGCAACAGCCAAGACACGGAAGCCACCTAAATGTCCATCGACAGGTGACTGGATAAAGAATATGTCCACATATTTTACTTGTTATTCCGTAAATGTGCATTGAGTGTTTGCTCTGCTGAAACTCCTGTGGACGGCCCTGGGGAGTTCATAATCTAGTGCTAGAAATATAAAAAATAAACAAACTATCAAAAATGAAGTAGAAGGAAGCCTTCTCAGGAGAGCGAGCAGAGGAGGCTGACTGGCGAGCAGCCCCCGGTGACGTGTCGCAGATGTAGCCTCATTACCTGTGGACACGAATGTCCCCTCCGGATGGTTAGTCCTCTGAGGCAGAGACTGTCCAGCCTTGCTAACCCTTCAGCGCAGCCCAGCGCGGGGACATATGTCTGCTCGCCCTATGTCAGCCCTTTGGCTGAACAGCCAATGCTTTGATCTGTCTCCCTTTCATGAAACTCTATCCTCCCATAACTTTGTTGACGCCACCATCTCCCCGGGCACATCCCGCTGCCCCGTGGGACACTGCTCTGTCTCCAGATGTGGTGAGCCCTCATGAAGGCTCGCACCGCATCTGTTCCAGATCCCCTTTCTTCTCTCTGTTCTCTCTCCAGCTGTTCTCATTCTTCTTCACAGCTTTGGGTAGCGTATATACACCCACAGCCCCCGGACGTTAATGAGCTCTAGTCTTTTGACCTCTCCACTTGGGTGCATGATAGGGACCTCAAAAATACCTTGTTCAAGATAAATCCCCTTTCATCCTAAACCTATTTACCTCTTTGTCTTCCCTGGATGGGTAAGTCCCTTCCCCTCCCTGCTCCTCCTCACCCTGTGTTAATGTGGGAAGGTAGGAGTCCCGTGCTGTTTCTGTTTCTCAAACACCTGCTCCAGTCCAACTCCAGATGGTTCAGTACCACGCTTACATTTCTGACCCCTTCAGCAACCCCCAGCTCCAATGTCACGATACTGGCCTGTGGTCCCTGCCGCCGTCACCTCTTATTGTTCTTACTGCAATAGTCCATCCACTAGTCACTATCTGAGGGGCCCATCAGAGAACCAGGATGAACTTTTATGTCTGTAATTCATTTAAAAAGAGAGGAGAGAGAGAGAGAGAGAGAGAGAGAGAGAGAGAGAGAGAGAGAGAGAGAGAGAGAGAAAACACTCCATTGGTTTCCCACCGAATTAAGCTGAAAACCCAGGGCCTTCTTTATAATGCACAGTGCAGGACACAGAACTCTGCTTACTCACCTCTCCAACTTCATGCAATGCCCCTGACCTCTTTGTTCCCTAGAATTCTAGCCAACCGAACTGTTTCTAGCCTCAGCACCTTTTCTCAGGCTGTGTGTCTACCTGGAAAGCGCCTGCCTCTCATCCTGCAGGTCTCCTTGGAAAGAGCACCTCCCCTGGGAGGCCTTCCTAGCTGAGCAGCCTCCCCAGTCGCTCCGTGTTCTGTCACCCTGTTTTGTATTTTTACTGAACTCCCAGTTACTTATATCATACGTGAGTGTCTGGCTTCCTAGAAGGTAAGTTTCTTGTGGGTATGCCTATGCCCCGTGGCCGTCCTCTGTCACAGTGTGACTCGTGTGCAGCACAGTGGCGGGGGCTTAGTGGACTGTAAATAAGCAATTGTTGACTGAGCAAGTAGACCCTTAAAAGTGCTCTGTCAGAGGCTGTGTCTACCAGCAGCCTCGCATCTAGCAGCGTCGTGTATGGATGACCCTCCTCTTCAAACTAAGTGGAAAATGCACTTGCTCAAGACTCATTCCTTAAAGAAAGATTATTTTAGGGGGAGAAGAGAGAGATTCTAATCTTCATCCTCCATTTAAATGCCAAGAGCCTTGAATAAACCTGCTTAGCCACCTAATATTAATCATTATGAATTACTTATTTTTGATTAAGTGCTTGATTATTAAACAGTGAAGCCTATTCACTGTATGCAGAATATTTCACCCTCTGCTTTGGCTTCTCTGGGTCTGGCCCAGTGAGAAGGCTTTGCTTCGTGGATGTCTCAGTCCCATGCTAGGGTTCTATTCCGTGGACCACCCTTTCTCAGATTCTGCCGTGCACACTGGCAGTCTCCCTGAGACGTCCTTGTGAACGGCAAGTAGATCTAAGCTACTGGAGAGTCCGGCAGCAGTAAAGGTACCTGCTTACCCTTAGAATTTCCTAAATGTGTTTTGGGATGCAACACTTTCATCCGATGTCTAAAGTCTTGCCATGAGAGGTATGGTCATTGGTCTAGCATCATGGCCACTATAATCTCAGTTCCGACCCGTGTGCAGTGAATCCGAATGTTGATTTCAAGAAGATCCCCATGTGATTCATGTGCACATTGAAGACTGAGAAGCACGACCTCAGACGACAGGGAGATCACCTTATTTCACGTATCTTCCAAAGAACCCTTTGCAGTCACTATTATCACCCCTATTTTGGAGATGAGAGAACTGAGGTCCACAAAGGGGATATGACTTACTCAACTTCTCATGCCATGAGCAGCAGACACAGGATAAGAAGAACCCATGTTTCTGTCTTCCAGTCCTTCAACTGCAGTGTCATGTAGGAACACTAGATCAGAATGAAACAGCTGGGAAGTATTGCTTTTTCCAGATTCCAAAATAAAAATTTCATCACGAACCAGAACAAGGAAACATCCATATTAAAGAGGCTTGGGAAAGGAGGCAAAGAGACAAAGGAAGTGTACATAGGAACTCTATCAAGGCTTCTGGATCGAAGAACTAAAACTGGGGGTTTCGCTCCCTTAGCCCCATCCTTGCAGGGTTGCTGTGGGCTGGCTGTGTCCCCGCCACTCACCTCCTCTCCAGCAACTATCCCATTCAGGCCTGGGGGAGGCCAGGTTTCCTGCTCCTACTAGACCCAACTCTTGCACTATCCCTTGATAATGTCATCAAAGGTGACCGCATGTTTATACGTTTTCCCATTAAAATTTTTTTAAAAAGAAAAGTTTAGAAGATAAAAGAAAATGAAAAAATATATAGATTGTCTCAGACTAATCTCCCCTCAAATTCTCCTAATTTCAATGCGCCATCTGTTATCTGTTAGAACTCTTAGCAATAATGTGTGCCCTTGAATCTCATTATTATATTGTTACTTTTATATGCAATCCACAGGGAAAAAAATGGTGGATATAATCTGTGTACATTTAAATGTGTAGGTAAATGGAAGAGTTCTAGATATATTGTTCTGCAACATGCTTTTTCCACAAAATGTTATATTTTGCAATAAGTATTAAGGTGGAAGCCCATGTATCTAGTTTGTTCCTTTAAGAGCTATTCCATCACATCCATATTCCGTATTTTATTTGACCATTCCCATGTTGATAGACTTGAAGGTAATCTCCAGCCCCCTTGCCCTTGCAGACTGTGGTGCACTGAATATCTTGCATGGTTCTGTGTGCACGTGTGCAAGCTTGGGTCCAGGGAAGCACTGACAGTTGGCATTGGTCAGGGTTTGTGTATGCACAGCTGTCCCAGGTAATGCTCCTAGACGTCTTCATCACTCCTTTCAGTGGGGAAAGAGTCCTCTGACACTTGGATTATCAAACCATTCAACTTTGCCAATCTAACATGTGATAATGGCATCTCATGTTGGTTTAATTTGCATTTCCTGATTACTAGAGAAGCTGAGTATCTTTTCCTAAATATACAGGCCATTTGAATTTCCTCTTCTGCTCAAATCTTTCACTTATTCTTCTTTTCATGATTTGATTTTTCGACATATAGTTTTTTAAAATTCTTATTTTTTATGGAAATGTAGTCGATTTATAATATCAGTTTCATGTGTATAGCAAAGCGATTTAGTTAGACATACATATATATATATATATATATATATATATATATATATATATATATATATATACACTTTTTTTTCAGATTCTTTTCCATCACAGCCATTAGAAGAAATTGAATATAGTTCCCTGTGCTCTACAGTAGGACCTTGTAGTGTGCGTCTATTAATCCTAAACTTGTAGTTTGTCCCTCCCCTCTCCCTGTTCCCCCTGGTACCCAAAGTTTGCCTTCTATGTCCATAAGTCTATTTCTAACTTGTTAATAAAATTTGTATCTTTATTTTGTAGGGAGGATTCCACATATAAGTGATATCACATGATACTAGTTTTTAGACTTCCTTTATATGTCTTGAATAATAATCCTGTTTTATATACTGTGGATATTTTCTCTCCTAGTGTTATATCTTGGATTCTGTTCATTGAGTTTTTTTGGTATGAGATTTCTTTTTAAGATTTCTATAAATTAAAAGTAATTTTTGGCTTTAAGATTCTTGTTTTATTCTGCTATGTGTTTTGTTTAAGGAAGCCCTCTTCCTTCAAAGTCACAAGACAGTCTCTTATAATTCTAAGAATACTTTTAAATTATTGGGTATTATTCCTACTTGAATTAATTTTTCTCTCTGCTGGGAAGCAGAGCATTAACCATACCGCAGTTTTCTTTTCTTTATTATGAGTAGCCGTTTCCCCTTCCACACATTAAATTGTTAGTTGCTTCCCCTACTGTATTAATTAGGGATTCAGCTCTCACTACTGTAGTAATCTTTGTTTCTCTTTGACTTACACAACTCAGTTTCTACTGAAAAATTCAATGCAGATCAACCTGCTCACCCTGGAAGTTCTCCCCAATGTAAGATCACAGAGCTCCAGGTCCACCGTCTTGACTTCCACCATCCTGGAGTCCTTCACAACCAGTCGGGCAGGGTGAAGAGAACGTGAGTAAGCACTTGGACATTTCAGGAGCCAATCTGGGAATGCTGTGTACTACTTGCATCTATAGCCCTGAGTCATTCCCAGACACAAGGAGACAGAGGGAGTGTCAGGAAAAAATGAAGTTATCTGGAAAAGATCTGGTGTGTTTCTGCCCCACCTGCAGATGGTCTTCTTTCCTCCCTCACATACTGTGTTCTCACATGTGCAACTGTCTGCTTCTGCAGTCCTCCGTAGACTTCAATGATCTGCTTGTCATTTTTTGAAGAGTATTCTATCATTTTATGTTTCATAACATATGATGCATCTTGGTATTAGGGGGAGAAAATCCAGCCACTTGAAAAAATTTTTGAATTTATTTTGTCTATTTTGTGCATTTATTACCCATGTGAAATTTTAAATCAATTTGTCTTATATCTCAAAGAATGCTACTGGGCTTTTGATTGGATTACATTAAATTATAAATTTATTGAGTAAATGAGAGATGAATAACATCCTTTACATATAGAATTTTTCACATTCAATATCATGATTTTGGTGATGGTGTCCTCATTGTATGTATTTTCTTAAAACTTACCAAGTTACACTTTTAAATGGTGAATTTAGTAATAATTTAATAAAGCTGACCCTCCCCAAAACTGATGGAGTTGCAAACTCATTTATTTTCAATCTTTTTTCTTTTCTAATAAATGTTTTCCAGCTATGTATTTCCTTCTGAATGCCCCATTAGCTGAATCCCTCAAGAATTTTTTAAATAACATCAAATATATTAATAGTAGGTGATTATATAATAAACTTTTGATGGCTTCATCACTCAGATTCAACATTTTTTTAAGATTTTTTTTATATTTACCTCATCTATCCTCTTTGTTTGTCTTAACTGAAATAACTGAGAGCAAATCTCACACATATTATTTCACTTTGGTATATGTATTCAGTAAGCATTTCTTAAAAAGATGGTTTCTTATGTAATCATAAAGCCATTGTGACACATAATTGTAAGCATAGTTGAACTAAATAAAAAATTAAATCTTAGTCTCTTTTTCTTTTTTTTAAACTTTTTTATTGAGTTATAGTCATTTTACAATGTTGTGTCAAATTCCAGTGTAGACCACAATTTTTCGGTTATACATGAACATACATACATTCATTGTCACACTTCTTTTATTTCGCTGTGAGCTATCACAAGATCTTGTATCTATTTCCCTGTGCTATACAGTATAATCTTGTTTATCTATTCTGCATATGCCTGTCAGTATCTATAAATTTTGAACTCCCAGTCTGTCCCTTCCCACCTCACTCCCCCTTGGCAACCACAAGTTTGTATTCTATGTCTATGAGTCTGTTTCTGTTTTGTGGTTATGTTCTTTTTTTGTTTTTGTTTTTAGAGTCTCTTTTTCAATAGGTGAGTCTACCCTTTTTTTAAAAATGTACCTAATACACATTTGGACACATGGAAATCATATTATTTTGCTTTTTCCTCATAATTCTCTTACCAAGTGTTTTTTTTTTTTTTTCCTAGTCTTATATGAGAAAGACACTTTTCCCTTCTTTTGGTCTAGAAGTTACAGATTCATTTAATACATTTATATGCCCATTGTCATGTCTTAAGAGCCACACTTAGCTTTTCTTTCTGAAAAAGCCTGTCTTTATCATTGCACATTCCTTGTACCTGAAGAAGACACAGACTTGAGTCTTTTACTTTCATTTACTCCCCACTATCTCTGTGTTATCTTTTTCCAGAAATTTAGCTTCAGTTTATTATTCAACACATACAATTACAATTTAATACTGATTGCTGCGGTTGGACGGCAGAGCCTCCCTCGGTGACCTATATTTAGCTGACCTGCCAGATTACCCAGTTCTCTGCATCTTCTCTGCGAAATGCAGACTGGTCCCCACTGCTGCTGAACAAAGCCCCTGCCTCTGGGGCTCCGCTCTTCTGCTCCCACAAATGCACTAGGAGCATGGGAAGCGCCACTTACGTTTCTCCTCCAAACTGATTACACCAGGTGTAAATCATGTGGTTTAATTAAACATTACACAAATCAATGGAGCCCAAGTGCAAAAGGAAAGAGAGTTGTTTCCATGAAAACCACGCTGAAGGATCTGAATGATTCGAGAAAGGTGAGTCACATAAGAACGCTATCTAGTTACATGTAGGTAAGATAAATGGGAAAGAATGAAAACATTTATAAAATCCTAGGAAGATCCTACACTCAGATTTCTCGTCAAATTAATTATTTCTCACTCTAATTAAAAAAAATTAAAGGAAAAAGAAAAAGAAAACCTCCAGTGATGTAAAGTAGATGTGATTTGTGTTCAGCAAAGGCACACGCAGATTAAGAACACTCAGTCCCCACAGTGGACAGATGAATCATTTTTAGGTAAAATTTTTAAGTAAAAATAAGTGTATTTTAAATAAAAATAAAACCCTGTGGCATTGAGACATTAGTGTTATTTCTTATTCTTTTGGCTATTAGTCTTAAATTTGTAGACACAAAAGCTTCTACTTTATTATATCTCTTACTGTCGATAATTATTATTTATCATGTGCTTTTTGTCCCCTATTAATTTTTTTCTTTTGCTTCATCTTGTCTTTTGCTTTTCACTTCGTGTTTCCTCTTTCTAGATTACATCCACTGAGGCTTCCTATTTACTTTTTGGTGCGAGTCTAGGGGTGGAAAATTGTTTAAGACATTGTATGGGAGACAAATGCCTACATCACCTTCATTCTTTACCTATAACAGGACTAAGTGTGGAACTCACTTTCTCTGTGTGTACTCTTACTTGAGAAACACATTTGTTCAAATAATTTCATGTTCCCAGCACATAGCTAAACATTCCCATTAACTCGCAAAGCATTGAAATTCCCAAACTGTCCGCAAGTGAACATAATACTTGTTCCGCCTCAGAGGAGTCTTGATAAAAGAGAGTAACATCATACATATGCAAATATGTGCATATTTACCTCAAAATGTACAGAGTTTAAAATAACCTGATTTATTCCATCACCATGTTTCTACCATATACGTAACAGTACTTCTGGATTACAGGGAAAAAAAAAAAAAACACTAATATCCTATTTCCCTTAGCAAAATTATTTTCAAAGTGGGAAAATATTTCACATGAAACTTAATCACGGGGATTGATCAAAACACTGCCTGAAAATAATTGTTTTCAGACTTAAAATACATGTATACACGTGCACAGACTCACTAAAGCAAGCTACAAATATATATATATTTAAATCCTATTATTTAGTGAATATGGGAGATAATTTCCAAGGGAAAAAAAGTTCTTTAAAACTACATGAAAATAAGAGAACAGCATGGAAAAGAAATGAAAAGATAAAATCCATAATTTTACATTCTTTTTTTGATACAAGTAAAAGTTGGGATGATTCAGGGAGTTCTAAAAACTTTTGTATTGTTGGTAAATGAGTTTGTCATCTCAGGACCTGCCACATAGCTATTAGTGTATTATTTCTAAAATTTTTTAATCAGAGCCCACTGAAAGAATATCAGGAAAAGAAGGAAAGAAGGAAGGAAGAAGGAAAGAAGGAGAAAGGAAAGAAGGAGGGAGGAAGGAAGAAAGGAAGAGGGGAAGGACAGGGAGAGGGAAGGAAATGTGGGCTTTAAAACATTCAATAAATGAAGAAGAAACAAAATCATGCCCTCAGTCATTGCAGAGAAGACTTCAGCTGAGACCTGTCCTACTGAGTTATTTTGAAAAGACACAAAATGGGTTCATGGAAGGGATTTCATTTCATTTTCTCGTTTTCTTTCTTCATCTTTAGCCTTCTGACCCTTACTGCCTTCCATCGTGTTGCAGACTGTGCCCTGCGACAATCAGCCTTGTCCTGCTTTGCCATCGTGGTCTGCAGAATACAGGCTCCCAAACACCCATCTCCTAATTCCTGAAACTTGTAAATAATATGTTCCCTTATATCACAAAGGGGACTTTGCTGGTGTGATTAAATTAAGAATCTCAGATTACCCTGGATTGTCCAGTGAGCCCAGTGTAGTCACAATGGTCCTTACGAGAGAAGATGATACATCAGAGGTCGGAGTGACCCTAATGCCAGCAGGGGGCCATGAAACAAGGAATGCAGGCAGCCTCTGAAAGCTGGGAAGGGCAAAGGAATGGGTTATTCCCTAGGGCCTCCAGAAGCCATGCAGTCCTGTAACATCATGATTTTAAGATTTCTGACCTCCAGAGCCCTAAGAAAGAGATGTGCAGAGTTTTAAGCCACTAGGTTTGTGGAAATTTGTTACAGCAGCTGCCAGAAACTCATCCAGCCACCTTCCAGGGGATGCTTGGATATGTGATCTCTCCAGCTTAGCTCCTTGGCTTTTCTCTCAAACTTCTCAACTTATCCATGAAGCTTTTATGGTTCCAAGACTCAAAAGGGACTCCCCTTTGGATATCCAAGTTTCCTTGTCTGATGGACCCATCTTTATCTTTCACACAAGGCCAATCCCATTTGCATCTATGTTCACCAATGATATTGGCCCACAATTTTCTTTTTTGGTAGTGTCTTTGTTTGTCTCTGGTATCAAGGGCCAATCTCATTTAATAACAAGAGATCATCTGGGTCAAGCCCCCTCCCAGAGCAGAGTGAGTGCACCCTCCAGTCTCCATCTCTCCCCCATAACCTGGGGTGGGTGGGGAGGCAACCATGAAGACCTTTCATAACAGAATCCTGACCATCGGTGCCCCTCCTTTCCACTCCTCATGGCCTCCAGTTGCCCCCTTTGCATAAATGACGTATAAGCATCAAGGTCCCTCCCCACCTTTGCCCCTCACCTGTCTGCCCTCAGCGCCCCTCCCCCACAAGCCATGCCCCGACATTCTCTGGGTCCCCATGCATCCCAAGCATGCCCTCCTCTCTTATTCTTGGGGTGGCCAATTCCCTCTATCTGGAGACTCTCCTCCCTCCTCTCTCCCTAACTCCTTCTCACCCTTATCTTTTCCCAGGAAGCCTTCCCTGACATCCCCACTCCTGGGAATAAGTTCAGGGTCACAGCCTTTTTTCAATTTTGGCTCCCATCCCCGGCCCAGACACTCTCTGTTCACAGCTCTTATCCCATTTTCAACTGCCTGTTCTTCCCAATAGTCTTGTCATTTCCTAGGACAATGGTTTTCAGAGTAGAGTTCCTCCCACCTTTAGCATCAGAATTACCAGGAAACTCCTTAGAAAAGTTAATAATCAGGTCACACCCCATACCTACAGAAGGAGAAACTCTGGGGTGGGGACCAGCAGTCATTTTTAAGGTGATTCTGATGGATGCTAACTTTGAAAGTCACTGTTCTAGGGGATAAATACCATTTCTGTCTTATTCATCTGGGGATATCTGAGTGCATACTTAGTGTTTAATGAGTATTTCTGAAATGAACACAGTGATTTTATGCTAGAGGGTGGACTGAATGACACAGGGAGTATCAGAATTTTGCAGATGATATCAAATTAATCTTCACAAAAACCTTAAGCAGGCAATATTATTGTTTCAATGTTACAGATGGGGAAAATAAGGGTCAGACAAACTTGCTTAAAGTTTTCCACCTTGTACAATAAGCAAAAATTAACAAAAAATGTTTTTACAAACATAGGACACCAAAATAGATCTGACCAATTCCACGGGTGCTGACCCATCTCCACAACATACTGACACTTTCATTTGATGGTTTTCAACATTTAATGCACATTAGAATCACCCGGGTAACTTAAAACAAGCAAAAAAACACACAAACAAGGTCTGGGCTGAATAACCAAGTTTCTCACCCAGTTGATCTGGGGTAGGGTACTGGCATCAGGGTTTTGTTTTGTTTTGTTTTGTTTTGTTTTGTTTTTTTAAATCATACTCGGCTGTGCAACCAGGGTTAAAAAAATTCATTTGGCTGGAGCTATTTTGCCCTAGCCAAGGGACTGCAGGAGGGTAAGGTTCTCCACCGTGTCATGTCCACAGGGAATCCTGACCATCACCCAGCTTCCTGCTCTGATCTGTGACTTCTAGTTATTTTAGCTCAGCCTAGACCTTTTGTTTCACTTTCTTGGTGTCTGTAATTCATCTTGTCCCTTGACTGACAACCGATCTCGGGCATTTTCTCTTGGCTGCACTTAGGAATTCCCTTAGGTAAGGCTGTGATTTGTCTCGTAACTGCATATGCACCCTCCCCTCCCTCAGCTCGCAGGCTCTGTCTTCATCTCTTGGCTGGCCTTCTGCTGGGGGAAGGGAAGCTGGCAGGTATAAATCTAAAGTGCTTGCAAACATTCGGCATTATTCTTGCAAGAAGCACAGCTATGAGCCCACAGTGAGAGCTCAGGGTCAGGGGGCCGTCATCCTCAGGTTTGAAACACGAGCCTTGGTAGTGACAGAGACTAGACTTCAACACAAGTGTGTTGGTCAAAGTTGAATACGCACATTCCGTTAATGTCTCTTACAAATTACTTTTCTAATTAAGTGTCTGCTTATTAAAGATGCAATCTGTCACCGCATGGGTGATGCCCAACTACTTTCCCGTTTCTTCTTGGCTTTGTCCAGATGTTGTTTACTAAGATGTATTTCCTCAAAATTCTACTTTGCTATCCCATCCCTGAAGTCGCCTGGCCGTGAGTAGCCTCGCCAGGTGAGGACCACTCCACAAAGAACTGCAGCTGGGGGTCTCCAGTTGGAAGGGCTTGCTTGTTTTTTGTAGACTGAATGAGATGATTGCTATTAATCTGTAGCCTAGGAAGCGTTTCTATTTATATCAGTTGAACTGTCTGTCCTCTGTCTGGACAAAACATGGGTGAAAAGCTGCTGGCCTTTGAGATAAGGCGTTCTCCATCCCTGGACACTCTGCTCATGAAAGTAATGGGTTATAAGTATCACCCTGTTAGGACTGGACACACGTAGTTTAGTCGTGGAGTTTTGCCAAGTCCCAAAAGTTTATGAAATAGAAATCATTAAAAGGATTTCATTTCTCTACTCCATCTTCCTGCCGTCTATTGAGAGGATGCGGTCATTGTCCACGGGGTCCCCAGCATGCTCTGTGCCTCCTTCCCCCTGTCTTTCAGTGTCACTCTTCTTAAATACAACTCCATGCCATAAACAAACAGAAACAGCCTGTCTTCTGGTCCCTATCCAGGTCGATCTTTTTCTGCCGTCTCTTCTCTTTCAGATCTCTCAGTCCTTAAAATGTAGACTCACCAATACTTACTCTCAACTGGAAAGACTCTTCTGGTAGGAAGGAGGAAAGTAGTATTTCCTAATTATGGAAGGAAGGAGGAAGGGGTGTCTAGTATTAGATTCTTTGTGTCTGTGTAATTGGAAAAGGGCGGTATCTGTGACCATTCTCCTATTAGTAATATGTATCCCATAAAATAATAAGAGAAACTTCTTACTTAACATTTATCATATTTATTATAGAAACATGCTATCGTTTTCATTAAATGTTCCCAGGCAATCTGATTAGGTCTCACTAGATCCATCTTACAGTGTGGGAAACTATACCTGATGGAGGCTAACTGACTTGCCCAAAGCCGCGTGGCTGAACCTCCAAGTCAGTTAAGGTTGGAATGCTTAACTGCTCTGCTGGCCTTTCAGTGGGGCACCATGTGCCCTAAGTATTGTTTTAAGAAAAGATTCCTGCAAGCCGAATGTGTCTCAGCAACTCAATTAGAAAGCAATGAGGAACAATGAGGTCTTGGAGTTAGTTTCTCATGAATAATTTTATCCACATTTTGCAACGTTGGCTGAATGCTTTCTAAGAACCAGGTGATGTTCGCTTGTGAGCTGGGAATGGACAATGACGAGAAGTTGGTAAAGCAAGAAGATGCTAGGATTCAAAGGTAGGCATCCTTGGGTTCATGTTCTTCTCTGTCATGGCTCTGAGGGACAGGCACCACCTTTATAATAAACAACACATAATTGTATTCTGTAAAGATGCCTGGGGTTGTTATTAAGTCAAAAAAATACATGGAAAGGATTTCCCTCAAGCCCAGGTCACATGCTGCGATTTCTGTAGTGGGACGAAGTGGTAATGAAATGTGTTTCCAAAAAAAATGTGAGTCACAAGCATCATCCTGAACTTGTGCCCCAACAGCAAAACAAAGGCCAGTGACCAACCCATGATGCTTCTTGGGCATCCTAAGTTTCTCCCTTTCCTCTTGCTCCAACAACCTGCTCTTTCTGAACTGGTCAATGACTCGTCCAAAAAGCAAATTGCAGCCAAAAGGAATTGGACCAACACTCCAGTCTGTCTGATGTTTTATCTCCCACTCTGTGCCATGGTGTAAAATACTCGGCCTCGCTCTGCAATGTGAGCACCACTGCTGGATGCCGGTTATTTCCAACATCAGCACAATGGGGAAGCTTCCACAGAGGGTACAGAGGGGTTACAGGCTCTGCTGGAGACACAGAACCCATGGACAGATAGCTCAGCATCTCCAGTCACATTGGATCCAGAAAAAGATCCAGAACCGACTCTCATTAGACCAGTCGGGGCATGTATCCAACTCTGGCTCCATCTTGAATTTCACTAAAATGTTGAGGGAGTTTCTCAACTGGTCGTAACAACCCAGCAAAGTGAAAATGCAAAGAAGGAATCATATGGGCTAAAAGGTGCTTGTGTTCCTTAGAAGTAGAGAGAAGGGGCTCATTTGTAGAGTCTCCTTGCCTGGTGACAGTTTCAAGTTCGAGTGCAAATATATCTTCCCAATAAAATGTAATGTCAAGAAAAGAGAAGCAATCTAGGTACCCCAGAAGCATGATGTTTAAAATGGGAATTGGCAATACATGTGATGGAGAGTGGAGAGATACCATCTAGATGAATGGGTACCCACAGCAGGGCTACCCAGGGGAGGGGCAGACCATGGAGGGAAGGTCGGTCACTGCAGCCAGAGCCAGAAGGAGCTGCAACAGCTGCTGGAGATGCTCAGGGAAGAGCAGGGAGAGATACACTCTTGCTTCTCCCCTCTTCTCTCCCTCTGATCTTCCAGCAGTGCCTCCCAGTAGATCAATCAGCCAGGAAACCAGAGGGAAACCAAGTCAGGGAAACAGAGCAGGGCATGGCTGGGAGTGAGTGGTCTGAGATTGTACAGGCAGTGGCCACACCTGGCCTGAAGGCATTTGCCCCTGTATCTGCCTAATAGGCATCCAGAAAGAGCGTGTGAAAGAGTGTGGCCTGTTTTTTGTCTCCAGGCCCGGAAGAGAGCAACGTGGTGGGTAAGGAGGTGGTGATGTTAGCCACTCCCCTCCCATGACATTTAATTAAACAGATTATTGAAACTATGGCCAGGATGTCTTTTATTTTTACTTAAGTGGAGAGAATATGGATGAAAACAAGACCCACTTTCTCCAGGGTTACCCTGTAAGAGGCAGTGAGCTAAACATACTCTCCTGATTTCTCATTCATCAACTAAACAGTCCTAGGAAGTCACATTTATTACCCTATTTTACTAGTAAACAAATAAAATAAAGCTGTGAAAAGACGGTCATCTTGCCTCAAGTCATACAGCTTCCCTGCAGACGATCCAGCAAGGGTTGGAACCCATCTCTGTGCCTTAAGCACACGTTCTTTCTGACATCCAATGTCAACCAAAGAGTCCACAAAAACACAGGACAGGTGGAGAGCCCCGTGTGTTCGTGTTTAGTGAGCACTCTAGTTTTCCCTGTTATAGTATTAAATTAGGGGAAAAAATGGAAGGGAAAGACAAGAAGACAACAAGAACAACCAAGCTGTGGATTGCGATTTAAGGGTAAAAGTGAATTTCAGCAGAAGGTACAAAAGAGAGCTGCCTTGTGTTGATATGACGTCTGAAACCCAGAGGTAAAAGCGTCTCCTGCTTCCTGTTCAGTTGTTGCTGATATCAATGCTGGATCTTTGAATCCCTTGAGTCTCCTTGCCCATCACCTTCTGCGAGCTGTATGTGCCCTCTTCTCTTCCTTGGGAACCTGGGTCCCCTCCTAGAACATCTCTGAGCCACTCGCCTGTTGCGGAGAACAAAGCAGCTCAGTGACAACGATGAATGTATCACGAAGTCAAAGGCGTAATTACTGAAACCAAACGGAAACAAACAAACAAACAAACAAACAAAAATGACAATTCATGTGAGGCACCCAAGTCACTCAGGCTGCTTTCTCAGAGTATCTGAATAGCTTCCACTGCAACCCGATGGGAGCAAAGAGTTCTTTCCAAAATACCCCCAGGCAGGGAGCATGGCGGGGAGGTGTAGGGAGGGGAGTCGTGGGACCAAAGCTCATGGCCTCGCCTCTGCCTCTGACCCTGCCTGGAGCGGCTGGCGAGGGTGCTCATTCATCTTTTGTTCCTCCTTCATTTTCAAAATATATCCCCGCGGCAGTCGGGGCTCTTTAAAGAGTACGACTGAGAGGTTCTTTGAGAGGCAGGCGGTGGCAGACGGGTAAGTGTGAAAATGTGATCTATCTGGGATCTCACACTATGCAACGCGTACAGATCACCGCTGGAATCGTGGCTTTCAAGGGGAGAGCTCTCAATTTACGGCCAAAGCTCTGTGCCTAGCATTTGTCTTTTGGAACGGAATGAGCAAGAATAGCCAAGAGATGGGAGGTTGAGCCTCCTTGGTAGGATCCTCCCCGAAACCAACTCATTTATATTATCTGGAAAGACATAGGCAGCCGACAAAGGCTTTCCTATTCCTTGCATTTTTTTGCACATGATAATATTTGGATTCATACTGTTGGCAAGGAGTTAGTGGCCCTTTTTTCTCAAAATGGTATCTGTAATTGACATCCGGCTTAGCCACCTTCGTACCATCAAAACCAGACAAGGAAACAAACACAAGCCAAGACAACTTGATTTGAAGATACACAACCAATGTAAAGATCATTCATCCAGTGTTTAATTCCACAAATATTAATAAATACAGAGCATGTGCAAGGCAATATCCTGACCCTGGAGGAAATAGGTAGGAGACAGGCTTTTTATTCAAAGGGATCTGAGCTAAACAAAGAGAACCCTGGGGGATGAATGACCCTGGGTTTCCCTCACAGTGGTCTGGGACCCTCTAAGCCTTGCCTGAAGCTCTGCCTGTCTTTGCCTTCCTCCTGCTCCCTGGCCCCAGGGGAGCTTTATTCATATGATGTAAATGGAAGGGAATGGATCCCATTCAGAGAAGTGATGCTTATGCTGGGTCTTGATGGTGGATTGAAGTTTGTCAAGTACGAAAAGATGAAAGCTCTAGAAGGTGGGAGATAGAATTGCAAAGATCAGGAGAGTGGAATAAAGAGACGAGCTTCTATGTGTGTCCTAGTCCCTCTGGGCTGCTGTAACAGAATGCCTCAGGCTAGCTGGCGTACACACAACAGATATTTATTTATCATGATTCTGGGGGCTGGAAGCCCCAGGTCAGGGTGTTGGCACAGTTGGGAGCTGGCAGGGCACCTCTCCTTGGATCTTCCTCACTTGGGCAAGAAAGCTCCCAAGGCCCTTTCATAAGGGCAAAATCCCATTTGTGAGAACTCCACCAGCGAGGCCGCATCACCTCCCAAAGGCCCCACCTCCAGAGGCCATCACTTCGGGAGACAGAGCTTCGACATGAATCCTGGAGTTTGGGACATTCAGGCCATGACAATATGGGAGCAACAGGAGAGTTTGGATATGGGGAGGTGGGATTCAGTAGGGGAATCCTTACATTTTCCACCATTTCCAATACGCTTTGTTTTTGCGACTCACATCACATGTAGATCTTTTAACTAAAATCTCCCAAATGTGGGTGATTAAAGTCTATGCCTTGAATTTCCTTGCAACCTATCATCAGATCCCACACAAAAGTGAAAACTGCATGGAACACGGTTCACATTGTCAACTTTTCTGGATTACTCACTGTTTTAAAAATTAAAGCAACTATACTTTTTGAAGTTTTTCTCTAAGTTATTCATATCCTTATATTTAGCATTTTACAGAAGCTAATCTTGTACCCCAGAATCTTGCATTAGGACCCAAGAAATTTTCAATTTCTATATGGCAAAACTATTTCTAAGATTTTAACATTTCTTCGGGATATCCTAACACCCTCATCACTGTTTACTCGATTTTAAAACTCAATCTGGCAAGTCTTTTTTAAAAAATTCTATTAAAATTCAAATTATCCCTCATCCTTGCAATGAGATTCTGGATGAACATTGCTTTTCCCACCTAAGTAAATGATGTGTTAAATATCTGCCCAAGTTCAGGCCTAAAAGCAGCTAAGAGAAGCATTGACCTGAGCCCTGTCCTTCCCTCTGTTCTGATGTCCTCTCAGGGTTGGGAGCTGGAAGGAAGATTAAATGACTTGGCTCAGGAAGGAAAAAGCAAGAAGTCTACCAACCATTTACCAGTTTATTTCTGGAAAGTTTCATGCCGGTCATCTGCATACTTGCCCTCTGAAACCAGGAAGAAAAATGGAATCAATTCTCATCTCAGCTTCCTTGTCCACCCTGGGCTGCTTTTGGAAGATGAGCCAGGAATCTGGTGAGCTGCTCTCCAGGGTGATTTGTGGAGTCATCACTGATTCCAGCTGCTCCATCGTTTCTTAAGGGTTAACTCAAATCAGAACGCAAGAGCAGATGACCACAGAAATCGAACTCTCCAGACTCAGGCTGATGTCAAGTTCCTGAAGCATGAGTCATCCAGGAAAAATGAATAATGAAAATGGCTAATTTATAACTGGGCACAGAGTGTGTGCATGTGGAAGGAATGGGTAGTGGTAATTTTTCTAATTAACAGTAGAACTGACTTGAGTGATTAATTGGTCACACAAATGAGCTGTTAGGATCATAAGAGTCACCATGCTGGACACTGAAGGACAGACTAGGGAGGCCATCTGGGCTTGACCTCCAGCCCAGGACATTGGCCGGGACTTCCACCAGCCTCTCCTGGCCAGTCAGAACATCTGGCTTCCCATCCTTACATCAGCTGGTTGGAGCCTGGGCCCTCGGCAAGTGTCTCCTGCCCTCTCTGCTGTCTTTCTTCTTTCTCCCTCCTTGACTTTCCCTTTAACTCCCAAGTTTTCTGTCTCTCTCTTCTTCTCTCTCACTCATCTTTCACTCATCTTTCTCCCCTTCCCTTGTCTTTTTATTTTTTAGTTGAGGTAGAGTGGATTTACAATGTTCTGTTAGTTTCTGGTGTGCAGCATAGTGATTCAGTCATACATATATATATATACACACATATATGTGTATACATATTCTTTTCCATTACAGGTTATTACAAGCTATTGAATGTAGTTCCTGTGCTCTACAGTAGGTCCTTGTTGTTTATCCATTTTACATATAGTAGTGTGTATCTGCTAATCCCAGACTCCTAATTTACCCCTCCCACTTTCTCGTCTACAAACCGTAAGTTTGTTTTCTATGTCTCTGAGTCTGTTTCTAGATTGTTCTAGATTCCACATGTAAGTGATCTCATATGGTATTTGTCTTTCTCTGTCTGACTTACTTCACTTAGTGTGATCATCTCTAGGTCCATCCTTGTTGCTGCCACCTCTCCTGTCTCTTACTTTGTATTCTGTGTCTGCCTTTCTGACCTCTTGGCTCTCCATCCCTTGCTCCCCTATCTGTCTCTCTCTACTGACTCAGCTTTCCCCTGTGTCCTTTCCTTGTTATCTCCCTCTCCTGCCCTTCCTCCTTCCTGCATTCACCCCTGTTGGCACCCTTGGCATAAAATCAAGCCTCGGAACACTGAAAGGACCTCGGGCACAGAGATTTTTAAACTTTGATGTGTACATGAGCTATCCAGGGAAGTTGCTAAAATGCAGCTTCTGCCTAGTAGGTCTAGGCCAGGACCTGGGATTCTGCAGTTCTTGAGACGTCCCAGAGGATGCTAATGCTGCAGGTCCCGGGTACCACACACTTTGAGTATCAAGGCTTTAGAGTAGCTCTCTGTCAAGTGCTTCATTGAGCAGAGATGGAGACCTGGCCCCAAAGGGGGAAAGATGTGCCCGGGGCCCTGACACTCAGTGAGCTGCTGGCAGGAAGAAAACTCAGTTTCTCTCAGGACCTGCTGTCTTGACCTGAGTCAATGGGACGGCAAGTACCTCCTTCCTTCTTTGAAGCTGGCGGGTCCTTGATGCGCTTCAGTTTTCGTGTCGACAACCAGGGTGGAGAAAACCTTATCTTCCAATTTGAGGCAAGGTTTATGGGTACTCATTTCTGGGTTCGAATCTCAGCTCTGATAGATATCATCTCTTTAAAACTGGAGAAGTCATTCAACCTTTTGGGGCCCCAGGTTATATTTAAACAATAGCTAGCATTTACTCTCGGGGTCGTTATGAGAATTAAGCTGCAAGCAGTATGCATTAGGGGCCCGGTTCAGAGCTGGCACCCAGGAAAGTCATGCTCATCTCAGTCCGCTCCCCCTCCAAGCCTCAGCTTTCAGACTGACAGTTCTCATTTTCAGTGTGGGCACCTGTCTACCCCATGGAAAGGTATACTGAAGGATGTGTTGTCCACTCCTTCGAATTCCACGAGCAGCACAGGCCCACTGTACTTTGGCCTTTCATGAGTCATCAGGAGCTGAAGAACACACGGTCCAGAGAGCCAAAGTGACCTTCTGAAGCTCATCCCAGGTGTTCACAGTACAACAGAGTAGTATTTAAGTCCCTGACTCCCCAACCTGGGATCTTCAGACTGTGACCCAGTGACTGCCAACTCCAAGTCAGCTTTCAACCATGGTTTCTTATCATTACCTTTTCTCAGGACCTAAAGGCAAGGCCCACACCTTTGCCACAATTCATCCACATCCTGGGTGACATGCTACAACCATTTCGGGAGTGACAGTCCAAAGATAACTTCACATGGGAATAGAAGACACTTTACTTTGATATCCTCCACACAAGGGGAAATGACCAATCCTTGGGCAAGATTCTATCAGTCTTTGTTATTCATTTTGCTGTTATTACAAACAGATTTCAGTTACACTGCTGTGCCCCATTTCCCTTTCTTTCATTTTTTCCCCTGATGCCGGTTTCCCTTCATTTCTGCAGAGGAAATGACCTACTCCTTTTAGTTAAACTCCTACCCTGACAGAAGACATCACCCAGGAAAGAAAACAGCGTGACTGTTGGCAGTTTTTCAGGATTCTCGAAGGGAAGGGAGGTGGATATTTTATTTTTATTCCCAATCCTCTAAGTCACAGGGACGTTGAGTTTGAAGGTCTTTGGTTCCCTCAACCCAGCCCAGCATCTGAGGGGTCATTTCTCGATGGCCCGGGAAGATGATTCTTGAACAGCCAGGAGACCAGAGTGGGGCATAAGGATTTTGAGACACATTGACTGAAAGATCAGGCTTTATTCTGGGTTCAGACCAGCTGTGTTATTTGCTGGACATGTGACACCAGAAAGCCATTTTTCCCTTTAAGTCTCATTGTCCTCAAGTGAAAAAATGAGGATGACAATTGTCTGTTCGAGGGTTATTGGCTCTGTGTACTTCATGTCCCTGGCACAGTGTTTGACAGAGAGAGATGCTTCATTCGTGCCTGCCTGCCTCCTCCAGCCCCATGTCCCCATCCACCGCTCAGGGCAGCCCTCTCTTGCCCACGGTCTCTACTTTCACAACCTGCGGCATCTTTTCTGAGCGCAGGGAGACCAGGCTTGTACGTAAATCCCTGGCCTATAAGTCACACCGACAAAGCTCATGCCCAGATGATTTTGGGGTGTGTGTGTGTGTTTTCTCTTGCTTTGTTGTTTTATTTTTATGACATCCACCATATAGTTGAATATGTTTACATTCTGATTTCAGAAAGCGGGAAAGGTAAGATGTTCACTTAAATTTAATGACAGGCCATGGAGTATGATTAAAACAGATGGTTTTTGGCAATACGTTGTATGTGGTTTTATCCTTTCCTTTTTTTTTCTTTAAGAAAAATCAACAAGATGATTTTGCTGGCCTTCTTTTCCTGAGTCTCTTCTCTCCACTTGGCTTTCTTTTTCTTTCTTCTTTTCTTAGCTTCTTTCTGCCTTTCTTTCTTATTTTCTAAAAGGTTCTGAGTTGTTGCCAGTTATTATTATAGGCTGAATGCTTTGGCTCTGAGCCAAGATGCCCATAGTTAAGCATGGAACCAAAATGGATGGTTTCTCTCCTGTTTCCCCATCGTGTACTGTCCCCCACTGCAGCTTATGGTGGGGGAGGACTGGGCGCACACTTCTGCTGTCCAGATTTTGCAAATACTCTCTGCTGGTTGGGAGAGTGGGGTCATACAAGGGATATAAAAGGCAAGATCATTGTAAAAGGTCAGCGTGAAGATGCTTAGGGTCATTTCCCAGCTATTAGTTATTTTTGGGAATCAAGTTAATCATCTTCATCGGGGTCTGACAAGGTGTACAGCAGATCCCCGGCGTGTAGTGGTTTCCATGTGGGATGTATGACTTGAAGACCAATGGATTTCAGGGAAAGGGAGACTGAAATGTTAAGGGGGAGAATCTCCAATCTTTGCACTCACTGAAAAATTTCAGCCCTCATGTTCAAAGAAAGGGGTCTTCAGAATAAAACTCCTGAGAAAGTGGACGAGTTTCCTATGGTCTCTGTGACACACTGCCACACATTTAGGATTCAAAATAACATGCACTTATTATCTTATATTTATTAGCTTAGTCTCTCAAGGTCATAATTCCTGAAATAAAGACATTGACACTGCATTCCTTCTGGGAGGGAGTCTGCCCCATGCCCTTCCCAACTTCTGGAGGTCACCCACCTTCCTTGACTCCTGGCCTCTTCCAGCGATGGTGCCCCTGTGACCACCTTCCACCGTCACACCTGTTCCTCTGCTCCCAGGGTCACCCCACCTGCTTCCTCTGAGCCTCCTGCTTCCCTTCTTATCAGAACCCTTGCCACTAAGTTGGGCTCTCTTGGGTAATCCAGAATCCTCTCCTCATCTTGAGTCTTAATTTAACCTTACCTGCAAAGTTCCCTTTGCTGTGGAAAGTACCATATTCCCCAGTATCCAGGATTAGGGTGTGGACATCTTTGAGGAGGGGCAGCGTCCTGCCACCAGAAGGGCTGTGCTGTTCCTCACTTGCCAGTCCTGTGGTAGCTCGTGGAAGACCCAAAAATGTGAGATTCCGGATGGCGATGGTCCTGAAGAAGCCCCTGTACTATTTATTTTATCTTATTTTTTATTGAAGTATAGTCAGTTTAAAATGTTATGTCAATTTCTGGTGCACAGCATAATAGTTCAGTCACACACATACATACATACATTAGTTTTCATATTCTTTTTCATTATAGGTTATGACAAGACATTGACTATAGTTCTCTGTGCTATACAGTAGAAACTTGTGTATCTATTTTATATACAGTAGTTAGGGTCTACAAATCTTCAACTCTCAATTTATCCCTTTCCACCAACTTCCCTCTTTGGTAACCATAAATTTGTTTCCTATGTCTGTAAATCTGTTTCTGTTTTGTAAATAAGTTCATTTGTCTTTTTTTTTTTTTAATTCCACAAACAAGTGATATCATATGGTATTTTTCTTTCTCTTTCTGGCTTACTTAGAATGATGATCACCAGGTCCATCTATGTTACTGCAAATGGCATTATTTTATTCTTTTTTATGGCTGAGTAGTATTCCATTGTATAAATTTACCATAGCTGCTTCATCTAGTCATCTGTCAATGGACACTTAGATTGTTTCCACGTCTTGGCTATTGCAAATAGTGCTGCTATAAATATTGGAGAGCATGTGTCTTTTTGAATTAAAATTCCCTCTGGATATACACTGTATCCTTCAGTTTAGCTGAGGGGCATCCCTGTCTACATTCAGGGTTTGGTTCTTCCACCTCATACTTTGCTCTTGAAGCCTAAGCCTTAGCTCTGCCCATGGAAACCAAGGCTCAAGATGTCAGGACCTGGGGGAGCCCACCTCACCCCCATACTCGGACGCTTAAGTCAGGAGTATGACTTCTTCCTCCATCACTCACTCTGCTTCCCCAGCATCAGCTCCTCCTGCCTTGCACATGGCAGAATTAGCCAGCACAAGTATCTGCAATGACCTTAGGTTTAAACGTAAAAACACCTAGGAATGATGTCAAACGCTCCTTGGCATTTTGAGATTTGCTCTTCCCCATAACATAACCACTAGATGAAAAGAGAAGGAAATTGAAAGAGGGTTCTCAAACTCCACCCTTCCCACGTTTCTTCTTCCCTTGCCAATGTGTCAAGAGTTTCCACAGACACGATCCTTACACTCAGTTCCTTTTAGTAGATGATTTCACAAAAATCCTAAAATGAAATTGTATGAAAGTCATACAGACAAATCCAGCACATCATAGGTACAGGGCTTTTATATCTCAGCCCCGTTCAAAGTGCATGACATGTGGAATCTCAGTCATCCTGAATTTTAAACAATGCTTTTTTTCTAAGAAAGTGAGCAAATTAATATATTAGCAATTCAAAAAAAAAAGATAATCAAATCAGAGTTTAAAAAAAAGGAAAGAATCATTAAGTCTTGCAGGAGACAAGAGAGTTAGATCTCTGAGGTTAAGGAACAGAGCACACAGAGAAGTGTGTTTGTTTCATATATAAACTCGATATTATGCCTTTGCAATAACCTTTGCTCGATGCAGATATTAAAACTTCATGGCTTGAATATGTTTTTGTACATCTGAATAAACAAAGGGATATTATTTACAATACTCCCCAGAGGAAAGGCTTAATATCTCTTCATTATTAAGGGTATGTGACTTAAATTATTTTTTCGGGTCTTCACACGAACAAGATTGCCGGTCTTGCTGACGTTCGTGCATGTTAGAATCTGACACTGAAGCAATAGCTGACTCACAGAAAGAACACAGCACTTTTTCTGAAAACTTGCTTCTATAATAAAGAAAATTTGGAGATCCTTTTATGGCATTTTTGTTGGCTGTGTCTTCAATGTGAGCGAAAGAGTGTATGAGTTATTAGACAAATAGAAAAAAGAAAAGAAGAAAATATTAGGGAAATATGAAGTCCCCCCAGTAGCTCTCATTCTTCCACCAAATTCAATTGCAACTAACATCTGTTTGGTATCACTGACTGCAGCTGGACGAGCACAGGAGCAGTCAGCTGTGTGCAGGTGCACCGGGATGGTGCTTTCTGGGCTGGATGTCATAGTTTCACAATGTCTGACTACTACTAATAGATAATAATGAAATCATGATAAAATAGTAATAAAACCTAAAGAAAGAGTGTATGAGGCCATCCTTAAAAACCACCAAGGAGACAGAATTGAGGCTCTTTCCCCAGCACTGGAGCCAGGCATGGGAAGGAGGGACAAAGGCAGACAGGGGAGGTAACTCCAGAAAGAGCAGGAAAGGAAGCACGTGGTCGTGGCCTGGGGCTGAGAATTGGTACGTGGTGAAAAGGACACTTCCAATATGATGCACTGAACTGACCACTGGGGTGTTAATTAAACCCACAGCACCTCGGCTCTTAAAGGAAGAACTCTCAGCTAAGATTAAAGCGTGATCATTTGTCAATTGCTCACGATTGATGTAAAACTAGCCAATATAGTCGATTATACAGGCATACACTTTATCCCCAACATGTATAAGCTATACTTCAGATATCTTCAAGTCTTAAATGGGGAGATGCATTCTGATTTATTTTTGCTTGAAAGAAGACCCAGGAGAACATATTCAGGCTCCTGTTGGTTTGGATCTGTTCTCCACCGACACTCAGCTTCTGTTTGTCTTTGTGCTCACACAGCAACTCTGTTAGGAATCCCTAATCTTAAATCTATTCATTGAGGTAGGGGTCCTCATTCCTATTCTTTTTTTTTAAATTGATACATAGTTGATTTTCAGTATTGTGTTAACTTCTGGTGTACAGCAGATCCTATTTAGACATAGGATCTGTATTTCTTTTCATATTCTGTTTCATTATAGGACATTACAAGGTATTGAAGATAGTTCCCTGTGCTCTACAGGAGGACCTTGTTGCATATATATTTTATATGTAGTTGTGTGTATCTGCTGGTTTCAAATTCCTAATTTCTCCCTTCCCCTTCCTTTCCCCTGGTAACCATAAGTTTGTTTTCCATGTCTGTGAGTCCATTTCTGCTTGTAAATAAGTTCATTTGTGTCCCTTTTTCAAAAAAAACTCTACATATAAGTGATAAACTAGGTACTTCTCTTTCTGTTTCTGGCTTACTTCACTTAGAATGATGATCTCCAGATGCATCCATGTTTCTGCAAATGGCATTATTTTATTCTTTTTTTTTATGGCTGCTCACATCTACTTTTTTATTGAAATATAGTCAGTTTACAATGGTGTGTCAATTTCTGGCATGCAGTATAATAGTTCAGTCATACATATACATACATATATTCATTTTCATATTGTTTTCCATTATAGGTTACTAAAAGATATTGAGTATAGTTCCCTATGCTCTACAGTAGAAACTTGATGTGTATCTATTTTATATATAGTAGTTAGTATCTGCAAATCTCAAACTTTTAATTTATCCCTTCCCACCCCCTTCCCCCCTTGGGTAACTGTAAGTTTGTTTTCTATGTCAGTGAGTCTGTTTGTTTTGCAAATAAGTTCACTTGTCTTTTTTTTAGATTCCACATATAAGTGATATCATATGATACTTTTCATTCTCTTTCTGGCTTACTTCACTTAGAATGATGATCTCCAGGTCCATCCATGTTGCTGCAAATGGCATTATTTTATTCTTTTTTATGGCTGAGTAGTATTCCATTGTATAAATATACCACAACTTCTTTATCCAGTCCTCTGTCAATGGACAATTTTCTTCACATTCCTCTGATGTTATTTTCCTGTCAAGCACAAGTCCATGAATGTATCAACCTTTGTTCTTTACCTAAAGCCTCCTTCTACTGACAAAGGAAGAAAATTAACAAGGAACCTTGAACTTGGTATAAAGACATCCACTTTCTAAATACAACTTGTCTTCATCACTTCTCCCCTCTGAGCCGAGCTTTGCCCTTTATATAAATGAAGAGGTCAGATTTGACCATAGCCAAGGCCCTTTTCAACTCCACTCCTGTCATCTTTCTACCTGGGAAAGCACTGCGAAAGACAAACAAACAAACAAACAAACAAAAACTTGCTTATTTCACGTGTTTCCTATCCAAACTTGTCAACAACTGAATCTTTTCTGTCACCTATTGTGGGAAAAAAATAAAACCTCCTTCTTGGCAATCAAGAGAGGTACCTTAAAGGCATCCCTAATTATTTCTTTGCCGTCCTGTTGGGATGACAACTGTTGGGAGAGGAACAGGCTATTGTATGGGTCAGATCAGAAGATCTGAATTTGCTATTTCCCTCTTTACACCTCAGAACTGTTTCTGTGACATTTACAGATTGAATTTTCTCCTTTAAAAGTGTAGAAACAGTGCTTTCCCTGGCTTACATCAGGGTAATTTTTGGAAGATCTCAAAGGAGGATACGTGTCCAAAGAATTTGCCACCCAAAGGTCCATAAGTAACAATACATACTGTCTCTGTTACATACCCCTATAATCCATTATTGGAAGTTACAAATTTGACCACACCATTTCCTGATGCCACCAGCTTCAGGATGATAAGTTCTCCGGTTTCATCTCTTCCCCCAACCAACAAGAAGACTCTACCCCAGCCATGCAGTCATCTGTGGTTTTGGGCTCTGCCACCTTCCTGTACCCTTCAGAGACTTCCACATCTTTTTCTCTATGCCTGGAGTATCCTTCCCCACTGTTCCCATCTGCTTAAGTACTTCTGTTCCTTTTAGTGATTCTTACCTATTTTTTTTTAAGGAGACCTCATCCCTCATTTTTTTATGTGAACACAACAATGACAAGAAGATATTGCAAAGATGGTTGAATTCTCCCGATCTCATTTCTTCCTCTCCCCAGAAACAAAGCACTGTTCCCAACTTGGCAATTGTTAGTCTCTTGAGTAATTTCTATAAATGTCTAAATAGCATGTTGCCGTAAAACATATTGTATTGTTAACCACATTTTTATATATATATATATATACATGCTATTATATAGAATATGTATTTTTGCAATTTACTTTTTTCATTGACTGTAAAGCTAGAATCACAATACTAAGATCAAAGGATCAAAAGGTCTCAAAACCAAATTTTTTTCTGTAATGTATTTGGCAGCAAAATCTAACCTAACCTGAACCTATTAGGTGCCAAAACATGACCAGAATTGATATGGGGCTATTTATGGCCTTGATTAATTCCACTTTAAGTTAACCTTTTTTTTTTTTTTTAGAAATGTGTTTATTCTTTTTAGAAATATTAGTATGTTTGGTTTTGTAGTGTTTGCCCAGGATCTGCTTGGGGGTGTTACCAAAGTATAAATATATGCCTCTTTAAATTTTTAAAATTGAATTCTGAAACACTTTTGGCCCCTTAAGACTTTGGAATAGGAGTTTGGACTGGAATGTTTTTGAGATTCGTCCGTGTTGACTCATAAAGCTATAGTGCATTAATTTTAACAGCTTTAACAGCTTGATAACATTATATTGCATGATATGTCTCTATTTATTCAGTCTCTGGTTGACATACATTTAGGGTATTTCCAGTTTTTCAGTTTCAGACAGTGCTGCAGTATGCTTCTGGTCCATGAATCCTTGTACAACAAATAGAAAATTTCTGAAAGTGGAAGTGCTGATGCACAGGGGACATGTTTTTCTAGTTGTATTAGCTGTTGCCAAATTGTTCTCCAAAATGGCTGTTCCAACAAAGACAGGAACTGTTAGGGCATGAACGATTCATACGTTCCACATCCTGGCAGACATTTGGGATCTGTGGTCTAGGAAATGGTAAACACGTTTGTGTATTCTCCATGCATGTGCTGAATGAACATCTAATTTCTAATTTAGAAGATGCAGGTTTCTGTATATCTCATTGTATCAGTAATTATGTTGTTTAAATAATCTAGATCTTTATTTTTTTCTGAGACATTGGTTACTGAGAGAGGTGTATTGATTTCTCCTGCTGTGAGGTTAGATTTTTCCAGCTTTTTATTGCAATTCTGCCACTTATTTTATATAATTTTAGAATATACAATTGGATATCTGTAAGTTCTGAATTGCAGTACCTTCCTGGTGCATCTTTGTTCCCTGTGATACTTTTGGACTCCAGGTTTTTTTTTTTTTGGTATTAAAATAGATACATAGGTTTTCTTTTGATTAGTTTTTCTTAATCCTTTGCTTCCAAATTAAAAAAAAATGCTTTATTTCTTTTACTCTCTTGTCCAATCTGACAAGTTATCTTTGTATCTGGTAAGTTAAGTTCATTTACATTTATTATGTCTACTGATGTACTTGGATTAATTTATAATTTCTTCTTTTATGTATTCTATTTATTGTTTTTTCCATTTTTTAAAGTTTCTCTCTTTCTATTGAATTGATAAAGTATTTCCTATTTCTTTTCCCCCCAATGAATTATAAATTAACCACTCTGTTTTCACACTTATATTATCCTTGATATTTTATTTAGGACAGTCAAAAACTGAAAAATGTCTTTCCTCACTTCTGGAACAAGAAAAGGACCTTCGTTTTAAATATTGTTCTAAATTTTAATACCACATTGTTTCTGGAAGAGGGTGTGTGTGTGATAAAGAGACAAAGAAAGAGAGAGTTTCTTTCTGACATACATCTTTTAGCTTTCTTTCAACAAGATTATGTTTGTGTCCAATTCCTACTTGTCTTAAAATGTCTTTACTTCCCCATCCCACTTGCGTGATAGTTTAGCTGGTTACAGAATTCTTGGTGAACTCTTCTTCTTCCAGCAGTTTGAAACTGTGACTCACTGTTCTCTGGTCTGACTCAGGTGACTGCTGTTGTTACTACTGATCACACAAGTCACGTCACATTTGTCCTCCAGTTCACCGATTCTCTTCTTCTGATTTGAATCTGGTATTTAACTTATCCCTTGAGTTTTAAATTTTACAACGTTAATTTTTACTTTTACAATTTCTATTTGATTTTTTATTAAATTTTCTGATCTTTTTTTGAGTATCTAGTTCTTTGGGGGTTTTGAATCTTTACTTTTATCACTTATTTTTACCTTTGTTAGATTGGTTTTTTTTACTTAATTTCTTTGATATTTTATCTGTCCTGTGACAAAAAAAAAAGTCACTTCTTAAATAGCAAAATAGTTATCACTTTGTTTGGTCTCACATCAGACACATACAATACTCTCAGAATAACAAGTCCTGCACTGTTGCCAGCAACATAATTACTGAACAGTCTAAGATTTCACTTACAGTTGTATTTAATTGTTTACCTTCTCCACTTTATTTTAAAGTTGTTATATGTATTACTTCCATATACTTGGAATAGCATCCAGACAATATTACAATTTTGTGTTCAACATTCATTCATATTTTAAATAATTTAAATAAATAAAAGCACTCTACTATATGTATCCAAATATTTACCATTTCTGAAATGCCAAGTTTTACTTCAATATCAATTATTTTCCATCACTCTACACAATTATCTTTAGCAATTCTTTAAAAGCATATTCTTGTGACAAATTTTCTTAGTTTCCCTTTATATGAGAATGTCTTTATGATATCTTTATTCCTAGTGGTATTTTTATTAAATATAGAATTCTAGGTAGATCTTTTATTTCAAAAATTAAAAAATGTTGTTTTAATGTTTTCTGGTTCCAACATAATTACTAAGTGTGACATAATAAAATACATTAAACCCTATGCCCTCAAAATTAGAAATTAAATGTTGTTCTATGATTTCTGATGGAAAATCCAGTAATTTTGAATCATCTTTCTTTTAAATGTAATTTCTTTTCTCCTCTGACTGCTCTAAAGATTTATCAAATTTTTCTTTAGTTTTCAGTATTTTAAATCCTATTTCTGGACATGACTTCCAGTTTATTTTGTTTGCATTTTGTTGAATTTCCTGAATCCATATATGTGTGTCTCAAAATGTAGGAAGATCTTAGTCACTGTTTCTTCAAAAATTTACTTCCGTACCTAATTCTTTCTCTTCTGGAATTTTGATGTCATGAAGTTAGAACTTTAAAATTTTCCCATGGGTTCCTGAGTCTCTGCTCATTTTCATGTTTTCCTCTCTTCTGCAGATTGCATCATTTCTATTTATCCAAATTCAGGTGCACTGATTCTTTCCTAGTTCATCCGCATTCTGCCAGTGAGACCATTCAGGGTGAATTATTTTATTTTCTGTATTGAATTTGTCAGTTCTGAGATGTCCATTGTGTTGTTTTTTATTGTTTCTATTTCTCTGCTCAGAACTTTCATTTTTGTGTTTATTTCAAGGGTCTTTGTCTTTATTTCAGGGATGATTTTATAATGGCTGCTTTAAAGGGTTTGCTGGGTAATTACAACATCTGGTTGACCTTGGAGGAGGACTCTGATGATTGATTGTCTTGGTAAGGTTTTTCTTTGTTTGTTTTTATCAAGTAATTTTGTATTGAATCCTGGAAACCTTGAGTATTATTTTGCAAGGTTCTGGGTTTAAAATCACTCAGAGAACTTACTTTGTTTTGTTTTAACAGACAATCAACCTGATTAGGCTGACACCACCACCGCTATCTTACCTTCTGTGGTTGCTGCCTCTAACGTTAAAGTTTTAAAATCCTTGCCTTACTGTTTGGATCTGCCTGCACAGGCACCACCCGGGGGTTCGTCTGGGGCTTAGTCTATGGTTAATTTCACAGTCCATTTCCTAAAGCCTTTGCTCTGCTTCTTTGTCTCTGCTCCACCCATGCATGGCCTAGGAGTGAGTCTTGAGCTCATGCAAGTTCATACATAGAAATAGGGGGCCCCTTTTCAGATCTCTCCTTTCTAGATTGTCCTCAACACTAGTTCCCAGAGACCACTCTTCCCTTCCCTCTGGCCAGAAAGACAGGATTCTCCGTAGGTATTAGCCTTCCCAGCAATGGACTCATTCCATATCACTAGGGCCACTTAAGTGCAAAGTGGTGAGAAAGAAAATCAGATATTCTCTCCAAACGACATAGGCCCCTTTGCTTAGCACCCTCTTAACAAATGGCAGGGTCTTCTCTTGGGATTTCGGATGTCTATGGAGCTGCAGTGACGGCAGTACAGTTTAGTTCTAGGGCTGCTCTCAGAACATGGCTAGGAGAGAAGAAAAATGCATTTTTTAGAAGAGGAAGGAGAAATTCCCACATACTCTCTGACATACACTTGTCTCTGCCCCCTGGCTAGTAATAAAGAGTTTCTCCAGGACATTTTTACCCCATGACCACTGTACATTTGAACATTTAACCCATTTCTTGAATCAAAACTGGGAAATAAAGGAAGGAAAAAAGAAAACCTGCTATTATCCCAGTAATGGAAAGGTATTCACTTGTTTACTCCAGTTTACAGCCTCCTGCCTTTTGCCACTGTTAAGTTTCCAGAATCCTCAGTAGTTTTATTCTGTGTTATGTTCAAAGATTATAGTTGTTATTAGACCGTAGTTGACTTGCTCCGTCTTGGCCAGCACTAGAATTTTTTTTTTTAATTTATATTTTATGTTTAGGAATTGCTTTGGGAAGTTCTGATTTAATTTTGCTTTTATATATAATATGTATATATTTCTAAAGTCAAAACTACAAGACAGGGTTGTGGGTTGAACTGTGTTCCCTCAAAAATCACGTGTTGAAGCTCTGACCCCCAGTATCTCTGAATGTGACCATATCTGGTCTTCGGGACTTTAAGGAGGTGACCACGTTAAAATGATGTCATTAGAGTGGTCCCTAATCCAACATGACTTCAGAGGAAATTTGGACTCACAGACGGGCACCAGGGTGTGCACATGCAGGTGAGGATCATGTGAAGAGGCAGTAAGAAGACAGCTGTCTCCAAGAAAAGGAGCCTCAGAAGAAGCCAGCCCTCCCTGCGGACGCCTGGATCTAGGGCTTGTGGCTTCTAGAACCGCGAGACAATACACCTCAGCTGTTAAGCCCGCCGTCTGAGGTGCTTTGTTCGGGGCCCTAGCAAACTAAAACAAGAACACCACACTTACCGTTTTTCTTTCTCCCAGTTTTCCTTGCTACATACTGTAATCTTCCACAATATTCAGCTTTTTTCATTTGCAACAACCTCTTAATCTTGGTATTTTTATGTCTTAATAGGTAAAGAAACTATTAGAGCTGGTGAGCAGGATGGCTGGCTTCTGACACGTGGCTACACGGCCCGCATGCCTCCTGCCACCTTGCACCAAGCTAAACTCAGGCAAACACGAAGAAGGAGGTAAACATACAGGCAGGAGATTCCCTAAGCTCTCATTTAATTGCAGCTCAAAAACTGAAGAGTAATGTAAAAAAAAAAAAAAAAAGTCATTTTAATTCAACGATCCTTTTTCCCCCCCGCAAACTATTGTTCATGCAGTCAGGGCGGTGCAGACCCCTTCCTGAAAAATTTTGACAAACTCCAAGCACCATTCAGAAACATGAAGGGCTCTCAGCGGGACCTCGTTATTCCGAACATTCACACAAAGCCATTCCGTACAGTATAATGCAACTTGATTTTGTATGGTGCCCCATTCAAGTAGGAACCCCGAGGGAAGCTCATACATCCTGTTTTTAATCATATTTGAGTGATTTAATTTCAAACACACAGCCACTTTTGCTTAATGCAACCTGCATTTGAAGAAAGGTTCCTTCGTGACAACCAAGTGAGAGGGTGACAAGGGTTTTATTCTGATCCTGACTCAATAGGCCACCTTTTGCTTCTGATGAGGGGATACAGATACCACCTCAGGGAGGATGAGTGATGGGTGGCATGGGATTTTTCCATTTCTGCCCCCCCCCCATGAAGTACTTATGTGCTAAAATTATAGTATTGAATAACAACAAAAACTACCAAAAATGCCTTAATCTTTTTTTTTCCTTTCCTTGAAAAAAGTCATGTTTACCCACCAATCATAGAAAGACAGCTTGGTAAAGTGGAATGAACAGTGGATTGAGATTCTTGACTTTTGCTCCAGACTCCACCAACTAACCGTCCAAGCTTGTGTCCTTGGGCAAGTCACTCCTCTTCCCTTCAGTTCAGTTTCCACGCTCTGGAGAAGCCAAAGGCCCACCCTTTACAGGACACACCCTCTGTCCTGTGCATCAACACGGCTTTCTCCTTAGCTCCTTCTTGCTAGTCCTGGTCTTTGGGTACTTCACTCAGGAGCGTTCACTGACCCATAACCAGCTAGGTTACAGATGCTCAAAGAGAAGCCCCTCCTTGAACAGACTTTATGAGCTAAAGGAGACGTTTGAGGGCAGGGTGAAACAGTGCAGCTAGATGCAAAAGCACAGGGGCATCACGCACAGCTGAAACTGACACCAGAAGTCAAGAAGAGAGCTTTCTTCCCCTGAAAGGTTTCCTTACTTACAGATGACCAACAAAGACGTACTGAACAACAGTGAGGCAGCCTCTTAACAGGCAGGTGTTCCTGTTGATCTAGAGTGTGAGTCACACAGACAGGACGCAGCAGAGCCAGCATTTGACCTTAGCTGGTCTCGCTCTAGCATAAGCCTGTTTAGCCACGATGCTATCTCTCCTTGCAATTTAAGGTAGAACGTTGCTGCCTCCACGTTGGCTTTCTTAGCCATCCCAGCACCAGTGAGTTCCTCTGATGACTCTATGCCACAGGCATGGAGAAGCAACAGACCTCCTCCTGAATAATACACCCCAGGGCCACCAGGGCAACTATCCTCAGACGTGAGCAGTAAACGTGCACATTGTCTGCAGCGTGGTCTGCTGCATTCAGAGAACAGGAACGATTGTTTCTAGGCATCCTACAGGGAATTCATGCCTTCTGCTGGCTGTCTGCTTGGTCTACTTCCCCATAATCCCAGTTCTCTCCATTACGATGGAGGGGGACACCAGGACATCAATCTGTCTGATGACCCTGCTTCTTTAAGTGAAGCTGATTTTCATTTGCCCTAATTAAAAGTTAAAAGGGGGATGAGGACTCTCCAGGGCCTTTTCGTCCCATTGCCCTTGTCCACTCCTTGCTCAGTCTCAGGCTGTGCCTGCTGGCTCAGCCCTGGCCTAGATCCTGACCCTTGGATTAAGCAACCTCGTATGTCTCCGTGGCCATACGTGCTGGTTCTTGTTTTCACAGGCTTTGATCCTTATGTCTTTCCATGCCTTTGGCTCAACCTTAATTTTGGTTTATTTTGCTTGTGCCTTTTTTTTTTTTTTTTTTTTTTTTTGCCAAATACCAACATCTTCAACCAGGCCCAGCAACTCAGAACCTAATCGCAGCCATTGACCCATTTTGCTCTGCCTCTGATCCCTAGAGACAGGGTTTTCTTAGGTCATAGCTCTTTACTGTCATCCTAATAATTTAAGAATTAATGCTGAATCTTTGACAGGAGGAATTTAAGAACACTGAGTGAACAGGTAGACTACCTTTGGGGAAATATGTGGCTTTTCCCAACACCAACAGCCAATATCTCAACCCTCCAACACCAGCTGGATGTCCAACAATTCAGTTCAGATCTGGCACTATCTACCTAAAGTAAATGCAGGTCCCAAAGTTTATGGCCTCAGTCCCACAGAACTGCCTTCACTTCAGATGCCGTCTGCAAGTGGAGTCTCCAGGCAGCCCACACTTCTCCCTCACCAACTACGAATTTGAGGATTTCCACCATTCCTAGCTCAGATTCAATAATTCACTGGAACAATTCACAGAACTCGGAATAACACTTACAATTGCTGGTTATTATGAAAGATAAAACTCAAGAACAGCCAGATAGAAGAGGTGCATAGAACAGGGAGGGGGAATGCAGTGTAGGGTTCCCGTGCTCTCTTAGGGTGCACAAGCCTCCCAGCACATCCATGTGTTCACTAACCCAGAAGCTCCCCAGTCTCATCCTTTAGAGGTTTTTGTGGAGGTTTCAATATATAGGCATGATTGACTAAATCATTGGCTGTTGGTGATCAAACTCAGTCTCCAGCTTCCCTCTTTTCCCAGGGTAGGTGAAGAAGCAGGGCTGAAAATTCCAATTCTGTCATCACTTTCTGGTGACCAGCCCACATTCTGAGGTCATTTAATCCCCTCTCTTCCATGCGTCATCTCATTAGAATACAAACAACACTTCTATTACTCAGGAAGGTTTTAGGATCATTGTGTCAAGAACTATGGACAAAGACCAATTTTTACTTTTTATTATACCACAGGAACCTAAAGAAAACTTGGGCTCATGGTGCACTCAACCCAACTAGGATTTCAAAGAGTGATCTGTGTTGTTGGGCAGAGGACAAACCCCTCCTCAACTTGCAGGATCCTGGACCTGCAAGAACTGAGAAGAGGCTCAGCTGAGGGTCAAGCATGGCCATGTGGATCACAGAGAGACCAAGATTTCCTGAGTGCCTGTTATATGCCACATGCTAGTCAAAGCTGTGAGATTACACCTGGGAACAAAATAAGACACCTGTCTTCAAAGCAGTGATAGTTTGTTCGTTTGCAGGAGGCATGTAGTACTCTTGCTATGTCTTCAGGATGCCCGAGGAGGTTCCTTCCAGGTGCAGAATGAGACATCTCGGAAGGAAAGGGCGGCTGAGAGGAGCAAGTACCCTAGGGGAGTGCCAGGAGCTGGAGAGGAAAGTACTGGATCCATTATTAGGGCTTCATGGGAAGAAACGGGATTAATGACCCCGCATTGTGAGACCTGGAAGTCCAAGACACGAGTCTCAGTCTTCCCCCACAAGCCACAGGAGGTCCACACACATTTGACCCCTCTCTAAAGAAAATGGCTGCCCTTTAAGGCCATTACTCAGGAAAGGGGTGGGGGGCTCTGACTCCACCATCTGTCCAAATTTCCTACCCCTCCCCGCTCTCACATCACGGCAAGCACACTGGCTTATGGCATGTTTCCCTAACAGGCACATTCCAGGACATTTGTGCCAGAGGTTCCCTTCCAACACTCTTCTTTCCAACAGTCAAGCAGTTCACTCCCACATTGAATCTAGATCTTGACTCATGCGTCGCCCAGAGCAGCACTCCCTGCCTGCCAGGGATCAAGTATACCCACCTCCCACACACGTCACTTCTACCCTCTTCCTTTGAGCTTCCTTTTCTTATTACAAGTTGATTTAAATCTAGTTGCACACATCTCCCCATGTCTAAGGAAAGTTTGTATGGAAAGTTCTTTGATTGTTTTACTCATGACCTAAATTTAGAGCAGAACCTGGCACAAAGCACATAATTCACTATTTGATAAGTGACAGTTGTTGGAATGAGAATAGATGGTCATGTCTTAAGCTATGAGCCCCAGGAACCCTGGCCTACAATGACTAGTGTAAAGAAGGAACAGTGGCTATTGTCAGCCGATCTATAGGGTGGCTGGTGGCCTAAGAATTTTGCCTCCCTGGGACCAGGTGGCCATCACATTATTCGTGTTTTGGATTGGGTGGGGAGATATTCAGACAGAGCCGATTGGTACGGAGAGGATTTGTAGGAAGACAATGGCTAGGTCCCATGAGAGCATGGGTGTACACGTTTCTTCTGCTGAAGGCTTAGAAAGAATACTCAACAGTTCAGATGCTTGGAAAGGCAGTGAATCATGAGGCCCAGACCTACTGTGGTTCCTGCTCTTTCCAGCTGATTTTCAAATCCTCCTGGGTGGAGAATCAAGTTTTCCTCTTGTGCATGTGTCTCCCTACACAGAACCCTCCATGCCTTAAGTACATTGGGAGGGTTTTTTGTTTTCTAGAAACTGAGAAATCCTAACAACATCCTCATGTTTTCTGTGGTTTTTAAGACTAGTAATATCATCATATGTTTGGGTTACAGAAAGAAGACGAGGAGAGAATCAATGAAAAAGAATTGAAATCCAAAATAGAAGGAAGGAAGTTAATGAACGTCTCTTGAGGACCTTGTAAATGCTATTAGTTGAGCAGGTGTAATTATCACATTCAGATTGTCACATATGTACAGTTAAGATGCATTTGGATTAAAAAAAAATACAACAAAATACCCCCTACAAACTGGCTTTAAGACAAAGGAACTTATCTCACATACAGGAAGGCCAGGTCTCATGTGGATGCACAGCATGATCAGGGACTGGGCTTCACTTCTCTTCCATTCTTTCACCTTCTTTTGATGTGAGGGCTTCGTCCTTAAGGTGGCTTTTCCTACAACCATTTGATGGATTCTAGGCAGTATGCTTCTGGGAACAGAATGAGAAAGTTACTCCTCCATGTCACAGCCAACTTGTAACTGATCCCAAGCTCTGACTGGTGGGAGCCTGGGTTCCTGAACACCTTGCCCTCCAGAGGGACAGGACGACCATCACTGACTGTGACGATTCAAATCCCACTCCTGGATCTGGGGGCCTTGTCCACCCCATGAGTCACAAGGACTGCAGAGGACGGCACTGAACATCTGCATCGAAGACGGATTCTTTCAGGAGGAAGCTCAACTGTGCAGGTGAGGAAACAGACTCAGTGAGGTTAAGCATCATGTACACACAGCACTAACTGACCACACAGTAAGTAGCAGGGTGAAATCTGTACTCAAGTCAGTCTATTCTACACCCCGAGCTCATTGCCTAAAGGATGAAGGTGCGTGTGGGGTGGGGGGCGGACAGGGAGAGAGGAAAGAGAGTAAAAGAGGGAAAAACAAGGAAGAGAGGGAACGCAGGAAGTAAGAAAGTCACAAGCTTCTTCCCCAGCAGGCCTTGCTGATGCACCAGGCCAGCTTCAGAACCAACTGTCACCAAGTGGTTTTCCAGTTCATTACTCCTTGGCATCAGCAAAGTCTCATTTGTGAGAAGAAAACAATGACTTTAAAAGGCTCATAAAGATTCTTGGACATCAACAGAGGCTTCCCCAAACATAATTTCATTACATTTGGAGGAAAGTGAATCTGCTTTTTTCAGAGATGATCTTCGCTTCCAGATATATTAATTTACAAATGAACAGAAAACAAGTGTCCTGCGGTTGGCTGAACTCCAGATCTTAGAGGAAGAAAATAGCTGAAGTCAGTTAATGAAAATCAAATGTAACCGAGGCTTCCACACCTGATTTTTAAAGAAGAGGCCAGATTTATGATTTCGTTCTGAAGCGGGACCTCTTAGAACCTGAGAACATTAATATTTTAAGAGAAAGGAAAGTTTCTTTCTCTCCTATGAGTCGACCTGGGCTCTTCCTTTCTGCTGTGATGTCGCCATCACCAGGGTGTCACGGGTCAGGGTGGAGGGTAGGCTAAGACTGGGGGTGGGGGAGCCCTGTGCAGCACAATGCCAGGCCCTGGGGGTGGTGCTTAAGTCAGAGTGAGCACATGGACTTGATCAGGCGAGTGGGTTGGACTCACAAGGCTTTAGACAGTAGACCTTCCTCAGCGCTCAAAATCGGGTCTTCAGGTGGTCCAGCCCCTTCTGGGAGCATCCCCACGTGTGACTAGGAATGCAGGGACTAGTGTTTCCTCAGTAAACGTCTGAAGGGAGCTAATAGGTACCCAGGGCCCTTGCTAAGTACTGGGTCGATCACAAGGGAAAAGCATGCTCCCGTTGGAAGGTCTGTGTCCTGAACCAGCAGGATGAGGATAAAGGGACGCCACTGCCTAGAGGGCTGCCTCATCTCTGATGCCCGCATTCACGTCATCCAGTGCATTCGGTGATGGCAACCAAGTATTCCTCCAAACGCATCTGCATCTGAGTTTTAATCGTACGCTTTATCAGCTTAATCGTGTGTTCCAGTCCCCTGAGCTGTAAAGTGGAGATAACACACCTAACTCGTGGGGTTACTGTGAGCGGGGTTGTCGGGAGGATTCAAACAAGTGTAAGCAAAGCATTTAGAACGTTGTGTGACACACAGGGCATCATAACAATGAATAAAGACAAAACTAACAGTTACTGTAACTATTAATAACTACAAAACCTGCGTATTAGTCCACGTGAGATGCCATAACAAAACGCCATGGACTGAATGTCTTAAGCAGCAGTTTATTTTCTCACAGTTCTGGAGGCTGGGAAGTCTGAGCTCAAGGTGCTGGCTGATTGGGTTTTTGTCAGGGCTCTCCTCCTGGCTTGCAGAGGACCACCTTCTTGCTCTGTCCTTTCATGGCAGAGAGAGCAAGAGAGAGAGAGAAAGATTTCTTGTGTCTTTTTTTTTATTTAAATAGGGGCACAACTCGTATCAGACCAGAGCCCTGGCCTCATGAACTAATTATCTTCCAAAAGTCCTGACTCCAAATGCCATCATGTTGGGGATTAGGGTTTCAATGTATGAATTTGGGAAGGACACAAGCATTCAGTCCACAACAACCTACATAAATAAAGGTGCCTAAAACATCTCTAAGACTCTCAAGTTTTCCCAGTTTCCTAAGAGTGCTTAGCATCATGAAATGGTTCCAGAAGGGGATGGATTAATCATATCTAAAAGGGTACACTTGACCCTACATTCTCTGGGGCTCTAACCAGTGCTTTGTCAAAATTAGTGTGATAACCACGTCAGTGTGGTTACAAATCCACATTGAGTTTTCTGTTAGCATCAGTGCCTGGATGAAACTTTGGGTGAGAAATGGCATAAGTGACTTTCTCTGGTAATCCATGCATCTTGTCCTGGGATTGCCTTGAAAAACTCTCATGCTTAAATTACAATCTCACTCATTTTATTGGCCACAGAGTTGGACTCACTTGGTGTAGAAGGTAGGTGCAGAATACAGAGTAACATTTGTTGTGGAAATCACCCCCTTCCAGGACCCTTTCCATCTTCTTTCTTTTTTTTTTTCCTATTATTTAAAATAATAAATTATTTTCTCCAAGGAAGCCAAGACCCATTTCCAACTCATTTTAATTACCTGACACTTGTACTCACAATTCCAACGTTGTTGTCTATGGTAAACATGACTGATACTTCAAGTAGATTTTTCACAGAATTTGAAAGAAGCCTCAACATTGTTGGACACATTGCTCCACACAAACTACTGCTGACTGACTTTTACAAATTAGTATGAAACCAATTTCCCATGTGTGTTTTACCTCCTACATGGGTCCACAGAATGGGAACAATCACATCTTTGATATGGTAAAGTCTCAGGGATTTCAGAAGTAGCTGGGTTGATGGAAAGATAGAAGGAACATTTACAGATATTAGAATTAGATAATTGTTTGATCATGGTTGTCTTACAACTAAACTTTACAACACTGAGTAAGTCAACACTATTTTTTGTGACTCAGTTGTCCCATATGGTGGTAAGAAAATCTATTACTTACTTACAGATGAAACTGGTCTTAAGTGATACTGCTGCCAAGCCTTTGGTACAAGATAGAGTTTGAATAAATGTTAATTCTTTTCTAGCATAAGGTACTCTTGTATCCTGTGTGATCTAAGTTTGTATTCCTGGGGAATAATTAATTGAAAATTTCTAGACTAAACTTGGAAAACTATATCCACACTAAACTTCCTGTTGGTATCAACAGCTTGTTGAGAGGTCTGATTCTGGTCATATTAAACTGACTTATATTACAATTACCAAAATGACAATGACAATGACAATGACATCCCTGAAAAAAATATTTTAAAGTACTTTTCAGTGTTGGAGAATAATCAAAAATAGCCAGATATGAAATGAGAGGTAAATAAGACAAGTTCCAAGTTTAACCAGCTTTTTCTGTGTAGACATGGGGGAAGAGAACTCAGAAAAGTGGAGCATTATTGGGCAGAGGAGAAATAGGTGTGAACCTAAGCCTGGAAATTAATGGAAAGGAGAATGGAATGGAGCAAGACACATTTGGGAAGCCCCACATTCTACATATTATTTATTCCTAAATCTTTGAATCCTAACCTTCATGCTCATGAGAAAGTCACCAAGGAATCACCAAGGAACCCAGCAGAAACCATCAGATGAGAGCTAAAGAACTGAGTAGTCTGAGCAGTTACTCAGCATTGGGAAGACATAATTGGAGATTATGCCCCACCAGATCATAGGGGTTTGGTAAAAGTATAGGCTTTTCATTGAAGACACAGAAGTCCTATGTCATAAGAACAAGCACCAACCCCAGGAACTAAGCAAAAACAAACAACCCACCCAAATAAAACAAATTGGTCCTAAAAAGGCATATATCCAATCCAAGATGAACTTCCAGTAATTTAATTGCCTATCAGAAGAAAAAAAAGAAAACAACTCAACATTATTTTGAGAAAGATGACAAAATTCAGGGTCTACATGAATCCACAATCTCATATATACAATAAAAATTTACTAAATATACCAAGAAGCAGAGAAATATGGTTGATAATCAAGAGAAAATATAGTCAAGAGAACAAACTGGCTCCCAGATGTTAGATTAGTAGAAAAAGATGTTAATAGAGCTCTTATAACTTTCTTAAACAAATCACAAAAAAGAGTGAAAAATCAGTAAATAGTTGAAAATTCTCAGGAGAAATATGAAAACTATAAGAAAGAACTTGATACACATTTTAGACCACAATAGTAAAACACAATATATAACATGAATATTGTGATAATGGACTTGAAAGCATTTTGAATATACCAGAAAAAGGATTAGTGAACAGATCAATATAAAGCGAAGCCCAGAGATGAAGGACAATGTTGAAAACATCTCAGTCCAGCTTCAGCGACTTGTGGAACAGTATGAAACTGTCTACTATGCATGCAATTGAAGTCCTGGAAGAAGAGGAGAGAGAAAATAGAGTGGAAAATTAAATGAGAAACTAGTGATCAGATGTCCAAGTTTGGAGGAAAAAACCTCAAATCACAGGTCCAAGAACCTCAGGAAATCAGAAGCAGATAACATAGTCATCCTGATGCAAATAATAACTAAAGAGAAAAATCTTAAAAGTAGCCACAAAAAACATGTGCTATATTCAGGGAAATAAATATAATAATAAAGACTGACTTATAATTAGCTATGATGGAGGTCAGGGGCAATGGAATTATATCTTTAAAGTGCTACAAAAAAAGGTTCAACTCAGAATTCAATATCCAATAAAAATACTCTCTATAAGTGAAAGTATAATTAAGATATCTCATTCTTTAAAGAAAGTCTAAGTCCATCATTAACAAACTCACACAATAAGAGATACTAAAGGAAATTCTTCAGGAAGAGAACAGCTGAAGATTCTGATTTACACAAAGTAAGGAAGAGTGCCAGAAGTTGTAAATATGAGACAAAATGAAACTGAAATTAAAAAAAAAATTAATGTCTTTAATAAATAATGCCTAAAGCAAAAAAGATTGTGCAAAAAATGATAAAGCAGGTAAAAGTAAAATGTGTGACAACAGCATCATGAAAGTTGTGAAAAGGAATAGGAAGGATGCCCAATGTTTGGTTCTATTTATAAATAATATTTATAAATAGGCTGAGAAAATTTATTGGAAAAACAATTAAAATAATAAAACAATAAAATAAAGTGATAATGCAAGTAGATTCTACCTAAGAAAAATGCAATCATAACAAATACTCAGTTAAACTAAAAAAAAATCAGGGAAATAAAAATAGAAACAAGGAACAGATGAGACAAATGGAAAGAAAAACAGGAAGACAGTCAATTTAAATCTAAACATGATGATAAATATATTAAAAATAGATGTTCTAAACATGCCAAATAAAAGGAAAGTATTCTCATAATGGATAAAAGAGTAGGAACTGACTATATATTTACAAAGAAACCCTTCAAATATGAATATGCTAATAGATTGTAAATAAATAGAAACAAATGACAATAAAACAGAAATATCAAAATATGTGAGATACAGATAAAGCAGTGATCAGGGGAAAATTTATAGTCAAAGTCTTACATTAGAAATGAGGAAAGTTATCTAAGCTTCCATCTTAAGAAACCAGAACAGTGAGAGAAACCCAACCTAGAGTAAGAAGTAAAATCTAAATGCTGATAATACATATCTCTAGACTGATCAAGGAAAAAAACAAACAAAAAAGAAGACAGAGATTAGCAATATTAGAAATAAAGGTTTAGACATAAAGATTCTACAGTTCTATAAACATCAAGAGGATAATAAGGAAATAAAATGAACAGCTTCATAACAGCAAATCGATGATTTAGAAAAAATGGACTTTTTTTTAAAAGATAAAACTATTAAAGCTCACAAAAAAGGAACAGATTACCAAATGTTCAATTCACAACTAAGAACTCTATACACACTCTCTCAGCAAATAAAAGAGAAGCAAATGTTTCCAAATTCATTTTATCAATCATAATTTCTCTGATTAACAGATAAACACATTACCAAAGTCAAAAACTCTGATAAACATAAATGCAAAGATTCATAACAATTTTGTTTGCAAATCAAATTTAGCAATGTATAAAAAAGCATCATGGGCAAGAGGGATTTATCTCAAGAATGCATGGTTGGCTTAATATTTGAAAATCAATTAATGGAATGTATCATACTCACAGGCTAAAAGTGAAAAATTATGTGATCATTCTTAATACATGAAGAAAAAGGGATTTAATTAAACCCAGCAACCACTCATGATTATAAAAACTTATTTTAATCAGCTAACAAACTAGAATAAAAAGGAAACTTCCTCAGTCTAGAAAGAGCATTTATGAAAGTCTTTTCATAAGAAGTAAGATAATTTATACTTGATTATTGGCTGCTTTGCTGCTAAGATTAGAAATATAACAAAGATGTTCCCTTTTCAGCACTTCTTTTTAACATTATTCTGTAGGTCCTTGCAAGTACTAGGTCTGAAAAATAAATAAGTGGTAATAAGATTGGCACAAAAGAAGTGAAATTGCCTCTAGCCATAGATGACTGATTGTTCACAATAATAATCCTAGGGAATCTAAAAACAAACCAAACCCCAACTTGCATTAATAAGTGAATCTAGCAAGATTGCAGGATACAATATAAAAATACAAAAGTACTTAAATTTATATGAGAAATGAATAATTTGAAAGTGAAATTTTAAAATCATTATTCATAATATCATCAAAAGTCACAAAATACATACAAATATATTTTCCAATAACGCACAAGACTTCTGCTCTGAGAACTGCCAAACATCGCTGAAAGACATTTTTCATAGACGTAAATAAATGGAGGTGTACTATATTTATGAATGGAACAACCCATTAAAATGTCAAATCTCTTTGAATTGAGCTATAACTCTAGTACAATCTCAATTAAATTCTAGAAGATTTTTTATAAGAATTGACAAGCTGATTCTACAATGTATGTAGAAATTTAAATGACCTTTAAAGAAAATAATAGAAAACATATTCTCTGACTGCAAGTCTTTCTAAGCGACAATATTCTAAATAGTGTGTTATTGGAGTGAGAATATCAAAGTATATCATTAGAACTTAATAAGAAATCCAAAAGTAGACTCACAAACGTATGGCCAATTAATTTTTGACCAAGTCACTGTGCAATACAGTGAGGGAGGGGGAAGGTCTTTTCAAGAAATGATGCTGGAACAATAGGATAATAAAATGGGGAAAAAATGATTAAGGGACCTTACCTCACACCACACACAAGAATAATTTTGAGATGGACTATAGATCTAAATGTAAGCCGAAACTCTAAAGATCCTAGAAGAAAACTGAAGAACAATGTTTTTATCTTATTTCTTGGAATATATGTGTACTGAGGTTACCAGTTGTCTGGACTGTTTCACAACATGGCAGACACAGAAGCAGTCTCTTTAAGGGCTAGATCTGAACTGGCAGAGCCTCATTTCTGCCATATTCTATTGGTCAAATTATCAAGTTCAGCCCAGATCCAAACGGAAGAGAAATAGATTCCATCTCTTGATGGGACGGACAGCCAGCATATAGAGGGAGAGAAGGGACTGTTGGCAGATTTTTGGACACCTTCTAACACAGTTTCACTGTTGGTTACATGGATGTATGTATTTATCTAAATTCATCCAATTATCCTTTTCAAATCTGTGCACCTTACTGTACATAAGTTAAAGCTGACTATTTAGAGTTCTCATCTTAACCCTTAGCTGAACTTAGGAAATAAAAACAAGGGAAGGGAAGGGTTCTAATAAATGCACCTCAAAGTTCATTCACTTCTTGAAGATTCATTTGGTTGAATTCCTTTCCAGAATCAGTTAGAAGGATAAAAGACAATCTGAAGGCCAAAGGGAAAATTGAAACCACTCATTAGGTCATCCCAGCTTGTTCTAACTGAGCCATTTATCTTACACCACGAGAAAGGGGTCTTCCATGGTGGTACCTCCTTTCTCCCTTCATTTTCAGGGATGTGGAAGAAGCAGGGAAGTCCAGTGTTGGAAAACACAGCTTTGGAGATGGAGAGGAGGCTTGGCAGAGCTCTGCCACTCCACTCACTAGTGTGTGAACGTGGATAAGTGGGTTTACCTTTCTGGGACTCACTTTCCCCAACTGTAAAAGAAATAACGTCACCCAGCTGATAGAGCTGTTAGAACTAAAAGAGGTCATTGTGAAGGGCTTACCATGCTGCCAGCATATACTTGAGAGCCAATATGTGAAAAGATAGGAACGTGATCAAGATAAGAAGCCAGAAAACAAAAGAACCCCATGTCTCAGCAACTGAAGACCTTCTCAACTTAACCGCACTCTTGGCACCCTCCCTCGACGCAGGATCCCACAGCCACACAGCCACACAAACGAGCCCCACCTATTCTGTCTCTGCAGGGCTCAGTCGATTGTAACTAGACTTAAAATATCTGGATTCTTGTCAGTAGATGATTATGGATGGAAATGCAAATCCCCCTAAAGAAGAACTTTGTAATTATTAAGACTGTCTGTAAAAGAATGCATTCTACAGCAAAGAGTGACTTTCTAATCACTGGAGGTATTACATGAACAGAAGTCTGAAAAACTTCAAGATTTGCTCCTTAATGTTGCCAAAAGGAAGTGTGCTTGAATTCTGTCTCACACATTAATCAACTGTGTGTCTTTTCATGGGTCATCCCAGCTGAACCTCAGTTTCCTCTCCTGTAAAATGGGGATAGCAAAACTACATTGGAGAGTTTTGGTCAGGACTAGTGGTGACATTAATTAAGCACCTAGTCTGCAGTGAATACTCCATGATGTTATCATCACTAAACGTACTGTTCTGAAACCCTTATTGTATGTCAAGCCCTGTGCTGGAATTCGCAGTCCATTGGGTATTTTCAGACATAGCAAGATATAGTTACAGTACAGAGTGGAAAAATGTTGTGTGAAATACAAAAACAATTTTGCAAGTGCAAGGAAGGAAATCTAACTGGCTGGGTAATTATGAAATATAACTGAAACTTAAAAACAAATACAGCTCAATTGTATTTGATCATTAAACTTAAAAGACTACCATCGTGTTTGCAAAGCACCGTGAGATGTTTTTATTTGGTACTAGCAGAGATGCAGACTAGCGGGATTAAATCTGGTGAAGGTTATCATAAGAAGAGAACAGATTTTGAAGCCAGAAAGTTTATGGTTTGATTATTGATTGAAACTTCATCTGTGTGACTTCAGATAATTAATATACACACTCTGTGCTTCAGGTACCCAATCTGTTGAATGGGAACAGTACTGCCATCTCTCGCCATGTCGGTTGTGAGGGTTATGTGGGATAACACATCTAAGATCACACAGAGTGGGACTAGACACAGCTGAATAAATGCCTGGTCCCTCCCACTGTGAGACGGGTCATGCAGGGGCTAGGATGCCTTTAGTTCCAATAGCAGAATACCCTAACCAAGGACGGCTTTAACTGTCAGAACATGTTTATTTATTATCTCACGTTAAGTAAGTCAACGTAGTGGGTCAATTCAGTGTCGTAACGATGCGAGCAAGAGCCCAGTTTCTCCTGTGCTTCTGCTGCGCCGTCGTCCGCTGGCTGCTCTCGTCTTCCATGTGCCCTGCAGGATGGCGATGGTGTCTCCGCACATCGCGCCCTCATGCAAAGACACCCGGGAAGAAGGGCGTTTCCTCCTGTGTGTCTGACGCACGTCTTCTTACAACGTAGCAGCTCCCACACTTTTTAGACTCGGGACCCCGAAGAGCGTTTGTTTATGCGATTTACGTATATCAACATGTACTTTAGTAGAAAGTAAAACTGATCACTTCAGAGTATTTAGTGACAAGTAGAAACAAATCCATTGCAATGACAATAAACTATCATTTTAGTGAAAAAGCAATCATATTTTCTAAACCAAAAACTATATGTGTTTTTAAATAAAGAAAATTAGTGAGAAGTGGCATTGCCTTTCATTTTTTTTCCCCAAATCCCTTTAGTATCTGGCTCAAGGGAACACAGCCAGACTCTCGTGTCAGCTTCTTCATGCAAGTCCTCGGAAGGGCCATTCTAGTTGACATATTTGATGAAAACCTGGCCTCACACAGAGGTAAGAAAAGGAGGAATCGTTTAGTATTCTTTTCAGATAATTCTAGATATTTTTCTTTTCTACTACCAAAACTCACTACGTGGTAGTTTCTGAAAAGCTATTTGCGATGTGGAAACTGAAACCATATTGATGGACTTTTTGCATTCTCTTTCATGATTTCTCTCACACCTTGAGTGGAAACGCTGCCCGTGCACCATCTTATAACAGCATTCATTGGTTGTTCGGAAAATATCGCTTTACTGAGTTTCACAGAACTTCCAAATGTTGACACATTTCGTTATACGGTATTTAACAACTCACTGCTTATCCCATCAAACAAAAAAAGTCTTTAATTATTGGGAATCTGACAAGCTTATGGTAGATGGTACAAGTAACCAAAACAATCTATTTTTTTTCCTCAAAGGTTCAAAATTTTCCATTAGCAACAAATACTATCATTTGTTTTCCTCTGCAACAGGAGGCTCACATTTATTTTCACAAAAATGTCTGCCAAATACCCAAATTTAGTAATAATAGTTTATCAGTTGTTCTTTTGAGCGACAATGCTGAGCAGGTGGGAAAAGCAGCTGGTTTGATTTATAACTTAATCACACACGTGTTTTCCCAGGTATGTGGGCATATAGCAGAAGGGCCCTACCCAGCCTCCCCATTTCACCACACGGAATATTAAAAAGGTGGTACTCAAGAACCAAGGTTCAAGACAATTAATTTTTTTTATTGCCCCATTAAGGATATGCTTAAGTAAAATTGGCATTTTCCCCGTTTTCTTTTTTTAAAAAACTGCATGTGCATGTGACTACAATAACCACTGGACACCTGGGTGCTGCCACCTTGATTCGTGCTAAGGCACCAGCAGTTTTACCCTGTGTCACTTTTGCAACCTGGGTGCACATGTCTACACAGTGACAAACAGAAGTAACGTCTTGGTATTTTTACAAAAATAATTATGCCATCCTCGAACCCAAGAAAATTACACGTTGAGAGCTGCTGTGTATTTTAATAGGTAATAACTAATAGCTTTAGTAAAGCAAATATTCTAACAGAGGAAATAAAATGTTATAGTAAAAGGTTGATTGAATAAATCTCATTTAAAATAGCCTCTCTCTGAAGGACCTACTATACAGCACAGGGAGCTATATTCAATTTCTTGTAATAACAGAATGGAAAAGAATCTGAAAAGAAAGCATATGTATATATATATATGTATAGCTGAATCACTTTGCTGTACACCAGAAATTAACATTGTAAATCAACTATACCTCAATTTAAAAAATAAAATAAAATATCGTCTATCTGGTTTTATTTAGCACAAAACTAGATATTAAAAAAAATAACAATTGTTATCTTTTATTTATTAAAATGTGGATACATTTTATTGTAGAAATTTAGACATATAAAAAAGTGAAAATTTAAAAAATCAAATCAAAATTCCCCCAGCTGGAGATAAATCCTGTTAATATTTTAGGGACCATCTTTTCTTTCTTCCTGCACATTTATACTATTTTGCAATATGCTTTTTTTTAACTTAACATTGTCTCATGAACATTTTTTCATATCATTAAATATTTATGGACGACATCACTCTAAATTATTCAGTTCCCCTCCTGACAGGACATCACTTTCTGCCTGCAATGCGGTGGTGCAAGGTTGCTGAGACAGTTTTGAGAACCGGTAGCCTGGCGTTTTAGGAATTCTTCCTCATGATGATAGAGTTTAGTGATGAAGTCCCCTGCATCCTCGTGGACTTTTGGCAGCTGCGGGTTACACAGGAGCATCCCATGACCCAGCTGCATGCCCTTGTCTTTGAATTTTGTTCTTGCCATTTCTATGGCCACTCCTGGGTCCCCTCAACACCTGCCTGGCTAGGCAAGGCGTCCTCCAGATCTTTCTGGCTCCAGCTTCTCCTTCCTTTCATCTTTCTCACATTGGTACAAACCATCCCTTTCAAATGGCATTTTCTCTTCATCACCCTTTGAATTTCGAATTCCATGACTTGAATTGCGATTACACTTAAGGGTTTCCCACCTGCCTCCGACCTTGATTCTTGTTTGCCTCTTTACCTAGACTCCCTGCTCCATCCAGTCTGAGGGACCACACTGTGCCAGATCATTTTTTTCCAAAATGGCCACAGTAGCACTTCTGGTTCTCCATGTTTCTTCCAGAAACTTCCTATTTCTCCATCAAAAGATGGAGAAGAATATTTTCCCTCCCTTGAAGGTGGGTGGACTTTTCAGATGGCTTGCACATGGCAGGAGTACACTGTGTGGTTTCTGAGGCTGAGTTTGAGAAAGGAACAGCTTCCACCTGGCTCTCTCTCGTCAGATACACCTCTGAAACCCTGGGCTAACATCTAATAAGGCTGGCTCCCCTGAAGCCACTGAACAGGAGGGACCACATGGAGGTAGAGGGCGGAGAAGGTGCCCGAGAGCCTCCGACGTGGCAGGCACCAGCTGATTGAATCTCAGATGTGTGCGTGAGCAAGGCTCCCAAGCATGCCCTCCTAGACAGTGAAATGAGCCAGCTGATGAGGAGTGGAGTAGACTTGGGCCGTCTATGCCAAGCCCTGCCCTAACTGCAGATTCATGAGCGAAATAAATGCCATTGTTGCTTAAACCACTAGATTTTGGAATGATTTTTTGTGTAGCGATGGATAACCAGGACACACATCCTGCCCCTTACTTGCAGTAACCCAAGCCCCAGCCAACCCTTAATTCTTAGACCACACTCACTCATAAAATCATCCACAGGCTCTCTTTTCCTGTTCTGACAGCTCTGCATTCTTTGAGCCCTCACATGCGTAGTCTGTCTGCTGCTCATTCTCTTATCTTTTTATTCTTTTAAAGAAAGATTATTTGACTCATACAAAATAACATATTTAATACATGCATGTTAGGAAGCATAATTGTAAGATGCCGTAATGTATACTCACCATCACCCTGTGAACACCCCACCCAGAGAACTGTGGGTTTATCACTTTCCTTTTAGATATTTCATTATGTATTTACATTTATTCCTAAACTATGTTTTTTTTTTATTGTTTTGGGTTTTATAAAAACAGAACCATTATCTATGTAATAGTCCACACCTATCACTTTTCAACCTACCTTATACTTTAAAATATATTTACTTTGATGTGTAACATTGATTCATCTTAACTAGAGTGCAAATTTCATTGAGTGAGCATATCTCAGTATATTTATTTATTTTTCCAGTTGATGGATGCTTGAATTGGGTTCCATTTTTTTGCTTCTATGAACAGTGCTTGTATAAATATTCTTGCCTCTGGGTCCTAGGTCACATGCACAAGAGTACATACACCTGATAACAGAATGAAGGTAACACACCTGGGAATGACAGTGCACATCTACAAGATAATGTGGGATTGCTTTCCAGAGCTGGCACCAATTTCTACTCCTAATAGCAAGATGTGAGTGTGATCATCAACACTTGGCTTTGCTGGGTATCTTAACTGTTACCTATCTAGTGGTTGTAAATCAGCTTAATTTATATTTAACTGGTTGCTAATTAAACTGAGTATATATATTGACATTTAGATAGATATAGATACATGTGAATGGAACTGTTCCAGGATTCTATCCATATTTCGGTAGAAGTTTGTATTTTTCTTACCAATTTGGGTTAAAGCTTTAATGTATTTTGGGTGCAGGTATTATGCTTGCTTTGTGTGCTACAACTCTTCCGTTTTGTGGCTTGTCTTTTGTAACCCGTATGGTGTCTTTGGATGAATAGAAGCATTTGGTTTTAATGTAATTAAATTTGCAATCAATCCTTTATGTCATTATGTCTTTCTTAGTCAAGACTGGGGAGGCAGGGGCTTATTCATAAACACCCTTCCCTGCTTAGACATTATAAAAATATTTTTAGCATTTCTAATGCCACCTCTTACATTTGAGTCTTTATTATATGTGGAATTCTTATAAAGTGGGGATCCATCACTTTTCTGCATGTGAAAAATCAAAAGATCTTGACCGCTCACATGCTGGCCATGTTCCCCCGTTTCTGAAATGCATTCTTCACCAAATTCCAAGTTTCAACATGTGGGTCCCTCCTGGGGCCCTTTGTCCTGTTATGTAAACTATTTACCTACCTTGTGCTGCCATTTCATGGTCTTCACTACTATACCTTTGCCACAGAACTGGAAGCCTGGTAGGGTAAGCTGTCCCACCGGACTTACCCTTCCACAGGGGGTCTTGGGGATTCCTTAGCCTTTGTACTTCCATATGTTTTAGCATCAACTTGTCAAATTCTAAAACAACCTATTGGGAGTTAGATTGGAATTGCATTGGATCTACAGATCAGCTTGAGAAGATTTAACATCTCAAAATATTGAGCCACTGTGTTGCCAAATATGATATGTCTACCCATTTACGTAGGTCTTTAAACAATCTTCAGATAAGTTTTATTATTTTAATAATAGGTGTGCATCTTTAACAGAACTATTTATATGTAGCATATGCTTCTGTTGCTCTTGAAAATAAGTGGTATCTGTGTTTCTGCTTGAATATGGAAATGCAAATTAAAATATATTGATTTCATATGTAACCATTTCCCTAAATTCTTATTTCTAATAATTCATAGGTTCTTTAAGGTTTGCCATATTGACCATTGTAAACTCTAAAATGACGTTTATTTTATTCTTCCTTTTCTTTCTGCAAGTTGACTTTTTTCCCTTTATTCTCTTGTCTAGGAATCACATGACAATGTGGAATAGAAGCAGTGAGAGTGAGGATTCTTGTCTTGTTTGTAATTTTAAAGAGACTATTCCTTATGGTTCACCAAGAAGTGTGATATTTGTCATAAATTTTGGGTAGATTTTTACATAAAGGAAGTTTGCTACTATTCCTTGTTTGCAAAGCATTTTTACCATAAGTGGGTCCTTAGCTTTATTATTTATATCTCACGCATCTGTCCTGTAACCTTTTGAGAATGACTGTTTTTACTCAGCACAGTGCACAGACACATCTATGTTGTTGTGTATGTCAAGTTTCCAGTCCTTTCTATCGCTGAGGGGTATCCCACTATACAGTTTATTTACCGATTTTTTTATACACCCACCCACTGAAGGACGCTTGGGTAGTTTCCAGTTTGAGGCAATTATGAATAGACCTGTTAGACTCATTCATAGGTTTTTGTGTGGACATCAATTTTCATTTCTCTAAGATTAATACTTGAGTGGGTTTGCTGGTTCAGATGTCAAGCATATGTAAACTTTACAAGAAATTGCCAAATGGTTTTCCATAGTGGCCACATGATTTGGCAATCCCACCATTAATGTAGGAAAGTCTCATTTGCTCTGTATTCTCACCAGCACTTGGTAATGCCGATTCTAAAAGGTGGGGAGTATTTTCTCATCGTGGTCGTAATCTGCATTTTCCTAGTGGCTGGTGATGTTGAGCACAGGTCCTTGTGCTTACTTGTCATGGCTGTATCCTTTCTGAGAAGTAACTGGTCAAGTCTTTAGCTCATTTTTAAACTGGACTGTTTGTTCTTACTGTTGAGCTCTGAGAAATATGTATATGTTGTGAGTGTAAGTTTTTAATCATTATCTCCTTTCCAAGTATTTCATTATGTTGTTTGTTTTTTCATCCTCTTAACACTGTCATTCACAGATCATTTTCTGATTTTGATGGAATCCAGTTTATCATTTTTTTCCTTTTAGTGTCATGATTTTAAGGAAAGACTTCAAATCTCAATGTAGATCTGATTGCTGTTTTTTTAAAAAAAGAAGAAGAGGTAAAGGAAGGAGGAAGGGGAAGGAAGAAGGATTTAGCCACATCAATGGCTGTCCTTGAGCCAAAGCTACCAATTGGTAGTGTCCTCATCTTGCAGAAATGGGCCTGCATTAGCACCTCCACTGTGCTCGGTCAAACTGTGCTTGGAGCAAACATTGAGAAGCAAAGCCTTGGCATGAATATGGCGGTGGATCTGAAGAGACAATAGCTGGAATTGTCAATCAGTTATACTCCTGGAAACAGGGGATCTGAGCAGCACATTTTTGTGGCTGCCATATCTAATTTACTTTGTAAAATATCACCCTAGGAGCTGTGTGGAGAGTAGAATGTAGCGGCTGGGGGAACCAGTTACGCTACAGCAACTACATGGGAGAGCACAGTGGTGGTGTCGGACTCGGTGAGAAGGGCTCAGATTTTGGATGTATTTTTAACTTAGGGCTAACAGAATTGTCTGAGGGAACATTTTTGGTGTTTTGAATAAAAGACAAGAATAACTTAGGTTTTCAGCTTGAACATCTCAGAAACAATCATAGAGTGAGAACCGTAAGGTTCTGTCAGAATTAGAGGAAGGGGTAAGGGAGTTATGAATAGAAGAAATGGAATATGGAATTCAGCATTTGTTTATTAACAGCTAAGATTTAAAGTGTGAGAGAAAGAAAGGCTTCCTGAAGAATACTCATAGTTTTTAAGAAATGACAGAGGAAAACTTAAGGTTAGTGAAAGAACAAGACCCAGGTGAGTGAGGAGACTGGCGGTTAACTGGCAGACCTTTATCGTAGGTAAAGTTGATGTTTTCCATTGTCTGGGTCAACATGACAACTGTGTGTGTATGTGTGACCTGACACTCAATTGGCAGCTGAAATCAAACCTAACACTGGAGTCTTTCATGAAAATGAATCCTTAGCAGCTCAGTTTTTTTCAGAGTTGAAAGACTCCTTAGAGATTATTACTCCATCCCTTCACTAAATGGGTGGGAAGGTTGAAGCCAGATCGGGGAAGAACATAAACCCAGATCACAAAGCCCTTTAACTCAAGATCAGCAATGAGCCCAGCTATTCTGATGTCTTGTCTCATATTTTTCCTTCACTTCTGAGTCTCAGGCAGGCTTCTTAATCTCCATCAGAGGCATATCCCATCAGGCACTCCCTTCTCCAGAACACCTCTGGGGAGAAGTTAGTCTGCTATGATCAGAGTTCCTGAGATTCTATACACAGACTGCAGTTCACCCAAATGAGCATAGCCCTGAAGGATTTGCAAGATAACAGAGGAGACACAGGTTTTTCTCAGATATTCTAACCCTGCTCTTCCCTGCCCAACATCCTGCCCTAGCTCTAATGGAAACATCAGAAATTGTCCCTCCTTATTTCCATGTTCAAGTCCTACTAAGTTCAGTGTTCACCTCACATGCCGTCTTCACAGGGCCCTCCTGATTTTTACCAACATAAGAAATCTATTTATTTCTTTAAACTCAAAAAAAAAGTGTTTGTTTTATTTTCAATCTAATCAGCTTCTACCGTGTATTAGAATTCCATGTCCTGTCAGTCAGCTTCACTTCTGTAACAAACAACCCCAGCAATGTAGAGCAATGTTAATTTCTCATTCATGTAGGATGCTGGTTGACTCTGCTCCAGGGTAACACTCTACGAGGTGAGGCTGTACTCCATATGTCTTCTCATTCTGGGACCCCGGCAGATGGAGCGTCACTCTCTGGGACCTATTATTTTCATGGCAGAGGACAGAAGAGCAGTAGAAGAAACTTGCAATGCCTTTTAAAACTTTAGTTTGGACATAATGTACTTTATGTCTCCCACATGCTACGGGCCAAGTCCAAAGTCAGTGAGGTAAGGATTACACAGTTCTACAGGAAGAAGCAGCAGCAAGCTACACAGCAATGAGCAGGGATGTATGATGGAATCTTCAAGGACAATTATACAGTCAACAAGGTCTTACCCACCTGGTTCTGAGCTCCTGGAAAGCAGAGTCTGGGAACAATTCCACTGTGACCTCCATAAGGTCCAGCTCTTCGGCTAATGTGTGGTAGGTACTCAGCCAGTGTCTGAGTAACGAATAAACCTTTTTCACAGCAAAACCAAAGGATGACCTATTGTTATGTGAGAAAACTTAAAGCTGATAGGTTTTTCACTCTTCATTTATTTCCAGCAAGTTGTCACTTTCTAAAGAGGCAACATTGTCCTGATTCGAAAATTTCCCCCAATGTATTATACTTCCTTCCCCATGACATTTGAGAAAGCACGTATCAGCCTGGGTGAGGGAAGCAGTGCGGCAGAAATGGGAGGATTGGTGCCAAGCATCCAGATAGCCCTGGGTTAAATCCTGACCTTATAAGTGACAAGCTTAATGACCACAGCGAGTGACTTCACCTCCAGGAACCCAATTCCTCAACCTCAAAGTGGGGACAAGGATTTTTAACTTGCTAGTGTGTTAAAAAATGTATGTGATGTGCTTAATTCCACAAATAGTAGTTTTCACACAATTATTGGACACAATAGCTAAAATTTGTATGGTAGCCTTTAATGTCTAATGTGCCTTCTCATGGTAAATAAAGTCCAGAAAGTTGTGTTTCAGGCCCTCTGTTTCTTCCAGTCTTGGTTTCTTCTATAAAATGCGTGGTTTACTCCAGGTGGTCTGTTTTCGGTTCTTCTCTGCCTGTATCCTGACTGGGCTGTTTCAGCAGTTGTGATCCTGCCACGGGACTTGTAAGTTCCTTCAGGAAACCATGAAGCAGGAGTGAGTTCGGTGACACAGGCCACTGACTGGCTATGTAATGTGAGTCAAGCCTCGTCCTTTCCCCAGCTTCAGTTTCCTCATGTGTGACTTGATAGTATCGGGCAAATGATCTCATAATTATGTTCACTAGAAATAATTTGGATTAGTTATATAGTGATCACGATTGCCAATAGCCATTTTGGAAAGTCAAAGTATGGAACTCACTGCTGTGAATTGCTTTATCAAGTTGACCAAAATGTTTTATTTCAGCAGCATGATCCAGGCGGGAAAATGAATGTGATTGCTTCATCTCATGTAGCTAGATAGTGGAGTCAAATAGCCATTGGAACCCCTTTGTCTCCGACCTCTTTGTGAATGGATGGCTCAGTTTTCATTCTGAGAAGACAGTTTTGTCTCTGTCTCCAGCGCGAGCTAGCTACTCCAGAGAATTCCCTGGGGGGAGTCTGGGTGGACTGTCCTCTTTGAGCAGAAGCCTCTGTGCCTCTGACCAATGGTTAAGTTATTTCTAATTCTCACCTCTGGGGGTAAAGAACAGACTGCCAAAGAACCCCCTTCCAGGAGCTGGTGAATAAATGACCTGTGAAGACTTCAAGGGGGAAAAGCACAAGTCAGGCACACACTAGAGCCCGAGACTCGCTTGTACCACACCGGGGTCTGTGCACCTGCGGTGCTTCCCCTCGAGCAAGTAGTGCCCAGTACCCCGTGCCCGTGCTCCTGGCCGCAGCTGAAGTGTGACAGAACCCTCTCATCCCAGAACAGGATTTAGTCTCTGATAGAATGCCTCAGCGTTATCTATAGAGCTGTATTTAAATACATACTCTTAGCCCATGTCCCAAAGATTGCAACATACTAGGTCACCCAGATAGAAATTTAAAGAAGTTCCAGTGTCTCTTACCACAGATAGTTTTGTCAGGAAGGTCAAATGCAGTGCACGATGGTCACTCCAGCCAATATCCATGACTTCATCCGTGGGGCTGAGGGCAACATCCCCCAGGCTTTATCCCCATCTCTTGCAAGAACCAGCTGTCACTGACGGAATGTCCACATCAGTGTGCTTGTGGACACTTTTCATTGATGTTTTTTTCTTTTTTTTTCCTCCCAAGAGAATCCCTTAGGTCTTTACCATGATTGGTTCTCCAAGGCATCAGCCTGTTGGCCCCCAACACCCTACTGCTCTCGGAGATACTTCCATGAATGAGGACCACACCCTGCAGCTGGATAGCTGCAGTTTCTATTAATATTTCAAAAATCATGTAGGAATTCTTGTACTTTCTTAGAGGAGCTTCCCAGAAGATGTGAGATGTCAGTTGGACAAGTGAGGTGGTAAAGGAGGGAGATGGTGGAGTTGGGGGATGCTGACGCAGAGTCCCGGTGTTCAGGATGTGATGTTACAGACTGTAGAGCTGATGTTACAGTCACCACGGAGGCGTTCTTCCTTCCCTGATGAAAGTTACTCTTCCCTCCTCTGACCCTTGACAGCATTGTATCTGACCTCTCCTATGACATTCAAGATCTTCTGTTTTATAACATGGCTGTCTATGCCGATGGAATGTTTCTTCTAATAGATCATGGGTCCCTTTAAGGAAGAAAGGCCATGGTAGCAATATACCTAAAAACATGTATGGATTTAAAATCATAAAGCCTCAGTTTTAAGTTTAGGTTCTGCTACTTACTACCTTTGGGACCTTAGGAAAGTCCCTTAAATTCTTTAAGTGTTGATTTTCTTATCTATAAATTGGAGGCTCCAACAATTTCAGATCCAATGATTGTTAAAACAGAAAATGAGATAATGCAAGGGAAGCTCTTGGCCCAGCATCTGCCACATGGTAAGCATTCAAAGTTTAGATGTTATTTTTTTAAAGAAAAATTGATGTTAGATTCAGTTCTTCATCCCATATAAAAAGGCTCAATAAGGACAGACTGGGAGTTCAAAATTTGTAGATACCGACAGGCATATGCAGAATAGATAAACAAGATGATACTGTGTAGCACAGGGAAATATATACAAGATCTTGCATTAGCTCACAGCGAAAAAAAATGTGACAGTGAATATATATATATATGTTCATGTATAACTGAAAACTCGTGCTCTACACTGGAATTTGACACAACATTGTAAAATGACAATAACTCAATAAAAAAATGTTAAAAAAAAAACCCCCACAACATTTTAGGGTGAGTCCCTTCCAGAATTCTTCCTTGGGCATGTTACAGTCCCTTCTGTGTTGGGTGGCCTTTAAAGGCAGCTACCTTCCATGTGGTGACTCAGGGACCTACACTGCTTCCTTCCAGTGGCTACATCTTCTGTAACCCATGGCTCTCTTCTGCAGAAGGGGAGAGCGCACCGGGATGAAGGAAACAGGAAGGGGACTGCCACACGCTTCCTGTTGGCCAGGTCTCAGGGGCAAGGCTCCACCTAATGACAAAGGAGGCTGAGAATGTAGTTTTCACTTGAATCCAGCCTCAGGACACAGCAGCGTGTGCCCCTAGCCCTGCTTTTAGAACACCATCCTTTAAGACATTCCACTCATTATTTCTACATGGCAGCGCTGGGGTTAAATGCTGCAGCCCAGGCACGGAGTGAGTGGCTCAGGCGTGTGGGCTTCCCTGCACACCCCGGGCACAACAGGTGGGCTCGTCTCAGCATGACCAAGGGGCCGGTATGATCGCACAACAGGGGGCACTCCTAAAGCACATGCCACCACAAGCCAGGCACGGCCCCTTCTGCTTTGTGTACTTCGTGTCATTGAATCCTCACAGGCCAGGTGAGGAAACAGAGGCTCAGGTAGGTTAAGTCATCTTCCTGAGGTTGTGCGGTTGAGGGAGCAGGGCAGGGATTCGAGCTCACAATGCCCATGTCCCTGCCTGCAGCACCGTCCTGCCCTTCTCTGCCGCAGCCCCGACCTAAACCCTGGACAGCGGTGTGAACCCTTCCATGTTTCACAAGCCAATTTCCACCCCCCCCTTGAAGCCTGTGAGGTGGGGAGGGGCCATCTGATCTGCCTTTAACAACTGGGAAGCTGCAGACCCCAGAGGTAAAGGCCTTGCCTGAGTCGCTCGCAATTAGTAGGTGGCGGAGCCGAGGGCCTGTCGTGGCCCAGCCCACACGCCCAGCCCAAAGAAAGCCCTGGTGTGGGGCCTGAGAGCAGCGGGCCCTCCTCCTCACATCTGAACCCCGGCCTGGGTCAGGGAATCCCTGACGGGTGTGGCCTCCCTGGCTTTGGGACCAGCTGAGGGTCCCTGAGCGCAGGCAGCAGGCCCAGGAGATGATGAGGGCCGGGAGGGGGGCACTGGATGGGGAGGAAAAGCCACCCAGGCAAGAGCCTGGCTGCTGGTGTCCCAGAGGCGGGGCTGCCAGCACCGGGCTGTGTTCCGTCGGGGCTGGGGGTTGGGGAGTGGGAGCGAATAGTGCCCACGCAGCTCTTTCCTGAAAGTCGAAGCAGTCACCAAGAGGACCAGGTTCCTGAGAGTCCAAATGCTGACTCTTACAACTGCATGGGCTTGTTCTTGGAAAGAGCAATTTTGGGAAGACACGGGCTAATGTATGTGAGAGTGAAAACACTGCTACTTAAATGCCTCTCTAGAACTGAAGTTCTTTTCCCAGGGGTGCAAGAATGGGCTTCAGGGAGTCTTTAAAAGTTTCTGAATTTGTGAGGCATTGGGCACATTTGTTTGATAACTTTCCAGATTCTTCCAGGACCAGCAATGAAAAGTGAAAGAATGAATGGATAAATGAATGAATGAATGAATGAATGGATACAGATCGTTAAAACCACTGTGTCTGCATGTCCATCGATAGCTCTGAGTAAGTGCTGCAGGCTTCAGGTTGGTCCAGGCTGAGGAACAGGTCTAAGGAAAAGAAATGGGCTCGTGCACTGATTCCTCCAGCAAATGTCACAAAACAACGACTCCGTGCAGCCAGGGATGGAGGTGCTGGGGCTGAAGGGGTTAAGGAGGGCACGAGGTCCCGTCTCCCACGGAGCCCATATTCATATCATGGAGACAGTAAATAAACTCATAACCAGATTCTCTTTCTTTTTAAATTGAAGTATAGTTAGTTTACAATGTGTCAGTTTCTGCTGTATAGCATAATGTTTCAGTCATACACACATATATATACATATGTCTTCGTATTCTTCTCTATTACAGGTTACTACATGATATTCACTATAGTTCCCCATGCTATACAGAAGAATCTTGTTGTTTATCTATTTTATATATACTAGTTAGTATTTGCAAATCTTGAATTCCCAGTTTTTCTCTTCCCACCTCCTTTCCCCCGGTAACCGTAAGATTGTTTACCATGTCTGTGAGTCTGTTTTTGTTTGTAGATGAGTTCATTAGTGTCTTCTTTCTTCTTTTTATAGATTCTACATATGAATGATATCATAAGATATTTTTCTTTTTCTTTCTTACCTCACTTAGAATGGTGATCTCCAGGTCCAACCATATTGCTGCAATGGAATTATTTTATTCTCTTTTATGGCTGAGTAATATTCCATTATGTATATATATACATATATATATATATATATGCGACAGCTTCTTTATCCATGGCTCCCAAAGACCCCCAACCCCAGTATTCACGTCTCTGTTGGGGTCCCCTCTCCCTGGGTATGGGTTAGACTTAGTGACTCCCAACTAGTGAAAGAATTTGGGAGGAGAGATGAGATGTCACTTCTGAATTAAATTACAGAAGACTGTGACTCCTGTCTTACTGGTATCTCTCTAGTCCTTGTTACAAACTTGTTCTGATGGAGGAAACGTCTGGGAACAAACTGGCCAAGAGCCAGTGAATAACTGAGGCCCTTCCTCAGTCCAGCATCCCCAGAAACACTGAATCCTGCTGACAACCACAGAAGACATCTTGGAAGGTGCTTCAGTCCCCGTCCAGCCTTGACATGATAGTGGCCCTTGCCAACAGCTTTACTGCCACTGTGTGAGAGAACTGGGATGACACCTTGACTGCTGCCTCCAAAGAGACCCTGAGCAGAGGCCCCACCCAGATTCTTGACCCAGGGAGATTGTAGGATAAGTGCATGCTGCTTTAATCTCTAAGTTCCGGACTTGTTTGTTACCCAGCTATGAGTAGCTAATACAGCTGGATAAAGATTAAGGGGATCTCACAGCTGAAAGAGCTTCATCCTCACAGTGGTTGAGACTAGCCTAGTGGAGAAGGGTGGGCTCTGGGGTTCCCATAAACCCTGGCTTGAGTCTGGGTCCCAGCACCCACCAGCTGTGTGACTCTGGACAAGCTGCCTAGACTCTCTGAGCTGCAGCACCCTCACCTATGGAATTAAAGATTCTGCTCCTCGGCGGCTGCTGCTGGGATGATACTGGATACACAGGGTCTCATGCACCACCTCCAGTGGGGTCCGGGAGGGCATCCTGTAACTAAACTCACTAATAATTCTACACCCAAACCTATGCTGATTTCTACTTTGTGGGATACACAGAGATCGTACGTAATATGTTTATTCAGTTCAGATTTTGCTGCCATGTTAGTTTGTGCCACATTTATGAACAAACATCTGTCTTTCAGAGATTTCAGTTGGACTTTTTGCATATCCCCAGGAATGTCAGCAGGATCAAATGACAAGGTGTTTGGGGAGCATGCTTAAAAAACAGCAAAGCCCTGTGTAGCTGGTTCCTGCAGCAAAAGACAGTGAATTATCAGCCTCTGAATAAACATACATGGCCTCACGCTCAAGTGCTTTCCCACCACCCAGCAAAAGAAACCAGGAATGTGAGGACCCACAAGGCTCCACTGGGCCCACGACATTGCTTGCCAAACTGCTGCTGAAAGAAACATCCATCCAGTCCACATTTGCTCAGCACCTGTCTCGGAACATCCTTCTGACCTCAGAGATGGGCTGAATGATTCTCCAAAACCAGGATCCAGGCCAACCCTTGTGGGAGCCTCTCCCTGTTCCAGGGCCTGATTTCCAAGAACGAACTTCAATCCTGCCAGAATGTCATCAGAAACCAGATGAAGACCACATCGTGTGCGCAAAGGGGGAAAACTGCGTACCATGCTCCTTTGATCCCGTCAGAGGCGTGGCCACCTCCACCCGCCTGTCCAGCCTCTTTATCATGATGCCCTTGCAAGGCCAGCCCTTAGCAAGTCCCTGAGTCTAAGCTGGGTTGCCAGGGGGCTCGAGCTGTCCTTGGACACCGCCATTCTTGAAAACGCTGGGACCACACACTGTTTGTGTCCATGTGAACAACATGCTCAAGTATATCCAGGCAATCTTCACAGGCTTTGAGAAACTGTCCCACTTCAAGGATTTTATTGAAGATTTCTCAAGTTCAAAGATCCCAGTATTTGGAAGATGAAAAGAAAGGGAGGATTAACACCCTCGATTTGTTTCTTCTCCCAAACTTCAAGCTTCTTTTTTTTTTAACCGAAATTCGATCTTGTTGCTATCTTCAATCTATTAGTGATTCCAGAATAGTTGAAAATCTTTTTTCTACCCTTATGTACTGATATAGGAAAAGGCTCCACATTTTCCTGAAGTCACCCCCTAAATTCACACACCAAAAGCTGATTTGGTTTTTAAACCCAGAGTGGTGTTTAAGAATTCTGAGGGCTGCTTTTGGCAGTGGCTTAATTGTAATACTATAACATCGCTGCGGGCAATTTTCTTTGATTTAATTAGATGAACTGTGGCATTTTTTTTTTCTTTTTGCAAAAAGGCTTTATTATGTAGAAATGAAATATGTATAAATTTAATTTTTAATCTTGTCACTACAGTGTGGGAAAGAGCAAGCTGATTCTTTTAATTTACCTTCTTTGTTTAAGGGGAAAAAAATTAAATTAATCTTATCACAAGTGTTTATGAGTAATTGATTTGATTTTTGCACTCCAGTCAGAAGTGAGAGAGTTAAGACTGCCTGATTCACCCTTAATCTAAGACTTAATATGACTGTCTTTCAATATGTAAATAGTCACAGAGAGCCAACTCTATACCCTCTCCTCAGAAGATGACAGCTATACTTGGGTGAGGTATGGAATAATCACTCACTATCCTTTGGTCAGGAGGCCCTGGGGCAAAGGAGAAGCAGTGGCCTGGGTGCTGGTCCTTGTTGGAATATTGAGAACATACTGCCTGGTCTTGGTGAGTGGAGAAAAACCCTAGTCTCCAGTGTTTGTACATCGAATCCTTAGACCTTCTCTGCCGTTGCTCAGAGCTCAGTCTGGCATCAACTAGGGTCATAGTTGTGAAAATACTTTATTTCTTAAAACTTTAAAGGATAACACTGTGGTTCTCAAACTTGGCTGTGTGTAGTGACTTCCTGAAACATTTCTGCAGAACCTTGGGTTCCGGCCCCAGTGATTCAATTCAGCAGGTCAGGGGTGGGGTCCAGGCATTGGCACAAAGCCCAGGAGCCTTTCCTGCAGGTGACTGGATAATCACGACAAACAGGAGGGGTGCTTACTCGTCTCCAGGGATAACCTATGTGTATTACTCTTTGGTTTTTAATAGGACATTTATTTTTTTATTCCATTTTGCTGGATATGTAATATTATATATCATGGCGTCATTTTCTTATTATTTGTAAAATGATATTATCATGTATAATAACATAAATAATGGCAAGAATTACAGTACATGTCATTAATTATATATAAATATTTCATAACAAAAATACATATTTATACTATAAAATAAAGATTTGTGAGATAAATTACATTATATACTGATAGTATATAAATAACCTATTGTAGAGAATGTGGAACGTGCAGAGTAAGAAAGACCATCACATCGGTTCCATTTCGGTATGAATTCTACCTTTTTGTTTAGTTGATAGAATAGTTTTCAGATTTGAGAAAAGAGTCCATTTGGATCTCATTTTCTCAGTCTTGGCAACGTGAACATTTGAGGTTAGATGCTTTTTTTTGTCATGGGGGGCTGTCCTGTGCATTATGGGATGTTCCACAGCATCCTTGGCCCCCACCCGTTAGATGACAGTAGCGCTGTGCCCCACCCCTGTCAACCAGCTGTGACAACAAAACTGTCTCTAGACATTGCCAAATGCATCCAGTGGAGCAAAGTTGCCCCTGGCTGAGAATCACTGGGTTATACCACGTCCTAGGATGATGCCGGGTCCACCAGAGCGCAGCCATGCTTGGGACATAAGCCTGTTGCCCTCTGTGTTAGGACTTGCTCCCCCCATGGGCAGATGGCCAGTAAATTCAAAAGTGGACTTTGAAAATTAGTCTCTTTCCACAGCAACCTGGCATCCTTTAAGACAGGAGAATAAAAGATGCTGCCCATGGGACCAAAAGTCTCGCATGAGAAACCAAGAAGTTGAGAATTTTGTTCAGTCTCCTTTGAGCCAGAGATGGGGGATCAGAGTTGAGATTCAGAGGCCGGAGGTGGTAGCAGTGGGTAGGGTGGCGTGGGAACACTGAGCAGAGCGCTAAGCCCTGCTGGCCACTCCACTGTTTACAGTTTCTTTGGGTCAGTATCAGCAGCTCTGATGAGTCCAGGGGGGTGGAGCTGCTTCTCCTTCCACGTGGGCTGGTTACCAAGAGCTGTGTCAGGGGAGGTGAGTCTGAGCCTCAGCCCGAAGCTACCCACCGTTTATGAGCATGAAGGTAAGAAGGACGCGTGGTCTCGGAGGCCTGCGGTGATGGGGAGGGGGCAGTGCACACCCGCAGCCAAGGTCACAGACCTTGCTTGTGTGGGCACACGGGAGCCTGGGCGGTCTTTCTAGCAGCCACGTTTTTTGAACTCCTTCCCTTTCTACAACGAAAGCTGATCTGTGACTTCCTGTGCTGCCTAGCAAATCCTGGAATGCAAATTTCGGTAACAGTACTTGAACACTCACTGCCTCTGAAGGCAAGAACAAAGTGAGCTTACTCACAAGTGCCTTTCACTGTTCACATGGCCGAGTTTTCGGTAAATGGCAGACAATCTGACTTGAGGGGTTGGGGAATTTGAAGTGTGTCCTACTGGGTGGTCCTGTTTCCAGAAACTAGGGCACTTTAAATCCCTTTACATGTGCATCAGAGGAGGCCCGGGATCTCAATGGTTTGCCCAATGTGGCAAGTCTTGAGAAATGAGGCTAGCCCTGGGTCCCAGGCCACGGGGCACCCCTGTCTCATCCTACCTCTCACTTCCAAGTGCCTTGAATGTCCTTTGGAGCCAACAGCATGGTTGGAATAGTCACAGTGGGCAGCACCCCCCTCACTGCCCTCGTCACCCACATACGTACATTCCCTTCTCCTCTAAAGGGCTCCCCCCCAGCCCATGAAGGCGTCCGAGTTCAGTGATTCCACTTGTCATCTCTTCCCGCATGTAGCATTTACCTTTTCAAGAACGTGGTTGGGTGATCACACACGTGATATCTCCTGCTTAATGTATTTTCACTTCCCACCCTCTAGAAAATATTATTACGGGATTTTGCTGCATTTGGCTAAATATTGGGTTTATTAAAATGCATAATGTTTCCCTGACGGTCTGCTCAGTCATAGGAGCTGAATGGGCATATTTAACCACATGGAAACTGTGCATTATTTACCGGATTGTTGAGAGGACGGATTCCCACACATCAGAAGCAGAAGTTGAATGGCACCGGGGTGCAAAGCCCCTTGTGGTTTTGATGAAGCTGCATGGTCATTCTGCTTTTTTCCTTCTTTGTTTGGATGCTTGGAAGAAGCAAGCTTTTGTTCAATAATTTTTTTTTTAAACTTTCTCTCCTTGTAGTTGAATTAAACTGTTTCTTGGTTTTCCCTTCAGAGTTCCAAGTGCCAACCAAAACATCTTAAAGTGACACATTTTACGAGCATAAGTGAAGTTTATGGTTAACCACGTCCATTTCTAGAAATCGGGTGGAAGAATCTTCTCTCATCCTGACACCCAAGATGCCAGAAAGGAGAACGGGGATGCACAGTCCACCGTTCTTTATCCTGCTGTCTGAGGTGAAGTGGAGGGACCGACAGTGATTCATTTCTGTTTGTCACCGGGAATGTGGCCACTCAGCCAGAGGACAGTGGTAAGAGGAGGGAGGTGCCCCACTTACTCAGAGGAGATTTGAGTGGGGACAAGACGGGCAGCCATCGGGAGTGGAGAACAGAGGCCAGGGAGCAGAAGAACGTGAGGGTTCATCCTGTGTCTGCTGCTGATTGACTGTGCCACCTTTGCAAGTCAACTCACCCCTGTTTTCCTCAATTCACAAAACAGCTTTGATTGGTCGTCCAGACCAGTCCTGCCAAGGAGTGTTACTCTGTGAGTAAGGTCACCAACGTCAGACCCCTGGGCTCTGCTGCCTCTTCTCCTCACGAGGCTTCAGCCTTGATCAGACTGTGCAACCTGGACCACGGTTTCTGCATTTGTAAGATGGAAATTATAATTCTGAGCTTAGGCAGTTGGTATGCGAATTAGTCTGTTTAAACTCAGAGGTTAACCCAAGACCAGGCCCTGTGTATATAGTTCAGGAAGATTCGTGAAAAGTGGTTCTGGGGTGTGAATGAGATTTAATTGAATTACTGCAAATTACCACCAACTTTGTGGTCCCACTGCCCAGTGGCCGCTGCAGGCTCGATGTTGTTCAGAAGGAAGTTCTGCCCATTTGCGTATGGACGAGAAGTGCAGTAGCTCTAACTACAGTTTCCTCATCCCGCCAGAGAGGGACAGATTTAGAAGGTCTGAGGAGGCCAGTGAGCTGCACATTAAGAGAGCTCTTTAAGGGGCAAATGGTATGCAGACCATCCTCATAAAACACAGCTCTGGAATGAAACGCCCCAGATATCTTGCATGGAACCCAAAGACTCCCGTGACCTGGTGTCAGGGTGTCAGGGTACCCTGCACCTCAGTCCTCTCCCACGCCCAACAGAGACCCACGTTTTGCCCTCATGCACTTTGCTTTCATTCTCAGGACACAGTCTTGTCTTTCCCACTCAGTGCTTCTGTACACGCGTGAAAACTGTTTCTCCTCAAATGTGCCTGGATTATCCCCTCATCATTTAAAACCCTGATCAGATACAATTGCATCTTGGAAGCTTCTATACCATGAAGTCACCCCTTCATTCAGGTTTCTCTCTCACCGTGGACATTATTTTGTTGTGATGTGTATCCACAGAATGGTAATCATCTGTAGGGGTGAGATATCTTTTGTTTTAGTTTTTTAATTACACTGGCTTCAGGCCGTGTTCAATTAAACTAAACAATCTTGTTTACATTGTAATTCAGGGACTTTAGGGATGGAAGCAGCTTTAGAAGGCCAGCCTGGGAACTTAACTATCACTTACAATATGGCTTCCTTCGGTACAAAGACGAAATGCATAAAATGCATTGTAAGTCCTAACTCATCACACCAGGTAAGCCAGAAACATGTCCCCTTTTCAGTAATGGATGCTCCCTCCCCTCCCCTCATTGCTTCCACATCACTGGTGGCAGAGAGAAATGGTACTCTGGTCTCAACAGCTATGCAGGACATAGCATTGGGGGAGAGGGAGACAGAGACAGAGAGACAGAGCTACAAAGAGCAGCAGCAGAGAGAGAAAGAAAAGATGATAACCATGGAAAGATTAGATTTTTCTGATCCACTTGGTGTCTCCACTCTTGAGTTGGAAGATGCACCTTTTTCTATTAATAACTCCCTCCATTTGCTAAGCAGCAGAACGAAAAGCAAAAGGGACCCAGTGAAGGGCAAGGTCCAAGGGGAGAAAGCTATTTGAGTATTTGCTATGACTGAGTTAGTGGGCTTGGAGCTTCTTTAAAAGATTATAAAGCATTTTATCTAAGACTCAAGATGCCCTTGGAGGAGCAATTCTTTGCCCCACCTTGCAGAAGAAGACACTGAGACTGTGCAGGATCAAGGAACCTGCTCCAATATCTCCCACCCCTAAGTGAACTTTGACTTTGAGCCTTGATCCTTCCCTTCTCAAGTCCATGAACTTTACTCTTAGGAAGAAGATGCTCAAGAGCAAGTTGCATAAAGAATCATCATTTCCAACAGGAGAATAATATGCTTTCTGTAAGAATGGGTAGAGAAATGGTTTTCTATAAAGGAATGGTATCTGTGATTTATGTTTTTGTCTTTTGGGAAAGCAAACTATGTTTTGACAGAATGAAAAAACAAACTATAAAACACTATGTTCTCTCTGAAATGCACGCCCACATTTAAACGTAAGTGTATCAAAAGCGTAATAATGGTGTTACACTGTAGTCGCCCAGCCAAAATGTGGGGAATGTAATTAAGGGTGGTTTTCATATTTTTCTCTTGGCTAGTATTTTACGTTTTCTTACAATGGACATAGATTCCTTGGTGAAGACACAATTATATGGGAAGCATTGACATCAACAACAGTGAGAACAATGAAATACTTCAAGTGAAAATGATGTGATCAAGGCCACCCACACCCCCACCACCAACACCAGTACGAATGTTAGGACCACGACCACCATTACCATCCAGACCAACCAACAGCACCTCTACCACCACCACGATGACCACCTCCATCTCCATCTCCATCATCAGCAACGATGCTTACTGTCCAACAGGCACCATACTGGTACCACATCGGCAGAGGCTGATAAAAACACAACCAATGCCCTCCAGGGTCTCTGATGAGGATGGGAAGGATGGTTAAGTTGCATTAGAAGACAACCTCTTTCATGTTGGTGTCCCGAGGAATTCGGGTGGCTCTTGGCATTAGTAGATGCTCAGTAAATGTTTGATGAAGAAAACCATGAATAAAACAGCATGTGTTAACCATAAGTGTCACTGAATTTCAAACTATGACTTCAGCACCACAGCTGTGCAGATAGATGGAGTTAATTTGTAACGATATGGAGACACCATTTTCTTTTCATTAAAGTCTGCATCTGGTGCCTTTGTAGCCGGTATTAAATGCTATTTGTCATGCTATGGCCTTAGAAGGGCCCCTGGACTCTGATCCCTTAAAACACACTCTGCCTCCCACATGTCCATTTGCTATCATGAGAGGCAGTTACAGCTAGACGGGTCCTTCAGATAAATCTGCTCTAAGCCTCTCATTTTATGTCTGGGGAAACTGAGGCCATCAGATACATTCCTTGGTGCTTTATGGGCGGTCACATGGGCTTACTGTCTTCCTGTGGCATTCCTAGGTTTTTCTTCCTGTGTTTACTGGGGAACAAATGAACAGAAACAGAATTTCCGCAGGGAAAGGAAGACAAAAACCAATGATCATCTGTCTGTCTGTGAGGCACAGGCTAGATATTTTACTCACGTGGTCTCGTTTATCTTCAGCACAACTCAGAGACATGGCGTGATTTTCTCCACTGCACGGATGGAGAAAGTGAGATACAGTGTGGTTAGATACTCCATTCAGGTCACAGAGCTGCTAAGATGTTAAACTCGGGTCTCTCTCGCTTCCAAACCCATTCTCTTTCCATTTCATTGCTCTCAGTTGTCAAGTTCTCATTCTGAAAGACAGAATTGTGATGACAACTTGTTACTTAACTATCCCAGTGGTCCCCATGAGCTACAGAAGAGAATCCAGTCTTTAGGATGGCAGTCAAGACCCTTACACCCACCCCAGCCGAAGCTACCCATCTCTGTTCTCCCCACACCACCATTAAACACGATTGGAGTGCTGGTCTTCAGTGCAGGGATCTCTTCAATCTCTGGGATTGTGCAAGTACGGTTCTCCCGCCTGCAACTCAAGTCCCTTCCTTCTCTACCCAAGAACATCCTTACCACCCTTTTGGTCCCACTTTAAGTTCCATCTTCTCTTCACTATCAAATCTATAAACGGACCTCTGTCCCTGAGCCCACTCACTTCCCAGCTTATTTAACATAATACAGTCTTTTCTGCTTTAGAACAGTGGATTAGCACCCAAAGAGCTAGACTTTCCCAACTGGACCCCTACTGCAGTTGCATGTGTCTGTTCCTCCACAAGCATGCAGCTCCCAGAAGACAGGGGCCATGTTATACACACCCACAGAGTCACTGGAGCCCTTAATCCATGATCCTATTAGCATACAGTCATTGTTTACTAACTCTTTGTTCAACTGCATCTTTCCAGGTTTTTCTAGCTGACTTTTGGTAAAACATTAATTACCGTTCATATCTGGTTTGCAACTGATAAAACTGCTTTTCTTAGAGACTTGATGGAGTAGGTAAGAGTGACTTATTACTCCCATTATGCAGATGAGTAAAGAGAGGCACAGAGAAACCTTGCCTTATTCAAGCTCACATAAGTAGAAAGAAGGAACACTCTGGTCCCTGACACAAGATTTCCTGTGTCAGTTTCAGCTCTCTTTCCAGAAATGCTCAGCTGCTGGAAGAAATGTCCCACTCTTTTTTTTTTTTTTTTTTTTTTTTTTTTGAGAGATGACAAATTATATTCACTATTGTCCTAAAGTGGTTTTCATTTCTGATTACTTAATTTGCCCAGCATTTGCTTTAAATGGTTCTCCACCGTGTGTTGTAGATGTTTGAGGTTGACTTTTTGACATTATAACACTTTAGTACAAAGAAAGCTACAGAAAGCAACAATGAAAACATCTACTAAGAATGTTTATAATCAAATATATCCCTTGGTAATTTAATTTGGAGGAAGCAGAGAGCCCAGTATTCCAAACAGAGGGCTTGTTAATAATTCATAAGTCCTGAAACGGAGAAAGCTGGAAGAAAGATTTAGACTCAGGCCACAGTTGGCTGCTCCACTCAGAACCCACCTCTGCCCCCTGAGAACTGGGGATTCAGGTTGTTGAAAGACCTCTGACAGTTGGATCTGGTGGCTTTGAGCAATGGTCCTAGGCAGCTCAGACTCTGAAGGGTCAGTCAAAGTCAAGGATGAGGCTGGGCATTAGGCAGGGGAGGAGAACTCAAAAGGCCTGGATCACTGCCCCACCCACAGCCATCAAGTCTGAGAGGTGGACCTTGCAGCAATGAGGTCAGTCTAAGCAGCCATCCAGCTGGCGTCCCATATTCAAGGTCTTTGCTTTGTCCCTAGCTTTTGTTGTTGAACATCTAGGAGACGACTGATGAGCCCAGAAGAGACGGAAATAAGTGAAACATGCTCCATCCGCCCGCCTTCAGGAGGCCAAGCTACTGCCCAGAAACACACCTTGAGTGTTAGAGTGTGGAAGGGCTTTCCCATTTATCCACTCCCTGGAGTCTCTCCACCACCGTGGGAGACCAGCGATGCTCCTGTGGGTGGTATCCACTTCTACTGGGATGTGAAGGCCATGGCTTGATCAAGTCCCAGCCCAAATCCGGGGTGGACACAAGACCACAGCCCACAATCGCTCTCTGTGTGTGGCTCTCGGGTCCACAGAAATGAGGAGAGGCATGAGTCGAGTCATGTGGAGCACGCATTTCAGATGCTTTCATGATCTAAGAGATGGGACAAGGAGGTTTGGTTGATTTCTTAGGAACTTAGGCATTTAAGGAATTGTAATGAGTTCAGGGGAAACACTGACAAAGGATGAGAACAGGTAGTTTATAGAGAAGGAAATACAAATGGCTTTTAAGCAGATGAAAACATGCAAATTTTACTCATGATAAGAGAATTGCAAATTACAAGTATTGTGAAATACTAGTTTTCATCTATCAGATCGGCAAAGATCAAAGAGTCAAATAGAACACAGCATGGGCAGAGGACGGGGTGCTCTGTGTAGTATCTCATTACCGTTGGGTGTGCCAACCATGGCCGCCCCACCGGACGGAGGCCAGGCAATGAGTGCTGCAAGACTGAACCTCCATGGACACTTGGGCACAGCGATCATGATAAAGTGTGCGTGAAGACAAATGTGTCAAGATAGTTGCTGAGATAGTTTCTGTAGACTCAAAATATGACAAATGACCTAAATATCAATAGAAAACCATTTAAACAGATTTTGTTACACACTCACACTCACACATGCATACTGAGTGGTGTAGTAGATCTTTTTTAAAAAGAATGAAGACATGGTGGGGAGGGTGTAGCTCAGCAGTAGAGCACGTGCTTAGCATGCACGAGGTCCTGGGTTCAACCCCCAGTACCTCCTCAAAAAATAAAGAATTAAACTTAATTGCCTGCTCCCCCAAAATTTAAAAACAGGAATGAAGACATGAAGTTTAGTTCTACATATATTTAGGTCTTCATATATTCCCTCTGTGTATGGATACATATATATCATATATATATTTCATACCTTCATGTATATATATATGTGTGTATATATATGAATATATATATTCACACAAACACACACATATCACACTGATAGTTATTCACAAGTGGATTAAAATTTGATGTATGTGCTGTATTCCCATTTGTGGAAAAATAATTTAAAAGAACATGTGCATGTGTGTGTGAGCACACATACACATGTGCCTGATTTCCATGGATCTTTAAACAGTTAGGAAACTCAAGAACAATGAGGTATCCAGGAGGCACACCTTTGTCATATGGACTGTAAAATGCAATTTGTTGAAAAATTAATATTTAAAAATGTAACGGAAGCCTGGACTGAAATCCCCATGAAAAAGAATTTGGGGGAAACAAAATTCAGGTCCGCTGTAATAGTACGTTAGCTATTTAAAGGCAATGAAGTTGGCTTTAATATTTGTTGTGTTTTTCTTTATATTCCCTGATGTTTCATGCTGTCTACATCTCAGTCACTCCTCCCTTGAGGATTCCGCCCTGCACATCCTCTGTGAAGCTCTGTGTTCAGAATTAAATACAAAATACTGAGTGTGGTCTGTCTGGCACAAAACAGAGAAAGGCTGTCACCGCCCTTTCCTGAGACACTACCACTGTTCCTACATCCCAAGAACATGAAGCTTTGTTAGCAGACTTACCACCACGTGAATGAAGTTGGAGTGTGACCTAAGCTCTCAAATAATTTTCCTAACTAGAGTTAGGAAAAGGACCCACATATTATCTGCCACCTTATTTCAATGCATTTGTTCCCCAGGACCCAAGAGTGGAGTCTTAACTGGACACAAATTGGCTTTCACATTCGTCACTTTTAACCATTTTCCACCCACATTCTTTGGCGCTTCCCCAGTTCCACTTTATCCATAGGCCCTTCACCACCTAGTCCCCTCTTAGAAAGCAGATGTTTGTTGGCTGAGCCTTGACTGTGATAAATACATATATATATTTTTTACCCATGGTACCATCAGGGCTCCTTTTCCAATAAGATGCTGATTGGTTGAAAATGGCTTCCAGGAACTCAGCCTTTGTTTTGTAAAAACATTATTGCAACATTGTATAACACTTTAGAAATGTTTCAAATTTCGGCTGGCTGGTGATTTAGCAGACTAGGGGGCTAGCATATGGAGTCTGCTGTGCTCAGGAGGCTGTGGTTTTACTCCTGGCACCACCAGGCAAGTCAGGATTAACACCCAGTGGGACCTTCTCAGATCTGAGTGGGCCAAGCCACCAGGTGTGGTTACCTTATTTGGACCAGGAGCCCAAGTCTTGTGAGCATATGGGAGAGAGAAAATTTGGACATCCTAAGGCAATCAGTTTCTAATAAACTTGGGATATATATACACACACACACACACACACACACACACACATATAATCAATTTATTGGTTCAAACTTAGCATCTACACTATGCCAGGAACAGAGCTGTTTAAGATACAGAAGGCCTAGGTCCTGCCTTCAAAGCATTCATTTTCTAATCAAGGATACAGGAAAGGTAATACAAATTACAGATCAGCTTGAGAATTGCCAGGAATGGGGATTTTGATGGTACCTGAGAATGAGGGATTGAGAAGATGGTATTTGATTTGAGTTTAGGATCTTGTCCTAAACATATCTGTCTGCATTCAACTAAAGGTTATTAAGAATCCTAGGAAGTAGAGGAGGGGAGGAACATTCAGACAAAGGGAACTCTGTGCAGGATTCCTGGACATAACACAGCAAGGTCATGGGTTGGAATCTATGAGTATCTTTCGCCCCAGCTTGTTTGAGAGCCTGCTGTGTGGCTGTGGACCACTGGTCCATCTGCAGAGTCCCAGGATTTTTGCCTTCAGGAGGGATGGTCCCTTGCTGTGATCTGGGCACCCATACAAAGCTGGAGTCTTGTACAGAATCATCCCGGAACTGTCCACTGTGTTCCTGAGCCCTGTCAGTGATGAAGTGTTTAGGATAATGACTAATTTGGAGCTTAAAGGCTGTAGGAGGTGCAGCCAGCTCTGGCTTTGGTCATTATTAGTCATGAGATCTCACATCTTTAGCTAAACCCTGCAGAGCCTCAGTTTCCTCATGTGTCAAGGGTGGGTGAACTTTTGCATCTGCCTCTTGGGGATGGTGTCAGGATCAAGGGACACATCTCATCTGTGAGGTGGGCTTGGTGGTCTATGAAACTCTTCACAAATGGCAGCTGTCTTGTAATTTCCACTGTTATATCAACAGTCATTATCTGAAACTCACGCTGAGGCCACTGGTTTCATATTTTGACAGGTCTGAGGGTCAGGGACTAATTCTTTAACTCAAGCCCCATTATTTCCCATCCACTGTTACTAGGACTTCTTCTCGGAACCATGGAACGCGAGTAACCACCCTTCCTTGTGGCAGACATCCCTGGGTGTGAGGCTGCCCTCCTGCACCCACATCTGCTGTTGTTCCTGGTCTGTCCCTGGTGCCCCTGAGAGCAGAGTCTGACGTGCTGAAAAGTGACGTGCTTTTTGTCCAAGGCCTCCCTGAGGGAAAGTGCTCATCTCATTCCATCCATCCCTTCGGGGCTTCATCTTCTCGTCTATAAAATGAGAGGTCAGAGCAGGAGCCAGCGTGCTCCCTGAGCCCTGACCCCTGGCCCCCACTGTCAGCCCACATGTGCTGGAACTCTCTGGCTTGCTCTCTGATGTTCTCTGCAGCTGGAGTGGAGCCTCTTAGGAGGGAAGACAGGGCCACACAGACAGAGGGGGAGGGAGGACCACTGGGCAGGAGTGAGGGCAGAGGGAAGGGTTGTGGTCCTCGTAACCCTGAGGGAGATAAATCAGAACATGGCAGCTCCTCTACTATCTGGAGCTCCAGGTGTGGCTGATAGTGGAATTAGGAGAAGGCAGGAGCTCCCGGGGAGACAGCTGAAGTTCAGCCCCGGGTTCCTGAACCAGGAGACCTGGATGCACTGAGCATCACCCTCCCAGGGAATGGGTGTCTCCTGGGTCACACGAGACCCCCTTCTTCTTCACCAAGAGGAGTTTGAGGTGACCACCCTTTTACTTATGTGTGTATTTATAGCGATCTTGATTCTTACAGTCTAATATCCAGATGGGACCAAAAGGGCACAGGCCAAGTGAGAAAAGTAGGAGGGCTGTCTTCTTTCCCACCACAGTGGCACTTCCTTTTTTGACGCAACAATGAAGAATAGCAAAGTCAAAAATGCCATCAGCAGTGTGGGGACTCCCAACAGGAGGATGGGAAACCTGATAAGGGTAGTGGAGAGGATGCCGTCCAGCCCGGTGACCATAAGAGCCCATCCCCTCCAGTTCCTCTGGCTACACCATGTCCCCCAGAGTAGATACAGGTGGAGGTTTCCAAAGGGGTTTATAGAAAACATAGCGTCCAGCCCCGGGAGCATTTCACCGGGACCCCGTAAGGAGGGTACAGCCAGGGGTGTGCTCCTGATGCTCAAGCTGGGAAAGGACACAACGGCCACCCAAGAGGGTCATGACAGGGCAGGGGAAGGAGTGATCCCAAGCCATAATTCTGTGGAAACACCAAGGCTGGAACCCAGGAAACAGGAATCAAGCACTGAGTTAGGGGAGAGCGCTGTGCAAGGCACCCCAAGCGTCTAATGACTTGTTCTCCACATGCTGTTTCTGCAAGAGTTCATGCCTCATGAGAAAAAGAGCAGGTCAATGTTCTGCAGTTTCCTTACACTGCCTGAGAATTCAGTAAATGGATGTTGATTGAATGCTTGATTGCAGGAGTGAAGTGCCAAGTTGGGAGCAAGACAGAAGCAGAGGGAGAGACAACAGGCTCAGATTCGGGCAAGAAGAGGGAGCAAGGGCGAGAGAGCTGGGGCTGCCCGCGGATGCCGGGCTGGGCCCCCCGGGCAGGGCTTGCCTGACTCCTGATGACCCTGGGGACAGGGTCCCGTCAGCCAGCTTGCTGCACCCTGCAAAGCCTCCAACAGCCAGGCTGGGTGTGTGAGCTGCTGCCGGGCCAGGCAACAGAGGTGTCATCCCGCAAGAGGCTGCTCTGCCTAGAAGAGAGATGTGTGGGTCCGGAGGAAAGCTAGCCTTCATGAAGGGAGTGGCGCTGCTGGGGCCATGTGTTTACTGGAAGTTGAGCAAAGTGACAGGGTTAGAACAGAGTGGAAAATACAGAGGAGGGAAGGGCCAGCTCCGAGTTGGAGGGGGAATGTGGCTCCAGCCAATCGTGCCTCTATTCGGATGCCATTAGTGGGTTTGGCAGGCGCTCACCATGCACTTCAGAGGACCATGGCGCAGATTAAGGGAGGCTGGATGCTAATTTGCACATATGGAAATGCTTTTTCTCGCCGTCGAGGGCTCTGTTGTGGACAGATGGAATTAGCGAGAACTTCGAAGTCGTGAAGGCAAACACATCAAAAAAAAAAAAAGAAAAAGTCTCTCTCTTTCCTTTCCCACTTTTTCTCTTTCTGTCAGCCTCCCTCTTTTTTCCTTTTTTTCTTTCCACTCTCCCCCAGCCCTTCTTTTTCTTTTCCCCTTCCTCTTGGGAGAATCTTCAGATTGCACAAGACTGAAAACGTGGCCCCAGCATGGCTCCTGGCATTCCTGATGCATTGGGTATTTCAATTGCAAATCATTCCTTAACAGCGAATTGCTCTCACATCAGCTGTGACTGGGATGGGCGAAGGCCAGTCTTCAGAGAGCCGCCACCTCCCCGCTGGCATACACCTGGGGAGGGTGAGACTGTTTTCCTGCATCTTCTCTCCTGAGTCCCCAGCCCTCACGTCCCTCTTGGTTTTCCTGTCGGCTCCGGTGGGTTACCGTCCCTGATGGAGGAAGTCTTCAGATGCACCCGCCTTGCTTCGGGGCTGAAACAAAAAATCCACTGGGATTAGCCTTTATTATTATTTTTCTTGCTTTCTTATATTTTGTGCCTTTGGCTGCAAGAGTCTGTAATATTTTATTTACTTGGCACACTCTCCGGGTTGAGCGCCCTTCAGAACTTGGCACATAGGGGCCTCTCTGAGAGGCCCGCCTGGACAACCGTCCCTCCTCCGTGGTTGGCAGACTTTCCCGTAAAGGGCTGGACAGTAAATATCGTCAGCTTTCCAGGCCAGAGGTGGCTGTAGCAGGCATGAAAGTAGCCAGAGAGAATGTGTAAACAAATGGAAGTGACTAGGTTCCAATGACGTGTTCCTTACACAGGCAGCTTGACTTGACGGCCAGGTTTGGCCCGAGGGCCAGACTTTGCCACCCCTGGCCCAGGGCATCTTTAACTGTGGAAGTCGCACCGTTCTGCCTACCCTTCAACTTATCCAAGGGCTGCGTGAATGTACGTCTTGAATACGAGAAGGATGTTTTAATCCTTCTTTGTCTCAGCTGACTTCTGAGTCCTCCCCTCCGGGCTACACTCTTCCTTACCTTACAGGTCATCCACATGGAACTGACCTTCTCCCCTGCGTGTAATTCCCCCCGGGGCCCTCCCAGGATTGTAGCTAGTAGGTGAAGGGCATTCCCCCAGGTCTGCAGCAGGAAAAGACACAGGGTCCCTAGAAGAAGAGCACACAGCCATTCACATTCAAGTTCATTCAGTATTGTCCCAGCCATCAGGACATTAGGCCATTAGGCCACGCTCCATGAGGGCAGGGACCTCGTTTGTCTAATATACTGGTGTTTTTGTAAATGCATATTCAAAACCATATACTCGCCTAGTTGTACACACAGGGAGAAAAGATGTACAGACACACAGGCCTAGCCATGGGTGGACAGATACGTATACATGGGTGGATGGACAGGTGGGTAGATGGATGGATGAATGAACTATGGAAAGACAAGCCTTAGAAATGATCTAATTATTGAAATAATCTAAACTCTTTAAATGCACTTTTTTCCCTGTTTTTATAACCCATCTTCCCTTTGGTTAATATGAATCTAATAAGAATTTCATACCTTCTCACATTTTAATTTGAGGAGAAAACTAACTTACAAAAGTGGAAATGCTTTGAGGAATGTAACATGCAACACAGGTGCCAGGCAGTGCCTTTTTTTCCTTCACCTTGGTCATCTCGATTGCTATTTGAATGTCCAAGAAATGAAATATTGTCACCAGAAATAAACTGCGGGGGGGAGGGTATAGCTTAGTGGTAGAGTGCTTAGCATGCGCAGGGTCATGGGTTCAATCCCTGGTGCCTCCATTTAAGAATAAATAACAAATAATAAACAAACAAACAAATAAACGAAGAAACCTAATTACCATCCCCCCCAAAAAAAACCCCAAAACAAATTGCCACTCATGATTACCGTAATTTGGAATTCATATAAATTAAAAATTGTTATGAAAATGAAAGGAAATATAATCTCAAATGTGTTGCTGTTGCTATACATCTGGGGGCACTTTTTCCCTAGATTCACCCTCCATGCACTGCTGACATTACAACATAGGTTCAAAACTCTACTCTTGTAAAACAGTGAAAAAATCTACACTTGTAAAACAGTAAGAGAGAGAGAGAGGGAGAAAGAAAAAAAAAGAGGAAGGAAGGAAGGAAGGAAGGAAGGAAGGAAGGAAGGAAGGAAGGAAGGAAGGAAGAAAGAAAGAAAGAAAGAAAGAAAGAAAGAAAGAAAGAAAGAAAGAAAGAAAGAAAGAAAGAAGGAAAGAAGGAAAGAAGGAAAGAAGGAGGGAAGGAAGGAAAGAAGGAAAGAAGGAGGGAAGGAAGGAAAGAAGGAAGAAAGAAAGAAAGAAAGGAAGAAAGGAAGAAAGAAAGAAAGAAAGAAAGAAAGAAAGAAAGAAAGAAAGAAAGAAAGAAAGAAAGAAAGGAAAGACAGAAAGGACCCTCTAGTAATTTTTGAATATGAAGCTGAATTTTAAATTACAAAATGCTCAGTGTGCTTCTTACAACCAAATTCAGTTTTATTGGATCTTCCCAGGAATTCGAGACAAACCCCCTTGCAGGCATCCCAAGCTGGGCAAGAGGGGGTTTCAGATACGTCATTATGGTTTGCATGACCTAACTTCTATGGAATTAGAAAAATGGACTCAGGAAGGTTTTTCTCGCTCATTACGTAGGAACACCTGGTATTCAGAGGAAAAATTGTCTCATGAAATTTAAAAAACGGCACAGAAACTGAGGTCAGAATCAGCCACCTCTAGAACATGAATGGTTTAAAAGCAAGAAAGGAATGAAAAGGAGAGTTACAAATGGAGGGGACCTGCCAGTTTTCACTAATGGGTTGAAGAAAGGACAGGCAAAGAAGAAATGGAATCCAGTGTAGTCTGCCTCTAACAGACTGGAATTTGGGGAAAATCTCTTAGCATAAGAAAATCATCTCCCAAGAGGAAGAGCAAAAGAGAGAGAGGAAGAGCACCTGCATTGGGACCGTCCACCTGGCTCAGATGGTGATGTGAAGTTTCAAGTCATGTCCCCGTTTCCACACTTGGTTAGGCCACCATCATGCTAACGTCCTGCCCGCCATGGAAACCTGTGAAGTTTCCCATTCCCGCCACCCCTCTCTGATACTTCCTTTTATTTATGAATTGTTACAGTCACCGTTGTGCTCAAAACTGCCTCATCTTGTTACTTCCATCCACTGCAAGACCGCAGGCAGAAAACAGATTTCCCGTACAGACACTGGTACCCTAACGTTCTGAGCACTTAAGGAAGCACATTTTATGAGCAAAGCTGATCCTCTGTACCTAAACTTGTGCTTTACTACATATGCTGTGATTTCTGAATGGTATAAGCTTCCGACATATCAAAGCCAGGAAAATGATGACAAAATTTACAGGGGTCCCGTAATTATTTGCTGTCTTCATAGTTTCCAGTTTTTTCAGATTCTAAAAGAAATACCGAATCACTATGAAAAAAAAAACAAAAAAAAAACACCTGGACTCCAGAACAATAAAGAGATAAAAATACAAATGACTCATAATCTCCCAACAAAGGAAAAACATTGTGTTTTAGAATTTTTCATGTGTGCTTGTGTTTAATTACATTATGGCTATTATACTGACTATTAATTTTTACCTTTGTTTTTGTATTCACTTAACATTGTATGCTGAACATTTTTGCAAAAGTTCAAATTATTCAGAAATCTGACTTTTTATGGCCCACTGTCCATCGTGACTATGTATCCATCGTGACTATGTGTCCATTGTGACTATGTGTCCATTGTGACTATGTAAGAATGCATTGACGGTTCACTTTTTCTCGAGCGTGTAGGTTGTTGTTTTGCAGTTGTTTATTCTGTAGAAAACACCCTAGTGCCTATCTTTTTGCCTCTTCTAGTCTCCGCTGCTTCTTCCTGGCGTACTTCCTCTGTATGATCTTACCTTCTCAAGGCTGCTTTGGAATTCTCTCTTCAGCGATGCTTCTGTTCTTCAAAATATAATAGATGGCTTATTGCATTTCTGACTCTGATACTTAAATCAACATCTGTTAGTTTATAGGCACAATATTTTGTTATGTACACTTTACTGTCCACTCCTTTTAGATAACATTCCTCCCCTCTAAGAGCTTATGTGAGGATTAAATGAGATAGTAGATATAAAATACTTAGAGTCAAAACTCACATGGTAAAACCATTGTTCTTTTGTACAATAATAATATCAAAATAAATAAATATATATAGTAAATACAAGAAATAAGCAATAAATAAATCTATGGTACCACTAGTGATTTTACCATTACTATTGTAGTAATTCAGCTACAGAGCAATTCCTCCTGATAACGAGAACTCTTAAAGAAAAAAGCGCACACACAGGTAGATATATCATCTCACTACCTAGCACAGTGCCTGATCCGTGGAATTCAAGAATTTGTAGTTGAATGGAACGGCTGCAGGTTCATTTTGTTGACATTAACATCATAAGGCCTTTTGCTCAATGGATATGCTAATAAAACTGTTACTTATAATGAGATTTTGCATCAACTGTAGAGTCTTTATTTATAGATCTCACATCCACATATATTTTAGGACTGTATAAATAAAACCTTATTTTATCTCGAAGACTCTCATATCACTAAAAAAAGAAAAAAGACTTTAGAGACTTTCTAATAATTGCCGTATGTTCAATGAGAGAGCCTCTTTTCATCATACAAAAATGAAGTTAGTTAATTGAATGGTTGTGATGGCCGCAGAAGGGGTTTATGACAGTCACAATTAAGAAGAACCCACTGTAAGAAAAGGTGGAATGTATTTTCTGTAGGCTCCCATAAGCTGCATTTTCAATGCACAGATTTAAGAAAATTCCCTTTCCAAATCCTCTTTTGTCCCACATGAAAGCGATGATGACTTCTACGCGGCGGACTGAGGCTTTAAAAAAAAATAAAATAGAAGGACTGTTTATTCTAAGGAGAGCATCACGGCTTCGTCACAGCCATTTCCTGACAGTCTCCCTCCAGCTGGTTCTATTTATCCCTTGACTTCTAATAAAACTTGTGTTTTATTTCAAGGGCCAATCCATAATTAACTTTTCAATTGGTGGCAGTGGTTTCTTTCAGTGCCACCAACAGTGTTGATCTCAGTTGTAAAAAAAAATTTAAAAGCAAAAGAAAAGACTTCATGCAGATCAGTTCACTGGTCCCAGTGAGGTCTGCTCCCTGGAGGGCTTGAGGGTGATGACACATTAGGGGGCGGGGCTTGGTTGCCCAAGGAGAGGCAGAGGGGCCATGAGATAAAGGTGGAGGCTCTGTTGTTCTCTCATCTTTCCAGGATGTACCTGGAGGATACAGGTATCTCCCATTCCACTAGATGACAGATAGATAGATAGATAGATAGATGATAGGCAGATAGATAGATAAATAGACAAATAGAGAGTTATCCATGTTTATGTACCTGTGGATCTATGGATGGATCAACTGATCAATCTCTTCATCTACCTGGCAAGCTGGCATGATGCTGGCCAAACAATATTTTTCTCCTCTAGGTCCTCGGCATATTTTGTGGACATAAAGAAGTCTGAGAAGAGAAAAAATGGAAAGAGAGAAATCATGTTTTTATTGTGAACACAGCAAGTGCCAAGGTCACGTGAAAGAGGGCTTGACAAAATAAGAGGGGGGATCAAATAAGAGAGAAAAGAGAATGAATTGCCATGCAGCCGTCTGCTTCTCCACTTCTTGAACACAGAGAGCGACGCAGAAGTTGACAGATTGTAACTGACTATACTTCAATTAAAAAAAAAAAAAAGGAAGAAGACCATGGGGGAGGTGTCCAGCCTCTCTGAGACTGAGTTGTGTGAGCTGGTTTCTCCCCGCCCCGAGGAGCCTGACCTGTTGTTTAGACACTGAGTTTGTCCCGTGCCCCCTCGGCCCGGGAAGGTTGCAGTCCTTGGAAGGACGGAGGATTTAGGAGGTCCCCAGGGGGACCCAGAATCTTTTTCTAGGAGCAGGATTCCCTCAACAGGCACGCCCCTGGCTACACCACAGCCAGGCGGCCATGTGCAGCCCCTGGGCTGTGGGAAACACTTTCCTGGTGGGTCGCTGGGCGAGTGGGGACAGGTCACACCCTGGAATCTGGCCAACCTGGGTTCCGACTCTTTTTCTGTCCCTCCCTGGCTGTAACACTTGGAGCAACACTCTTGACCCTCCCGTGCATCAGGAAGGTAAATGGAGAGAAATGAGGTCGAGCTTCTAAGACCCCCAGCGTGGTGTCCAGCAATGGATGTTCAAATCATTAGTTCTGCCCCATCTGTATTCAGCAGGTGCATAAAACTCCTGAGTAGTCGCTGGGATTTCCAGCACTTTAGTTTTCCCTTGCCCTTTAACTTATGGATAAAAGGAATCTCCATCTCATGAGACCCCAGAAATCCTCAGGACAGAATCCCCGAAGCCATCTCTTCTCACTCTCTGAGTCCAGTTCCTGGACTGCAGTGGTTTCCCTTTCTCCCTGCTCTGAGTCCTGGGCTGCCTGTTGCCCTGCCTTCTCTGATCCAACTTGCCCTAAAATACATTTTCTGGAAATACGAACACAAGGTTCAACCACATACCAGCTGTGTATTCTTGGGTAAGATGTTCAGCCTTTCTGTGCCCCCATCTTCCCATCCACAAGTTGTGGATAATGATGTAATGATGGTACCTACCACTTTTTTTTCTCTCTGTTGATGGGATATTTTATCTCTGTTATTTATGAAAATTCCTTAGTGAAACACATGGCACCATGCCCATATTCAGTGAATACTGACACCCTCCTGAAACCGTGCTTTGTTTTGGTCATGCAACATTGGGCACAAAATAAAACAGTCACACATCTGAGTGGTCCCTGTGCTCTGGTGTTTGCAGCAGAGGTGTGGGGTGGGGTGCGTTTGGTGCTGGCACAAAACAGCATCGCTGGTGTGACTCAGGCAGTACACGGGATCTGCTCAGTGGTACATCCAAGTCCCACTAGATCCCCAGGCACAAGATGCTCCTTTCCCTCTAGAGGGGCTTATCCTGTCCTTCCAAGTTACCCTGACACCTCAGGACACTGCGTCCAGATAGAGAGATTAGAGCCACAGCAGCTGGTGGGCACTGAGCTTGGAAAAGTCCGCCCATTGTCAAGATCCTTGGTTGTCAACGAGTCAAGCTGAGAGCTGGCCCCTTTGCAGAGGATAAAGGAGGGAAGCAACGCTGTCTGCAGAAATGCATTTTACTAACGACTGCATTTTAAGCAAGTGTAGAGTAGAGAACATGGCTTAATAATTGAAGACCCTACAGCAAACATGCCCTTTTTAACCCACCTCAGAGGTAAGGGCACAGGACACACTGGAAGACAATGAAGAAGCCGAGGTGGCCCAGCACAGACCTAGAACCCCAGCAACATGTTATTTTAGGAAAGGAAATGGAGAGTGACCCTGAACTCACACCAAGTTATCACGTAACATTCTCACAAAGAATGAGAGAGGAAGGTCTTACTCAAAACCCTTTGTTGTCTTTGCAGAGTAGCAGGTTAGCAGCGCCTCCCAAGAGAGTGATGTACGGCCTGCTGGACCAGGCAGCCTCAACGTGACTAATCAGGATGTTTTCACCAGTAAGTAACAGGAACCCCAACTCAAATGGACTGGGCCACGTATTACATCACACTCCAAGGGGCCGAATGGTAGAGAGGCTCCAGGTAAATCAGCTCGGCCTGGGAACCAAAGTCCCATCTGATTCCTCTCCATCTTCCTGAACACATGGAAACTGTCCCCAGGCCAGCCTCCCTCAAAGTTCAACATGGCCTCTTCAAGGATGCAGACCCCACCCCATGACGAGGAGTGCATCGGTTTTGAGGAGCTTCTGTAACAAAATAGCAACATTTAAAGCAGACAGGTATTGTCTCATGGCTGTAAAGGACAGTGATACCCGCTCTGAAACCTGTACGGGAGAATCTCTTACTGAGTCTCCCAGCCTCTGGGGTTGGCCCGGTCTTCAGTGCTACTCGGCTTCCAGCTTAGTTCACTTCCATCTGGACCTCCACCATCACGTGACAGCCTTCTTGTGAGTCTCTGCGTCTTCACATGGTATTCTTTGTTTCTTCTCTCTTGTGAGGCACAAGAAATATTAGATTAACTATCCAGCCTACTCCAGAATGACCTCATATCAACTAATTACATCTGCAATGAACCTATTTCCAAATAAGGTCCTGTTCTGAGCAACTGGGAGTCAGAACTTTGACATATTCTTTTGGAGGACAGAATTTAGCCCATAGCAAAGGATATCTCTGCTTTGTGTATCTTTTAATAAGAAAGAAATATTTCCCGGAAATAACAAATGTTTCTTTTACCTTTCACAGGTCAACATTAGGTTACACACCCTCCACCTCACAATCACCAGCAAGGGGAGTGCAAATTCTGAGTGATCATGATTTATGTTCATCCTGGCTTCACTGAGGTATAACTTACAAATAAAATTTTATATATTTAAAGTGAACAATGTGATGATTTGGTGAATGTATTTTTGTGAAATGATTACCACAATCAAGTTAATTAACACATCCATCACCTCATATAGTTTTTTTGTTTGTTTATTTGCTTGTTTGTTTTCTTGGTGAGAATGCTTAAGATCAACTCTCTTAGCAAATTTCAGGTTTACAATACAGTGTTATTAACTATAGTCACCATGCTATACATAATACCCCCAGAAGTTATTTACCTTGTAAATGAAAGATTACAAGATGACCAACATCTACCCATTTTCCCCACCGCTCAGCCCCTGGAAACCACCCTTCTACAATATGATTCTATCAGTTCAACTTTTTTTTTTGTTTTAGATTCCACACATAAGTGAAATTACACAGTATGTCTCTCTTATCTGGTTTATTTCACTTAGCATGATGTCCTCCAAGTTCATCCATGCTGTCACACATGGCAGGATTCCCTTCTTTTTAATGGCTGAATAATATGCCATTACACATATATTGTATGTAGAATATATACTATATACAACATATATAATATATACAAAGTATACATTCTATATTATATATACAATATGCATTATATATTATATATACAATATATACATTATATAGATTATGCATATACCACAAAAATAAATATACATATATACATATATATATAAAATAATATACATATATACACAAAATATATATGTCACTACACTTTCTTTATCTATTTATACATTAAACATGAATAAAAGGCACTTATTACTGCATGCAGCATAAGGTTGAATGCCACCATCTCTTGTGTGGTCTTCCTGAATTTACTGTCTCAAAACTTCACTGCTTCTTCCACAGTGAGCCCAGGTTACCTATGTGAAGCACAGGTTATTTGCCTTTGTCCCCCTGCCCTTGAACAAGAACAGATTCTCCAGAGAGAAGTCCAAGCTCTTCAGTGCCCTGTAAATAACTCTCTGTCATCTGAGTCCTCAATCTCTTTTGAACCCATTAACAACCATTTATTTTCACTCTTCAGTGAGAAATGTGGTGTTTTGCCTTCCAACCCAAACCTTCTTCACCTTCCAAGTTTCGACTCAAAAACCCCTCCTGTGGCAAATCCCAGATGGTCATTCCTTTCTCCATGTTCCACCTTCCCATCTGGTGTGTCGTGTGCTTCTGATGTTGTTCACTGTTCTGTCTGGCATAGTCTACTGGCCCCCCGGGGATCAGCTCATGCAATACTTCCTTCAGGTCTAAGACAACTTCGCAGACTTTCTCAGGTGGTGGGGGATGCTCATTCTCTGCTCTTGGTCTTTGCCAAGGGATCGGCACCCATCATTGCATTGCTGATATCTGCATCACCTCGTTACTTCTCTCCCTGTGTTAGACTGGGGGTCCTCTGGGGGACACACACCTATTTATCTCTGCAGTGCCTGCCCATGAGTCAGCAACAGAAGCAGATGATCTCAGTAAACAGGCCATTATAAAATGCTGCAGTTTGTGCCTAGAGTCCTGAAAAACATGCAATGAGGTATAGAGGAAGCCAGGAGGTGTGATTAACTACCTGTACAGGAGAAACATCATGGATGGAAGCTTCCAAAACTGGCTTTCACACACATTGCCTGTTTAATGTTCACCAGGTCTGAAGGGTAAACCTGTCCATTTGGTAAATTAAGAAGTTGAGGCTCAGGGAAGATAAATCAATTCTTCAAGGTCACTTCACTGGTGAGTGGCAGAACTCAGGGTCAAACCTGAGTCTTCCCACTCCTATTCCAATGCTCAGAACATGGCAGGGCAGGATGCTTTTTCCTTGCCTACATTATCGGAATTTTGCTCGATTTTTTCAGGTCTGCAGAACACAGCTGGGAGCAAGGCGAGGTATCAAATAGCTAGCACACAGCAAAACTTGGATGTCTGGGTTGCCAGCTTGGACTGACTAGAAATCTACAAGGGTGTGGAAATTAGATACCCGCAGAAGGTTCCTGCAGTGTGTCCACCGAGTTTATTCAGGCAGCTGTTTCCTGGAATCAGCCTCAATGCTGTATTTTAGCTGTCATGGTGGGTGAGATTTTTTTCTCTGTAATTCTTGGTCTCCACGAGCAGAGGGTCAGAGAGGTGATGGGTGTGTAGAGATCCCATTTCAATGCGTCTTAACTCCTGTCCTCGGTAAGTTCCGCCTTCTGCCTCCCGCTTCCCAGTGAGTGAAGCTATGGCCCAGTTCTCTTCTTTCCCTCCTGGGTCTCCTTTATCTCATTTTGGAAACTCAGCTAGTTAACCTGAAAGGGTACAGAGCTGGAGTAGGTAACATCACCCAACGGCAGAGTGACATTGTCCCGGAGAAGGAAGGCAAGGCGACATGTGTGTGCGGAGGAGGCAGCGGCGGCCTGACACCGCAGCTATGAGGCTGAGCACTTTCGTTAGCCACTTCCAACACCAGTGTTCTCCTCCGTATATAGGGGTGATGTGAGTCATGGGATTACTGGGAGTTTTAAATGAGAAATTGGCAATGAAGGCCAGATCTCTTGACCAACGCCAGCTTGGTGCCTGGGCATGTGATTTGTAAATAGTAATTAAAAAAAAGTGTATAAAACACTTTGCAGAGTTTCTGCCCCATACAACCTATTTGATGATTATTAGTTGTGATTTTCATAGTAGATGTGATAAACACCTGATTAAGAGGGGTACTAAAACAGAAACGGAAGCCTCCTTCTGAGATTCCTCGAGGACAGGGTAGGCTAAGCCTGGCAGATCCCAGCTGGTCCTAGAGACTCAGACCAGCGACCTGTGGAAGTCTAAACCCACTGGCCGATAGTTTGGTAGTGATGGCATGCCACGTGTGCCACTGCCGCTGCTGCCGCCGCTGACCCTGACCTATTAAACTTCAACACCGAGATGGACACACGGCTGCGTGCAGGTGTATAGCGAGTGTGCATGATTCGGAGTGTAACCTTGAATATCTAGTCTGGCTGGACAGGGATTTTCTGGATAATAAAATAGTCCAACGTGCAGAAGACACAGACCCTACACCTGACTCTGGCCTGGAATTGCTGCTTGACATCAGACACGTTCCTGAGGCAAGGAACACTGGACCAGTAGCTTTCCCTGTGGTTTGCCAGGCTTGGGCCCTACAAAAGTAAATCAATTTCGCTGTTTGTCTTTGAGTAACAGGGAACCTAAAGAAAAGGCAGACCATGCTCTTCTTACAAATCCTAATGCCGCCCTTTGACCGAGACGTGTTTACAGGTGTCATTATCATTGTTGGTCTTGTACAAGTGAGAGCACGTGTTGCATTTAAGAGAGCTGGAAATTAATGACGGTAATGAAATTAACAAGGAAGGTGACTCATGACTTTGAAAAGGCCTCATGAAAAAAGAACGGGGTGGGTCAGGTTAGAGAGGCTGATCCGTTCTCTCCAAACCCTGTGAGACAGCTCTATTCTCATCTTTGTGAATCTTTTGCGAGTCTTTTGCTGTGCATTTTTGCTGATTTTTCTGTTCCTCCAGCACTCCACTGCTGGGATCAGAGGTCGAGGGTCCACCTTACGCCTCATATACCCGTCCTCCCATCTCACCCTTCTTCCCAAACACAGTATCCCTTGTCCTTACTCGGGGTCTTGGTGCACCTGCTGGATGGGACTGTCTTCTCCGATGTTCCAGGACAGCTTGGAGGTCGCTGTCCCTGGAAGGTCCTCCCAGTGACCTCCCAGGGAGCAAGCTGCCCCCTCCCATACCCCCAAGGTTTCCATGCATAACCCCCCATCGTGCAATTTGCAAAGCCTTGCTCTGCTTTTTCCCACTAGACCGCCCTATCAGTTTGCTAGGACTGCAGTCACAAAGTACCACACACCGGATGGTTTAGAACATCAGAAATTATTCCCTCAGGTCTGGAGGCTGGAAGTCTGGGATCAAGATGTCGGCAGAATCCTTCTGAGGCTCTGAGGGAGAATCTGCTCTATGCAGCACCCCCGCCCCCCAGCTTCTGGTAGTTTTCTGGCAATCTTTGGTGGTCGTTGGCTTGCATAAGCATCGCCCTGATTCCCGCCTTTATCTTTGCATGGCTTTCTCCCTCTATGTGTGTCTGTGTCCAAATGTCCTCTTTGTATAAGGATATCAGGCATATTGGATCAGAACCCACCCTTAATGACTTCATTTTAACTGAGTCACCTGCAAAGACTCTATTCTCAAGCAAGGTCACATTCAACATCTCTCGGAGGATACAATAACAACCAAGCAAAGCAACCCTTGGGAAGACGCTCTGGGCTCAGCATTGGTCAGTCATGGCTGAGTCAGTATGGACTCAACGAATGAGTGGGAGGAGGAATGCCAGAAGCCCCTGCCCTTTTGTCCCCACCTGGCATGCTGATGCCAGTGCCTGAAATGGGAGGTAGGACTCAGTAAAGTTTGCTCTGGAAGGAAGAAGAAGCTTTCACTGATGCATGAGCGATTCTTCAAAGCCGGAAGGGCCTTCCTTCAGCTCCTTTCCTGGCAGCGATGCAGCGTCTGCACCCCGGGCACCTGTTCAAAAGACACCTTCCTGCCCCGGTCTCGGCCTCACACACTTTACACACCAGGCTGACAGTGGGGATCTCACCTCCAGACTCAGGCTGGCTCCATGTGCTCACACCGGACCTGGGAATGGTTAGCTTTTAATTAAACTCCCCTTTGGCACTTCAGTTCCCCTGAGAAACATCTGTGGCAGAAGCGACATTTATTGGCTAAGCGCATTTATTTAAAGCAATGAATCTTAGAGTGCATTTTGCCCTATTAAGGCCTGGGTTCAAGGGGAGACTTTGAGTGGATATGAACTCTCTGTAGAAGCTCAGACTCCCATAGCCAGCCCTGAGCTTCAGACGGTGCAGCAGGAGAGCTGAACCCTGCGTGGTGGCACTTGCTGAAGGGGGCGTACCATTAAAAGCTAGAAAGAGAAAACTCTTTACTCTTTCCCCAAGCATGAGGCATCTAGCTGGAGGTCAAATGCAAGGTAAATAGATGGCAAGCTGGTGAGACGGGGCTGGCTGTGCATCCCTGAGCTCCTCCTGACTCCAGTGCAGACAGGCTGGATCCGCAGAGCCCACATGTTCATAAATTCTTTATAGAAAGTTTCACAGAACTACTCACCTTTCTGGCTCCTGCTAAAATGACAGCTTGCTCATGTACAGAAATAAAAGGGGAAAAGAATACATTTTCACAGTTGGAAACGGAAGGCAGCTCTCCAGCCTATGCACTCAACAAACAGAGTGGCTCCCAGGCAACTCTCGGAGGACCTGGCTTCAGGTGACTGATTGCCAAGCCCAGGGAAGCTTGTTAAATGTTTTGTGACTCAGTTCTCTTACCTGGGAAGTGGGGCCAAGACTTAGACACATCTCACACACAACGTTGGAAGGATTATAAGGGCCGTTGTAATTGAGGTGGAAGTTGCATTTGTTGTAAATAGTGCTGCTAAGAACATTGGGGTACACGTGTCATTTCGAATTAGAGTTTCCTCCAGATATATACCCAGGAGTGAGGTTGCTGGATCATGGGGTAAGTGTATTTTCCATTTTTAAGGCATCTCTTTGCTGTTTTCCATGACAGCTGCGCCAAACTGCGTTCCCACCAGCAGTGTAGGAGGGTTCCTTTTTCTCCACACCCTCTCTAGCATTTATCATTTGTGGATTTTTTAATAATGGCCAGAGATAAACAACACTACTCTAAAGCACAGGGAACTACATTCAATATCTCATAATGGCCTATAATGAAAAAGAGTATGAAAAGGAATACATATACACGATTGAATCACTATGCTGAACACCAGAAATTAACACAGCCCTGTAAACCGACTATACTTAATAAAAATAGATGCATTTGTGGTTATAAATGGCCTTATGCCAGAGCCCTGAGCATCACAAGGAAGATGTATCCCTTGTCGTCCAGGGGACGGGATGGAGAACCAGGACCCATGGTTCATGGGGTACAGTGTCCATCCCCAACCAGGTGCCTGGGAGGGTCTCTCCTTCTGTGTCGTATATGGATATAGGATGAACTGAATTGTGCCCTGTCCCCTTTACTTGGAACAACTGCCTTTCCCAAGTGTCAGCCATCCTTTGGGGCCATGATCCTCCCAGTGGGGTCTGCAGTCCTGTGCTTGTATGCAACTGCTAATGCAGGCGGAGGTAAGTGCAGAAATTGAGAGTGAGCATTTAAAACTGTTTTCAGCAACTGGACCCTGCCCAGATGTCCCGAAGCGTATCAGTGGCCTCATCTTATTGAATAGGTTACAGGCTGACAGGATCTGGTACATAATATATGAGATCAGCACAAAATGAATATGTGGAGCCCTTTGCTCAAAAGCTAAAATTTCAAGATGGTGACTGCAGAGCATGGAGCCCAGTGTTGGGCCCTCGGAGCCCAGGGCCCAGTGGGGCAGGTTGCAGGCCCAGGAAATGTGTGCTGAGGCTCATGTGCTGAGAGCCGTATGCCTGTAATGCATGGTAGGATCATGCAGTGTCCTGATGGGGGGCTGGAGGAAAGCTGGGCCTGCACCCCACGGGGCTCTGGAAGCCTGTCTCTCCAGGGCACAGCTAAGGCCCCATCTGCCCCCCAAGCTCGACAGCCCAGCTGGGAGGATGTTCTCCAGCATGGCCAGGGATCCTTGCTCCCTCTTAGGACGCTCACTTCTTCCTTTCTCCCCTGCCTTACTCTCTCAGAGCCCCTCCCACCTGTCTCAGAGCCCCTCCGACCTCAGAGCCACTCCCACATCTGGGCTGTAACGAACAGACTCCCTCCCTTCCCCGTGTGACCCAGAGCAACTCTATGGCCAGGAATAGTATCTTCTTCATTGTTGCAACCACTCTGTTGACAAACACGGTGATGAGCACCACTGTGTGCCCCACTCCACGCAGGCAGAGATGAGGATAAGGGACTGTGCTCACCAGAGTTCCTGGTCATGTCGAGAGAATGTGAAAGGGTGACAAGATCAAGGCAAGGGCGATGGGGGGCCAGGCAAGTGAGAGAGGGCTCCAGTGCTGCCTGTGTGGCCCGGAGGGTTTCTCTGAGGAAGCTGCTTTGTTTAGCAGCCACTCAAGGGCCAGGAAAGAAGGGAATGAGGAAAAGAAAGAAGGAAAGATTGGTCTAACTAACTAGAATTCTCTCCCCCCACCCCACTCCTGCTTCAGGGCAGACTCAGTAAATGTTTATAAACAAACCCTCCTGTGTTTCTCCATCCCCAGTTACAGCACTTCCTCCCCAGCGTCTGCATCCTCTCCTAGAATGCGGTCCAGTCAGGAAGAGGCCTGTTGAGAAATCCAGTGGCCAGTTCCAGCATCCTCTCTGATGTGATCTCTCAGCGATATGATCCTGTTGACCTGTCCCACTTTCTCGACACCTCTCTCTGCTGGCTCTCTCCCTTTTCCACCCCATTTATTGACCCTTCCACATCACCCAGATCTCAAGTCATCCAGCATCACATAAACCCACTTGTTTATCATTTATTGTGTGCAGAAGACTGTAAGCCCTATGCACGCAAGTACTTTGTTTCCCTGATGCCTCTCCAGAGCCCTAGTAGGGCTCAAAAATTATTTGTTGAATTACTGAGGAAATTAAAGAAAAGCAGACAAGGTCAGAAAATACATCCTAAATATCTACAAAATTAGGGTATGTAAATACTTATTATGAATTAAACTATAGAAAATATTTGTCTTTCACTCTGATATTTCTTTGTCACATGGACTTTTGATTTAGGTCTGTATCCTATGTTGGGAAATATAAAATGCAGCGCTGAGTTTGTGACTCTAGACCTAGGTTTTAGTGTGGAAGGTATGTATTTGTCAGAACATGACAATAGAATGCTGAGTTTATTCCTTTCAGGTTTTCAAACTCTCCCCCAAACCACTGTTTCAGCAAGAACAATTACACACAGTATCCATGTGGGGCCCGCTCTGAGCAGGGGCCTTGCCCCAGTGGAGCTCACTTCATTAAGGATGCTAAAGGCAATTTCACACCCTTGAATATACAACGACTCAGACATGATGGGAGTGTAATTCTCACTCATGAAAAGCCCAAAGCAGGTGCTCCCACTGACAAGCAGCTCCTCCGAGGGATGACTCAGGCCCTTCACTCCTATCTCATGATTTCATCATCTAGAAGCCATGGTCTCTTAGAGCTCCATGCACACCTGCACTACAGCCAGATAAAGGAAAGAAGAACATGGTGGGGTGGTGCACGGGCGTTTTGCCCAGGCGAGTTCTGGAAAAGATGCCCATCTCTTCTGTTTGAATCCCATCAGCAAGAACTCAGTTATGGCCACGCATATCTGCAAGGGAGTCTAGGAAATATGTTCTGGCTGCCTGCAGGGGAAGAGGAGGAAATGGTGAAGCCCTCTCTCACGGGTAGATTATGCTAAATATCTGATGAATGTGCCAGTGGAGTTCGCAGTGGGACGAAGAGGGGAGAGATGATTTCTAGATGATAGAATTTGCAAAGAATACTGGGAAAAGGTGCAGGTTGAAACCTTATAAGTCAAATCGGAACACAGAGAGGCAAGCAAGCCGATGTGCTTGCATCAGTGAAGGCTTCCCTTTTGGAAAGAGCCAACACAGGAAGATGAGTTGAGGCAGGATTCCAGAATATTCGAAACGATGGGCTTGGCTTGTCTCCTCTGCATACTGTCCAGATCTGAGACATACCCACGGAAGCACATGGAGCAGGCAGGGGGTACTGTCCATATGTGGCAGAAGAGGAAGCAAGCTTAAGGAAGGGGGTGACCTACCCAAGGGCACAGGCATCGGGGTCAGAGGTGAGACCAGACCCAAGCCTTTGACCCTTAAATCCAGAGCTCTCTATAATCATCCTGATCTTAAAGTGCCAAGAAGCACCAAAAAGCCTCACTCTCAGGATCATTTAATGACTTTAAGTCTTGAGCTGATCAGACCTCTGAAGTTTATTGCATTTCCATTTGTCCCCTTCAGATAATAAAGCATGCAAAGTAAAACCAAATTAAAATTTGAAGCATGGTTACATTATTAAAATATTTTGACTGCCCTTCAGCTGTTCTCTTTAGCTTCTGATCTTATCTCACAGGCGTTTTAATTGCAGTGGGCACAGATTTAAAGTAACAGTACCTGCCAGACATATAGACAGTGCATCAGAGACAGCACAGTGCCCCGGAACTCAGGACCAGGCGTCAGGGGATCTGCAGAGTGGCTAAATCAAGCATCTCCACACTCCTGGCCCATCTTCCTAGGCGTGATGTGGGCAGGCTAGGGATAGCCCAGGAGAGGGAGGACACACTGTCCAAGCCTATCGTTATGGTAATAACCGTGGCTGTTTATCCCTTCCCGGTGTGCTTTCACATCCAGGATCTCATCTGCTCTTCAAAACAGCCTAGAGCCCAGGAAAAGATCTATCGCATGGTAGGTGCACAGTGGGTATTTGCCATGTGGATAGATGAATGACTCTATGGAAATAAATGTAATGTGCGTTATTATCCTCACCATAGACACGTGAGACTGTGTCTTAGTGATTCAGCTACTTGCTGAAGGACATGCATGTCTGACCCGCCAATAGAACCAGGTCTCTGAACATGGGGCCAATGCTCTTTCCTTCCTATTGCTGCTTCTCTGAGTGTGCAGCCCTACGCAGATGGGACCCGCGATGATCTTAGGCAGTGCACAGCCATGACACCAGATAGCACTGCATCTCATCATGAAAAATGTCGATTGTTCTCAAATTTATTTCAACTGCTGCGAGGAGAAGGCTTCAGGTTGGGGCCCATATGTGTGTGTATATTTAACATCTTTCTACACAGACTTCCGGTCTCTCTTCTTAACAGAGATGTGGAAAGCCAAGGGCTGAAGCCTTGGCAGGCAGCAGCACCTAGCTAAAGTTTCACAGCGATGTTTTATCCTCATTGTCTTTATTTTACCTTCACCTCTAATTGATGACATGGGATGCTGCTGTCCCTTTAAAAATGTAATATAGAGTTGTGCAAAAAAAAATTCATCCCAGTTTAGAAAAAAAAAAAACAACTCCATTGAAGAGAGCAATAATGAGACAACAGCATAAAGGCAACATGGCAAAGATCACGTAAGTTGTCTGGCTCAGAGATGGAAGTCTGGAAATCATTGCTTTGTATCAAGAACCCCACTCCTACAAAGCAAAAAGACTCCCAAATCTTTGATATAAATAAAAGATAGAAAGTCTATGGACAGGGAGGGAGTCCCATCGCTGCGTGGAGATTAGCCCGTGGTGCCTACAGGTCCTGCCTAGACCGACTGGTCTCTGCACCTTTATTCCAGGTGCCACTTCCTTTATGGGACCTTTGAAAATGTCCTCAGCCAGGGCTGGCCATTCATTCTCCTTTTTAAATCTCCAGAACTGTTTGTCTACACCTATTCTTTGGGCAGCTGGACCACTTTGCCTTTTTGCAAGTTATCTATACATGGTCTTCATTTTCTATGATGACCTTCCTGAGGGAAGCTGTGTGCCTGACATCCTGCATCAGTGTCCTTCCTGTGTAGACAGGTGGTCCCCTACAGGCCTTTAGACAGAGGGACGATGATACTTCACATGCTCATCACAGGGCTCGCTCTGGACCAAAGTCTTTCTCTGACAAGAAGCAAACAGAAGTCATAAAAGTCAATTAACTGGGGGAGCGACTTGTCTTCTGAAATCCCTGCGTGGTGTCAATAACTGTCCTAGACTTGGGTTCTTGAGTCCTTTTGTGAGATGGCCCCAGAAGTTGCAATGACTTGCCCCCAGGAAACATCCTCCCTCCAGAACTAAAATAAGCAATGTTGGGTAACACAGCACAAACAGGAATGCACCACAGAGGGAAGACATTCCAGGAAAAAGGAACTGCATATGCCAAGGATTGGAAGCATAACACAGCTTCGTTCCTTGAAGCCATGTCCATGGGTATGTGTGGTGGACCAATAGGTGAGTGTGGGACAGGTGCTAAGGAGCTGGGGGTGATGTGTATCCTTGTGGGGACAGGTACATGAAGCTTCATTCTGAAACATATGGAAATCCTTAACAATGTTTAAATGATGGACACGCATGCTCAAATCATGTTTAGTGTGGAGTTTATTCCAACAGCCGTGGAGTGATGGTGGAGAGAAGGTGGTGATTGGATGGAAAGACCGAGACTAGGAGAACCCATTTCTCCAGATTTTCAGTCTGGGGCAGAAGCAGGGAGGATGGGGAGGATGGGGGACAGAGTGATGTACAAGAAAGACTTTTCTATGGAACTTCCTTTTCGATACACATGTGTACTGAACCGACTAGAATATTCAGGAAGCTTTTCTCCAGAATAGAGCATCTATTGAACAATTTGCTCTGAATAATTAAATTTGCAGTTTTAAATCCATAGCAATTGAGTTTATTTATAATTGGAGCCACAGTTTTCATGCACTTTCAATGCAAAGAGGGGCTTTAGCCGTCAAGTTATTGTATTACTCAAGAGTTTAATTAATAACACACTAATTGTAGAAGCCAACATCACCATATTGTTCCTATTACGTCTGGAAACTGTTTGAAGTGATTTGGTAATTAAAAAAAATGAACTTCGAAATATAGCCTGATCTCCTCCCAGATATGGAGAGTCCTTTGTTTCTGCATTCTGATACTTCCTAAGATAGAGGGGTCTCCCTCGGGTTTTGTGATGAAGAGCCTCCGAAATATACCTTCAGGATAGATAAATGCATGCATGTCGAAACAAGCCAAATGCTTGAATGCCATTGGTTCGAAAGATGTCTATCAAAAAGTGAAATAAAATTAAAGTCAAATTAAAAACAAATCTATGGACTTAGTGCTGAAAGGGACCTCAGGCGAGGCCTGTTTTATCCTAAAGCTCACTTTCTAAATGTGGAAATCAAGCTCACTGAAGTCCAACAATTTGTCTGGAACCGGTCAGAGAAGGAACTGCATCTCGTGGTCTCCAGAGAGCCTCCTGCTTCCAAGAGTGTCCTCACTCTCAGTCTTTCACTCCAAAAACCAGACTTAAGCAAAAGAGTGTTGACATGATCCATTTTCATCTGTTTTCACCTCCTAAAGGGTACACTTGAGGGGAGAACTCACGCCTTCTTCATCTCTTATGGTCATGAACTTGGTATTCCTAACGCAATGCCTATAATTCAATAGTCAGCCATGCATACCTGCTCACCTGACCCAGATTTACCCCCTCCCATTCATTAGCATAAATACTGCATTGCGAACATAAATCTACCTGCAAGCTCTGTGCAGGTGCACTAACCACCACTTAGTTAAACCTCAGAGCCACTGATTCAATCTGTGGACAAAGCAGCCAAGGCAATGTAATAAACACTTGTGTCCACACTGTTGTATCCAGGTCTGCATTAGGGGCTGGGGTACAAAGCTGAATAAAGAATTGCTACCCAGAGTCAAAACATGAATTATATACATACATACATATATATATAAAAATATACACACATTTTATATATATATATATATGTACACACACACATATATATATAAAGCACACCCCTACATACACACACACACACATACATATACATATAAAGCACACCCTTACATATATACACACACACACATATATATATAAAGCACACACACACATTTATATCGTCTTAGAAAGTAAAATTTGTGCAAAGCACTGCGAATATGGACCAGAGGTCAACTGTAACGACTCAGCTAGTAGGCGTTTTCTGCTCTGCCGTCTCTGTCACAACCTAGCAGCTCCTGCTATTGTCTTGTGAAAGCAGCCGTGAACAGTCCATAAATGAATGAACATGGCTGTGATCCAATAAAGCTTATTTATAGACACTAAAATTTGAATTTCCTATCATTTTCATATGTCATGAAAACCTCTTTTTTTTTTTCTGTCTTACTTTATCAACCATACACTATGAGTCATGGGCTATACAGCCAGGCTGGATTTGGCCCTGGGGAGGGGTGGTTTGCCAGCCTTGCTGCAGCTGGGATGCAGTAATTGTGCGAGGTGAGGGGGGTTCAAGCAGACAGAAAAGCACCTGCTGGGTCAGCGGCAGGGTCTGTGGTCAGGGGCCCAAGAGGAAGGTTTTTGGGGGAATGACTGGATGTGAGGTAGGTTGGACCAAATTGTAAAGGGTTTTGAGTGCCGTGCTAAAAAAGCAGGAATCTATTCCATAAACAGGTAGGGGCTGATGGAGAATATCCCGCAGGGGAAAGTCAGGGTTGCATTTGGTTTTAGGAAGATCATACTGGTGATCACTGCCCATTCTGTCTGGAGAAGAGGCTGGAAGGAGAGGAGTCAGCAGCAGAGTAGCCAAAGAGCATGTTGCCAGGCTTGTCCAGGGGAAGGAACTCGCCAGAATGAGTTTTTAAATGGACAGAAGCATATTGAAAAGAAACTGTAATGAGTTACTAAATGGGCTTGAACAAACCTCCCAAGTTGAAAGAAGTAATTGGACAAAATAAACACATATAGCTCTGGGAGGTGTCCTGATTCCTTCCTATAGGACACCAAACCCAGGAATGTATCAGATAGATATTGGAGAGAAACCCTGCTAAGTCACCAGAGGCTCAGAGAGGTTAAGGGGTTTATCTAAGGCCACTCAGCAAGTTATAGATCTACCATGGAGAAAACTCCAGGCTTTCCATTAGCCCGTATCCCCTGCACCTTCTAATGCTTATGGGCAGTTTTAGTTTCATGAAGTGTCAGGACATGGATATTAATGAAGAAACCAGGGATGCTGGTCCCTCTTACATGAAAAGCTCACTTTTATGTTAGCACAATTGAGTCTTCCAGGAAAAATGCATAATGAGGTTGAATCTCACAAACAAAACATTGAATGAAAGAAAACAAGACGCGACACAGCAAGTTTCACTGATATGCAGGGGGACACCTAAGTGAGAGTGAACCTAGGCAGTGAGACGTCAGGGCATGGTTAGACTTTGCGGCGGGTGGGTAGCAACTGATGGGGGCCTGAGGAGCGGTCCTGGGGACTGGTGATGCCAGGCTTCCTGAGCTGGGAATCTGGTCTGTGAAAATGCATTAAGCTGTACCCTTATGCCTGTGTGTCTCAGTGCCTGTGCTCAGACCTCAACCAAACATCAGAAATCCAGCCCTCTCTGTCTCTCTCTGTTTATTAACATCTCTGTCCGTACCTGTGTCTACATACATACATGTAGACATACAAAAATGAGTCACATACGCATATTTAAATATATAATCTATATCTATCTATAGAGAACAATCTATTGCCCAACTTTTTAATGTTTTTCTTTATTACAATAAAATCTGCTAATCCTAGACTTCAGAAATTATTCTCCCTAAAACTCAGAATGCTAATCTGTAAGATGAAGATGATGAAGTCTAATTTCTTTAAGGATTAAATAAAAGAACGTGGGTGTGTGTATTTCTTTTTTCTTCCCACACCTTGCCCGTGGGGGGGCTCCGTGAAGGATGGAGGTCTTGGTCAGCTCTGTCTCTCCTGGCCGTCTTTACCCATGTGTCCTGGCCAGGTGGGGGTGCCCACGATTTAGATGTCTTGGTCCATCAGATGCCCTGCCCAGGCCTGGCTCAGCCCGGCCAGCCCCGTCCAGAGATCTGTTGGGATCATCAACATCCACCCAGCGGGGGACCCTGTCTCTCATTCTTCTTTCACATCTGCTAAAGGGAGATGTGACCCACCTGCTAAGATTCCATCATGAACAGGTTCCTGGTCCAGACATCGTCAAATACCACAAAATGCCACCTTGATTCCTAACAGCTTCCTTGTCTGGCAAGTGGGGTTAATAATAAGTGCCTTTCTTATCTCCCACAGCTCCTGTAAAGATCAAATGAGATAATAAATGTGAAAGCCTTTCGTCACCTCCAAAGTCGTACACAATTGCAAGGATTAGCTGTAATCGCTCAATAGTGTGCTTGCTTGTTCGTACGTCTGTCGGCCCCCACAAGGCCTCGAGTTCTGCCAGGTGAGGGCTGGGTCCCGTTGCTTGCTGAAACCCTGGAACCCAAGACGTAAGGCCTGCCTGGCAGCGAGCCACCAGAGGAGAGATATCTGCAAGAACCAGCCGTTGCGTTATCACATGCCATCAGTGCGTTAGGAAGAAACGGCGCCCAGTAACAGCAACTCCCCCGTCCTGCAGCCCTTCTAAACGGCCCACACAGTCTCACTGGCTTTTGCAGTATACGCCCTGGACGTCAAGATGTACATTAGGGACCGTAAACAATAATACGTGACGACGCCTTGCTAACCACGGAAAACAGATGATAAAGGAGGTGAACGATATCTTATTACCGGCTCGAGTGAAATCGAAATCAGGGCACATTTTCAAGATTAGGAGTTAGATTAGCAAATTGACAACATGATAACTTTGAACAAAAATGAGATTCAGCAGTACCGCAAGTTGTAAAAGGCGTGACGGTAAGACATTGCGCCATCATATGGGATTTTGTGATGTTTCGAGTGTTATATGAACCGTTTCGACTGCGAGACGATTACTTGTACATTTGAATCAGAAAGCGTGTTTTGTTATGTGTCTCAAGCCTAACCTGACGGTGTCCATTTCAAACTTTGTAAATGCAAAGGGATGCTTTTTTCCCCTTTAGTTTACTGGGGTCTAAGTCACAGATGTACAGTTGGTGAGTTCCTAATGGTTTACAAATTCCTGTAATCATATTTTGTAGGTTCGAGTGCCAGAAAACCGAGCAAAGAAGACACAGGAGGAAATAGCAGAAAGGAGTCCAATCTTTTCTGTCTGTTGTTATAATTTATGAGAATAGGGGGAAATAAGTCGTTTGATAAGCAATTCCACTCACTCTGGGTAGAAGTGGAGTTCATATCCTTCATTGATATGGGTCAGTATGGTTTATTCACCCAATACCAATTTTTGGTTATGCATTCAGATTTTAAAATATTCAGCCTCAGAACGCAGTGCACACAATTTTGAAATCCATTTTCCACTGTGGGTCTCTAAATGGATGCAAACCTGATAAAGGTCTCTTGGGTGAAGTTTGAAATGTGTCCTGTTTGATATGAATCCAATAGGATTTATAGTAACAACGACAAAGACAGTCAAATTGTTTCCCATCATAAGTAGGAATGGACGGATTCGACTTGACGTCGCCACGAAGACTGAGGTCTTTTAGCCACGAGGCTGAGAGAGGGAAATGGGCAAAATACACCAGAATGAGCCTCCCAGGCTGGTCAGAATTTGAGCTCGGGGGCTGGAGGCAGGGGTCGAAGTCAAAGCTCCAGAAAAACAGAAAGGAGGGATCTCTTCTGTGCCTGACGTGTTCCCATTTCATCTTCCCAGCAGCCTGGTTTTCACAGGGGGTACCGAGTCCGAGGGAGTTCTGGTGGGTGTTGCCGGGATCTCACAGCTGCAAGGTCATCTCCGTGTCTGATGCCAAAACCCAGGCTTCTTTGCGATTTCTTAGCCAAGTCACTTCCTTAGAGCTTAATGCCTACCAGCTAAGAGACCACGAGCTTGCCGACCAAAGCAGAAGCCTTGGGAGGGTGGAAGGTGGGTGCTAGGAAGAATTAGGCCGGGACAGCCGAGGGAAGTGAGGCCTGCCCAGGGCAAACTGCACGCAGCATGCCGGCCACATCGCGCCATGTAGCAGAGGACAGACCATTACTCCAGGGAAACAGAAGAGGCCTGAAGGGCACTCTGCCCAGAATCACAAGCACCACCGCATGGGAAAACTGTTCCCGGATGCTGGTCTTCAGAGTTTGTAACAGGCATAAAGTAGGGGGCGGGGGCTGCTACCTGTGCAGGGATTCCCTGGGGCCATCCCTCTGCCACATCCTTCTTTAGGGAGTCCTCATGTTCCTGGGGCCCAACCTTGTGAACAGAATGGGAGCGGCCTGATGGGCACAGGGATCAGTCCAGAACCCACTCTGCACAGACGCACGACTTCCCAGTGATTGTGCCAAGGCTGTGATCTCACCCAGGCCAGTTAGGAACCTCACCTGGTATGACGATCTCCAGGTCCATCCATGTGGCATTACTTCATTCACTTTTATGGCTGAGTAGTATTCCACTGCATGTGTATACACACACACACACACACACACACACACACACACACACACACACCCACATCTTCTTTATCCAGTCATCTGTTGATGGACATTTAGGCTGTTTCCATGTCTTGACTACCGTAAATAGTGCTGCAGTGAACATTGGGTGCAGGTATCTTTTCAAGTTACAGCTTCCTTGGATGTACGCCCAGGAGAGGAATTGCTGGATCATATGGTAGCTCTATTTTCAGTTTTTTAAGGAGACTCCACACTGCTTTCCGTAGTGGCTACACCGTGTCATGCACTCCTGTTGCTCCCTCAAAGCACCCGGGTAAACAATGACTTGTTTTATTGCTTGAAATGAACCTAATGACCACCTAGTCTTCATTCTACAGACAATGTATCCCAAATATTTCTCTGATCTTCCCCAAGACTGCACATAATTTTCTGGAGAATACTGCTAAGAATTAGAAGACGTAGGTTCCTGGGCTTTGACTGCATCTCAGTCAGAGGCAGGTGATCCCGCGCTTTGCGTGAGATCTCTGGCTCCGGCCTTCCCCGCTGCTCTCTGGCTTTCCCATGCAATGTGACTCAGTGCACACTCCCCTCCTTGTTTAGGCGAATTCTCACTATCTTCCCATCACTAGCAATTAAAATTGTCCCAAGCACTGTGAGTCCAACAGCCTGCACCTGGCTAACATGCACGAGGGCATGGGAGGTGAGGAGCAGCAGACCAGGGGGCCAGGTGTGTGGGCAGAACGGTGGGACCCAGCCGGGTGGATGACATCACTACTCAACGTGTGGTCCACCAGCCAGCGGTTTTAGCATCACCTGGGGACTTATCAGAACCCCACGCCTACTGAACCACAATCTGCATTTTCACAAGATCCCTGAAAGACTCACAGGGCATTCAGAGAAGAGAAGCACTTATCTAACGGACAACAAAATAACCTGTTGATTTGGTGCAGCCAGTGGACTCAGAAGCGAAGAGCCAGCTTCCCTCTGGATGCTTGTCACTAAGAGAAAGTGGTGTAGGCCCGGGATACAAGGCTCCTTAGAGTCCATCTTGTCCACTAGGCCCACTTGGCGGATGGGAATACTGAGGCTTCAGGAAGCAGAGTGAAGCCCTGGGTGTCTCAGAGAGTTACAAGTGCAGAGCCCAGGGAAAAGGGGTCCTTCTTCCCATTACATCATGATGTTGAGCCAGCTTGCTTTCTCCTCTGTTATTTCCTGCCTTAGAAAATTTGCCCCCAACCCTTGCCCTTGTGCGTTCAGGGCTGCGTAGAGAAGATATGTGTACAGAGCCCAGGGCCACTCCAGATCACCTTGGGAGTGAAGATGCCTTCATGCTCCTGCAGTGTGCTCATCCTCTCAGCTGGGCTTGGGCCACAGTTCCACCCATAATAATTTATCCTTCAAGAATCTCTTGTAGCTTTATAAATCTGGAGAGCAATAAAATCATCAGCTTTCCTTAAGCTTAAATTAAGTTCAGATCCTTCCATTCCATTTAAGTAACAACAAAAGGGATGCTCTCTGTTCAGTTCCACGCACGTTTGTGGGCGTCTGCCAACCCCCAGTGCTTCCTCCCGTCCCTCCATCAGCTAGTCTCTAATCGCAATTGATACCTGCTTGGAAATTTAGGGCTTCCAAAGTCCTTTTACACACATGGTCTCATTGTATCCTATCGAATGATGAACGTGAAAAACATTTGCATTGCTGTACAGATGCTAGTTAATATGGTCATAACAGTAATGTGAATTACTGTTATGTGAATTACATGTTAAATTGATAGCAGTGATAATACTAGGCCTCACAGGTCAGGCGTTCAAATGTTTGTGGAATTATTTCATTATTGAAGGGTGGATTCTCACGTCTAGATCCTGCGAGAGTTGCCTTAATCCAAAGTTCCAAACAGTGACCCGATGCCCAGGGCAACTGTGTTTTGACCAGTGCTGTAGCAAGATTCGCAGACCCATCAAAAAGTTCACATATAAGCCGTGAATCCTGTGACTGTGTTGCTGTATGTGGCAAAGGGACTTTGCAGTTGTGAACTGGGGATATGGACCTTGAGACGGGAGGTGGTCCTGAGTTACCCAAGCTAAGCACATAAATCCTTAAACGTAGAGAACGCTTCCCTGCTTTAGTACAGAGAAAGGTGTGAACACGGAGGATGGATCAGAGAGGTGCTGCCTTGCTGGCTTTGAAGACAGAGAGAGGGGTCCATGGGCCAGGAAGCTGTTTATCCTCCAGAAGCTGGAAAAGGCAAGGAAACAAATTCCACCTGAAAACCTCTGGGAAGAAAAACAGCCCTACTTCTTGCTTTGAGCCAAATGAAGCCTGTGTGGGGCTTTTGACCCACAGAACTGTAAGATAATAAACTCACGCTGTTTAAGCCACTAAGCTATAAGCCACCCAGCTAATTTGTTACAGCAGCCACAGGAAACTAATAGAGCTGCATTCATCATCCGGAAGAAAGTGCAGGAAGCGGTCTCTGCGCCTTAGATCAGGAAACAGCATGGGTGGAGTGCGGCGGAGTTTATAATCTTGAAAAAATTCCTTTCCAGGAGAGGGTGAGTGGAGAAAGACAGGGCTGTATCAGATTCCAAGATGCTGCATCCCCCTGTGGGGAGCCTGGGGGCCGGGCTGCCTGGGGTCAAGTCCAAGTCGCGTCACTAACTAGCTGTATGGCCTGGGGCAAATGCCCAGCCTCCCTATGCCTCAGTTCCCTCAGCTAAGAAATAGGGTAATCCCGATGCGGACGCCTGCGTGAGTTAACGTAGGTGAGCACTAACACGGTGCCTGGTAGGCAGCAATTGCCCATGCATTCCGAACTCCACTTAAATCTATCTTCAAAATTGCAGCTTAGCCTCAGCACTTAGCTGCAGAAAGGACAAGAAAAAAGTTCTGAAACTTTTGGAATGTGGAAAGAACGTAATCCGTGGAGTCTAATTCAAATCACAGCTCAGCCAACGTGAAGAGCTGTGTATTAAATTTCTTTGGCTACCTCTTTCTAAATGGAAGAAAATAAAACTACCCAAGGGCACTGGTGTAAGGTTGAAATGTGGTGACACAGGTGGACACCTCTGTCTAGCTAACTTGAGGGCCGTACACCACCTGCATCTTGGATGGTAATCCCGCCGCCTCTCCATTGACGCATGACGGCCTGTCTACGGATTCTCCAGCCCCCGGGAGTTGCGTTGCATTAACATTGCCTCTAAAGTGCAGGCTACTGTATGCACCCACAGTTGTCGCTGAATGGCTTTACTGTCCATCCCTGTTACGTAGCAGTGCCAGTTACGCATTGTAATAATCAAACATCAACAGCAGATCACAGCCCAGTGCCCAGTGGCGCCTTGATCTTTGGTAAGCCTGACCGTGATGCTGTGTCTGGATGCTCCCAGCCCCCGGGGATCCGGTTGCTGTCACCTTACATAAAGAGTCCCTGGCAACCTGAGAAGACATCCATTTTCAGGTACATTCTTTAGAGAATGACTGGCCTCTAGATGGGGCAAAATTGGGCAAGTGCTCACCTAAAAACAGAAGGGCTGAGTGCCTCTCAGGTTGCTAGCCAGTCTGAATGCCCGTCTGACTGCAGAGGAACGTGCTGCCCCCCAGAGCAGAGGAGGGGTGGGGGCTCTGTGTGCTGACACAGCGCCAGGGAGCCCCTGCTCTTCCTGATGGGGGTTGAGGCAGTGATTTTCCAACACTGCAAGGCTTGTTCTTATCTGGGGACTGGGCAACCATCACATTCCACAGAGGAATTACCCTGTGTGATTGCAGCCTCCCTTAGTGGAAGAAGGCTGCTTATGGTGAGTGGGTGCTTGATGCTGTCCCATCTCTCTGCTCCCCTCCCCCCATCCTGTCTCCTCTCCTCCTGCTCCTCCCCGACCACCTTGCAGCCCAACCCTTTCATGTGGCCTATCCATCACTGGCTTAAGAAACTGAGCATGCATGGAGGAAGGAAGCAGCGGTGGGGGTTGGTGGAAGGATGCCGTTGTGTGGAGTTCAGTGGAGGTGTGGGAGGTGGGAGGTGTGGGGCAGTGAGGGCATTGGCAGGGGCAGGGGACCAGGGACAGCCATCTCTTAGATGTCGAGCTTGGACGTGGAGCCAACAGGCCTGGGCTTGAGGTCTTTGGAAGACACTTTGGGTCCCTGACTCAGATTCACATCTATAAGATGAGCATAATCCTCACTACCTGAAATACTGTTATGCACCTAAAGCATCATACATGTAAAATCTCTAACATGCTGCAGGCTGCGTGGGAAAGGTACCAACATCCCCTCCCACAACCCCGCCGTCCCTTCAGTGGTGGGGTAGCTGGAGGTAGGGTGGGAACCGCTTGGTTTGGAATCATCTGGGTGAGTTTTCACATCCACAGCATCTCATTGTGTGGCCTCAGGCATGCCATTTCACCCCTCGGATCACACCTGCCAAACAGCAATAACACCCTGCCTGCGTCCTTCTCAAGAGCTGCTGGCCTGGTTACCAGACACTCCTCTATAATGAGTTCTGCCGGGTCAACAGGTGTTTCAGTGTCTGGGGAAATGACCTAGCCACAAAGGGATTAATTGAAAATGATGGACGCATTCTGCCACTGACGTTCCTATAAAGCAGATGTGGATGGTTACACGGCAAAACCGTATGCCATGACCACGCACTGTGGTTTTACACTGGGCTCCAATCCCTGCTCACTAGCGTCCAGGTAACAGCCCAGCAGATGCCACTCAGGAAGGTGTTTCCTTCCAGGTCATCTGGATTTTCTGCTTCTGTTGACTTCTAGGTTCTATGCAGTTTGCTGATGCTCGGCTAGCCCTTCCCTGGACCACGTTTCCTTTGTACGAGGGCCTTGAACATCCGTACTGAGAATTCTGTTCCTTTGGAGTTCTCTACTTCACACGGGAAGGACTGTCTCCATGAAGTGTGTTTCCAAGGCGGCGTCTTTCCTCTAGCACGCTCCCCATGGAGGGACAGCACTTCAGCTAAAGAAGAGTTTCTGTAGCATCTTCTCTGTCTCTCTTGCCCTGTCTGTCTCCACACTTCCTCTTCTATCTTGCCCCAATCCATACCTTCCATTCCTTCTCTTCAGACCTTGGCTCAGCCAAAAGCCTATCTGGGGACTCTCTTTAACCTCAAGAGTCAGGGTTTAATGGACTGGTGATGGTTCCACATCACCAAGCACTTTCCCCAAATTAAATCTGTAAAAAAGGTCAAACATCGATATCTATTTCTCTATCTATCTATCTATCTATCTATCTATCTATCTATCTATCTATCTATCTATCTATCTATCATCTGTTATATCTATCTTTCATGATACACACACAATACATGCATACATATGTGGTTTAACACAAATAAGACTAGAAAGGTTTTAATAGGAAAAAAAACCTCTGTCCCCCCCATTCTCACACCAATACCTGCCCCCTAGGGAGGAGCACTTTCAAATGTTCAGCTGTTTTGTCTTTGAGCCCCCTCTGTATGTCGACAATCGCCTGCTGCGCAGCTACGCGTGCTACGCTATTTGTTTTCGGCGTTCTCCGTTACTTCCCACCGTACACAGTGAACACCGTGACTTCGTTCTCTCTCCCATGCGCAGTCGTGAGTGCACCAGGTTCACGTGTCCCTGTTCTCTCCATGCTTTTCAGTCTTCGTGTGGATCGATGCTTAGTACTGTGCCGCGATGTCCGTGCCAGCGTGGTCCCGGCCGAGCCCCAGGTGTGCGACGGCGGCGGCGCTCCTCCTGCAGTTTTGCTGAGCTCACCGTGGCTTCGGCCATAGGCCTGCTCGTTTGCGTTTCTGTGTCCTTATTACCCACCCACCCCTAGACCCTCTCCTCTTCATGCTCCTCCTGAAGCAGGCGGAGAACCAGGTCGTCTCTGAGCCCTACGTTGCTCCAGGAATCATCTTTTCTGTTTTGTTTGGGGGTTTCGCTGCCTGTGAACCGCACGTGTCATCCTGCAGCCTCCTTTCTCCCTGACCCGGGACCTTGCTCCCTTCTCTGCTGCGGTGGGTCCCCTGCTGCCCGAGTTCCGGGTCTCCTTCTTCTTGGTTTTACTGTCCTTGTGTCGAGTCACACTCTCCAGTCGCTTCTGGAGATAGAGCACACGGGACGTCTTCCATAATGTCCACATCCAACCTTCCCACTTGCCTCGCAGTTTGGCGGCCCAGCTCGGAGTCCTACAGCAGACTAGCCTCCCTGTGGGCTTCGGAGGCCTCCGGTCTCCCCGCTTCTCGCTCCCAGGGTGGCTGCTGAGAAGCCCGTGCCCCGCAGCAGCTCCACGACAGGAATGCTTCTGCTTTCTGGAAGCTCTAAGTGTCTTCCAGCTGTCTCCATTGTTCTAAAAGTGGCAGTCTTTGCTTTTTTCTTTTTCTTAAACATCCATTGTTCAGGGCACTCAGAGGCTTTCTCATTTTTTTTTTAATGTTTTGGGGGGTTATTTATTTATTTATTTATTTTTAGAGGAGGTACTGGGAATTGAACCTAGGACCTCCTGCATGTAAGCACACTCTCTATCACTTGAGCTATACCCTCCCCCCTTAGACGGCTTTTTTAAAGTTGTTTTTTCTTTTTCTTTTTCTTTTCTTTTTTTTTTTTTTTGAGATTTTTCATTCCCGGATAATATGAGTGACTTATTTGATTTTTGGGATAATTAAAAGTAATTCTTTCTGTCCCAGGCCTTGTATAATGAGCGTGCACATCACATAATTTTAGGATTAATCTGAATAATGAACATATTCTCTCTCTTTCTTGAGTGCAGACACTTAATATTGCAATAAAGCCTTGCTTTGTAAAAAGTGCATAGTTTTTGTCTTACCTGTGTTTCTTATTTGTTCATAGCCTTTTTTTTTCCTTCTGAGGTAAAATTTACCGTCAATGAAATGCACAAAAAGTGTACCGTTTGGTGAGTTTTGATCAACGCACGCTCCCATGTAAAGAAAAGCACTGTCATGATATGAAACTCTGCTGGACCCAGTGAGCTCCCTCAGGGTCCTTCTCAGTAACTGCCCACCCCCACCCCCACCCCCAAGTCAACAATGATTGTTGTTTTTCTTTCCCTCCACATGCTAGTTTGACCTGTTCTTAAACTGTACATCAAAGAAGTGATATATGTTCTCTCCCCTTACGTCAACGCGTTTTTGAGGTCCATCCATGGTGTTGTATGTATCAGTAGCATGTTTCTTTTTGTTTCTTTGTGTTCCCTTGTCTGAACACAGAAACATTTGTTTACCCGCTTCCCTCTTCACGGACCCCTGGCCTGTTTCTAGTTTGGGGCAATTCTAAATAAAGGTGATATGAACATATTTTTCAATTCTTTTTGTGTTTTCTCTCCCCCCTTCTGTACTGGGTAAATACCTGGGAGTGGAATTTCTGGATCATAAGGCAGATGTACACTTGGTTTTTTTGCCATCGTGGCTGTACCACTTTTCACTCCTATTAGCAGTTTAAGTGAGTTCTATTTGTTCCACATCCCTGCCAACACTTAGCAGGGTCAGTCTTTTTAATTTTAGCCATTTCTGCAATTAAACAGTGGTATCTCATCCTGGTTTTCTTTTGTATTTCCCTGATAACTAATAGTGTTAAACACTTTTCCATGTGCTTATTTGCTGTTTGTCTGTATTTCTTATTAAATGGTTGTTGTCCATTATTATTGGATTACTTGTCTTCTTATTGATTTGTATGGTTCTTTGTATGTTCTAGAATATATATATATATATATATATATAATGCATATAATGTGTGTGTATATATATATGTGTATATACATATATACACTCTGTGAAACTACTAACATACTCTTAATTCTCAAGACTTTTCTTTTTGCTCCTAAAGTTTTGCATTGATAATTAGTCGTGTGATGCCAGAAACTTAGGTGAGAACTTTGTGGGATGAGTGGGGGCTGCCAAATGCTCCCCTTCCAAGTGGAAAGCACTTTGGCTCTTTCCTCGGTCCAGCTCTAACTGTCAGTATCTGCGGGTTTTGACTGTGGGCTGATCAGGGCTTTCGACAATGATGAAGCCTCTGACCCCTGCCTGGTGTCCATCACTCTGACCGAGTCCTGGTGGCCAAGTAGCAGAAGTGATTTGAGGGGATGGGGTTGGTGGGGTCCTCACCCTGTGGTCAGTAGACTTTCACCAAGTCTTCTTGGTTTCACAGGGTTGCCTGGGATCTGGAACCTTCCTGGTTCCACTTTCCAGAGGCTAAATTCTAGGTGTCTTGTCCAGAGAGGACAGAGTAAAGGAAATGCTGGGCCCAACGCTTCCTTACTCATCCTCTTAGCTAGTCTTCTCCGTGTTAAGTGCAAACTTGAACCCGACCTTCAAAGCCAATGATGCTCTCATGCTCAGCCTCCAGGGCCCCACACTGCCCGTCTCCATGGCCCTCTGGCCGCTTCCCTGTGGCCCCTTTGGTGCCATGCTTGCTGTTTGGCCAATTGAGTTGCTATCCTTCCATCTCTTCTCCAAGGTCCCTGTGTCTGACACCATCATCGGCTGTTCCCTCCCCTCTGGCTTCCCTTGTTTTTGTGGAATTACATACTTTTCACAAATTCCCTACTTGGGGATGCTATCGGAGGAAGCTTAGGTAACAGGTGCCCGTCACGCCCCTTATACCACGTGCCACCCTTGTCAGTTTGCACTTATCCCTGAGCAACTTGCAGATCGGACCCATGAATGTGTGGTCATCTTTTTCCTGCCAGTAGCCAGCACTTGGAAGGTGCATAATTAACATTTGTTGAGTTGAATTAAGTTCCTGTGTTGCTTGGAGAGGCAAGATACATCCTGACCTGGTTGGTGGTAATAGGCCTTCATTCCTAGATGATTGGAGCCTCTAAATAGCTCCCTCATTATTCCAAAGCCTGGACTCTGGGAGGCATGCACTCTGCCCCTACTAAGCATGCCATCCTACTGCGAGGCTCTCCTGGGACCTGGTTCCTCCATCATCCCCCCCTCCCCCGACTCCTCCACAGGTTACAAGCAGGCGCTCCTGGATCCTCAGTGAGCTTTGCTCTGATTTGCAGTCTTCTTACCTTGAATGTCTGTTCAGCACTGAGCTTTGGGGCCCGTGTTTATTTTCATGTTTTCATTACAGGCTGCCACTGGGCCCTCATAAGGCAAATTGGCCCCAACTCTTAAAAACAAACAGCTTCTCCTAGTGCTTCAAAATAATTATCTCCAAAAGGGAATGAGGCAGCCCATCCATTGTCAGTCCTAAATGATATCATGGCTGGTGTGCAGTGTTTAGAAGATTAATAACATCTGCTTTTTAAATCACGGTTGGTCGCAGACCCTGGAGCTCACATCAAACATATGGGTGTTTTGCATGCATGATGTGCTGGCAAACTCTACACAGCCAAGGCCACTGACTGGAGAAAATTCTGTAACAATAATTCTTGCTTCCTTGAATTCAGGATCTTATATGAGATGGACACATACTGACTCCAGAAATTACTAGAACTCTATTTAGCGAAGTCGGCCAGCAGGACCTGTACTGTTACGTCTACTTAGCTTAAGGAGAAGCTAAAGACCCAAGGGATCAAAACCTTAAATAACTTGCAACTGAGCGTCAGCAACGAAGCCAGGACTTAAACCCAAGTAGATGCGATTCCAAGCAGAGCTCTTTGAACTCTCCCAACCCAACAGAGCATGTTCAGAAGCAAAGAGTTTACAGAACATCCATGATGAGACGGGACCGTTCCCTGATTTATTTAACCATCTTCCTCTGCTCAGTTAAACACATCCCTGAGAGCGAAGTCTGACCAGAGCTACCCTTTCATCCTTGGGGCAAGATCTGCCTTCGTTTTCTTGATGCTGAGTAAAGCGACTCGACTCTCATAATCACAGATGAAGAGCTTGCTTGAAATCCCAGCAAGTCTTGCTGTCTGCTGACTGGCTCTCAAGGCGGACGTGGACAGAAAGACTGTCCGCGCTTTAAATGCGTTTGTCTGAGGGGTGTGCTTCTTTTTTCCCCTCCCTCCCTCCTTCCTTCCTTCCTTCCTTCCTTCCTTCTTTCCCTTTCTTTCTTTCTTTCTTTCTTTCTTTCTTTCTTTCTTTCTTTCTTTCTTTCTTTCTTTCTTTCTTTCTTTCTTTCTTTCTTTCTTTCTTTCTTTCTTTCTTTCTTTCTTTCTTTCTTTCCTTCTCTCTTTCTTTCTTTCTTTCTTTCCACTGTTAGAGAAATTGGCAGCCTGCCTTTAGTCTTTCAAGCGGGTTTCACTGAGCAAAAAAAAAATAAATAAATAAAATAAAAGGAAAGAAAAGATCGAAAACAATGAGCAAGTGCACGATTTCTAAATGTTCCCAGGATGAAAACCGTCATTCAGACAATTTGAGAATAAATCAGTAAAGAGGCAGGAGTGCTTCCCTTTTCTCCCGCGCCGGGAAGGAGGACACAGGGCTGGGGCTGGGACCAAGCTCTTTCTCCCCAGGTCTGTAAGTGTGAGAAAACACTCACGTCTGCATCTGCCTGGGTCTTCGGAAGGCATCTTCTCTTGTCATAGCTCCAATCCTACAGTTCAGACTATCTCTCAATTGCTTTAGAAATCGATGCCATTTGAAGGTGTGTGTCTTCACGTACCAAGCAAGGGGTCTACCAGCTTCAGGGAGAGAAAGGAGAGAGAAGTGAAGAGATGCTCTGGCACCTGCCCTGTCCCAGGCACAAGCCCCCACGGATGGGCAGCAGGGAAGGCTCAGAGTGTGACTGTGAGCCCCACAAGAAGGGCTGTGATCACTTCCACTCATTACACAGTGTGTGTGGTGCCCTCTGTTTGCCAGGGGCCGGAGCTTGAGGAACAAGATACACATGACCCACGTCATCAGGGGCTTTCCACGCCAGTGAGGGAGACTGATGAAAACCATTAAGGACACACATTAGTCAAAGGATTGCAGGAAGAGACAGGTGCTTCGAAGGGGACAAGCCAAAAGAGAGTGGTGAACCATTCTCTGTGGAACAGCCAGGAAGGGTTCTGTGAAGCAGCAGCGTTTAATCTGAGACCTAAGGGAAAAAAGGAGGCCAGCCATGCAAGAATAAGGGAGAAACCTGCAGGAGAAGAGAAGAGCTTGTCCCCATCTAGGCAGGAGGGGATGTGAACAGAAGGATTGAGCTACATCAAGGTGGCCTTGGTGTCCTGGGATGGGAAATCCTGGGAAGTTGGGGGTTTTGTACAACCATATAAGGAGGTTAGATTTAATTCTGAATGCCTTGGGCAGTCATGGTAGTGTTTTCAGGAGGGACATGCCATATACTGGGGGCCAGTAATTCAACCCACCACCTACTTTTATAAATAAAGTTTTATTGACACACAGCCACATCCATTGGTTTGCACATCATCTTTCTGTGGAGTTACAAGGGTAGAACCGAGTCATTGTGACAGAAACAATGCAGCTCCAAAGCTAAAGGTATTTACCACCCGGCCCTTTACAGAAGAAACACAGGAAGAGGGACCTGGGGAGTCAACCTCTTTAAGCATCAGTTTTTTTCATCTGCAAAATGAAGATCTTAGTACATTTGGGACAGGTGAAGCTTATGGCATATAGATGGTAACTCGATTAAGCTGTTAGGAATGCAGATGCCAATGGCATGGCTATGATAATGCTTTACAAGGGTTAAAAGAGAAACTGAATAAAAATCTCATAGAAGATTGACACTCAGAAGGAGATCAGTAACCGTCAGAATATACTCGTATCTTGCTAATACTATGACTAACAGCCTATAAAGCAAGTTTCATTATCTTCTCTGGTCCATCTGCTAAGATCAGAGAAGCTATGTCTCCAACCTGAGGAGGCCCAGAACTAAATGATAAGTCTAGGAGTCTAGCCCTGTTCTCTGAGACCCCAGCGAGCCTTCCTGCACGTGGCCCTGCCTTTGAGATCACTGTGACCTGCAAAGTCAAGTTAGACAGGAAGGTAGGAGTGAACTGCAGGGACAGGAGACAGTTCTGGTGAGCTGGAGGGAATTCATTGAGTGTCTCTTTTTTCTCCCCCTTTTGGTTTCAGGCTGTGTGAATTCTCACTGCCCTGTGTTTCACTTTGAGCTGGGTGTTCACGGGAGCTCTACATTTCGCATGAAATCTGGCCTGAGTTTTGCTTGATCGGGGGTGAAGCTGTCAGAAACTGCTGATCTGAGCCCAGTTGCAGGGCCCCATCAAAGGCGCTGGCCAGGGCTTCCAACCCTGGGTCTAAGGCCAGCCAGCCCACAGCTTCCTCTGGGCCAGAATACAGTCGGTTCATCTCATTTCAAGTTTTAGCTCACCTCCTTTCCAGTTTCGCTCTTGAGCAGTTCACACAGAACCTTTCCTTCCTCCCTCTGTAAGCTGGTCTTGGCTGTGAAATGCAAGCTGAAAAGTCAGTGGTCCTTGGTGAGGAGCTCTGGTCTGAAAGGTGGACAGTGGACCCGATCTGGGTCTGTAAGCCCAGAGCCCAGGGTCTGCCCCCGAATGACAGTCCGCCTGAGCCTCATCAAGCCTATTCAAGCCTCAGTTCTGTGAAGGGAGGGCTTGGCCCATGGCCACCAAGGTCTTGGAGTTCTGATAAGCTGTGAGGCCTGTTCCAAGGCTGCATCTTTAAGGATGAGGAGAAATTAGAGTCTCTTTCCATCACTTTTAAGACCTGAAATGGATTTTCAAGAGTTTTCTATTTTCCTTTCCTCATTTTACAATAGAGAAAACACAACTCAGAAATGCTGACGGATTGTTGCAGGTGATGGAGGAAGTTAGTGGCAGAATACGGGACTAGAAGCTGCTTCTCCAGGCTCCCAGGGCAGCGGTCTATCTGAGTCATGCCCCGCCATACACACGAGTGCCCGCATGTCACCTTGGATTTGAGACTTTCTTGTAAACAATAACATGAGAAAGAGACTTCATTAATACTTATTACACCTTAGGTAAATTAACAGCCATTGTCTTTGCCGCAGCCTGGCAACTTTCCCCAACATCTGGTCAGGGCCAGGGAGGCCTGGCCCTCCCATCCCTCAGAGGAACAGTTGGGACTGTGAAAGCTTGGAGCCTTGGGGCTCCCCTGGGACGGATGCTACCTAATGTGCTGTCTGCCAGGCTCGCTTCACTTCCAACAACACCTGCTTTCTGGAGCTGAGCTGCCACTCAATCCCAAGCCAGTGGAGCATGGGAAATCAGCACGGGCTGGGAGGGGCACACCGCAGCGGCTGGGGAGAAGATAACTTGGCATCTGTGAGAAGGGGGTCGGCCCGGTGACAAGGAGGGAGGCGGGGAGAGATGGAGTTTAACATGCGGTGCTATTAGGGAGTAATCGTGATGACGATGGTCCGGGGTGAAGGTAAGGTGAGGTGCTCAGAAAGCCCTCCCTGCTTGGGGTCAGTTGTTCTGCTTTGTGTCTGGACACCCTGTGTTGGCTTTTAATCTCCATGACCTCTTCTGGCTGGGGGTACATTTCACGATGGTGAAGCCCTGTTCTGAATTAGACAGACCAATGCAGCAGGCAGGTTCTGATCTCTGCTCTGTGCTGTGCCAGGGAGAGATGCTGAGAGATAGAGCAAAGGGGGACTGCGTCCCTTTCTTCTAGCTGACTGTTATCAATTAAGCAGGAAGAGGAGGAAGGCAGACATAAAAAAGGAAGTATTTTGATATTTTTAAGGGAATGAAAAGAAGTAGAGACATAAAGTGAGGGAGAGAGAGGGAGAGAAACTTGGGAACAGGTGGGGAAAAGAGAAGGAGCCTCTAACCCTGGGAAACATGAGTGATGGCCAGGAATGGCTTAATGGCCATAATGAGTGTCTGAGCTGAGCCTCAACATGAGGGTAGGGTGAGCCGGTAAAGAAGGGAGGGTCTGCCAGAACCAATTCAATGACTGACTTTGGAGAAATGTGAAAACTCACGTAAAACACTCACCATAGTCCTCCCAGAATATTTGCTGTAAATATTGCCAACTTATCTATCAGGCGAGAAGGCCCCTTGGACGTGATAAGCCCCTTGATGTAAATTTTCCTATGGTTTAAATTAAGTTCATTCCTATGTATTGAGAATGTACCACATGGATAGTGCTGTGCCAGGAGTCAAGGGATTGTGAAACAACAAACAAATCATCTGTGGAAGCCATCGGTAGTTATCTAGCCAGCCACTGCCTGGCCACCACTTTTTTGCTAACAGGCTCCAATTTTTTTGAGACGGCTGCGTACCCAGTCTCAGGAGATGAATCTTGCCTGGTAACAGGCCAGTTGGGGCAACCGATTTTGCCTTGCCGGAGGTACACTTCCCCAGCTTCCTTTGCAGCAGGTATGGTCATGTGACATCGTTTCAGCCAATGGGATGCCTGAGAAAATACCGGCTTTCTGACCGGGTGGAATAAATAGAGATCCTAGGACCCAGGTTTCCTCTAGTTCCCAAGTGCTGATCAACCATTCTGCCGTTTAAACAAACATCAGCCTCAACACGCACCAAATTCTAGACCCGGAAGCAAAACGTGTGGCTCAGATCTATTTTTTTTAGTTGAGGTATAACTGACATATAACGTTACATTACTCTCAGGTGTACAAGATAAGGATTCAACATGTGTATGTATTGTGAAATGATCACCACGGTAAGTCGAGTTACCATGTGCCACCATGCACACATTTTTTTTCCTAGTGATGAGAGCTTTTAAGATTATTCTCTCAGTAACTGTCAAACGTGCAATGCCGCTACCGCACTGTAATCATACCCCCACGACTTACTTATTTGGTAGCTGGAAGTTTGTACTTTTGGACCCCCTTCACCCATTTTGTCCACCCTCCATCCTACACCTCTGGCGACCACCCAGTCTATTCTGTGTCGATGAGCCTGGTCTTCATGTAGAGCAAAGCTACTTTTAGCTGAGAGACTCTTGGCCAGTCACCTAACTTGATTGAGCACCCATTTCTTTTCTGGCAGGACTGGACCAAAAACACTCCAGCCACACACGTTGAATGTGAGGAACAGATGGAGCGCTGACTGTGAAAGTACATGTGTGAACTCTCACAGTGTTTTCCCAAAGTATCATTCTTAATACTATTATGGTGATATTCCCTTGACCACTCAATGTAATTTCTACCATTACTATTTTTTTTTCCCTCATTTAATTTGATTTGCCTTATACTTATGACTACTAAACTGTGATGGGACTTTATCAAACCCTGGTGTTTTCTAATAACCTTTCAAAAATAATTTGAGTTTTTCCATAATATTTATTAAGTGAAGTGTATTTGTACATTGAAATCCTTTTTCATAGGTTTTTAAAATCAATTTTATTATTTTTATATTATTTTGTGTCATGAGATACTAGTTAAAATTCTTTATGCAGTGATGTCTTCAGTAAAGGTAAAATTAATGAATAAAAGCAAATGTATTTTTATATAAGAAATAAAATTGGTCTCACTAAATTTTTAGAAAAACATGTATCTTTCTGATTCAAAGGCTTTGCGTCTAACTGGATAAGCCCAGAGACTAGTGGGTTGTAGATAAAATTTGAGCAAAGGTGTCACAAGCTGGCAAATTTCCCCACTAAACGTGTTTAATGTGATGATCTCTAAAATGTCTTCTCATTTTTTTTTTGTATCCCATTTTTCTTCTCTTCTAACAAAATTAAGGAATTAGCAAATTGATTGAGCACATACTAATTCCTCAACTGACTAAGATGATTTGCCATTCATAAAACCCTTATAATTTCATGGGTGATAGGAGTGGTTTTTGCTTTAATGAGGTGACCCTGGGTGGGTTTCTGGACAGAGACTGGGCATCAAAATGACCGAGCCATGATTAGAAACCTGGAATTTTCAGCTCCATCTCCCATCCTCCAGAGAGAAGAGAGGGGCTGGGAATGGAGTTAATAATTGGTCACACCGACCTGAGGAGGCCTCAAAAAAATCCCAGTAGTACGGGGTTTGGAGAGCTTCCAGGTGGGTGAACACGTCATCCACATATAAGGATGGTGACACACCCCAGCTCCACGGGGGCAAAAGATCTTGTGTCTTTGGACCCTTGCAGACGTAACCTTATACATCCCTTCAACTGGCTGTTCATTTACATCTTTTATCCTATCCTTTAATAAACCAGCATATATGTAAGTAAGTGTCTCCAGAGTTCTGTGAGTTGTTCTAGCAAATCGAATCCAAGAAGGAGGCTGTCATGGTCACCTCAGATTTGTAGCCAAGTCAGACAGAAGTTGTGGGTAACCTGGGGGCCACTACTCATGACTGGCATCTAGAGTGGGGACCAGTCTTGTGAGGCTGAGCCCTTACCCAGTGGGACATGACAGTGCCTCCAGGTAAACAGTGTTAGAACTGAGTTAAGTTACAGGACGCCCAGTTGGTGTCTGAGAGCGGCTTGGTGTGGGAAAACCCCCATGCGTCTGTGTCAGAGGCGCTGTGAGTGTGGTCTCATGTGGTACAGAGTGAAGGACAGAAACCCAGGAGGAGGGAGCTTGGTTCTCCCTTCACATCACCTCAATTACTTTCCAAACACTCTGGATGTAAGGGTGATTTTTTCTTTTTATTCATTCAACCAATGTTTATGGAACCTCTAACATCTCCAAATGAGTGCATCTTAGAGTCCATCAGGATGATCAACTGGGCATTTTAAGAGCTGCTTCATCGCGTTTCAGTATCTGAGACATTTGATTCCACACGTGGCAGGGGGCGTTGCCCAAGAAAGTCAGCCACACCCATCTTCCCAGTTCTCTTTGTGGTGCTGAGGTGACTTTACGCGTAGTCACTATGCTTCATACTTGTTTAGCGTTAAAATCCATGTACAAATACTAGCAATTCAATTAAAAAAAAAAGTCTTCTCTTTCTTGGCAGAGCATAATGTTGTTCAACAAAGAGACGTTAGACTTTGCTCCTAAGTTATTTCCACCACGAACCTGCCAGCACCTTTGATTAAGGCGTTACACCTTTTTGAGGCTCTAGACAGGCATCTTTGAAAGGGAATAATAATAATAATAATAATAATAATAATAATAATAATAATAATAATAATAATAATAATAATAATAATAATAATAATAGAAATAGTAACAGTAATAAAGCCTCCCTCACACGGTCGTTTTGAGAACTAAGATCCTCGTGTTAAAATCCTTAACGCAACACCCACCAGGTTCTCTATAAATTAGGCAAAGGAAAAGTCCAGACTTGTTGCATTGATTAAATGTACTAGCAAATGTAAAGAAAAAATTCACTGCATATTGAAAACTGCCATATATACTTACTTTTTAATCATAGCTATTTCTATCTGTCTAGCTAGCAAGCTAGTTATCTATTCCCCCATCTTGTTCCAGGAATAATTTAATGTGGTCTATTTAATATTATTATCTTGTTTTATGATTCATTTTCTAGTCAACCCTATTCAGACACATTATTTTCTAGAAATAATAATTATAGTGATTTCAATATAAAATACAGTATACATGTATTGTTGGTTTCCTTCTAAGGGGCTGTCATCTGCTTGTAGGTTTAATTGCTGCTACTAACGTGAATTTACAAGACTGCAAACTGCAAGGTGAACTCTCTTTGCATTCATAGACTCATACTTCAAAGGATTTCGAATTAGCAAGAAAGGCTACATTCAAAAAACAAATCATCAGGAGTTAATATACTATTTTTCCACCCAAACTTCCCTCACGTCCCTGGTTATAAAACTTCTGCATTCGAGGTAAACTTTTCCTATTAAATTCCACACAGGGTGAAATCTATGGAGCAAAGATGACTATGCCAAAAGCTACAGGGTTTTAGAAAAAAAAAATTGAGTCATAATGCTGAAAGCGATCTCACATATGATCTGGTCTCATTTCACTGTCAAAGCAAGGCTGCCTCTTACAACATTCTTGGAAGGAGATTATCTAGACCCTGCCTGACTACTCAAAGTGACAGGGAGCTCATTACATAACAAGGGTGATGAGTCCACTGTGAGGCAACTCTGACTGTTAGAAAATGTTCAGTTGTGAGTTGGAAGGAGTGGGGGAGTTCTACCCTTTAACTGGTCTCAGTCACTTAACTGGCCTGCTCCTCTTTGGTGGGTAATTTTTCCAAACTGGGCCACAGCTTCCTCAGCTACAAAATGAGGAGAGGGATCTATTTCTCTGAGGAAAGCTGGGGAAACCAAACGAGATGCCAAGAGGCGAGTGGCCGTGCAGCTTAGCAGGTACCTGATGGACATCACTTGGCTTCTCCTCAGTGCCTTCCTTTGAACTGAACCCTTGCTAGTTGGCCACATTTACAGATGGAAAACTTGCTCATAAAAATAATAATCATTAGAAACAAAACAGTATGTGAATGTTTCCCCCTTCTCCTGGGAAGGACTGGCTGGACAGCAAAAGTGCTGTCCCATTTAGAGACAACATGTGTTCTGCAGATACGTGGGTCCCCACACACCCAGTACACTCTCTTTCTATTACCTGACTGCTCTAGGCATTGAGATTGGAGCCCTCTGCTTTGGTGTGCAGAACACATGGCATGTCTCTCTGGCTCGCTTCTCCAAACTTCACCATAGACCTTCCATTGACCTGATAACCATTGCAGGGGCCTGCCTTTCTCAAAACAGTTCAGTGACAACAGGCACCATCCAGGTGATGACCAACCCTACAGCCTTGGGCAGTCTCTGGTAGCTGCAGAGGACCCTCCATCCCCCCGAACATCCTCTCCTCCCAGTATGACCCTGTATGAGATCAGGTCAGCACATTTCCCAGGCTTGTCCTCAGGGAAAGTTCACAAACCCCTTGCTTCAGAAGCTGGCTGACTAAGTGTTATCGATTCATACCGAAATTTACACTCGCCTCCTCCCTCTGGTCCCATCAAACACGGCAGAACGTTCTGTCGTTTGTTCTCGAGTGAGAGGATGGTGCCTGTGCACTGGGTGGTGCTGGGTTTCACACATGGGCCAAGGGGAGTCTCAAGGGGACGGCTTCTTTCAGTGTGAGAGACATCTTCCCGCTCTCGTACTGTGAAAAGGAATCCGTGTCAGACAGAGCTGGGGTCGAGAGTCTAGTGGCCTTACCAATGCCCCTCCCCCAGTGAGCCCTGAGGAAGTCACCATCATCATTACTTTCTTGGCTGTTTGCCCTCAATTGTTGTCACCCACAGTCCCTTAGAGTGAACTGCATCATGAACTGTAGAGTAGGGGGCGTCTGAGACCCAGGTGGGATTCTGGGCCATTGTAAGGAATCCTTTACCTTGACTCGTGCATCCTTCCAGCTCATCATCATCCCTTCATTCATTCAAAGGTCGTGAGCACCTACCAAGTCTCAGGCTTTTCTGAGGTGCTCAGAACACGTTAGTGAACAAAACTGGGGCAGGTCCCTGCCCTGGAGAGGCTCACTGCTGGTGAAGAGAGAGGTCGTAAATAGTAACACAGTAAAATGGTGCTTTAGAGAGTTCAGATGCGGCAAGGACTAACGGAAATGAAGAGATCTGGCTCGTGGGCTCTCTGGGTGTGGGGGTGGGTGTGGATGGGCGTGAATGGGGTCTGCCAAGGAAGACTGGGGGAGCAGTTGGTGGGAGTTGGTAGTTTAGGGCTTGGGCAGTGATCGTGGGGTTCCTGATTTCTTGGTCCTGGCTCTAGTGATGTGCACGTGGACAAACTGCTCAGCATCTCTGAGTTCCCTCATCCATGAAATGAGAGAAGATAATAGCGCTTCCTCGTAAGATAATAATAGCGCATCCTTGTGAAGCTGCAGGGACGGTTCACTGAGGGAGGGACCCGGCGCACACTAGCCTGTTCAACATGTGGGTTTAGTGTCATCAACATCCCCACGGTGCAGCTGAGGAGACTGAGACCCAGAGGAGAGGCACAGCGTCCCCAAAATGTAGGCAAGGCAGGACCTGAGCTGCGGGTGCTAACTTCAGAGACTGAATCATCAGTGGCAGTGTTCACGCCTGCATGAAGTTTGTGTCCTTGGAGCACTGTTTGGAGGACCCCTTCTGTGAGGCAGAGTAAGCCTTTCCACCCAAGCCCTGGCCTTGCTGAGGGGAGAGGGCAGCAACTGGCAGAAAAGCATCCTTGTGGCCTTACAAACAGTTGAAGACTCTTGAATTCAACCAGCTGCGTTCTCTTCCTGAGAACCCATGGCCCCAGGGCTCTGAGTTCCCAGGGGGCCCCCTTTCAGCCCTTGTATCCTGTCCGCCACTCACAGACCCTCCACCTCCTTTCTTAGGAGGACGTGCGCCAGACAAAAGGCAGCAGACTGTAGTGGGGGAGGAGGGGAAGAAGCGGGACGGGAAGGGCTCTGTTCAGGGTACTCCCGACATCCTTAGTTGAGACTTGGGTGAGAGTGAATCCGAAGGCAGATCAGTGCAGTATAGACCTGGGATTTCCTCTGACCTCTTGCTTACAATCGTCACTCTTCCCTTTGTAGCCCTCTGGTGTTAGCACTGCCAACGTGTTAGGATCTCAGGTACATCAGAAAAGGTGGTATGTAGTTCACTTCTCCCTACTTCATTCATTCAGTCATTCATTCATTCGTTCATCCATCTACTTTCTTTAGTATCTCCTGTGCTCCAGACCATGTGATAATGGGCATGGAAGAAACAGAGGAGACGGGAACAGGGCAGGAAGGTAGCAAGCACAGGGTGCCACGGAACCACAGAAAGGGGCAATTCATTCTGCCAGTGAGAGGAGGCTGGTCAGAGGACACATAAAGGAGGCAAAGCATGAGCGGACACTTAATGCAAGAGGAAGAATTAACTGATGAGAGAAAATGAGGAGGAAGAGAAGCAGGTGTAAAGGTGGAAGTGAGCAGACTGTGGCACGAACGGCAGGGCTGGAATGGAACGGGAGAAAGAGAGAAGAATGGGGCCCCAGCAGCAGGGACTAGGTAACGGGGGGCTTCAGAGAGAGAGGAAGCAGTTTGGGTTCCACCGGGAAGCCCACTGGGAGTCATTGTAGAGTTTTAAGGAGAAAAGGGATAAGATGGGTACTGTATTCCTCAGCAAGTCCTCTGGCTACATGTGGATGATGAAACGGAAGGCAGCAAGAGCAGAGGGAGAGAAATTAGATAGACTTCTTCTGCAAGACTCAAGAAGAAATATAATGGTGACCTGAACCAAAGCCATGGAAGTTTGGATAGAAAGGAAGGGTTCGGTTACAGGGAAATCTGTGGTGATTGCCATAGGAATGAACTACTTGTATCAGTCAGCCTAGGCTATGGCAGGGTAACAAACAGTCTTAAAGCCACAGTGATTCAAACAATAACAGTTTATTTGTAGTTCATATTGATGTTCATCAGAGGAACCACAGGTATTCTGTGGCTCTGCAGCACCCCCTCATCATCTGGGGACATACTGCCCTTATAGATGGGAGAAAAGAATGAGCACAGAGCCACACAAGGATTTCAGACACTTCTGTTCAGAACCAGCACACATCATGCCCACTCCCATTTTCTTGGCCACAACAAACCATGTGACTAAGGTTAGCATCACTGTGGCAGGAAAGATTTTATTTTCACAAGGACTTTTTAGAAGGGACAGACAATGTTTTCACAACCATGTCATCTTTCACCAACTGCCCATTAGGTCATAAGCATTCACCTTCCTCCTTTACTCTTGCAAAATGAACTCATTCCTTCACTCACTCCTTAGGAGTGATACTCCTAAGTCTTAGCCAGATCCCTGTGTTAAGGATCAAAGTCCAGGATCTCATATTTGTCAATAGGTTAAGTCTGAAGATAATTTGTTTCTGAATAAAAATACAGGTTAGCTGTAAACCCACCACCACACCCAATACAAATGCCACCACTGTTAGGAGGAGAAGGGCAGTGAAAGACCAGTAACACCTTTTCTAAAGAAGGCAGGAGGAGGAAGCACACATTACACTAGTCCTTACCAATTCCGAAATTCCACTGGACAGATATGAAGAGGATTCTCTACTCTGGAGGTGGGAAACATCCTTGATTAAACCCAGGGTTTCCTTCCTGGGAGGAGCCTCTGGTTCAGCATTCTCCAGGGCTTTGGAGGGCAAGGCATGGAGGCATCAGAGGTGCATAATCAAGAGTTCAGCTTTTGCAGTATTTTGATCCAGAATGCTCTCAGCTGGCTTAGATCATTGATATGAGTTTTGAGTGTGTTCAGAGGTATATTGAAAACAACAGGTTCAAACTTATTTGCAAGATTGGAGATCACACTCTCACGCCCTTCTCTCCTACCTTAAACAGAATTTTTTCTGACACTAGATTTCCCTTTGGACGTTGACCTGACCCTTGAGATTCCACCAGGCACTGCAAATGGGTGCTGATGGACACTGTGACAGTTGGGAATGTGACCCTAGTGTGAGAAGAGAAGGAACTTTCAGACTTTGGGCAGGTTTCTCCTCTCTGTGAGCCCCTACTTCTCTCTTCTGTGCAGCAAGGCCAGTAGCCCCATCTCACCTCTTTCAGGTGATACTTCCCACAGCCAGGTTTCAACACCAAAGAGAGTAGGTGTTCTCGTGATTTCCATCAGCCCCGTGGGTATCTGCGAACAGCAGTGATGCAACAATGATTCAATCAACCCCTTAGGAGCTGGGTGGGAAGTTCAGTCAGAACTTGAAACAGTAAAGAACATCCACTGTTTCATCCCTTTTTTAAATGTAAAAGTGTATATTCATGGTCATTCAAGTTAAAGTTTTAACTTGTTACTTTCATCTACTTTTATGAAAGAGAAGGGACAATTTTATAATTTTATTATGGTGATCTGATGGTGATCAACAAACATTGCATTTGCTCCACCATACATCACGTCCCCCTTGCAGTTATGCAGGGCCAAGCGGTTAAGTCTGCACATGGGTTGTGCATAGTATTGACACTGAAGACTTCTGGGAAAAAATGTAGAAGATTCTATGTGCAACCTTCCAGCCATTTGCACCATGCAAATGAGAAGATGCTATCTTCAGATAAAGCATTTCCTATAAGATGGTGGAAACTGTTTAGTGTAGATCCCTAGATGAAATCCCATACTGAGCTGTGTGGGATATAGGGCTTGAGCAGAACATAAGCTGTCATCTTGTTAAGCCATCAAAATCTGGAAGTATTTGTTACCACAGCCTATCCTACATTTTATTGACTAATACACTGATAATCGAGAGCTCTTCTTTGGCCCATGAAGAATTTGATCATCGATCTTTCAGAACATCACTTTAAAGATCCTTTTGGTCTAAATTCAACCAATGGGATTAAGAGAAAGTAACAGCCTAGGAGGGGAATCTAATGGTCAAAATTATATAGCATTTAGAATAGAGATTAGGACACGATTTGGTACCCAAGCTCCTGCCCCACAATGCAATTAAAAAGAGTACTTTTTTCTTTTTTGGTCTCTAATAGAGCCGGTCACATGCTTGATATCATATTCAATATTCAAAATTATGCAAATAGTTTCAATGTCAGCTACTCTGTCCCAATTAAAATTAAACTATTTGTACTACATGCATATTTATACAATCATCCCCTCTGACTAGATGTAGTCATGTGCACAGGCATCGAAGCTAAATCATGTATTGTCTGAACAAAACAGACGCAAAAGAAGGAAGGATTGGTGTTGGGAACTGGGGATAGCATCTCCATTAGGCAGATAGTTAATTTAAAGTTTAAAAAATGGATTTTCAACAGCTGATACATGGCAGATTTAATAACCTGACATTTTTCCCTCTCTCTTCCTAGATAGTCAGCTCAACTTTGACTGGACCTGTTGCAGAATGATATGATTACCATTGTGTGCACCCTCTGGCATTATTTTTAAAAAGCAAATCCCTAATCCCTGCTTAATTTAATGAACTGTCAAAATGATTCTAAATATCTCCTCTGTTTGCATTTTCACCTCAGGACAGGAGTCCAGAGGTACAGATTGGGTGTACAACAGTGGACTTCAGACAATTTTCATCTCTTAATGCCTGTAGCGCGAGAGGTTGAATTTGTAATAATCACCAGATTATCTCTAAAGATCACTCTGTTGTACCTGCAAAATGATTCTGCAGGAAAATGCAAAAGATACGGGGGAAAGTAACTGATGAGAAGCAGAAGATGATTGCTCTTCCTAATCCCTGATGGGGAAAAAAAAAAAACAACATGCCGAGACAAATGTCGGTAATTTCTGCTAAATGCTGTTTCAAATCTGCCGTGGCAGAAACCTGCTTGGGAGTCAAGGATGGCCTCGCGCCATGGCAGGCAGCTCACCAGGCTGGGGCTGAAGGGCTGGGGGATAATGCTCAAAATAAGTCCAGAAGGGGAGGCAGGATCCTAAGCAGAAAAAGGTTATAGAGAGAGTGGCCCCTGCAGAATAGGTGGAATCAGACAAGGCAGGGACGCTCCTGCTGTACCACCTGGCACGTGGTAGGGGTCCCATACATGTTTATCATGCTTTTTCTCCTCCTGCCTGGGGCAGGCAGTCTGAGGATGCAAGAGGAAGACCAGGGTGGGACCCCAGTGTGCTTCCAGGTACCATGTGACTTTGGGCAAATGGCACATTGTCCCTTTCCAGGCTTCTGTCTCTGCATGTGACAACTGAGGATGGAAGACACTATGCTGATACTGGCGACAAACAGCACTAACACCAACCCACAGAGCAGAGGGGAAAGGAGCCCTTCTCTTTGCTGGGAACTGGGCTTCAAGCTCTCCGTCCACACTTCTTTCCTGTGGGGTTATTCTGTGCAGCAGGTGTCAGAAAGGTGAGGGCGTAGGGCTGCCCTTGGGTCCCTGCTCTCTGTCTCTCATCTGGGGGCAAGGAGAGAAGATTGCATATACAGATAAGAAAAGTTCACATGTCTGAGAAGATGCCATCTTCCCCTGCAAAAAAAAAAAAAAAAATGCTGTGGGATTTTTTAGGTGCTTAATAATCACACAGGCAAAAGATCATTGTAAAATCATCTCATACCCCACAGTTCTAACAATGGAAGCTCTAGGTAATAAATGTTCTCGAAGATGGAGTGAGACTTGTTTTGACACCTTTCTAGTTCACTAGCTAACGGATCAGAACGGAAACCTTCTACCTTTAACCTTAAGGACACTGGGTGTGGGATTTGGAAGTCAATGAGCTTTTTCAGGTTTGACAGGGAAAAAGTCAGAGCTGTGTATGCTCAGAAGTCAGTGTATGCTCTTGTAAATAATTACAACAGATTCCAGGCCAAGCTGTCTTCCTCTACTGTGTGACTTTTTCCTCAGGGAAAAAGCCAGTCCATTTCCAGTTCTGATGAAGTAAACGGGCCAAACACAGCCCCCCTTCGCACCAGGCAGGGTGACTGGATTCACAGGCCAGAGGTCGTCTGAAGAAAGGATTCCAGGTGTGAGTCTTAATGCATGAGGATGCTCGACAGATTGTGGCTGTTGAGTTTTGAAATCTGTGAAATTTAAGTCTGTTGTAAATTTAAATCTGTGAAATCTCTGGATCAGTTTACCAGATTTCCTAAGTAGGGACTTAGATGTGAAATCTTCCGAAGTAACAGCTTAAATGGACCTCAAACAATCAGAAGTTGGGAGTTTTCTGAGAAAACCGGTAGAATAAATTTTCTTCTGCCTTATTTTTCAAGAGTCCTGTGCATTGATAAATTACAAAGATAATTCTCTTCTTATGATGAACTTCCTAAAAGGGGAACATTTACTTCTCTTCTGCATGAGAGACCACCTTAAATGCTAGACAATGCCTAATGATAATTCCTTACAGTTGCTTTAAAATGTTATAAAGTGCTTTTCATACACTGCACATCATGCCAACACTGTGGCTTAAAAGTGTTCTATTGATTCAGAATATTTTAAATAACATTAATAGCACTTAATATTTAATACTATTAATAATATTTAATGTTTTATACATATTGAAATCATATGTGGGGAAGGAACTGCTATAAACCCCTATTGTGTAGGTCTTTATGTAATCTTGCTCAATTTTTTCACAGCAATACCAAAAGGTTGGTTTTATTCATCACGTAATATATTAAGAAAACAAGGCTGAGATATATAAAGCAGTTAGTTGCTTGACCCAGGTCACACACCTGGTAAATGACAGGGGCAGGGCACAAAATCAAGCACTCAGATGCCAAGTGAAATACTTTTTACAGCATAATATTAGCTGGGTTTTAAAAAAATGTGTCATTTGCAAATGATGTAACCCTCTCTCGCATGTTTCACCATTTGCAGAAATGTCCAATCGTTTGCAAGAGTAAAATGCCACTCGAAGGTCCAAACACTTATCTGGTACAACAAAGACGTCTATCTTTTATGAAGCCCAAAAAGGAAACCTTAGAAACGAAACAATCCAGAAAACTAAGTGGACGAGAGTTCTCATTAGAGAAAGCAGAGCTCTTTTCTTTTCAGGGAAGGCATTTTGTACATCATCACATGGGAGACGCGTGTGCAAATTTTGTCCTGCAGGGGCCCTTTGTGAACATATGGGCCCATTAATCATGAAATATTGATTGTGGATTGAAACTCTGAAACAGGTTCCATGACACATGGGTTTGTTTTGTTGGTCCGAAGTGTTAAGGAAAATAACACAGAAGCCATGTTAACATTCCTCTCCCACTGTCCTTTTGTTAGCAGGTTAGTACTCACCCAATTCACATATCCTCAGGTTTATGAATTATTAATCAAAAGAGCTAAAAAGTCAATCCAATCTGGTTAGATACTGTAGTTCCTGTGGCTTCCAAACTTTTAAATAATGGATGGTTTCATCACTTCCCTAGTGGATGTCAAACAAGTAGAATGTCTGGAATCAAAATCCCACCGGGTAACAAAAGCAACACAGTCAGAAAAAAGGAGTAATTTTTAATAATAGCAACTCCAACCTATTGTATCGTAACTGCCACTCTCTCAAAAGATCATTTCAGAAAGGGAAGGAGAGGTGTCTTGCAGAAGGACTTCACAGGATCAAATAGGACCAAAAAAAGTGATGTGACAAGAAGGAGTTGGTAGCGGGTGTGAACACCCCCACACAATCACGTGGCATCATAAAAAATGCATGCTTTTGCTATTCCTAACTTTTCAAAAGAAAAATGTACCTTTAATTATTCCTTACATTGGGGGAATTCTCTGATGAACGTCTCACAAACGGGAACTTGGGAAATAGCATAGAATAAAGAGGAGAAAAAAGTGGTCTGCTCAAATTGGCCCGATTATCGTGATACATGGGGACTCCGCGCTGCTAGGGAGGTATTTAGGGGATAATAACAGAAAGGAAAGACAAACTCAGGAAGGACTGCTTGTATCAGAGTGGGATTGTGGTAGACAAATGCAGACTTAAGGTAAAAAAAAAAAAATGTGAGAGAAGGGGAAATAATATTGCCAAGTACTGGGGTGTGACAGAACTGACGGGTGAAGACACGCTGTAATTGAATCAAAACAAGTGGTCTGGGGACTCTCCGCTGGTTTGGGTAAGTCAGTTTTGCCACTTTCGTCTTTAGGCGGGAGCACTATTGAAAGCGATGACCAGGGTGGCTGGGACTTGCTCAGGCCCTAAATGTTTCGTGTCTGATTCATTCGTCTGTTCTCCTTACGTGCTAAACATTTCCATTGACTCTGAAGATGCCCACTCGCTCTGACATTCCCATTTACACTGAAGTTTCCAAACCCCTTCAAAAGTTGCGAGTCACCAGAGTTAGGAATCATTGGCTACATTTAGGGTGATATGATCTGTATTTGACTAAGTGATCAGATGTCTGTCCAACAAACACTGGGGGAAAGCAGTCAAGATTTCACCCTGAATCCCACTGGGTAGCTTTTTGGTAAAATGTGCTCAAATATGCATAGATTAATAACAAGTCCAAATGCCTGGTAGTTTTTTTTTTCCTTTTCCCTAAGCTAAGGTTCCCATACGAAGTACAAGTAACCCAGCTGCATTTGAATTTCAGATAAGCAACAGATTTTTAAGTATAAGTGTCTCTCAAATATTGTACAAAACACTACCAAAAAACTTCCCTGGGTTTCTGAAATTCTAGTTTAACTGGGTGTCCTGTGTTCTTATTTGCAACACTCCCCTAAACCCAGGCATCGCATTTTATGGATGGTAAAGCTGAGTCTAGAGAGGTTACTTGGCCTTGCAGAACTGATAAGCAGCTCGTTCAGGGTATGAATCCCAGTCTTCACGTGTAAAATATACCCCGTTTTTATACAAAAGGCAGAGCTAAACACTCACACCACCACCTTCTCTCCTTTTGCTGTTTTTTTTTTTCTTTCTCACAGAACCTCTACCCCCTCATGTGCCAACGCTCGCACATTTCTCTCTCTTGACATCTGCGGCACTGGGCCCTGTGACTCCCGTCACCTGCGTGGCCCCGGGGCTGCCTCCTTCCCCTCCCCCGCCTTCCTCGCCCTGGGTCTCCAACCGCAGGGGCTGAGAGTCTGGCCTCCGCGCGCCACGTTCTCAGCGGGGCACTTCCTCCCGCGCGCGGCTCCGGCGCGTTGTTTATCTCTCGCAAGGATAGTGACAGAGATCGTATCTGTGGAACTCTGTCTGGGCACAGATGTCTGCCTCCGCGGCAGGCGCCTCATCTCCCTGCTGTGCCTCACCTTCCAGAAGCCTTCTTCCTCCTCCCTCAGCGCCCCTCCTCCCACCCCGCGCGGAAGATTAGCTGAAACACAGCGGGGCAGGGCACGCGCTGCAGCTCCCCGCCCCCCCCCCCCCCCCCCGCCCGGAGCATCTAAGCTTCTCGGGAAGCGGCCACAGCAGTTCAGATGCCGCCCGCCGCTGGGCCGCGAGCTAGGAGGGGCGGGAGGGGAGCGCATGGGCACCCCGGTCATAGTCGGGATAGCAGCCCACTGAAGGATGCCAAGGAGAAGAGAGACGGCACTCAGAGCAGGACTAACTGAAAACGCCCGGCTCGGGTGGCCGCGCGTGCAGAGCCTTCTGACCAGCGCTGCCCAATAGAACTTTCTGCCATCGCAGAAATAGTCCACCTCAGCGCTACCCAGTCCAGCAGCCACCTGCCACGTGTGGATCCTGAGCGCTTGAGATGCAGTCCATGTGACTGAGAAATGGAAGTTTTAACTGCATTTATTTTTATTCATTAATAATGAAAATGAAGTAACCACGGACAGCTAGTCACTACCAAATGAGACAGCAGAGTTCAGAGTTTGCCACCAGGTGCCCAAGTGGAAGGTGCACCCCTGAGGGTCTGACCACAGCTTCTTTCTGACCCCTGCCAATGCTAAGAGTGGTCACTGGCCTGTTTGCTCTTAATTCATTAGTTAGTTTCCCCATCAGCAAAGTACAGTGAGTAATCTTCACCTCACCTTCTTCACAGCGTGTTGGGAGAATCCAATGAAATAATCTAGTCGCAGCAATGACCAGTACCATAATTGCTAATAGCAGTTTTCAGCCTTAATAAGCATCACCACTTTGTCAGGCTCTGCAGTGGGGTCTACACGCACGTCCCTCCCCTGGAGCCCCTGTGATGGTTGTTTAGGACATCTGCATGCTCCGCTGCAAAGCTCCAGACAAACCCAGGACTCGCGGCCACTACAGCCATCGCAGGCCCGTCCCTGGTTTTTGACCACACCTGGAGCGGGGGCGCCGGCACCGGGACGTGGGTTGAGAAGCCCTTTGGTGTCTGAACAACCTGAGTTTCAAGTTCATGGAGTCACATGGCAGAGAATCCTTGGACAGGTTCCTTAACCTCCTGGAGATCCCGCCTCCTTTCTGTGAAACAGAGTTGGGAATGCTCAGGGCACCAGGCTGTCAGCAGCAGGGAGGGCCCGTGTTTGAAGTGCCAGACACAGGGCCCAGGACACCCGCGATGTGTCACTCCCTGCCCTTCCCCATGGAAAACAGCCGTTGATTTTGATGAAACATTTAGCATGAGTGGTAGCCTTTGAATCCCTGACTAAGGGCTACAGGGAACGTTACAAAGGAAAGTTCTGTGGGTCTGACTGCAGTTCTCATTGAGTGCAGTGAGGACTTCAGCTGTTTCCAAACCCCTGTCAAATGCCTTGACATTTCTAGACTAAAGTCACTCATCTCCAGTGGGTTTATTTACACGCAGCAAAGTTTCTGGCTTTTAAGGAAAGAGGCTTTTAAAATCGTATTAAAAAGAACTCAAAAGGTTTTCTAGACATCAAACAACCCTTAAAATAATATTTTGATGATTTAATTGTAAATAAATCAGGAACATGTGGATTAAATTTCGATCAAAATAACGTGACTTTTAAAATCAGGGAACAGAGACTCGGCGTAACGCACGTGTTATTGAGCTCGGCTCATTTGAGAAAATCTTTGTGGCGTGGGCCCGGGCTGAGATGGAGTGGGGTGCCCCCTGCCCTGCTTCCTTTTTAGACCCCGAAGGAAGTATTAGCCGGGGTGGGGGGAATTTTAAGCTTTCTCAGGACTGACTTGCAGTGACCTTGGTGCCCTGTGTTGGGGGGGCCCCAGAGAGCACAAAGCCCTGGACGCCACCAGAGGAGGGAAGGGCGCACCCAAGTCCATCTGAATGGCAGAGCAGAGGAAGGGAGCTTTTGGGGGCAATTCAGCTCCCTCAAGCTGGCAGAGAATGGATGAGGAGGTCTGAGCATGGGTCCTATCAGCAGACAGAGCAACTGAGTTAACCCGCAGACTGCTGCAGAGAGCAGGTGCTCCCGCTAAGGCACCGGTGGGTCAGGAGGTGACCATGCAGACGCAGACACACTCAGGCACCCACGTGCACGCGCCCTCACACACACACGACCGGAGGAGGAAGTTGGTTTGAGAGGCTGTCAGCCTGCTGCCACAGCCAGCCTCCCGCCTTGTTTCTCTGACCCCAGGCCCTTTGCTTCTAGTCTCTGGGTGAATTCAAGCCAGCAAGACAGAGTAGGAATGAGAGCCTTCTCCGTCCCTCCTCCTCCTCCTTCTCTCTTTCCCAATCTCTCTCATTTTCTCTATCTCTTTCCCTTCATTGCTTCTTACTGAGTTCCTCCGCCATGCACACCTGGGATTTACCAGGCATTCAGTTCAAATCCATCCGCATGTCCTCTTGCGCTCCGGGGGGGGGGGCCCAGATTTCTGCTTGTTCTTACCTGCACTGCTTGACCATCTTGGCTGCCCCAGCAGCAGGTCACCGTGTCGGGTGAGGGAGCAGGCCTGTGCATGGGGGGGGGGGGAGGGCGACCATGGCGGGGTCGGGGGGACGAGGAGCCCCGAAGTGGGACTGGGCCATCAAGCTTCCTCTGCTCGGTGAAACTTGAATGCCTACCGGCCTGGGGACCAAGCTGCTGGGTGTGATTTCAGGGGAGGGAGCAGGACCAGATGGAGCACCTCATTGCACACTTCTGGGCAACAGATCCCCCGACGCCCCTCCCCGCCTGAGGCCCTGCGTGGTCTGTGCACACGTCTCTGGCTTGGTTGGAAGAGCATGAATTGGGAAGACCGATGACCTGGGTCGACATCCTGGCCGTTGTATTTCACGTCAGGAACAGTGACCCTCCTGGACCTCTGCATCTTTTTTTCCTAAAGGTGAATTTTGGAAAACCTGCCCACAGCGTTCATTGGATGAGCAACTGACACTGTCCGAAGGGAAACACTGCATGTCACCAGGTGCCATTATGGTGAAGTCTGGTGCTGGTGAGGTGGCCATGGCAGGAGGGGGCTGCTCTCGACTGCCCCTGGCTGCGTTCCTCTGTGTGGGCACCACCCCATCCCAGTAGGCTGACTGGTGGGATCTGGGTTGGGTCCAGGCTTCAGTGCTTGGAGGTGCCAGGAGGGAGTTGCAGGTGGGAGACTTGACTGCCAGAGCCTGGCCCACTGAAGACAGCCTAGAGACCCCCATTTTCTTATGACATCAAAAGGGAGGTAGCCACACAGTGACAGTGACAGTGACAATGACAGTAGCAGCTGTGGTTAGGAAGCTCTCACTACCGCAAGGCTCTGTGCTACCTGCTTCCTGTCTCAGTTTATTCTCCAGAGAATCCTGTGCTCTAGGCAGCATCGTGCCCATTACACAGACGAGGAAACTGAGTCTCTGCAGGGTTTACTGATCCACAGAAGGGCATGCAAATAGGATGAGGTAAAGCTTGGATCCTAAGGACCAGAGTCCTTACCATAAACAAGGAACTGGTTTTTGTTGTGAGGCCAGGAGAGATCAACTATGTCTAATGATTACCACCGCTGAAGCTCTGCTCAGAGCTTCTTTTACTAAGATTATGATGACTAAGAATTAGCATTGACAGTCAAATATTAATATTAATTCTATTACTAATCAGTAGCAACACTAATTATTATTATTATACGTATTATTACTAATTATGACAACAGCACACTGCAGCTGGCCCAGTCTGTTCTAGCCCAAGTTCCCTAATTGGGGTCTGCTAAGGCTTGGGACTGAGTGTGTTGACATAGCACTGATTTATCTTCAGTCCTATAATCCTACGAATTGGAATGCTGGATCTTAAAATGTATTATTTTGAGATGTGTCCAAATCTTGCTTATCAAATAGTTATCACTAAGTTACCCTGCTGGTCCTAGACCCCTCTCCAAGAACGGTCTGCCCTTCAAGGGTCAGTCGCATCCCTGCCTTCTCTTAGAAGCCATCCCAAGGGCAGTGTTCTCTCTCCCTGGATGTACATGATGTTTCATCACTGGGTGTTCACTCACTGCCTTCTGTCACCTCCACCCGCCCCTCCCCAACCAGCTGTATCAAAGTCCCAAGCTGGGCAGGGAGTGACGCTGGGACAGGAGACAGAGCTTGGGCTGGAGCCAGTACCTTGCTTGGCTGTGTTCAAGCTAAGTGAAGGCCTTGGGTTTCTCATCTGCCCCAGGGGCGTCAATATCTCCACCGTGGAAATTAGAGACATACCTTTATGGGTGGAGCCTCCACAGGTCTCGGCTCTAACAGGGAAAGGGGCCCCCCTCCCTGGTGCAGACTCTGCTCATAGGTACACAAGGAAGATGCTCTATCAAGCCTCCAGCGTGGAGCAGACTGGGGAAGGGAGGGACATGGGTGGGCAGGTGTGACTCCAGCTCTCGGCTCTGCATGCACAAAGGGGCAGACACAGGGCAAGGCTAAGAATATTCTAGAGGTTTGGTTTTCTCACCTCCAGAGAGAACAGTCCCTGCCTCTCAGCATAATGATGAAAATTAAATGAGCTACTACAGCATCATAAGGTCTAGCACTTGAGGAAGACAGCGGTTGTTTTTAAAAATACTTGTTTTCTCTTGTCCTTCCTGGATCTGAGGTTTCAACAATGGTGATGGAGAGGCAGGTGGGGTGGAAAGATGGGGGATTCGGGTCCCACTGTCATGGAGTGCTTCCCAATTTGGGGGCCTTTAACAAATATGATCTCATATGGCATTCATAACAATCTCGGGGAGAAGGTATTACACCCATTTTACAGACCTAGAAACTGAGGTGTGTTTGGCTTTGACGGCTCATCAGGACTGTCCAGGTGGGTCCATGGAAAGCCTTGCAGCATTACTGCTCACAGAGATGCCACCCTGTGGAAGTCCAGTCAGGGCTCTGTGGATTCAGAGCCAGGGCCACAGAGCTTGAGAACATGCCCTGTCCAATCCAGGCTGTATTTAGCTAATTGGGAGTCGGGGAGGGGGAGCGGGAGGCTGACCAAGGATCCTCTGCTTTTACAGTTTGCTTCTGAAAATGGAAAAAAGTATCCAACAACCTTTCCCTCCCTGTCTGAAAGAATGAATGTCTTTCTCCCCCAAATAATTCCTTTGATTATTGGTGATAGTGTCAAGCAGAATTTGTAAGTTACCCTTCTGCACCTGAGTGGCCGGGACTAGAAGGGTAAAGGACAAGGATTCCAAGCCCCCCCTGCAACAGACACCCCCACCTTATCCCACTCCCTACCCCCGCCCGCACCTCCCCTTCTATTTCTGGGTCTCTGCGCTGCTGTCCCTCTGACTTGACGGCCTCCCTCCTTACTCGTCAGTGGGTCTACATCTCTCCATCCTTCAAACATCCTCTCCAACTGCATCTTTCCTGGACCCACCAGCCACTCCGCACCCACGTCTCCCTTCTCCCAACCTCCTGCGTGACACTGTATTGATTTAGTGCACTTGAGCTTCCGAGCTATCTCCTGGGTCGCCAGGGGCCTCCAGAAGTTCAGCCAGTCTCCTGAGGGGCTAGGATTCAGCAGTCTGATCTGTGGTTCTTTCTGCCTCCGGTAGCTAGTGTTGGTCAGGGCTGGCCGCACCCCTAATGTGGGCCTCTCATCCACACACGCCCTCTGACCTCTGACCTTTAACTCTGCACCTCAGTTCCCTCTACCCGCCCCAGTCAGTCTTTCACGTTTTGGCACGCAAGGTGTGCTTCTCCAGCTTTGAGGTCCAGCGAGCTTGCGCCGGGCTTGACCCCTGCTCCTTCAGGCCTGCAGTGAGAGGGGCCAGTTAGCCCCTCTGGGCCCCAAAGGTCAGGGCCAGCCCCTCTTTGCCGTGGGGTGCGACCCCAGACTTCCGAGTCCGACTCCCGCTCGGCAGCCACCTGCCCACGCCCCTGGTCCTGCCCCTCTACCTTCTCACGGGACCGTAGTTCTCTCACCTGGAAAGCGATGTGGTTGGACCACATGCTTGTCAGGACTCCTGCTGCTTCTATTACATCTTTTGCTAGAAATTTTCCATCCATTTTATTCTATTTATTTTGGGGGGAGGAGGTAAGTTGGTTTTCTATTTATTTTATTATTTTACTTTATTTAGTTTATTTCATTTTTTAATGGAGGTACTGGGGATGGAACCCAGGACCTCATGCATGCTAAGTGCTCACTCTGCCTCTGAGCTACACCCTCCTCCCTTATCGTGTCTTTTTTTGATGGCTGAATATTTGGGATATCTTCTCTTCAAGTGACCTTAGAGAAGTTTAAGACCCAAAGGCTGTCTTTTAAAATCATCCTTGTGGGACCTTTAGGAATGAATCCTCAGGCTCCTGTCCCAGTTTCTATCGATGGCCGAGATAAAGACAAGGACAGTCCCACCCGACGTGTGCATGGCCCAGAGGGAGAGAAAGCCGGCAGAGGTTGTGATCCAGTCCTAAAGATGATGCCAAGAAACTGGAATGACGAACTACCTTTGAGTAGATTTTCCTCTGAGAATAAATGACGGGTGAGCTCAGTCTGACATGACGATTTTCCTGTGCAGAAAATACAGATGTTCCAGCTGGAGCAGTTGTGACCATAGGGGGACTTCTTGACTTCTGCCTTCGAAGGTCACAGATCCCAGGTTTGTGATACCAAATGGGTTCTCAGGGACAAAAGGGGCCAGAATCGATACCAAGGTCGCAGCTGTGAGCAGCAGCGGGCGTGGCTGTGAGGCAGATATCTGGTCTCAGTCGGGGACACCTTACAGCAGGCACAGAAGGATATTTGTTCATCTGACAAGTGCCCCTGCAGGAGCGAATCTGCCAGACCGTGAGGGGGCAGCAGTGGCCAAGGTGGGCACACCTCCCCTCTCCTGATCGTGCGTGCCGGAGGAAGAGATGCACATCAGGATGCAGGTAAGCACGTGCTTAAATAGCCCACAGTCATCCAGGTGAGCATGTCCGTCCTGGTGCACAGGTAAACACGCGCATAGACGGTCCATAATAGTCAGAGGTAAAGGTGTGCAAAATCATACATTACCTCATACAGGTAAGTGTGCACATAAATAATACATAATGCAGGTAAATTCGTGCATAAATAGTACATAATCACACACAGAAACATGTACATTATATATGCAGTAGGGAATGGTACATAGGTAAACAGTAGGCGATAGCACACAGATTAACACGTATGTAAGCAGTAGGTAACCACACACAGGTGAATACTCACGTCGATCAGATAGATTCTCATGGTGACCAGTGCCATGAGAGGATTGAGTGAGGAGTGGTAACAGGATCGGGAGGGAATGGAGGTGATGGGACAGTGAGGATCCATCGTAGATGGGATGGTTAGGGAAGGAATCCCCGAAGAGGTGTCACCTGAGCTGAGACCAAAGGGCAGGACGAACAATGAACAGCCATGCCCAGAGCTCCCCCTCGGCCAGAGGAGACCCACATTGACCCTCACTGGACAAATCTTAGCATTGCTAAGGACAAGGCCAGGGAGGCCGGAGATAAGGTGCGTATGGATGTGAAGTGAGGTTAGAAAGATGAGCAAATATTGACTCATCAGCTCCTGAGCCTACAAGAAGAGTGAATCTAATGGGCTGTCTGTAGTGTGGTGAGCTCCCCGTCAAGGGAGGAATGCAAAGAGAATGAACATTGTTCAGGTGCACCTAAGAAGGAGTTTAATATTCAATGGACAGGCTTACAGACATAGAAAACAAACTTATGGTTACCAGGGGGAGAAGAGGATGGGAAGGGACAAATTGGAAGTTTGGGATTTGCAGATACTATTATTTTATATAAAATAAACAACAAGGTCCTACTGTACAGCACAGGGAACTATATTCAGTATCTCGTAGTAACCTTTAATGAAGAAGAACATGAAAATGAATATATGTATGTACATGTATGACTGAGACATTATGCTGTCCACCAGAGACTGATGCGACATTATAAACTGATCGTACTTCAATTAAAGAAACTTCAATTAAAAAAACACATAACCTGAACATTTAAAGAAATTAGATGGAAACTGAGGAAAGGATTCAAGAGCAATGTCTGAAATCCTGATCCATAAAAATCCTCACTTTCCTGGGGCTGGAGACACCTGAGGTTTCACCTCTCAGCAGATCTGACCGGACATTTTCCCATTACCGAGGCAAACCACCATGAGGGGTGGGGGGCAGTGCAAATGCCAACCGAGGAGAGGTTAGGACGTGGTCCAGCCGACACGGCAGATGTCGGTGGAGCCAGTGCGTTGGCTCGTTTGGAACCGGACACTAATGATCACCCGCAGGGCCTCCTCCCAGTGATCGCTGAAACCATGAGGAAATAAATCAGCAAATTAACAAGATCTGTTGGTAGCCCCTGCCGTATTTCTACCCTGCTCATAGGACGGTAGGATGCGAGCGCGGTTTGAAAGATGGCAGCATCGTGTTCATGTATCAGAAACCCCTCTCCACCAGACTAGGGCTTGGTCAGACGCTGGCTGTCCGGGCTCCTCCTCGGCTCCCCCAATGTCACATCACCATGACAGCTGCTCCCGACATCTCCATTTAATCTCGATTCCAAAACCCTCTTAGTTTGGCCCTAGTGGAGTCAAATGGACTTTATCAGTTTTCAGCACAAGATGCTCAGTTTTCTAGAGAAGAAAAAAATATTCGGAACATGGTTGAAAGTGTCGTCACACTGGGGAGAGGAGTCTTCATACTTAACTTGGTGTTGAAGATTTCCCCAAGAAAACTCTGCTACCAAGAATAGGATGGCAGGCGTGAGGGTCCCTCTAACACCGGAATGAGATGCAAGCAGATATTTGGGGCTATATCATTCTTATCTACATTTCCAGACTCGGACGTGTGTTTTCTCCCTGATTCTGGGTACCTGCATGGACACATCTGCATCTATGCAGTGAATATTCCATCAGGCATGTGCACTTCCTTGGGCAGGGGCACAACCTCTGTGAGCCTGGGTTCCCAACCTGCAGAACAAGTTCAAGGACGCTTCCCGCTCTCAGAGAGGATGCGGACTATAGGAAGACCCCTGGCGGGCAACGGCCCTGCACACGTTGGATGGCTGGAATCCCCTCTCGGTTTCTGGGACGCTGTCTAGGTCCACTCAGCCTCGGCGGAGACTTCTGATCCTACTCTGGTTCTAGAAAGACAGTCCAAGCAAATGATGTGGAAGATGGCTGGGATGGAGATTTTGTCTTGATTGTATTGTCAGGGAACTTGAGGCTTTAGGATTTAAAATGTACCCAAGATCTAGCAAGGAGCAGATTTCTTTTGCAAACCCAGTCTCGCCTGATGCTAACGCCCATGCTTTGTCCGGTCACTCACTGCTCCTAAGAGCCATCTGGGGTGCATCTGAGCTGGAGGCACTGAGTTGCTGACTCAGTGGGCTGGCGTCCTGCAATCCGCCCACCCCAGTCAAGCGACACCCCCAACCTTGCTAACCTGTATGATGAGGCCTCCACTCCATCTGGTGAGATCTGTGAACCTCTGGTCCTGTTACCAAATAGCCCTCCCTGCGCCTGAATCTCGAAGTCTCCAGGGAGAGAGGACCTGGGTCATAACCACACTAATGACACAGCTCTAACCGAAGACCCCGGCAACCTCTCGGTTTCCTCTCTTCCCATGGCCGTGGTAATGAAGCCGGGCAGGCGCGGGGGGAGTAACAGGAGCCAGCTCAGGGCTGGCTCAGAGGTGGTTTGTGGTCAGGCGCCCAGCAGATGGGTTCAAGTTACCTGGCTTTAATTTCCAGTAATTGGCGGACTGGATTACGCTCCAGCTTAGGGGACCTGGAGCTATAGGCCCCCGGCTACTGGCCCTGAGGGAGGGGAGAACCCGTCCCCAGGGGGATGCTGCAGGCAGGCGCAGGGAGCACAGGGCCACCCAAATGTTTCCAGAAACCGGGCAGACCAGAGTCCACAGCCACCAAGGAAGTCTTTTCGTAAAGGGCCAGGGGCCTCTTGCAGAATTTACGAGGACTTCTTCCGGAAGACAGGAGAGACTGGGAGTCATGAAAGGCCAGATTTGGTTACATCATTCTCCCCTGTTCTCTGCTTTTGGGTTTAGTTACCAAAACGTTCACGCGTATGCATGTTTCCTGCTGTGGGTCCACTTACACTCTGAATAGTTGCGAGATTCTGGTGGGGACCTTCTAGGCTCGAGGCTGTCTCATGTGCATGAGCTGAGTTAATGTTCCAGTGACCTCCAATGACCTCCAATGACCTCCAATGACCTCCGCGCGGTGACTCTTACACCCATCAGTTTACAGTTGTGAGTACTGATAGTGAAATAAGGGGCTGGGCCTGCTGGTGGTCCCAGGGCCCCTCGCAAAGAGCTGGACTCCTCCTGACCCCGCGCACACTGAACCGCCTCCATCGCCCCCTCTCACTGGTGCCCCGCCTCCTCTCTCGGCAATGCCGAGGGCTTCCACCCCAGTCTCCCCCTACTCTCCCGGCATCCACCGAACTATTCATTTGTTCACTCATTGATTCATTCACACAAAATCATGTCCCCAAGCTGGCTCTTCTCCTGTGTTTGGCATCAACCAGGCATTTCCTAGACACTCAGTAAACATTGCTTGGGTGAATCAGTGAACAAAACTGTAATGATCAGTAAAGCCGACGCTCTTCCTCCCAAAGCCCGTGCATAGCTGAGTGAGGAAACAGAACAATAAAGAACTCTACACACCCCACGATGGTCAGTTTTGTAACACGGGAAGGTAGAAGGAATTACCATAGTGAGGATTAATGCAGTCACGTGTGCAAAAATGGAAGCCTCTGACACCCACTGAGAGTGTGTATAATAAACATTCAGGGAACAGGTTGGTCTGGCTTCCCAGGAGATCACTCTTTCTAGGGGCGGAAGGTGTGTGTGTGTGCACGTGTGTGCACTAACGTGTGCACACGCACGTCTGTGTCATTAATCTGCATCCCCAGGACTCTTGCTCCGCACCTGGTCGAATCCTTGGTGCCTGGACTACCACGGAGGCTTAAAGAAAGAACGTCAAGGGCCGAGATAAGAGACAGGAAGCTAACACGTCGCCCCGAGGCATCCTGAGGGCTTGTGAGAGGTGGTGTTCATGATCCTGCGTCCTGTATTTGTTCTAAGAAGTGCTCTCCGACAGAGCATCTGGGAACAAGACAAGAGAAGATATAGCCGTCTTGTTCCTCCTGCTGGAGAGCTGTAAGCCCCGGCTCTCAGAGCCTTTCCCGGGAGAAGGAGGCGCTGGCTGGGAAAGAAAGCTGAACGGGAAGATGGGGTGTTGTCTGTAAAACAGGGACACTCTCAGCCTTGAGGGGTCATTGAAGAATAATCTGCATAATCCGTGAGAGTCTCTCGGCCAGTTTTCTGGCGCATGGGGAGGGTTCTTGATGGCCCTCAGTTTGCACATCTGCACAATGGAACCAACTAGGCACCAAAGGGGGTTGTCATAACTTCCCAAATGAGACGATGCCCCCCCTCACCGGGTGCTTTACAGTCAAGTGCTGCAGAGGTGCTGACTCATTTATTAATCCGCAACACGCACATTTATTTATAATATGCTACCCTCCGCCCGAGGAGACACTCGGTCCTCCGGTGCGTTATGTAATTGCCACGGCCAGCCGAACCGTTCTCGCGTGGAGGCTGTCTGCACTGCTTGGGTGGCCGCCGGGAGAGCTCGGGCCCCCAGACAGTTAAACCGCGCTGGGGCCACCTGGTACTTGAAGCACCTCAAGGGCCTTCATAAAGCTGCTGGGCGACCACAAACTAACCACCAGCTCCCCCGGAGCCCAGCCCGGCCGCTGCACCGAACCGCGGCAGGAAGGGTGATGCAGCACTTTGTGGCTCGGGCGTCCCGGGCCGGGCGGCCGGCCGGGTTATCAGCTGCTCGCAGGGACGGGCCTGGAAAGCCCCCCGGCTGAGGACCCTGCTCTCCGCCCCTCTCTGCGTCTGCCAGGCTCCTCATTCTGGGGCTGCAGACCTGGGATCCTTCATGTTTTAAAGAGTTTCAGTGCCTTCAGATTTCAAGGGTACTGGCCTTCCAGATAAAAGAGGCCATCGCTGTTTTTCTCGGGCAGCCTTAAGAGGGCAGAGGGGGAGCTGGGACAAACCACGTGCCGGGAAGTGTGCCCAGTGATGGCATGTCTTGGCAGTGCCTTCACCACCTTAGACCTGGACATGTGGGGACAGAGACCAGGATGATTCTGATACTACCTGTTTCCTCCCCAAATCTTAAGTCTCCCTAACTCTGGTCCCCCTCAACACCCCTCCCCGCCCCAGTAGCCTGCTAACTTCCTTATCGGGAAACCAGCCAGGTCAGATTGCCTGGTTAGTCAGACCACAATCTTGGGAGTCAGAGTCAGACCCCGGGTGGGAAAGGCAGTGTGCCACATGCTGTCTGAGGGCTTTGGGCAGCTCATCTGACCTCCCCGGCTGTGCATCGTTTCTGTAGGTCTGGGGTGGGTCTGGGGATTTGCATTCAAACACACCCACCTGCAGGGGTGCTGGCACTAGTCCCAGGACCATGCTGAGAAACCCTGCGCCGGGGGGTCCGCAGGTAAAGTTCAGAGGATTAGGATTTTACCCTGGAAAGGGTGGAAAAGAAATCGTTACCTGTGGGTGTTTGATGTGGGTGTCATAAAGTCCCAGAGAGACCTGTGACCCCAAAACAACTTAGAACCAGAATGCGGAGTCAAAAAGAAGAGAAGCTGTTGGCTCCAATGTGTGGAGCCCACACCCCGAGGGGACTGCGGTGGCCCTGCCAATGGGATGTGGATGGTGTGGGAAAGACGAGGAGTTCTGCTCAAATACGTGACGATGTGGGATGACAGCCAGGTGTCCAAGGGGCAACATCCCAGGAAAAGTCAGAGACACCAGCCGAGCCCCACTGGAGACTGGACTACGGGGGCTTTCAGTGAACAAACCAGGGACGAGGTAGACCTGGGGAGTAGTTCCAGGGAGCAGAGAAATGGGGGAACTTGCCAGTGGCCAGAGAATGATGGCGAAAGGGCCCGGGGCTTTACGGATGAGGCGGGACTTGTGTTCCTGGAACAGCGGTGGTGCGCTGATTCTCAAGCACAGCTTATGTAGAAAGAAGAGAAGAAGATTCCAGGAACAGAAGAACCCACAGCATTTCTGAAATCCCCCCTGTTCCAGGAGTCCTTGCTGATCCTCTGGCTGAATGAAACAGGCATCCTTTCCAAGTGGACCTCCACCCTGACGCTAGCCCAGAAACCATTGCTTATCCTCACCTTGAAGACATGTTTCACTTAAGCTGTTTTTGTGTCCCGACAGCCTCATCTACCAGTCAAGGACTCTGGTCCCAAGAGTTGATGGAAGCCCCTTATTTCAGGGTGGAAAGTTCGAGTGTCACGTCTTGGCCAATCGTCCAGGAGACAGCCAGCCAGCAGACACAGACTCTGCTGAAGGGCCGATGGGACGAGGCAAACCACCGGCATCGAGCTTCTGCCAGCCGCTTTCAAGAGATGAAAGGGAGCAGGGCTGCGCCTTGGGCTCCCTGTGCCTCCTGCCGCTGCTGAGGGAAGCGGGGAGGGCGAGGGAGGGGGATGTCAGAAAGAGTCACTCCAGTCCCGCACACGCTTACTGAGCACCTGCTGTGTGCTGTGCCTGGCCTGGGGCATGAAGGAGGAAGGTCCCAGCCCCAGAGCCTCGTGCCTGTCCACGCGGGTGTGACCCCACGGACACTGGGCCTGGCCGGGACCACTCCTCACCCTGCGGGTCACGTCTCTGAAGAGTCCTTCCCTGGGCCTCAGTTTCCCATCTTTAGGATGAAGGAGACTCACTCCTCCCCGTTCATGCTCTCAACCGGACATGACAGGAAAGAGTCACCTTTCTGAGGTGACAGAAAGAGTAACACAGAGACAGATATTCGAAACTGAAACTCCTCAGGTGGGAGGTGGGCTTCAATCTCGGGGTCTCCAGCAACACCCATCAGTATTTGAGGATCCCGCTTCCCCATAAGGGTCTGAAAAATTTTTTAAAAAATCAACGTCGACAGTTTCTTACTGTTCCTATCTAAGTGTGGAGGCCACTGACCATGCCTTGAAAAGAAGCGGACGCACACCCCGTATTGCAGAGCTCGGGGCCAAGTGCGCTCGGGCGCTCTGAAGGTTTCGGCTTCCGGGTGCTCATACGCTGTATGCTCAGTACTATTCGACGTGCCCGGTGGGGCTTGGGGCAGCACCTTGCAATCAAGCACGTTAGCATTTGTGCAGGATAGTGTGTGAATACGAGCACGAGGCGGGATAAACAAGGACTATAAATAGCCACTTGTCAGCCCAGGTCAAACTCGGCTGCCGAGTGAGATCGGATCCGGTCAATCGTTGCAGCCACATTAGTTCCAAAATTTAGCCTCTCAGACTGAGCTTTCAGAACTGTAGGTGAGGAACTGCAGATCTGTGATAGTAACTGGCCCTGACAGTCTCTGCGCTGAGTCTGCCCAGGCACTGCCCCCCCCTCAGGGCCATACGAGGCCGGTGTCGCTGTCACCCCATGTTGCAATAGGGAAACTGAGGCTTAGCGAGGGTCACGTGGGTAATAACTAACAGGGTGAGGTCCGGTCTCTCTCCCTAACTCCAGAGCTTACCTTCTTTTTTTTTCAAATGTATTTATTTGTTCAATTGAAGTATAGTCGGTTTACAGTGCTACATTAATTTCTGGTGTACAGCATAGTGATTCAGTTGCACATATACATTTATATATATCTTTTCATATTATTTTTCATTATAGATTATTACAAGATATTGAATATAGTTCCCTGTGCTATGCAGTAGGACCTTGTTGTTTATCTACTTTATATAGAGCAGTATCTGCAAATCCTGAACTCCCAATTTATCCCTCCAGCACCCCCTTTCCCCACTGGTGACCATAAGTTTGTGTTCTATGTCTGTGCCTCTGTTTCTGTTTTGTAAATAAATTCATTTGTGTTATTCTTTTCAGATTCCACATAAGTGACATCATAGGGTATTTTTCTTTCTCTTTCTGGCTTACTTCACTTAGTATGACAATCTCCAAGTCCATCCATGTTGCTGCAAACGGCATTATTTTATTCTTTTCTGGGGCTGAGTAGTATAGAGAAGTTGTGGTGTATACACAAAGGAATATAACTCAGAGCTTACTTTCTGAACCAAGACATCAGACTAAAACCCTATGACTATCCATTGGGAGTCGTAAGAGTAGTTTGAGGCTCAAATGGCTCACAGGGGCCGAGACAGTAGCTCATACTTGCATTCCAGATTTTACTAACACCTCCTTCCAGCCAAGATGAGAGGATGATGTTAACATAATAAAAATCAGAAAAGAATAAAACATAGACACACCAGTTTCTCCCCTTGGGTATCCAGGAATCAGAAGTCTGGAGTCTACCCAGACTGGAATTTTTATCTCCAAAGACCATGGAATCTCCTTCTTAACTTTACCCTGTCCCATTGTGAGAGCCTCGGGACCGACTGTGGTCTCCAGATTGGCTCCGGCTGGCACCCCACAAGGCTCTGTGAGCTTGGTCTCCCTGAAGGATGATAACTCTTTATGTGCCATTTCTCCACTGAAAATTCTCCAGGGCTCCCTGCCGCCCTCAGAAGAAGTTCAAAAGTTTTGACCTGGCCTCCGAGGGGGCCCGCACAGCTCCTCCGTTTCAACTGGACCACGTGATGTCCTAGCGTCGGCCCCCACTTTTTCACTCCACGTCCTATCTTTCCCTCTGTTTCCCCACTTTCCCTGTCCTTCTCTTGCATGCTAAGCAAAAGCCGGCTTGAATTTTAAGGCCCCACTGAAACGTCACTTCCTCAAAGAAGACTTGCTGTTGGCCCAGGAGACAGAAGCAAAGCTGCAAGTTCTCAGCCCACAGGTCTTGCTTTTACTTCTCTGGAGACAGTTTTAAATGCCTCTTTGGTTAAACCGTTCTTTTAGGTCCACTTTGTTGAATTTGGCAAGTTGGACTCTGTTTGATTTATGAAATTATGACTATCCACCATAGAATCTGTGGCCTTACAGAATGTTACATTGCATACGTGGAACTCCACAGGGGCAGATACACAGCAGCGTGCGTTCAGCTCTGGAAGGCTTAGGTTACAAATTTACTTCCCTGCTTTCACAGGCTCCCAACCTCTGAGGCTTCCAGTTAGTTGCCCAAGCACTAAGACATTGCTTTTCAAATATTCCCCCTCGTTTACAATGATAAGTCTGATTGCAAAATATCCCTTATAAGTGACCATTCGTCTTCCCAGTCTTACCTGCGTGCCTAGGTCACAGCTTACACGCTTCAGTTATTCCCTAAAACCTCGCACTGTTGACAAATAAAAGAGAAAATCAGTCATCAACTTCTTTCAGCTCTGCGCTAGTCTAATCGCCACCTCTCCTCTTGGTCCATTTTTTCAGAGCCACGTGTGTACCACCGGGACCCGCGGTGGCTCTGTACACGTGCTTGGCCTCTGACACCAGCTCCAGGCTTTGGAGCACTGCCGAGGGTGCTTGCAAACAGGGCACTGGAATCACCAGATTCCCCATTTTCTGTACTTACTTATGCTTGGGTCGGGCAGGTGTGGTAGGTCTCTAAGTACCTTTCTAGGGGCTTTTTGCTGAATTCTGGATGACAGATAAAGGATTTCCCTGTGATCTGTTCTTTCATGATGTTTGGGGGCGATGAGGAGTAGAACTCTTTATGATAAAAGTGGCTTTTCATAGAGAATTCAGACTTTCTGTGATTCATCAAATAAGCAAGAGACTTCAGCGCTGAATTTAACCACAGAACCGACTCTTCTCTTCTTCTTGTCCATTGGGTCCTTTGCCAGTTTCACGGTCCCAGGACAGTCCCATAACAGGAAGCCCTTCCAGCACAGAGGGCTTTTCTGATTATTCCCGATGATTCTCACAAAAACCTCCTCCTTTGTCCCTCCCACCTTGCCTCTAGCATTTGGCCCAGTTCTGATTAGGAAGACACCTTGACCCTCAACACGTCCCTGGTAGCCAAATGACACACATAAACATCTTCAGCCAATTCGGAAGTTTAGAAGCCTGTGCCAGCCTTGGATGGCCACGTTGGCATTGCCAGGATGTCCTTGGGGACACTTACAGGCTGGCTTGGCCCTTGCACGTTGGGTCCCATGCCTGCCCGTTCTCTCGCCTGCAGCCTATCCCCATGTCCTCAGCCGCTGCTCATGTGACTCTGCACGTGTTTGGACTTTGGGTTTCGGTTGTTAGTTGATTTACCTTCTTCAGTGAGCTTCTGGCCTTGCTTAGAGGTTTGATCATGTACGTGAATCAATTTCACTGTAATGATAAAGTTACTATTCTGAAATAAAAATGGTTATTACTCTAAATAAAATGTCTCTTCTGGATCTGTGTCTCCTATCTCTCTTTATTGACCCTGGGTCAGATTCAATTCAACAACAATGATCACAACATTTTTTGTTGTGGTTGGTGTTGTATCTGCATTAAAGGTCTGCCTTGTGCCAAGCCCCCCGTCTCAGGCTGGTGTTACAGAGCTGACGAAGTCCTGGGCACCTCTGCCCTCCAGGATCTTCTAATTCAGAAAAATAGATGGACGTTAGCTCGTTATCCCTGACTTAGACCTTTCCATTTTTCTCAGCCCTTGAGATGCGGGGAGGTGCTCTGGACCCATTCCCCATGCCCTCCATGAGCATGTGAGCAGCTCTAGCTTGCCTTTCCTTCTGGAGTCTGGGCCACCCAGAGTGGGCGTTCTTCTGCTGTCACTGAGGAGAGATGCCACGAGTGGGTACAACTGACATGTTTCTTCCTTTTGGACGTGTGGGTGCCTGCAACATTCTCTTTCCTTCCTCCCCTCCAGAGAATGCCAGTGAAGAGTGGGTGGTTCCAACCACGCCATCCAACCGACCACCCTGAGTCCTCTAAATCTTAAACATCTTTGCTGTCGTGGGGTTGAGAAGATCACACGACGCGCTGCTTGCTGCCCTGCCTGTATTGGAAGATGCGCGGAGCACTGCCAGAACAGGATACTGAGATTATTCAGTTCTTCATATTAACAGAATGTCAAGGCTGCTTCTAAGGCCAACACTTGCGTACACTAAGAATATAGCTGTAAGTTCCTGTACTTAAATGTTTCAGCTGGGATTTCATTTCCCTCAGTGTCCCCACTGGAAGCCTTTCCAGCTTCTTCTGCCCGATGTCATTAGTACCCTTTTCACTCTCTGTTCTGACCCCTAGACTATCCCATCCTCACCCTGCCATTGCATCCTTTAAGCCCTGGGCACGTGCTTATGTCTGGGTTCACCCTGAGACCGTAAACCTCATAAAGAGGAGAGAGTGACTGAGTCTTGTCCGCCATTGTCCTTTCAGAGCCTAGTATGGCACCTGCCACAGAGTAGGTGCTTAATATATATGTGTATAGTGGAAAAAAGATTCAACACTTTGATGACTTCAAAGACCTTTTAAGTTATGCAAAACAGATCTTATCATCACAACGTGCAGATGAAGAAGTAGATTCTGGGCTGATGGCTGAGATGAATTCAAAGCTCTAGGGCCTATGTTTCCTAATTCTTAGGAATATTTTTCAAAAACTGATGTGTGATCTTGGGGAAGGTCAGAGGAATGTTTGGGACACATTGTCTGTAGAATGAAGACTAGTAGTCATTGAGGTTCATTTTAAACAATAAATTTAGGAAAACAAGTCACTGTTTACCTAGGTGCTTTGAGGGAGCCTTGAATGTACAGGCAACAGGAATGAATGACACGGTGCAGCCACTGTAGAAAATGGTGTGGAGGTTCCTTAAAAACTAAAAATAGAGTTGTCATGTGATCCAGCAATCCCACTCTTGGGTACACATCCTGAGAAAATCCTAGCTTGAAAAGATACATGCACCCCAATGTTCATAGCAGCACTATTTACAATAGCCAAGGCATGGAAGCAACCTAAATGTCCACTGACAGGTGACTGGATAAAGAAGACATGATGTGTGTGTGTGTGTGTGTGTGTGTGTGTGTGTGTGTGTGTGTAATACTACTCAGCCACAAAAAATGAAATAATGCCATTGCATCAATATGTATAGACTTAGAGATTATCATACTAAGTGAAGTAAGGCAGACAAAGACAAATATGACATCACTTATATGTGGAATCTAAAGAATAATACAAATGAACTTATTTACAAAATAGAGACAGACTCACAGACATAGAAAACAAGAAAACTTATGGTTAATAAATACAAAATAGATAAATAACAAGATCCTACTGTACAGCACAGGGAACCATACTCAATACACTGTAATAAACCACAATGGAAAATAATATGAAAAATTATATATTTATATATATATATATATAATATGTATATATATAACTGAATCACTTTGTTGTACACAAGAAAGTAACACAACATTGTAAATCAACTAGACTTCAAGTGAAAAAATGAACGGCAGTGTCTTAGTTTCCTTTCTGCGCAGTGGGAGCCAACGTGATTTGCTCATTCACTGTCTTGTTCTCAGGACTAAAGGCAGTATCAAGGGTGCAAGCTTTCGGGAGCCCTGCTCTGAGTCAGTGATGAGGGTTTATCTCTAGGACAACCTCATTCTGAGAGCCTGTCTCTGTAACAGTGGTGGGGCTTTATCTCCATGACATCCTCATTTTTGGTGCCTCTTCACTGTAACTCTGGTAAATCCCCCAGAATTGACTGAAAACTCAGCAGGAAATGTCTTAGAGAAGACACTTGCTAAGACTTCTGCTCTTGTCACATTATGTCCCAAGGAAAAAGTAATTCAAGAACTCCAGACTATACCCCCCAAACCACAATGTTCAATGCTAGGTCTCTGAAAATTCTAGTTCAATATGTTTATTTTGATCAGGTCCCAGGCTCCGTCCTTTTCAGTTTATTGATCATGGTGTGGATAAGGTACATTAGATTTGTCTTTAGAATTATCTCAGCGATCTATTTGTCAAAGAAGAAGTTGGCCCTCAGAAAGGGAAGAAAGTTGGGAGTTGCACATTGTAATAATGTCCAGGCTTATTGGTACCAAGGGCTGGATACATATATCGACATGTTACCTTCAGATGCCAGCGCCTCTGAGGGGATGGAAGGCAAGTCTGCAACCCTGAAAGCTTCCCTTTTGTAATGGGAAGTCTTTTCAACAAAATTCACTTTTGCTTGACCATGCCTTTTAGCTGGCTTCCCACATTAAAAGATTTGAAAAAGTAGGTCCCACTCCCAAGGTTTTTTGCCCCCAAGTTAATATAGGTGACCCCATCTTGATGAGTAACTGGGGTCGGGGTGAATGGTCTATGCTCATCATTTGTAGAAGAAAACTTTTTACTTTTAGAACGTACAAGATTCTCCATGGGGGTTCCGTTTTTAGACATTTATCCCATACACTATAATACCAAGATGCATCATAAAAATAAATGATTTTTTTACAAATATTTTAAATGTATAAGATGGACCGTTCCAACGGTGTGAAAAAAGGCAGCCCGACTGGAATTCCTGATGGATCCAGGGGCCAGACTGGGGTTAGCACCACGCTCCCTGAAACTGTAGTGTGCCATTTATCTGACTCCTGCTTCATCTGGAATCCAGACTGACAACACTCTTTGCAGCATCCTCCCAACCCCCACTTCTCACTCTCAAGAGCTCTTGTGAGCCTGGTTTCATGGCTCCATCTCATGCATTTTTTTGGTTGCTGGAATTTGGTGGCTAGCTTCTAGTTTCTATTTGAGGAAACAGATCTCTCTTTCCCACCTAGGAGTGTGTGAGTGGCTTAAGAACAGCTCATTTGATTAAGAGCACAACTCACTAGGCTTAATAACCCAGGGAGCTAGTTCAATAGTGACATTTAGAGGGGATGGCATGGGCACCTCTGCTCCAGGGACATGGCAGATGGGAACCACTCTATTAACGAGCCTTCCTGTTCACTGACAAAAAGTCTTCCAGAAAACTTCGCCATCAGCCTGTAATTATGTATGACCATCTCAGAGACTTTAGCAGAGGCCCATCTGAGAACCCATGGTAGAACTGTGGGAGGCTTCTGGAAACCAGGCAACGTATTCTTTGTACACCTAGTGCTGGTCATTTATTCATACTTCCAATCACTCACGCATGCCTCGAATACTTGAGCATCTACTATGTACCAGAAGGCACTGTTTGGGCTGAAACTACAGAGTTCAATAAAATATTTTTTTGCTTCAAAATTACCTTCTGGGGGGAGGCAAGCATGTATATAATTAAGTAAAATGGGAGGCATGGTGACTTCTAGTCTCTGTTTCCCTTTTCCATTTCATAAATGTCCTGGACCCAAATGCCCCCAGTCCTCAATGAGATCAAATATCAATGGCAAATTTTTGCCCAGTTCCTCCATAATGAGGACAAAAGCTGGGGTGGAAGGATCCCTGGGGACGAGGAAATGTCGGGAGACATGAGGACTGTATGTCCTACCTCTGTCCACACTTGGGTGTGTCCACAAGCCAGCCAAGCTGTGGCTTGAAGTTTCATTTCCTCGGCTGCGAAATGAGGCTACTGGTAACTTCTCCTGTCGCTGCATCAGAGAGAGAGTTTGATGCGAAAGAGCTGTGGAACGCTGTGGGACGGCTGCGTCAAGCCACTCGGAGCTTTACGCAAACTGGGAATGGTGTGAAGCAGCCGGGAGGCGACGGACGTTGACCTGATCTTCTTGAAAGTGATAGAAGCCACTGTAGGAAACGCACAAACCAACAACCTTTTTCAAGCAATGTAAGGGCGTGGCCCCTTTAGGGGGGGACACAAGAGGACCCTCGAAGCCCAGTTGAGAGCTGTGGGACTCCGCAGGGGTGAGCCGCGCTGCTTACAGCAGAAAGCCTCCGACAAGCCTAGAAGGCCGTGCGCGCACGTGGGCCCGCCCCTCTCCATCCTGCCCAGCTGAGCGTGGCCGGCGCACTTACAGCTTATCGTCTCTTCTAGTGAAACAAAGAGCACCATCTGCCCAACCACATTCCGCTTCCAGGAAACTGAAATGAGAGCGGATGTTGTCTTTCACTGCGTGTTTTCATTCTGTCTTCTTCGTTTCATGCCTCACTCTATTTTTGTTATCACACTCTTAGAAGAAAATATATACTTGGAGCTATTTTTTTTCCCCCCAAGTTACTCCCTGAATCTTCCAAAGCCTGAGTCTTCTCAAGTGCAAGGTGCCTGCCGCCCAGGAGAGGTGGCGAGCACTCCTGCGGTGTTTGCCAAAACAGGTCTCCAGGTGCCCTCACACCTGCCCTTCCACGGCAGGGGACACGACTTACTCCCCTCCTCCCCCCAGACCGTCAGCTCCCAGGAAATATGGATTGAGATTTTAACATCAGAAGCAGATCAGGAAGTACTCTGGGTGAGGGGGTCCCAGGAAACGTTTCAAAAGACCGAGGGTACCAGGGTGTGGCCCAGAGAGGGGCCTTTCTGTGAAAAGTCTTGCTGACATTGATCCTTGTAACCCAGCCTCCAAGACTGAGGGTCCCTAACAAGGCAAATAATCCCCCCAGGCCAGACGGACTCTAGAGTTCTGCCCAGTTTGAAAGCTCCATCCTACCTGAAAGAACAAGAGATTAATTCGTGAGCTTCAGGTCAGGAACCGGACAGACAGACAAGGCTGTGAAAGGACATCTGAGAATCTCCTAAGAAAGATGGCGGCCATGGATGGAACCTTGTCTCTGTCCTCGGTCTGTTTGTCTACACAACGCTGTGGTCAGCGCAGTCCTGTAGGTAACTACTTAACTGAGAACCTACCGGCTTGTCTTCAAGGACATTGGCTTTCATGGCAATAAGCTGCAAGGAGCGGCACAGACTGTGATTATGGGGAGAAAAACAGATGCAGGGGGATGGCAGCAGCACTAAGTCCCTGGGATGCATGATGAAGAGGAAAGATAAGGAACAGACCAACCTGATTTGGAAGGGGACCCTCAGGCTCAATGAGAGAAGAATCCTGGAAGTTTAGCTGCAAACTCACTCCAGCTCCACTGAACCTCCAGGTGACTGGAGCAGAGCTGAGCTCTGACTGCAGAAGGGGACCAGGATAAAGCTGGATGTCCAAGTCAGGGGCCAAGAGGGTGGACAAAGGACCAGAGGATGCACATCCCGCCCTGGCAGGAGCAGGAGGCAGCGAGACTTCACCCACCACACAGAAGGACTATGTGGCTGGCTGGACCAGCCGCAGCAAGATATTTTTATCCCATGAGAAGTGAGGATGCTGAAGATCTAGGCATCCTTTACTTGGCAGCATAGCCTGGGAAGATTCCCTAATTCCCCTGAGACTCATTTCCCCTCTTTTACAAAAACGAGACAAAGATAACAACAGTGCCCAGTCTCTCTGGCCACCCCCCTTTAAACCCGGGCAGCTGTAAGGCCGCAGTGTGATCATGTAATTTGTACAAAATGGCTTTGTAAACTGTGAAGTGCTGCTCCAACCACAGAGTCTGTCATCTTGTGCGGCGAGGAGCTGTCCCACGCTTGCTGTGCACGCTGGGAGTCGCACGGACCCGGGGCACCTCCAGTCTGATTGGGAAAGAAAGGGGAGAGAGCCAACAGCCTCAAGTAGCGAAGATTCTTGAACGCCCACTTCAACCGTGGCATTTTCACCTACTGCCCCTTCTTTCATTGTTGCTGGTTTTTTTTTTTAATTGTTTCTTTGGGGGGGGTAATTAGGTTTATTTATTTATTTAATCCACGTTCTTTTTCTTGAAGCATAGTTATTTATTTATTTTTTTTAACGGAGGGACTGGGGATTGAACCCGGGACCCCACACACGCTGGGCTACTCACTGTTGCTGTGTAAATGGTCTTCCGAGGAGGTCACCGCTCTCCTCCTTTTGGAGGTGAGGCTACATTGACAAGGGGCAGAGACACTAATTGGTGGACGCAGGATGGGACCAGAGTGTCCTGAGTCTCCCTGCCTTCGCAGGCTGGGCAGTGCTTCCTTGACCCACGGCGGGTAAGTGGGCATCAGTTTCAAGTTACATCCGGGCTCGCAGACACGGCGGTCATCTACAGTACCTGTGAAATCGACGTCGGAAACGGTGTCATTGTGCCACTTCCTCTCCTCCAGAGCACTCCAAACACACGCACCTTCAGTTTGCCAGCACCCATCGCCCCCGTCAAGGTCAGTGGGACAGATGACCTGTAACCGTTCTGCCAGGGAAGGGCAGGCAAAGAATTCTTCTCGTCAAAGATGCCAAGATCTGGAATGTGCGGCTCCTGTGGTCATGGAGAACAGGAGGAGAATGACCAGGACGTCATTTAAAGCTTGAGAAGAGAAAGGACTTCCCCTCTAGAGCCATCCGTTGCTCGGGAACGCTGCCCCAGGAGGTAGCAGTCTGTCTGGAGACACTCAAGCAAGGCTAGGGAGACTTTCTCTTGCATTTCAGGAGAGAATTTTGGGATCGGGTGAAAATGTAGACATAAGAGCTTATGATACATCATGTTAACAAGTGCAGTGCTAACCTACTCCACGTGACACTTTCTTCTTCATTGTAAAGACTTACACATCAGCAAGCGTTTCACACATTTATGCCTGGCCTGAGAGGTTAAGGGTCTTGCTCAAGGCCAGCCATATCGCCACCTCCTGAACACCAGTGCCAGGGCCCCTCGCTCACCCAGGCCACTCCTTGGTGGCACGGGTGATGGGGTGACTGTGACAGGTGCCACGTCCTGAATTCCTGGGTCCTCGAGGTCAAGGGTAGTAACTGGGGCTGTTGCTCTAGCACTTGGCACAGGGGTGAAGGTTTCAGCCCCTTAAATAAGGCTTTGTTGAGAATTTTCAGATTGTAGATTCAAACCCCTGTCTTCAAACCCTCTCACCAATGGTTCTGGCTCTATTCTCACGTGGCAAAGTTGTCTAAATCATCATCAGAGAAGTTGCAGGGAAGTTCTCTCCTGACACAAAGTAAAGACCCCTCTCTCCTCTCTTCTCCCCTCCCTCACACCCCTCCCTCCTTCCCACCTGCCTTCCGTCCCTCCATCCCTTCCTTCCTGCTGTTTGTCCGTCAGTAACGATGAAGCCCTTGACTAAGCACCTGAATTACAATGTGAAGAAGAAGGACAGGGCTCCTCACCATTGTGACTCAAGGTTAAGGATGAACATGAATGGATGACAAGACAAGGGGGGCTCAGTTCTCTGATGGTGAAGCACTAAGTCCAAAGGAGACAGTACAAGAAAGCAAGCCAGCCCTTGCAATGAGCAAGTTTAGTCTTCTGAAAAAGTTCACAACAATGTACCTCCAAGATCAGCAAGAGTTTCCAAGAAGGCCCAACAGCGGATAGACCCTCAGGAAACACTGTTTAAAGAGAAAGGTCTTGCTCTTTAAATCATTTTACCGTTTAAATAACCATTTCTGCCTCCCAGCCTATTTTTATGAAGAATCAAAACTTCCCGCTGTTTGGTGCTGGGACACGCTGATTAAGAAGATAAGTTTCTGCTCTCATGATGCTTGGAGACTGTTGCAAAGAATGAGGCTAGTGTGTTGGACTTCTGACCACAGTGGATAAAGGTGGACTTTTTGCTGGCGTGACACTTTTCATCTGAAGAAAGACTTTTAACATATTCAGAAAGGTCTTCCTTTACTGGTTGGGAAGACAACCCAAGAATCGAAGTGACTGGTTTGGGTAGATCCCTTTATTTTTCCCTGTTCACTAAAAATGTGTAGGTAGGAAGAAAAATCAGGGGCTGCATTTCAGTAGCCAGTTTCCTTTTGGAAGATAAGGGAAGGAGTTGATCTGTGATCTGGTGTTTGTGTAGCTGTTAGTAGCAACTGCTTTGGTTTGCTATGATTCAACTTCAATGCACGTGAAAAAAAAAGAGGTATTTTCGAGAGAAGAGAATGCTTTTTATGGTAAAAGAGATGATAAAAGAAGAGTGCCTTCTAATGCAGAGTGACAAAGAATTGCTCCCCGAATCCTTTCAAATAACAATAATAGTGACGCTTCCTGCGTGTTTCCGCTGTGCTCAGAACTCGTCCCAAAGCACTTTGACACAGTAACTCCCTGGGTCCTCATGACGCGCCCCGCCCTGCGCCCCAGCAGCGGTTACATTGCGGTGAACTTGTGGGCAGGTGTGTCCACCAGCGATTCAGGGTCCTCAGCTGTACAGGCGACTTGGGGCTTGGGAAAGAGGATCTTCTCAGTGACAGCTTTAGGTCCTCCTTGATCTTTTCATCAAAGTTGTGTGAAAATCCATTCAGGGTGGAGGAGGGGAAGACAGGTGGCAGGAAACACATCTGGTTTTGTGACCACACGTGACTTTAACCTTCCCTCACCTTTCTATGAGATGCGTGCGGAGAGTCCCAGACCCACAGATCAGGCTCATGTGTCCTTCGGGTTTGCAGGAAGCAAGTCCAGAAGAAATCTCCTGGGAGCCAGGCAGCAAGCCATCCTGGGGGCAGGTGGGAGCCTTGGCCTTGGCTACAGGTGGCAGTATTTTATTGCAAGGACAGACCTTTTGAAAGTCTTTTGAGTGATTTTTTTCTGAGTAGCCATGCTTCCCAGTGGAGGGTAAAAGCGTGTGTCCTGAGAGTTCATTAAATGTCAGCAAACCAACCTGACTGTTCTGTCTGTTTGCAAGGAGTTGCTGGAAATCATCTCACAGCCCCTGCCCTACCCTTTACATCCATGCCTGAGAAACAGGGCTCCTTTCCAAAGAGCTCATGTTTAGAGAGGCTGGTCCCTCTTCTCTTTAAACAGTGATGTTCAAGGGAGCCAACGCTGTTTGAGAAATTAACACCTAGTGTGAGAAATGAGTTCTTGATAACCAAGCTCTCTGGTAACCGGCCAGCATCAGTGAAGACTCCATCCTGTCTCATAGTTTTACCTTGTCATGCACAGCAAAACTCCACTCAGTGGAGGCACACGGGTTTTGGTCACACCAAGACGGGATTTCACCAGCTGGAGGGTGGCTCTTCATTTTATGACCAGTTTGTATGTGTGTGCATGTGTGGCGGGGGGCGCTGCACACACCCTCCCCTAGAGGCTAGATGTTGCTTTTCCCTGAAATAATAGAGCACAATTAAATAAAAGAGAATAAAATTCTGAGCGAGACTTCTGGTTAATAGGTCAAGATTTGTATGTGACATGGTCCCAACTCCAAGCCATCATTTTTATTCTGAGGACATGTGTCTTCCAAGGCTACCAGCCTTCCTGGACCCAGGTAGAAGAACGACAGGCTTCAGAAAGCTCTAGAACTGTCCTTTCTTTCCCTTCTAGAGAGCTTCAGTGCAACGTTTTTATTAAATATGTTTCTTACATACGTCCATTTGGATACAAAGCATCCTGTGAAACCACGTTGGATAAAAATTCAGAAACGCCCAGGAGGAAATCTAAAAGCATGTGACAACACAGCAAATGCCAGGGACAAGTCAGAACAAATTTCAAAACGTGCTCAATCCTTCTGAAGTCGATCTGAAACCTCCATTTCGTTCTCTCTCTCCTAAATACGTACACAATGTGTACATATGTACATATGTATGAGGATAATATGTATCATCTTTAATTCTTAGAGTTCATGGAAACTTGCACTGCTGGGGGAGTGGGTGAGCGCGCACACACACACACACACACACACACTGGTCCAGCAGCCCAGGGTTCCGTGAACTCTAAGAATTAAAGACGAAGTGACATTTCACTCATCAGAAGGGAAGTCCCCTAGCTTATGTAATAAAGGGGAAACATACCCTTAAGTTGTATTAAGTTTTTTTTTTTTTTACTAATCTGATGTGAATTAAAGCAAATAATAATCAAACTTGGAATCAGCTCTCTGACCAACGTAAACCAAAGCTGACTACAAACTGCTGTGAAGGACACATGTCCTCAGCCGAAGACATCCTGTGATGCAATCTACCCTTAAAAGGAAGCTGCGAGGTGAGTTTCTCCCTCCACCACGTGTCAGGGTGTCAGGGTCAGGGTGGTGGCGACAGGCACAGCCCCACCCCACAATTATAGGGTAGAGCAGAGTCTCTGTGGCAAAACTGCCAGGGTTCAAATCCTGACCTTGCCCCCCTCTCCCTGAGAATCCTTGGGTATCTTTCAACCCTTTCTGATCCTTGGTGTCCTCATGTATAAATAATCCCCTGCAAGGTTGTGGGGAGGAAGCCCGGCGATGATCCACAGGAAATGTGATCACTGGGAGAGTGCCGGGTGTGTAGTTGACCTTCCTAGCGTGTGAGCAGTTACCATCCTCTGGTTTTCATTTGCCTGAGAGAGTCGTAACAAAAGATAAGTTACCCGGTCAGACGAAAATATAAAGTACCTGCTTTTGAGCAGCTCAAGTGGCACCTCCTCCAGGCAGGCACCCCCGACTCTCTCAGAGGGGAGAAATCTGCTCTGCCCTCCTTTGCCCACAGCATGTCCCGTCGCCTGTGCCTCTGTTGTAGCTCTTATCCCACCTGCCTTGTCCCCGAGGCTGCAGCCTGTGCTCACTCCTGTGCGCCCTCAAGGCACACAGAAGTGCTACTCTCGTGCGCCAAGCCAAGCAGGTATCTAGATAAGGGGTACTCGGCTTGGTTGTGATGCACCATCATCTAAAATCCCAGAGATTCAGGCGTGATTCCTCAGCCTGTCCGCTTGCCTGTTTGTTCTCAGAACTGATTTCCTGCTGTGGGAAACTTCACACAGGAACGATCAGCGAGCAGAGCTGGGCAGAACATTTGTCTTTTTTTATCTGGGACCTTCTGAGTCTCCTTCTAAGAGATGGTCACCTAATGTGCCATTGGCATCAAACGTTACCAAGAACCAACACAGGCCTGGTGCTTCCTTTCAGTTAGAGCAAAAAAAGAAAAAAGAAAAACAAGAAAGAAAAAGAACAGAAAAGAAATTGTCACCTGCCATGAATATCATGAAAACAAATACTGGTGGGGCCAGGGGTGGGAATCTACAAATAACAACCCCCTGAAAGAAATTCCAGCGTCTAGTATGGACATGATTTAAATTTTCATGAACAATCAGCTGGTTCACACAAAGGCGGCAGCGATGGAAAAAGTAATAAATCGTAGGGGGAAGCCGTGACCTACTGGGGTCCCCCAGAGGACCCCTCTGACCGGGCTTCAGTGCCTGCTCCTTGTCGTGGGGAGCACTTCCTGCACTGGGATAATTATCTTTAAAAATTCATATCTGGAGCCACGGGCTGCCTCCTGGGATCAAGCACAGTACACTTTGCAAATTGAAAATAAGATAGCTGTTAGGAATATATACTTGCCTCTATGATTACCGAGGCAAACAAAGGCAAAACATTAATTTACATCTATTATAATAGAGAAACAAAGCCGGAGATAGTCCTCGCATCTCAGGCTAGAGATGAGTTTGCAAAGGTGACGTTTACGGAAGCTGAGACGGGTGATGGGCTGCAGAGGTGAGTGCTGGAGGGCCGGTGCTGAGCCCCTGTCCTGTCTAAGTCACCGCGTCCTCCCTACTCACCTCTTATAGACGAGGAGGCAGGTCCAGACGGAGGAGAGATGGGACGCTCTCCAGCCAGCAGGTTAGGAGCAGTAAGAACAGGTCTTTTCCAAATCCACACTTGAGTTTCAAATAAGACAGTGGCTATTAGATTTTGGTTTTTATTTAGAAGCTTGTTAGGAGCTCATCAAAACTCCTAAAATAATACATTTGGTTACAAAGTGAAGATTTGTGCCTAAGCCCTGTTGGACAGAGGAGAAAACAGAGGGTCAGAGACGCAAAGAAGTATTTAGCCGTTCTGGAGGCTCACCATGTCTGAGGCGCTGTTCCCACCGTGGTGGGTCCTGTTACAATTTTTCCCATTTCATGAATGAAATCGACATGCATAAGGTTAGGGAACTTGTCCAAAGTCACACGGACAGACCGCAGCACCACGCCCGTACCGGCGCCACTGTAGCGTGGATGCTCACGCCCCTCTCCTGGGGAAGTCTTTCCATAAGCTCAGCCTGGACCCTCCCTGTCAAGTTAAAGTCACCTTGTCTCAGAGTCTTTCCAACCAACAGGGAGAATCTACCTTCCCTTCATCCAGGCCTGCACCTCCGCTCTCACCAAGCCCCTCACGGTGTGGACACACGGGGCTGAACAATCTCAGTCACCAGCTGAGCTGGGTGGCGGGGCGGGGTAGGGGGGCTCCACGGCCCTCTTGGTCCAGACTCCAGTGTGAGTGCGGCTCCCGCTCTGCCTTCTTCACCCAGGCTTTCTTCTGTTTTATCAGAGTGTTGCTCCCTCCCTCATCATCCAGATCTTTCATCATCCCACCTGTCTGCATTTACCGCCCTGGGTCCTACCAGTGGCGGCCTCTGACATTCCAAACACAACCTGCTGATCCAACGATGCTGAGTTCACCCTTACTGTGAGCACTTCCTTGATGCAGTCCCATTGGTGACCTGGGTGAGTGGAGGAAGCGAGGGCAACTTCAGGATATTTACAAGGGTTTTGCAGTCTGACTTAAGGCGGGTCTTGCAATGCGGTGCCCTGATCAGGAGTGAAGATGGAAAGGGTCCGGATGGAACAGTTTAGGAGAAGTGGACCCAACACAATGAGGGTTTTGAGAAGTCTTGGGAGTGAACTATTGTTTGATGCTCTCTATTAAAAAGTAGACTCATTCGATGTCCTTTTATGGGGGGTTTTCAGGAAGTTCCTGGAATACATGATGAAGATATTTACAGCCTTTTTCCTTCCTGGACAAGGATCCCCTGGAAAAGCAAAGTCATGTTAATGTAGTCAGTAGACTGTGTGGGACAGCTAGTTTCATTTGTCACCCATGTAATCTCATGCCACCACCTCACATTGGATCCCACAGAAAGGCTACCCCTCTAGTGACCTCCAAGCTGCCCAAAGGACACTGGGCTTGGAAGGGGTAAAGCCTAGATTCTGGGCCTGACGATGCTGCCCTCTCACTGTAAGGCCTTGATGAATCACCCGGCCTCTATGACCCTCTGTTTTCTCTTCTGTCCAATGGGGGGTGGAGGCCAGCTTCCTCTTCATCCCACAGCCCTGTGACTAAGTTTATTTGCCTAAGGTTGAGGCGTTGGGTGGTGAAATGACTTCCTAGCAGAAACAGGAAAGAGGAGGAGGGAGGACACGAGAGAGAGGCAGGAGGGGCAGGCGTAGAAGGCTCTAGAACAGCAAGGTCCCCCTACTCAGGTCTGGAATTTTTAAGGGCTTTATCTGGTAGCAATGCACATGGCATTTACAAATTGGAAATAACTGTGTAAACTCTGATAAGATTGTCCCAGTAATACTGTAGCCAGAAACAGCTCACCGTGGCTCCCTTTCAATTAACCATTTAAATCACAGCCCGTACAAACCCCAACCCCTGCCGCCTCACAATAAAACAGAAAGTTAGTACCAGAGCCGAAGAGGTTTGATTCCCGCTGCTGAATCTGGATGATGCACAATCTTCCTCGTGGAGTCCACAGTCTAATGTCGCTCTTTGAAAGAACATTCCTTCAGCTGGTGGCAGAGATATCTCCCTCCCTCCTCCTCCTTCTGAGCTGAATGGTGATTCATTATAGATAACCCCTCCTGATTAATTTTGTTTTGACTTTAACTTTGACATTAAAAAAAAAATAAAAACTCTAATCGGCAAAATTCTCCCCTCTAACGTTCACCGCTAGGCTATTTTTAGCTGGCTTTGGTGTTTGATGCAGAAGAAGGGGGAAAAATAATCTAAATTTAGAAAGAAATTAAATTGTTGATTGTCATCCAAAGTCCTGGCTGTCAGATTAGAAAGTCATCGTGTTAGACCCTTTGTGATGAATAATAAATCAGTGATTTCCTTGAAATTCTTATTTGAGTTCTTTTCTTTCTGTCAACCGGAAGCATCAGAAGATGCGTCGGGGAGGCAGGCACAAGCTGGCTTATCCACACAAAGGCTTCTAAGTTGTGCAGCCATTCATCTGCAGGGATGAGGCGGCCAGCCTGGCCTCGGTGAAGGGACCGGTCAATTACCCGGGTACTTGGGCTGATGGAGGCGGCACCGTCCAGCTGCACAATGAGAGGCAAACAGGGTTGATTTGAATCCTGATTCAACCAGAGCTGGGATCCAACTAAGCTCCTTTGTTTCTTTGGGCCTCAGTGTTCACATCTACGAAATGGTTATCTATTCAATACCTGTTATAGAAGGACGACAAAGGATTAGGAATAACGCGTGGAAACTGTGAGCACAACATGCCACGTACGTAAGCGCCCAGGAAGTGGAAGCCGTTATCATAATTATAATAATTGGAGTGCTGTAGACAGTTCAGTAACCTGATCGTGCAGACTCTGCAGGGAAGCACAGGGAAGTCTGAAGGTGATTTTCATCTGTCCAGTTGGATAAAAGGTAATGAGTGTTTGGACATCCTTTCCATAGGCTAGACTCTGTCCCTTCAGTTTGAGGTCAAGGTTTCCCTCCCTTTCATGACATGAGGCACAGCTGTGTCCTACATAACTCTCCCACATCCTGATCACAGCTAAAGCTGGCAGAGGAAGGCTGAAATCAGACCCCTGGAGGAACAATCCAATGACTGAAATTAGACTAAGTGTGACCCATGGCCACTTAAAATTAGGCAGAGGCTTTGCTCCTGAGTCTCTGTACGTCATGTGCCTCCCTTGTAACTGTGCCCTGGCCCCTGTGGTGATTCCTCTCTTTTTCCCAGAGCCTGTGGAGAATACGGTGCCTGGACCAAACTTCCGGGTGGATCACCTATGGCCCCGCATTGTGGGAAGAAGTGACACATGGGAGGAAAAAGGAAGGAAGGAAGGTGGGAAGGAGAAAGGAGGAAGAGAAATCAGGGAGGTGGTGTAAGAGATCTTTATGGCAGGAGGCATTTTACAGATCTAGAGAATTATTTTGCGGTTGCTAAATCACAGAGACCAGGGCTTTTCCTTCTCTGTGCGTAGTGGTGCTGTGCAGATGGAAGATACCTAAGAAATGTCAGAGATTAATTCAAAAGGAATTTTAAATTTAAGTTTGGATAACAATAGTCATTTTTATCATTACTGGCAGCCTTTATTCTTCATAACGCATGCGCGGTGCTGTCTAATCTTTTTTTCTCAGGCATACTGCAAAGATTCCTTAATTCAAATTTAATAAATAACAGGGAGGGCTAAGAGCCACCAGACTCAGCCTTCTGCTCTGCCCTCAAGGCTGTGCTCCTCCGCCATCTTTGGTTCTGAGCATCACAAGAGCTCATTAACATTCAGAACAGGGACTTCTGCTTCCCAGGGACTCTTCCATCAAATGAACCCATCCAAGAACCCTGGAGTGGGATAGAGCTTGGCCCCCTCAGTCCTTTTTAGCTTGTGAGGGTCCTGCAGAACTAGCTTAGAACCTCTAAGTCCAACCACTTTCCAAAGCTGGGGATGCTGGTCTGAGAAGTTAAGTGCCCAGCCTAGGGTCGCTTAGCCGACTAGGGGTAAGACTCAGCTTAGAAAATGCATTTTTCAGAATCTCTGTGTAGGTCTCTTTGCATCCGGTTGCTTCCTCCTACCTCTAAAAGAAGGCATTTGAACTAGATCTCTCTAGAACGTGATCCTTCGGTCACAATGTCCGGACACGGACATTTGTTTCTTTCTAGGGGGCCTCACAGTATATAAATCTAAGCCAAGTGGAATTGGGGTAAATGGAGGCCTGGATTTAATGAAAAGCTCGTAAGTACCTCAAGACCCCATTCCTTTTCCCGAGAGGCAGAGGTCATGCGGAGCGAGTTCAGAGGTCGTGTTTCCAAAGATGGGGTGCTGCCAGCGGTCCCCGCTGGGTCCCCAGTTGCCTGGGCGGGGCCTGCAGTGTCGGAAGCTGCGTTGTCTTAGGACATAGGAGGTGTGCACTCAGTGTCTGAAGAATGAAGGGACGTGCCTTGGGATGAGCGAGATTGCACATTATCCTTAATTTGCTTCTTGGCGCCGTGGCCCATTGTGAGGTTCACCTCTTTGAAATCAAAGCTTCCTCTGCTATTGATTTTAGAATGAGCCATGTCACTATGGACATGGTGAGCCTGGAATAGGCACATTTAGCCTCAGTTTGTGAGCGCCCCTCTCATTAACCATCGTCTCTCCACCTGAGTAATGTCCACACCCGTGGCCCCAGATATATATTTAGACAGATTTGCATCAACATTGCATGGTTACACTTGACTTCCCCCTTTTTTTTAATTACGTAAAAAAAAATCACATTAAGCCGAATCTAATTACTGCAATGTATATTAGAAGCAGGGCACCATCAAAATTTTATTTAAATTAATCAGGTTTTGATTTAAGATATTAAATTCAAATTAATCATGTAAAAATGGAAATGATCCTTGACATGCTTCCAGCTGTGACTTCAGTCTGTTTTCTCGTGAGTCACTTTTGGGATGTCTTGCGGGGAACATTACAAAAATTCACGCCGGTGCTATTTCAATTAGAGTTATTTAGCAGGACAGATGTAAAGAATATGGTATAATTAAGAAGGAGCTGATGACATGGCTACAGATTTTCAGGATTAAACAGAGGGAAAAAAAATACATGAACTAAAGTGAAAACCTGACTCCTGGCCACGATGCCCAGTTCAAGTGCAGAGACGTTACGCATTCATTAAAGTCAGAAGGAAGATATGCAGAGACGTGGGACTTTTTCTCTGGAGCCATCTACAGACTCGTCCTCGTCGTTTGGTTTCAACTTTGAAGTTTCATTAACAACCCGGTACTAACCGATACGGCAATTCTCACCGTCCCTGAAATTATCTTTCCCCGTGGCAATCAAAGCCGTCGACTAATTTGATTCCAGGGCCATCAGAAAAGCTGTGAGAGTTAAAATAATACTTCAAGACCCATTTTAAATCAAATTGCATATATTGGCACATATAATATTGCACATATAAATCCATTTATTATTTATTCTCACGCACATATATTAGGTATGATGATATCAATAAATTCCTCAAAGAATGCTAATTTCTCATATTTATAATAAATATGACGGATTACAGAGTGTTTGTAATGCACTGACTCATTTTTCATCACCCTTAGATGGAGTGGGTGACAGTCCTTTATTCGTGGTGATGAGATGGGCTCATAAAGGTTATGCAATTCGCCCAAAGCCTCCTATCTAATCAGACACTCAGGACCAGGCCCGCCCATTCTCCTCGCCTGCCCACAGTGACTTGTTTTTCCCTCCACCCTCCGTAGCAGCCTCACCTCTGGATGAATTTAGTTTATTAAGGCCTCAGAAAACCCCAAGAGTCAGAATAGGAATTTAAGGGCCCACTTAGGGCACAACTGGTCAGAACAGAAATCCTTGCACGGTGATTACACGGCTGGGGCCCCTTGTTTGTTTCCAGAGATTTGGCTAAGCCCCAGAGAGGGACTGGGGCGGGGGGTTTCCTGCCAGAGGATGTGACTCAGTCTGGGTTTCAGAGTCTCAAATAATCAATATTTCCATGTAAAGTGCACTGTGTGTATCCTTTCTTGCATCCCCTCTGACAAACAGGGCTGCTCCCACGGATGTCATCTGGCCCCTCTGTCTTGCTCGGACATGCTGAGCCCCGGACTGAGGCTGCCCCGCCCTTCCCAGGGCAGAGTCCCTGGTTGTAGTTGCATCACTGGAATGGGAGGGTCTCAAGGGAAGGAACCCAGGCTGGTTTCTCATAAATAAACTTGACTCAGGAAGAATCAAGGGCCATGTCTTGTTGGTCTTTGGATTCTCACACTAGCATGGGGCTCAAAGCCCAGGGAGGTACCCAATAAATGTTTGTGCGGGGAGGAAGAGAGGGAGGGAGAGAAAGGATGAAAGCAAACTTCAGTGAATGAACGTTTCCACCTCTGAGTTGACATGACTGCTCCTTGTGAAGGAGGATGGAGGAGGCAGGCAGGAGACTCTCCCCTCTCCCCATCCCAACCCCCCTAATGACTGTCCAGTCGGGGCGATGGTCCCACCCATGGGCAGCTAGCCTTCCCCTGCACGTGTCTGGATTGATTGCAAAGTTGTAGAAAGCAGGTGATTCATTGACTGGTTCTGCTTCCCACTCATGATATAACTGTATGTAATTTTTCTTTCAAAATCACGTTTCACTGTTTAAAAAGGAATCAGGTAGGAGGTTAAAAAAATAACTTTTTTTTTTTCTTGGTGGAAAATGGTCTTTGTCAGTTAACCACAGCTGCCAATTTCTCAGAAATCCAATCGATCCAGTACAAGGAATGTTTCAGGTGCCAGGATAATGAGAATATATATTTTTCTGGTCTCCTTGGTTTTGACTTTTCAATCTCATTTTGGGTTCACATCCAGCACTGTCCAACTTGGTGAACGGGAAGGCTTTGTATCTGGACCTCGCTGCTTACAAACCGTGGGTCCTGGACATGATGGTCAGTTTCTCTGAGCCTCCGTCCCCCTAATCGTAAGTGCCTGGTTGTTTTGGCCACAACTTTCAACCCATCTTCATGGTGCTGTCTGCTTCCTCCTAGAAACCGGGTCTGGATTTTTGTGTTGTCACCGGCCCCAACCGTTCCTGATCTTGGAGCACAGCGGCCACAGTGGCTGAGTTCGTTCAGCTCCTCATCGTTACGGTGTTAATGGCTGACCAGGGCTTAGAACTTCCTTCTAAATTCTCAGGCTCCAGAAAGTCATGGTGGAGAGTGTGGTCTGCACTTTGTGAGTTTGGGTTAGAATCCTACTCTGTAACTTAAAGTTTTGGTGATGCTGGGCAAACACTACATTTTCTGATTCAGTTTCCTCATTTGTAAAATGGAGCAAGTGGCCTCTGTGTAGAAGAAAGCTTGCAGTGATTTGCTGAGAAAACATTTGGCCCTGCAGTCTTTAAAAAAAAAAAAAAAATATATATATATATATATGTGTGTGTGTGTGTGTGTGTGTGTGTATATATATATATATATACAGTCTGTTTACAATGTTGTGTTAATTTCTGGTGTCCAGCACAGTGATGTGGTTATACATATATATATTTCTTTTCACATTCTTTTTCGTCATAGGCTATTACAAGGTGTTGAATCTAGTTCCCTGTGCTCTACAGCAGGACCTTGCTGTTCTATCATCACCTCTGCTGCATCTTCCTTGATAGTCTTCAAATACACCAGGCAGGGCTCTGCCACAGGGCCTTTGCACTTCCTGTTCCCTCTGCCTGGAATGCTCTCCCCTCCGTCATCAACTCTTTTTTGCCACTTTACTCAGATGACCTTGGTGTCCTCTTGTCAGAGACTCCTTTCCTGATCATTCTCTCCTCCTTCCAGCATTTTCTATCCTATCATCCACCTTTATTTTTCTTCATAGCACTTGTCACCCTCTGAAATACTTAGTCTTACTTCTATAGTTCTCTCTTGCCTTCCGCCCCAGCCACCATTCGAGCAGGTACTTTCTCTCTTGTTCATGACTGTACCCTCAGGATGTCAGCATAGCTGACAAGCAGCAGGCACTCAATAAGCAGCTGCTGAATAAATATCTAGGTCTGAAATCAAGGGGAATATTCACCCCGAAAATGCAAACCATCCTGCATTCTATGAATCATCTTCTTTTTCGGGTGAACCCTGGCTTCAGTGGAAGAGAGTGAAACTCTTAGCTGCCACATCCATGGAGCTCTGTGCTCAGAGGGCTGCTAAGTGGCCCGAGTGTGCTCGTGTGAAGAGACAGTACATGGAGTGGCAGGAGAAGTGACTCGAAAGAGACAGAGGAAATGAGGCCTACTCTAACCACCAGGGCACAAGTGGGGAGGCTGAGCACGTGAGGACCACCCCCGCTAGCATGCTTCCTCCCGTTGTCCCCAGTCTGTCCATCAAGAGCCTGTCTTACACCTGAGCTCAGGGCGAGTCTCACATCAGCACCCTTGGCTCTTGGGAAGCCAAACTCTGTCCTATTTACTCAGCTCTCGTGGTCAGGGCTGTGCACCTCTGTGTGCAACGTCCCTGAGTGTTCCCCGAGAGGCGACAGCTAATTGATATCACAGAGGTCTGGGTGGCTCCCGCTAACTGCCGTGGCCTCTGCAGGCCTTGCCGTGTCATTACCTGCCCCCCGCCTGAGCTCCCTGGGGCCACATCCTACTCCAAGCTGAGGGCAGTGAACTCCAAAGAGGTGGAAGATTCACCACATCTTTGCATCAGGTCTGTAAATCACTCACAAAGAGCAGACGGAAATGTGGACCAGTTAGAGTGTCCCCAGGGGCCACACGCACGTGGTCCTTGCACGCGGAAGCCCACATCAGCCTCACAACGGTCCTGCAAGGGGAGATGCTTTAGCCACCTCTTCCCATCCTGCAACTGGGGAAACTGAGGCTTCCGTGATTTCCACGTTCCCAAGATGCCACAGGCCTCAGCTGCAGAAACCAGAATCGAGGTCAAGGTTGATCTGATCTCAAATGCCCACAACTGCCACTACCCAACATTGTGTGCAGGACTCGACTCCGAAGTGGGACTCGGGGGATGATTTACAGGCCCATGAGCCCTGTTCTGAAACCCACGGGGCCAGAAATCAGAACTTGGCAAGTTTTAGAAAGTTAATGTCTCATAATTGTACACCATGTAGCACCCCCCGGAGGGCTGTGGGGCAGCACCTACAGATAGAAAGCATGACTATTTCTGCAGCAAAATGTATGTATATTCCTACTATGTGGGAAGAAAAAAGACTATACATAGCTTTATATCCATTCTGTCAGTTTAGGGCAGGTTTTGCCACCAGATAAACGATAACAATGACTTTTGGTTTACAAAGCTTTTTTGAAATTGTGACTCTAGGATTATGGACTGGTCTGGGCTAAGAAGCAAGAGACGATTTTTTTTTTTTTTCCCATGTGACAGCGCAGCCCAAAGACCATGCACAGTTTCAGCTTATAAACTTGATGCTGTTTGCAAGTAGAATACAGCACAAAGCAGAGTAGGTCCTTCAGCAGAGCCGTGTGGGGCTGAGAGCCGTCAGCCTGTTAGGGGTCCAGGTGATGCTCTTACAGACACATCGCCCGACATCCGTGTGCATCGGAGTCACGCCGACCTCCTAGGGAGGCAGCTGGGGCCAAAGAGACGCCCAGCCCATGGCCTGACGCTCAGCAAACATTCTGCAGACAGTGCCTGTGCCTGTCATGGCCTGGAAGAGCCTAGTGACAGTCAGGTCAAACCTCCGTCAAATAACCAGGCTCATGTGCCGTGTACCAGGGCTTTCAGGAGGCGGTCACTCATTCCCCCAAGTCTTTCTCCAGTCAGCGTCTTGGTGACTCTGTGTGTTTCATTTGGAGCAGGTTTTAGAAGTCCCCTGGACCCGTGTGGCTCTCCGTTTTCAAAGCTCAAGCACCACCCTTGTTACAGACACGAAGGGTGGAGCGAGGCAGTGATCATAAGGAGACGGTGCTTTTTCTAAGACTTTAATTCAGAGCGTCCTCTCCAAAATCCGGAAGAATTTTCACCCCACGCCAGGCAGCTTACAAGAAAGAAACAGGCCTGTCTGTGTTTAGACCAGCGCCCTTACCGCAGGCCTGCCCTCGCGTGGGAGACAGGCTATTCTGTCAAGGCCCCGAGAAAACTTTCCTTCCTCCCATCTGATAGGGTTGCTACTTCCTTTACAGTGTGGAGAGCAAGAGGTGGGGCTCCCACCCCCCTGCCATGTGGTGAAGGCCAAGAGCAAGAAAAAAAAAGGCTGGGTTTTCGCAGAAACAGACCAGAGGCTGCAATTACGTAACCAAGTACAGCGCAGGCCAGCTCATGCTCACGGGCGGGTGGGAAGGCAGGCAATCCCAGGGCTTCCAGGCAGGGCTCCGCCTGCTGCTTGTCTGATTCCAGCTGCTGGAAGCCAAGTCTCCTGACATGCAGGGGAATGGGGAGGCTCCCTGTGGAATTCCAGCTCAGAAAGGACCTGCCACCTCAGTTATCTCATCCGTGAAGCGGGCCAGTTCGCAGGGCCTGGAGGACGTCAGGGTCTCAAGCATACAGCAGTGCAACTGTTAAACTGACCCTTCCTAATTGTGCATGATTTTGCAAACATAATCTCATCCCATCCTTCCCACCTGTGGCATTGGTTATTTGTATCTCCATTTACCAACAGGGAGACCAAGACACACGATCCTCAAACAATTTGCCCAAGATCACAGACGCAGCAAGTGATGGAAGGGAGGCCAGGTCTCAGGGCAGCTGACTCCACATTTGCATTAAGTCCATTTTAAAACTAAAATAACAACTACCAAGCCAATAACTGATAAATAGCAGGAACAGCAAGAAAATTGTTGTTCTTCCTATCAGAGCATCCAGCTTTGCAAAGACTGTGAGAAGTAAATACTCGATGTTCCTAGTGTTTTAAAGTATGCACTGTTCCCAGCCCAGGCTCGATGGCCAAGAAGAGCTTAGTTTACATCCAGATAGCATCCATCCTTGCAGGCAAAGTTGGACGTGCCCTTCCCAAGACAGGCAGGCGGCCCCAGGGCACCTCAGCGTGTCTACCCGGGGGACTCTCTGGGGTCTTGGAGGGGAGAAGGTTAACCTTCAAGACCATGCAGAGTGGGGACCTGTGTCTGTAACAGATTTGCCGGCTCCTGCCTTTTCAGGGCCAAGGGCAGCAGCTGGGCTTCCCCCAGGCCTGTTTCGCGCAGCCTCTGAAGCCAGCCTGGCTGCTGCCCTGGGAGCCTCCCGGCCACAGGTGAGGCTTCACGGCCCCAGCAATGCCCAGGGGGCCAATCAGGCCAGGCCTGCATGAGGTAAGATGGGAAGTCGCCCCGTGTGCTCTGGGCAGATCGATGTCACCATGGCTTTTAATTACCCCTCCTAGACCTCATCTCTTTTTCATGGCCTCTAATACGCCCCACAGGCAGCCCTGGGCGTGCAGATAAACAGCCACCCGGCGTGACCCGGCCCCCGAGGTGGTGCCCATCGTGGCCTCCCAGCCCAGGGAAGGGTGGTGTGACAAGACCCCGGCCCTGCTGAATGCCGATCCTGTGGACACCTAGAGCCTTCGAGGAGCTCCCATAGCCCTCCTTTCTTGAGGTGGAGACTTAGCACCATTCACTGAGGACCTACTGTGTGCCAGGTGGTAGACCCGGGGCTGTGGGACTACAGGGCTGGCCCGTGGCTTCCCCAGGCTCACCGCCTGCCCAGGGCCCTCTCGTCTCTGCCACTGCCCCTCCACACTCGCCTGTCACCCAGAGCAGCGCTCTCCGCCTAGGGCAATTTGGCCCCCATGGGATGTCTGACAAGCCTGGAGACATTTTCTGTTGTCACAACTAGAAACTAAGGGAGAGATGCTACTGGATCTAGTGGGTGGAGGCTGGGGACGCTGCTAACGTCCTGTGGGGCACAGGAAAGGCCACAGGACAGGCCACAGCAAAGAGTAATCCCATTCCAAATGTCAACAGGGCTGAAGGCAGAGGCCCTGGCCTGGGGGCCACCAACCAGCCCCTTTACCTGGTACGTGTAACTTTTTGTGTCGCTGGTGACTTCCCAGGTCACACCTCGTTGTCAGCAGCAGAAACCACTCACGGGTCTCCTGCCCACACCTGCTGCCTGCTTGTCCTATCACCTCGCCTCCCAATGTTCTTCACCCAGCAGCTGACACCCTGCGAGGAAGTCCTGCCTCTCCTCGGAAGGCGTGCCAGTGATCAGCCCTTCCACTCTGGGGACCCCGCAAGCTCGTACTCCTCCTCTACCTCCATGCCAGCAAACCAGCAGCTCACGGCATACTCCCGTGGCGTGGGTAATAATCACAGTTGATGTTCTGTGACTTGGGGATGGTTTGCTTTTTTAAATAAACTAGAAAGAGTCGGTGTCATGGCCCTAAGACGTCTCCCCAGCCCAGGAAGTTGCTGCTGTGTTTCTCTGCATAAGCGAGGACCCCGTGGCGCTGGGGTAGGACCCGTGTCTGGCAGCCCGCCCTCTCCACCCCCCTGGGCACACAGTGCCATGTGTCTGCAACAAGTAGTTCCTCAAGAAACACCTGCTGTGTGGACAAACCCATCTGTGGGGAGAGAGGAGAGTCCAGGCTGGGCTCTCCCGTGGGTGGGGGACAATGGCTGTCTCATTCTTCCAGCTCCTGCAGCTTCACAAATGTTTGCTAAATTCCACCCCCATGTGCTGCCGGCTCCTGGCCTCCCAGATCTCCTTCTACCTCTAGAGGACAAGCATGAATGCCTGAGCCCTGCAAGTGTCAAAGTCTCACCGAAGGGCTTCAGGGAGCTCAGAAACCTTACCTGAGGGGAACATCGTTTTTATTCTTCTTTAAAAAAGAAGGAAAGAGGAGAAGCAACTGGTCTAAGGTCATCAGCTAAGGAGTGATGGGACCAGGATTACCTCTAATAAGGCCGGAAGCTCGTCCAAACTTACCGGGTTGACGGCCCTTCTGTGGCACCTAAGTCAGTGCGCTTTGATGATACACGACTCCATTCAGGGCCAGGCCAGGGCCAAGAGGTGGTGGACTGGACTTGGTCCCTGCCTGATGTCACCTCTCTTCCAGCAGCTTACAGCGGGTGACAGCAGCTTCCCAGGCCCACAGGGACGCAGGCCTGAGGCTCACACAGGCCTCGGCTGCCCCAGTCCACCCACCTCGCCTTGGCCTGGGACCCCCGGATGAGAAGACAGGGGTCCCGCTGGACCAGGCAGGGGCTGCCAGCCTTTCATGACTTCCTTCTAAGGTTACTTCTATGTGAATTCAAGGGTGGAGGCTTTCGGTCTCACTTTAGCTCCTAAATTCTCTGTTATCTGCTCCCCATGCAAAGTCCAGGGTCTTCCCTGGGGGATACTTTTTGTCCCGCCCATCCCTGGAGGCCCCTGTGCCCTGGGGGGGGGGCCCACAAAGCCGTTACTTGGGGGGGAGTCACTTACTCCCTCTGAGCCCCAGGTTCTTAAACCAGTGAGATGGGGAGAGTAAAGGAACTCCCTCAGGGTGCGGGTGCGAGGGGCCCCGGCTTAGAGCAGGGGAGACACAGAGCCGGTGCCCAGAACAGGCCGAGGCTCGGACCTCCGGAACACGGTGGCTGCATCCTGCTTCCACACTTTTACACACCTGTTCCTTCCTCCTGGCTGACATTTGTCAAGTACAGACCAGCGGTGGCCAGGAAGAACTGCCCAGCTCCAGTCTAGTGGGGCTGCATGACTCCAGCAGGACCTATGCGTGGAACAGGACGGGTCCAAGCCAGGTTCCAGGTGGTGGTGCCTCCTGGGTCTGTCGTGTGGGTTCAACTGCGCTGCCCCCGACCCCGTAACAGGACTGGGGAACCATGGCAGATGGTCCCTGAAACCTTGTGTAAGACCCTTCCAGGTGTCCTGGTCACCAGCTTATCTTGTCACGTCATCTTCACGGCGGAAGAGGGAACCTCTCCTGTCTGTGTCTAGCATTTGGAGTCTGGGGCTGGCTCTGAACTTGATCTTCGTTGGGGTTCTCATTCCTTCTGGTTTCTTAGAAACTAAGTTCATTCTTTTTTTTTTTTAATTTGGTTAGTCAGATAAGTAGTTAGCTGGGTGGTCATTGATTAGTTAGACTTACAGAAATAAGGGAAAATAATCTGCGTTTGTTTAGGAGAGATTTAGTACATAAATAGCTTATCACAATTTAATTTGAAAATATCCGAGTTTATCTGAGGCTAATATTCTCTCAGGAAGAAATTCTGGACAATTTGAAAAAAAAAAAGTAGGAATTTAGACACTAAATATAGATTTATTAAAAAAAATTAAAAAAAATTGGGGGGTGGTAAGTAGGTTTGTTTGTTTATTTTTTTTAATGGAAGTTCTGAGGATTGAACCCAGGGCCTCAGGCATGCTCAGCACATGCTTTACCACTGAGGTGTACCCTCGTCCCAAATACAGGTCTATATACAAAGCTTTTCTCCCTCACGCCCTCTCTTCTTTCCCTTGCCCTCCTGCATACGTGTCGGAACCCAGCCTGGATGATATTTAGGGAAGAAGGATTCCTATCTGCTGAAGATCCATTTTGCACCACAGTTGCTGCGGGGAACTCCGTTACCAGACGTCACCCTCTGAGAGGAGCCTCACGTCCCCACTTTTGCACAGATGTTCCCTTTTGCCCAGGTTCATAGAGCTTGCCAGTCACAGAGCTCAGTTTCCACCCAGAACAGTCTGCCCTCAAAACTGACGTGCGCGCCTCCGAAGATACACTCACGGGGGGTCAAGGAAGGACGGGGAGCCCTGGGTGATGGTTTCCTCCCTGTTCAGCTGCACCAGTGGAACGCTGTGAGCTTTCACCTCGATTTGAAATTTGGATGATGGAGGGGACTTCGGGGGGCTTTCCCACAATGGGAGTAGTGGACATGGTGCGTCCTTTGAAGCTGGGTAGCCAAACCCTTAAATACGTCTTCTGGTTCCTCGAAGAAACAGATTCTTCCTTCTGCTACAAAAGGCGGAAACTGAACTCTGGGGGTCCCTGACTGGCCTGGGCATCGTCAGCATCCCTTCCCCTCTCGGTGCTGAGCACAATGCTTGGCCTGTCGGGGTTGCTGGAGACCCACGAAGGACCCCTCCCTTCCCATCCCCTCCCCTCCCCTTCCCTCCCCTTCCTCCGCTCTCAAGGTCTCCCCTTCACATTGTGTGTGTTTTGATAACACCTTAATACGAACCCCTTACACCTTTGCACCTCCCGGCAGTTACAACGTTCACACCTGCTCCCACATCTGAGCTCCTCCGAAGCACAGGACAGCAGCTGTGTCCCCAGCTGACAGGCCAGCAAAGAGTCCTTGGGACCCTGGTCATTCCTATTCCTACTCCTCTAAAGTTCTGCTTTTCTAACAACGTTTCTGCTTCCACAAACTCACCTGCCGTGTATTTACCTTTCCTGGAATTTGATTTTTTGGTTGAACGTGGTAGAAGGGACAGGAGCTAAATGACTCACCTCATGTACAAATTCTAAGAAAAGATGTCACCAGTACTGTCTCCCTCCCCCCATCCTGGGAGACCCCCACTGTTTCAAGCCCCTCAAAGAGACACTGCTGGTTAGTCATCTCCTTTGCTGCTGTAACGCTGCCCTCGTCCTGGCCGGGTTTGCAGGCTCGCCCTGGAAAGCTCCACTTAGGGGGGAGTGCCAGCAGAGCAAACCACAAGTCGTGGTGTCAACTGGCTGAACACCCACCCCAGCGCCGGGGCGGTGTCTCAGGGGCCACAGCGGCACATCTGCTTGTGGCTGGGGACAGGGGGTCAGCAAGGCTGAGTCTGAGCATGAAGGCCACTGGGCTCTGGGAACACAAGAAGGACGGTGCCGGCTGCCGGCCCGCCACGGGCTGAGGATTCTCCCGCGCGCAGGATTCCCTCCCGACAACGCGGCCACCGTGCCGTTCATCTGAACTTGATTTTTAAACCTAGATCACTCTTAAAGTAACTTTTTGAGAGAGGTCTGGATGCAGAATTATATTTTGAAATATTAGGTTTATCAAAGGAATTTATCATGGAAACCGGTGTGGATCCTCACCAGGGAGGAACAGTGTGGGCCACCGTGACCTTGACCCATGTTTGCCGGCGCCACCAGCTGGCTGGTCCTAGCTCTCCGGGCGTTCACGGGGGAAACTCTCCTCCAGCACAGCCAGGCTGAGGACAAAGAGGGAAGGGGCAGGCGCGCATCCCTGGTGGGGCCTGATGCCCGGCACGTGCTCCACATGCCCCCCACCAAGGCTGTTTCTGTGGGGTTGTGGCAGGAGCCGGGGACAGAAAGCTCTCCTTCTCTGGCCAAATTTTCTAGAAAATGTTATCTCCATTTACAATGCAAAAAAAAAAAAAAAATAATCAAAGTTCACGTCCAGCTTCCTCCATAGGCTTGCTAAGTTGTGATGAGAGGGGTGACCCTGTGGGTTTGGCTCGTAAATGCTGAGCCTCCCTGCCCCCACCTTGCACCACGACACTCCTTGCTGTCTGTCAACTGAGGAGCGTGCTCTCCCTCCTCTCCTGGGCCAGCAAGTAGGCCTGCCACTGGCCAGGGTTGTTTGTCGCTGATGGCCGTGCAAAATCAAGGGGAAGCAGTCTGCTTTTCTGCAGAAGGAAGCCAAGGACCTGCTTGGAAACCTTCCCTCTTGGAGGCGTCGTTGGTGGGGTCTTTCTTGGAGGAAGAGAATGAGGGGAAGTGGTCGTCCGTTGGGAGGGTATGCAGGACCGGGGCCTCCGTGTCAGGGCCCGGATGGGAGGATGCTGGCCTTCAGGACATGCGGCCAGTCTGTGTCCAACAGGTCCCCAGTCATTCAGAAGAATTAGACTGACATCTGGGGATGATTTATAACCATTGTTTATTTGATGCAACAATAAAACTCCAGAGTTTGGCAAGGCGACGGAGGACTCCAGGCCCCAAATGTGAACGTGATATTGTTGAGTTAAAGAAAATGCATCTATAAATCACATCACACGTCCTTATGGGATTTCAGATGAACGTTCTCAAGTTGACAACATTTTGGACTTCAAAACCAGCGCTATGAAATGGTCACAAGGAAAAAAACATAATTGCACAAACAAAACAAATTAGAAAAATTGAGGAAGGGCAGGTGGAAAGGGAGACTTTGTAGAGCGTTCTCCTTTCTGTATGTGTGAATTCCAGGGGGGGAAGGGAACCAAGAGGACATTTTGGCAAGATGGATCGTTAGGACACCTGGGGATCACTGAGCATTGACTGTCGGCCAGGTGCGATGCTGGGTGCTTCTGAGGAGCATCTTCCTTGATCCTCACAAAAGCACAACGAGGTAAGTCCTGCATTACAGGTGAGACAAAGCACAGAGACGTGATCTAATCACCCGGGTGGCCTAGCTTTCCACCGGTGGAGAGGAGATCCCAGCCCGGGCAGGCTGAACCCATGCCCCGTACACCCAACTCACTGTCCAGGTGGAGCAGATATGAAGGAAGAGCCCTATTCCTTATTGCCTGAGTGTCCATCACCCTCACCCCCTCCCAGCTGGGCTCAGCACCTGCATTTGCAGGACGGGGTGATGAGACAAACTCATTTCACAGAGTTGTCATGGGGATAACCTTTGACTTCGTCTGATCAAAATGTCAGTCTACCACCATGCTTACTGCCTAGGAGCCTCTCAAGGGTTTTCCTCTTCTTCCTTGACTTGGGCTTGCTGTCAGCAAGCTGGATGTCATTTTATGGATGGACACTGGCTACCAGAGCTGTCAGGAAATCATCCGATGCATGAGGTGATGGTTCCTTGGTTAATACCCAGTTGGATAATGGGTGATGTTTGGAATTCTATGTTGTGGTTGACCTGGGCAGGAGAGACAATCTCTTTCTGGAAAGTCATTCATTCAAGGCTCATCCAAGGTCAATGACAATGGTCCTGCCAAATGGCCCATCCATCTGATCAGAAATCACACTGGGCGGGGCAGCATGAAAGGGACTGGGGGTGGGAACATTTGCTCAGTGCCTGAGTTGCCAACAAATGAGACTGTGGCCACATGTGCCTTAGTTCAGGGCAGGCTTCACCTGGATTGGTGAGTCCTGGATTGGGTTCCCAGCCCATATGAACTGGGCTGGGGCTCCCAGCTTCTCACAGCCCATGGCTCATCCATTCAGCTGACGGCCGTCAGCACTGCACACTGTTAGTCACTTAGGATGGTCCCCTAGGATTTGGTAAAGCACTCAGAGTAAAACTGGCTCATAATTTATTGCAAATTGATACACATGCATTGCAAAAAACTCGAACAATATAAAATGGGTGTAGAAGGGAAATTCTCTTTTGCAGCAGGGGAGACCACTGTTAATTGTTTGTAGTCATCCTTCCAGAAATAGACTGCACATTATCGAGCATATGTTTGTCCCTTTGTGTGATATGCTGTCTCGCCTATTTTTTTGTTTTGTTTTTCTCATTAGCAATAGTTTGTTGACTGCCTTGTATCGGCACACTTAGAGTGATCTCTCGTTCTCTCTCTCTTTTTTGTTTTTCCATGACTGCATAGTTCTCTTTTGAGTGACTGGATTATCATATAGTTAGTAATTCCTGTTTAGCTGAATATTCGGGTTATAAAAGATTTTCCGCATTATAACTCATGCTTCAATAAACATATCCTTAGACATTTTGCATATAGGTGTGAAAATATCTGAAGAATAAAAACGCAAGCTCTGTACACTTAATTTTCATCAAATATTGCTGAATTGTCCCTTAGAAAGTTTAGGTGAATTTAAGTTTCATGTGGCAGGATCTATTTCTCATCCCCTTGCCAACACTTTCAATCTTTATGACTTTTAATCTTTATGACTTTTAATCTTTAATCTTTATTCTGATAGATGAATTGATCTCCTTGCTATTTTAATTTGAGTTGCACTGTTGGTGAGAGTCAGAATCTTCTGGCCATAAGCAATGGATATTTCCCTGTATGTCCACTGCCAGCCCGTCTCCTTTGCACATGGCAAGCTTTCTCTCCTGTTCGGTAATTGTTGGTATAGACATTTAAAAATCCTGGATTTTCAGGTTTATCAAACCTTTTTTTCCCAACATTTTTTATTGATTTATAATTATTTTACAACGTTGTGTCAAATTCTAGTGTTCAGCACAATTTTTCAGACATACATGGACATATACACACTCATTATCACATTTAGCTACCATAAGATTTCGTGTATCTTTCCCTGTGCTATACAGTATAATCTTGTTTATCTGTTCTACAATTTTGAAATCCCAGTCTATCCCTTCCCACCCTCCGCCTTTTGTATCCTTTTTAGATTCCCTATTCAATGTCTCCCCATGACAAGATTATAACAAAACATGCTTTCCTGTATTTTATCCAATCCTCTTCTTTTCGTTTATCTTTTATACATTTTAAATAATTGAGTTATTTTTTAATAGCAGTGTTCTTCCACCCCGCCCCCCCCCCCCAAAAACTGCAATGCCCAGGTCCAGCTGGGGTGAGGGAAATAAGTAAGGCTTTTGCTTCAGCCCATCCTTACAGTTTAGTGGGAAGAGGTGTCCCCCCTTCCTGGTCACAACAGGAGCAGCGGTGGGAAAATGCTCGGGGGAGGGCGGGGTCCGCAGCAGACTCAGGGTAGCTCCGTTTGCCTCCTCCCTCATATTCCATTTCACCACCTCTGCTCGGAACTTCTTGTGGGGAGTACTTGACTGCTCACATGTTAGAGGAGCTTTATTTTGTGGTTGGTTCCCCAGAAAATATTTTATTTTTCTTACTCCAAATTTTGTGGGATTACTCTGGCCAAGCTCTAAACAGATCAGCTATCTTCAAGTCCTAGGAATAGCTCTCTTGAGATGGAGCTTTGACACAAATAACATGTGGGTGGGAAATTATCTAACGGCTCTCGGATTAGTCAGGAGCAGTCTGGGATGACTCAAATGACTGCGGACATCAAAGGGAAGTGGACCCTTGGAAGGAAAAGAGAGCCTGGAAGACAGCAAGACACTGGCGTTTGGACTGAGCAAGCAGAAAGGCGTTTCCAGGAAAACCAGGTCTAGCCTTCAAAGCAGCTTTACTGGTAGCAAAGCAGAGTGTCTGTCTCTGAGACATTCACATTCCAGGAGCTGCCTTGGGTCTGGGGGGCTCAGAGGATGCTCCGTGGAGCCCACTGTGAGCTCACAGAGGCCAGGAGGCTGTTGGGGTGGGCAGTTCCAGGCTCGTGCTTGGAAACCAGCACCAGTTTCCAAATTCACCACTTACCAACCCCAGGTCCGGGGCAATCTGCGGATCCCTGAGCTTTGTTCCCCACTCACCCAAACCCACCTCTAGGTCCTCTTCTGCATGGCTAACCCCACCAGGTCCTCCAGAGAATAAAGGGTCTTCTTACCATCGGGAAGAAGACAATCGTGGAGGCAAATTCTGGAAGTCCTCCCAGCATTTTGATATAAAAGGAGAACTGTCTTTTAGAGTTGTTACAAGGATTACAGAGCACTCAGTGCACGTAGAAAGTGCCCAGTGATTCACTGATATGTATGATCATTAGTGGGGATACGGGCATGAAAAAAGATGGCATCTAGAAACTCAGGGAGTGCCATTACCAAGAGGTGAAGGAAGGGCTGCTAGGGGTCTTTAGAGGGGGTCTCAAATGTGTCTTGAGGGGTAAATGGAGATTGCACAGAAGAGCAAAGGTTTTGAAGGATGAATAAGAGTTTGCCATAAAAAAAAGTGGGGTAGGGAGAAAGAGAGAATTCCAGGTAGAGGGGACATCACAGGCAGGAGGTAAGTTTGTAGGAAGAACAATGTGTGTGTCTGCCTGTGTGTGGAGGGCACGGGGTGGGTCAGAGGACACCAGAGCTCACAGCAACAGTCCTGGGCTCCCTGGAGCCATGAGCCACTGCAACTTTGGGTGAGCCCAGGACAGGATACCGGGACAGAGGGCACCGAGAAGGTAAGGCGCTCCCAGGCATCACTGCTCCTTCCCAGACCCTGCTGTGCCAGAAAGTCGTCCCAAAGCCTGTGCCCCTCCCCCTTCCTGTGCTCCCCACCCTCCCCAGAACAGGACAGACTGCTGTGCTCAAACCCCAGACCTGCCACTGTCACTCTTTAACCTTCAGCAAGGTATATAACTCTCTTTCTGCCCCAGTGCGCTCGACACATAAGTGTCCTGCTGGACAGGTCCTGAGCATGTGTCAGGAGGGATCAAGGGACCCTCCCTGAGGAAGGTGATTTGATGTGACTCTTTTCCAGGCATGCGTGAGGGGGTCCTGGGGCCAGGTCCCTTCTGGATCTCCCCGTTCTCTCCCACAGGGCGAGGAAGGCTGCACATTCACAACCAGCACCCCCTCTCATCCAGATGCTGCCCTCGCCTCCACCAGCATTTGAATAACCCAGCTCCGGCGGGAGGTGGGGCGGGTGGTAGGCACTCCCTGCCTCGCCGGCCCCCCTGGACGCTGGTGCCGCTGCATAATGATCTGGGTTGGCTCGGAAGGAGGAAACGGGGGTTCAAAATGTATGAGTTCATTTTTATATTCTACGAAGAAAATTTATTCAGTGTGATGCTCAGCAGCGAGTGCCGTAAAGCACCTTAATCCCTGGTTGAAGAAAGGTAATACCTTGACAGATGTGCGCCTCCTACTTTCCTCCCGGCCATGTTTCAACAACAAACCTTTATTTCTGCTTCTCGGCTGTAGCAGGGAAGAGAAAAATATGAGGGGAGCAATAAAGCAGTCAGAAATCTCAGGAGCCAGGCGGCGATGCAATCGTAATGACAGATTTTTAATGTGGCGGGAGAGATTGACAGGGAAATGTCTTCGGAGCAAACGCTTGCCAGATGGAATGCAAACGGTTTATTGGAGTAGAGAGGGGCAGCTGAACCACGGCGAGAGCGGGTGGAAGGTGGTCTTCCCGGCTTCTGCGAGGAGACTCGCCAGAGAGGGGGGTGGCCGGAGGGAGAGGGAAGACAACAAAATAAATCAATTCATTGAGAAAAGAAGAGAGAAAGGCCTTGAGGTAGACCCCAGATATGCCTTTCAGAAACGGGATCGGCGTGTCCTCAGACCCCAACTTGCAGCCAAGTGTGAGGTCCCCAGAAGCTGGGCCAGGGGAGAGGACCACATTTGGAGGTAGGAAGATCTGGGTTTGCGGCTACAGCTGGTGAAATTGATAATGTTCTATCGACTCTTGAAGCTCGTGTTTTCCGGTAACTTTGAGTCCTTCCTACGGTGCAGGTGTCTTTCGTTCTACAATCATTTTTAGCATCTATTTGGTGTTAGCTCATGAACCAGGCACTGCAGATAAAAAGCGAAGAACAGCTCTGTCCGGAAGATTTTCAATGAGATGCATGTGCATAGCAGTTTTTAAATTTGATCTCTGTGAGAAGCAGTATAATTTATTATTAAAATTATATCGTGTGTGAGTATAAAAATATATATCTATGATCTCTCTGTCCACCCATCCATGCTATTCATCCACCTGTTCAGCTGTCCATCCATCTATCCACCCTTTTTTCCTTCCTTTTAAAATCAGTTTCCTGTATACAACTCATAATCTGTTGGAAGTGGCTGAAAATGGTAATACAATAAAATGGTAATACAATAAAAGCGTCTGATACCACTTCAAACAGGAAGAGTAGGAAAACTATTTTGTTAAATTCTGCAAAATAATCAAGTATTAATAATATGCTTGAGTCCCAAAAGATGGTATTAATGAAGGGCCACATCTGTTTAAGTAGATGTAGCTCTGATGGAAAAGAGTGAATAACGCAAAAAAAAAAAAAAGTTAAGTGAATATTTAAGACATCCTTAAGGCCATGTCCAAGATGCTAGTGCTCTGAGCTACCCCAATATCCTGATTCAAGTTCGGGGATTCCAACATTGTCATGAACCAGCTCCGACCTTGAGCAGATCACTTTTTTCCTGGCCTCAGCTTCCCAAGCTTGTAAAATCAGGTAGGGTGTATTGAATGGATATATCACAACTTACAGGTAACACGGGTCCCCACGTGTTTTTGTTGCTAATATTTTAAGGATGCGAAGTGCAGGTTTCTGCCAGTGGATACTCTCAAGGCTAACAGTCACTTTAAAACAACAAAGCAGCGGAATGTCATGCATAAGTGGAATGTGCTTTTACAATATCTAATGCAATAAACATACTTTTCTTAAACAATCCATGACAGATGAATTCATCTTCCCTTTAGAAAACTCCAATCAAACGTAAAGACGTCCCTTTTCAGCACCAGGAGCTACAACCCTCCTTATCCTCGGAAACAAATGAAACTTCACGTTCCCAGGGATGGCAAGTCAAGTTGAAACCTGTTGTCACAGCCCTGCGGAAAATGTAGATCCGTAAGATTTCATGCCAGACGCTGAGTGCCAGACATCTTGCAGGGGGGCGAGGAGGGGGCGGGAGGGTAGAAAAACAGGGGTTAAATAGGACAGAATGGGAGAAAGTAAAATCACACTCCTCGCCATGCAGACAGCGTTCTTCTCTGACGCGTCCGTGATACTGATCTCAGCCAAGAAGAAGGTTCATGATGAGAAGTGCCGGGAGCCCCGTGGGGTAGAAGGTGTTTTGTGTTAGGACTGGCTTGGAGAAAAGGGGCGTTTTTAATCACTTTGCATACGACTCTATTTTCCAGCTCCATAGAGTGTTGGGGGCTTTAGCGTCTGAGAAAAAGGAAATAACCAAAGCAGCGTGCGACGCAAAGTTGTGTTTGCACCATGAGCATCTGGCGTGTTTTCTGTTCACGTTTCATCCTGCCCGGTCTTACGGTCTCCGAGGAAATAGCCTGAAGCCTCCTGATCTGTTCAGCCCAGTGTTTTCACTTTTGTCTTAAAACAAATGGCCAAATAAACACATGATTTTTTTTTTCCCATAGACTCCTGTTCTTTGGAGCTCTCATATTGTCCTGTTTAAATTTACTTCTTAAAACATTAAAATCCTGCTTGGTGTGAGAATCTGGCTGAGTAAGGACGTGTTGGTCCAGAAAATAAATAAGGTAAAGTCTTGGTTTAGTTTAGATGAAAAGCTTTAGAAGACACACACACACAAATTTACACAGCTTAGTTTTTAGAATATATGCAATTGGCTTTTTTGGGTTCATTAAAAAGGAACCAATAGGCACCATAATAACTTCCTGCTTTGATTTTGCACTGCCACCTCAAACTCCTGATGAGAGTTTTATATTCAAAACCTATTGGGAAAAGCCTCTTCCCATTCTCTTCTGCAAGAAAGAACAGTGAGTTTAGCGTCAGACGGCTTGTTCTGACTCTGATCCATTCCTGAGATGTGACTGTAGGTAAACTGGTTGGGTTATCAGACCCTCAACATACTCACCTAGAAAATTGGTGCAAGATTGGCACAACACCATCCTGGGGAGAATCCCAGGAGAGAGGCGTGTGAGTGAGTCTGCACACCATAACTCGACATGCACACGCGGAACCTATAGTTATCCCTAGTAGTGATCCTGAATAATTATCCTGTTACCACCGATGGTGAGGACAACGTTTTCTCACGTGCTGCTTTCTGAGTAACTCAAGGGTCATTTACAAATTTCTAGAAGGACATCTTGATCGATAGAGCCTTGAACGATTTGGGCTCAGAAGCAAAATATTTCAGTCATGTGGACAGTTTCCATATTCTGCCTGTTCTCATTTTCTCTTTGTCTCCGGTCAGGACCCAGAGCGACATCTATTCCAAGGGGATTTAGCAATCATTCATTTAACTTTGTCCCATTTTTGTTTAAAGAAAGAAGGCATCATGGAATGGCGAACAATTGGGGGGTGGGGTGGGTAATTTCACTCCTCTCACTGCCCTCTATCACTCTGGGACATCGCCCAGAACTAGCCTGAGAATTAAACTAGGATCGCACAGTGGAAGATAGTTGTTTGTATGTTGAAAACCCTGTGAAGTGAAGCCCGTTTGAGCTGAATGGGGTTGAGGTCCTGCTGGATTCCTCCTAACACCTGGGCACTTCAGTTTTCCCCACGGTGGCTGAGGGGCTTTCCAAAGTCCTTTCCTCCCCGTCAGAGCCTAGAATTGAGCTCTTCCATATTGTGAAAAACTAAATTTGGAAAATGGTCCAGGAACCATTTTATTTTATTGCTCCTAGTTATTAAGAAATCAAACGCTGAGGCTGCTGCAACGTATAAATCAACTAATTTTTTAAATGGAATCAATAGCTAGGTTTGGATCTGCCATCTATGTCCATAGTGTTTGCTTTTTGTTGTTGTTGTTGTTGTTGTTTTAATTTTAAAAGTAGCAAATATAGAAAATTTAGAAAATAAAAAATCTGGAGATGTTCCTGCCTAGAATTGGTGTATGATCCTTCCAGTGTTTTAGAAATGTGCACGCCTGCATTTTTTACCTTATTTACACACATGGCTTCATACTGTGTGCACTGTCCTATAACCATTTTCACTTCTCAGAACATGATTTTTTTTCCCACATCATTAAATATGCCTCCACAACATTATATTTAGTTATATATTTCCTATATTCCCATTGGAATGCAAGCTCTGTGGGCACAGGGGTTTGCTGCTTTGTACACAGCTGTGTCCTTCAGATTTAAAACAGTGCCTGGAACACAGGAGGCAGATCCCAAATAAATATTTGGGGCAAATTAATCTACTAGAGTCCACCTCATGTATATATCATAACTTGTTGAGTTTAGATATTCTTACACTGTAATTGGAGACCCTGGAGAGTGAGATCTGGTCTAGTCGTGTGCACTGCTGCGACCTCAACATTTGGAACAAACTCTGACACTAAGTAGTTGCTCAATAAATACTTCTTAATGAAATGGCCACAGTCTCTCAACACTGGACTCATTGTTTGCAATATTTTGCTATTATAAACAATGGTGATGATGGTGATGAACATCTCTGTAGTTAAAATATTTGCTAACATTCCTAATTATTTAAGGATAAAGTCCAGGGAAATATAATTCATGGGTAATGGATGGGAATATGTAATGGATTTTGAAGCTTAATGGAAATTCTTCCCTACAAGAAAAATGATCTTTCTTTGCTCATTTATTTTTTGCCAATTCACACTCCTAAGGACAGTGTAGAAAGCACCTCTTTTCCTGATGCGTTAGCACCAGAGAAGTCAGTTTTTAAACCTTGTTAATTTGATGGATGAAATGTCCTGCCTCCTTGATGTAGTCTTACATTTGACTATGAAGAGATTTAATATCTTTATGTGTTATTTTAGTGTGTATTTCTTCATTTGTTCATTGTCATTTCAGTGTTTTTTCCCTTTTCTTACTAATTCAATTAAAATACATAAAATCTTTGAGTATTTGGGAAACAGTAAGCATTGTTCATCATTATTATTATACCACATATTTCATTTTTATTTCTCCTTTTTATTGATTTGTAAGATTCTAATCTTATGTACCATAAATGCATATTTATGTATTACTGGTTGACATACACATCGAAAATATTTTATTTATTTCATATTTCATTTGTTTTCATATTGCCACATGTACCTAGTGTTTCCTTTTTCTTTTGTCCTCTGCCTTTATGACTAATTTGTCTTTTGTGGGTAACATTTAATATACTTTACAGACACATATAATATATATAGGATGGATCAAGTTTAGAAAAAAATACCAGTAGACTAAATGACGTTATTTAAAATAATACTATTTTGTTTGTGATTTACAGTTTTCAAAGCAGTTTGGTGTATGTTTCTTTTCAGTCTTCCCATAACCCTTGCAGTGGGTGAAGAAACATTAAGACACCTATTTTTACAGATGCGGTAACAGAGGCTTGGACACAAAGGGAACACATATAGAGCAAATATCCTGAATGTAATTTCAGGACTCTGTACATTTTGGCTCTTTCTTTAAAAATCTGAGGAAGGTGATGATAATGGTGATGATGGTGATGATGATGTTGATGATGGTGGTGGTGATGATGGTGATGATGATGGTGGTGGTGATGATGGTGTTGATGATGGTGATGATGATGATGGTGGTGGTGATGATGATGGTGGTGGTGGTGGTGGTGATGATGGTGGTGATGATGGTGGTGGTGATCTCTAACTCTAGGTTTGATGCCAGCATTTTGGTGATCTCCGGTCACCTTACACTTCCTAAATCTTCAGTCTAAGAGGAGGAATAAGATAATTAAGGTTTCTTGACTATTATGTGGCAGGTGCTTCCATATGAACGGTATTAGTAATCCCCACCTCAAACCTGGGCATTAAGAGTTAACAATTCCAGCTGTCTTTTTTTTTTTTTTTAAAGGACAAGAATCTCAGACTCCCACATTCCCACCTCACATCGGGTGCCCCAGGACACACTAATAAACAGCAGAGCCCGGATCCCTGCCCCAAGACGGTGCACATCCAAGGCCTTCAGCTCTCCTATTCCCTCCACAGCATTAAGTCTGACAAAACCAGCCCCTGACTTTGAGTGGCAAATTATAGCCTGGTTGTATAATAGCTCTCGATCTTATTTATTCATTTTTTTGAATTCCTAAAAAATCGTGGCAAGCAGATCAGCATGGCCCCCTGCCCCCCGCACTGTGGAAGTTTGATAATGTATGTCCTAACTGCTTAATTGATTGATTACCTCACTGCAGCTTCCTGAGGTACCGAATTTATCTCTAATAGCCAGAGTCAGGCTCTGCAGGCAACCGTGGGGGGGACGGGGGTCCCTTGGTGTCGATTTGCTCTTAACTGGAAAGTCATTACCACTTAATACATGTAGATTGTGTTGAAAGAAAATTATGTGTAATGAAATGAGGGAAAAATTAGTGGAGTGTTATGGGCGAAAGCAGATGTTAGGGAGGAATTATGCTAGCAGAGATAATCACCTTCGTTGGTATTGTGTGTGCTGGGGTGTTAACTGAGGGAGAGGCTGGGAGAGAGAAATGCATGCATTGATCGACACAGATTCGCCCCTTAGAACCGCCAGCGTGGAATCTCCCCCCATTCCAGGACTCAGTGGCTGAGGCTGGCTCACCCGCATTTGTGGCCCTTTCTCCCTGCAGTCTCCAGAGATGCCAGGACATAAAAAGTCCACTCGCTGGTGCTGGAGAGATGGAATGGACTGTACCCGGCTGTAGAGGCTGGGAAAGCATGGAGCACTTCATTCTTACAATGTTAGTTGAATCTGGGAAAAAACAAAAACCAACAACAACAGAAACAAACAAAGCCAAACAAAACAAAAACCTTCTCTCCACACACCATCCCACCCACGCCAAAAAAAAAAAAAAAAAAAAAAAAAATCCCTAAATAAACCTTAGCCTCTAAAAGGATAAGGCTGTTGGATCTTTTTGTAAATGGTCTTATCTCAAATGAAGGCATTCAAGTGCCCGTGCCTGTGTCTGTGGTGCCAGAGGGAATAAAACCTCATTGCTTTTATGTCTCAATATCCTTGGGTGCGAGAGCTTGGCATGCACAGTCCGGACCTCTTACTTGACTCATTTACTGATGAAGAAACTGAAGCCTCAGAGACAGACCCAGTGAATGAAAGAGGAAGCTGCTCGTCAGCGTGGGGGCAGCAGAAGTCCAGGGCACCACACTGGTTCCTTCAGGGCACTCGGTTCTCACCCGCTATGGGCGATCGTGCAAAATGAAGGGACGTTCCCGATACCCTAGCAGGTGTGCAGATGCCTACGTGCATCCCAGAGTGAACTGAGGTTGGATTCAAGCCTCAGTTCTCAGCAAGTGGCCACGCCCAGAGTCTACCCCACAATGCTCTTCCCTAGAAATATTCGGCTTCATCCTATTTAGAGGAGTTCTCAATGTCGGAAGTCCAAGGGCCCCTGGTTCTCTGCCGCACTAACCAGGCTTTGTGAAGCTAGTGTCACTTATCCTTAACTGCAGGGGCTACGTGCTCAAGGGTCGGGATTAAATCCATTGCATGAAGATGTCAAGTTACTGACATTTCCATCCACCATCCCAGCGGTAGAAAGGGAGGCTGCAGTTCTCACCCCGTGAGTTTGCTATAAGTATTGACCAAAATAATATTGACAGCACTGAGCAAGTGCCTGGTGCATATAGTAAGTGCTCAATAATTGGTTTTCATTGTTCATAGGGATATTATATTTTGCATAGAAGTATCTTGCGTGTTTGTATATATGAATTTATACCATACATATATATATATATCTAGACTCTATGGAGCTTAAACCATAACAAGTGATTTTAGAAGGTTACTGAATTAATTCAGCAATGTCTTTTTTCATAAGCGTGTTCTAATTAACATAAGAAACAGTAAAATTGAATATCGCAGACTTCCGTTGTTAATGTTTTAAGAAGGCCTAAGGCTTGCAGTGGCTGAGGGCGCCTCCTCTACACGTAGCGCGTTGAGTCTATTCTAAAGAGAACTGTCAGAAAACCAAACGACCAAGAGTTTAAATAAACAAAAGCACGTTGCCTACACTGACAGTGTCCTTGGGTAAATCCAGTAAGAAAACATCGTTGTGCCATCTTGTAGCCCAAGGAGAAATGGTACAGATTGTTCCTCCATCCACTTGCAGATCTTTAAGACAAGTACCCTTCGGATTTTGTTCTGGAGGCTGGAACTGCAGCTTCCTTGAGAGTAGGCAGCGTTTACAAGACATCCCCTGCTACCAAGGAGACCATGCCATTCACAGGGGCTGTGAGGATGGAGTCGGTGTCTCAGAAGGTTTAAAGTATAGCGATGCTTATGGTTAAGAGAAGGGTGGAACTATAGCACGGGCTATTTAGGTTTAATTCTTTATTTGCTGGCTGCTAAAGAAGTCCCATGTGGTAAGGAAGACTCGACAAACAGAGAAGCTTAGTAAACATCACACACACCCTCACACATCCATTCTCTCTGTCTCTCTCTTTCTCTCTAGCAAGACACATTCATAATCCCCTTCCTCATCTAACCTGAAGATGCTTTAAATTGTTCCTGGGCGTTCTCCCATTTCTGCCTAGATGTGCCTGTGAGCCTGTGTGTGTACCTGTGCAGATGCCTGTGGCTGTACGTGTGTGTGTCATCCTGAAAGACTTTATGAAATGCAGTTGAATGAACACACTATAATTTAAGTCACCAATCACAATCTGTAGGATGTTTCCAGGGTTTTTTTTTTTTGTTGCTGTTGTTATAATAATCCAGCAATGAATACCCACATATACCGTGTAAGCATCTCTCTTATTATTTGCTTAGGATGAATTCCTAAAATGCAGTTTCAATGCCATAGAATATGATCATCTTAAAGACTTGAGAAATATGCAGTTAGTAGCTTTAGAATGGAATCTGGGTGAAAAGAGGCATTAGGATGAAACATACACCTGATTCTGAAAAATATGTCTGACTTCTTGCTAGACTGACTCCATGAAACCTAGCAGTTTCAATGCCAACATTTACCCATTAAAATAGTTATATATTCATCACTGTAGATGTTAGACACATTTTATGAACTATCTCATTTTAAACATCATAAAACGCCACCAAACTAGGGATCAAACACTTTTGCCAAAATGGGAAAGTATCTTTGCACATTGACTAATGTTCACAATAACTATTGAAGAATTCTGTCACCATCCTGTTAACGCAAATGTACAACACAAGGACTTTAGCAACTGCTTTAAAGTTAAACCCACAAATAAGCCCTGGTTCTGCACATTTTCTCTGTGATCTTTAGTTCATCACTCAACTTCCCTGAGTCCATTTCCTTACCTGATAGTGTGGTGGTCTAACTTGCTAGATTATCTGGAAGATTCAAAGAAATCATGAATGTAAAAATGCCTGGTACACATTGTTTCAAGGGTAATTATTATCAGTGTTTTTACAATTATCTACAAATTTTTTGTCGCAGATACGGATTTTGGACTAGACCTACGTTTAAATCTCAGCTGGGTGTGTGGTGTTAATGAAGCCATTTTTAACTCTCTGGCACTCAAGTTTTCTTACTTATTAAATGGGAATAGATACCTACCTTGCTGGGTTTCAGTGCTGAATTAAAGAGAATATTTAAGTAAAACAGCTCAGTGCGGAACCCAGAACACAACAGATACACACAATAGGAACACAATAAATCTTTGCTTTTTTAATCCATGAATAACAAAAACAGTAATGAAACTTTGTAAAGTATCAGCCCTCTTTTCCCAGATTCCCAGCTGAGCAAATTTTTCAGAGGGAAACCGACTCACCATCTTTACTTTAATGGTTTCAAGAGGCAAGCAGGCTCTTTTGGAGCCAATGCAAAACTACGATGAATGTTTCAGTGACTGAAAGGGCAATTAAGCTGCTCAGTGCTGGGTGCCATTAAATGGAATGGCACTGCATTAGTGGCGTGTAGCTGTTATTGTTTATAAATACGGAAAAGCAACATATAGGTCACACTTTGGCTCTGCCTGCTACAGATCCCTCATGCAGAGGGTCCGAGCGTGAACTCTCGTCTACGGGTCTATGCTTCTTTCTGTTTATTCACTTAGGGGAAGGGCTTGCAGCCAAGGAGACAGTGAAGGAAGGACCCTGCCTCTGTGGTTGATTTGCTGGGGACAGTGTACAACGCTGTCAGAGTCCTGTTCTCTGAATCGTTGTCTTTAATACCTGGACCTCGACTTACCTGACTTCAGCAGAATATAAAGTATCCCATAGGAGAATTGTCCAAACATCTCACGACATGGGCTTTGGAAAAGAACATCCTTGAGTTTGGAACGTACAATGTGACTTTATGCAACAGAGTTATCCTTAAACCTCCCTGGTAAAACCAGGACAGACCTGACAGTTTTTTTTTTTTTTTTCATGGTGATTAGAGAAATTTAAAAGGGTGGCTTTCTTCCCTGTCTTCCTCTGAAGACAAATCTGTTCCTAGTGTCTTATTTTTGTGTTTTTTTAAATTTGTTTGTTTGCTTTATTTTAAACGTGGTGGGAAAATTTTCCAATGTGTAGTCAAAACTACCTAACTATTCTTCAATTTTTATTTTGTACGTAGCACTTTTTTTAGTTACAGTCATAGCCTTGAGCTCTGCAGGACTATCTTCCCTTATACCAAATGCCTTCAAAATGCCACAATCCTTTTTTCTTATACTTCTTAATTTTTAAAAACAATTCGCTTTTGTCTTTCTCTCTTCCTGGCTGGTCTATTAACAGCCAGTTCTCTGTGTACTAATAACGTTATGAGCCACTTCATTCATCTGTCCTTTTCGGTAAGCTTAAAACCAAGTAATTACTATCATATTTATTGATTCTGCATTGAGTCCGCAGAGTAGGACCAAGATCTCCTGTATGATTCAAGTTATTGGCTCCCGAGAAGCCCTTTCAGTTCCTTGGCTGTGCTGTGGAGAGTTGAGGACTCTGATAAGTAATTTACAGTTAAGGGTGTTCAAGCCAGGCAGGGAGAATCAGGATTCTGCCATTTATGGTCCTCTGTGTCCTAACAGTAAGTGACTCAGAGGACCTGGTTATTGCGTTATAATGTATGCCAACATTGATGCTTCCAGTTGAATTTTGGATAACAAATTTACCAATACCTGCAAGAGTGCTTAGTAAACCACTGAAAAAATGTGTCATGCAAAGCATTAGACCACATCACCTGTGGTGGAGATGAGTCTGTTTTTCTAGCCTTGATCATCTCTAATTCTGACTAGAGTGAGCATGTGTGCTCCTCCAGCACAGGGCCATCTCCAGTAGGCTTGTTCTCAGCAGAGCATCCCAGTGCCTTTAGATGGTTCAGTAGGGTGTGTGGCAGCTGGAGACTTCTGGCCAGTCACCTTTTTCCAGATCATTCACACATCTGCTATTTTCCACACTGTGTTGCATAATAAAATCATTTCCTATGTGTGCCCTGATATAAAAAAAAAAAAATAGGCAAGTGCTACTAGACAACCCCTGCATCACCTATGTGTATCTGCTGCGAATTTCTGTAAGGATGCCCTAACACACTGCCTCATCACGGCTGCATCTTCCAGCAAGAGGAATATACCCTGGCATGACTATTCTTGATTCTAATATCTCCCCACATCATGTTAGAAGCTCTACTTAACCCATTTTCTCCTTTCATTCACCATGTACTGCAGAGAATAAGAAGATGTTCAGCACAACTTACAGGTTAAGATCACATGATCTGTAGCCACACAAGCCTGAGTATGATTCCCCATTCTGCTACTTCTTAGACATGTGACTTTGGAGAAATTTTCTAGCTTCAAGTCTTGGTTTTGTCTTCTCTAAATTGATACTGGTAAATTAAAGAGTGTGTGTGTGTGTGTGTGTGTGTGTGTGTGAAAAAGAGAGACATTAGAAAAGTTATATATTGATACAAGACAACCATTTCTGAGAGTGCCAAAGGATGCTTTCACTCCTCTACACCTGAATGCAACTAATGACATATTTAAGTATCAAGTAAGCCTTCTCTGTATACTTACTCTTAGCTAGTAAAGAGATGAGAGGATAAATATGTATTTTATGTTCTGTTACCTTACTGATCAGTGGCGAGAGGCAGGCGGGAATAACATGTAGATAAATAACACAGTAGATTTGGTTACCGATTCCTACATGTTCACTTTCTCTCTGCTTTTGCCATCCTGAAGACAGACTTCACTTCCCCATCTCATTCATTTACTTCTCCATTGATGTAGAGGGTGACTGTATGATTTCCTGTGGCCAATGGGATAGAAAAGGATGTAATATTTATCACACCTAAGCGACAGCTTTTAGAGGCACTGTAGGTTCCTGTCAACTCTCTTACTCCTGACCTGGGCCGTGAGCAAACAGCACACAGCAGGCAAGGGCTGTCCCTTTCATCTAGATCCCAGAATGTGAAGACCCAGGGAGCAGACTGAGCAGAGAGCTGCAAGGTTTCAGATCTAATGTTACATAAAGTGACATAATTGGGAGTTGTTTGTTAAGCAGCATTGTCATAGCAATTGCTGACAGATACAGATAAGAATACAACAGATACATTTTATAAGACAGGAACTGTTAAAGTATTGAAATGCATTTAGAGCTATCCTAAGGGTATGAGGGAGATTTCACAGAGAGGTAATATTTGAATGGTGAGTCAAGGATTATGGCATGGAGGGTTAGTCCATTTAAATGCTGATCACGTATTTGGTAAAATGTCCAGTACATTACCAATAACAGTGCACAAGTCAGTCCAGACAAAAAGGCCGACTAGAGGAGCAAGTTCAATGAATGGGTCCCCTCCCCTGCATTACTGTTCATTTGGGCTCTGCAATGGCGTAGGGACTGAGAACCTCATTCTAGCCTTGACTTGCTTTGCATTCTTTCAGGAATTCAGATATTTATCCGGAAATTCAGAGCTTAGGTTCAGTTCATTTGGAAGAAAAGACACAAGTGCACCTCTCTCAGCATCAACATTATCACCTTCCGAATTTCTTAACACAGACTAACCCTTATGTAGAAAATCACAAACACAGATTTTTGCATTCAGATGCATTTACCTGGATGAGTTGTTTATATGCATTTGAACATGAAATACAATTATCATGATATTTTCTCATATGCTTATGTCATAATGGTTCTTGATTATAGAGAAGAAGATATGTGTATGTAATTAGATATATAGATATAAATATGGATTTGAAACCTAGTTCACTATTGTCTACTACTGCATGATCTTGGAAAAGTCATTTAACTTCTCTGAGGCTTAGAATTCTCACCCCAAAAGTGGGGCAATTCTTTCTTACTCACATTTGATGTTATTATTTTGAAGCACAAATGAGGTAGCAGCTGTAAAAGCACTTGGTATAAGAGAAAGTACCTTGTCTTTCCTTCCTACCTAAAAACGTACACGATGTGCAGGTACTTTATATCATTAAATAAGGGTGATAAAATCCAGCCAAGATTTAGGATTTAGAAAGAAAACAACTGCATCCACATAACAAAGAAACACGTCTCTGTGTTCAGTACGCAGTTTATCACATGTGGTTTTCTCTCTCCTTCAACATCTCTAACTGTGGCTGTATCCCCATCCGTTTCACACGGCCTTTGTTTCAAAGCAACAATGGTCATATCAAACATAGGGGATGGTAGGAGGGAGGGCACGTTCAGTGAACAGACCTGCCTGCAGAACTTGTGGATTTCTGGAAGGTTCTGCCGTATGTGGAAGATTAGAGCGGAAGGTAAGTTTGGGGTCCCTGATGAGGGATGGGAGGAGCCAAAGGACCTGGCTTCTCTTCTGTAATCAGCAGGATGCATTGCTGCTAGAGTGGCATTTCCCAGCATCAAGTAACAGGCATTACCTGAAAAGACTGTTCCTTGGTCACTTTCGTTTGGCAAGATGCTGAAATAAACAAAGGATTCTTTACAGCATGAAATTTCAGAAGCTGTAATATGCTAATTTCTTGACTTGTTGAGTCTTGAGTTCCAGATTTTATTCTCTCTCTCATGCTCACTTTCATTATGTACTTTTAAATGACCTTATTTAAGTCTAAAAAGACCCTTGGGAGGCAGGTATCACTAGTCTATACTCATTTATCCTTACAGATGAGGAAACTAGGTTGCAGGGAAGTCAAGTAAGTAAATCCATAGATGGGTTTTAACCACTACAACTTTAACCACTTTCAAAATTTTATTTATCATTTAAAATGATTTCATATTGCTTACCATCAAATACAATGGGTGTTCCATACATGTGCTTGATGTTTATCCTGGGATTGTCCCCTGCTCCCTGCAGAAACGTACGCACACCAGCTTGAGAAGCATGGGTGCTTGATATGAAGGGGATGGTAACACTATGGCAGGTATATGAACCAAAATCATTTAGGTTCCTCATTGGGGACTCTTGTTAGGGTCTGCCTGGTACAACTCACCAAGTATACCATAAATCCTAAGATTTAATTAAAAAATTAATCAGAGGGTATTAGCAGCCAGGATAGCTGGTTGCAGAAGGGCTTCAGATTAAAAAGTTTGGTTTCAATGCTGAGATCTTCTTTGCCTTGTCCACACGGGGCTCCTGCTAGAGAAAGCAAGTAGACTGGCTACTCAGCGTTTACTCATGTGGTCTTTTTAACCGAACACCAGATTTGTTTTAATGATTTGTTCATGAGTGATTCGTCTAGGATCCTCGCCTGTGCCGCCTTTGTGCCTGGGTACAGATGTGCATCTAGAACACATTTAGTTCTATGGTTTCAAAGAGTGGCCGCCCACTCTGTGCATGTGATTAATTCTACATGCAGCTAATTATACCCACAATTGGCTAATTGTCAGTGCAATTAGCCAATTGCAGGCCCAATTGGCCACTTGTCCCATAATTTGAAGGTGCAAGTGGACAACTGAAGGACCGATTAGATGCATGCGGAGTTTTACATATTCAAAGGGGAGACGAGTGGAGGAATAGACTTTGAAAACGTGGCCTCAAGTGCAACATAAAAAGTCCATGTGTGCAGGTCTTTGGGAAAGAAAGCTATAGTTCATCTGATACTTTTCCAACCTCAGTACTTGATTGGTCTTAATTTTTTCCCCCAAATGGAGCAAACAATAAGGAGCGTCTACGCTGGATTGGAAATTTTAAATGAATTGAAATGTTTTGAATTTTAATCAGAATGACCATACCCCAAGCCATCCTGTAGCTGTTTATTTTCATGCAATTTTAAAAGTCAACATTTTTTCTTCCTAAAAATAAAATCATAAAAAAGGCAAACAGAGAAACAATCAGAGTTTCAGGATGGACGCAGCTGAAGCCAAGTTTGAAATCCATAAGAACTTACTTCTCCATCTCAAAGCCTATCAGTTTTAAGGGTTGATAGTTTACTGAGAACAGCAAATGTTACCAAGCTTTTGGCCAAAATGCCTTTTCTTTTCTCCTTCCCTCCTTGTTCCTCTTAAATTTCTTCCTTAGGAAAAGATCTCATCCCATCAAAACCTCTCTTTGCTTTTTTTTCAGTAGCTCCATCAGGCAGAACCCCGAGGAGAAGTGGCTGCCTTCACTGCTCACTTTATAGGATCACATTCAGGGATTATGATCATTTGTTAGAAGTTATTTGTTCAAGTACAACTACCTGATTTCATAGCCCACACACCTGTAAATACTCACCCTTCTGTGCTGGCTCTCTGCTCAGGTGCCTTACCACAGGAAACCCAGATCCACAGTAGGAGCCGAAAATAGCAAGAAATCTTGTGAAAACTGGCTCATCGTAGGTGCTTGGCAAACGGCGACTGAAGATGAGTGTCACTCAGGGGGAGTTTTAGGGGCTGAGAAAGAGATTTGGCGTCATCTCGCGTAGTGCGGATTTAGTTGCTTCGAAAAGCATTGCAGTTAAAATGAAACACGATTGTTCTGGCCTCTCCCATGTCGGCAGTTTATATTTTTAGGGACTTCAACCTCCTGAAAGGTGGCCACAGACTCAGCAGTGAACCCAGCAGACTTTATCAGGAATACTTGCTACAAAGCCAATGCACTAAAACCCTGTAGAAATTCTCCTGACCCAAGCTTCTCAGATCGACATCTTTCAAATATGAGTCTCAAGGGGTTTTCTGTTCAGAAACAAAAAGATCAGCAATTAAAAACAATCTATGTAATTCATGTTTTAACCCAGACTATTCCAAATGTAATTGACCAAGGAATTCTATTTTTTCATCATAGCGAGGGCTATTGGCTACCCAGTTAGAGTTCAATGAGACGTGTTTTTTGAAATGCAGCACTAGACCATGGTTTAGAGCTAAACTGGTAAGTTAATACGCACCTTTAACAAATTTGATTATTTGGTTTTCAGCTCACAGAAAGGTTTTTAAAGCTCACTTTCAGGGCGGACCACATAAAGGAAGTCAGAAATGAAAAGCAGTTTGAAATGTGCATCACAGCTCTGTTCACTGGAAGTAAGTCATTCATTCCTCTGGGCCTCTGTTTCCTCATTTGTACGAGGTAAGCCTTGTATCTGATGTACACCAAGGTCCTTTCTGCCCTGGCATCTTGGGTTAGGCAGTGGTCCAGCCAAAGAATGCTTTATTTGATGGATTTCTCTCTCTCCTCTCTACTCAAATCTCCAGGGCCTGCTACACTAATAATTGGAAGACAGAGTCTCTATTCTGGATTTTCTGCCTGTCAGTGCATTACATGGGATGAGTCTCAACTCTTTGAAACCTCAGTTTCCCGTAAAAGAAACCAAAGTTAATGACGTACCCAAAAGAAGACTCACAGAGCTGATGAATGTGAAAGCCACTTGAAAAGCGTGGATTCTTCCCGATTACTGTTGCTGTTCTATTAAATCGTGTCCTTGTGCTTCGATGTGAATATCACTAGTAGTGACAGTAACGACTGTAGCTCAGATTCAAGCACTGTTCGCATTAACTGCCTGTGACTGCGGCTAACGTGCCCATCGCGGGGATGAACTTGCGCTGCGCCTGATGAGTTTCAGCACCAGATTTTGTTCTGCTAAACTTGGGGTTTTGCTCCGAGGGGAGAATTGCAGTGCTGGCCTTCGGGCCGTGCCAGGAAAATGTGCGGGCCAGATGGCAATCCAAGTTGGTCTGATAGAACAGTTCTATTTCTGTGGAGTCTCAAAAATGAACTGACAGGCACGAAGCACTGCGGCGACTCAGAGTCTGAGGTCCCTGACTTAGAGCTTCTGAGCTGAAATCTTCTATTGTCCTGTGAAACATTTTAGGGGATGGGACAACTGGAACCTTCTATCCCCATCGTCACCATTGTCATCACAGCCACTCTTCCTCAAGCACCTACTGTGTGCCTGGACCCCTTCTGGGGTCTGTTACAATAGACTGTCGTCATCTCTGTAACAGCGCCATGACACATTTATCCATATTGTCATGCCTTAGATGAGGACACTGTGGGTCCAGGAGACTGAGCAACTTGCTCACATTCACAAGGATGCTGAAGGGTGGGGCTGAGATCTGAATTCAGGACGTCTACATTACTTCTTCTCCATGACAATTCCTCTCCAGCAGAACGTATCCTAAAGTTTGTAATCCTCCTGAGGGCTGCAACAACTGTGCATGTGTGTGTACACGTGTGTGTGTGTGTGTGCCCCTATGCACACGTGTATGTAGATATTTTAATTCCACTCCGCAGAAGGAATACAGCCCTGGCCTGGCATAGAACGTTCATTGGAGAAATGCTTCCTGGCTTCAGTTTCCAACAAGTCTGAAAGTTGTCCTGGAGCCCTGCTTTTCGCCTTCGTACGTGCATCAAATATCAATGCTGGTCCCAAAGTCTCAGAAAATAAACGCAGATGCAGGAGCTTGAGCAGACCCAACAATGGCAGACGAGGGTTAGAATCTAGACCTTCTGGCGCCCAGGCCAGAGGTCCCCACACCACGCCCTAGGAATGCGGAAACCCGTTTGTTCTTAGTCACTGTTTCTCCTTAATCTCCCACTGCTGACGAATGAAGGGTGATTTAATGAAAGGAAGGTACACTGACATATTTCAGGTGTCTTTGTCGTTATTGTTAGGAACACATGGGAAATAGCAGAATTCTGAGTTTCTCAAGCTGTGTTTGCACATGAGGTTGAGCTGCGGCGAGGATCCCTCCCATAACCACAGTCCATGTGGACTTGGGGACTTCGTACGGGGTTCAGTCTGTGGTGTCATCCAACCCCCAGCCTCAGAGGAGACATCACCCTAGGCCATCAGAACAGATGGTGGCATGGACACAGTCATTTTGGTAGTGAGAGAGTAAAGTATTGTTTTGGACCACATTCTTAAAAGAGACTGACATTTTTAGACATGCACTGGATTTTCCTTACCAAATGAACATCCCATTTAAAAAAAAATTATCAAATTAATAGCATAACAAGTTTCAAGGGGAGGTTTATTGGAGTCAAATATTTAAAAAGCTGTCATTTAAACAGAAATAGTTGTTAAATTGAGGAGATAATTAGGTACCTGAAATTAATCAAAGTATGTTTTTAAAAATAAAACCTATATTTGACTCATTGCAAATATATTTCAGTCTCTTCTGTTTCCCTGTAATATATTAGAACTTGGCAGTTTTGCAAACTCATCTGCAGATTGCCTTTGACCATTAAAATGGTGTTCTGGCCTTAACATGGTAGATTCTACAACGTGTGTCCCAAATTAAAATTCAAGCTATAACATCTATGGAGTCTGCAGGCATCAACTATAATGTGTAGAAGTGATAGTGCTAAATTGAATACCTTTATGCTCTATTTTCTACCAGTCTCTTCTTCATCCCTTTATTTTATTCTCTTCCATTTTTGAATTGCCTCTTTCTACCAGCAAGGAGTACCATGATGATCCCAGCTTAGAGGGATAAGGGAATTCAAGGGAGCGAATGACAAGGAAATACTGGTGACATTCAGCCAGTATGAACCCTAGACTGAGGGTGAAATTCATGTATTCAAAAAAGTATTTATTGAACACCTGTTACATGGTAGGTACGGGCATAAAACTGAATGCAACTCCAAACCCCGGTTCTCATGAGGTTTCACTCTAGTGGGGGAAGGAAACCATGCACAGAAGACCACTAACAATGAAGCAGATGATGTATCAGGAGGGAGTAAGTCCTACAAAAACATAAAACAGGGCAAGAAAAGAAGGAGTGGTGGTGGTGGGGGAGGAGGAGGAGCCCTCGCGGGACCAAGGTGGGAGGGACGATTCCACCCTTTCGTCAGTGAATATTCATGTGGTGTGTGATCTCTGTCACTTCTGTTTCTGCTTCATTTTTATTTCTTTAAATATAATTTCAGTCTTACAAGAGCTGAGGTGATGAATGAAACAAAGGCTGCTTAGTACACAGACAGTTCAAGGGCGGAGGCAGAATGCCAGGGCTCTGTGCAAACGGGCAAAAGGCAGCAAAGATGCGCATTTGCGTGAAGCCCACTAGATTCGGGGACCATCGTCTCCCGTCACCCCCGACCTGGAGGAAGTCAGAGCCCAGCCAACAGAGGATGGGCTTCACTATGGAAAGGACCAAAGCCCACCCTTTCTTTATCATCTCAGCTAACCCCATGCACAATTTGCTAACCCTGTTGATTTAACTGGCTTTTCCTAAATTATGGCCGAGTCCTTTTCCTCTCTTGGCAGGGTAACCGTTTTACCAGTTTTTTTATTCTTTTCTCTACTCAGCCCTTATAGATTCGGTTGTTGGTCTTCAAATGCCTTTGTCTGGTGTTCATTATTCCTGAGAAGTATCATTTGATGTTAGAACTACCAAGAAGACCAGGAAGGTAACACTGGGCTCCAGGGACGTGCTGAGACCTGGGCCAGGTGCTTTACCAACTGTCGGATCAGTTAACCCTCATTAACAACCCTGGGAGGAAAGAACACCTCTGCATCCGGGAATGATTCCAAGGTCACAGAGATGCTAAGTGAAGAGGACGCCCCGACGCCCTTAGGAGTGCACACAGACACTTGGTCCAAGGCTGCCTAGACTTGGATGCACACTTCCCTTGCTTTTAGCTCTTCTTAAACAAGGCAGATTCCTAGGTCCCAGGCTCTTACTAATCTGATAGTCTGAAGCTGTAAGTGAACCAAGGACTCTAAAAAGTTTGAAAGAAATGAGATGACTACATCCTTCAAGTTTGGAAACTTTTGACTTAATTCAACTTCCTATTTTACAATCATGACATACGAGACTCAGAGGGAGAAGACTTTCCCAAAGCAAACTTTTGGCTGGTTCCCATGTCTCTGACCAGGCTATTTAATTCTGAAACTGCCGCCACTTCTCCTTCACGCTGCTCGCTTTACTTTTGTCTGGAGACACACTACCTTCTCGCCTGCTATTATGACTACTGCTGTAAGCTTGGCTCCCCATCTGAAAGGTACACTCTGTTGCAGGAAGCAGCTTGGCCTGTCTTTGTTTCACCTCCGTTCCCAGTACCAAGAGCCATGTCTGACTCATAGTAGGTGCTCAATAAATCTTCAAAAATTTAATTACGATCTCTCCTGACTTTCAGCAAGAACTGTCCCCACCGGGGTGGCCATCACTTCCTTCTCCTGCTGAGGGCCCTTTCAACTCTCCAGGACTGGGTTTCGGTCGCTGTGCCTCCCTTTTGTCAGTATCAGCCTAGTAGGTGGGGTAACGATGTCCTTTTTCTCCATGTGAGAACAGCGGAGGTAGATGGAGGGTCTGAAGGGAGGAGTGGCGGATGGAGCTCAGCGGCTTGGCCAGTGAGGCTCCCACTGCCCCGTCTCTGCTCCCGAGAGCTTGGTGCTCCCCTCTGACACTGGGAAATGCTAGCTGCGTGAGTCTCTGAATGCTTGGAAATAAAAGGGTAGTGGAGACCGCAGGGAAGACGATGCTGAAGGCACAGGCTAAGGTCAACACAACACATTCTTTGGAGTCACATAGCCCTGACTTGAATCTCACATCTATCACGTACCAGCTGTGTGGCCTTGAGCAAGTCACTTCTCTCTGAGCTTCAGTTTCCACTGCTATCCAATAAGAAAAATGTCCCTAACTTATAAAGCAATTAAGAAGACTAAAATAAAATAAGGTATAGAGAATTGGCCACTGGATACAAATACATTGTTTTGATATTTCTATGGACCACAGATAGAGAAGTGATGAAAAAAAACATATTTACATGCACCTACGTGTATGCATAATTTATAATTGTGCATGTGTATATAATTTTAAAGTAAACTATGATGATTTAATAAAGAATAGATGAAATTCAACTGTAGGCAGACTGCTGCCTGGATCTTCATTGCCGGGCCTTAACACATTTCCCAGCACAGTTACTGTCTAACAAAAGGATGCTGAATAAATGGTGGAAGTCACGTTCTGGCCTGTCCGCTAAGCATAGTGGGAAATGCAAAAGGCTCAGTATGTTTTCACACGTCACATAAACCAGAGTTATATGCACCAGTGAGATGACTGGAAGTAGCCTCTCTTGCCTGGATCCAGTATAACCAGTATAACACAGCAATCAGAAGACAAAACCAGTGCCACCTTGTAGAATCAGCATAGACTGCTATCGGGGGACCCCCGATATTATTACCAGCTGCCATAAAAAAGCACTTCTTTGAATGTTTTTTCTACCTAATTGTCAAAACTGAATAATATTATCAGCTTTTTTTTTTTTATCCTTTGAGTATTTTTCTAATAAGAAAGCACGGAGAGGCATTGCAAATAAAAGCAGAAGATTTGAGGATGCAAAGCAATCATGCAAAATGACTTTCATATCAGTTTGATAAGCAGCTGAAATTTAATAACTACATCTCTCCTATGGTGTTGGATGAAAGTTTAATACTTTCTGCTCTGGCTTCTTTCTTCTGCGAGATGCTTATTCAGAACTGTAGCTTCTCCTTTTACAGTTGGGAAAATGAGAGGTGCAGTGGATTAATCAAAGCCTTGAGAGGCTGGGCCCAGCCCCAGCCCAGGCCAAACCACGGGGACTTAGAATCTAAACTAAACCAAACCCAGGGCTGCCCGTGACAACTGGGGAAATGGGGAAAGTGTTCCCACCATCTCCAAACACAAGTGAAATGTTACTGTGAAAAGCAGACGTCACATTCAAAGCTATGAAATAAACTTAAGTCTCCCAAATCTCTTTATGCCTTGGTTGAGGACAAATTAGTCAACCAGGAAAAAAAACGGTAAGTAAAGAAAACTACTTGAAGTTGAACAAAAATATTTTTTTAAATGATCAAATCAAATCCAGGTAAATGATGACCTTGGTAGCCCAGAGAATATGTCTTCTGCCTATAAACACGCACTGAGTGAAGAATGAATGAACCAGCGCATATAGCAGAGAAGGAATGAATGCATAATTGGTTTGCAGATTGTATCTAGACTGATCTCTTCAGTTCAGAATTGGGGAAACTGAGATGCAGGAAGAGGAAATGATAGCCAAATTCAAGTGTCAAGTAAAGCAGCATGAGTTGAATGGTGTTGGACCTTTGTCTCCTTAGGCTTTGCAAAAGCCTCCCAGATTCACGAAGTCTCCCCTTCCCTGTGCTGCCTGAGCAACCTTGGCAGGGAGTGTGCCTGGGGCTCCCAGCACCCAGCTGACAATAGCCACAGCTTTCAATGAGTCCCTTTGGAAAGACAGACACCCTAAGAGGAGAAGGAGGAGCATTCGATTAGATGCTTTCCAGACAGAACTGGGAGACCAATTCAAAACCAGTGATCTGCACTAATGGATCTTTCTAGCTCTGTGTCCACACATGAGCCAGGAGGCGGTGGGTTCCCAGGGCTGGTGGTCCTGCCCCGGTTGTAGGGCTAGCCAAGATGGGGTTGGGCTGGCTTGCTCCTCTACTGCCCCCTACTGGGGAGTTTCCTGCCAAGGGGGGATGTAGGTGGCTTCCAAGTTGTTTTTCCACAAAGGGGCAAACTGAAGTCAACAGGGGATCTAGCTCAGGTGTATAAACCAGCGATCATCTTAAAACACACACACGAAGGTGGAAGCACGTACGAACCTCCTAAAGGTTAAAGATGAGCCTTGATAACATACAACCTCACAATGACTTGCGCTGTCAAATGTGACTTTCGTCAAATTTGTTCTCAGAGAACAAGGGTGCACGACTTCCTGGCTATTTCTATATGTGTGCGTGCCTGCAGTGACAAACTGAATATTGTGGTGCTGTTTTTTTTTTTTTTTTAATATAGGTATAAACGGATAGTCGTACAATGAAGGAACATCTGATCCAGGCATCAGATCTAACTGCAGCCTTTTAAAAAGGAAATGTAACTCCAGATGTCGTCTTAAGAAAATGAATCAATTAGGCAAATGAGGAATCCCCTCATAAATCAGGGGATGAGACCCTCAGTTCAGTCCTAGCTGAGAGGAGGGATTGGCCAGGAGGCCGGAGACGAAGCCGCTGCCTTGTGTCCTGACCAGGTAACCTCGACCCCTCCAGTTCCCCCGAAGTTGTGTTTACCTTACTGAATGCTGGTTTGATTTGGAAAGTGTGTTCTGAATGCGCCAAACCTTTTACCCTGAAGATAATAATGCCTCAGCCACCAGGAGCAGGACCCAGTCTAAGCTGGTGTCACTATTCATAAAATAATTGAGTTTACACAAAAAGTGATTTCCGTAATAGCTGCCTTTTTCTAAGTATGTACATTTTATTTAAAATTACTGACTCAAAAGGCAAGGTAGAAAAAAAAAATCACCTCCAACAACTTCCTGTAATTGCGAATTATTGTGAGGGAAACAGAAGGAAAAGATTTCGAAATTATGAGCCATTATGCTTGAGAGAGAGAGGGAGAGAGATAGAGGGGAGAGAGAGAGAGAGGCAGTGGGGAAAAAAAAAAAAAGACATCTCGGCTTCATGAAACACAGCTGACAAGCTGACTAAATTACCCCCGGACCATTACAAAAATCACTTAATTGCCAAGCATTTTGTTAGGTCAATTGACTCTAATTGAAAAAATAACAAAAAGCGTATTATGCTGCAAATGCGGCCGTGGAAAATGAGTCTTCTGTTAGAAGGAAACAATAATTCTAAATTTCAGCTGCTGCTAACACTACAAAGTTCAGTGTTTCCTTCGGAGAGAATCTGCCGTCAAGGAGAAAGTGAATTGGCATCATTTGGTTTTCTCCCTTCCAGCGCTCCCCTCCCCAGTTTTGGCTCTCCCAGCTCCCCCTCCTCCGCCTGGCCCCCACCTCACCCCCCACCCCAGGCCTTGTTCCCACAGGAGAACATCACCCCGCGCCCTCCCATCAGCAAACAGGCACCCGGCTCCCAGCACATCTCCTCGAGGGAAAGGGTTGAGGAGACAAAGCCGGTCAGCAGGGCGGGACCCGGCTGTCTCCGGGCAGGACACTGTCCTTTGCGCAGACAGCCTTCCCCACCATATTTCTTCCATGAGCCACCCTCTCCCTCTCTCTTCCCGGCTGTCCCTCCTCTCCTCCCTCCCCTCTTAAATACAGATAATGGAATAAGGCGGACAGCTTAGGTCCGTGAAATTTCCTCCGAAATTGCCCCTCGCCCACGTGCCCGGCGCTGGCCTTGACTGACAGACAGCAAGTGCCATCATTAAAAGCCCCGCCAGCTGACGGAGGTGAGGGTTCCTTTATAATTACACATGTTTAGGGTGGTTTGTCCAGAGCTGGTGCCTTTAAAAAGACGAATCAGACACAGCTCCGGTACTGCCCCCAATCACAGATCTGAACGGTGGGGGTTCATAACGGGGGTGTTTCTGCTTTGCAAGAAGTCGTTATTTGCCCATAAAACCAGGAGGCCAGGGCATGAAAGTCTGACGGCAGAGCCTTTGTTTGGAAAGCCATGGGGGAGAAAGTGCGTGTCAGGGTGTGCACGTGGGATATGTGTCTGTGTGGAGATGTCTGTGTGTTTGCACGGGTGTCTGTGTCTGTGGGCGTGTGCATGCGTGCTTGTGTGTATACACTGTGTGTCCCTGTGCATGTGCATGAGTGTGTGTGTGTGATTGTGGGTGCACTGGGTGTGTGTACGCGAGTATGTCGAGGGGAGTCATAAAGTGAAGGAAAAAAAAACTTGTTAGCCCCCCACCCCAGTAAACGCAGTCCTGTGGATCACAACCATCTCTTTGCTTGCTTCATCTTAAAAAACTAAAAATCATGGCCATCCTCAGATCCAGGACAATCAGGTTCAACTTTCGCAAGCCCAGAGCGGACCAGAGAGACCAAAGAGGACCCAGTCGTGTCTGTGGGAGCCCAGGAGCAGGGCCTGGGCTTCGGGAGCGCGCAGCGGGGCACGAGCGCTTTGCCGGCACACCTTTACGCTCGCTCAGCGCGACAGCGTGAGGCTGGACACGGGAGGGCGGGCGCCCTTCCGGGCGGCCAGCGCCCCTCTCACAGACATCCGCTGACACCGCCGCCTCTTTCGGAGCCTGGTGTCACTTACCCCGAGGGGCAGAGCCAGCGCTATCAGGCTGTGCATCACGGCACGTGTGGTTTCTTGGCCCCGCAGCTGGAGACAATGGCGGGAGCGGCCTCGGAGAGCCCCGCCTGTCACCTGGTGTCTTGGCAGGCAGCTGAACCTCGGGGTGAACTGAGCCACCTCGGGGCGCTACAGGTGTTAAGGGCACGGGAGCAAAGCTTGCAGCCTCGGACAAGAGAAAGGGAGCAACCAGAAGCTTTTCTTAACGGGAGCCCCGGCGGGTTTCAGAGGCGCCTGGCCCAGGGCTGCAGGACACCCAGCTTCCACAAGAAGGCAGGATGCAAAAGCCACGGCTGCCCTGTGAGTCAAGAGCTGTGGCAGGTCAAGGCCAGGCCCGGGGAACAGCATCCCCCCGACACCTCCTGGGAGCACAGCACAGAGAGGAGAGGCTGCCTGGAAGGAAGCGAGTCCTTGCCATTAAGTGGCAGAGCCCTACTGAGAGAAATAAAAGTGAGGGATGGTGAATTCGGTACCACTTGCCAGACCAATGAGCTTCATCAATTAATCACAGCCAAATAATCACCACCTACATTAAAGAATAATACATGAAAAGGACAGGGGCCGTGCTGTAACTTATTCAGAAAGGGCTGCCTCCCTAATCCCTCTGAGTCCTGACATGTTAACTGGGTAGCGACTAATTAGATGTCAAAAATTCATAAGCGCTCTTTAATATTGCATATATCTGCAGCCGCCGACATTTCAATATGAGAGTTGTATACACAGAAGTCACTATAGCATTAAAACACAGTGGGGTGGGAGAAATAAAAGGGAACCAATAAAAACAATGTCCCTCAAAAACCCCAGAGAGCGCCGGCTTTGGAAGTGTGTACTTTCTTATTCAGAAAAGGTATCACCTTAATAAGAATTATAGGCAAAGGGGTTTCGCTGCTCCGTGCTGCGTGGACAGAAAGAGGGAGAGGAGACGGGCTTATCAAAGGCACTGCCAGGTAAATAGTAATTTATTGTGCATGCACAATGAACATTACCCGGTGTCCTGACACTGGGCGATAATGAAAGACTTGTTATTTGGCATCCGCCGAGGGAACTTCCACTCCCCCGCCTCCCTTCTCCCTGTCTCTCTTGAGCAAAGAAGCGGTGATGGGTCCTGGCAGCTCCTGCCTGTTTCAAGCCATTTCACATAATATAGGAAGCACCTGAAGTTTAGTGGATTAAGTAAGTGAGTTAGTTTGCCGGCGCCGTGATATATATGTTGCCTGCATGTGAACTTATATTTCAAATGCTGGGGACTATATTTTTATGAAACAAGCCTTTTCCTGTCGGAAGAATTATAGGAATGTGATATAACACAAGGCAGTGAGATTAAAAACAATGCATCATAGCAGGGGGAAAATGCACTGTTTTATGACTTGCACCCGTTAATTGAACCTCTCAGGAATAAAGAGAGGGGCTCTGCAGGAACCTGCTGGAAAACCGTTCTCTGTTTTGACTTCCAGGGGGGTGCTTTTGTTTGTTTGTTTGTTTGTTTGCTATTTTATATTTTAGCATACATATAAATGCACACATACATATATACACACATCCATGCACATACGTACATAGATACATACAAACCTACACAGACACACATGCTCACGTGCACACGTGCACACACACACACACACACACACACAGCGATGCCATGCTATATAACACATATATCCCTGCTGTGTGTATAGCAATGCCATTGCTGTATTGCATACATGTATAGCAATGCCATGAATGATATGCCTCCATTTCTGTACAAATCTGTTCTTTAGAAAAAGGGATTTTGCCTTTTAATTTGGCTTACATTTGATGCAGGAGGGGAGTGAGTGAGGTGTATTGAAGGGCGTAGAAGAGGCAAACTGAGTCCAGGTGGACCATTACCAGTAGTGCTGCATAAACCCATTAGTATTCTGAGTCTCAGTTTTCACTCCTGTGAGATGGGTGAAGCATCACCTTCCTCCTGGCTGTCTGGGCAGGGTAGGAAAATGACATCAGGGCAGCCAAGGCATCTACCGGGAAGGTGCCAAGAGCTCCATGAAGACCGTACGTCCTGATTAACTTCCATTGCCGCTGAGGCCAGGGCGGCTCCTCCCCTCCAGCCCTGTGATGTTGACACGGACTTGTTTATTTTTTAGTGTCAAGTGAGTGTTGGGTTTTACCTGAACTCCTGGATGATGGCAACGATGCCCCACAATAGCAATTAATGATCAGCTTCACGATTTGGGTGGAATCCCCTTCAAAAGAGACCATCCTGAGCCCCGTCTCTGACTGCATCCATGCTGACTTGTCCTCTGCTTGTCTCTCTAGACTCGTGCCTGCCTCTGGAGCCTCACCTCCAAGGGTGGGGGTGCTCCTGAGAAGCGGGGTTGACGTGACTTAGTCCTCTGGCACAGCGCCATGGTCCACGGTCAATCTTTATCTGATTATACAGGGTCCTAGGTTTGGAATTCACTATGTTAACTCAAGCTGGAAAAAAATCTTATGATCAATATTTAAATCACAATTAACTGCCATCATTCGCTGTTTTTGTACTCTGATTCTTTCCTACAGTGTTAAATTGGTTTCTTCCCCAGTTTCAGCATTTCTTTTTTTGAAACAGGAGCCTCTATCAATTTGGACTGGTAACTAGGAAAGCACGATCTCCCTGGCTTGCCTGGAGTGTAGGAAATTAGACATTTGTTTCTTTTTCTGTGGGTTAAGATTAAAGTCCAGGTCACTTCATTCATCTACTGCATTTTTCACCCATTCATTCCATCCCTCATTTATCCATTCTCACGCTCCCTTTTCAAATATTTTCAAGCACAGCTAATACTGCTTAACTCTTTTTCTGGAGAGTGTGGGATGAGGTTGTGAAGTCGGCAGCTGCTGCCACCATTTTTTCAAACAGAAAAGGTCCAGAACTGTCAGGACTACTGCTTGAAGCCAGAGGGAGGGAGAATGGGAGGAGAAGAGGGGGAGGAGGAAGAGAGAGATGAGAAAAAATAATTGGTTTACATGATTAAGGAAGGTGACAAGGTGCGAGATCTGTAGTCTACAAGCCGCAGTCCCAGGAGACTGATGGCTTAGTCTAGTCTAAAGGCCAGCAGATTCAAGGGCCAGGAAGAACCTATGTTTCAGTTAGAGTCCAAAGGCAGGAAAATACTCATGTCCCAGATCAAAGGCAAACAGAAGCTCCCTATTACTTTCTGGAGAATCAGCTTTTCTGTTCTGTTCAGGCCTTCAGCTGATTAGATGAGGCCCATCTACGCTGGGGAGGGCAATCTGCTTTACTCAGTTGACCAATTTAATGCTAATCTCCTCCAAAAACAACCTCATAGAAATTCCCATATGATGTTTGACTTCATATCTTGGTCTTGTCATCCGATCAAGTTGATCTGTAAAATTAATCAGCACGGGCAGGAGCTGGGCCTTTGTGTGAGTGATCCCAGCACCTAATGCAGTGCCTGGTAAACAGCGGTGCTGGATAAACACTGATGAATGAAGTTTAGGAGGTGGCAAGTCTGTTTGAAGGTGTTTAGCAGAGAGGACCACAGTATTGATTGAGATATGAAATTTACCCTCAAAAGCTTCAAAAATGAATTGGATAAACTCTGGCTCACCCACTACATCCTCAGCTTCTCGCAGGTGAACTTGACCCCAAGTTCAGGTTCAGCTTCCCCAGATCTAGTTTGGGAGGATGCTTTAGGGAGCCAGAGTTGAGAGGCTTCTTTGAAAAGCAGGCATGAGCCCTCCAGCGCCGAGCAAAACGAGACCTGAGCTACCAAATCAGCCCTGCCCATTGCAGGTGCTGCTCTCAGCCCAGTTCCCGTGTTGCACCGGCCCCTGCAGCCACTCTGCCCCGAGTGCCTCCTTAGCCGCAGTGAGCAGCTCTGCCAAGATGAGCCCTTTGGCTCTGGGAAGTGTCATGTCCCACTTACATGCACCAAATCACAGGACCTGCTTCCAGAATTCCGTTCCAGGAAAGCTATGTCCTCTGACCCTTCCATATTTACATGATCTCTTATTCTCACCTCTAGTTTCAAATCCTGCTTCCCTGCTTCAAGTGTTACCCCATGCCGTCAACATGCCCATGCTTGTCATGTCCTCAGAAATGACAGCCATAGTGAAAAGTAGAACATTATTTCGTGTGTGTGTGTGTGTGTGTGTGTGTGAGAGAGAGTGTGTAGGGGCAGAACCAGAAATGGAGAACAGGAGGGGTGATTTTGACTCAAGGCAAAGAGCGGTCTACCCAGCCATGTCTGGGGACAGTTTGGACCATGGGGCTGTGGGCGTGCTCTGTACCATGACCTTGAGCCGAGCTGGTGGAACTCCGATTCCACTCTCCTTGTGCCTCAGATGCAGAGAGAGGAGAATCAAAGAACAGGAAGAGGAGGAAGGGAGCAGCACAGAAGACGAGGGAGTTCTGGAAGCTTAGACTTGAGCGATAGACTGGAAGGAGATCCTGGCGTTGAGGGTGGACTGGACACAGGTGAGACTGCATGCCAGTGAAGGACGTTAGGTCCCTTGTAACTTTCCTTTACCGTGTGAACCCTGGGATGTGGCTCTCCCTTGCTTGTTTTCACCATCTAAGAGGAAGTCAGATCCCTCAAGATCTTCCCTGGGACTCTGCTCTGGGCCAGGTTGTGACATTATGTCCTGCCTAGATATATACAGTGGCCTGAGCTGAGGAAAGTCAGTCATTACAAAACCTCCACTGGGTCTTTATATATCTGAGATGCCTGTCATTTAATAGTGGGCTCCGTTTCCACCCGTGGTGAACTCCAGCACAGTCAGCAATCAGGACGATTAACCAGAGGGACTGGGTCTGTTCTGTGGAATGATGTAAACGACGGATGGTGCCAGCTCTGCTGCACGCAGAAGCAGACTGTTACAGTTATAGCCAATTTTCTCTTAACATGAACTTAGACTGTTCTTTTTCTGAGAGTTATGATGTGTCTCCAAATATTATGTCTCCAAAATGTTTTAACTGTGTGCTCTGTGTGTGTCTATGTGTACATGTTTGTACATGTCTGCCCACAAATGTTTACTGAGCAACTATTATAAGGTGGGTAATGCTCTGGGTGCAGGGGCTGCAGTATATATATATATATATATATGTATCTATCAGGCTTAAGTTTATCATCTGGTGAAAGAGATATGCATTAAATAAATGAATGTAATAAATGCTCTGAGCAGTCAGGATCGCAGGAGATTGTCAGATAGATGCAGAATCAAGCTCTGAAAGGCTGCTGTATCCTTCAGAACTCTTTTGAGAATCTTGACCAACTCCCGGTTTCTCTGTAAAATGAGAACAAATGTGTGCACCAGGCACCCAAGAAGAAAGGTCAAAGTAGCAGGTCAAGAGCACCTTGGGTGCTCTGCACAGACCTGCTTTACACAGTCTGGCCATCTTCCAATTACAGGAAGTGGTGGTTACTTCAGGCTCAAAGTTGCCCCATTCAATGGGGAATTGCCCTAAAAATTGCATTCTCCACCCCACACACCCACAACACCGGTGACCTGCAGCTAATAGATGACTGATGTGTGGGGGCAAAAAGTTGGTGTCCATGTCACAAGGGGAACATACCTTGTGATGCAGTTCATACTCCAGAACTCTGCATGAGATCAGGCAAGCTAGACTCCACCTGAAACTATAACTACTCAGTTCCTTCACCTGCCCTTTCCCTGTTTTCCTCCTTCTCTTTTTTTTTTTTTTAAGTTCCTCTCTTAGTAAGTCACTTCCACAAGAATCATCATTTTAGGCTGTTTCTTAGGACCACCAGGCTCTAAGATGTGCAGTGAGGCAGGGTGACCTCATAGGGGTTACAGCTGGTCTTCTGTGCAGTACTTTCTTGGTTGCTGGGAACCTAAATCTATCCCCGATGCATCCAGACAATGAATGGTACAGGGGCACACGAACAATGTCTGGGCCCCACTAAACAACCCAGGCGAGGCTCCTGGTTTATCTCAGGCTTGATTCTTAAAGCTCTGTTCCTTTGGCTCAAAGAGAAAGGCAGGTGGCCCTCGGCAGCAGAGTTGGGTGAATGCGATGGACCAAACAGGGGTTGAAAACAGGAAGTTAATTTCACCTAGACTAGTTCACTGGAGAGAAAAGTGTTTTCAAATCTTAAAGACAAAGACGGAAATGGGCGTCACAAGTGTGATGAGGGCTTTGTCCTTGAAGCCGTGAACATTCAGCCGATGGCAATAATTTCATTTGAGAGATCCAAGAAATAATAATTAAACTCGCGGTGGTTATAATTTATTAGAAGCTTACAAAGTGCCAATCTCTATAAAATGAACATTATTTCATTGACACCCTAAAAAAAGTCTATTTTGGTAAATGTTCTTATCCCAATCTTCCAGGTGGAAAACTGAGTTCAGGGAGCATTAACTCTGTGCCGGAGACGAGCTTTAAAGCCTGGTTTATCAGATCATTTGACTCCATGTCAAAGATCACTTTAGCAGCAGAGTTTTCTTGGTTTTTTGTTCTGTTTTGTTTCTCACTGTAGGCACGTAATCTGCATGTAGGCAAAGCATGACCATCATAAATGATTGTAAGTGACAGCTGGGTGGTGCCCAAGTCACCATTAGCCAATCCCTAAAAGGCAGTACCTGAAGAAGGCACAACTTGTCCACATCATGTCAACACAGCCACCCAGGTATAGGGACATGAATTTTAATGGCATCCCTGATTATTCCTCCAGTTTCACATTTCACTCCGTATATAGCCCATTCTTTGTGAAATGATGTGGAAGAGGAACTAATCAATTCTATAAAAATGGCACCCAAATAGATGGTTAAAAATTATGGCAGAGTTTGGACAACAATTTATACAGTTTACATGAGAAATTTAGTGTGCTGTGTTTGTGGGGAGAGGAGATGAGACCAGCAGTCTGGTCTCAGGATATGGAAGGGACAGTTATAAAAAATACAGAAACATTTGTTCTCAGAAGTGTCTGCTCAGTCAGAAGAGGCTGGTGGGCAGAGGGGATGTTGCAGACGCAGGCAGCATGGCTGGCTCATTCATTAATATGCTCACCCCTGGTGTGTAAGAAACACAGCTCCTCTTCTGCATACAACTGCCTTCATGCTTTAATATTTCAAGACATATAATTGGCCTGGAGATTAAAAAGCCCTGCTCACCAGGTGACTCAGATGACTTAGATTCTTCTCCACAGAGGTGATGATGATGGTGATGATGATGATGACAGAAATACCAAGCGCAACAAAACTGCCACAGGTTATCATGCCTCCCAGTTACTGAGGGGCTGCTTTTCCACATGAGACATTGAACAGAAATGTCTGCAGACTACACAGAAGCTAGAAGTGACCTCTGGCTTGGAAGAAAAAGAAAAAGAACTAACATTTCTGAAGACTTGTTCTGTTCATAGTTAAGATGCTTGGCACTTTAAACATGGTACCTAAATGTCCATCAAAGGATGACTGGATAAAGAAGATGTGGTATATTTATACAATGGAATACTACCCAGCCATAAAAACTGACAACATAACGCCATTTGCAGCAACATGGATGCTCCTGGAGAATGTCATTCTAAGTGAAGTGAGCCAGAAAGAGAAAGAAAAATACCATATGAGATCACTCTTGTGTGGAATCTAAAGACAAAACAAAAAAATGAACATATATACAAAACAGAAACAAAATCATAGACATAGAATACAAACTTGTGGTTGCCAAGGGGGATGGGAAGGGACAGACTGGGGGTTCAAAATTTGTAGATACTGACAAGCATATGCAGAATAGATAAACAAGATTATATTGTATAGCACAGGGAAATATATACAAGATCTTGTGGTAGCTCACAGCAAAAAAAAATGTGACAATGAATATATGTATGTTCATGTATAACTGAAAAATTGTGCTCTACACTGGCATTTTACACAACATTGTAAAATGACTATAACTCAATAAAAAAAAGTTTTAAAAAAGATCTTTTAAAAGGAAGATGAAAATTTGTTATTGCAATAATATCACTACGTTTGTTACAAATGTCTATCTCAAAAGCACAGGATAAGAAGAGAAAATACAGTTACATATAGACTGAAGAATTTGCAGAAGTAATCACAGGTAAGTAATGTGAGCATTTCACAGGAAAAACTCTAAAAATCAATAAATTTTCTACTTATTAGCAGGAATCCTTTAGAAAATATCATGGAAAAACTACTCCCTATAGAAGCCAAAAAAATAATGTGTCCTTAGAGCTGTGTATACCGTGCCTTTAAGGGGAGCATCGTGTGCATTTATTACTCAAACACAGAGACATGGACTTGATTTACCTGGTTCCCATCGCCTGCTGGACTGCATCACATACTGCTCTGGGGCAGTTGCTCTGTTTCCTCTGTCCAGGACACTTCATCCTGATTCTTTTATGGTTGAGAATGTTCTGCCTTTCAGATTAAATACCATCCGAAAGATTCCCTCACTTCCTTATCCAGGGTTGACCACCATCACCCTCAGTCATTTTGTATCATTGGATCATAGCACTTTGCGTTACTCAAAATTATCTCACGTACTTGTTTACTTATTAATTGTCTGTCTCTTTCCCTTAAATGAAAGTTCTGTAGAACATGACTGTTTTTATTCATTTCTTTGTCTGATGCAGGGTAGACACTCAACATATAGTTGTTTAAATAAATTTAAGATCACATTGTGTATAAAGACTTAATTTTGTAAAGGGTCAGCTTGTCCCTCAATGCAGTAGATAGATTTAACTATCTTTTTTTTTTTTTGGCGTCTTCATATTTTTACATTTTTTTAATTGAGTAATAGCCATTTTATAATGTTGTGTCAAATTCCAGTGTAGAGCAAAATTTTTCAGTTATACATGAACATACATATATTCATTGTCACATTTTTTTTTTTTTTGCTGTGAGCTACCACAAGATTGTGTGTATATTTCCCTGTGCTATACAGTGTAATTTTGTTTATCTATTCTGCATATGCTTGTCAGTATCTAGAAATTTCGAACTCCCAGTCCGTCCTTTCCCACCCCCCTCACCCTTGGCAACCGCAAGTTTGTATTCTTTGTCTATGAGTCTGTTTCTGTTTTGGATTTATGGTTTTTTTTAGATTCCACATATGAGTGATCTCATATTGTATTTTTCTTTCTCTTTCTGGCTTACTTCACTTAGAATGACATTTTCCAGGGACATCCATGTTGCTGCAAATGGGGTTATGTTGTCTGTTTTTATGTCCAAATAGTATTCCATTGTATAAATATACCACATCTTCTTTATCCAGTCATCTGTTGATGGACATTTAGGCTGTTTCCATGTCTTGGCTATTGTAAATAGTGCTGCTATGAACACTGGGGTGCAGGTGTCTTTTTGAAGTAGAGTTCCTTCTGGATATATGCCCAGGAGCAGGATTCCTGGGTCATACGGTAAGTCTATTCCTAGTCTTTTGAGAAATCTCCATACTGTTTTCCACAGTAGATTTAACTATCTTGAAATCAAAATTCAACTGAAACAATCTCTGGAATGGGAACTAGAGACCTGTAAATCATGCTAGAGTTAATTTGAGAGAATAAATAAACAATAAAGGAGAATGCAGACAACTATTTTTGAAAGAAGGTAAAATGAGGGGGGCACCTAACCTAACTATATTATAAAACATGTTATAATTCTATGATAGTGAGATCAGCATCACACAGGCTGACGGACAGACAAGGACTGAAACAGTGTGTTTCACTAGCAGGCCATACAATGTAAAATAAAAACGAAGACTACAATAAAAATGGTATCAAAAATTAGCAAAGGTGGTAGGCAAAATTCTGGGCTGGCCTCCAAAGTTCTTGCCACCTGGTGTATATGCCCTCCCCTGAAGTGTGGACTGGACTGGTGAAAATGACGAATTTACACTCACTCCCGGTTAGGCGGCCTTATATGTCAAAGGGGAAGGAATTTTACAAATGCAGTAAGATGTCTAATCAGTTGACTTTGAGTTAATAAGAAGTGAGGTTATTCTGGGTGGGGCTGACCTAATCAGAGAAGACCTCAAAAGTGACTGAGCCTTTCTTGAAAATTCAACAGAAAGTGTGAGAGGGATTACAGAGGGGGCCGTGTGGCAAGGGCCTGGGGACAGCCAGCCACTAGGTGCTGAGATTGATCCCCACCAGCGATCCGTGAGCAAGAAAATGGGGCTCTTAGCCCTATAGAAGCAGGGAAATTGATTCAAACTGGGGAGCTGAAAGCAAATCTTTCTGTGGTCAAGTTTCCAGATCAGGACATGGCCATTGTCACCTTGTGGGACTCTGAGCAGGAGATCATATGTGGACTTCTGACCTGCAGAACCATGAGCAGATAACTTGGTGCTGTCTTAAGTAAGTATGTTGGTGGAATTTGTAACAGAAATCAAAAACCAGTGCAGTGGAGGAGAAAAGGATAACCCAATAAATATTATTAGGACAGTTTATCAGCTACTTGGGAGATGTTAGTATGGATTTGCATGAAATACTCTTGTAGCAAAATAAATTCCAGATAAATTAAATATTTGAATGGAAAAAAGTAAAACCACATAGTGTCTAGGTGAGTATTTGTCTGATCTCAGGATAGACATGTATGTTTGAAGCACAAAAGTGACAGAAAAAAAAAATCTCAGGCAGTTTAATACCTTGGGACGTGTAAAAATTAAAATCTCTTCAAGTGAAAATAATAACAACACAAATCTGGGGAAATATTAGCCTCAGAGATACCGGGTGACAGTTTAGTATCTGTTCTATGTGAAGAGCACAGAAAAGTATATTGAATATTCATGAGTCTGTGTATATCTGTGTATTCATGCAAATATAGAATGAAAATACTAAAGGCAAAAAGTTCCCATCAAATATCTCTGTCTAATGAAATTGCGAGGGATTTTAAAATTTCTTCTGAAGATTATATTCCTACTCTGCGCATTTCTAAAATGATTCTGTATTAATATTATAACATATGAAAATAATAATTAAATATGTAATAATATTTCAGTAAGTAGCTACAAAGAAATGGTATGTGATTTAACAGGATTAGTTATAGTCTATAAATTTTTAATAAATATTTAAGCACTGTGACAATGAATATATGTATGTTCATGTATGACTGAAAAATTGTGCTCTACACTGGAATTTGACACAACATTGTAAATGACTATAACTCAATGAAAAAATGTTAAAAAAATTTAAGCACTAAAGGGGGAATATTAGAATGTTCACGCACAGGCATGCTATGATTAACAACTGTGTAGAAATATTGCAAGTGGAAGTGGAAGACTGTGTTGCCATTAAAACAGATGTTGTTTAAGGATAGTGGAAACAAGGACAAATAAAGATACTTCATTTAGACTCATATTTGAATTAGATGTTTGTCTATATGTGTGGCACATGATAGATGAATAAATAGGTAGGTGGGTAGGTAGACAAGAAGGTTGGTGGAGGAAAGACAGAAAGAAAGAAGGAAGGAAGGAAGGAAGGAAGGAAGGAAAGAAAGAAGGAAAGAAAGAAAGAAAGAAAGAAAGAAAGAAAGAAAGAAAGAAAGAAAGAAAGAAAGAAAGAAAGAAAGGAAGGAAGGAAGGAAGGAAGGAAGGAAGGAAGGAAGGAAGGAAGGAAGGAAGGAAGGAAGGAAGGAAGGAAAAAGAGAAAGGAAGGAAGGAAAAGGAAAGAAAAGGAAGGAAAGAAGAAAACAAAGTGAAGATAGAAAGCCCCAACGTGTGCACCAGTTTTTCTAGGGCTTTTGTGACAAGGTACTGCTGCTTGGTGGGTTGAAGAACACAGAAATCAGTTTCTCACAGCTCTAGAGGCTAGATGCCTAAGATCAAGGTGTCAGCAAGTTTTGTTCTTCTGATACCTCTCTCCTTGGTTTCTAGATGGTCTCTCTGTATCTTCACATCATCTTCTTCTGTGTGTCTGTGTCCTAACCTCTTATAAGACACCAGTCATACTGAATTAGGGTCCACCCTAGTGGCCTCGGGTTAACTTAATCACCTCTTTGAAGACCTGTCTCCAAAAAGGGTCATGCTTTGAGGCACTTGGGGTTAGGATTTTAACATGAATTTTGGGGGAGACACAATCCAGCCCATAGCATCATGCAAGAACGTCTCCTTCCCAGGGACTGCACTCAGCTTGCAGTTTGGTCTCTTTCTCAGGTGTAGCCTCAGCAAAATTACTCAATATAATGGTAATAACATTGTCACTGTTATCCTTAGTTGGACCCTTTCGACCTTGATTTTGTAAAGGGGTAAACACCGCTGTGGCCTCACGTATTATGAAGATTAAATAAGAAGATGCACCAGGATATCCAGTGCAGTGCTGGGGCACAGGTGACACGAAGGAGGTGGCCCTTCCCTCCCCCCACCTCCATTCTCTATTGCTTAATCAGTGTTTCTCAGATTTTTCCACCAAAGCCCTCTAACAGCAGGGGAGAGAGAACTTAACGCAAACTCAGAGGCTTTCAGCAAGGTTGTTCTCATATTTATTTAAAAATAACCTCCCCCCTCCCAAGTGTTGACCTTTTCTACAATAGATCCATATTTACTAAAATAAAGAAGTTTCAACTCCTTGGGATGTAAAATTGCTCTAGGAAAACACAGAACCTTCTTCTTGTGCCTCCACAAGCCTGCAGCTGTATCCCCAGTGTGCACGCAGACATACACCTCAGTGTGCGGCACAAATCCTCCAAGAAATAGGACCTAGTATTTCCCTCCAGCCCTAGGATTTCTCACAGCATGTCTTCACTAGGGGAGAAAGACAAAAAAATCAAGCAGTAGACTGGCTTTGCAACATTGCTGGGAAAAACGAAAAACAAACCAGAAAAATATAAAAATAAATGGGCAGGCAACAATGCCAGAAGGACAAATAACAGATGGACAAACAGAATTATAAAGCCAATGCCAAGGACTAGAAAAGGCAGTAGCTGAGTTGGACAACATTGTTAGAAAAGATTGCAAAATAGTTGGATTCAGCCAGCGTGAACCATTGTAGGGTTGTACCTACAGAGAAGCAATGCTGGGCAGCCCGAGATTCTTTTCCTAGGGAAATATATACCCCTGCTTATTGTGGTTAGTGTCTCATAGTGGACCTCAGAAGGCTGGGATTCCTGCTCTAAGTACTGGGGAGAGGGGCCAGCCTTGAAGATGAACTTGCAGTGGGATTTTCTACAAGGGACCTTAAGTGTGTGTTCAATCTGAACACTCATGACAACCCTCCTTAGATGCATTCATAACCTCTGGGACCATCACTGGACAGAGCAGAACCCGTGCCATCGACATGCTATTCCTAGCAACAAAGCCAAGCTAAGCTCTCCCACCAGAAGTCCTTTGTCACATCACAATGTGGCTCATCAATATTTGTCCAAATTATGTGGTTATGATAGCATTAGGAAGGCATAGTCATCATGGCTGATGTAACCAATATATAGATGGAAAAAACTTGAAGGTTTTTTTAGTCCTCTGTTCTTGACATTTTTTTTTCTCAGAGTGATGTTTTAACAATAGATGTACAGGTGTTCCAGGATGTAGCCTATCACAAATTAAGGTTAAGAGAAGCCCCCAAATCACATTCCAGGTTAGTGGACCAAAAAAAGTGTATCTCTGGGTATAGTTACGTTTCAGTGTATGTCTATAGGAGAATGCTGAGTAAAAGATTACTACCTTCTAGAATACAAACCTATTGTGAAGAAACCTCAAGCCAAATAAGAACTAAAAATAAGTATGTGTTCCCCATAACTCTTCTTTCATATATAGCTGTTATTCTGTTGTCTACTATGTGCTTAAATATGTCAGCAATAACAGGTATTTTGCTTTCTTGATGTCAGTGTTAATTTTGACAATATTAATTCCCGTGAAATTGTAGACATGGTTCATCTCTTTATATCTCTTCACTGTAGCCACATCTTGATTTCATTTCTTGTAAGTGTTTCTGCTTATTATGCTGTGCTTAAAAGTAAGTAGAAATAAAAAGTATGATAAAAATCTTTAAAAAAAATGTTGTCCATAAAAACAGAGAATTTGTTCTCCCTTCAAGAATCAGTGCCATGAGTTGTACTTACTGTAGGAACGAATGAGCCCACATCACTGCTGAGGGACATGGGCCGAGGAGATATATCACTTTCCATGTTACTGAAGTGAAGCCAGCTTAGAATGGAGCTGTTGACCCATGGTCAGCATTCAGGGAAACTGTGCTGAGTAGCTGGATGCTTGCACAAAGTATACATGGGGTGAATGCTTACCTGCGACAAGGGGAATCTTCAGCTTTTTCCAGAAGAGAGGTCAGACGGACATCTCGTATAAGGAAAATCAAAAGAGGGAGGCAGCATAGGACTGATTAGACCAGGGGTTTGCAAAGTATACCCAGCATCCGAATCCAACCCAGAGCCATTTTTGTATGTCCTTCCAGCTAGGAATTGTGTTTACAGGTTTAAAGATCTGTAAGAGACGCAGAGACAGAAAGAATATGGGACAAAGTCCAACGAAGGAGTGGAAAACCTAAAATACATATTTTCTAGCACTAATAGAAAAGGTTTCCCTCACCCCACCCTGAACCGGGAGATGCACTTTAGAATAGTGTTGTGAATTGCGCATGGCTCTTACGTTGCGCAAGCCAGTGGTAATGGCTTCCTGGTCACTGTGTGGAGGATGGTTTTAAAAGCATGTTATAATCATATGTCATAGGCATTAATTATCTTTTGTGTGCCTGTGACAAATAAGAGCTTTGCATGTGTTAACCAACTCAATCTTCACAACCACCCCTTTCCATAAGTACTTTATTTTCCCCTTCATAAGTGCAGAGAATTGAGCAAGAGAGAGTCTAAATAACCCATCCAAAGACACATAACTAAGAAATGAAGGGCATTAGTATTTGAATTGGGGAATTCTATAGTTTTAAATGAGTCAGGAGAGGTTAACATGCTAGAATAACAAATCACCAAATTTTGATGAGCTTTCAATGCAGAGGTTCATATCTGTTTGCACTGTATCCATAGAGGCTTGACTGTGATTCTGCTCCAGGGGTCTTGTTTCTGGGGCCCAGGACGAAGGGGCAGCCCCTATCTACTGCCAGCCATGTGACAGAAGAAAAAGAGAGGGAATCCTGTGCTGACTCTTAAAACTTCTGCCCAGACATGACATACACCCCTTCTGATCTTTCATTAGTCAGAGCAGGTCAAATGGCCAAGCCTGACGTCAATGGGTCAAGAAAGGATAATCTTCCCATGGGGAGACAGTCAATGCCTGGTACCTGAAGTACTGCACAGGCCCCTCACCTGAGTCCAGTGTCCCGGGACTTCAGCTAGAAGCTCTCTAAATGTGTTGTGGTCATCTGATTCCCTCTCTCTGCACTTCCCTGAAATCTTCCAGAAATAAGAGGATGTCAGTCAATAGCAACATCTCACTCCTTCAGCCACTGTGAGCACCATTCCCCACCAGGTGCTTCAGTTGTTTAAATCTGTTTTAGTCAGGGTTCTCTAGAGAAACATAACGAATAGATAGCTAGACAGACAGACAAAAAAGAGAGGGAGGGAGAGACAGAGCTTTGTGTTGAGGAATTGGCTCATGTGATTGGCAGCTAACAAATCTGTAACATGTAGTGGCAAGGCAGCAGGCTGGAGATTAAGAGCTGGTGTTGCAGTCTTCATTCCAAAGGCTGGAAGCTCAGGCAGAATTTTTATGTTGCAGTCTAGAAGCAGAATTCCTTCTTCTGGGGAAACTTTGGTCTTTGTTCTTAAGATCTTTGACTGATTGGATGAGACCCACCCACAATTTGGAGAGTAATCTGCTTTACTTAAAATCAACTCATTGTAAGTGTTAGCCATATATAAAAATGCCTTTACAAAAACATCTAGACTAATAGTTGACCAATATTAGACTATGGGCACCATAGTCCAGCCAAGTTGATACACAGAATTAATCATCACATTGAAGGACTATGTAAAATGTCTTCTATCAAATCCCACATCACTGTTATGGTCCTTAGCTCTTTATTCTGGTTAACACTAGTTGTGGCAATAAATTCCTCAGTGTGTTGGTGATCCAAGTGCACTAAAATTTAATTTTTTGCCTTCTGAGGTCCAAAATCAATATTCCCAATGGACTAGCTCTCCTCTAAGTGGAGATTCAGGGACCCAGACAACATCCATCTTGTGGCTCCCTCATCTTTAATGCTGAGCTTCCAGAATTGTTGGGTTTGTCTCTATCAAGCCATTAAAAGAAGAAAGAGCAAGGGAAATTGCTCGTAGGAGTATTTCATACACCAAGAAGTAATTGCTACGTATCACTTCTGCCTACAACCCACTGGCTAGGATTCAGTCACATGACCACGCCTACCTCAAGAGAGTCTGAGAAATATACTGAATCTTGTATCTGGGAGGTATAAAGAACAGGGTTCCTTATCTTCTAGCTAATTTTTGCCTTATTTCTGCACCCTGCATCCTCCACAGTGATCTTAAAATTTATGGTGGTAACAGATTACAGCAAGTTGCAAAACCTTCCCATATCTTGTGTTTTTGTTTTGTTTTGGTTCGGTTTTACTTACAAACTGGAAATAATGCTTCTGCTTCTGTTGTGAGGAGTGAATACACCGTGGCAGTGACAGTGCCTGATGCAGACTAGGTGCCCCACATTTCTGTTCTGTTTTAAACAGTTGAGAAAGAGCTCTGCCTTCCTGAAGATTTTGGTAAGCTAGCTTCACACTCTTGACTGGTTCTAGGAGGAAAAGGGAAGAGTTGAATGTCTCAAGGTAAAAAAATCTGCACTTTTTCAGAGTCTGCTACCAAAGTGCCTCGGAATAACTCTATGGCTGAAGCCTCCCAAACTGAGTCATACACCTTAGAAACAAGCTCATCTTTGTTAAAATGGGTTTCATTTCTTACTGACCCTGTCAACAGCTCTGCAAAGCTAATTTGCTAGTTCAGTGGCTCATCATCAGTTCCTCTTACAAGAAACTGACAAAGGTCAACCGTGTAAAAAAAAAATATTTGATTTCAGACTTTAATCCAAAGAGTTGCAATATTCCTCTGCTTCTCTGATTGAATTAACACAAAACTCACCTAATTGCTTATTATACATGGAGGGAATAGGTTTTCCCTGCTGGTCCCTATCCTTATCTTTTTCCTTTTGATTGACACCCGAGGCTCTGTTTAAGTTGATTTGATGAGGAAGCTACTATGATCTGTCCATCAACCAAATCCAACTTGTGGTCAAGGACTTCAGAAGCCACATGACACATATCACCGCTGTCATTCTTGAAGGAATTAGTCAGCTGACCTGGCTTCAGCATCTACTACTAACTTTATGATCTTAACCAAATTAGTTGAACTAACAACCTCAGTTTATTCCTCTCTAAAATGGACCAACTAAGTCTACCATCTATGGGCAGCTTTTAGGACTAAATAAATCTGATTATAGAAATGTTGGCCCACATTGGGTGCTCAGTCATTTCCAAGTGTCCTGCCTCTCTCTTTAGGTGAAGATCAAGTGTTCTTTACTTAGTGTCACTCCACTGTGTTTTATTGATTGGGAATTTTGTTTGCAAGCATGGAAACCAACATAAGCTGGAATAAAATTTTGGTATTTAGTTCAAGGACAGACTCATGCCTCCCAGAACCTCAGGGTGGGAATATAGCCAGTACTTGGACAAAGCATGGAATAGCATCTGGGAAGCTTAGAAAATGGACTCTTTGTGCCATATTTCTGCTTCTCTTTGTTCACTTCAACTCCTTCTCTTTTATCTGCAGATATGCTTTTCTGCCTATATTATCCACCTGGTGGAAGATATCCAAATCACAGCTCTGGACTTTTAAATATCTCTTTGTTTTTGTTATTAGAAGCTAATCTAGTGTCAGCTATAACTGATAAATTTCACCAAATTTGATTGCCCACCTTGTGTCAGCTCTTCACCCCTGGCCCAACACACTGAAGCTGTTTATAAATATGGATTCTAAGATATCTCTTCTATAGGTAAGGGGGCAGTTGGGGAGGCACAAAGTATGTCTACTATGGTGAGGATTTTCAAAAGATTTCATTTTTATTATAAAGAAAATAGATGTAATCTATTAGGTCTTTCACCTAAGATTCCACTGTCATAAAGAAATAATCTCAGCTTCTGTTGCAGGTCATTACAGAATGGACAATATGAGATGTTTAGAAATGGACTATATGGATGATCATACTGGAGATATCATCTGGAAGCCACTGGAAGCCCCTAGAAGCTTAAACACCAATGCCAGCACATGGGAAGCTTCCTTCATACAAAGTTGACTGTGTCAGAATATGAGAACACTACACCTGGCTGCCTCTTTAATGCTTTCTCTCCAGTGACTAGGTGACAAGGGGTCTTCAGACTGAGGCATGTGGGCAACTCTGTACCCACAGCCCAATGTGACCCAAGTGAAATTATAGGGACAGCTGACTGCCAGTGATGAGCCTTCCATCTCAGCAGGTTTCTCAATGAATATTCCCTCTTGCTGGGCTCAATTAACTGAGGATTTTATTCTTTCCTGTAAGAGGAACTTCAATCCCCTTTATGTGTGAAACACACTGCAGCAAACATCTAACTTCAGATAAATATTTTCTTTCTGTGTAGTTTAGGACATAGTTTTTATTAGAAAAAATGAAAAAAAAAGTTTAAGTTTGAATTATTTTCACAAAGGAGAGCATTTTATAGTCTATTCTTGATGCAAATTAAAATAGATAGGTAAAATATATAATTGCAATTGACTTTGACACAATGTTAAATCCTGACATTTTAGAGTGTACAACTTTTAATTATCTTTAATTATACAACAATTTTTTCAGAAATTTCCTATGAGGAAGACATTTTTATATGCCATTTAAGTTAACAATGAGAAGTCCATTAGGTAGATAGTAGTGTTCCCATTTTAAAGATTTTAAAATATTGAGGTCAGGGAATTCAGGTAATTTGTCTGAGATCAGGGAGCTTGGAAGAGGCAGTTTGAGTTGTGAAGCTAGTCTACTGGACTGTGAGCAAGGGGAAGAAGGGAGTTAGTTCAAAGAGACATGTTCCCTAAACTAAGGAAATAATTGACTATACTCTTACAAGACTATCAAGATTATTTATCAACACAAAAATCTCCAGGCTCTTCTCAAAGATTCTAACACATGGGTCATTTTTACAATAGAAAAGTGAACCCAACTTTGACTTATGACCAGAGGAAGTAACAGAGACCAGATGCACTGTCATAACTGAAAGAAATAACAGAGAATAATAAAGTACATAAAGCAAGGATTCTCAAGAATTAGACACACAGAAATGAAGGACAGGGATTCCTGAGTGACGGGAAAAATGAGATGGAGCCCAAATTATCCTGGTTTATTGCTTAGAGGGCATTTCCAGTTTAAAGCAAAGGGAGGAGAAGCCTACCAGAGCTTGGCAGTCTCCCTGAGTTGAGGGTAGATTGCTGAGAGGCCAGGAGGGATACAGTTCCCAAGGCAAGAGTATCAGAAGGAGAGAGCAGCTCAGAGAGAGAATTCAGAGATCTGTAGTGGGTTTCCCTCAATTCTTCAACTGAAGACTGATCAGCACATGCATGTGAGGGACCTATATAAGACTGGGAAAGAACCACCTGAAAGAATCAGAGGAAATAATCCCCAGAGTTCATGTAAGACTGGGAAAAGTTCCTGTTTCCCGTCAGTAGGAGTGGAAAGCCTATTAACTTATGGGACATCAAGTAAGGTAATCAGAAGTGGATTTTCTTAGCAGTAACACAAATTTTGACCTAGTCTAAATGTTGCTCTGATATTGTCTAATAAATCTTAAAAGCAAGATCCAGAAGAATCAGTCTGCTTCCAAATAACTTAACTGCATACCAGAATAACACTTAATAATATTTATGGGAATATAAATTATCTATCACTCAACAAGTAAAATTCATAGTCTCTGGCATCAAATAAAAATTGCCAGGTATTCAAGGAAGAAGGAAAATATGAGTCATAATGAAGATAAAAATCAATCAGTTGAGGGGGAGGGTATAGCTCAAGTGGTAGAGCACAAGCTTAGTGTGCACAAGGCCCTGGGTTCAATCCCCAGTACCTCTCCAAAAATAAATAAATAAACCAAATACCTTCCCCTCTAAAAATTTTTTTAAAAAAATCAATCAGTTAAAACTCAAAAATTAAACAGTTGATAAAATTAGTAGACAAGGCTATTAAAACAAGCACTATAACTGTTGTATTTAAATACGTTTCATATAGTCAATGACTAGAGGAATGAATGAGTATGTTAAGACATGGGACATATGAAAAAGACCAAAATCAGACTTCTAGAAATGAAAACCCTTAAGGCCTGGGATGAAAAGTATGTTGTGTTAGATATCACAGAAGAAAAGTTTAGTGAATTTGAAGATATAGTAATAGGAAATATCAAAATGAAATGAAGAAAGAAAAAAGACTGAGGGAAAAAACTGAAAAGAATATTAGTAACCTGTGGGACAACTTACTTCAAAGGGCCTAAAATACATGCACCTGGAGTCCTTGAAAATGGAGAGAGTAGAAAAATATTTTTTAAATGAACAACTAAAAATTTTTAAATTTAACGAAAACAGATCCAAGAATCTCAATGAACTTCAAGCAGAAGGAATCAAAAACAGAAATCAGAAGAATTCAAAAATGTAATTAGAAAATAGACATTAGAAGATTTAAAACTGAATGAAAATTAGAATACAACATACCAAATTTGGTGGGACATAGCTAAAGCAATGCTCAGAGGGCAATTTATGCTGCTAAAGTGCCTGTATTAGAAAAGAAGAAAGGTCTCCAATCAGTGACCTCATCTCCCACCTTAAGAAACTGGAAGAATAAAATTAAATCCAATTTAAACATAGCCACACACCATAAGTGAATAATACTGTGATCCAATCAGTGCATACAGCCACTCTTTCCACCCACAAGCATATTAAACACAAAATTCATACAGTTAAATCCTGACCCTAGCACGACTTCCATGGTCTTAAGCAGATAATTCCACTTCTCTGAACCTCCATTTTCTCCTTCCTGAAATGGTATAATGAGGCTGGATCTTAAAGACTGAGCAGGAATTCCATAAGTGAACAGGAGATGACATTTCATACAAAAGGAAATATATACAAACATAGGAAGATTTTCAGGAATGTGGCGCCTGAGTCAACACGTTAATAAAAATGTACCTTAAGGAGCAGAGATGAGGGAGCATGTGAGCATGACCACAGATGGCCTCCCTGGCCTCCTAAAGACAGTGGGAAGCTGCCCTTGAGTGTGAATTCCAGTGAGTGACATCAATGGAGGCCCATGCTTTCCAAAGACCATAGCTGTGGTCTTGGGATAATTTAAATCATATGCTTCAGTTAGTCATCAAGCCCACAGAGTTTACAAGGTGAATGAGAGGTTAGAGAACTTTGTTCCATAAAATTCAATACGAAAAACCTAAGTTGATCTGTTTGTCTGTGTTAGAAATCTGTCCAGGCCAATTCACTTTGTAGGCACAATGATTAAATAAATTATTTATCCTACCTTCAGATATTTGTCCATAAATTCCCTAAATAAGGCAAAGGTCTCAGATGGAGATTATTTCTTGGAAGAAGTCTTCAAGTTCTTTCAGAATATCTTTTTTTTTTCTTTTCTTGAAGTCTCATTTCCTGGATTCTGAAACAAAGATTATTACCATGAAAGTATGGAAGCACACACATGTTTTTTGTGGAAAATCTCCAAGTTGTAGATACATATATACCAAATCAAAGTTCCCGGTGGGCTGTCACATGAGGGAAGATTCAGTTAAGGATGTCTAAGAACATCAAATTCACCTGCTTTTATTCTTTTCTGAAGAAAGTGACAAATGCCCATCTTGGTCACTAGAGCACAAGGTTAGCCAAGTGCTTCAGGGAAAAGGCAACATGAGAAGAGATCAGCAAGAGGTCAGAGACCCTGACCCATGTGGGGAGCAATGGAAATGGCTGGAGAAAAACAAAAACACTCATTTGTAATGGAGATCATGCCACCTACGTAGCCAGGCCCACTTGATTGCACAAAGATTTCAGAATTTCCTCCTGTCCTAGACACTGATGTAGAACATGCCTGAGTTTAAGCTAACTTTGTCATCTTAGAATTGTTTAATTCAATTGATCAGGGAAAACATTGTCCACATTCATGATCACACATGGAAAGAAGAGGCATAAGAGGGCTTCTGAGCTCTGCCTTCATTTATGTTCCATGTATGAGTTAGGAATTTCCACCAGCTGTGAATAAAAGAGATTGAAATAATAAAGGCTTAAATAAGTTAGAGGTTCATTTCTTTTTCTTGTATAGGAGGTCCAAAGATAAGCTGTCTGAGGGTGGTCTGATACCTCCCACATCAACAAATACCCAGGCTACTCTATCAGTATGCTTCAGCACTACTTGGCATTGGCTCCCATTCTCAGGCTAACTCAAGGCCCAAGATGGCTGTTGAAGATCCAGCCATTATGGCAAAAGGAGGAAAGGAAGACAAAAGAGATATCTGCCTTGCTTTTAACAGGCTTCACTGGAAGTACCATAGACTATTTTCACTTACATCTCATTTGTGGGAGTTATTCTCATGGCCACACATGGAGAAGAAAGATGACAGGGGAATAACCCTCAGCTCAGCACTTTGCCACCTGGAATAAATATGGGATTGTCTTAAGAAAGGAGGAGAGAATGAGTCTTTGGTAGGCAACTGTTAATTCACTTTTTAACTTACAACTCGTATGTACATGACCCTGTTGGAGGGCATAGCCTGCTTTTCTGGAAAAAAGATTGTTTCCTATTTTTAAAATTTTTAGAAAAGAGAAAACAAATAGAAGGAAGAAAATGCTAGTTTATTACCAGAAATAAGCACCATTAATGTTTGATGTGTTTCCTGTTACTTTTTCATTTTACTGAAAAAAAATTATCATCCATTATATATAAAATCATATGTGATTATTTTAATACAAAAAATATTTATGATTATGCAGTTTACACTACTTTATTAAACAAAGAAGACTACAGAAAAGTGTAACAAAGAAACTGAAATTCAGTTAATCTTAATATCAAGATATAACAATCCTTATGAATATTCTAGAGTATTTTAATGCTGACTTATCTTTCAATTTTTTACCTTGTTGATGTCATATTGTATATAAGCTGATTTTAAATTACGGTTAGTACAAGATTCATAGGTGTTATCTGAAACATGATTGGAAATGAGGAAATATAATAATAAATACCATATTTCATTGCTTCTAAGACACATATTTTTCACATTTTAACATCTCTGAAATTGGGATGTATCTTATAATTAATGGCATATTTTAGTTTAATTGGCATCTTTTTTTTCTTAGTGGTACATGAAACAATGATACTTCTAATGATTGATAATGAATTAGATTTGATTAAAGTAGTAATATCTGTCATTAGATAGTTTATTAGTCATTCAAATTAACTTGTCATTCAGTGTAAAATTTAAAGAAGCAGGAAGTTACTCAGTAAATTCTCTGGCAATAAAATTTGACAATTATTTTGCTTGGTCTAACTTGGCTTTTGGAGAGAGTCCGAAAACAGAATGGGGTATTTTGGTGACATAGCCAATCTGGCCCAGAAGTAGTTTGGGTAATTTGGGGTCAAACTGTAAAGTTTTTGAGGGGTTGAACAGTTCAGTAGTTTGCCTAGCATGTAGACCACCACCCTACTAATCAATCTTCCCTCTAATTTGCATGGTGAATTGAACCACGGTTCTCAGTTATTTATTCCCCCTCCCTTTAAGAGAGAGAATCAAACATCCTCAGCCATTGTCATGTAACTTGCAGTCCCTTCCTGAACAAGACATCCACTTTTCTGCCACAGTGACATAGAGTGTAAACTTATAATTCACTTTGGCCAATGGCATATGAGCAGGTATGATCTACACCACAGCCAGACAGAAGCCATGACAATCCTGATGGATTTTCCTCAGCCTTCTTGTCCTTTTCTCCCTTCCATCCCCAGGAGGGGCAGCTCTTTTGAGCCTACCATGCAAAGATGCAAAGCTGACCTGAGGGGACCTGCAGAACCTTATAAGTCAAGTGAACAAAAATAAGCCTCTGTTGCTACTCTGTCCCAATGAGGTCCAGGGGTGGGGGTGGAGGACTTGTTTGTTACCGCAGCACAGCTGACTAATACAAGGGCCCATCAAATTTTGCAAGAAAAACAGGTTGAAAGATGGACTCCAGGAAGTATATTTCCTGATTTAGGGCCAGACTTAACCCTCAGGATACAGAATCTAACTGGAAATAGATGACTAATATGGGGATCTACACTGAATAAGGAAAGACCCATGGCTACTTCTGCATTAAAACAGAATCCGGTCAGAAGCTACTGACAAAGTTATCTTAATCTTATTTTTTAACAGCCATAATGTTTTGATTGTTGAGTACCTCAAATTGGATTCATCTTTTAGAAAACTTGAGATCCTCTTCATCACTTTTTCCCCAGAGGATGAGTGAGTGGCACCCTTTTCTGAGTGTTTAAATAGATGATGATGGCATTCTACTGCCTTCCTACATGGGATAAAACATTACCCATTACACAAAAGTTTAGGCCACAGTGATTTTCCTCTTAAAGCCTGTGGATAACACTCTATGTGCATATAGGGTTGGAGAGAAAGAGTCTGAAGTAGCATGATTTTTTTATTTATTTGTAGGCAACTTATTTATTACCTTAGTTTTCATTTTTTGATAAGTTTGTCAGGACATATGTAAGTTTAATTTATTTTATTGGGTTTCCCTAATCATGGACTACACTTTAACCTTCACTCCCAGGCCTTTCATAAACTTAGGGACTTTTTCTTCAGTTATGAACTGCATGGCAAGACATCCTTAAGTTTCATTTACCAGCAATCCTCAAATCATTATCTGTCCCCTACTTTGTTCAGGGAAATATCCAGCATAGTGGTTACTCAGATAAGGTTTTGGTCTTCATGGAGTTTAAAATCCAAAGGAAGACAACAAACTAATCAACAATGTGCAGACTGAAGGGTGATGAATCAGAGTTGATCCCTTTCCTTTCCTGTCTGGCTCATTTATGGCAGGTTTGTGTGCTTTATTGGGGTCGGGCTCACTGTGTATATACGAACATAATCTCTCTCATAGGAGAGATGCTAATTCTTTCATATAAAGAATGGAAACCTAGTAGCTAAAATATTGGTATTCTTTGATTACTTCTAGTTGTTAAAATTTGCCCTCAAGAAGACCTGCCACTCAGACTATACATTCTAAGAGCTCATGGACTTTTGTCTGTGTTGTTCCTTGATATATCCAAGGCACTAGAACAATCTCTGAGATGCAAAATATTCACTGAATGAGCCATAAATTATAGCACATCCTTGCACCCCAAGCCTGTGACCTCCCCTGACATTTTCCTTCATGTCTACGTTCTGAGAGGGCACCTAAAGCTTCCAGTCCTCAGCACTCACTGACTTTCCCAGACTGCCCACTCTACCCTTCCCGCCTTCGATGGTCCTTTTCTGGCTCCAGCCTGTTTGATCCCTGTCATCATGCTCTGAGTTGCTTCCCAGTGGCCTCTCTGTACCCTGTGTCCACTGCCATCTCGTCTTAGAGCTTCTCCTAGGTGCAGTTTTATTTTCATTTCAGGGAGATAATATCTGCTTTCCTCCCGTCTCGCAGGGAAGCCTGTCACTCTCAGGTTCCTCAGGTATATCTGATCTTTCTCTTTCTTGAACAGTCTTTTCTTTGTCATGATATTTTACTCCTACTTAAAAAACAAGAGAACTAACCTTGACTAACCAGCATGGCACGTGAGTTTGCCGTTGAGCTCCACGTATTCCTTTTTATGACATTTTTCCCCCCAGCAGTGTATAAAATCAGTCTTTTGGCTGTACCTGTGTTCATTTTCAAAAAAAGATAAAAATTTAAAAAAAAACAATATCGAGCCAATAAAAACCAATATTGAGGTCAAAGGATATCAACTTAACTTGGGATAAAATAATAGAAAGATAAATTGGAAGTCTGATATTTGTAGATACTAACCACTATTCATAAAATAGAAAAACAACAAGTTCCTACTGTAGAGCACAGGGAACTATATTCAATATCTTGTAGTAGCCTAAACGAAAAAGAATATGGAAAGGAATATATGTGTGTACATGTATGACTGAAACATTATGCCACACACCAGAAATTGTCACAACATTGTAAATTGACTGTACTTCAATTTTTCAAAAAAGGAGAAAAAAAATGTGTGAAGCGGCTGAGAGGCTTCTTATGCTGTGAACTTCTCCATTTTACAGATGAGACAACTGAGGCCCATAAAGAACAAGGTATGCGCAATTACGTGGCTCAGGTGCAAAGGCTCAGAGACGTAGGGCCTGCACGCCCAGTGCCCCGACTCTTTCCTCCACAGCACCCGGGGCGCGTCATCTGTAACAGGAGAGGATGCAGAGCCTGGGGCTCCTTTCCCTCTGCCGTGAGAAGTGTTCTCAGGGCTAATCTTGGCCGCAAGATTAGGAGAAAGATTAGGAGAAAGCACCTCTCCTCCACTGATTATGTCCCTATGTGTTTTCCAATTCCTGAATCACATTTTTTAAAAGTCACAGTCTTTGTCTTTCAGAAAATCAAGTGTTTCTGATTTAATTGAGCATGGGGAGGGGGGAGGAGGGAGGTTTGGGGTGGAGGACATATGCCAGAGAACCTGATGGTTGTGCCACCATCTCTGAAGCTCTCAGGCCATTTGCCAGTGTTCTTTTATTAGAAGTCATCTTGGGCGAAGACCCAGATGCCTGTTGGCCTTGCCTTTTGCCGCCATGAAGACCTCACCACTTTCCAGGAAAACTAGCCTTCACAGATCCAACGAGTGATCACTCAGGGCTGAGTCCAGCCCAGATCAAGTAAGTAAAGAATCACTCTCGTATACAAGTCAGTGATGATTTATTGCAAGTGACTCGAAGACGGGACCAGATGTATTCTCCACCGGGACTTTCCGAGCCCAGGGTTAGCACAGTGCCGTCGGTGAGTTTTAGTCAAGATCCAAATGACGCTGACGTATGAGGAGTTTCATTATTGTAGCTTAAGAGCTACTTCTTGCCGGTTGGTGGCAAAAATAAATAAATAAAATAAAATGACTGTAAATTAAGAAGCTGATATGAAAATACATGAAGTCTGCATTCCATGAACAAGCGTCGTTTTATTATTAATTTTATGCATTATTTACAGTGATAGTTAAGCGTATTGATCTTAGCAAAGCAGGAAGTGTTGTTACACCAACAACTAGATCTGACTAAGAAAAGGTAATAATTATCAATTAGCGGGAATTACTGCTAATAAGGTTTGGGGGGAAGTGCAGAAAATTTCTGACTAGGAAGAACTGACACTTTCACAGTGTTGTGTAAATTGCCAGGATTTTAAAAATACATCTGCCTCGTATGATATTTAAAAAGGAAAAAAATGTGTTCGGCACATAATTACTAGACACATCCAAGATGCAAACCTTTTTGTTGTTCTTTTAATCATTTGGAAGAAGAGGAGTCATTGCTTAGAAGATTTTTGCCCTTTTCTGAGGATAACAAGTAAAATTAACTAACAGCTCAATTATTCTGTTAATGAGGCAATTCCCTACCAACTTGCATAAATTCAATTTATTTTTTCTTTCCAATACCTCCTCTTCTACCATCAATCAACTATACCTTCAGAGGGAGAAAAAAAAAAGTATCCACTAAAAGGGAGGTGAGTGTGGGATGAAGGCAAGATTGCGGCCGGTCATACATTGCCACGTGGAAGTGGAAAGGAACTTAAAGGAATCCATTTCACGCAGGAGAAAACTGAGGCTCCGCCAGGCTTTCTGGCCAGCCTGGGACAGAGCAAGGCCAACGTCGAGGATTCCCAGCCCCGAGGTTCACGCTGTTATCCGGCCTCGCAGGTGTCCGGGATGAAGTGTGCTCTTTGCAGACCCTTGTTTTCCGTAAATGCTTGGCTGTTTGTTGGTTCTCTTGTTTTATTAATCAGTAAGAACTTTTAAGCTGCATGTGACAAGAAACAGAAGTGGAATCACTTCAGGCCAAAGCAAAGGAAAAGACTTTTTAGTGAGTGAGGGCAGCCTCATCCCAGATAAATAGGTTTCCTTTCTGGTCTCGGAAGCCCTGCCAATCTGTCCGGAGTTGCCCTGGCTTCTTTGAGCAGCTGTGGGAAGAAGTTCAGGGTCTGCAGGTCAGGAGCTGAGCTAGTTTTTGTCCATGTCATCTTTGATGCATGACAATTTAAGTCTCCTGCTTTGCACCTAAGTTAGGACCCAAACAAAGCGGTCCACCTGCTCACACATCTCCTCCGGCTTTGATCTTAGTTGTTGTCTTGTATTTCCTAATTACAACTTCTCCCTAAAATAATGCCAAACATGTTTGCTCAGAATTCAATCACTCTACATTCTCTGTTACTTATCGTTATTAATCACATCGCCATCCCCCACCCCCGCCACTTACCAAGTACACTCTGAGCATCTTTGCTGACCAGTTCCTTGCCCTGTGGTCTGGATTCTGCCTTCTCCGCATCTCCTGAATTCTTCTGTTCTCCAAACTCTAAAGGTGCTCCCCGCACACCTTCCGACGCTGGCTGGATTTCCTCAGCGTCCCCCTCACCAGGCTGCCAGCCTCCTCCCTGTGTCCCTCCAATCCACCGTGGGCACTGCTGCCAGAAGGCTGTTTCCCTTCGAAGCCATGGTTTCTGTTTGTCTTTCTTTCAAGTCACATGAGTAAATGATACATACATTCTCATTGTAAAATGTCTAAAAATAAATAATACCGAGCAGATGAAAAGAGTTTCCCCTTACCCCCCAAATAAATAAAACACCTTCAAACAGCCCTCCGAGGTTCTGGACCATCTTCTCCTCGCTGAGAGATATTAGTGTGCACTCCATTTCTTCTCTGTGTGTTTACGTGGATGGAAGTGTTCATCTGTTTCTGTGGCTTTTTCTTTTTACCTAATGGCAAGGTAATTCCAAATCTGTTCGTATAGCTGCCATGTCTTATTTTCAGTGGTTCTTTGGCATCCACAGTTTGGGGATTTAGGATACTTTTTTTTTTTTCATGTATTGGCAGACTTTAGGATAAATTTTGGTGCTTTAGGTGCTATGCAAGTAATGATACAATAAACACATCCTAGTACACACATAGCATGAGATGAACAGTGCACACCTTTAAAATGTTTGAAAGTAACTGGCAATTGTACCCCCCAAAACCGTACCAATTGAAAACAAAAATATTCTGAGCAGCTGTCCATGAAAGTGCAAACTCTCCTTAGTTTAGGGTTATTGTCAATTTCTTTAAAGAAAAGCACGGTGGGTGAACAGTGTTGTCTTATTGCTTTGGTTTGTGTTTCTCTGAATAACAGGGGCTTTGTCTTTGCGTTTTCTTGTTTTGTGAACTGATATGTTTGTCCTTCTATTAATTTGCTAATTTTCCTATTGAATTACTCTGGAAAATAATAGTAATATTTTTGTGTATATATGGCAAATATGTTCTCTCAGTCTGTTGTCTTTTGACTTTTTATGTAACATCTGATAATAAAAGATTTATATTTTTATATATTTGAGTATGCAAGCTTTTCTTTTCAGCTTCCAGTTCTTATGTCTTTTTGGAAGATTGATTCACTCTAAGGTTTTATCTATTATCTATGTACTTATCAATCATTTGTCTTTTATACTCATATGAATGTATACACACACACACACACACATTTTCCTATCTCCAGTAATTTTTGTAGCTATGACTAAAGACTTCAACATGCAAAGTTAATAATTTCCTTCTAAATTTAAAATATGTTATTGTCTTCTATCATCTTCCTCCTGAGAATTAAGTTTAAATTCAGTGTACTGTTAGGCCTTTCATGACCTCTCCCACCTCATTTCTTCCACACAGTCTGCCACCAGCTCTCGAGAAGAAAGGGCTTCATGTTATATTTCAAATGGCCAGACTCTTATGTGCCTCTGGGCCATTGCACATGCTGTCTGCCCCTCAGAAGGATTATAGGCTGCTAGTTTTCTCAGTGTCCCTCTCCTGTTAACGGCCAGGAAGAATATCCATGTCTTCCTTTGGAAGGTGAGTGGAGGAGTGGCAGGAGGAAGGGGGTGAAGGAAGAACACAGGCCAAGAGTTTACAGTTCAGCAAGAAACTAAAGTCTTTCTGAGTTGTGGGGCAGGGGTGAGGGAGCAGGGAAACAGGAGACTGAGGTAAAGAAGAGTGATGACTACGGGCTGAGCTTTTCTGAACTGACCACTCATACTTTCAAAGTTCATTATTTCCTGGGAGAGTGTTTCTGAATTTCCCTAATTCTGTGCTGGCAGATATTTCCAGCGGCAGCTGAGGACCAGCCCATAGGATATGGAAAGAAAGGGAATTATTCACAGTTGGAAGTATGTGTTTGATGTCACTCCCTGCCGAAAATCCTCCCACGTGGTCCGTAATCTCCAGGGTAAATTGAACATTGTATTGCGGTTGCAAGTGCCTCCTCCCTGACCCTCAGCATTCCATCTCTCCTCACCTCTCACCCCCTCGCCTGCACTGGGTCCTCTGGGAAGCCCCCTACGTGTATCTTTCTGCTTTACCTCCTCAATTATATGATCATGCCAGCCCCTCTGCAGGGGTAATTCTGAATCCACTTGTAGGTGGACACACTTGTACTGACTATTCAAGAGTCAGATCACAAATCAATGCTCAAGAAGACTTCTATGTCCTCCCTAAGCCTAGCCCTCCCTCTCCCCATCCAAACCCTATGCTGGTAACTCACTCTAGTCGTTCCTAACCTCAAACCTAACTTTGCTTCCCATCCGTAACCCTAAACTTAGCCTTACCCCACCTGTCCATAAGCCTAAACCTAGTCTTACCTTGCCGACCCCAACCTTACTTCATTTTTCCACCTCTCACTATAAATCGTACCTCATCAGAATCACCTGGAGGGGACTTTTCATTTTTAAATTCACGTACAGAATTGACAAGTTCTGATTCAAGTGGTTTGAAGAGGGCTCAGGCATTGCCCAAGTGATTCTAATGCACAATCAGAGCGGAGAACCAATTCATTAACATATTCATTAGTGAATTTAACCAGAAGAACTCGAACTCATCAGATGAATGTGGCCTATTTGGTGACACTCTTTGCTGACAGAGCCAGCTAACCATCTGCACCCCAGTCCCACAGGCCCTTGCTCAGACCTTACTGACCATGTGCAGCCTCATGAGGTGTGGATGTCTCAGGACCACTCTCCTCTCCCCTCACTGCTGCTGTAGCCAGACATCAGTTGGCTGCAGAAGACAGACGCCTGCAGCATCTCGGGGCATCCAGGTACCTGAAAGACCATGGAGCGTCCTAGGAAGTAAAGACTTATTTCCTTGGAGGTACACAGCATTTCATCTCTTTGAGCAGCTATCTTGTTCTCTCTGCAAGGTTTCTCTGGGAACATGATTAATAAGACTGTTAAACAAACAAACAGTGGCTTCATGCCCCAAGTCATTGTGGCTCAGTCTCTGTGTCTCCAGAAGACACTGGAATCTGATTGGCTGATCTTGGGCCAAGTCTTCCTTCCTGATCCGAGCAGCTAAAGCGAGGAGATAATGTTTTGTGTTACTAAGACTCACTCTTCCCTAGAAGGCTGTGAAAGGCATTTCTTTAAATTGGGGCTTATATTCAGGGAGAAAGTGACCCGTACCCCATCCCATGCATGGCTCATCATAGGTGGTCAGAGATTTTTGAATGAATAGATGGAGCAAGTAGGGACTGAGGGCCTGGCTAACGATGAGGAATAATTTTCTCCCCAGTTGCAGGGGCTGCAGAGCTCTCTCTTAGAAATGGATTGAGAATATTTCACAAATCTGAGTCACCCTAATTGAAGACTTGGAAAAGACTCAAAGGAGTACCTCTTTGCTAAGTGTCCTATGTGCTTCCTAGATGAGCCGTTTATGCTGCTGCCTGACAACTTCTAATTGGGTATATAGTGGGCCGAGCAGTGATGCTCGCCAAAGATATATCCACCTGGGACTTGGAAATGTAACCTTATTTAGAACTTATGTAGTAGGGTCTTTGCAAATGTCATTAAATTACGAATATTGAGATGAGATTATCCTGAATTTAGGATAGGTCTTAAATTCAGTAACAGGTGCCCTGATAAGAGAAAGACAGAGGGATATTTGAGACACGCAGACACAGGGATGAGTCCATGTGAAGACTGAAGGAAAGATTGGAGTGATGTCAGAAGCCAGGGAATGCCTGGAGACACCAGGATCTGGAAGAGACTCTACTCTAGGGCCTTCAGAGGAAATGTGGGTCTGCTCTGATCTTGATTTTGGACTTCTGGCCTCCAAACCTTTTAGAGAATAGATCTGTACTGTTTTAAGCCACCCAGTTTATGGTAATTTGGGAAACTAGTACAGGTACTCAGAAAAGAGTAGCCTCATTCCTCTAGGAACAAGAAAAGTATATTTTCCGACTCATTTGAGTTTCAACTTACTAATGAGGGCTCGTCCTGAACAAAGCCAGCGTAAGGTAGGACTTTCCCTAAATTGTGTGATTTATACTTTATGAGACCAAAGAAAAGGCAACAGCTTAGTGATGTGTTTGACGTGTGAGTGGCCAGATGCATGAGGTGTCCTTCAGGCATACCCTGTCTCTTTATGTTTCAAAAGCATCCATTGATCTCAGATGTAAAGGATGGGGAGACAGACTCAATATGACTTGCCGTGACTCGGAACCCCTGTCCTCAACACGGCAAGATTTTATTGCTTTGTTTCCCAAGACTCATGGATCCATTAATGAAGTTCGCAAGAGCAGGCTGATTTTACGAATGGTTCTGCCTACTCTGTGCCTTCCTAGGCAATCAAAATCTAGGTGATTTTAATAGAAAACATATCAACAGACAAGATACTATTACTCTTTTCTCAGGCAATCACTTCTTCTCCATTCAAGTATTCTGGTTGCTGTTCCTGGTAATGGATGTATATATTTATCTCTCTCTTTCATTACAGCTGTGAGGAAGCAGCATAACCACTCCTGCTCTCCAGAGCCTCATCTCCAATCAAAAGAGAAAAGGCTGTTTCTTGACTGCCTTTACGCTCCTGCCTTCCAGCCCTGACCATCCTCCCCTCCCCTTCCCTAAGTTTTGTTTACACGAACGAAATGTCTCCATCTCCCCAGACATTATCTTTGGGGGGGCGGGGAACAAATAAAATTCAACTTCAAACGTATTACCATTATTGTCATTACGTGTCGTGATGATAATTGCTCCTGTGGTCATAGAGGCTGGGTTAGAGATCTCAGGAGGAAGTCTCACTCTTTCACACCTCGGTGCAGCGAGCAGTGGTTAAAATATGATGGTGATGGTGGCGTTCTGGAACACATTTTACTTCAGTTATTTCTCCTCACCTTTCTCAGCTCCCTCCGCTTCCAGTGTTTGTTACTAGTTGAGGATCAATGAGATACAGGCTATGAGAAGAAAACTAGGGTAAACATCTGTCATCGCTAACTGTGATGAAAAACAGCCTTGTGGTTAAGGAAGAGTGGTTTTGGTGGCCCATGAGCATGGAGGCAAGGCAGTCATTAGCCTTTTCTTCAAATATCCCATCCCTTCCCTTCCAAGCTTTAAATATAACTATGACTTTAAATATATATGTGTATACATATATATGCTAATGGAGGCACAATATAAATGGAAGTCCCACAATTTCTCTTGACTAATGAATTTAGGCAGAAGTTTTGGGCATCACTTCTAGGCTAGAGTGTATGATTATCCAGGTAGATGTTTCAGAGCTTTTTCCTTCTGTGGTGCCCCAACTAGTGGCTCAATGGTCCATCCAGATTTGTAGTGAGGACAACATTACAACAGGAAGGAGTCGCAGTGGCACAGGATGACATCTTTGCTGCTTTAATTCACTGAGATGTGGGGGATGCTTGTTACTGCAGCACAACCCACCTTATCTAGGATCCAGGAAGCGCAGAAAAAAGGATGAGAAAAAGAGAGAAATTATCATTTTCTAGATTGAACTTCACCTCTTTGCGACCATGAATCCATGGGCCAGCCAATTTGTGTGGCCTCAGCATCCTTAGAGCTAAAATGGAGATAGTAAGCTCTGATATCCTGCAAACTTAAGATAAAGTTAAACAACTTTAAGCAACATGCAAACTTTAAATGGTATTATGGTTAAGCTGCTCTTGGACCTTGGCTTTCTAATAAATTTCTAAATATTCTTTTACCATGTATATTAGATTATCATCTCTCTCCTATCTGTTCTCTTTTCAAAAATAACATATTTCTGATGAAATAAAAAAGATAAGTAATAACTGATAAACACAGAGGACACTGAAATATTAATGGAAAAATTACTTTTCAGCTTTTTTAAAGAGTAACAGCAAAAGTCATTACCTTCTCCCCACCACCCTAAAGATAGAATCTAAAACTTTAGAAAATGTTATTTTTGTTTTTAACTTATCAAAGTAATCTATGGACATAATTTAATGAGTGAAATAGTGTATAATCCCCGACCCCAATCCTGTCCATTTCTGAATCAAGCTCCTCAGGGTCAACTACTTGCTTCTCATTTACATGTTTATTTCTTCATATATTTTTAAATAATATGCTCATTTTAATTTTCCTTTTAAAAAGTATTATTCCTTGGCTTCCTTCTATGGAAAACATCATGCTGGAAGGTTGGGTACTCTTCTGCCAGTGACTGGGGTTCCCTGGAAGCAGGTTGAATCATGAGGTCAATAAAGGATCCAAAGACAGGTCAGCTCTGTGCCCGGAAGAGAGTCACAAAGTGTAACAAGCCACTGGATGGGTCCCCTTTCCAACTGGTGAGGGCCCAGCTCTGCTGGAGGATGGAGGGGAGGCATCACAGAGAGGAGATGTGACAGATAAGATGTTTTACCTTCAGATAGCAAGCACAGCATGAACCTGAGGGAAAAAGGAGCCGTCTCTGGGAGACACTTAAGCTTCTCTATGGCCACCCTACATTGTTTCTGTCTCCACTCCTTGGTAAACCAGTTGGCCCTGGCTCCTGCATCCTTAAAAGGGAGACTGCTTCTGGGCCAGATACAGCATACAGCTGTGGCTGCATGGGGAAAACAGGGTCCAATCCAGAGACAGTCATGGTAGAGTTCCCCCTTTACTGCTATTCTGTATTTCCATCTCCTTAGTTGGCTTCGTCTTGGTAACAAAGAGGTAAAAAATATCCACTGTCTGTGTTTGAGGACTCGTTTTAAGGGAACAATACTGCTGCTGACAGATCCGTTTTGCTGAAATCCCACAATTTTGCTCCCAGCCCTCTCGTGCCCTGCTGGAGCAAAGCAGAAACATCTATGGGCTGATGAACACTCTGGTCAAAGGTACCCTTAGAGATGGGGACACATGAGAAGCAGAAAGGAGAAGGAGGAGAAAGCTGGAAAAGAGAAAGTGCTCTTCAGTTGACAAATCCTTTTCTCACATCCCACTTCATATTTATATAATCCACTTGTGAGGTAGACAGGGCAAGTATAGTAACCCACATGGTACAGATGAAGAAACAGTCCAAGGAACTTTGCAGAAGACACCTTGGAAGAGTGGGCGGTGCAGCAATTTAGAAGTCAAACCAGCTTTTTATTTATATTCCAACTGTTCCAGTCACTAGATAAGGCAACACGTGCTAGACAATCTTAACAGTACATAAGGTTTATGTATTATTAAGGCTAAGCTGACCTTAGACCTTTGTTACCTGGGATCCTGGGCAAACTGCTTGACTTTCTGTTTGAGAGCCTCCCTTTACTCAAGTATGAATTAGAGGTGATGATAGCTGCCTCACACTTTTGGATGGGCGTTCAAGGAACGCTATCTAATATACCTTGCTTACATGAGCCTGAACTGTCACCGTGTTTTGTTCATATTAACTTATGCACTGCAGGTCTGGGAGGTAGGTTCTACAGTGACCACCATCTCCATCTTACAGGTGAAGAGAGTGGTCCCCCACGAGCCTGAGTGAGGTGCCAAAGCTCACGTGTCTGTTAGGTGGATCGGCCGAGATCCAGCCCTAGGCAGCGTGATGCAGGAGCCCGAGTGCCACTGGGCGGTACTGCATCCCACTTCTAAAATGTGTCTGTACATATAATAGGTTTTCAGTAAATGCTACGTCTTCCAGCAACATCCCTAGGATCACGTGGAAAAAGATGCTAGAAATCTCCAGTCAGTTAATCTCCTGGGATCTCTCCCAATTTATCCATCTTCTCACGTCTTCACTTCTCTCCTTACACAGGCTAGATTATCTCAGGAATATTTTTGCCAGGCCCTTGAGTTGCCTTACCCTCTGTCTTTCACATCCGAGTGAAATCCAAACCCCAGATGAACTCAGTGATCCATTGTCTTCACTAAAGAAGAAATGCTGCTGGAATTGTCCAGCAAGGCAGGATGCATGGATGGTCAACTTCAAAAGCAGACTCACCACTACCAGGCAGCCCTCCTGTGTTTCCTGAGCCCATCAAAGTCCTGTTTTCACAACAAATATGTTGAACCCTTACTACTTCTCTCCACGACACACAGAAGAGGACAGAACCTCCTGCTTCTCAGAGAAAATTGGAAGAGTAGGATGAGATCTCCCTCAACCTTCCCTGCATACTAAACCGTACTTACCTACATCCTGTCTTTCTATTCTGGTAACTTTGAGGAGACACCCTCTTCCATGGGAGGTGATTTCCATTCCCTTATTCCAAGACAGCCTTCTCTTTTCTCAGAAATCTTAAGATCTCAGTTATTCTTTACCTCTCTCCAGTACATTTTGCTAGATCCTTCACATCAATACTCAATCATTTAATCATAATCTTCTCATTTCTAGAGGAAAAAAATAACTTAACTGCCCTCAAATTTCCTTTAATTAACACCTCTCACTTCTCCTTTTCACAGAGACTCCTTCCCCTGCAATACTGAACAACCACTTCTCCCTTATAGTCCTCTGCCCTCTGCCTGCCTCTGTCCTCCACATGGGCTCTCCCTCAGGCTCAGTCCTCTTCAGGGTCTTTCCCAAGCTTCCAGGATATGTGATTTCCAGTATTTCTTCTCCAGATATGAGTTCCCTCTTCTCTGCCACTACTGCCGTTGCATGTTGGGTCTCCTTCATCCTCGGCCCCATATTTTCATTCTGTACTTCTCTCTAGACCATAGCAACTAAACCTCTGACTCTAGTAGTCATTTCTAGGCTGATGACTTCCTAACTGATGAATAAATTGCAGACCCGTGTATCTAGCTGCCTACTCATTACCCACACCTTGAATGCTGAAAGTTCTATTAAACTCAAAATGTTTGAGGCCAAATTTTTTTTTATCTTTTCCCCTCTACTGTCTTAATAAGTGGCAACACCATCAAAAAGCAACACAACTTGGTCCCTTTGGAGCCGAAGGGACGCCTCCCAGAAATGCATCTCCCAGTCAAGCCATGGCCAACACAAGGTACTTTTACCCTCTGAAGATCTTCCTACTCTTTCCCCTTCAACTAAAGTCCACCACCACCATCTTAGTTCACGATGCCATCCCCTCTCACCCAGACATTTCAATGATCTTTAATTCCAAACCCAGTCCAGACTCCTTTCAAACCATCACTGAAGCTCCTGTAATCTTAAAAAGATAAACAAACAAACAAAAACAAAAGCAAATCTGGTATTGTTTCTTCCAGATTAAAACTACTTAATTAGTAGTGACCAAATTCATCAGTATGGTCCTAGGGCAAGGCACGTTCCAGAGTAGGTCATGCCTGCATCTCATTTCACAGCCTCCTTGGTCCCACTGGCCTTACTCTACCCACGCTGTAGCATGTTCCTGTTGAACATTGCTGCGAAATAGACAATTCCACACTGAGAAGAGCCAACAGCAGCCATTTTATTAGATCAGGAATTTTACGGGTAGGGAATTCAGGAAGAACCCAGTGGGGAAGTCTGAGACCAGGCGCTGAGGCTCAGAAGAACTAGGACTGGAGGGTCCCCTTCCAAGGTGACATCCTCATCACAAGCCTGGGGCCTGGGCTGGGGTGGCCGAGGACGGGCTCAGCTGGGACTGTGGACCACATCACCGAATATGGCTTCTCCACAGGATCCTTGGCTGGGACCAGAAGGGCAGCCAGCAAGCCTTTCAGAGATGGCATTCAAAGAGAACCCACCAGAAACTGCATGGCCCTGCATGGCCTAGCCTCAGAAATTAAAGCATCACTTCTGTCACATTCTATTCCCCTAGGCAGTCACAAAAGTCTACCCATTTTGAAAGGACATAAACCCCACTCATTGATGGATTAGGGCACCATGATTTAAATCTGCTGCCCTCTTCTTCCGTTCCCATGCGAACCATCAGCTTTCCCTCCAGGCTTGCATCAGGCTCTGCCCTTTTCTTCCCCATGGCCGGGTTAATCCTCCCCATTTTACAGATGCGGGTTCATTCTTGGCTTTCTCCAGGAACCTCTCCCTAAGTCCCCGGGCCTGACCCGATCCCCTTTCCGCACCTGCTTCTCCCACTGTGCACGTCTTTGTAGCGTTCAACACCACTGTGCTAACTCCAAGTTATTGAGTCCTGTCTGGATCTCCCCCATTAGAAGATGAGGTCCCCAAAGACAGAGACCTTAGAGAGTGAGTGAAGACGTGAAATGAGAGTGGGAGAGAACCTGGACACGGTCTCTCCGACAGCGTGCAGAGAGCTCTTTGCATGGCATTTTGTTTCCTGTCTATTGAAAGGAGGAACATTGTGGCTTATGAGGCACGAAAGGTCTGTCTTTAGAGAACTGTTTTGGGAGGTCCTCCAGGGGAGATACAGGGGAAGAACTTCTGTGCTCTATTTTCCAAATCATCCTAAATGAATGAACAAAACACTTTACAGCCTTCCCTGGCGGCCTCTGGCCCCTGCACAGGGCAGAACATGAATGTATGTTTGTGGAGATTGCCTGGGACCGTTCAGGTGTAGGCAGGAGGGCGCAGGTTGGGAAGCAACAAGAAACAGAAGTTGCAGTTACACCTGGATATTCACCTCTTCTGAGCCCTGGGGGCACCAGGATACTTTCCAGAAGGGGAACACCTGGGTCCCCTGCAGCCTGGATGGTTGCCACACACCTTTGCTTCCTGCTGAAATATTGGGCAGAACACTCAGCGCTGCGAGGATCACGCAGATCCCACATCCGAGGCGGGGTGCAGTGAGGGCGGGATGGGAGTGGGTTCTGAATGAGTCACGCCACCTTCCTGAAGCCATGCATCACAGATCTCCCTGCTTCTTGGTAGAATGCTTTTCTTCTCAGAGGCCACTGTTACTACACAGGAGTGACCCACACCCGCAGGTTCCAGGAGGTGTGGCTGGACGATCTGCTTAGTGGAATGCTCAGACAACAAAGAACCCTGAACTGGGATGGAAGGAAACAAGGATTTTTTTTTCTACTCTGATTCAATTACTTACCAGGTCCAAAAACATAATATTGCAGGAAGATAGCAAAAGGCTCAGCTTTAATTTGAACATATATACTGGATATGTGTATATATAAATATATATATACACATGAATATATTATACAGTATCAATTCCCTAACAATCCAAGCTTGTTTTGTATTCACCTTTTTAAAGTAATTTCCTTTCCTAATATTTTCTTTAGATTAAGTTCCATACGGGAAACCTAGCTATATTATACGCAGCTTCTAAAATCAATATCACAATTGCCAATTATGAAAGGTAATAATAATAATTCTTTCCATTGCAGACTATTTTACAGATCACTGAGACATATGACATAGGATTGGATATGACCCTCATATGTTCCACGGGACAGCACCAGACATAGAAAGGACTTAACTGTGGTCATACGCTCATGATCTATTTTGCTGGAAAATAACCTCAGACAATTTAATTAAAAACATCATGAACTTATAAATCTAGGCTGCCTTTTCTGAATGAAGGGGTAACCTGTTAGTACTTTGAAATGAATTAAATGCATCATCTTCTTTTAAAGTATGCTTTTTATGGTGGAGGACAACAGCCAACATCATACTTCATATATGTATGTCCTGTTCCCATTCCACCCCCCACCCCAAGGATTTGGAGATGTACTTATAATCTAGAAATATGATCACTATCCCTTTAAATGATAATAAAAATGTCCTCTCCAGTCTCCCAGTTCAATCTCCAGCAGCAGAGAGACTGTGGATCTTTGTCTCCAATCAGTGCCTATTCCACTCCGTGTAAGAATCACAGATGTTGATAGGAATAGCCATGGGGTGTGCTAAGAACCCATTTCATGTGTCAGAAGAGTTGGGTCTGTGCAAGATGAAATGTCACAGGAAGGCAGCGATCTCTATGTGAAATGACCTTAAGAAAACCCCGACCTCGCCAAAGATGACCTTTTTTCCCAGCAAGAAACATTAAAATTGCAACCATACTCATGTTTCAGTTTAAAAAACAATATGCATTTCTCCTCCGCACGTCTCTGACTTGGCATCCTACATATCTTAAATAAAGACATACCCGGGTCTTATTTCTACTCGGCAGCACGGAGCTGATTTATTTCTGTCTGAATACACCCGCGAAATGAAACTGCTCTTTTTTAATTCCTCAAGAGGCCCATCGGAGGTCCATTTTATTGCTATTTTAGCTGAATGTTTTACTACTGTATCTGTATTTAATATTTCCAGTGTGGCCTTATTTTTGGAATTTTTCCCCCAAAATCCCACAGGCATCCTTGTTTTAAGTAAGATATATGTCTTATCAATGTGTTAATCAAACTGAAAATTCTGAGGCCCTTCACATGCAGTTAGAGAGAAGCGTCCACTTCTGATCGTATTTGGACCTTCAAGTGCCAAAGTGTGAACTGACAGATCAGGGGCAGAAATTTCTCACAGTCATGACAGGAAAAAAAATAATCTGGCTCAAAAGCTACATAGGGGAACAAGCTTTAAAAGGTACTTTATTCCAGCTCGTTATTTAGTTGTTTATTTACTTTTCATCTATCTGCTTTTCAGTGCCTTGTCTTGCAAATGAAGTCCATTTTTTTTTGATCAGCACTAATTCCATGGAACACGGAAAGCCTTTTCCCTCAGTACCTAACTGCCAAAGTGAAACGTAAGATTTCAAAGCACCTGTCACTGTCAGAGGGGAAAATGGCTTCAGAGCCTTCCCAGCTCTAAGGGAGCTGTTTTTTTCCTTTTTATTCTTTTTTTTTTTTTCCCCAGCTAGTGGTGTTTAAGGTAATGTGACACAAATGTTCCCCATCCCCACCATGAATGGGAAATTGCCGGAATTAGAGACCTTTCCAAACCAGGGCGCTGACTAGAGCTACATCCTAGTCTGAGTTTAAGACAGGGGCAGATATAGCTGCAAGCAGCGTGTAATGGGGCGCGTTGGAAAAAGGCGTCAGTGCTTCGGAGCTGGCTCACCTGGTCTATTCACTCCTCGCCCTTAAGTTACAGCGCTAGCGTCCAAGTCATACACCTGTGGGGTGATGTGAGAGGAGGAGCAGGGGTAACGCAGGGCGGAGGGTTAGGGGCAGAGTATCATTGTGAAAGACCCAGCACAAAGGCTAGGCTGTCGTGTCACCACCACTGTCATATAGCAGAAGGTTGCAGGAAGGCAGCGGGCTGACAAGGCAGAGCAGGTATCCTGGCCCTTGAGTCCTCGGGGCTCACATTGTCATTTTGTTGTCACTAGAGAGCGATGTTTGTTCTCCTTTTTCTGACTAAGTTAGAAAAAAGCCCAGGGAAGAATTCTGATTGGTTTAGCTTCTGTTACAGGGTCACTTCATAATAAAATAAACACTTTGGGGAACTTCAATAGAACACTGTGGTTTGAAAGAGTGTTTGTCAGGAAGATAGTCTCATTCTGAATTGCCATAATAATAAATATCCACTTTAATTTATTCCTGATACTGCAGATACGTGGGCATCCTGATCCCTCCCAAATGCCTCAGTAAAGACTGGTGCTCGCTCACAAATCAAACCTAAGCAATCCTGCTGAGAGTCAAAGCAGTGCTTTCTCTAGTGAGATTCTATCTGGCAACCTTATTTTCCACTGTCTCCTTACAGCACAGTCCACAGATGAGTCAGGGTCATCTGGGCACATACCTTCCTTGATTATGAGGATGACAAATCCTTTCATCTGTAGCCTGTTTTTGGAGTCTCCAATGTGATTTTACATCCACTGTCTCATTCGCAGTTGACGACATAGCTTAGCAAACTGGAGGCAAAGGGAAGGATCGTAACGCATGGTGTATTTGACTTGCTTAAGGAAAGAGTTAGCACAAATTTCTAAAAAGTAGAGTGAGAACTGGAACTCAAGCCATTGGTCTCCAAATCAAATTCCCTCTTAGAAGCCATGCCATCCTTGCATAAATCTTTTTTTTCCCCTAGTTTGAAAACTATGGCTTTGTTGTTGGTTAACCACAGCCTAGGATTTAAAGAGGGACACTGGATTGCTAAGACCCCCCCTCTAGGGAAGGCATGAGGACCTTCCATCCACAAGAGTTCTGCTTTGGACCCTCAAATTCGCCAGCAAAAGGCACTCTCACTGCTGTTCAACAGGCTTTTAAAACTGAATACTCTCTCCTTAATTCAGAATCTGGGCACTTTCTACGAACTCAGAGAAGTTACCCTTAAGTCATCTTGTTTGTCTGTTCCTATCAAAAGCCTGCCCAAAATTCATGGAGGTTTCTTCAAGGAATGTGCTGTGTCCATAACTCTGCCACCTCCGACACACTCCTCATAGCCGGCTTAGTCTTGCGAGCCTGCATTGCTGATCAAATATCCTAGCCCTTCCCGTTGCTTCCTACCTATGACAAGGTTATTTCATGTCTGTAGCGTCAATCTAATGTTACCAAGAAATGATCAGAAGCTTTTAGGATATGGATGTGCAGTAACTATCTACCAAGTGAGTGTGGATATAACTGAATTGGACGTGATAATTTTGAAATATCTTACAACAAAGGCATATTATCAATTCTTCCTTGTAATTCTACCATTTTTTGTTTTATATATTTGAAAACATGTTCAATGTTGAAATCAAATTGATAGTATGCATATTTTCTTGATGAATTGACATCTATTGTCATTATATAGAAACTGTCTCCATACATAATATTTTTGTCTTAAATTCTACTTTTCTCATTTCAATATGGTTAGTATTTACCTGCTATATATATTTTGTAGTTTTCTATGTTGTCATGTCTATGTTCACATGATGTTAAGTATAATTTTGTAAACAACATATACTTAATTTTTTAATAAGTCTTACAATTAATAACATTTTGCTAACAGAATTTAGTACATTTATATTTATTGTGATTATTCTTTTTACTAGCATCCTACTTTATGACTCTTATTTAATGCCTTTAATAATAATGCTATTTCTATAACTCTTTATACACTTCTATAGAATTTTGGGGATAGGCTAGATTGGGTGAATTAATTGTGGAATTTTGTTGTGACTTTAATTGTATTTTATTATCTCTAATGGGTTGGAATATATATATATATATTATATATATATATAATATATATAATTTATTTTCAATAGTTACACTTGAAATTTTTGTCATGTATATTTAACAAGGTTTAAAGCTAGGAAGTATCTTAAACATTCTCTCCAAAAAATAAATAGAATCTCAGATTTTTTCTTCTAAAATGTGTTTCTATCTGCCTGAAAACTGTCTTTTAAAAGTTACTTTAAAGTAGTATGCTGATCATAATTTTCTCTGATAGATTTGAGTTGTCAGAAAATAACTTTATTTTACTTTGATTGTTAATGATAGCTTTTGTGGGTATGCAATTCTTTTTTCCTGGGGGGAAGGTAATTAAGTTTATTTATTTTTTAGAAGAGGTACTGGAGATTGAACCCAGGACCTCATGCATGCTAAGCATGTGCTTGACTATTTGAGCTATCCCCTCCCCATGTGTATGCAACTCTTGATTGAAAGTCATACTCTCTTAAAACTTGGAAGATGTCACTCCACTGTTTCCTTGCTTCCGTTATTTGCATTGAGAAGTCTGTTACCAGCTGGCTGATCTTTTTTCCTCTGCTTTTACAATCTTATCTGATGTTCTGCAGTTTCACAATTTGTGAAAGTTTGAAGTTCTTTTGTTTTGTTTAATCTTGCTTAATATACACTGCACTTTATTTTCTAGATTTTAATGTCTATATTCTATAACTGCTTTTGATATTTCTATTTCTTTGCCTCTCCAAAAATTTTGGGTATTTCTTCTGATTTACCTTTGTGATTCTCAAATTGTCCGTGTATTTGATCTTACTCAATGTTTAACCCATTTATTGGACTTTGAAATTCAATAATTTTATTTGTAAATGGGCTATTCTACATAGACATGCTTGATTGACTTTTGCTCTTTTCTAACTTTGTTTTATTTTCTTAAATATTTCACAGACACTTACACACAATTGTGTACATGTTGTGGGGGGGATCTACATATGATCTTCAGAGGGGATTTTAGTTTTTCTGAGGTTCAGAGGATGATACACACTGGTACTACTTTTGGCTCCTTATAAGTTTCCTGGTCCAAAGCATAGCTCTCAGGTTGAATCGCTCCATTGTATCAGAGTCTAGACTTAGTTTCCTTAACATAGGCTTGCCGACTGCTCAAGTTCTATGTTCTAGGTTCAGCTAAGTCACCTTTTTTGTATGCTTGTTTTTAGTTCTTTAGGGACTTCCCTTATATTCTATCAAGCCCAGAAAAACATTAAAATTATGTTTATTTATGTTGATGTTTTTAATTTCTAATTAACCCAAGATGTGGTTTTATTTCAGCCTGGATATGCTTCTGATCACCTAGCCTACCACACAGACAGAAGCCCATTTGCTGGAATTATGTTTGGGGGATATTGTCTACTCAATCATGCAGCATTCCCAACCTTCCAAATAATAATAATAATAACAATAATAATAAATAATAATGCCAACAGTTGTATACTGGCAACTTAACAAGACACCAGAGACCATGCTAACCACAAACAGTGCCTCTAGTCTTGTCAGCCTGGCGAGGAAGCCGTTTCTGAGAGTAAAAGTGGCTGGTGTTTAATTGTCATAAACTTAGTTGATAGTGGAGTTGAGATTGAAAGGCAGCTGGCATATTATTCTGCACATTGAATACTATGCCATGATATATCTCAATTTCAAATTTGTAAAAGTATATAAGACACTTTATGAAAAAATTGCTTTTAGAATTCAGAGCTAGGAAATATATTAATGTGCCCCAAGAGACTGATCTTACCCCTTTGCCAGCAATGAACATTGCATGGCTGAGCATACCTCCACTTCCCCTAAGACCCCAGAAACCTTGAGAACAAATTGGAAGGTTGACTTAGTCAGTCTAGCTTGGCATAGTTATCCATATTACCCCTCTAGTCATAGCATTTTAGCTGTATGCACATTTTATTGTATATTCACTGTATTATTTCTTATTACAGCCATTTCAAAAGTGAACACTTGAAGAAATGAATATTGAACGTTGTAGATACATGGTTGCTTTATAGAAAGGGCTTAAGTTGCTCAGATTTTGTTTGTGGATCACATAGAAGATGCTAGCAGGTCAAATGCCCATGTCACATACTATTTTAGCTTTCTTTTTGGAGGATGAATCCCCTCCTAGTATACCAGGCAACAACAACAACAACAGCAACAACAAAACTGACAGCAAATGCAATCTGGTTAACATTAGAAACCTTACAAAATGTTTTTCTCCAATTTGTTCTTCACTCAGAACAATCCTTTCTGGGTCTGTTGGGTTCCATACATTGTAGAATCAAGAAAACAGAAACACTGAAGCTCTGGGCAGTGTCAATGCCGCAAGACTGGTTGTCATATTAGCCAGCGTTCTCTAGAGAAATAGAACCAACTTATTACATGGAACTGACTCACGTGTGATTACAGGAGCTAAGTCTCTGAAAGCTGGAAACCCAGGAAAGCAGATGGTATAGTTCTGAGAACCAGAGGGCCAATGGTACACGTCTCAGTTGAGGGCAGAAGAAGGCTAATGCCCCATTCAAACAATTAGGCAGAGAAAGCAAACTCTCCCTTTCTCCACCTTTTTGTTCTACCACAGCCCCCAGCAGATTGGGATGGTGCCCACCTACATTGGGAAGGCAATCTGCCTGACTGCATGGATGTCCCCACACACTGCTGAATGGCTATTCGAAAAGACAGGAGAGAAATTCCGGTGAGAATGTGGAGAAAGGGAATGCTTACACACTGTTGGTGGGAATGTAAATTGGTGCAGCCACTACGGAGGACTGTATGGAGGTGCCTCAAAAAATGAAAAGCATAGCATCATATGAGCCAGTAATTCCACTCCTGGGTGTATATTCAGAGGAAATTAGATTGATATCTTAAAGAGATATCTGCATTCCTGTGTTCACTGCAGCGTTATTTATAATAATGAAGACCGGAAAACTACTTGGCTGTCCTTCCACAGTTAAATGGATCAAGACAATTACATATATAGATATAGATATAGATACAGATATAGATGTTATATGTATTATGTATATATAACTGTATATAATATATAGATATATATTGGAAGATTATATATATATGCAGTGGAATATTATTCAGCCTTGAGAAAGAGAAAATCTTGCCATTTGCAACAGCACGGATGGACCTCGAGGACAGCAGATTCTGACTCTATGAACATATGCTAATTCTTCTGAAACTCTCTCTATATTATTTTCCTGTGGATTCTGTAGCAGTTGTCACACATCTATTGGCTTAAAACAATGCAAACTTATTATCTTAAAATAGTGGAGGCCAACAGTCCAGTGTGTGTCTTACTGACCTAAAATTGGGTTGTTTGGAAGGCTTTGTTCATTCTGGAGGCTCTAGGGAACCCTCTGTCTCCCTGCACTTTCCAGTTTCTAGGGGCTGCCCACATTCCTTGCCCCGTGGCCTCTTCCTCCACCTTACATCAGCAGTGTAACGTCTTTAAATCTCTCTCTGCTTTTTTCTCTGATTCTGACCCTTCTGGCCTCACTCTTATCAGGGCACTTGTGATTACATTGAACTCATCTGGATAATACAGGATAATCTCCCCATCTCAACATCCTTAACTTTATCGCATCTGCAAAGCCATTTATTCCATGCAAGGTAACATATCCACAGATCAAAGGGGTTAGTGTATAAACATTTGGAGGGATCATTTTTCCTACTGACCACACCCTGTAAGGACCAAAGGATCCCAGAGGTACATGTGGAGCTATGTCTCCAGGCAGAACTGGACTGGAATCCACCACAGAGATAGGTGATGGGGTGAGGCATGATTCTGTCATCATGCTGTGTAGACGATCCAGAACAGCTCTTACCTCCTACAACTGAGAAAACCTAAGTAAGGCACCGTGCTTCCTCCAAGGGTACAGAGAATGGGTTTGGGGTGACTTTCTTCATATTTAACACAAACATGATAAAGTGGCAAACGCCCTTTCTCCTTATTCAGAAGCAAAGGTCACCTATGACTCCAGCATAAAATCCTCCTGATCTCTTTTTTCAGGGCCTCAAGTCTCAATTGCACATTATCCTGTGTCTGTGTTTATTTGTGTTTAATCTTAGCACTTGCCATTTTCTGAAATGATCTGGTATTTATCTGTTTGCTTTCTAAATTGCCTGAATCCTTCCAAACATTGCTTAGTTCAACAAATACGTATTGGATGAATGGATGGATGGATGGATGGATGATAGACAAATGGATGTCTGGATACTATGTTTAACACAACATTAACTAAGAGTTTTATACACATTAACACGTGCAATCCTTGTGTCTTTGCAAGGTAAGCACTATTATTACCCCCGCATTACGAATGAGGAATGGAGACTTTAAGAGACTACATGATGTGATGAAGGTCACAAGAAAGTGCAGAGGTGGGGTTAGAACCCAGGCAATCTACTCTGAAACCATGAAGAACTTCATCCCCAGCAAGTGCTGGGCAGCGTCTGAACTCAGAACCAGCATTTTCGGGGGCAGTGAGTGTGTGTAGCTACTTTCTGAGATGTAGTATTCTTGAAACTTCTACTCTCTTGTCACTTGCTTTCTTCACAAGCTTTTAATTTCAGTCTAATCCAATTTAGCAGCACAGATCAGCCCCTGGGAAATCGGCTTACATGTGTAGCTGGACCCCAGAGCCCAGAGCTCACCCATTTGCTGCCCCTGATCATCTAGGAGTCGATACGGAACTAAGGTTTGTGTGGATGGAGGTTGGAGGAGGTCACAGTGCGTGGTCCATGCATGGCTGGAGCTGAGTCTGAGATAAGCATATAAGAAAAAGGAAGATAAACAGTGAATGTGAATTCACTATCAATGCTAACACACATTAAAAATCTCCCCTTACATTGAGCTCTAGATTTATGCTTAATATTTTCTAAACTTATCAACTCATTGAATCACCTTGACATAATTTATGCACTAGAAATGACTAACCCCATTTAACAGAAAAGAAAACTGAGGCTCAGGAAACCAGCTTAAAATGTCTGTCGCCATTTAGCTAGTAAAGGCTACTTTGATTTGAACTCTGTTATATCTTGGCACCAAGTACCTGCTTACCCCATGTTGTGGGCTGAGTGGTGGTCCCCATAAAAAAATGCCCATGGCCTAGTACCCAGAACCCATGTGCATTACCTTACCTGGCAAAAGATGCGATAAACTTAGGCTGTAGAGAGAAAGAGTTTATCGTGGATTATCAGGTGAACCCTAGATGCCATCAGGTATATCCTTATGAGAAACAGGCAGAGGGACTTATAAGACACTACGCAACCACAGAGGCAGAAATGGGAGGGATGTGGCCACGTGCCAAGGAACGCCTGGAGCCACCAGAAGCTGCAAGATGCCGGGAATGGATTCTCCCCTGGAAGCTTCGGTGGGGGTACTGTCCTGCCGAGCCTTGATTTCAGACTTCTGGACTCCAGAGCTGTGAGAAAATACATGTCTATTGTTTAAAGCTTCCCAATTTGTAGTAATTCGCTACGGCAGCCAGAGGAAAATAATACACCCCGAGATTCCTCTGCATTTAGGTAATCTGGCTAATTTAGAATAGGCCTGGGCTTTTTAAATTAAAAATGACACATTTTAACAAAGAAGTTTGCAAGGAAGCAAGTTTACTAAACATTAAAAACATACGTTCAAACATTAGAAAATCTTTATATAAAGTACACATATAAGTATATATTTCCAAGGTCTACGCTTTTTATTAAAGTGAATTGCCAGCAACTGGAGATTTCTGAGGTGTTAGCAGAGTGCGTTCTTCAAGATAAATGATTCCTATGAAAGTCATCCTCAGACCTGACTTGCCCCGCCTCTAATTTATTTGGGTTCACAATTTATTTGGGTTCAAATGTCCACAATTTATTTGGGTTCAAAGTTACTTTATCGTGAGGAGGACTTTGTAATTTATTGAAAGGACCACGTTATGCCCAGGGAACGTCAGGGTCCTTTTATGGAGAAACACTCCCAAAGGATCCCAGATAAAGGCTACAGGTACTCATCACCCAGAACTGAAACACAAGCAGAGGCTTCAGCGCCAAGTAGGGAGCACGTGATGGGCTCTGTCTGCTCAGAATTTAATGCGCCATCAAGCTTAACACGGTGAGGAGTCACAGGATAGGCGGCAGACTCTGCAAGGAAGTTAGGCAGCTGCAGACGTGCAGTTAGAGCTCCCTTGACGTCCTGCTCAGGGGAAACACCTAAGCACATAAAACCCAAAGCCAGACTCCAGCTTCCTTTATTCTGCTAATTTGAAACAGTGAGGAGATTATGCAATTCACCCACAGAACTGAAGCCCTTCTTCCTGGTGGACTGGATGAAATTAATGATCCCCGTGAATCAATAAAACCTAAACCGTTTTGGTCACAAAGGGATTTTGAAGTGCTCCTCAAGTGTTCGCAAAGTGCTAGAGGTCACAAGGACCTTAAAGAATGGCGGTGACAGGGATGCGAAGATAGCGGTGGTGGTGGTGGTGGAATGAAGATGATGAAGATGACTGGTGGTACTGATGATGTGAAGATGATGAAGGCAGCAATGGCAGTGATGTAAAGGTGATGAAGAAGAGTATTATGGTATTGATGATGTGAAGGTGATGAAGATGATAGCGGTGATCATGGTTGTAGTGACTATTAATTCAGGGCCTTTTCAATTCTAAAATTCTATTTGTGATGACAAGGTTTTATTAGATCTTTGGTTCAACTGAGATAAGCCTATCCTGAATTATGTCCAACTTTCAAATGGATGATTTTATCCAATAAACATTAAGCAAGTGCCAGTGATTTTTTAAGCATTGTCCTAAGCCTTGTAGAGCAAATTTTAACAAATGGTTATCTCAAGGAGTTCAGAATCTAGGAGTAAAGATTCAGGAGTGACATGGAGTTATATCAGAGTTTAGGACGTGCTGCCGTGCCCTGACAGAAGGACAGGACTTCGTGGAGAAATGTGAGGCACACGTGTGAATCTGGGTGTCGAAAGAAACCTATGTAGAGGAGATGCCACATGCCGTCTGCAGCGGACGGCCAGGAAGAGCTGCCTTTGCCACATGAAAGGACGAGAGGGGCAAGGAATGGAGAAAGACTATGCCCCGGTCTGTCCCTGCGGGCAGGAGAGCAGGTATGAGAAGTGTGTGCGTGTGTGTGTGTGTGTGTGTGTGTACATGGGTATGTCAGAGATGGGAGAAAGGGTGCTGAAAACCTAAAATAACTCAGAAGGCTTATATGTGGTAAACGGGATCAACAAATAAGAGTTTTCCTAAATGTGGTTAATTGTTAGAATTATATGAATGTTTTTATGTGAACAATGAACGGAATAGTAAATGAGTTTAAAAATGGCAAGAGTTGATGACATTTTGCAGCATGTCGGTCCTGGTGCAGAGCCTGATACGTAGACACCCTCATTTGTCCCTCTCAGAACATCCTTAAGAAGTTGCTGCTGTCATCATTCCCATTTTGTAGATGAGGAGACTGAGACACGGAGTGTCACAGTGGCCCAGCCAGATTCAGTTCCAGACATTAAGGCTGAAGCTCCAGGGCTCTCAACCACCAGGCCCTACTGCTCAGGGGTGCCTTCCTGGATGCAAGGATGTACAAACGATGGGATTTGGGCCAGTGGGGGCCCTGGATGCACAAATGCATCTGAGTTAAATTGGGCTTGTCCCTGTCTCAGAGGGAAAAGTCACTTTGGTTGGTTGTTAGCTTTTTCTTGGTCATTGTATGTTAATATTAAGCTGTTCTCTGGTGTTTAGTAGCATTCATCTTGTAAATACTGCCTGGGCTCAGCGGCACAAGGTGCATGCTGGGGTTGGGAGCATGAATTTGCACCAGGAGGCACCCAGGGAGATTACCTGGAGTCAGATGGAGACCGGAAGCCAGCATTACCTTTCTTGCTTGCAAACTTGAGCTCCGTCCTTCATCTCTGACCTTGCACCCTCCTTTGCAAAAGTATCTGCTTGACAAGGATTAGCATATGTGAGACTCTTGGTGTCTTCCCCAGAGCACTGTAGGTGTTTGATAAACAATGGTTGTTATCATCACTATGTGAAACATCTACTTGATGGAGATTTAGTTATTATCTTTCAAATGGACTTTCTCTCTTCTTGGACCTTCCAAACTCATCTAGGGCTTTAAAGCATTAAAGGTTCCTTGCTGCTGGCCCATCCTTCTTCAGATCAACGGGCCACTTCGCTGAAGCCCGGTCCACATCTCCAACTTGTGCGGCAGTTCTAGAAAGTGCTCCTGCATCGTCGCCACCCAGGGAGCTTATTTAAGACAATGGGGACTTGGGCAGATGGACGTGTGTTCCCTGGGTTCTGCCCACCTGGGTCTCCCTGCTGGAAAGCAGCTCTCTGACTCAACCCCGCCGGCCTTCCAGCCCTCTCTGCCATCCGGATGGTTATAACTCCTTTCCAGATAGTCCTGGCTGATTCCCTGTCCTCTGTCTGGTCTTTGCACAAATGTAGCCTCTCAGTGAAGCATCCCTGAGGTCTCTGCCCCGTCCCCCATCTGGCGCTTTCTATCCCTTGCATTTTGGATGGTGATATCCCCACCAAGGGGCTGTCACCATCTAACATGCAAGGCATTATACGTTTGCAGTGTGTTTTTGCCGGTGTGCTTAGCTTATTATCTGACTGATAAATAAGGAGACATTGGACACCACATTCCCAGCACCTACAACAGTGGCTTTCCCCGAGTAGGCACAAAAATAGTAGTCCTCCACTGAAGACCCCTTGCTGGCACGTATTTGCACCCAGGAGGCCAGACGTGCAGGTGATGTCACTAGCTAACAACCTGACTGACTAGCGCTGATAATGACCTGAGTGACTCCCTGGCAGCTGCCCTGGGTAGCCTGGCAGTTACCTACAATGGCACACACTCCACTGTCCTTTTAATCGCTACAAAAGCACTATTTGGTGGGTATCGTTCCCTTCAGAGGGGGCGAACAAGGTGCCTAGCACCATCATGCAAGAATGTAGTGAAGTCTGGATTATCTCCTGAGCCAAAATGGCTCCAAAGTCCTGTGTCTAATGCACTGCAAGAGGACATTTTTAATTTATGCACTGCCAATTAATGTCCTCTTTTTTTTTTTCAGAATGGGAAGGGATAAATTTGGGAGTTTGAGATTTGCAAATATTAGCCACTGTATATAAAAATAGATGAAAATAAAACGAGTTTCTTCTGTATAGCATGGGGAACTATATTCAATATTTTGTAATAACCTTTAATGAAAAAGACTATGAAAATGAATGTATGTGTGTGTATGCATGACTGGGACATCGTGCTGTACACCAGAAACTGACACATTGTTATTGACTGTACTTAAATCAAAAAACAACACATACATATATGCAACATCAGTATCTGACGTGGTGCTTGTTATGAGTAGGGATTCCCAGGCCCCAGCTGTGGGGTTTCGGAGATCAGAGGTCTGGCGAGGGCTACAGGAAGACGTATTTTTTACAGTTACCCGCCAGTGGTTCCAGTACATTTAGCCTAGCGATGTGGCTCCAGAAACCCAGGCTCCACCCTACTGCTCGTCTATTGAAACAGCAGAAGAGGGTAAAATCGGGGTATCCACTCAGCACAGGTAGCCATTTGTAGTTTCCTGTGTGTGTGCGAGACAGAAGAGAAGGGGGCAGAGTGAGCCATGAACAGGGGAGGCGAGTGGATTGAGGGGGGTTTATTATTTTATTCCTCCCCACCCCCGGGTATTTATAGCTCAAATGATGCACCAGAGAGACCCCTTGACTCTAAACTTATAAAATGCCTACTTGGGAGTCAGGCTGTAATTTACTTTTCTAAAGATGCCTCAATTATATCCAAGGAAAAGCCTGGGTACATTTTTAAAACTCAGGAGCAGCAGCTTTTAAATTTATTCAGACTAATGAGCACGTATAAATTTGGCAAATGCTAATTCACGGGAGTCGGTTGTGGCGGTGGGAGAAACACAACAAGAGTGCCACTGCCAGAGAACAAAGTGAGTGGGTGATATGAGTGACAGTAACTATTTCTTTCAACATCACTAAAAGGTGGCTGCAGTGACAGGTAAGAGGACAGACACAGGGTTCTGCAGCACTCGGAGAATTGTGTACTATCAAGAAGGGACACGTTGACTTGATACCAACTTAATAAGTTCAGCAGAGAATAAGGGCGGGGGCGTAGGGCGGCTCTGACGGTGGAAGGGCATCCACCCTGCATCCTCGGGAGGCTGCGGGCACTGATCAGAGAGCCTGGAGGATGCCCCTCGCCATTTAACTGGAGGCCTGCGTCCCCCCGCATCTTGCAAATTTCCCAGGAATCAGGTGTGGCGCGGGGTTTTAATCTGTTCTCATAGATCTCCGGAATGAACTTAGCATCCTCTGAGACAGTTTCCACTTAGGATCATCTTGAAGGGAATGGAATCCTAAATCAAACCCCATCAGCCTACACCTGGATTTCAGGAGAGCCACTCCCCAATTAAACGTGCAGGTTTCTGCAGTTGGAAGACTCCGGCCCAGGGAGAAAGCAGTGTGAGCCGAAACTTTGAAACCTTCGTAAGAATGGTTTTGTGACCCACCATCATGCTTTCCGGGGGTGGATGGGGAGGAGTCTGAATGGAGACAGATCCCAAAATAGCTCAGGTCTCCTCGCTTGGATTTATTTCTGCCAGAGATGGCCCCTTCTCACACTTGTGTGCTCTTCATGTATACTTGGGACCCAGGGTCCCCCCTGAGCTGCGTGCACCCCTGCTTACCTCTCCAGCCTTCACTGCACCCTCTTCAGCCCACATACCTCCTGAGTATCAACTGTGTGAACCTAGTCACCATTTGTTATGGGCTGGATTGTGTTCCTTCAAAATTCATAGGTTGAAGCCCCAACCTCCCATATGACTGTATTTGGAGATAGAGCCTTTGAAATAATTTAGGTTAAATGCTGTCATAAGGGTGGAGCTCCGAACCAACAGGGTGTCCTTATAAGAAGAGGAAGAGACACCAGAGCCCTCTCTCCCTGTGTGAGCACAGAGGAAGAAACACGTGAGGACGCAGGGAGAAGGTCTGTAAGGCAGGAAGAGAGTTCTCACCAGAAACCAATCCCACTGGCACCTTGATTGTGAACTTCCAGCCTCCAGAACTTGAGAAAATAAATGTCTGTTGTTTAAGGCACTCAGATTGCAGTGCTTTGTTACAGCAGCTGGGGCTGACTCATACACTCTTCTCAGAAAGAGCCCAGTGCTTTGAGCCTGGTGTCTGTTCCCTCTCTGTCTGGAATGCTTTTCTCATATCACCCACTTGGTGATCAAATGCTCCTCAGCTCAGGTTCTTGGCAGGTCCTCCTGGATTTTCCTAGATTGGAAAGGGTGTCCCTGTCCCATGCTTCCTTAGCATCCCATGCCCCTCCTCTTGTCATGCTGAGCACACTGCCTTGAAAATATGGCTTTATCTGATTTGCCCCTCATTTCATCTTTAAATACCTGGAGGTCACGGGCTCAGGTATACATCCTGGTGTTTGCAGAACTTAGCTTAGCGTGTGTCTTGAATTTCTTTATTGCTTGTAGAGTAGATTGATTGATGGGAAGATGAAATGGATAGATAAATAAACAAACAGATGGTGAGATGGGCAGATGAATGGATGGATGGATGGAGGCAGCAGGAATGGAAGGATGGATGGCTGCATGGATGGAAGGATGAGAGGCTGAGTGGCTGGCTGGCTGGCTACACAGATGAAAGTTTATTACCTCTGCTGGTCTAGAGCTCACCTCAGTGCAGAGGACAGGGTAAGGGTTGAGGTTGGGGCACCAGAGTGTGGCTTCTCAGCGCACACCAATCTCCTCATCAAACATTTGTATCTAAAATTCCCTTACTTGTTCCCTCACTGTTCATGCCACTGGCTGATGAATCTTGGCATTATTGGCTGGATTTTCCTAAATCTTTGCCTAGGAGCTGATTGGACTCCTTCTTTACATTGTACATTGTCATATCCATTGCTGAGCTGATTTCATTTCAAAGCAGAGTCTGCAGAAAAATGTGGGACAATAATAATTGTGGCCCAAGCATTTTAATGGACTACCATCTCATTTAACCCTCACAAATAAACTCCTGAAAGTGGATATCATTAACCTCGTGTTCTGACTGAAAAGCATGAGGCTCAGCCAACTGAGGGCAAAGATAAGATTCAAACCACAGCTCTGCAGCACCAGTCCAAAATCACAAGATGAATGAGCAGCCCCACTGCCCAGTGTCTTCTTGAAAGATGGACACCCAGTGCTATCTGGAATTGCACCTGCATTTTCTGCAAGAAGAATTAGTCTGGGAGACATATTTCTTTTTGAAATAATTTTACTGAGGGAAATTTCCGACTGTGCAGAAAGCTGACCTCTTGGACAAACACACTGTCATAAAAACGTGCTATTTGCTACGAGAGCATTGGGAGTTTTAAATCATCAAACTAAAGTACCCCAGGCTCTGACAGTAAAATTTTCATTCAAAGAAGGACTCAGCTTCACAACATAATAAATTATATATGACGGGGACATATAAAACATTTAAAGATATACAGAATTCCTCTGCATTTGTGTTCACAGGAAGAGTTCAGCTCTTGAAGTACTTTTTTATGGCAATCCTGCCTATTTATAAGAAGAAAAAACACCAGTCTTTCCTCCCCCCTAAAATAAGAAGCAACAAAACAAGTTGCCTTTCTCCTGTATCCCAAAGTTCAGATTTTGTGTTTTATTCTTGTTCTCTCTCTCTCTCTTTTTTTTTTTTTTTCAAGGATGTGTTAAGATGAAGCAATGCCACAGTGGATACCAAGTAGTTAGAGAGGCTATAAGCAGAGACCTGGCTGACCTCTAATGCCAGAATAATTAGACATAAACAGCACAGACACATACCAGGCAGACTTGAGGGAGCTATCCAAGACAGACCAAGATGAAGTTTGGGGCATATCGGTAAAAGAGTGAAGCTTATACAAATAAAAGCTGCAACTACTGTAACCACTTTTTAAGGGTGTTGAGTTTAGAGAGACACATATTAAAATAATTGAAACAAGACATTCCTTGTTACAGATTATAAGTAGAGTCCTGGCACATGGTAGTTGCTTAATGGTGATACATTTCTTTACCTTTCTGGACTGAAAGACAATCTTAGCATAATGCTAACACACAGGTGTGTATTAGTCAGCAATTGCTGCATTAATGCTGTATAACAAACTACCCCCAAAATTTAGTGGCTTGCAACCACAAACACTCTCTCATTTCTGGCCCTACAAATCTGCAGTTTGGCTGAACTAGTCTGGCCTCGGCTAAGCACTGATTCCAGATACTGGTCAACTGGACTTGCACCCAGACTGACAGTCAGAGTCAAGTCTGCACTGTGTGTTTCATCCTCCTTGTTGAACTGGAGCTGTTGGAGGCATGCTCTGCTTATGGCAAATGGCAGGAATCCCAGAATGTCAACAAAAACAGGCAATGTCTCTTGAGGTCTTGGCTTGGAACTGTCTCACTCTCCTTCTGCCATATTTCATTGGCTCAAGCAAGTCACATGGCCAAGCAAGATATGAGTGGGGCAGGGAAATACCACTTTGGTAGGTGATTTTGAAAAGTCCCGTGACCAAAGGCATGATTTTTTAATTTTAAATACAGGGAGATCATGAAGAACTGCAAACAATCACTTTATCTACCTCTGCTGGGTTTTATCTCTGCTCCTGGTCTTAACTTGCTGTGAAACTGTGAGAAACCACTTCTCTCTCTCTGTCCAGTAGTGATCAAACTGTGATTCCAGATCACACCTTGGAATCTGTCAGACGTGTAGACTCTCATGCCCCACCCCGACCTCTTGAATCAGAAGCCCAGCCTCACGGAGTGAAAATAAGCCGCCTAAATGCGCGGAGCGCCGTGTACTGGCCTGGCCCCAAATCCCTTTCCTTTCACTGTGTCTCCTTGTCAGCAAGGAGGGAGGGGGAGCAAGTAAGTGGAACTGCTTAGAAATATTTTTTTTTTAGGTGAAAATGAGAGTTAAAAGCACTTCCCAAGTATGCAGACAGATTCATTCATGTGCCTCTCACCTCTCGCCAAGCCCACATTCCAGGGAAGGCATTTGTTAATCACCCTTTGTGCAGAAACTTGATCCAAACCCTCAGGTCACTTCATGGAGATTTAGTCTATTTTTGTTTTCTGAAATCCCATCAGTTTCACAGGTGACTTCCAGGCTGCCCAGCCTTGGAAGGGGGATGGAAGGCCTCCCCGTGGGTCAAAGTCCCTTGTCTTCATATAAAGCATGAGCCTGAGGGGCCTCCCACAGGCAAAACACTCAGGGGTGACAGTCATTGGGAACACGGGTGAGTGCTGAAAAGGTGAGGGACACAGGCTGCCTTGTGAACTGGACAGAGTCTCATGTCATTACACGGGAGCCCTGTGGATGGGGAGGGGCAGGGCTCACAGTTCCAGAGCCAGCAGGGGGACCAGACGGAGGGCCAAGAGTCTGCTTCTGGTACAGAATGGCCCTTGTGCACCATGAGGTGCCATGTGGCACTAGACAAGGCATCTGGGCTTCAAGGGGTTCACTTACTAATGCTGGTGTTTTGTGCGTTATATCTCAGTACATTACATTACACCACGTTATACGTTACCATGCTAATATAGAAATAGAGTGTATTATTAGTAAAATGTGACATAACAACCACATGTATGTCATTATATGTACACATGTTATATGTTAATATAATAATACACTACAGTTTTATATAAGCATATAATTTTATATTATAATATCTTAAATGAATATAATGTACATATATTGCTTTATGTGATGCTGTATTATAAATGTATTAATAAAATATAGCAATATCATATGTAATATATTATATATTTTATATATGGACACCTACACTGTACATGATATATGTAGTAATGCATTATAATACAGCATTGAATAATTATGCATAATTAATACAATCTATTTAATGACATATATGATATATAGTGTATGTCATTGCATTATATTATTATTATTATTAATATTATGATCGCCATGCACTGAGTTTGTCTAGAGCTGGACTTCCCATCCATGTTTCTCCAACTCCAGGATATGTGAGCATCCATCCCGAGTAATCCCAGCTTCCGTAAAATAAGGGGTTTCCTACAAGACGTGCCCCACATCTGCTGCTGCCGTAAGAGGCAGGACCATGGGTCCAAGGCACCGTATGCTCTGGGGTCTGTCACATCTGCATTGGAGTCTCAGCTCTGGGCCCCTAACGAAGCTGCAGTTTCCTCATCGATACATGGAGATCCCTGAGCAGCTCAGGAAGAGCAGGGGTAGCTCGGATTCACATGCCCGACACAACCCTGGGATGTAAGTGTCAGAACAGGTGTGAGTGTCTCGGGGGCGTGCCAGAGGGTCTGGGCTCAGATGCAGTTGCATGTGTGTTTCAGGTTCCTATTCAGCGACTGGAGACCCTCAGGCAAGCCTCATAAACTAAAACTTTCCTAATCTGCACAGAGAGGATATTAACTCCTGCATCGTGGTGTCATTGGGAGGCTGATTATGACAAAGCTTAGAAAGCACTCAACCCTCAGTCGACCCCCAATATATGGCAATTCGTTTATGAGTGGCCCCTCTCTCCTCCTGGAGCTGGACAAGGTACACTGGGGATGGCAGGGAAATGACCTCACAGCCTGCTTTGACACTCAGCAATCAAGACTCATCCTCTCCTCCACTTTCTGGCTTGCCCAGGCTAAATGCCAGTCCTGGGAAGGTGGGGTGGGTGTCTGTTGAAGGTACATTCTGCTGCAAGACCCTAGGAAGGGCAAGCACTGTAGCGTGCAAGCCTGTAGACAGCTCTCCACTGTCACATCTCAGCATCCTCGGTCCCCCCTTATTCCTGCCCCAGTGTCCCCCACTGAACTGAATGCCCAACCTGCTGACTCCACCCACTGAAACCTGTGGATCCCCCAAGGCTTGTCTCCATGCCTCTTGCCTCATTCATTCGACACACACATATAGTACGTTCATTGTCTCCTCACTGGAAGCCTCTTGATTCCCAAGCCAGCACAGGGGTTCACTTTTAGACCTCCCCATAGCACACATCACACAACCTTACTAGGACGTGTGATTGAGGCATTCAGTGCTGCACGGCTAGTCTGCAGTAGGAGCCTGGCTAGAGAAGCATTGCCAGACTGAAAAGAATTTCTGCTGTCAGTTGGCTTGACATGAATTCTATGCAATAGAATCACATAATCAGAGTCAAATATAACAGCCACTAGCCACCTGTGGCTACTTAAATTCAAATTAGTTAAAATGAGTTAAAATTAAACATATAGATGCTGACGCTTGCTGGCCACATGTCAGGTGCTCAGTGGCCACATGTGGCCCCCTCGGTCACTCCATCACTCAGCGCAAACGAAGTGTGCCTGTCTTCGCAGACTCTTCTGTTGGGCGGTACTGCTCAAGGTGCTCCGCCTCCCTGGAACCTCTGTTATACCCTCTCACTGTGTCCGTTTCCTTTAAAAACACTAACCAATAATTTGTACACGTATTTGTTCCATGATGGATCCCCGCAATCAGACTGAGAGTTCCCTGAGAGTAAGGATTACGTTTATCTCTTTTGCCACTATAACCCCCACACTTAGAACAGGACTGGGGCAAAGGAGGCACTGAAAACATATTGTGGAGATGAATGCCTGGAAGGATGAGCCTCTGGATCCCAGTGACCTGGTTCCCAAGTCTTTGTGTGCGTTGACTTGCCATTGGGTGGGATAAACCCACTAGACCATCATCGCTCTCCACGAGGACACCACCTCCCAGCTTTCCAGCCTCATCCTTCTCCCACCTCTTGCTCTGGCCACATGCATCTAGCCAGTCTGACTTCCTTCCTCCTTGCCTTTGCTCTTCTGGGGTCTCAGAACCCCTGGGATCTCCTCCTACATCCATGTCTTCATGATTAAATCTGACCCAGACTTCAAAGACCAAGCAAAATGCCACCTCCTCCAGGAAGACTTCCTGCATCTAATGTCTCCCTCTTGTCTCCTCATTTTCTTCTCCCAAAAGAAATTAGAAGCAACCTCCTTCAGCTTTGGCTTTTCTTGGTTTTTAAAATCGGCAGCTCTCAGGAAATTTTTCACCTGTTGCCTTGTGCTTGGCTGCTCTTGTAAATTTTTGTTTCTTATCCACTACTTGAGGTCAGGATGCATGTCTAGTTCAGTGTCATGTTTCCAGGCTCTGAGAAAAGTTCTTAATCATACTTGAAATATTATTTGAATGAAAATAAGTAAAGAAATGATTACTTTTTAAAGCTACGCTTTTATGATTTTTCTAGTTATAAAGATCATTGCCACTAAAGAGTTTAATTCTCCTATGGTTTACTTCATGACTTTTTTATTTTTATTGTTCAAAAATCCATGTTAAATGGTAAAGCATAAATCTGTGTAGCATATGTAAGTTGTAAAACCAAATTCTAAAATTAAGAGTTTATTACAGGCAATGGTTCAAGGACCTAGAGTTGGAAGGAGCAAATTTCTAAATTGAAATGTTTCTTGGGAAGAAGGCACATGCATTTTGATTTTACGATGAATTAAATTAATTAAAGTAAGAAAAATGTGAACTATTAAATGTAAGTTACTTGTATTTTACATCCATATTAATTTTAGAGTGAAAATATATGTATGGTAGACTAATATTTAAGTAAAGAAGCTACAAATAGATGACCACCCTTCCACCCCCACGACCCCCTATTAGGATATGCTCCATAGAATGACAAGATTTCTCTGTGCCGAAGGCTGGAAAAGTCTGTGCATCCACTCGCACAGGCGATGCTCACATCAACCCCGCGGTTTAGAACCTTTACCTTATTGAATGCTGGTTTCCTAAATATTACCAACACAACTATTACAAGAAAATTCCAAGTCTGTCACTTACTGAGTAAAGGAGAACCTGGAAAGAGCTCAGGCAGTACTGGTGAGGTGAGGAGGCAAGGCTGGAATTGATTTAGGATTGGGAATCCATCCACGTTAAGCAGAGCTTCCAATGTGGAGGCTCGATGGGGATTGGGTAAGGGCCATGATACAGCCGTCCAGAATGGAGGGAGAAAGCCAAGTGAGGGTTTTGAGACAAAAGATTGGAAGGATGTTAGAGGGCAAAGGATCTGCTCCTGTTTAACATTGAAGAAGAGCTGGTGGTTCGTCCAAGAAGTCTTGGCCGCCAACAATCAAAGAATCAAGCCGTTTGCCAGGAGAAGCCTCTCCTGGCATAACAAAACCACGCTAACCAAGCCCATGGAGGGGTAAAATCATGCTAGTGTGGACTGTACATTGGGAGAGGGAGCTGCAGACTCAGTGGTGTGATCCAGCTGTGTGTGTGGATACATGGCTCCATAATCAAGTCTCACTGGACATGAGAGAATCACGGCTTACACGCTTTCCTTTCTCCGTAGGGCTACGTACTTTCAAAAGGAGTGCCTGCCTTGTTCTTGAACTCTGGAGTGTGAATTAATGACCTTCCCCATCCCCGTCTGCAGGGGGCCACCCCTCCCCGAGGGAAGGAGGGTTACAGAGAGCTGCTTTTCCCTGTCTACAACAGTACAGGAAAAATAAGACTTTAATTTGAGTGCTTTTTGAAAGACTTTAGCTGGTTTCTGATCTATTTAAGTGTTATATAAGTAAAGATATAAATACACTTGATCAACATTTTATTCAATTGTCTTTCCCCCTTTGAGCCCCCTTCCAGGCAGGTGGCTACTGAGAGCGTCCGGAATTGTAAACACTGGCTTGCAGCTAGTACTTAGTGACTTAATTTTATTCCCTTGAAGTACTGCAGGCACGCGGAAAGGTGCTGTTCTCTTTCAGGGGACTAATCTGTGGGCTGAATGCTGGACTGTGTGTGAGGGCGGATGTGACATGTTACTAACATACCGGGTCAACACCACCGGTTACTTGGAACAAGGCTGCCAGAGCCAGGAAGTCAGGGCCACGGTAGAGACGATCCCCTTCCTGTTCATGCTTGGAAATGGCTTTTTCACGCCCCTGGCACAACTGAGACACGGTGTTCCGTGCCTGCCCGCGTCCGTCGCAGGCACAACACAGCAGGCCGCACGCGACCTGCCCGCTCACTACTTGGCAGGCTGTTCTTTCTCACACAGCACACTCTTCCTGTCTGTGAGTCGTGTTAAGCTCTCCCCTCCTTTCCATGCAAAGAATAAGATATTTGCATGAGATGGCTTCTACGTGTTTTGATCAAAGTCCCTTTAGAAAAGTGTGAGAAACAGAATTCGAAATTATGAATGTCAGCAAAGGACGGTGATGAGGTCTCCCACGAGAGATGCCCGGGGTGGAGACGGTCCCAGGAGGGAGACTGCCCAGGCACCGAGGGGCCCATCAGCCTCATGAGATGCCACAGTGAAGACAAGGTCTTTCCTCCCCATGCTGTCCTGACGTTCTAGAGGGTGAATTAAAGACCCCTCCCTGTCCACAGGAAGCCCACACCCGGGAGGGAAGGAAAGCGCGTAGAAAGCTGTTTCTCCCCATCTCTACCAGGATGTACAGATTCATCTGGATTTATATCCTTCTAAATTCAGCTTTATCGCAACACGTTCTGGATAAATCTGGATTTGGAAAAGCATTACATAATATGCTTTTTATTATTTTCCTCTAATTTCTTGGTGTTTTGAGAAGCCACTTCTGTCTATCTCCACAACCATATTTTCTGCATCTATCTATGTAATGTGGCAGCTAGGTAAGTCCTGAAAATTCATCTCATAGATAAAATCATGAGCTCCATGAACTGGGTCGGGAAGATGTGGGTTTAAGTGCCAGCTCTGCCACCGACCAGCTGAGTGACGGCCGCTGGCATCGCCCTCTGCCTCTGCCAGCTCATCTGAAGAATGAATCCAACAGTCCTGTCCAACAGGGATGCCATACCCAACGTGGTCACGTAGTGAAAAGACTTTGTAAATGGTAAACCCGAGAAGGCAGCATAATCAACGTTATGCACCAACATTGGATGTGTCTGAGTTATGGGATTACATCTTATTTCAGTTTCATTCTTTACAGGTTATTTGGTCCCAATGAACCTGTTCCCTTTCTCTCACCCGGGAACAGATACCTTAGTACGAGAAGTGTGTATGTTTGTGTGCAAGTGTGTGTGTGCGTGCACATGTGTGTGTGTGCGTGAGCATGCAAGGGTGCACATGTGTATATATGTGTATACGTGTGTAAAGGAAAATTCAGTGATGGCACGATCATTCCAACTACTTTATCTCCAACTACTTTTCCATTTATCAGCAGCCAGCATGTCCGCAAACCACACAGCCCAGAGGAGACAGCTGGTCCCTGCTCGCTGGGGCACCATCTTCCCCGTAGCATGTAGCCAGGGAAGAGACCTGCGCAGGCAGGAAGGAGGCTGGGGCTTTAGGCAAGGAATTCTGGGGACTGGTGCAGAGGAAGTGGGCTCTGGATGGGCTGATCCCATTGGCCCCAGGAAGCCTTTCTTTTGAGACGATGTTTGAGGCTGGAGGGGGCCCAGTGCTGGGGCTGACACTGTCTGGGGGTGACCCTGTCTTGGTGACCCCTGCCTGAGAGGCACACAATAAACCCTGGCTAAATAGATGAGCGGAGGAGTGGATCACCACGTGGCCTTCACAGTTCTAAGAATGACTTAAAAACTAAAGATAAAAACGTCTACAAACGTCTCTATCTTATTCTGAAGATGAGAAAACTGAAGTGTAAGGATGCTCGGGACTTGCTAACTGCCACACACCCCGTTTTAAGTGACACTGTTAGCTTTAGAAACCAGCTCTTCTGTCAGATTTAAGGATGCCTTTCTTTTTGCATTAACTTTATATTCAGTTTTAATTCACTTTCCTTTCTTCAAACAAATATCAGTCATGATATATGGGTATACGGCCGTGTTGGACAGTCACTCTATTATAACGGGTGTGTGTGGGTCCTTATTGGGGCTTTAATCACACAGGAGTTGAGGTGGGGTGATAGGCAGAAATCTCAAATGTCGGGAAATTTGGTAGAATGAAAGAGAAAAAAAACAGGACGTCTTGGATGTTCTTTCTCTGGCTCTGTAAGTTATGAGGGGCGAGTGGATCCTGGAAGGAAACAGTTTGTCACACTCAGCATCGTGAGACAGGTATTTATCACCCGCCGAGCTTCAGCCTTGTAGAATGAAAGCAGGAGCCATAAACTGCGCAGAGAGGAGGGTGCAAACTGTTGCATTCTCTGAATTCATTGAAGATGACGTGAAAAAGTTGTTCGGATGCTTTATTATGTGTGGAAGGGTCGTAAAAACCAGGCTGAGCCACCAGGAGGAAGGAGCGGTCAGAGATAAGAGTGAGCGTGAAGGGGATGATGCTGCAATTAAACTTGAAAACCTCTCTTTATAGACACATTAAGAGCTGCTCAAACCAATAGGATGACTAAGATGTTTCACTGTATCAGGGTCCCGCAGCTAGAACACTTATCCCCGGAAAATGAGATCAGGAGGTTTTGCTCGCTTTCTCTCCCCCCCCCCCCCACTTACAGAGTGATGGTGTGTCAAGTCAATTTACATACCACCTAAATGCCTGGTTGGCATTTATTTATTCATTTAACACACAAGCATTAAGTGCCACCTGCATGCCAAGCTCCATACTAGGGGCAGGGGATATAATGATGTAAAAGGCACGGCCCCTATTCTGCAGGAGCTGTGGAATGTAGGAGAATGACTAGTGCTGAGGCCGGTGGGGGAACAGACAGGAGGGCCCTGACTTGGTGTTTTTACTTGGAGTGGCGTAATCAGCCTACGATGTATCACACGTTCTTTGCACACGTTTTCCTTAGAATCATGATTAGGGACATACATGCTCATAAAAGTTTTCAAAGTTCAGAAAAGTAAGAAGAAAAACAAAAGCAGGCTTAAAGTTCAGAAACAATAAATTCTCTTGTGTTATATTTCCTTCTCATCATTTACATACGCTTATATTTTGACCTTGTTGGTGTTCTTGTTATTTAGACATTAATGTAAGCATTTGATGTGTTATAGTAAAGGCACAGTGACATTATTTTTCTGGTTTTGAAATATTCGATCATATATGGGGTGCTGCACATTGAGATGGTTGGGGGGGCTTTTGCAAAACGCAGATGCCTGGGTACCGACCCCCTCAACATGACCGATTCATTCAGAGTCTCTGGGATGGACTATAATCTTCAGCGGTTTTTAGTTCCTGTATGACTCTGATGTCCAACCAGTACTGAGAAGCCATGGATACATTGTTTTTTCTTTATTATTAGACAACTGAATTTTCTCAAGAGTCTTTTTTAAACAATAAGTAATCCATGATGAACATCTTGGTGTGAATCATGCCAGCGTTCTGCATTATCTCCTTGGAGCTGAATCTAAGCAGTGGGGTGAGCACATCCAGAGATGCACCGGTCTTCACATGTCGCTATTCCTTCTCATTCCTCCCAAGGAACCAGACAGTTAGGAGAGGGTGTAACCATTCAACAGGTGGATGAGCAAACTGAGCCTCAGAAAGTTTAAGCAGCTGCATCCAGCTGCAAAGAACATATCCTTTCCACCATCTCTGTGTTAGCTTACTAAACAATTCCTCTAAAATTTATATCTGTTTTATTCTGGGGGTAACTCTGGTTTCTCAGGACAACAACCTCAAGAAGAAACACATGGATTTGGGAACCTGTACCTTAATGATTTTTACAGTCTTTTCTGAACTGAATGCATCCAGAGAATGGAAGATTATGACACAGTTTTGTTGTCACAGTTGATGCTTTACTAAACAGCAACTACCCTTATAATCTGGTTATTGTCAGAAAGAAAAAGATCAGAATTAAAAAATCCAGTTTATTACTTTATTATTACATCCACTTTATAGGTGAAGACAATGCAGTTAAGAAATTAAAGTAACTTTTTCCCCCTAAGTTTCTATGAAAAGATCTGATTCCCAAATCAGGAGTTGTTCTGCTATGCAAAAAAAAATTAAAAAGTTAAAAAAAAATGTTTTAATTACTGGGAAGATTGTTAAAAATGCAGAATACCCCGAAGATTCTGATTCCACAGGCCAAAATATCCCAGGGGTCTGTATTTTTTTATACATAACCCAGGGATTCTGAGACAGTAGCTCTGGGGAGTCTCATCTTCTTCCTCAGGCTACCTTCTCCTCAAAGTCCTTAGCTGTGTGGTAACCCTAGAAGGAGCTTCTCAGATCTCCTTTCAAGACAGAACCTTCTGCAAGTGGTGTCATTAGCTGACACTCCAGTTGCCACACCTTCTGTGTCCAGGATCCTGCATGGTGCTCACACCAAAGCCATCTGTCTCTCAGCCGCTCCCAGTCAATCACCAGAAGTTCCTTGGAGGACGTAACTGGGGCATTTCTGCCTCTAACGTAACTCCTCAAGCGGGGAGTCCTTACTCGGGGGCTCCCACCAGCCTGGGCCGGGCTCCCCCAGAGCGGTTCTGCAGCCTGAGCCTTTTTCCCAGCTCACCCTCCTTCCTTCCCTCTCTCCTTTCACAGGTGTCTGGCCTGCATCTCAGGCGAGGATGCACCTCATTCTTCTCCTCTTTATCATTCATGGCACTAGCCTGATGCCGCTCTGTTCAATACAGTTTTGGCGTCTGTCTCCTGGAGAACTCTAAGACTAACACAAGATGCTCCCAGGAAAGTGCAACAAAGATGCCCCAAGCTTGCGATGGGCTGGAGGCAGCGCAGACTGCACCGGGGCTCATGGCAGCCACCCGGGGGCACCTCTTTCCAAACCTGTGTTCAGTGGGAGGCTTGAAACTGACCATGGTAGAAGTCTTTGCACTACAGAAATCAGCAAATGCTGGAGATCAAGATTTTTTTTTTTCCCTCCCGGAGCCCCCTTTGTTAAGTGTTTCCTAGCACACCCTGTCCCCAGTGTCAAAGCTGCTAGGATTCTTAGAAATTCTGGTCCACAACCTTCTTCAAGGTGGTAGCAAGGAGGGCAGCTACATCCTGTCCTCTGATTATCAGTCTCCCGTCGGCTTTCCTCCTGACGTGGGATAAAACCCCTGTGGCTTCCCATCCCAAGAGCTCATCATGTAAACACTTGTCTCCACCTGCTCGCGGGTAGACTGTTCAAGTGCTTTGTGCCATCCCTGCACACACAAAATTCTCTAGTAGCCAACGACACCCTGTAATTTTGTAATCAATAAGAAAATTTTGTACTGGCAAGAGGACAATTACAACGAGGCAAATTCAGAATGATATGCTTCAGATGAGATTCTTCCCTTCCTTTTTTTTTTTTTTAATTTGAGCAAGCACTTCTAAAAAGTCCTGAGAAGACCATTTGTATTCATAATGAGTAAAAATGCTCAGAAATCCATGATTTAGTTACATCTTGGTGTGAGATGAAAAGAATCAACAGCCAAAGCAGCGAGATTGGCTGAAATAAATAAATATAAATAAATAAATGCACACATGGATTGGTTGCCATAAAGAACATTCCTTCTAGACATGTGGAGAGGATACAAATTTCTTCGGAGCTTCTGACATAAATACAAAGGAAAAAAAAGCATACTAGAGAATTTTAACTTGTGTTTTTATCAGCAAAATATAGGCATAAGTTTTCTTAGCTGTAAACCAAGTTTCATAATACCAGCATCAGAGTGTTTCCTGCAGGCTTGTGACACTATCTGTGTGTGTGATGTGTTCCCCATGTGTTCACGTGTATGTGCATATACGTGTATGCGTCTACGTGTGTGCATGTCTATGTGTGCTTGCATACGTGTGTATGTGTTTGTATTGGGTGTCATGTGTGTCTGGGTGTTTGTGGGTGTGTGCTTTGTGGGTCTATGTGTGTGTGATGTGTGCACAGTACTAAGGCAACTAGTAAGTGTTCAATAAAAGGGAATTTATTCCCTGCTTCTTTTTTAGTTATTAGAGTCGATGGAAAAAAAGGCACCCACATCTCCTTGCTGAGTGTATTCATTATTAAAGAAGAGAGATTGCTTTCTGGTGTTTCTGTAAGTGAACACTAATGCATTAAAAGTCGAAAATAAATAAAACAGGCAGACAAAAAGACAAGGCAGGATTCGTAGTGGAAGTATCTCGATTAAACCTTCCACGACTGGAGCGTGGCCATCAGCGCAGTGAGGAGCAGGGAGTTGTCTGGGAGGTGGGGGACAATTACACTGGGAGATGCAGAGTGACTCAGAGTGTCCAGGACACCTCCCAGGGCACGTGTGAGGGTGCACCATTACAGAGAAACTAATTTTATACACTGTAAAGATTTTCCAAATCCTCGCTCTGACCTTGTGCTGCAAAGTTCACGTGAGCTGGGCACCAACACTGAAGGAGCTCCAAGTGGTACACAGCTTCCTGGGTTCCGTTCCTTCCATCAAAATCAAGTCAGGGCAGGGGAGCGAGGAGAGGGAGGTGGCCTGACAAATTGCCTTGGATTTATTTTTCATCATTTATATTATATTACATAGGATTGGAACGCAACTCAATGGACGGACGACATAATAGTCTACACGTTTAATATGATTTCTGCTACGGGCAAAATAGCACCAGATAAAGCATTCATATCCCAATGATAGGTAAATAATCTTCTAGTGTCACAGACAAACGTGCGACCAGCAGGCATTCTCTATTTATGAAAATACCTTTATTTCCGTACCCCGTTACAGCAGAGAGATTGCTACATCGACAGCTATATTCCGACAGTGATCGAGAATAAACAGTTCACACGCACACCCGCACGTGTGCGCGCAGGCACACAAACACACCAGCAAGATAACGGCGGTATAGCCACACAATAATAGCTCCCTCCTCAAAGCCAGAGAATTTTTTTTCTTATTTTTCTAATATGTGAAAAACAGCCCTATGTACTAGAAAGAATTCTTGAGACCAGGGTTCAAATCCCAGGTGCTCTCCTGACTAGCTGTGTGACCTAGAATATTGTTGTGCAAACTCAGGGATCCTGTTAAAATGCAGACTCTGTTTCTCTAGGTCTGGGGGGTACCTGAGACTCTGCATTCCTCATGAACCCCTCTGGATGTGTGCTCAGGATGGTGTTCCTTGGACTCCACTTTGAATCTCAGTTTCTTCGTCTGCAAAATGTAGATGGTAAAGTTTAATAATGCTGTGAGGACTATACCAAACACTGCTTAGGGAAGCCCCAGCCGTGTGTCTGGCGTGCACTGTGTTCCATCGGCGGACATGGTTGTATGACTATTACGAATAACATACTCACAGAAGCGATGGAGACGTTAACCACCTGAAGGGAACAAGGTAACATCAATTAGATGCATGTGGTTCCATCACCTTCTGCATCCCGCAGATGATGGCAACATTGCAGACTGACCTAGCTCTGTCAAGTCTGGCTGCAACACATTGTGTATTCCTTCATCTCCCTCAAAACAATAATAAAATTGGGAAAGAAATAAAAGAGAAAATCTGTTTGCCTTAGAAAGTTTCCACAGCTCAGCAGAGCCCTGCACGAAGTGGATGGTAACTTCATTTCCCAGGGTCTGGCGGAGGCCGTAATCCATGAAAATGGAACACAAGTCTGTGCATGATGTAGTTTGCAGTAAGCCGCTAAGATTCACTTGCAGCTCTGCATGAGACCCCTGAGTTCTCTTTGATAAGTTGCCCAACCAGAGAAAGCTGAAAATGTGTCCATTATTATGGGGGCTGCTGGAAGGATATAGTATGAGTAGGGCAGAGGGTGGTGAATCAGGGACCCCGGGGTGCGGAGCGTGCCTCCCGACCTCATTTCTTCCGAGAGGGAGAGTCTGAGTTGGTTTTGCAGAGTTCTCAGAGCCCTGGCGGAGCAGGGTAAGGGGTGATGTGGGCTGCCTTCCACCGCAAGCAGGCGGGCGAGCCGATCAGGATGTCAGGAAGGGTTTCAGCACCTGTGGAAATGGGGGAGCCCGCACCAGGCAGCTCTGCCCCTCCCCTGCAGAGGAAAGAGCACCCTGGTGTTCAAATTGCAAAGCCAGGAAGGAATAATGTGTAGTGTAGACAGGGCCGTGGGAGGCTGGCCCCTCAGCCCCAGCTTGGGGGAGGATAAAGTGTTTCTGCTTTTCTGCGGGGCAATTTGGCACTCCTTTTCAAAACCTTTAAAATTGTTTCTACCCTTGGACCCTGCAGATCTGCATCTGGAAAATTATCCCAAAGAAACAACATCAATGTGTGGAATATTTTAGCTTTCGGGTGCCATGCCTGGAACTGGGATGCGGGAAATTTTTTTTTTTTTTTTTTTTTTTTTTTTTTTTTGGTAAACTTGATGGGTTGGGGGAACTGAAAACAAAAACCAAATCAACAATAACAGCAATACAGAGACAAAGCTAAAGAGTTATCTCTTTTCAGAGCTACAGGCAGCTTTCTCTCCCAGAGAGCTGCGGACTGAAGTTGGCCTTTGCTGGAGGCTGCTGTATTGCTTGGAAGCAATCCCTTTATGTGAGGCAGAATATTAAGCAAATACTCTCCCCAGGATTCCCAGACAAATCCGAGAATGCAGGTGTGTTAGACTCAAAAGTTAAGTGCCCCGCTTGGTTATATAAATTGTTAAGTGCTGTTTTTACCCAGAACTGCATCTCTGCAGACTTAGATCCTCCTTTATATACAGCCCGGTTTCTCTGCAAGGTAAGGTTTCAGGCTGGTTGAAATTTGCCTGGAAAGAGTGGCCATTCAGCCTTGCAATACTCAGATGCAGGTAGGCAGGCAGGGGCTGCGCATGTCGAGTGAGGACTTGCTCTCAGTTTGCTTGTGCTGCAGTGGGCTGAGATAGGACACACATATGCATGTCAGTAAGTGCGTAAGTAGATGCAAGCAGAGGTAATAATAAAGAGTCCTACGAAGAGGAAACTCCAGTGGACGATAGAGAGTACTGGGGATAAGGTGTTTAGTTAGGATGGTTTCTGAAGGCCCTGCTGAGGAGGTGACAAGTGAATGAGGGAGGAGGAAGGACACAATGGCCATCACACCATAGGAAGCTCTTAGGGGAGGTGGTGCTGTGAACACCTGTAGAAAAAGGCCATGGGATTCGGAGGGGATGTGGAGGCATGGGAGATTTTATTTCGGATGGATACCCGATGGCAAATTTGCAGGCTTATGAGAATGACGTAGTAGAGATGAAGAAACTGATGATGCTGAACAGAATGAGAAAACCCAGAGGAACACAGTCCTTGAGGAAGTAAGGTGGTGTGGGACAAAGCACACAAGAAAAGGTGTTTGAATTTGGGACGTGATGGGTGCTCATTATGTCAGATGGGGGGGGGGAGCCAGGGACTCTGGATACAGACCCAGGCAGCCAGCATCACTGGAGGAATAAAGGTGGAGCATTTATGTCTGAAAGCATCCATCTTCTTTGAGCTACAAGGTGAGGTCACCAGTAGAATGTGGTAGGGGTTAGATGTTATTTGAGGAAAGATAAGCTGTGAAACCATCATCTCCAGAACTAGAAAAGTAAATTTACCTGGAAGATGTAGGATTGTCTAGTTGGACTGAATATCTATGTCAGATGAAAACAAGAGAGGCTAAACAAAAGGACGTGCAGGTAGGACTTTCATTTCACGGTTGGAGATATACGATGAAACAAATCCATTTGGACTCAGTTAATGTTTTAAAGTAATCAGTGCACAATTTGGATCTGTTGTTATTCCTTTTCTTTTGTTATTTTTTAATAAGTTTCTATTGAGGTATAGTTTACATGTGGTGAAATGTTACAGAGCTTAATTGAATATTTCAGTGAGTTTTTTTTTTTTTGTATGTATATACTTTTATCAAAGTATAGCACAGGGAGCTATTTCAGTGAGTTCTGACAAAGGCACATACCCTCATAATCTGCAACTCTGTCAATATCTATCATTCCACAAAGCTACCTTTTACTCCTTCCCAGTAAAACTTTTAAATATTTACTGCATCAGTCCATGGACATGGTATATCTCTCTCCTCCTATTTGGGTCTCATTTGATTTTTTTCCCCTCAAAGTTTTGCAGTTCTCAGTGTACAGGCTAAGTATCTATTTTATTTAATTTAGCTACAGATATTTAATGAATTCTATGCTCTCATGATTAGTATTTAAAATTTTAAATTTTTGTTGTTCATTCTTGGTATGTAAAATAAAATTGATTCTTGTATATTGAACTTGTGTCCTGTGATCTTGTTAAATCCTTATGTTAGTTCTAGCATTTGCTGCAAATCTTTATGATTCTATGTACATAATTTTGTTACCTACAACTGAGACAATGTTACTTATCCCTTTCAAATCTTTGTGCCTTTTTAATTTGTTTTGGTGTTGTATTGCTCTGGTTAGAACCTCTGGAATGATGCTAAATAGTGTTAAGAATAATCATCCTTGCCTTGTCCCAGTCTTGAAGGCAAATGGATATTTCAGCATAAAGGCTGATGTTAGCTGTGGCTTTTCATAAAGCCCCTTTTTTTTGTTTTACAAAGTTATAATCTATTCCTACTTGGCTGAGAATCTTTATGATGATTAAGTATTGATTTTTAGAAGTGTGTTTTCTTCATCTATTGAAGTGATTATATATTTTTTCTTTTCTTTTTTTTCCTGTTAAAGTGGTGAAATATATATTTTTTTCAAATGTCAAATGTATTTTACATTCCAAGGATAAACATAATTTGATATGACATAATTATAATAATTTGTTATATATAAATATAACATAATTTGATATGACATTATAATTATCATGTATTGATGGATTTTATTTGCTAAAATTTTGTTAATGATATTTACACATATGATCATTAGGATATTGATCTGTAATTTTGCTTTTCTTGTGTTATCTTTTTCTGTTTTGGGCTCACAGTAATGCAAACCACACAGATAAGAGGTATTGCTTTTTCCTAAATTGTCTGAAAGAGTTTGCATAAATGTTAATTTTCTTTTTTTCAAGCATTTGGTAGAATTCACCAGTAATGCCATCTGGACCTAGAGTTTTCTTTGGAGGGAGCTTTTAAATAAAATTTTAGTTTCCTTAAAAGATATAGAGCTTTTTACAATTTCTACTTCTTATACATGTCAGTTTGTTAATTTGTGCCTGTCAAGAAATCTATCCATTTAATTTAATTTTTAAAATTTATTGACATAAAAGTATTTTTGTTGTTACATCCCATTATTAACCTTTTAAGATTCTAGAAAGAATCTTCTTTAATTCTTGATATTTGTCTTTACTATGTCTCCTCTTGAATTCCTGATATGAGTAATAAGAGTTTTCTATCTTTTCTTGGTCAATTCAATTAGAGATTTTGAATTTTATTTACCTTTTCAAAGAATTAATTTTGGGTTTGATTGATTTTCTCTGTGTTTTTGCCTTGCATGCCACTGGTTTGTGCTTGTATGTTTACTTTTGTTGTTCTACTTAGTTTAGGTTTTTTTTTTTTCTAATTTCTTAAAATGAAAACTTAGATCAATAATTTAAAACATTCCTTCTTTTTATTTTACTATAATTACTTAGAGCTCTAAATTTCCCTTTCCTGTTGCCTTGGTTATATCTTGAGATTTCTCATCAACAGAGTCTCATTTTCCCCTCTATTCAAATTATATTCTAATATCACTTCTGATTTCTTCCTTGATCCATGGGTTATTCAGGAATATATTGTTTAGCTTGGAAACTTTCCAGATTTTTTTTTTTGGTATTGTTTTCTAATTTTTGTTTTCTGAATTACTGAGGCTTGACTTGTAGCCCAGAATATATACTCTATGTTGGTGAAGATTCTCTTGTGTTGTGCAATGTAAATGTTCAAGGTCAATTTGGTTTATAATATTATTTAAGTCTTCTATAGTCTTACTACTGACTTCTGGATTTTTTATTTCACCTTTATATTTGAGACATATTTTAGCTGATTGTAAAATTCTAGGTTGATAACAATTAAAATCCTTTTTCACTACTTCACAGGTATAATAGAGTTGCTTTGACTCACATTGTTTTGGATGACAAATCAGCAATGACTTTTAGAACTATTCTTTATATGAAGTGTTTCTTTTTCTCTGAATGCTTCTGAGAATTTTATGTCATTTTTTTGTTTGTTTTCTCCAATTTGATTATAATGGGCCAAATTTACAAAAGTGTAAATTTCTTTATAAATATCCTTCTTGGGTTTTGTTGAGATCCTTGTGAATTCATATTTTTTTTTTAACTTTGAAGAAATTTCAGCCATAACTTTTCCAAATATGCTTACTTCAATTTTTATTACAAGGGTCGGTCTCGTGCCCTGCAAGGCATTTAGCAGCATCCTTTGCCTCTAAACACTAAACGCCATGAGCACTCAACACAGTTGAGCCATGAGCACAGCAGTGACAGCTGTGACAGTCAAACATGTCTTCACAGATTGTCAAATGTCCTCCAAGAGTCACCAGTCTAAATGAGCTTGTGTTCAAGGGTTAGGTATCCTTGTTTCTAAGGCACCAGCTTTCTGGAATCTCAACTGAAGATCAGGTATTTGTGGGCTCAGAGGAGGAACCTGGGACCCAGAACCTGGACATGCTCACTGCCCAGCTGGTGCTAGTATCTGAGGACGTGTGGTGCAACAGATCTGCAAGTCCTGGGAGGAAAAAGAGTCTGGATGTTGGAACCAGCTTTTGTAGCTGGGACAGTGAGCCATTGCTGAGGCAGTGTTGAAGGACTGCAGCAAGGAAAGTGAGAAGGTGCTGGTTCATTGTCGCTCATCTTCCTTCCAGGCTCCCTCAGCATTTGTTCTCAGCTGACTGGCAAAGGAGAAGGGTAGTTTGTAGGGTATGGGCTCCAACATTGTGAAGAGGCAGAGAGAAAAGTTGGTTTAGAGTTGGGAGATGATTGCTTAGTAACTGGTGACCTTTCTCTGAGCCAGCCTGGTGGTAGATGACACTGGTCCCAGAGAGTCACCAACCCTTGAGGGACACAGGTAACAGACGTGGGAGGATGGTTTCTCGAGGAAGCTGCTCTCCTACAAGCACCTAGCACAAGGTCCTGGAGACTCTCTGAAAAGACAGAAGACCTACAGGCACTTTAAGGCATCATCAGGTTGGGGACGGCAGGTATGACAACTTGGATGTTGATGAACTATGACCCCATTTGTATGTTCACAAACTTTTGAAGTGTGGCTCTGCCAGTTATACTAATAATATTGAATAAAAGACATATTTCTTGTCTAATAACAGGACATTGACTAAATAAATATTGATATACAAATACAAGGAAACTGTGCAGCCATTAAAAACAACACTGTGAAAGAATATTTAGTGATATGGGAACATGTTCCTATTAGATTTAGAAAACATTCCCAAATCTTATTATTGAATTTTCTCTATACAAATATTTATCTTTATATATATTTATATGTTATTTATACAGAATTTTATATAGTAAAACTTTGTAGGGTATCTGTGATGGTTCAACCAGATATAATTTTTACTTTTGTGCATTTATATTTTCCAGTATGTCCTGAATTTTCTACAAAAAAAATATTTTTAACAAAAAGATTTACTTTTTCAAAATGAGGGGAAAAAAAATAATGCTGCAAACTGCTTAGAATCTCATTTTTTTCCAACCCTTCTGAACTGCTTCAGTCTCTTTCTAAACTCTCCCTCACAGCAACACTCTTGAAATGGGAAATAAAATGTTAGAACATTTCTGACATTCCTGAAGCTCTTTTCTATGACCAGTGTCTCATAAGCTGCAAGTTCTTAAAATAGTAATAAGAAATATTTCTGTCTTCCTTTATGGATAGGGCCTTGCAACTCTGCTGCGCCAGGCTTTGGCCTGGCTCTGCTTGCCTCTCAGTGCTTCTCCTTAGTTTCTTCTCCTGGAAAACTCCTTCCAACATTGAAGGTCCAGTTCCAACATCCTCGTCTCTATAAAGCCTTCTTAGATTCTTGCTGGCAGATTGACTCCCTTTGTCCTTTCTGCTCTCAAGGAACGGCTGTTTGACTACTACTGAATTACTTTACAAATTATTTTCTGATTACTAGCAGTTATGTGGAATTTGTGTGGGACTGTCTTTCTTACTAGGAGCAGAAAACCTTCCTGCTGCATTTCCAATAGCCAGAACCATGCCTGGTACCTAGAAGAAGCTCACTGGGTGTTTGTGAAACTGATTAATAAAAAAAAAAAAATTGAGGAATCCCAATAAGTGAAGAATTTTAAAAGGACTCCCACTGCTATAGCCCGTTGGTGCACACACTGCATCATCCCCTCCCCTTCAGTTTGAGCAGGGTTTATGATGACGAGTTATTGCCCCCAGGATGATTATACGACAGGAGGGAAAATGTAATAAAATTCCTAACTGCTTGATTTTGAGTTAAACAAATGGGAGATTATCCTGAGTGGGTCTGACCTAATCAGGTGAGTCTTTCAAAGGGACTTAAGCTTCCTGAAGGAAGAGGTTCAAAGTGAGAGAGGACCTATGGAGGAGATCCTGTGGTGAGGACCAGAGAGCAACCTCTAGGAGCTGAGAGTCGACCAGTGGGTAGCAAGACCACAGGAACCTCAGTCCTGCAACCACAAGGATGCACATTCTGTCAACACCTGAGGGGATGTGAGAACAGAACGTTCCCTAGTTGAACTTCCAGAGGAGGATGCACCCAGATGATCCCTGATTTCAGTCTGTGAGACCCTGTGTGGAGGACCCAGTTGAAATGTGCTGAACTCCTGGTCCACAGAAACTGTGAGGCAATAAATGTGTATTGTTTAAGCTTCTTGGTGTGTGACAGTTTGTTACACAGTGTAAGAGCTCTCCAGAGAAACAAAACTAATTATTAATTGATTTATTAAATATATTATATAGATAGATATTTATAGCAACTTTGATATATTTCTATATTATCTATCTATCAATATCTTTTCTAAGGAATAAATGCAAATTTATCTTTAGGAACTGTCTCACATGATTGTGTTGGGCTGGTAAGTCTAAAATCTATATAACGGCTCAGAATGGAAATTCATAATGCTGCCTTGAGGTTGAATTTCTTCTCCCTCAAGAGACCTTAGTTTTAGCTTTTAAGGTCTTTTAAATGCTTGGATGAGGTCCACCCCCATTATTTTTCTAAATTTTTTTTCAGTTGAAGTATAGTCAGTTTACAATGTTGTGCCAATCTCTGGTGTTCAGCATAATGTTTCAGTCATACATATACATACATATATTCCTTTTCATATTTTTTTCATCGTATAGTTGCTTGTGCTATACAGTAGAAACTTGTTGTTTATCTATTTTATATATGCTAGTTAGTATCTGCATATCTTGAACTTCCAATTTATCTCTTCCCACCCTCTTCCCCTGAGCCTAGTAACCATAAGTTTGTTTTCTATGTCTGTGAGTCTATTTCTGTTTTGTAAATAAGTTCATTTGTGTCTTTTTTTTTTTTTGATTCAACATATAAGTGATAGTATATGGTATTTTTCTTTCTCTTTCTGGCTCACTTCACTTAGAATGACGAATTCCATTTCCCTCCATTTAGCTGCAAATAGCATTATTTTATTCTTTTCATGGCTTTGTAGTATTCCATTTTATAAACATACCACAACTTCTTTATCCAGTCATCTGTTGATGGACATTTTGGTTGTTTCCATGACTTGGCTATTGTAAATAGTGCTTGTATGAACATTTGGGTGCATGTATCATTTCCAATTATAGTTCCCTCCAGATATTTGCCCAGAAATGGGATTGCTGGATCATATAGTGAGTCTATTTTTAGTTTTTTGAGGAATCTCCATACTGTTTTCCATAATGGCTGCACCAAATGTCATTTCTACCAGTGGTGTAGGAGGGTTCCCTTCTCTCCACAGCCTCTCCAGAATTTATTGTTTGTGTACTTTTTAATGATGGCCATTCTGACTGGTGTGACATGATACTTCATTGTAGTTTTGATTTGCATTTCTCTGATAATTTGTGATTTTGAGCATTTTTTCATGTGCCTATTGGCCATTTGTATGCCTTCATTGCTTGTTCAGTTTTTCTGGCCATTTTTGGATTGAGTTGTTTCTTTTTTTGTTATTAAGTTGTATGAATTGTTTGTATATTCTGCAAATTAAGCCTTTGCCAGTCACATCATTTGCAAATATTTTCTCCCATTCTGTAGATTGTCTTTTTGTTTTACTTATAGTTTCCTTTACTGTGCAAAAGCTTATAAGTTTAATTAGGTTTCATTTGTTTAATTTTGCTTTTATTTTAATTGTCTGGGTAGAATTCCCTAGGAGAATATTGCTAAGATTTATATCAGAAAATATTTTGCCTATGTTTTCTTCTAGGAGGTTTACGGTGTCTTGTCTTATGTTTAAGTCTTTAAGCCCTCTTGAGTTTAATTTGTGCACAGTGTGAGGGAGTGTTCTAAGTTCATTCACTTACATGTGGCTGTTCAGTTTTCCCAACACCATTTGTTGAAGAGACTGTCTTCTCCATTGTATACTCTTGCTCCCTTTGTCAAATATCAACTGACAATAAGTGTGTGGGTTTATTTCTGGGCTCTCTACTCTGTTCCATTGATCAATATGTCTGTTTTTTTGTGCCAATACCACACTGTTTGGATTATTGTAGCTCTGTAGTATTGTCTGAAGTCTGGGAGGATCATTCCTCCAGCTTCATTCTTTTTCTTCAGTCTTGCTGTGGTAATTCTGAGTCATATAAATTTTAGAATTTTTTTTTGCTCTAGTTCTGTGAAAAATGTCCTGGGTAATTTGATAGAGATTACATTAAATTTGTAGATAGCTTTGGGTAATATGGCCATTTTAACAATATTGATTCTTTCAATATAACAGCATGGGATATCCTTCCATTTTAAATTATCTTTAATTTCCTTAATCAATGTTTTACAGAAGAAATAGATCATTTGAATAGAATGATCTTTAGAAGTGAAATAGAATCAGCAATAGAAAAACATCCTTGCAAACAAAATTCCAGAACCAGATGGCTTCACTGGAGAATTATACCAAACATACGAAGAACTCATACCAATCCTTCTCAAACTCTTCCAAAAGACTGAAGAGGAGGGAACACTCCCAGACTAATTTTATGAAGCCAACATCACCCTGATACCAAAAGCAGAAAAAGACACTACCAAAAAAAAACTACAGGTCAATATCATTAATGAACATAGATGCAAAAATTCTCAACAAAATATTAGCAAACTGACTCAAACAAAACATAAAAAAGATTGTACGCTACGGGCAAGTTGGATTCATCCCAGGGACACAAGTGTGGTTCAACATATGCAAATCAATGTGATACACCACATCAACAAAAGAAAGGACAAAAATCACATAATTGTCTCAACTGATGCAGAAAAAACATTTGATAAAATTCAACACCCATTTGTGATAAAAAGCTCTTACCAAAGCGGATATAAGGGGAATATATCTCAACATAATAAAAGCTATTAATGACAAACCCACATCCAGCATAATACTCAATGGTGAAAAGTAGAAGTCCTTCCCACTAAAAGTTGAAACAAGACAAGGATGCCCACTCTCACCACCTCTGTTCAACATAGTATTGGGAGTTCTAGCCACAGCAATCAGACAAGAAAAAGAAATAAAAGGAATCTAAATTGGAAGAGAAGAGGTAAAATTGTCACTATGTGTGGATGACATGATACTACATGTAGAAAATCCTAAAGGCTCCACTCAAAAACTACTAGAGCTAATAAAAGAATTGAGCAAGGTAGCAGGGCACAAGAACAACATACAGGAATTAGGGCGTTTCTTTACACTAACAATGACATATCAGAAAAAGAAAGTAAAGAAGCTTTCCCTTTTAAAATTGTATCAAGAAATAAAATAAAATACCTAGGAATAAACCTGGCCAAGGAGGTGAAATAATTATATACAGAGAACCACTCACATTATTGAAAGTAATCTCTTTAACTTCAAGTTAACTGATTAAAGATGTTAACTAAGTCTATAAACACTTTCACAGGAACATCTGGGTGAATATTTGACTAAATAACTGGGTACTAAAGCTTAGCCAAGTTTACCAGTAGACTATCACACACAGCAATAGAAAACTAAGACAAATTCATTGATGTTGAAGGGACATTAAAATAGTGTAAATAAAACTTTAAATGCAAAGGAAGGCACACAGCACACTGAGTGACTGTCTGCTTTTAATTGGGATCATATTTATGAAAATTTAATTTTTTAAAAATAATATGTATTCCCCACATGCAAAAGGCAATGTGATAAAATGGGATAATCTCCGGACACAGACTAGGGATCATTGAAAAATATCACAGTTCCAGAATTCACCAGCTCATTTATTCTGGTCAAGTTCTTGACCTCTTTTTTCTTGATCTATAAAGTGATCTTACTTTACAGCAAGATAAGGTTAATTGACTTGAAAGTTCTTCCTAATTTTACAGATATCTTCGAAAATGATCCATAAGGGCTTGCAATAAAATGTACTTTAAGACAGTGAAAGCAGAACCAGAAATTTAAAATCCATTAGGAAGGATAGGAGAACACATTTATTTTGAGGGATGATAAAATTATTGCAACTGAGCAATGAATTTAGCCCTCAGGTTTGCAGTATCAGAAGCAAAAAGAGAAAGATGTTGAGATGCATTTATTTATTATTTCAACAACAACCTCAAAACCCTATTATGTAATAGGAGGAAATGCACATTTATTAGGCTAGAGAAATGTTTCTTAGAAATACTTGATTATGCCACAACTCATAAAAGGGATAATGATGTGTGCTCCAACATAATGGGTGTGAGTAGGTCACACTGGCCTGAGTTCAGTCCCAGATCTGCCAGTTTCTAGATATCATCCTGAACCAGGGCAAGACACTTAATGTCTCTGAGCCCCAATTTACTTATTCAGAAGTTGGGACGATGCATTGTATCTTGTTTATTGAGTAGTTGTGATTTCTTTAATGGAGTTGGTACATTTAAAGTGCTTAACAGAGGGCATGATATAGAAGAAGTTCAATATACATTACCCAGTTAATTAGAATTTTGATTGTCATTGTTATGAAAGGTACTTCAAAGTTCTTCATATGGTCTTCAGTCTTACAGACCTATGGTAGAAGTCATCCCACATCTAGAATGAACATGCAATCACCTAGTTCCTCTATGCATACCTTCTGAGTGCACTGTCCTAGGGAGTACTCTAGAGGTTGTACAACTATTACGAGTCTTAAATTTTATTATCACTAAAATCCAAGACTGGAGGAAGTAGTGATACCTACCTTGCCAAGTCGTGAAATAAAACTAGCAAATATTACACATGGGATTCAAGCCTAGAGCTTCTGAAGCATTTCAGCCCTCAATTAAATCCTGTTTTTCAGACTCTGGCCAGGTCCCATGCTACTATTCGAGGTCATCTCAATCTGGGAAAGTGGATCCTCTCCGAAACGATGTTCACATATATGAACCTCACCTCTCTAAAAGCATGTGCCTAACAGGAAATTGATGTCAGGGCACACTGCACTTTAGCAAATAGTGGGGCAAAATTAACCTCTGCTCAAGTAAACCCTTCCCCAGTGCAGGGATGAACACTCATAAGCTGAGAATTGATTTCTGTGAGACTTGAATAAGATCTAAAACAGAAGCTCTTCTTCCGAATACAAGACGGCCATACACCACTAAGTGTGGTTATCTGAAGGGAAGGCTGTTTTATTTATTTATTTTCCTTAGGATATCAGATCTGCTAATCTACATTTCCACGGGTTCATAATCTTTCAATTAGATACTCAGTTGAATATAAATTATTTTGCCAGCCATCCTTGTAGAGGAATGTTGGAGAAAAAAATAAAAAAAAAAAGAGGGAGAGAGAGAAAAGCTTTGCAAACAAGAAATCTCATCAGATCAACATTACACTTTGTTATTAACAGCATTGACTGTTTTCATTCATTATTCAGCCCAACTGAACACTAATTTGTGCCTGAAAGCAGGAGTAAAAAGGGGAAAAACGAGGGCTGCAGAGAATGTGTTTATATTAGAAATAATTTTAAAATATTATCTCCAATGCATAGTGAGAATGAATATTATTTTCACCATTAAAATTCAATTATATGCACAGTGGTTTTGCCTTTCTCTTAAATGGTAAGATGGTCCTACAAAGTCTTAAGTGTGGTGATAGTTTAAGTATGTATATATTTCCTGCTTTTCTTGCCCTGCATCCTATATACACTTTTCATTTCCAAATTAACTATCCTTTTGTGGAAAGCTTTGTAGGGTGAAAGGTGTGCTCTGTAAAGAGACACTTCAAGATACAAAGAGCATGGATCTTGAGATCCCAGGTTGCCCTGGGCCATTCCTTCCACAAGCATGTGTTACAAGTCTAGTCAGTCTCAGGAATGATGTTAGGCACAGAAATTCCCAGGAAGTAAAGGTGAATCTCTGCCCAAGGAGGACAGAGTCCCAGTGGGAGCTGACCTTGGAGCATGCAATCACAAAGGGGTTATGAGAAAAGTCAACATGGGCACGAGGAGGATACACCACGGAGGAAGCAGCTTCTAATCTGAGACACTAGTGGGTCACAGTGTTGAGAAAGGCTCTTTGGGATCCAGGTCATGTGCACACAAAGAATATGGTGTGCTGGGGAACCATAAGAAAAGTCAAGGTTTCTGAGGGGTAAATGTGAGGAAAGAGTTGTTGATGCAAAGAATGAACAGCTTGTTGGACTCCACATCCTGAGGGGTGACACATGACTTCAGAGGATGCTCAACAAATGATTGCATGTAAGTGAGTAAAATCCAAACAAACTCTGTGGTTTAGTTAATAGTATGAATGTCAATGTCCTGGTGATCGCTGGGCGAAGCTGAGTGGCAGGTACACAGGAACTCTCTGCACTATTTGTGCAATTTCTTGTGATTTTAAAATTATTTCAAAGTGAAAACATGTTAAATATTTCAAAAGGTGTATGTATTGTAAAAAGGATGCTAAGATATGAAGGTAATGGGGAGCCACTGCAGACTCCAGTGCAGAGATGTGTTTGCTAATGAGGCTAGACTTGAAAGGGACTTCAAAGATTTTCAAATCACACCCCTCCTTCTTTATGCAGGAAAGTAAATAGATTTCCAGACAGGGCTAACAGGATTGTACAATACATTGGTGATGGAGCTATAATGAAAGAAAAGTTTTGTCTAGATTGCCTGGTTGTTCTGGTCTCTGCTTTTATTTAGTCAGAGATGCTAAACTTTATTGGAAAGAGCACACTCTCATGAGACCTACAGCTCTGCATTTTATCCTCGTCTTGACCACAGTAGACATGGCTGGTTGTGACTTGAAGTAGTTTAAGGCACACCCTGGAGTCAATTGCCCAACACTGATTACACAACACCACCTGCATTACCTATGGGCTAGGAAGGTCAATGGGCTTCGTGTTCCCCATCTGCAGGATTGAGGAATGTATGGTTCCTACTGCATAGGTCTGTAGCGAGGACTAATCCAATCAACGTGTGGATGGTTCTCAGAGTTCACTGTGGCACATGGGTGTTCAATATTATTGTACCTGTTGTTACTATTTGAGCTGACTGACTCTGCACATGTTATTTAATCTTTATTAACATACAAGTTCACATCTATAAAATGGGGGGAATCATATGTACTCAGTAAGGCATGAGAAGACTGTGAGAGAGAACGTGTGTCATAAGTCTGGGACAGAGCAGGCATCTCTCCTTCCTGCCTTTTGACTTGGTTCCACATCTGGCCAGCCTGTCTTGCCCAAATTCACCAACAACGCCTGGGTGAGACCCTCTGATCCAACTGATAGCCTGCTCTGCCCCAGGCTCCTGGCCTACATTTTTCCTCATGTAATATATTTTATTTTTTAAATAGAGACTTATTACAGAAAAAAATAATTTAAAGAGAATAGATTTACTCCCAAATTTTATGTCTAGAGTCATGCATTATGCTATTTTAGCATGATTTCTTTTAGGTTAATTTTACATATTTTTACACCTGTGTAAAAGAGAGAGAGAGAACAATTTTGTATCCTATCATTTTTTGGAGAGGAGGATAATGGGGCTTAAAAGCATTTTTCTTTGTCAGCAATTTTTAACAATTTATAAAGGCTGCATAAGTGTCCTTTGGGGGAGGGGTATATGTATAAATTCAGTAATTCTTATGGAAGTGTGTGTGTATATATATAACCAATATGAATGAACAACAATGTGATGAATGGATCTTTATGCATATGACTTGAACTTGCTGATGGCCTTGCTTAATTCTAATGTTGAATTCTTGTCTCTCTCCTTGTATTTGAATGTCATCTGCTTCATCCCTGGGTTTTACTCCTTTGATTTTTCTGAAATTCATCATTAATGGATATCAGCTTCTTGTCTGGCCTACTACCTGTCTTTTCACCTCTTTGGGTACCATGTTTTCCCTCCCAAGGACCAGATCTCTCACACCAGAGGCAGGTCTGGTCTGGGCTCCCATCCCATCTCTGCTTAACTGATCCTATTCGAGTGAATACTACTATTCCATCTTATCCATTCTATCAGGATGCCTTTTGAAGACATGTGACCCTCACATCTTCATTTTTCTGGTTTTGAATGGAACACATCAGGTACTCCAAAGGGTGTAGAATAAAGTGGAGAGAGTATGATTTGTAGGTGGCTTGATCATGGTGCAGATGTTCAAAATTACAGTTCTAGTTTGAACAACTATGAGCTTTGACCTACAGCAGAACTGAGTTCCAGCCTGAACTCTTCCAGTAAAGTTACTGAACCTCTTTGAGCTTCAATTCTCTGTCTGAAAATGAAGGATGACAACACCTATTGGAAGAGTCACCATAAGGACTTCTGATCGCTGGATTTGTGCTGGTCACTAGGCACTCTAGTGGCTAATCCAGCCTCAGGGACAACTGATATGTCGACAATCAATGCAAAGAAATTATTACCATCAGTGTGAACTTAGACATAAAAAAAAATAGCCCCCATAAGCCTCAGTTTCTCTCTCTGAAAAAAATTAGGAAAACATATACTCATTCCTTAGGGCTGTTCTATCAAAAGACATAATGCATTTAAAGTGCCTGGCATATGCCAGGAGCTCAATAAATATTCATCTCTTCTCACTCTCCTTCTCCTCCCTAATGCCATCTTGGATTTCACCACAAGGCGTTTGACCAGGCGAAGACGGTCACATTGGAGACATGGGCAGTGTGGAGCTGCACTCCTCCAGACTTTTAAAAAAATGATTGAAAGTTAAACTGGGCCAGGAGTCTGGTGACGTTTGGGTGAGAGACAGAGTTAAATTAAGGTTTAATCTTAGCCCCTTCCATGTGTTAACCAGGCTGTGCAGAGCCAAGAGCTTGAAAGAGATTCAATGCTGAATTTTCTCACTAATCTGATGAGAAGAGAGAGGCATGGAAAGAAAGAAAACGAGAGAGAGGGAGAAGCAGAGTTCAGATGGCTAATTTTCTAGCCAGCAGCTACTGGAAAGTTTCCATTAGGAGATATGAAAAGACACAAAGAGAAATGATAACAGAAGATGGGCTTTGTTGGCCAGAAAAAGTTATCGTCCTGCTGGGGTGGAGGTCAGTGGGCAAGAAGATGGTTGGAAGCAGGTACTCGGGGGACATACTTTGTCTTAATGTAGTCACTTTGGTACCCCTCTATCTGCACATTCAATTAGCATTGGAGGGAAAAGTAAAAGTTCCTCACATGTCAGCCTGCTTTCCAAGCTCGAGGGACCAAGCTGTGTAAATGCAGTGACCTTACATTGCTCTCCTCTGAGAGTACTTTCCATCTCTATGTTGGCCTCCAAGTTGAAGAAAATGGATATATTCATTCTTTTCCTTTTTATTTTCCTTCAGGAGAGAAAAGGTGTAAGTGCCGTTTTAAATGAAAGCAGTTGAGTAACTGTTTCTTTTGTAGGTCCTCCCTCATCCCCCAGAGTCATGAGAGTCAGCCCCCCATGTGTATTCTTTTTCTCTCCTGTTCTCTCAGGTGCACTTTGCTGACTCACTACAGGTTGACCTGAAATATGACCCACGTGTCCCTCCCTCATCTCCAGGGCATGTAGGTGGCAAGGAGAGCTTTGCGTGGAACCTCCAAGGCCACTACCATCAGCCATGAGGGTTCTACAGGACTTTTCTCCCGCCCATATTTCCCTCGCGTGATTCCATCTCTCCCGTCAAACCAGTTTAACTTGTCTGGACTTGTGCTGCCCCGAGTCATTCCTTCAGATCAGTAAGTTCCTTTCACCCCTGCACTGCAAAATTCTACTAAGTCTTCAGCATCCTGATTGGATTCTATTCCCCAGGCCTCCCTGCCCCAAGTCTCCCCCAAAAAAAATCTGTTTTAGTCTCTCCACCTTGGCACAAACTTGAGTGAGTCTGAACTCAGAAGCATCCGTTCATTCATTCATTCATTTCTTCATACTTATGCTTGAGGAGGACTTTCTAAAAATGGCTGTCGCATTTCTAGCACCATATGCTCTTCTAAAACCTTGTCCCTCCTCATTGAGAGGTGGAGTCTTTGCCCCTCCCCTTGAACCTGAGTGGCATCTGTGACTGCTGTCCTGACTAATGGAGAGTGGGAGTGACACTGCAGGACCTGTGATGCTAAGTGAGTAACGGGGGCACAGTTCTTGCCTGGCTCTCTTTCTTGAGATGTCACCCTCAGAACCTCCATGTTGTGAAGAAACCCAGAGCATACAAAGAGACAGCCTGCAGGTACTCCCACCACTGACAGCCTGTAGCCAATACCAAGTGCAGGATACATGAATGAATGAGTCTCCAGAAGGCTCCAGCCTCTGAGCCCCTCCTCACTCAAGGGTTCCAGCTGAGACCTCAGACTGTGTGGAGCAGAGACAACTATCTACGTTGCCTCATTCATATGGCTGTTCTGCAGAACCTGTGTGCCTAATGCTCATTGCAGAAATAAAAAAATGGAGCACCATTCATTCATTCACCCATTCACTCATCCATCCACCTAAGCCACATTCAGTGATGTCCACTGTGTGTCATAGACCATAGGCATGGGGGTTGTGGAAAGGAAGAAGTGAAGGGGTCCTGCCCTGAGGAGCTCACAGACATGCCAGTCATTCTTCTACTGATCCAGGAATCCCAGACACCATAGGGAATCCTTCCCAATATCTCATTCCAGACTTTTACAGTCACTGGGTTATGAATGTGTTTCTGCTTTTCCATTCCAACTCAGCTCCTTTACAATAAGGGACCAACTCTGTATCCCCCATGGTACAGAGGACAGTTTTATAAACTTAATAGATGTTCAGTATAGATTTGTTCATTAAAAAATCAATTCATCTACTGCTATTAGGTTTTTCGGACCCCAAGCAAACCAGCTAAGTACATTTTGGGGAAAAACAACAGCAACAACAACAACAACAACAAAAAAACCCTGAATGAATGAAATCATTCTGCAAGTAGGAGAGAAGGAAGAAAAACATCAACAGGTTTTTGATCTTTACTATGTGATAGGCAACTGCTGTTCCATTTAATCTGCAAAGCAATCCTATAAAAATGATAATCCTCAAATTACAGATCTGAGATTTTAATCCAGACTGGCGAAGTTGTATGGCTACTGAGCGTGGTGCTGGGAGTCTAGCCGATGCCAAGAAACACTTCCCAGCCACCACAGTGGCTTCCACACATGAAGACACAGCACAGATGACATTTGCCTTCAAGCCCTTTCAATAGGCTGCTTTGAGAAGGATGCTTTCAATAGATAACTTTATATTTTGTGTGTCACTGGTAAGTTGGGACTTTATAGCTTATGTACATTCTGGATGCTTCCTCTTCCAATAGTTTCCAGGCTTTGTGGAAAAATGTTACCAATGAATACTCCTCTGTATAAATGGGAAAAACAAAAACAAAAACACAAGACACAAGACTTTGGGAAAAAGTTTGATACCCTCAATAAACCTTAAAAGTTAAAAAAATATATATGGATGTTCATCACAAAAGCTCTACTTCAGCAGGGAGGGTGTAGCTCAAGTGGTAGAGCACATGCCTAACATACCCAAGGTCCTGGGTTCGATCCCCAGCACCTCCCCTAAAAATAAATAAGTAAACCTAATTACCTCCTCCCTAAAAAATAAAATAAAATAAAATGAATATTAAAAAAGCAAAACCAAAAGCTCTACTTTCGTTTTGCTTTTGTACTTTGTATGAGCAGGAACATTGTGAAACATTGCTAAACCGACTTTGTGAACACAGGGATGAAGCTGTGGAGTGTGGAGTGTTTCCTTTAGAAACTGAAAGCACATCTTGCCCTGCTGCTCTGCTCTGTGCACAGAACAAAGAGGGATAGGAGGCTCCAACCTAATGTGAACATACCATGACATTCAAAGAATTCATTTCTACAAACAACCCATTTGTTTGGAGGCTGTGGGTGGTAGTGTCTAGAAGGATGGTGCAACTGCTTAGTAAAAGAAACTGTGGTGTTGGAACTATTCTTCAGATAGTGGGACTTCTAACAAGAAATTTTTTATTTTTTTTAAAGCCAGAAACTTCTGGATAGCATATGTGGATCTATGGGTGAAGAAATACTCTTCTGACGAAGTCCTTCCACACTGCCTCTAGAGAAATGTGTAATTGGAATCAGAAATCTGGACGTGATCATCTTGATGCTATTAACCCATGCTCTTTTAAAAATGAGGAACTTAGAGACTGCTGGAGGTGGGAGGCATTGCCCAAGGTCACTCAGTGGCGAGGAACTGTTGTTTCAGGCCTGAATGGTTCTGTGAGCTAGCGCACTCGCGCTCTACACATCCTGACTTGGTCCACTCACTGCATCCACATTCTATTCTGTTCTCCACCTTCCAGGCTTCTGACTTAAGTGTGAGTCTTATAGCCCAGACCCCACTCCTTCTATGGGGTTTGGCCACTGTCCCTCTTTATAGCAAAGCCTTCCCCTAGAAGAGGATCAGTTGTGTAAACACATAAATATTTTAGGTAGAACTCCTACAAGGACTGGACAGTCATAAAGTAGAAGAGAATCATTCCAATTCAAATATGAAAACCATTCTGGCTAACACAACAGGTCTGCTGGTTGAAAATGGCTGCATGCAGCCCACTTGAAAACCGGCATGGACCACAAATGAGGTCAGATGTTTTGTTTGACAGGCTGGTCTAGAAGACCACTGAGATATCTTCATCTCTTAGAACAGTCTTTCTTCTGTAACTCAGTCCAAAATTGCTATCACATAAAGCTATTCTTCACTCCACCCCTTTCCCCAAGATAGAACTATTCTCGTATCCTTTGTGTATCCCCATTGCTATATTGTCATGAAGATATTAAGAAGAGTAAATATATTAATATTAGTATTAACAGCAATAAAGTCTGTAAAGCTATTGTTGAATGCACACATGACAGGTAAAATGCTAAGTGTGTTATTTCATTTAACAGCCATAATGATCTGCAGGAATGGAAATCTTCTCTATCCTATCTTACAGTTTAGGAAACTGAGTCACAGAGAAGTTAAATGACTTTACCAAACCCTAAAAATGATGTAGCCAAGGCTCAGTTATATGCATGTCTTATTCTAGAGCCCAGCTTTCTTTGCCAGCAGGTAACTCTCTCTACCAGCCATCTGCTTGCTACTCTGTAAAGACCTCTGGAACTCTGTCCTGACTTTTGTTTAACATTTCTCTCTTCGGCTTGACTATGACTTTCTGAAGGACAAAGACACAGGGATTCCCACATAGCACGGAATCTTTTTCTTTTTTTTTTTTATTAATGGGGCAGTGATGTCATTGAACACTTTGAAACTTAGGATTGTATCATCATCATGTGTCACGGTGTTATTAATGGAACACACACAGGGTCTTACATAAAGGGAACACGTGGAGGAGTAATTTTCTTATTTTCTTTACTGTTGTTTTGTTTGGTTTTTAAATCCACAGCTGGCCCTTTAAATTATGACTGTGCTGCATAAAGGGCTTTACCTAAAATGGGATACTTCATTCTGACTGCTTGCAATCGCTTGATGTGAAACAAATCAAGACTTCACTGGGAAAGGGGACAGCTCAAGTGCTAGAGCACATGCTTAGCATGCATGAGGTTCGATCCCCAGTGCCTGCATTGAAAATAAATAAAGACTGCTGCCTCACACCCCCATGATCCCAGCCCAGTGAAAATCCACCTGTTACAAAGAAGAAGAGATTGTCAAGTGTCCCCGTTGGTGCGGGGAGAGTGATGCTCACAGAGGGTCCCAGAGTTGACCTGAGCTTATCAGGACAGCCCAGAATCTGGTCGGCAGGAGGGAGAAGTTAATGGGAGTTGGGGTTGCTTGCAGGGGATCTGGTGAGGAATAGGGGAGCTCCTGATCTAGGCCACCCGACGCCTTCTCAGTAAGGACCCTCGAGATCATCACGTGTGGTTTTCCTCAGAGTTATTTCTTAAGACTAGTAATTGCATGTGATGTTTTGAAACGAAAGAACTCTGTAATCAAATAATTATGGGACACATTTCATGCAAGAAGTTTCACAATATAAACTTGTATATACAAATCTGAAATGTACAAAAAAGAAATCTACGCTGCTGTGATCTGGTATATTGCCCGCTTCCTTGGCCATCGTGGCAAAGAGGGTTTGTTTCTACTGAATATCCATTCTCTTCAACTTCCTTGGTAATGGAACTCTGATTTTATTCACATTGGCAATACCTCTGACTTAAAATACTGCATTTCACAGTATCTATTGTAGCTGGGTGTGGTTATCTGACTACTTTCTGGCCCATGAGGTAAAAATCACAGGGGACTTTAGGAACCACTATTTAAAGGAAATTGGTTTACCTAGGAGAAGCACCATTCTATCTGCCATGCTTTATACATCTTCATTCTTGTTACTAGGAATACAGATGTAATGGCTAGAGCTCTGGCAACCATCTTGAACTACACAGTGACTTGGAAGATGGAAGCCATTGTTAAGTGTTGAGGGGAATGAAGGTAGAAGGATCTAGGCTCCTTACCACACCAGCCCTGGACTGCTTACTTCTGGATTTCTTTCACTTGAAAGAAAAATAAGTGTCCATCTTGATTTTATTCCTGATCTTTTTTAATAGCACTGAAACACAATTTCTGATAAAATTAATCACTGAAATCCTTTTGCATATAACTTACTATTGACATCCTTTAGAATACATTTTCCAAAGCATGGATTTGACTCAATCCCCAGGAGGAAACCGACGTGCAGAGAAGGGAGAGGGAGGTGACTAGTCAGAGGACACAGCTGTTTAGCTGGAGATCAGGACTTTGGCCCACATGACCTGAAAATTTGCCCCTTGCCCTCCGCTTTCTCATGCATGTTTTCTGTGATTTTGAAAATGATTTTTAATTTTGAAATCACTTTATATCCACAGCATAAATGACCCAACACACGAATTACAGATCTTCAAGAGCCTTAAAGAGAAACTTAGAGTGTCTTAGAGAGAAAGTAAGCCACCTCAGGGAACCTGGTCCTGGAATGTTCGTCACTAGGCATCTGGGGAGATTTGAGATCCCCCTCTCAGTCTGGCACAAGGAATTTCCCTAAGAGGAGGCAAGGGGTAGCCAGCCAGAACGATACTGTCCTCTTCTCTCTTTTCAAATCCAAATAAATCAGGAAGGCTTCCCCACCTGCCCTTCAGGAATGCCACCCTGAATGGTTTGGGTGGTCTGTCAACTTGTCTCACAGCTAACAGGCCCATCAAAATACCCTGAGGAACCTTCAAGTTGCTACAGAGGCAAAAATGTGGCCCCTGTTTGATGCGGCTCTCAAGTAAATAAATCCACTGTTAAACCTACAGAGACAAGCCCATTGCTCCTGTCTCCGATGACTCTGAGTGAACACACACACACACACACACACACACGCACACCACACACATCACACACACCACACCTGACACACACATGTACACCGCACCACATACACCACCACCCCCACCACCACACATGCACTGCAAATTCTGCTAGGCTGAAACAGACACAGGAAAAAAGGAAAAAGTGTATCATTAATTACTCCCCCATTGTTAGAAAAAAAATTTAAATTATGATATTGTTACCTGAGGGCTTGCTGACAGGCTTCAGTTCTCCTCCTCCACCTGGCGCACACCCAAGACTTCTTTTCTCCCTTCTTCCTTTTGAATTCTGGAATGCAGACAGCAGAATTTTCCATCAGTAAACGAATGTGTCTAAACCCCAATTATCATGCCGTGTCAGGAGAAGGGGCCCTTAGCCGTCATCTCACTCCACTTCTAAGCAATGAAATGCTGAATCCTTGGAGTATTTATAGGTTGCCTCGCCCCAGAATTTTCTAGCAATTTGGGGGCTTTTTTTCCCTATAAATTCCCAGTCACACTCATTTTTAAGGGATTGTTTAAAACTGGCGATTTTTCACAACTTACACTCCATAGGTTCCCACGTTTTCAGAGGAACATGAGAAGATTTTACAGCCTTTTCTCTTTCCTCTTGCATAAGCCGAAGTTAACTACTATACCACACAACCCCCAGGTCTCAGAAGTTTAACAAAAATTAACGTCTTGTCTTTCTTTATCATAGTCCAGTGAGGTCAGTGGGAGGAGGCACTTTGCTCTGAAACAGTAGTTGGCAAACTGCAGCCAGCCTGACACCTACTTTCATAAATAAAGTTTTATTGGCGCACAACCACCCCTAGTCACTGGCATGGTGTCTAAAAAGTCGGCTGCCCTTTGTTCCAGGCCAGCACTCAGGGACTCGGTCTCCTTCTGTCTTGTGTCTCCTTGCCCCTCTGAGTTCTCGAAGCTTCCCCATTCTGCTGGGGGGTGGTGAGGGAGAGCATAGCCCCCCTGTGGGAGGTATGTTAATGGGTTAGGCATGGAAGTCATGTACAAAACTCCCACTCATAGCCTATTGGCCAGAACTCAGTCACACAGTCACACTGATCTCTCAAGGATGCTAGAAAAGGGTGTTTATCCTTGTGCCCAGATAGGAGAATCAACATCTGCGAGCACTAGCTGTTTCTGCCACCCACCTTCTCTCTTGACTTCATCATCTATATCTGGGCATCGTGACTCTGTTAGTTTCCATCACTGTAATACCCCTCAGACCCTTCCCATATCACTCGTTGCTTTGCCACTGCCCTGGTTCAGGCTGGGGTGTTTTCCACTTGTTTTTGGAAATGCATCCTCTCTGCATTAATCTTCCTTTTTCCTGCTAGGTCAAGTCTGTAATCTCATGCCTTGTTTTCTGAAACAACTCCTGAGTCTCCTATTTGTCTGTGGCACGATGGCCAGGACTTTGGGAGTGGTGGTCAAGTTCCTCCAAAGCCTGAGCGACAGCCTGCCATACTCTCATGTGTGATCCCGTCCCATCTCTCCCATCGAGTGGACTGCCTTCTTCTCACGACTCTGCCCAGATCCACTTTGTGGCTTGTGGTCATGTTCCTTCTGCCTGGCAGATGCTCATCTCCCCAGACCTCAACCAGCTGATCCATTTCAACACATCCAAGTAGAACCTAGGCTTCCAGCCCATGAAGCTATAGACATTGCAGGGAAAAAAGAAATTGGGTCATTTTTATTCATCCATTCTATCCATAGAGCTAGCACCTTTCCTGGCACAGGGTAAATCACCAGTGTTGTTTTAAATGAATGAATGAATGAATGAGTGAATAAATACCCGGTGGACTATATATGCTCCTCCCCACTGAGCTGGGATCTTTTCTTCCTCTGAACTCTCATAACTGTACTCCTTTGGGGTAACGCATCACACTTGTGTATAACATTAGCTGCATGTGTGCATTTGGTATTTCCTTTCTTCGGCTGCACAGTTCTCAGGGATGAGAGAATCATCATTTGCATCACAGTGTCTAGCACATGGTAGATGCTCAGTGAAGGTGGGATAAATAAATAAATAGATGGGTGAGTGAAGCTGAGTTCTTTCTTGGTGATTCTGACCCATGCAGATTCTCTAAGCCTCATATTACCTCCTTCAGGTGGGAATGGAGAGTGAGGATATTAATCTTAGAATGAGAAACATCTTTCTCTCTTAAAAAGGGTTTGAAAGGCTTTAAATCAAGAGCCAAGAAGATTCAAGGTTAAGTAACAGCGTAAATCCTTGAGCGGAGTAGCTCTTCCTGCTCTTTTATGTGGAGACAGGAATTAAGAGTCTAATACCAGGATGAATAACTTTGGACTTAGTTGTAATAAAAAGAGACAAGAAAAGAAAAAAGAGGACTGGACTCTGAATAGGAAATCGTTGGAATGCTGTATCAAGTATCATGCTGACCGTGTTCAGTTGAGTGGAAGTGACCAGCCCTGAATCATTTTTCCTATCCATACAATGGGTATCGCTTCATTAATCAAAGCTTAGCATTAGCGTAAACAGGGTGGGTGTGATCACAGAGCCTCATTATGTGGCCAGTTCAGATATGCAATGCTACGAAGCACTCCCTGGAAACCACAGGCTTTTTAACTCTGGAAACTAAGATTACAAACAGGCAGGCATTTTTTGCTGTGCTTTTGAGTAGGAACACTTGGCTGGACAGGCTAGGTGCTGCAGAGACGGTGGGTCTCAAATATCCCAGCGCTTCTTTATATCTCCCACCTCCTTTGTAGTTGGATGGTTTTGTGGTATGAGCTCCCCCAGAAGCAGACATCAGGACAAGGACTAATGGACCAGTAACATCTTCAGGTAAGCGGAAGGATGTGAAGGCAGCAGAGTGTGGTGTTGAGCCGGCTTCCACTGTGGTCCACTGGAGCTTGGTGCTATTGAAGAGCTCTGGAAATCAGTGTAACAAGAGCCTCAGAATTACTCAGCAGAGGAGTGAGGAAGCTGGGGTATTTATCCACCGTTTCTTCCATCATTGCCTAGAGTTGCTCTCCGAGGTCATGACAGAGCACAGGCTGGCACAGCAAGCATCATTGGGAGAATAGAGATGCACACCCAGCAGAGAGAGCAGGGCACCAACATGGGGAACCACGCACCAAGTTCTGCCCAATGGCTCATGAGAGAAGTGGGACGATCTGCCTTCACCACCTTTTCTGTCCCATTACTGTGGTGACCATCCAGCCCCATGTTTCAAATGGATCAACTGTGTGATGATGAATTTACCAGCCTGGATACTTGAATGGCTGCAGAACCATCTCCCCCATCTCTGATCTCCCACAGTTGGTTTTGAACTTGTAATGTGAGTGGGAATAAAAAACCTTGCTGTGTGAAACTGCTGAGATTTCAGGACTGGTCTGGTGTGGCAACTGGCACTGAATACCTTGGTGAATATGCCAGATATTATAGATCCAGTCCCCAATTCATTCATATTTAGCCATCATCAAGTCTCTACTAAATGTTTGGCATAATTCTGGGGACTTTCATAACGTTGATTCATTTAATCTTTACAACTTTATCAAGTGGGTTACTGATTCCATTTTTAAAGGTGAGGAAACTGAGCCTCAGAAATATTAAGATGCCCATGCCACACAGCTAGTATATGGAGGGCTCAGACACTATGTATCAGGTCATCTTGGTAATCAGATTGGACCACAGCGAGAGGCCAATTTAATCTCTTCTGTGCCTCAGCAAGGCCATCAAAGCAAACCCTGCCTTGAACACATTCATCTCCATGATCAGAAACAAAATATGCATGTAAATCAATTAAGTTAGAACACTCCCTCACACCATACACAAAAATAAACTCAAAATGGATCAGAGACTTATCATAAGACAACATAAACCTCCTAGAAGAAAAGACAGGCAAAACATTCTCTGACATAAATCTTAGAACATAAATGTTCTCCTAGGGCAAGCTACCCAGACAACTGAGATAAAAGTAAAAGTAAACAAATGGGACCTAACAAGCTTTTGAACAGCAAAGGAAACCATAAGCAAAACAAAAAAGACAACCTATGAAATGGTTGTAATATTTGTATATGAGGTGACTGACAAGGACTTAATTTGCAGAATACAACTTAAAAATAAAAAAAACAAAAATGGCCAGAAGACCTAAATAAGCAATTCTCCAGTGAAGACATACAAATGGCCTAGAGGCATGTGAAAAAAGGCTCAATATCGCTAATTATCAGAAAAATGCAAATCAAAACTACAAAGAGGTATCACATCACATTGGTCAGAATGGCCATGATTTAAAAATCCACAAGCAATAAATGCTGGAGAGGGTGTGCAGAAAAGGGAATCCTTCTTCAGTGTTGGTGAGAATGTAAACTGGTGAAGCCATTATGAAAAACGGTATGGAAATTCCTTAAAAAACTAAAAATAGACTTATCATATGATCCAGCAATCCCATTCCTGGGCATACATCTGGTGGGAACTCTAGTTGGAAAACATACATGCACCCCAATGTTCACAGCAGCACAACTGACAATAGCCAAGACATGGAAACAGCCTAAATGCCATCAACAGATGACTGGATAAAGAAGTGGTATATTTATACAATGGAATACTACTCAGCCATGAAAGAGAATAAAATAATGCCATTTGCAGCAACATGGGTGGACCTGGAGATTATCATTTTAAGTAAAGTAAGCCAGAAAGATAAAGAAAAATACCATTTAATATCACTTATATGTAGAATCTGAAAAAAAATATACAAATGTACTTATTTACAAAACAGAAACAGACTCATTGACATAGAAAACAAACTTACAGTTACTGTGGGGTAAAGGGGATAGGAACAGATAAATTGGTAGCTTGGGATTTGCAGATACTAACTACTATATATAAAATAGATAAACAACAAATTTCTGCTATATAGCACAGGGAACTATATTCAATACACTATAGTCGCCTATAATATTAAAGAATATGAAAACGAATATATGCATGTATATGTATGACTGAAACATTAGGCTGTGCACCCGAAGTGGGCACAACATTGTAAACTGACTATACTTAAATTAAAAACAAAATCCTCCAGGGTCCTCTGGTTCAGAGAAGCCCATCCCGTGGGAACCAGAGCTGGCACTTCTGTGTCAATTCCAACTCTCACCTATGAGAATGACCATCACAGCAAATAACGCAGTTGATTCAGCTAGCCTTTCCCTTCCTCCCCTTCCTTCTTCCCATTGTGAAAACTGCCAAACATTTGTTAGGAAAACGGGGCAGCGTCAATTCTAGAAGACTAGGAGAAAAGGCATTTTGTCACTTCACTGGATATTTCACTGGTTAAAGGCAATATATTTTACCTCAGCGATTCTCAAACTTGAGAATGCATAAAAACCTGTTGGATAGATTATTAGAACACAGACTTCTGAGCTCCACGTCTGCAGATTCTGATTCAGGAGACCTAGGAGGGGCACTGAGAATTTACGCTTCCGACAGATTCCTGGTAGCAAGACGTCGACACTGCTGGCTGGTCCAGGGGCCACTCTGAGGAAGTGATATATAGGTTTGATGATTTCTTTTATGGCAACTCTTAAACTTTACTGACTCACACAGTCCCACCTTCACTTTGTTCTTCTTTGCTGTTTAGAAAATTTTGATCTTCATAACATTCAAGTCACTTAGAATCCCATTCATTTTCTCTACACATACACACACACACACACACACACACACAAACATTTATGGACTGCCTACTCCATGCCAGGCACGTTTAGGTGCTCGAATTTCAAATGTAGTTAAGATGTTATCATTGTCCTCAAGGAAAGCATGGCAGGGAGGGGCCACTTAAGGAAGATTTCAGAAGTTTCTATTGTTTTCCTTCCTACTTCTTTCCTCATTCCCCTCTTTCTTTGTTGTCTGTCTCCTTCTTCATACTTGATTTGGAGTGTTCTCCATATATCCACGCGGGGAGAGGCAGGTGGTTGGGGTGGGAGGAAGACTCTCAAATCCAACAGGCTTCCAAATAAATACAGAGTGACCGCATTCACAAGCTAGTGCTCCAGAGCACCAGGCCCACTTCCTGCTTGGCAAGCCAGCTCTTTAATCATTGGAATCCAATACAATGTACAAATCGCTGTACACGTGTATTATGGAGATGGCCTCAAGGCACGAGTGTTTCTCTCACTGGTCCAGGAAATCTGAGATGCTCTCCAGGTCCATAGGAGAGGACAAGTAGAGAGGCAGTCTTGATGTCTTTGTAAGCATCTGAAGGATCCAGAAAGCCAAAACTACCTGGGTTCTGCCATTTGCCTAGGAGTCTTCATTCATTACATTTATTTTAAAAATAGCTGAATAAAAAGAGGATTAATCTTAGATTCTTGATAAATATTTTTTCTATTCTCATCAGCAATAATTTCTAGTTATTTTGACTCCAGCTCAAGTTTCAAGCTTGCAGTCATAGACTGCATTTTTCACCAATAAGCTGAATGAAATGGCCCCCTTGCTTCTGGTTAGAATGTGATGACCTGAACAATAAATCACCAATGAAGGTGTCATTTAGAAAGAGCTCCATTCTCTATCTCCCTTCCCCAACTTTCTTCTCCAAGTTGGAAGAAAAGTCTCAAGTCAGCTGTTTCCTTAGCACCTCACTGCTGAATAGTCAAAGTGCTGGTAAGTAGAGCCCTGAGGGAAATACATTATTTTTGTAAGTGGAGGAAATGACTCCTTTTTAACAAGAACATGCTGTATTGATGACATTTTGTAGTAGTTTTGTGGAGTAAAGGCATTTTCCCTCTAAAAACACCTGAAATTAGGAAAGTAGGGATGGATGCTAAGTAAAACAAACAGATCTTTAGCCATTTTCCATTTGCCGATGTAGTTCTAAAACTTGTCAGACAACCAAGTCACTTCCTAAAGAAGGCTGGGGTCTTCTTCGTAGCCCAGAGCTTATCACTCCTTGCCTGTCCTATCTCTGGCCTTTAGAAATAACTATGCGGGTGAATCCTCTTAAGGCACTGTAACTTGGCTGTCTACTTACATATTTCCTTTGGCGAGCCATCAGGTCCCTCCAGGAAATGGGCTGTGCTTACTTAATCCTCATAGCGTGTTCATATAACTGATGCTCTGTAAGAATTAAGTAAATGAAATGAAATAGATGGATGGAAAGATGAATGGATGGATGGGTAGATGGATGGATGGGTGAGTGAATGAATGAGTCGGTAAATGAGTGGGTGGATAGATGGGTACGTGAGTGGAGGGGTGAGTGTGTGGTGGGTGGCTGGATGGATGGATGGATGCATGGATGGAAACATGTACAGACAGAAAGGTGAATGATAGGATAGATGGAAGGATGGAAAGTTCAATGGATGGGATGCTGGTTTAATGGATGAATAATAAAATAAATGATTAATGAATGAGTGAGCCTAGGATTTTCAACTTATTACTCCTGGACTCTTCGTCTCCACAGAGTATCTCCTTGGTGAAAAAGCAAAGCTGTTACATATTTAATTTAGTGGTAGAAAGCAGAGAGGCTCAGCAATTAAGTAAAAAAGTGGTGGTTTACAGGACTTCAACCACTTTTAAAAGATAGAGAAATTGTTTGGAAGTCTTTCTCACTTTGAACCATAAGCCCACAGATATTTTATTTGCAAAATTCAAAGATATTTGGCACAACATTGGAGTTCAAAGTTGCACAAAAAAACTTGACTTGAAAACTACACCTCCCTCTCTTTTTCTCTCTCTGAGTCCCTTTCTCAAGCTGTATCTCAGTCTTTCCCTTTTCTATCATTTTTTTTGTCATTTCTACTAGAGTAATATTTTTATGACTTAACTCTGATCAAAACATTTCTGCTCTCCTGTTATCTGCTCGTTAATGGTCCTCCAATGCCTGTAAGACAAAGTCAGGAGGTGAGGTGTGTTTTGAGGCAGTTCCTGGTCTGGCCCCTCTCCCCATCCACCATCCATCTCTCTTCCACTCTTACTGGACACCAGCTGCCATTCTAGTCAAGAGAGACTGATCAGGAGTCAAGACCATGCTATCTGGTCCACATCCCAGAGCTGCCATATGCAGCCTGGTTCTCTGTGTGTAGAAATAGTACCTACCTCAATAAATGTTAACTCATTTTAAGCTGGAAAACTCTTTCCTCCTGCCTTTTGGGGAAAGATTCATTTTGTTGAGTGTGAAGCCTTCTTTATGTCTCTAAGCCCTTGCTGAGGGGCTGGCTTCAGTGGTCTCACATTCCCCTGTCTCAGCCCCAGGGCTCCTTTATCACACTGTAATGTGATTATGGACCCACTGCCTCAATGTTCTAGGTCCTCAGACAGTAACAGTGACAACTAATATTTAGTGAGTACCTAGTAGGTGCCAGTTTTAGGACCATAAGTTTATTAGTTCATTTAATAATTCACAATAGCCTCTGATGCAAATGTATCATTATCTTTATTTTACAGATGAGGAATATGAGGGTCAGAGAGGGTATGTAACCACTGTGAATTCCCTAAGAGCAGGTATATCATTTTCCTTTAACATACTTGGCACACAGTAGGTGTTTATAAATATTGAGCAAACAAATGTCACATAGTAGGTATTTACAAATATTGATTAAACGAATATCAACTAATTTGATCTCCATCATTTGATCCTGAGCTGGAATTGAAGAATGAAGGAGCAACTATCTTTTCATGTCATTTTCTGTGTGATATTAAACTGGTTTCTGCAAATTCCCATTTATTACATTTCTCATATTTTTCACTTATGATTCATTCCCTCAGGACTTTTACAATATTTTTAAGCTGAAAATATGACATTGTTTTCTCACATGGCAATCCAGGGTTTCCTTTAAGATTGCCTTTAATAATCGGCTGCAATGTCTGCCCCCTAAAAATTCTTCACCAGGTGAAACCTTTTTCGAAAGGGAACTGACAATTCTGGTTTAACTGTTTGGGGGAGTAATTACAACACCGGTCACATTGTGCAATTCACTTAGCTGATTTGTGTACTTGCCTTAGTTCACATACTGTATTTTTAGGGTTTGAAGACTGAGCCCCGGTCTGAATTTGATGTCCCCCACGTCCAGTAGAAAACCTGGAGTGGGGTAGATATTCCATACATGCTCCACAAATGATCAAAATGACTCTCTGCTTTGACTTTACAGCTCAGAACTTCATCAGCAAAATGGGTCCAATGAGAGCAACTTCAGGAAACCCTTTGGACGTGAACGAGAGAAGCTCTGGGCATGGCTGTGTGCATCCCGACTGCTGGACAGATAGAAACCCTCCTGTGAATAGTAGTGAGAAGATGAGCTTTAGAATAAGCCGGTTTCACAGTCAGCGATTCTAACCCAATTTGGGGGTCTGACCTCAGACTTTACCCCTTTAAGCTTCCGTGGCCTTACTTATAAAATGTGGTTAAAAATAGAACTTGCTCTATGTTTATCAAATAAAGGACTCCCAGTTAAACCTGAATTTCAGATACACAGTAATTTTTAATAAAACTATGCACCATGGGGAGGGATAAATCACAGGTTGGGAATTAATGAGCGCATTACTGTATATAAAATAAACAAACAGAACCTCCTGTAGAGCATAAGAAACCATACCCTATATCTTGTAATAACCGATAATGGAAAAGGATCTGAAAAAGAATACATATGTGTGTGTGTGTGTGTGTGTGTGTATATGTATATACACACACACACACATATGTATCTCTCTCTGAATCACTTTGCTGTACAGCTGGAACTAACTTTGTAAATCAACTACACTTCCAAGAAAAATTTAAAGAAAAACTATGTCCCATGCAATATTCAGAACATACTTATACTAAAAAAAAAAAAAGTTCATCTGAAATTCCAGTTTAACTGGTGTCCCGAATTTTCTGCCAATTGGATAACATAATACTTGTCATAGGCTTGTATATGATATATGCTCAGTAATGTTCACTGTGATTGTATGCTGCATGCTCAGTAGTCAATCCCAGTCTCTCTTCTCCCTTTTAAAATAATCTGCACGACTTCCATCACTGCCTCCCTGCCCTCCCCCACCCCATTCTCTGCCTCTTAATATACATTGAGATGTCAGAAGGGGTCTTGGATGTAAAAAGGGAGCGAACAGCTGCCGTGGAGAGAAGTTGCTGTCAGTTCAAATGAATGCTGAGCTAATAGGCCTATTAATAATGAGCTTTATTCTAGGAGGCCACTTACGTTAATAATTCTCTGTATTTAGTATTTGACGCTGTGACATTTATACTGAGCTGAATGGTGGCTCCGTCTGTGTGTGTGTGCGCGTGTGTGTTTAAAGCCATTTAGTTCACTTTTCCTCTGAATACAGCTGCAACATTGGGGCGCAGAAAGTGTTTTATTTAAACACACACACACACACACACAAACACACAGACACACATACATCTCATCTGACTCTGTTTCTCCTCAGCGCTGTCTCTGGGATTGGGTGCTTCAGAGACACTGCAGAGAGATGAACAAACGGGGACCGGTCCTTACCTTTTCACCCCGGGATTGTCAATCCAGTCCCCCACCCCTGCCCTCGCAGCCCTGAGAAGTTTAGGGCAGGTTTAATCTGATTTGCATACTGTGAATTCTCACAACAGTAGCTGGAATTGTGACAGGCCCTCATTAGCATTTCCACCCCCTCTCCTCGCCTCTTTTCTATTTGACGACAGTGCCTGAGCAGTAGGGGAAGTTTAACTAAACCCAGATTAAGAAGTCGTGCTCTGGTTCTGGAAGTTAGAAAAATCAACATTGCCAGCGGGTATTGCTTGACAAGGAAGAGGCTTGGGCAGAGGGAGTATTTATTTATATGGCGATGACTCCAAGGCTGGCTACAGCCCAACATTTTAATCTAAGGGCACCCACTGGAGGGACCTGGAAGCCAAGCTGCATTTCCCTGAGAGTCCTTCAGTCTAGCACTCGGGAGGTAGAACCCCTCAAATCCAGCACCATGGAATTTTCTCAAATGGGTTAAACAGCTTATCCCAAAGCCCAGAACTAGGAATTGTTCGAGCCTGGGTTTAAACTCCCCCAGGCTTGTGACCACTAAGACCTGTGGTCTTGCAACTCAGCTGTCATACCAGAGACTCTGCCATTATATAAATATGCCTGATCCAGGTGGATTCAGGAGCATCCTCCATCACTGATGACTCACAGAGTGGTCCACAGGCCTGGGGCACGGGCAGCCATCACTCCCAAGCTTGTTAAAAATGCAGAATCTCAGGCTGAATTAGAAGCTGCACTTTAAACAAATCCCTAGGTGACTCATCTCTATTAAAATTTGAGAAGGCCTACTTTAGAGCTCTCTTGGGCAGACAACTGGCTTCTCCTTGAATATGTCATGTGATGTGCAACTCACCTTCTCAGAAAGCAGCCTGTCCCCTAGCCAGGCACACTTTCACATCACAGTAGGGCTAGCACTTGGGAGCAGGTCCTCACCTCAGAGTCCCAAGGACAGACACAGTATCCCTCTCACAAAGCCAGGCTCTCAACCTCAAGCAGCTTTTCTCCAGTGGATGTCGCTGTGTGTCCCCCCTCAGCCCCACTCCCGCTTGCAGTGGAACAATTAGCAGGTTAATTCTGAGGCCACTGGTGCATGCCCAAAGTACCTGACAATTACCAAAAAAAAAAAAAAAAAGATATTCAAACTAGACTGCTCATAGAAGATCAAGCTAGATGAATTTTCTTAATAAGTGGTTAAAATATCTTAAGAGTTTCCGGCGCTATTTTGCTGCTCAAGGGTTTTCAATAAGATGCTCTGATGATGGAAGAACCACTTTTATCAAATATTAAGCTACTGTAAATTTACTGTAATTGAATAATTTGCCTCTTAGCTTTGGTTCACTAAGACTGAAGTGAGGTTTTCATCCCTACGTGATTGCTCCACAGTCTGTTTCAATATATGTCATGTCAAGCAAGGCTCGTCTACGGCACCATTTGAGATTTAGTAATTTCAAAGCCAAGGGACCCTGTAAATGGTCTGGATGATTGACCATAAAGTATGTACATATTTAGTTATATTAAATTGTGATTAGGGTTTCAACTTCCACATTTAAACTCTGAGTAGTTTGCCGAGGCTTTATGACTTTTATGGAAGTGCTAATGTGAATTCCACAGGGCTTTTTATAGGAATTGAAGCAAAGGCAGACCTTTTGGTCCAGGTTGCATAAATACTGAGGAGATGGAGTAACCAAAAAAAAAAATTTTAAAAAGCCCAAACAGCAGTTGGAAATAGATCAAATTAATACCCGCATCTATAAATTTTGTCTTAGGAGACAATGAGGCAAAAATGATCTTGAGTTTTGAAAAGGAACACCTGAATTTGTCCCCATCTCTTCTCACATATCAGCTGAGTGATTTTGGCAAATGACTTTCTAAGCCTCAGTTGACTCATTTGTAAAATGAACCCCGTGTGGCACTGAGTAGACCAACGAGGGAGAAAGTGGAAGGGCCTGTGAAAGTTCTTGGCAAAGCACTAAACAAATGCTTCTCAAAGCACTGCCCTCGGGCCACCTGTCTTCAGGAAACATCTCTGAAACTTGTTAAAATTCAGATTCCTGGTCATCACATCTGTTCCACTAAATTAGTATTTCTGGAGATAGGACTGAAGAATCCTCTTTCTCTCCCCCAATAATATTAGGCACTTTGTACATATATCAAAGCACAGAAAATGCAGCTCTAAATATGCATTTATTCTTATGGTGTCAGAGTAGTGGAGGAAGGTGATTTTATTTTTTCTTTGAACTATCTCTTCCTATCCACATTGTAAGATTTAGGTATTTTAGAGATTAGTCCCCCATACATGAATATGAAAAGCGAAGAATCTCATAACTACTTTATATGTCCCCAGCAGAAGAAAGGAATCCAACAATAGAACATCGGAAGTTATGACCATTAAACCTAAATTATTTCCTATCATTCACTGTGTCCGGGGTGGTCTTCTTTTTCTTTTTACCTCTAACTTCTATTCATCCTTCAAAACCCAAGTTAAAACGATCTCTGCTTTAAAATGTGTTTTGACCTTTGGTGAGGAACATTGTCTTCTGATGTGCATGGAATAGACACCAGAAATGATGGAAGTGGTGGGAAGAATTCCCATATAGCCCCCAAGTTTCCTGCCCTTGAAATCCCCTCCCTTTGAGTGTGGGTGGGGAAATTGAAGGTGGTAGAACACTCCCTCGATTGTGTTACATTAAATAAGACTGAAATTATAGATTCTACTTCTGGTTGGCATCTCGATCTCTATCTGTGGAGCATCTGAGCAGAGGACCCAGCTAAGCTGTGTCTGGAATCCTCACCCACAGAAACTGTAAGTTTATACATTTGTGTTGTTTTAAGCTGCTAAGTTTTTGATAATTGGCTATGCAGCCACAAATATCTCACACAGCAAGGGGGATGGATGCTGAAGATATAGAAGAGAGACAGTAGAGATTTCTGGAATCCCAGAGCCCTGGTCATGAAAGTTTTTTTTTATAGAAAACGTGTTGTCTCCCAGCTGGGGGAGAAGTGGTCAGTAGGACACCAACCTAGCTCCCCAGCGAGCCAGGCAGAGATTGTAGGGCACCACATCATGAGTGGCACAGTTCAGGAATAATTTTCCAACCAACCGTGTTATATCATGAGATTGAGATTGGGACTGGCATGGTAAGAATTCCACAAGCAACCAGCCTTGTCAGTGTATCTGACCATCTATCCTTTTCCACAAATGACAACTTCAGCTTGCACGTCAAGGACTTTAGAGTCTACATTCAATCCTTTCCATCCATCAGCTCTCAATGAAATCATCCACTCCAGCAAAAGCATGTGCCTGTGTGTCCTACACTGTTTTTGTAGTTTGTTGTAAAATTGCTTCCTCTCAATCATGTATTCCCTTTCATCCAACGAGCTCCTAGTGTTTTATTCATAAATATAATTACCCTCATTTTACAGATGAGGAAACTGGGTCATAGAAATGTACATGCTGTGGATTAATAACAGCAACAGAAGCAAAACTTGCTTCAAAATACAAGTGACTTATTCTGCCTTTTGAGTTATCACTGTGTATGTGGGGCTCGTATACATACGTACACACACATCCATGCACACGTGCATATACATCTACTTCCATTTTGCAGAAATAACTTCCAAACTGTTGTTTACCCTGCCAGGTTTTCCCCAGGACAATATTTCTATCCCACTGCATCCAGCCAGGAACATTCATAGTGATTTAAATCCAAGTAAAATTCAGATGTGCTTTTATATCCACGTGGGCACAAGCACAAAAACAGACTGCCTATGGGGCACCCTGGCAGCCGGGCTCTATATCATCCCACGATAGAGACAAAATGTGCAGGAAAAACATCATCACTCCTCTATAAATACCAGCATTGTGGAGCTGATGGCAACCAGTGATTTGCTTTGTTAGGATACTGCCTGAAACGTTAGCTGGTGTTCTTCAGTGGGGCCATGAATATGAAAAAAGACAACCAGTTCTGCCACGGATCCACCGAGCCTTTGCTGTGGTCTGAGTCAATCAGTCATGCCTTCAGCGCTGGAGATTTGAAATGCCTGTGGAGTTTTTACCAGCCTAGGCCAAGGCAGAAATGAGATTGCAGGGCTGGGTGCAGACTGAATCCGCTTTCAGAAACATAGAGCCCACTCTATGAAGCTTAAGAAAATCAGTTCTGTTCTCCCTAGCCCTCTTGCCTTTGGTGAATGGTCAATATTGTTCCTTGTTTTTTTTTTTTTTAAAACCCAATGATAATCATCTGATTCTTCGAAAAGCTAGGAAAGATCCCTGAATTTGCTTGAGAAGTTGGACTGTGCAAAATAAAATGGACTCTGACACTGATTTGGTGTCCTCACATTCGAACCTAGACCAGGGCCTGGCTAATCGCAGGTAATCGGGAAATGGATGCTGCACTGAATTACAGAAATTCTGTCTTCCACTCCATCCCTACTACCTCCTCCATAACTCAGCCTTGTTATCTCCTGCCCGCTTTAATGGCCTCCTAACTTATCTTCTGCTGCCAACGTATGCTCCCATTGAAGCTTGAATAAGCTTTCCAAAGCATAAATCTAACCATCCTATTTCTCTGTTTAGAGCTCTTCAACTCTGACCCTTCGCCAAGAAATAAACAGGGTTCAAGCTCCTTAACATGCAGATGAGGCCCCTGACCTGACACTGGCTACTTCTTTTGCCAGGTCTCTCACCCGCTAGTAACATCTCGTTCTTCATCATCCCAGGACTGCTCAGAGCTGCAGACATGATGTCACGTCGCACGGCACCTCTGCCTTTCCTTCTGCTGTTGATGCTGTCCGGAGGTCCAGTTTGTCCTCTTGGCATCCCCCAAACCTCCACCCTGCCACCCACTTTCTCATCAGCTAGAAAACTCACGTTAGCCTTCAACAATCAGCTTAGAGCTCTTTGCTTCCAGGAAACGGTCCTCATCTTTTCCAAATCTGAGTTCTGCTCTGAGCTGCTTTGCACCTAACTTCACAGCTACACTCACCTTGTCTTGCAGTTGTTCTGTTCCCTCGCCTGCTCTCCCTCATTAGATTGTGAGACTTAGTGAGCAGGGACTGAATCACACTCATCCGGGTACACCCAGGGCCCAGCACTGGGATTCCTGCACAGTAGACACTCAATAACTGTACTGAAAGGATGAACAGATGCCAGAAAAAACTGATCTGCAGATGAGGGAATAGTGTCGCCAAAGGTGTGTTCTCAGCGCTTCGCTGCCTACGCTTAAAAGGGTTAATTGCCTCTCACCTGGAGTTCTGAGTGAATTCCACTCTCTGGTGTCAAACTCCATTTCCACTCGCCTCGCCCTTGTTCTCATGACACACAGCTGGACAAACAGGAAGAAGCACCCAAGGCACAGTTTCTGCTGATGGGTATTTCAGTCGGTGCCTCTTGGCTAAAAGTCGAGATGAAAGCCTGGCTCCAGGCAAATGACGAGGGGGAAGAAAGACGTGTGAGTACATAAGGCTTTAGAGAAATGCCCCGGTGCTGAGCCCTAGACGGAAATCCCGCAGTTGAAAGCAAGGAGATCACAGCCTGGGTACTCTCCCAGTCTCCTTCTGGACTTAGGGAGAGGGAAGAGGGGCGCCTCCAGGGAGACAGGCTGCTCCCAGGACACTTGGCATCAGCACCATATGGCTGAGCGCCAAGGCTGCCCTTCCGCCTCCGAATCTGCTGCCCCCAGGAGAGCCTGGCTTCCTGGATGGAAGGCAGGTCTGGGGGACCTGCTGCTGGATCCTGCTGCGACGTGGCTTCCGCATGCTTGGGTTTGTTGTGTGGTTGCTGTCATTCTCTAAGGAGGGCTGGACTGAATCAAGCCGGGCGGGGGCCAGCTGTGCGCACACTGCTTCCCACATCCCCAGGACGCCGACTGGGAGAGACTCTCCTCCGGCTGCTGAGTCCGGTGGCCCTCCCTCTCTTTGCTGCAACATAATGACTTGTTGGGATCCTGGGACCAGGAAAAAAGATTATCTGGACATTTCTTAATAAATCCGTATAAACGAGGTGAACGTTTCTTAGACACCTGGAAGCTGGATGGTCAGAAAAATAAAAGCAGGTTAAAAAATGGACACTAGCTGAAGTGTATAAGGAAGGACATGGACTAGCAGGAGCGTGGGCGAGCTTCAGGAGGTGAGAAAGAGGACAGAGGAGAGGCAGTTAGGAATGCTGGCTCTGGTCCTGACCTTAGGTGATCGCTTCCCTTTCCTGCTATGGGTGTCCGTTTCCTCAACCATAGAAGGAAAGCCTTGTCTGAGATGCTGTAAGATGCCTTGGCTTGGGGAAGCCCTCTGGCTCAGAAGCGATACCAGAACCAGGCCCTCTATAAGCAAGGTGTGTATTTCAGGTGTGTCCAGAGGGGTATGAATGGCCCCATGGGGTGGTCTGCCCTCTCCTGCCAGCTGCACTGCAGATGTGGAATCCCACAGGGAACTCATGAAGAGTCTGCTTGAATCAAAGAAATGACTCCTAATGTTGAAACTCAAGGCACGGAGGTTGGTGGAGAGGAGCTGGAACAAAGGGAATGAATGTCGAAGGTGGAAGCCCCAGGGAGCAGCCTCTGAGACAGGACTTACCTACAAAGTCTAGCAGGGGTGCTTCTGAGATCATGATGGGTAGACGGCAGGGCGCAGAGCTGAGCAGAGGGAGAGACAGGGCTTAGAGCATTCACAACAAGGACTCAGCTGATGCGCGGGGATTTCTGAAGCTGGGGAGATCTCTCCAACCTGCCCAGGATGGAGCATGGGATTGGCCATTCCTACCCCATGCATTGACCAGTTAATGCTTGGGGCTGCCGTCAGGAGGCAGTTCCCCAAGAGGGCTGACCATGAAGGGCTATCAGCTGACCACCTTTGCAGCCACCGGGGAATAAGTCCCTCAGTTCTACATGGGCAGAGTGGCCCAGCAGAGCGTCCACACAGGACAGCAACTCTGCACACATTTGTCTGTGCAAGCAGGTGGCCGCGCACACAGCAGATGAGTTTTCACAATTTAAATTGCATACCAGTCACAGGGGAGTTTGTTAAAGATGCATCTCCCTTAGCCTCAGTCTGGAGCAATTAAAACAAAATCTGAGAGTGTGACCAGCACACATATTTCTACAGCTTCCCAGGTGATTACGGTGTAGCCATGGTGAGAAGTAAGGGTGCTCGTGGTAAAATGGAAAATAAAAAAAACAAAAAAAACTAGATATGACATCAAATTTTGAGTTTCAGAAATGGTTCCACCTCCTTGCAAATCAAAAGAAACTTCCACTGATTGTTCTTTTTTAAGCCTTATTGACTTGATCTAGAGAAAATGAATGGAATAGCAGAGAAGTACTGTGAAAACTAAATAAAATAATTTTATTAAATAATTTTATGGGATTCTACTCGAATATTAGGTGCTTCCCCCTAGTTCAGTGCTTACAAACACTGAGTCTGAGAAACAATGCCAGTCTGCCATGAAGTTTCCTCCAGTCTAAAGAAAAATGACATTTCATTTTGGAGTTTCACTTAATGATAAAATCAATTTAAGGACTTTCCTTACACTCAGCACATAGTAATTGCTCATTTAATGCTAGTTACAGCTATTACTTTAAAAAAACGAACCAAAAAACATTTTTTTTCCAGTGGAGAAATCTTTTTTAAGGATCATCCCATCTTGATTTCTCCTCTAAAATACAATGGTTATCTTTAAATTAAAACAGAACAGCTTAATATTTTAATGATATTTCTCTTTACCCCAAAGCATGTTGAGTAGATGTATTAGCAAAAGTCTCCACTGGTCCATCTCAACTGCTGTTTCCCTAATGTTTGCTCAGTTTCTTGATTTCCTTCAATGGTGCTCTCACTTCTCCCCTCCAAGGGCCATGGTGAACATTCCCAGTCAAAATGGTCACAATCAATGTAAACAAAGTAAATGCCATGTGATGGGACTTATACATGGAATCTAAAAAAAATAATAATAATAGTAATGCAAATGAACTTACCTACAAAACAGAAGCAGACTCACAGACACAGAGAAAAAACTTATGGTTACCAGCGGGTAAAGGGGGTGGGAAGGGATAAACTGGGAATTTGAAATGTGCACCTCTTGGGGAGTGATGGAAATGTTAGCTATCTTGCTAGTGGTGGTGGTTTCACGGGTGTGTACGTCTATCAAAATCCATCAAATTGTATACCTGAAGCATGTGTAGTTCACTGTACAGAAATCATACCACAACAAAGATGTTTAAAAAAGCAAAGCTGAGCTGGAGATTAGGAATGATAAACATGGTCTCGGTGGTGCAGGGTGGCCTCCATTCAGACAGGGAGGTCTCATTCCTGTCTTGGCCTCCACAGTCCTGACCACCGCGGTCAAGACTGTGTCTAAAGGCATTGACACTCAGGGGAGAAGTTCGCCCATTTTAAACTGGTCTCGATGTTTCAGGACAAGAATATGAGACCCTGAAAGAACAAATCAACTTCCTGGAGTCATAGAACATTGGAGCCTTCCTCCAGGCTTAGATGATTCCACTTTACATTACATTCACTCTCCAGTGCTCCTTAAAGTTTGGATTTTGATGAATATGGAAGTCTCCTTTAGACCATACTAACTGAAGGTGAATTGCACATTTTGATGAATAAACTAAAACTCCTTTTTTCAAAAACTCCTTGTCTAGAATGCCCTGTTCACCAACATCTGCTCTCTTTCTTCAAAATACAGCTCAAGTCTCTCCAGGGAGAAATCTCCTGGGCCCAAGGAGGGTTTTTTCCTCCACGTCACTCATTCCACGTCACTCATTCCCAAACTGTGAGATACAGGTGGGCTGGAAACACATTTTAATTTAAATGCTTGCCCTTGTGTGGGTGGGTGACAAAATACAGATTAAGTAAATGTCTACAGAATAAATGAACGGAAAAATAAATTAGTGAAAAAGTTAAGAAATTAACATAAGAATGAATGAAGCCCTGTGCTCCAAGATGCTTGATCAGAAAAACAAACAAACAAACAAACAAACCAACAAACATTATAACACAGAACCAGCCTTAGCACTGTTGGGAAAAGATTGCTAAGCTAAACCTTTCAGGCATTTTGAATCTATGGTAAATGCTAGACAGTGAAATTACATAATGATAACTCACCTTCGGAAGAAATTTAATGTTCATGGGAGCTAATAAAGCTGATTGAATTTACATGGTCTTTTAATGGGGGAGCTGAAGATGTAAAACATTCCTCACTATTTATTCTTAAGAAAAATCGAAATTAAAATACAATTTTCACTGATATGTTGCTAAGAATATCAAAGGCTCACTCTTCGATTTTGATGAGTTCGAGGCCGTCTAGTCGGGGTAGCCACGCACTGCAGAGTGAAAATGGCAAAACTTGTCAGTCACACGATGAACAGCCATGAATACGGTTTCTCTGAAGACCTGTTCCGAATGCCTCTCTTCTGAGTCTCCACCAACTTCACTCAGGGCGCGTCCAGTGCTCCTCTCTGTTCTAGAAAAAGCGGCACGCACAGCTTGTTCATGAGTGTGCTCTGCCCTCTTCTCCCCAAAGCGAGGAAGAGAACACTTAATTCCTCAGACCCAAAGCCTCATCTTTCTTCTTAACCATGTGTCATGGAAAAGAAAGCTTATGACTCAACGAAAAAATTGCATATCTCTGGAATTAAAGTGGGTTGACAGTGGCAAGCACCTATATTTAGACTGTGATGATAGTTCGGGATAACGACTTAAATGTTAGCTTTAATCACCTTCAGGGGAATTCAAAGCTTGTTCAGAGCCATGCTTCTCAAGATTAGATGTGAACAAAGAGTCGTGTTGTTCCAATACTAGAGCAGAAAGCTGCCCTCCTTCTAAGAAGGGGACACCAGCTTAGTGACGTTGTTCTTGGACCTCAGAGACCTTCTGGCTTCCAGCTGCTCGGAGGACACACACATGTCATAGCACATATCGTGCTGCCCTAGGTCATCTGTCTTCATGTGCACATTCCCCCAGAAGAGAGTGAGGGCCTGAGCAGCGAAAGGAAATCTGACTGGGTCATCTCTGGCCCCTCAAGCTCTGAGTAGAAGAGTCCTTGAAGGGATGGATGGGTGGGCGGATGGATTTATCCATCCCTTCTTTAGAAAATGAGGCGGGCTATCAGGAAAACTGATGATGTGTTGTGGGCAATGGACCTAAATTAATGCCTGTCACAAATTTAGAACATACCGAGAAATCAGTTTTAAAAAGGAGAGAAAAAGAGAGACCTGTTTCTTGCTGCTTTTGCACCTTGCTGTACAAGGAGGCGATGCTCGGAGCTGCTGCAGACACCCTGCAAACATGAGGGGACATCTGTTGACATGTTGTGTATGCCGTAGCAGGTGGGGACAGCGAAGGTCTTTAATGACCTTGGTGAGCAGCTGAATCAGCCCTGGAACTGCCTGTATCCAGACATCTTGTTAGATGAGCAAATTCTTTTCCAAGAGAAAAATAAGCCCCTGATGTATAAGCTTCTATTAGCTCAGACTTCCTCCCTCTTTTACATTCATTTCTTCTTGACCCTTTTCTTCCTCTGCCCTTGAGGTGGTGCTACAGGGGATAGTCACCTGTGGGGCCTACGCCACGGTGTGGACTGGACATCGCAGCCCCGGCTTCCTGGGCTGTAGAACAAGGTGGGGAGGACAGTCCTGCTGCTGGTGGAGGGGGCACCGTGTGCTACCTGCCAGGGAAGTGCAGCATTCTGGCCATGGCCTTGTCCAGCAGAGCTGGTCTGGGGTGACTCCAGAGATAGACATGACTGCTTTTCCATTTGACACTTTATAAACTATCCTCTGAATGTCCCTCACTTCCAAGAAAGCTGGCAGGGCTGATGCTCCATGTCGGCCCTTGGTGTTTTGTCCTGGTCTTGCTCAGGGTGACAGTCCTCTCTGACTTTACTTATCCCAACGACAAAGCAGGGAAATCATGCTGCACCACAGCCGGAGACATGGGAGAGGAGACACAGAATGGTAGAAACAGGAGGAAGCTGGGGGCCCAGGAAGGCTGGCATAGTCCTCTCTGAGCCTTGCTTTCATCATCTTTGAAATGGAAAAGACAAGACGACAGAGTTTGGCTATATTTAAAATTAGCTTAATTCGAAACACCATAATTTCATTATCTTTAAAATAAGGAAAACAGAGCTTACTTCATAGAATTTATCTGAGAACTAAATTAGTTACGCAGGGGGAAGTTCTTTATAAGCCTAACTTATAAATGTTAATGTTAATAAGTTGCTATGACAAAAAAAAAAAAGATAGGAGACCTTTTATCATCTGTCTAACCTTTCTGCTTCCTGGATGGGTTCCCTTATCTATCTGAAGGCGCCCCACCTAAGAAGATTTTAAAGAACCTACCTGTTTCCTAGAAAAGAATTTTAATGCATATTGTATCTGCCTAAAAGTCTGTGCCTGTGACATCTGTGGGACTGAAACGTGAGAACCACAAAATCACTGCTTAAATATGAGGAGTGACGCTTACTTCGGAATATAACAATATCGGCTGATAAGAGTGCAGATTTAGCTCAACAGCGTCCAGACAATGAGAGGAGAATATCAGTGTGTGTGTGTGTGTGTGCGTGTATGTGTTAAAGCCAAAAAAACCCAAAAAACTCTAGTATCTAAGGAAAGGATTGGAAAGATGCTCAATATCACTAATCATTAGGGAGATGCAAAGCAAAACCGCAGTGAGCTATCACCTTGCACCTGTCAGAACGGCCATCAGCAAAAAGAACACAAATAGGAGGGAGGGTACAGCTCAGTGGTGGGGTGCCTGCCTAGCAGGCACGAGGCCCTGGGTTCAATCCCCACCCAGTACCTCCACTAAATAAATAAATAAATAAGTAAATACCTAATTACCACCCCTTCAAAGAAATATACAGTGCTGTACATCAATTACATTGCAATAAAACTAGAACAACACATTTTTTGAAATAAATAAAATATGATCATTCTTAAAAAGAAATACAAATAAAAAACGTTGGCAAGAAAAGGGAACCCTCCTACACTGCTGGTGGGAATGTAAATTGGTGAAGTCACTGTGGAAAACAGTATGGAAGTTTCTCAGAAAAACTAAACATGAAACTGCCGTGTGACCCAGCAATTCCACTCCTGGGTGTATATCTGAAAAAAACAAAAGCATTAATTTGAAAAGATACATGCATCCCCAATATTCCTAGCAGAATTATTTACAATTGCCAAGATGTGGAAGCAACCTAACTGTCCATCAACAGATGAGTGGATAAAGAAGATGTGGTGTGTATATATACAATGGAATACTACTCGGCCATAAAAAGAATGAAGTTTTGCCATTTGCAGCAACATGGATGAGTTGGAGAGTGCTCTGCTAAGTGAAGTAAGTCAGACAGAGAAAGACAAACACTGTATGATATCACTTGTATGTGGAATCTAAAGAAACTTTAAAAATCTAGTGGATGTAACAAAAAATAAATAGATTCACAGATAGAACAAAGTAGTGGTTACCAGTGGGGAGAGGGAAGGTGGAGGGGCAACAGCGGGGTAGTGGGGTAAAATGTACAAATGATCATATATGTATAAAATCAGCTACAAGGATATATTGCCCACCACAGGGAATACAGCCAATATTTCATAACTATAAATGAAGTATAAAAACTTTTAAAATTGTGAATAACTATATTGTACACCTGTAACATACACACTGTACATAAACTATACTTCAATTAAAAAGAGGGGAAAGCATTTAACAAACATTCCTCTTTTGTCCTTCTAGTTTTAAATCTTCCTTTTTGGTATTTTTATTAAAAAGGATTTTTTTCTCCCTATCTAAGACCAGTGCATAAAAATACTGGCTTTGCCTAGGTTCCCAGTTTGAAAACATTAGAAGGGGCTGGTCAATATTTTTAGTATAAGAGAGCGTTGGGGAGCCAGGCTTTGAAAATGACAAAGCCCACGGAAGAGGGCATTTCAGTGCCTCGTGGAGGGTTTTTGTTTATTGTTGTTTGATTATTGCTGTTATTGTTATTACTATTATTAACTCCAAGGTGACATTATGGTGGAACAGCTCACCTAGAACAAGGGACCAGCTTTAAAAGCAGAAGGGTAAAACTTCAATGAATTGCTGGATTTTTTTCATTGATTCTTACGTTAGCCAACTGCTCAGTTTTGGGGAAAAAAAAAATGTGAATCAAGCAGAAATTGGATTTTCCTCCAGCAGAGTTTCCTAGAGCACTTTTTCATGGTAAAACTATGTCCGTAAGTGTCAGGAAAAAAGGGGACAGCATGTGCCATTCCTTCAACCTGATTCTCTTTCCTTTTCCAAGGAAAGGAAGGGAGGGAGAAATTCAAAGACCACCCTTAGAGGAGAAGGAAAGGAGAAAAATCCTCGCTAAGTGTTAGTGATTAGAGCTGGACAAATTTCTACCATTAGATAATGTAATTTTCCCCACACCATGTTTAATCATCAGGTGTGCAGACAAACTGATATTTTTATTCCTCTTTTAAATACTGGAAATTAACTGAAGAAAAAAGCATCCTGAAAAGTGGATAATTAAACAAATACTCTAGGAGACAAGACCATGTGCAATTTTATTTTATGTGTATTATATGGAGACCCAAAGGGGATGCAGTCTTATTATACAGCTTGCTTCTCCTTAGTGTTTCAATCGAGACTTCTCCTCCTGGTTTAGGGGAACAGAGTGCAACAGGCAGCACCTGCCAGGGGTGTGTGCGAAAGAAGACTTTTAAAATTTTGTTTCCTGGAAAATTAAGAAAAAAAAAATACCTTCCATGTTGACTGCCCTCGCCTGGCTTTCTGCTAGCTTGGAAGAGTTAATCTCCGTGTGGATGAACGAATTGGTTCTACATAGCATCATGGGATCGGTGATGTGAGTCATTTCGCAGCTGGGAGAGGACGCTGAGTGTGTCTGGTCTGATGCTCTTGTTCGATCTGTGAAGAAACTGTAGTCCAGGGGGCCCAGATTTTGGCCTCTGGTCATATAACTGGTCATCCCGTGTGTCCCTTTTTATCCTTTGCCTATGATCTCTTTGGCTGCATTAAGTTTGAAGGTGTAGAGACTGTAAATCGACTGTGATTCATAGCGAGTCACCCACTTTACTGAACACCCTGTATTACTCGAGGGAACGAGTCAGAAGTAAACGCAGGGGGGCCCTGCTGTTCTGAAGCAGCCCACGGCCGCCCAGACCCTGGGCAGACGCTGGATTTCATCCGAGGGGCCATTTTCCCTCCAAATAGCTTTGGAGCTTTTCCAAGGTCGTGGGAGCTGTTTCTACCATCAAAATGGCTTCCATCCGAGTCTCTGAGGTTCCCTTGGTGTCCATTTTTTCCACTTTGACCTGCAAATACTATTAAGGAGGGTCTCAGTTAAAAATCTGCATGTCTTAAAGGGAATTAATTTGAGAAGAGAAATTAGAATATCTTAACTATCTACTGTGAACAAGGGCTTCTCAGTATTACATATAGTCTCGACTTAGAATTGCTGAGTAAAAAGTCTGGCATTAGAATTAAAGACCTGCATCCTCCATTTGGCCAGTGGGGCGTGTGTGTGTGTGTGTGTGTGTGTGTGTGTGTGTGTGTGTGTGTGTATGCGCGCCCATGAGCATGCGCTCTTCTCTTAGACGCCACCTTATACGGCACAATATTTATGTTTGACTAAGTAGTGTAACCATCATACAGAAGGAAGGGAATTTCCCAGATTTCTAGCCTTGACCAGTGCCACATAAATCTGAGTGGCAAATCAAATCTGCGATACATTCAAATTATACTGTATAATATTCACTGTTAGTAATATTATTTAAAGAAAGCATTTAATTTCTCTCTGGTTGATGCTGTCAGGACCCAGGGTGAGCCAAGAGGACGAGTGTGGCAGCCTCCGGGTGAAGCGGGAAGCTTGCCCCGGGAGCAGGCAACGAGGGCTTCCAGGTCAGGCTGAGCGGTTACGCACGGATAGTAGATTTCCACTGAAGACAATAAGGGAGCTGAAGTGGCACTGAGGCTTATCAGGAGGCTCCTAATCCACTCGGGGGGGGGCACAAAGACTGAGGACCACATGGACACACATCACAAGGAGAATGTGTGGACTGGATTGGGGGGAAGGGCTCAGGGTCATAAGTCATGAGAGCTCATCAATTCCTGTCTCCTGGTGTGATGGGTTATGAGTTGGGGGTGGACATGGTGGCTTCATAGACGATCAGACAATTTCAGCCACTGTGGTAGGTGGTCCACAGCTAGAAAGAAAGCACCGAAGCTTACAATTAGGAAACCTGAATTGTCTATATTGGGTCCCTTGGCTCAGCTGGACCACAGGGTCCCGTAAAGAGATGTAAATAGCAAAAACATAGTTTGGTGGGAAATAACAAGACACAGAAATTGTAAAGGAATTGGGTTTCAAACGTTTCAAGACAGCTGTAAGCACTCTCATAAAAGAGCAGGCTTCTACTGTATTTCCTACCGAGTTTTTCAGACAGGAGATCTGTTTTGAAATTTCTCTGCAAATTCTCAGAACCCTAATGCACAGCTTGAACCCCAAAGCCAAGCAGCAGATGTTTTGAAATAGTGTAAATGCACAGAGAATGACTTTCAAAATCCAGTAAAATGTTGGGAGGTGGGTTAAGGATAACACAACTTAAAAAAAAAAAGCAAACAACACATATTATTCAGGTACAGCCATCATTTCTTTGCCCATGTACAAAAGGATGTGTTTTCATTACTAAGCTATATCAATTCCTTTTCCTAATTTTCCCATAATTTAACATTCAATTTATTTTACTACCCACCTTACAGATAATTCATGGGTAGAGTCTTGAAAATTTGATATGAATCATTTCATTCCCAAGTAACAAAAGGCCTTCTGCCTAATTTTCCCATATTTTTACATTCAATTTATTTTACTATCCACATCATGGATAGTGGTGGATAGAACCTCGAAAACTCAATTTCATTCTAAAGGTAGTGAGCATGAATTTAGAAATGAATAGCAAAATAGTTACACGTTCATTTAACAAACATTTATGGAAAGTGTTTCCGGCTCTCTACAACACAGGATCGTAGGGAACAGAAATAAATATGACATAGACTTCATCACAGAGCCGATGTGTTGGAAGGGGTGGTGGAACATATATAAAAGCTGAATATGGATATACAGTAACTGTATGTGAAGCCCATAATGCATTAGGTATTTTTAACATTTAATCTTTACAAGCTCTCGAGAAGACAGGTATCATTATGCCCATTTTTCTGATGAGAAGCCCAAGTTTACTTAGGCTGACTAAATACCCAATATCACATTATGTGACATAAGCATGATTTAAGCCAGGTCAGTGCAATGCAATATTCACAATCTTTTCATTATACCACCCTACGTTCTAATGAAGTACAGACCAAGTTGACACACTGATTAATGCCGAAGGCAGAAGCAAAGAACTGGGAAAGCTTTCAGGGGGGACAGGGATGGGGGAGGGAAGTGGGCTTCTAGTTGGATGAGTAAAGAAGGCAGCATGGAGGAGGTGACATTGGCCTTGAAAGATGATGAATTGGGACAGGCACGTGTACACACCTGTGTGGGTCTGCCAATACAAGTATGGGCCCTTTGTTACAAAACAACTGGGCCAATGTGAGTCTCCTTCCATGGAAAACATCATTCCCAGGTTTTAGGCTTCTAATCACACCACAAAGGACCTCCCTGGAGCTTTTTCTGACATTCTAGATGCCCTTCATCTTCTTTGAGAGATAGGACATCATTTAGGAAAAAATAGCTTCAAAGATGAGACAGGTTGGCAGGAAAAGCAGATGGCCTTACAAGATGAAGATATTTCTCTGCTGCTCACCTAGGCAATGGATCTTGACAGTGGTCTGATGGGCAGTCCATTCTGACGAGTCGTTTGGGTCACTGTGGTCAAAGGGATTGCAGCCCGCATGTTACACAAAAGTATAGGTGATGGTTTGCAACCTAGTGTGTTTCAGGGCTGGGAGAGATTTTATCACAACCCCTGTTTCCTAGATGAGGAGCTCAGGGAGATGAATAGACTTTCTCATGGTCACATAGCAAATAGACCAGGCTGCTGTGATAAGAATCTGGTAACCTCAATAATCCCATTATATAGGATTAAAAAGTTTTTAGATATTATTTAGGAATAAGGAAAGTAGCATAGAAATATCTGTTAATATTGGAAGGAATTTGACTTGACTACTTGCTGTAGGAATTTTGGCCTCTGTGGATCTCAGTTTCCATATTTGTGAGACATACAAGATTGAGCCAAGCAATACATAAATCCTTTCCACTTCAAAAATATTGACATCTATGACCACTTTGTAGCAAGTGCTAAGTAAAAGAGTGGTGACTGAGGGAGAATTCTTACTTCCAAAATACTATGATCTTGATTTGTTTGGACTAATTACTATTTAACAGAGGAAATTAAAAAAAAAAAAAAACCTGTACTCAGTAGAGTTCTGAGTGAATTAGGACCAGTTCCTAAAGAGTGTAATAATGCTGGTGTGTGTGTGTGTGTGTGTGCAGTCACGACTAGCAGATAACGTTAGATCGTATTATTGGCTTCATTACTGAAGTAGCCTGTGGAGCTGACAACCAAGTCCCAGTTTCCTAGATGGTAAAATGGGTAATTCCTTCTTATCTAAATGGCCGCCATCACGATAATAATGGTACCAGCTGACACCCACTGAGTGTACATTCTGTCTTACAATTGTCACATCAACACCTGTGGTCCCCAGCACAACTTGAAGGAGTAGGCGATGTCTTCATTCCCATTTTCCTCAGTAGAGGCACAAGGAGATTAAGCAAAAGCCACTCAGTGACATGGAGAGGGCTTAATTTCAAGTCTGAAATTCCACACGCCACCCTGGCTGCCTCCCAAGATGAGTAAGTGACACAGTTGGTTATAATGTGTTTAGCTCTATGTATTGATCGATAATAGTGGTTATTATTATCTGAGCAGAGACCTCCAAAAGGCTGGCCGTGAGTACCACAGACCCATGCAAAACTTTGGGGTGACCTTCAGAATGACGATTTTGGCTTTTATGGGAGACTATATTCAAAATTTCTTGAAAAATTGGAATTGGAAGAGCTGTGAAGCCTGCCACCCCATCAGCTCCCATATCATTGTTGACAGGAGCTGGGTATTTAATGGCTGCCTCCTCTGACCTGGAAGGGATTCGAAGCTTTGCCCCAAGTGCCAGCTAATGCAAGTCTTCATCTATGTTACCTACCTAACCTAAAGGACATTAGATTTCTCCCTGCTCTCGTGAAGAGTTCCAGGTGTCTTTCCTTAGACTGCTAATATGCTCTGTCCTAACAGACAGATACAGACAGGCGAACAGCCGTCTCTGTTCGCTCCTCAGCTTGGATTTCTGCAGATGAGCCATGTTTCTCTGATTTGCCTGGGAAGTAAAACTTTAATATCCTGAGTGTTGCACACTCTGTCATTATCGAAATGTCACCTAGATTAAGAGAAAAAGAATTCTGCTCTTGCCATTTTACTACCTTGCTATGTAAGTGTTGTTCTTATCTCCTCCCAGGACAGCGTGCGGTGAATGTGCAAAACAATAATCATGGCGCTTGGATGACAAGTTCACTCCATAGTGATGAAGACCCCAAGCATACTCACCTTCCCTTTCTTCACGTAGCCGGGTTCCCCCACCTCGGGCCCCTCGGGCATGCCAGTCCCGCCCATAGGGAGATGGTCCCTGGACCCAACAAGAGGATAGGTTATGTTCTCTCACGCAGGGTGGTCGTTTGTCTATTTCAATGTGGAGAGGGAGGGGTGAGGGGAAACTTTCGGAGTCCCACAGATTTCAGCAGCAACCAAATATATGTGTTGCTCTGTGATTCCCCTAGCCTAGCTTTCCTCTACAAAGGATTAAAAAATGCATTACTCACTTTTCCAACTAAATAAAGCTGCTCTAAGAAAAATACATGTTGAGATACCAACAGAAGCCAACGCTCTATTTCTGAATGTCCACACCAAAAAGTGATAAGAAGAAGAAGAAAAGACAAGAAACATACCAAACAGCATCACAACCCCTCTACACTACGGCTCCATAATGGAGGAAGCCCTGTCCAGGAACAGAAATTAACCTATGCCCAGTATGGACACACACAAGGTCGCAAACACAGGGTCGAGTTTCTGTAAAATCATTTCTGAATCTGAATTCGCAGTACAGGTAAAACTAAACAACTCCTGCTTTGGTTTCTTCCTTTCCTCCTTCCTTCCTTCCTTCCCTCTTTCCTTCCTTCCTTCCCTCTTTCCCTCCTTTTCTCCTTCCATCCCTTCCTAGAGGATGGATCATTTCTAGAAGATGATCACTCTATCGTCTTTAAATTTATGGCCATTTTTTTTTCTACAGTCCAGGAAAATTTGAGGATTGCCTAGGGCTCTCTGGGACAAAAAGATGTAACGTTGACTTTAATGAACAGATGGTATCTGGAGGGGGGTAAATCTATCAGGGTTTTACATGTCAGAGTGTGATAGAGAATTTGCCTGTGGGGTGTCTAGGAACCTGGACAGGGAAACACGTCTTGACCTTATGGGAAGTGGGGGTGGTTTCTCAGCCTCCGAAGATGATCTGGCTTGGGGAACGGGTTCAAATTTGCAGTGACATGCATATTTCTTGTATCATTGGCAGATTATTTAGATAAAATAATCACATTTTCAGAAAGGAAATACTGTATAATACTCAACAGCAGAGATGTGAATATCCTAACTGAATATAAATGCTCATAATGTTCTTGGCTTCTTTTTTTCAGGGAGATAAGGAGTCAAAGTTTTTTTGAAAATGTTACTGATTATAGATACATATAGAGATAGAGAGAAATAATGATGATGGATATATACCTCTTCCATCATCATATATGTATTTTATGTGTGTATATGTGTATGTATGTACATATATACAAACAGCTCAGCTAGGAAGTGACTGATCACAATGGACATAATAATGATGGATATATATTCTTTCCATCATTTTATATATATATATATACACACACACATATATATACACACACACAAGTATATGTGTGTGTGGATAGATAGATAGATAGATAGATAGATAGATAGATAGATAGATAGACAGACATCATTTATTTCTGTCATTGTCAGTCACTTCTGAGCTGTTTGAACACAATGGAAAACTGTGTAACCTCGCCTCGCCTTGGTTTCCTTCTCTAGAAAATTGGCGGGATGACCTACACTTGTGGAGGTGTTGTGAGTAATAAAATGACACCTGAGTCTGGGGCCACCTGGTCCATGACCAGCGTACTTGGAGCATCTTGACTGCAGTGGCCCTGTGCCTGCTTCCCCAAGCACAGGCACAGTGCTGAGCCCATATGAACACTTGGTGTGTGCTTGTTAAACACCACTTTAATAGAATTCTGCCTTTGAATTCTCTACAGACTTCTGGAAAGGCCCCACCTACTGACATTTGATCTGCAGAGAGTCTCTGCTTGGACTGAAGGTCTCCATTCCTCACTGACAGATCTCAAAGTCCTCCTGGAGAGATCTCTATAAGATAGCCAAAATCTTTGCAAGCACCGTGTTATCTCCAGAACATTTTCTTAGACATTCAATGAATAAAATAATTCCTCCCCCCTCAATGGTGCTTTTTCTTCTACCCCATCATGCGTAGCGAGCATGGTCTTGGCTCTTGTGGCTTCTGGAAAATCAAATACGTGAATCTCAGAAAAAAGATCGGAGACCTGGCCTGCTAGTCACCCACGTGGCAGTGACAAATAAAGAGCCTCAGGAGTCATAATTACCCAGAACTGCTTTCTCAGGAATTCTTGGGTTATGACTGTTAAGTTGCTCATTATTTCTTTCTTCATCGTTCCAATCAACACTTTCCTTTTGGGCGCCTGCTCCATGCCACCCACTGGGCCACAGAGATTTCACTCTTGAAGCCTCAAATATTTTATGTCATCGCTTTTGACAAAATCTATCACAATGACAACTTTCTAAAATGAGCTACTTTCATGCATGCTGTCTTCTGTCTTCTGAAAGCAAGATCCCTGAACACCATCCCACACTTGTCGTGATTTAGGGCTAGCCTCATGAACACAGTGAAATCTCCTGTAAAAGAGAACGCAGTGAGCACTTCGGTTTGTCCTGTTTACTGGGGACACCGCGCCACGTCCTTTGTAAATCTGCTCTGAGTAGCTTTCTGCCCTCTCCACCTCCTGACTCCACCTTATCCCCACCAGTGTTCCTGACTGCTTGCCTACATGCTTGTAAGACATTTTCTGTTTTTTAATTTTGTCATTTACCTGCACTTGGGAATGAGAAAATCAAGAAGGAAAGAGTTATGCATGTAGTCAAAAACATCAGTGGGCTAGAGTGAGAATTCTTATTCTGACACGTACTAGTTACGAGATTGGGCAAGTAACTTTAAATCTCTGGTCTTGATTGCCCTCACTTTAAATTGGGAAATTAATCAACTCCACCTTCCAGCACTGTTGAAGAGGTTAGCCATGCTGCTTGCAATGTGCAGCCCAGTGGTCAAAACGCTGCCACTGTTGTCGGACACAGAATCCTTCTTCCCTGAACAGGTTGCCATGTCCGTCTTGGATGTCCAGATGCATCTTCTGCTTTCTGTACGCTGGACAGTAATGCTAAAAGGAGTGAGCTCCCGAAGCCATGCATTCTAGGACCATCACCTCCTCTAACCCTCACAGCAGTCTAAGGACGGTGGCACCGCCATGCTTATTTTGCAGATAAGAGCAAACGCACTCAAGAGGTTAAATGGCTTGTTGAGATCACATAGCAGGTAAGCGACTCAATCCCAGGTTTCTGACACCCAAGCCATGAGTCATTTCACTGCACTGGACCTCCTCTCTGGGAGTAAGACTGGTTCGCAGAAAGCAGAGTAATGGATCATGGTGATGTAACTCTACCAACCCCAGAAGGTAGCCAGCTGCTCTGGGCTTTGATGATCTTTGGCAGACCATCTCATCTGAGGACATGAAAGATTCCAATACTGGGACAGGACAGATTGGTTCTCTTCTCTGCCTCTGAGCTGAGTGCTTTGGGGCCAGGATCTGCTTTGCGTTTGGGGGATCTAGCTCACTGTCTTCCTGCAAAGTGCCGGGGATAATGTATTTAAGAGATGCTGGACTGATCAGGTGAGAATTTATGTAAGCTGAAACCATTAGGTGGCTTAATTAAATCAGGGCATTTAACTCATTTTCCTTCTGCTCCTGGGACTAATAAATTTGAACCTGGTGCTGCTAATCACAAAAGAAGTCAAGTTCAGCATTTCGCCCCTCCCCCACTTCAGTGGAGAGACGAGAGAACAGGAGATAAAGGGATAATGGACCCAGAGAAAGGGTGGCTGGCAGCATCCCTGGGCGATGCTGAGAATTCTGAGCCCAAGTCAGGATTCTGTGGGATAGAAGGATGCCATCGGTGTCTGAAAAACACAGAGGATGTCACTTGGCCATCCCCCAAGGATGCCTGTGTGGGATGGCCACACCCAAGCTATCACAAGGACCCTTGTCTGGTGACATCTTGTCATAGCATTTGGTAACTGATGTGGCATCTCACAGCTACAATATGGAATGGAAACCACCTGAGGCCAAGCCTCCTCTCTCTGCTTCCAGGAGAAGTGTACACACTGCCTAAAGGAAGGCTGATGTCTAACTCAGGCAAGATGGTTCTTTGGGACACTAGTCCACCATCTTCTTGGTCTGCTGGCTTTCCTAATAAAGTCACTATTCTTTGCCCCAAAACCTCGTTTCTCGACTCCTTGGCTTGTCATGCAGCGAGCAGTACGAGCCTGGACTCGGTAACACTGAGACACCCACCGCCTCCGTAGTGCCCTTGCGTCTACGGCCAGGAAGAGCAGCTTGGCTTTAGGGATCCTTCTTCATGTGCCAGGACCTGGTAGGCACTTCCCTTGCACACTTTCATTCAATACTCACAGCAGCACAGGGAAAAAGTATTATTATTAATGTAACTCTTATAGTAAGGACACTAAGATGAAGACAGAATAAAAGACGCTTCCAAAGTCACATGCTAAGTGAGAAACAGAGACTTGAACTCAAGTCAATGTGGAAGAAAAATCTATGCTGGGAAACCGGTTCTCCCACCTGGGGACAGGGCTCTGGTGCGTGGGCTTTCTTGACATCAGTGGTCTAAGGATGGCAGGAGAAGTGATTAAGGGTTTTCTGGGGGGAGCAGGGAGGACCTGCTAAGAGTTGGAGAGCTTCAGGATGCCGTACAGGTGCGCTCTTTCTTCCCACAGAGGCGGTGACTTAACCAAGCCCCTGTTGAGATTTCTGATGCTGCAATAACCTTCCTAGTGTTTGATTTTTTTTTTTTCCAGTTTCCTCTTTTCAGAAAGTGTGGAGAAAGTGACAGGGAGCCTTCTCTGTGAATACCCAAGAGCCCAAATCAGCCTGAACAAGGGAGAGGTGGAGGGAAGAAACCATGTTTGAAATGTGTTTTTGTTCTAACCTAAATAGGATGAAAGGCAGCCTGCGAGGCTTGCGAGAGAAGGCAGGAAGCAGCCCAGAACAGAAGGTTCCTACTCGCAATGTAGCCATTCACAGCAATTCAGCAAATAAAATCTGCTAGGTATAGACACACTCCAGATTCCAGTAACTTTTCATCAAGCAACCATCACTCACAAGCCGGCGGGTCTGGTCACAGCCCTGGCCTCGCCCCCTGACTCTGGGGCCTGCTGTCAACATGCCCATTGATACCATATCTGACACAGCTGAGCCTTGGGGTCTCCATCTACCCTTGAGGACTCTAGTTCCAACTCTGAGTGGTTGTCAAGGTTACAAGAGATTCAGGGAGGTGCTTTGAAAACACCAGCATGTTTGGTCCAACCCCTTCATTTTGCAGGTGCTGATTTCCACTGCACATTGAGAGGGGAAGGGGCTCGTCTGAGACCTCATGGCACTCTCATGCTGGCCCTGGGACCACCAGAACAGAAGTCCCACCTCTCTAACTGGTGGCCTCATTCAAGTTCTGTGTCTTGACATCAAGGGTGCTTCTCCACATTTACTCAAGGTCGGTTACATGGAATTACTGGACAAGGAACAACACGACAACCGTGCCTCTGAAGCCTGTGCTCCCCAGCACTGAGCTCACAAGCCACGTTGGCTTTGGGACACTTGAAATGTGACAGGTGTTGGAAGTATTATAAATGCACACTGGGGCTTGACTACTTAGAACACAGACAAGGAGGAAAACTCTCTCATTAATAACTTTATGTGGTTTACAGATTGAAATAATATTTTAAACAAATGAGGTTAAATAAAATATATTATTAGATCTTGTATATATTTCCCTGTGCTACACAGTATAATCTTGCTTATCTATTCTGCATATGCCTGTCAGCACCTACAAATTTCAAACTCCCAGTCTCTCCCTTCCCACCCCCTGCCCCCTTGGCAACCACAAGTTTGTATTCTATGTCTATGAGTCTGTTTCTGTTTTGTATTTACGTTAATTTATTTTTTTTAGATTCCATATATGAGCAATCTCATATGGTATTTTTCTTTCTCTTTCTGGCTTACTTCACTTAGAATGACATTCTCCAGGGACATCCATGTTGCTGCAAATGACATTATGTTGTCATTTTTATGGCTGAATAGTATTCCATTGTATAAATATACCACATCTTCTTTATCTAGTCATCTGTTGATGGACATTTAGGCTGTTTCCATGTCTTGGCTGTTGTAAATAGTGCTGCTATGAACATTGGGGTGCAGGTGTCTTTTTGAAATAGGGTTCCTTCTAGATATATGCCCAGGAGCAAGATGACTGGGTCATACAAGATCTTGTGGTAGCTCACAGAGAAAAAAAAAATGTGACAATGAATATATATATGTTCATGTATAACTGAAAAACTGTGCTCTACTCTGGAATTTGACACAACATTGTAAAATGATTATAATTCAATAAAAAAAAAGTTTAAAAATATTATTAGAAAATTTCACTTGTTGCTTTTTATGCTCTTTAAAATTTTTTATTGAATTATAATTGATTTCATGTTCTTTTAAAGTGCAGTGAGTGGAAAATTACATATGGATCCCTTATTATATTTATATTAAACAGCACAACCATAGCCCATCGTTTCTTTCTCTCTTTGCTCTATTTTCAGGAAAAAAATATTCCATCTCTGCTTTTGTTTTCTGCCACTGTCCTTCCTGTCTCAGTTCGACTCCCCGCACAGTTTTCTGTAGTGATCGTCATAGTTTGCATAATGATTAAGGCTCATTGTGAAACTCCACATTCTCACCGGTTCTCTTCCTTACCAAACTCACCCGTACAGCTTCTTGCCCAACGTGATTTTGCTTGCCGTGTGGAACTGTCTGCACTCCCGTCCACTCGTGGGGCAGACAGAAGGGTCTCTTTAGTAAGTAGCCATCCCAAGACCAAATTCAGTGGAGTAAAAAGTCACACCCTCCAGCCAGCCTCATTCAGCTGCCTCCAACTCTTCTGAAGCAGCGCCCTGACTCTCTCTCTCATTCTTTTTGTAAGCATACAAAAGCTGTACATAATTAATGCATGTACCCTGATGAGTTTGGAGATAAGTATGCACCTGTAAAACCATCAGCACGATCTATTCCATAAACGTAACCACCACCTCCAAAAGTTTTTTCTGCTCTTTTAATTATTATTACTGTATTTATAATAAGAACACGTAACACAAGATCTGCACTCTTAGCAGAGTTTCTAGACATAAATCCGTATTGTTAACTACAGGCTGTAGAGTAGATCTCTAAGACTTATTCTTCTTACATCTGAAACTGTGTATCCTTCCACTGACACCCCCTTGTCCACTCCTCCCCCAGCCCCTGGAAACCACCATTCCACCCCCTGCCTCCATGAGTTTGACTATTTTTGATTCATCCTATAAACAATATCATGTAGTACTTGTCCTTATGGGAAACAGTATGGAGTTTCCTCAAAAAACTAAAAATAGAACTACCATGTGTTCCAGCAATCCGACTTCTGGGTAAATACACAGGGGAATTAAAATCAGGGTCTCAAAAAGATTCCTGCACTCCTACGTTCACTGAAGTGTTATTCACAATTTCAAGACATGGAAGTGACCTAAACGTCCACGGAGAGATGAATGGATAAAGGCGATGCGGTACATACCTACAACGGAATATTAGTCAGCCTTAAAAAGAAGGAAATCCTGCCATTTGCAGCAACACGATGAGCTTGGAGGACGTTTTGCTGAGCGAAATGTCTCCCTCCCCTTGGACCCGAGGTGGTGTAAACACCGTGACTTCAAAGAGCGGTTTCCTCTTCCTGTTCCCTCTGACCGTCCCCGTGCTGTTTTGCTCTGTGTGACTCACTCACCCATTCTGACTGGCTGGGGCCTGATGAACTTACCCACTCACTCATTTGGCAAACACTTATTCTGCATCTCATAACGGCCAGCTACGGAGCTAGTGGCGGGGGGAGGACGGGGAGATGAGTGTGGTACGACACCGAGCCTCAAGGACTCACAGACAAGCTAAGAAAACGGACTCATAAACACAAAATTATAAGAGATGGAAGCATCACCTGGGTTCACAAAGTGGGGGGACCGAGCCCATCCTCAGGGGCAAAAGAGAAAGCTTCCTGATGATGGTCGGGTGGGGTGTGAGGGACGACAAGGGCTTGGCTGGGGCTTCTTACCACCATCATTGCATCATCATCATCACTTTAAAGGCAGAGGAAAGGAATGTAGAAAAGAAGGCATCTCCGGCCAAAGAAACAGCAACTGAAAAGGCACGAGCTTCGGCGAGAGCACGCAGAATTTCAGGAACCAAAAACACATCGATGACGTTGGTTGACAATGGCATGGGGAGAACAGGGAGGGGTGGGGAATGAGGAGCACGAGGCAGCTTCTGGAGGCTCAGAAGCCACGCTCAGTAAGTAATTCAGCCTCCCCCTGTGCTAAGTAAGAAGCCACCCGTGCAGCTCGTAAGGGTGCGTGCAATGGCCAGCCTCGCATTATGGACAGATTGCTTTGGGAGCTCAGGATGAGCAGCGAAATTGCTCTTACCTTACGTGCAAAGAGCAGACCAGTCCCCTGGCCACAGGGTCAGACTGGCTGCCCTTAGAGACACACCCACCAGGTATTTGCAGTTCATCCGCTTCCTTGTTATCTGAAGGAGGTGCCTTCAGGGGGCCCGGGGTTTGTCCGCGATACTATTTCCCACAGTCCTACCAGCCTTAGAGGATTATATCTATGTTTTCTCCCCTTGAAGATGAGGGCAAAGGTGCTGGGTCCGGCAGGCGCCTTGGGGAACCAGAGCAGACTGGATGGATCTGTCCTTCCCAGCCCCAGAGAGACTGGTTTGGTTCAGGGACCCCTGGGGCCCTGTCTGTTAAGTGGCTTTTCTCATTTCCCTTTGATCAGGCAGTTCATGGCATATTTGGAAGGACAAGGAGTGATTTGTCTTGCACATGTGTTTTCACTTACTCCTCAAAGGCAGAGCTAAAACATTAAGCGAGAATACAATGAAGTCCAGTGGGCAGACAAGCTTCAAACAGTCTCAGAGGGTATAACTAAGATAAGCTCATTTGTTTATAATCCACATTTTTAAAGGCGCTTATGGAAAATACAGCATGATAAAATTATGGCTGGGTAAATAAGGATAAAAGTGAAATAAAATGATGCCGGGCAGGAGGTCAATTCTGGAAAAGGCTGCCATACATTTCTGAAAATTCACCAAGGGGGTGAGCATTATTTAGGCTTGAGCTTCCTAGCAGCCAATGAGATAAGGGACAGTGATTCATGAGGGGTTGCGGGGGTGGAAGGAAACTGTTGTACTTAGAGCGAGGAAAAATCACGTTGGTAGTTCTTCATAAAGGATACATTTTATAATTAAGTACAATAGACTATAGATTTCAAAGGATAATTTTAAATAATATAATTTTCCTTTGTTTAAATATTACCCCCTGAGCACCTCTGATGTAAAAGTGTGGTAAATTGTAATAATGTGCTCAAATATTTACTGTCCTTCCCTGTGCCTGCCTGTTGCCGTGGAATGTGCAGTGCCCCTCCCCCTAAGAACATATGCCCCTAATGCCACTGATATCAAGTTTTGCTACATAATGTGCTTTGGCCAATAAAATGAAACCTGTCCCACTTCCCAGCAGAGGTCCTGAGGACCATGGCAGGGTTTTGCCACCACTCTTCTCCCTCTGTCTCGAGAAGGCCAAGTCCCAGAGAGGGGAGTGCACGTGCAGCCTGATCTCAGTACAAAGGCTGCTCCTGACCCACAGTTAACATCCATGGGAGCAAAACATAAACCACTGCTGTGGTCAGCATCTGAGATTTGGGGGCTGAGTGTTACTTCAGCATGACCTAGCAAAAGCTGACGGATACTGCCTTATCGCTGCCTCGGGAGAATACGGAGATGCATAAGATAGAACCCCAGTCCTCTGGGGAGCTGCAGTTTAGTGGGCAAGCTGAACGTAAATGATTAAAAATTGGCTGAAGGTTACAAGTGCCACTTTTGATGCTCAAGAAGTACCATGGGGATAGATGCAGATGCACACATACACTTAGCTAGATAAATCACTTCCTCCAGAAGTGGGTACTGAGAAATCGAGTGAGGTCGGAGTAGAGGAGGTGAGCTTTAGGGAGGAGACAGAGTTGGAGCTCATGTGGGAGGCCGACTTTATCAGAAGGTATTTTGGAAATGGAAAGGGAACATCTCAAATGGAGCTCTGATTGAAAGGAAGACTGTAGTGGGAAATAAACTCGGAAATCAGAGAGGAGTTTAGAGACAAGGAAATGATTCTTAGCAGTTTCGACTTAAGGTGATGGTGTGTATGGAGTACCTGCTGTCTGCTAGTCATTCTTCTCAGCATTGTGTTAGTCCTGCATCATTCAATCCTCACAAAGCACTGGAGATAGAGGTCCTCACGCCCATTGCATCCAGAGATGAGAAGAGTGAGCCCTAGTCCCAAAGAGGGAGAGTCAGCCTGTGGCTGAAATAAGATCTGAGTCCCAATCTTCTGAGCTCCAAAGCCCACCTTTCATTGTGCCACATCCTCCAGGTGGAGGGAGAGTTAGTGGAAGGTCTCATGTGGTTTGCTAGTTACAGTGAACTTCATTCGGTGCGTGGTGGAAAGCCACCGAAGGCTTCCAAAGTTAGGAGAAGGGTAACGCTGATCTGGCCCATGGGTTCAGGAAGGGAATTTCATCGGCCATGTGAAGGACAACCTTAATGTCATGATCAGGAGCAAAGAACAGGGGAGTTCAGTGGTGACAGTTCCAAATAGTCCATTTAGTTATCATATGGATACACTTGACTCCAACAAGATTTGCAAATGTCTACCCAGAGGGTCCACGGACACTGTGTCCTGATAGATTAATTTCTTAGAGTTATTTGAAAGAACAACCACAGTTAACAGCCAGTGTTGTGAGCTGTCTTCACTTCCCACTGAGGGCAGTTTTCATATACGTCTACCCGAGACAAAGGATTTGGATCCTACAGACTCCCAAAGGACTTCCTATCTTGCAATTGTATTAACCCTCTCGTCTTTATTATTCAGGAGGCAAAACATAATCAAATTTGTTTTGTCCAGATCTCTGATCATCTATTTATGGGAGAAAAAGGTTGAGATTAAAAGTAAAGCCACGAGTATTAGCACTTCATGATTTTCTTCGCTCTGCTTTTAGGACCTTTCCAAGGGAAGAGGAGATGTGCCCTTTACTCCCTCTCCTGGGCATCCGTTCCGTGAAGCTACGGGCAGAGAGCAGCCCTGGGAAGGGAGCATACGGGACCATGTTCGACACAGGAACATAAGCAAGGGGAGAGGAGAAAGGAAAAAGAGGGAGATGTTAGCACTTGTCGGGGTGAGAGTACGTAGTAAAATTCAAAGAGACTAGAATAACGGGAGGATGCCATTGGTTGGTGGGGCCCCTAATGATGATTTATATAAATGATCTGCCATTGTTCCTGCAAAGACAGATTCTAACAGCATTACCATGGCGGGAAGAGTACGTGCTTTTTGTCTAACGTTAGGCAGCACTGGCCCCATATATGAAGAATTTGAACACAACCTGCATGGAGGAGCAGTGCCTGGCACGCACTAAGCAGGTGTTGATTGGATCAGTGAGCTGGGCTCAAGGAGGCCCCTAAAAGCCATCTTGTCCCCAGAGAGCGGTGTCCTCCTGTGAAATTCTACAGACCATCTCTTCAGGGTCACCCTGGACACCCTGAGGCAGTAGCTTGATATGTCAAGGGCACCAGTTCTCAAGGAAGTTAGGCCAAGAGCAGTCCATTAGACTTCTCTTTGAACTTGGCTCAGTTTCACCTTCAGGCACTTTCACACCGAAAGGTCGGGCTTCTGACCTCCGAAACATATAATCACTCCTTCTGTCAAAGGGTTCTTTGACTCAACAATGCAAACCATGGCTCATAAAGAATTAGAGAAAGTGAAAAATACCATACACATTAAAACACCAAGTAATCATGCTTTTTTTTTTTTCTCCTTCTTCTTCAACTGGAGACATCAAAGAGGCTTTTGTGGCTGTCAACAATCGATCTGGGAAGAAGCCTGGCTTGCCAGTTCAGACATCTTTAGTTCGGGCTAAGGAGTCAGTAGTGGTAGAGAGAGCCGGCCCAGAGCAAGCTACAGAGGGAGCCCAGAGGAGGAGAGGACGTCGGGAACCTCAATGATGCCTCCCTGATGACTCTTCAGAAGTAAGATCCGAATTAAGATTCCTTAGAAGCTTCTCAAGTTACTTCCAACCACTTGTGTGGGGCACTCTGATAAGTAAATGAGCTTTCTATTGGCAGGGAAGGGAGAAAGTACCAGTGTCGTACTCTCAGAGTGTACATTTGGAGATTCTAAGCAAAAATTGCATTTCTGTCATTTTTAAAAAGACTACTTTTGTGGAATAAATATTAAACGTAGCTGGTAGTGACATGCATCAACTCTTGCATTCTCGCCTGAGTTGGTGCTTCGAGGAGAACTCAGCCTCTTAACTAAGAGGGTGTTGGAGCTTAGAGAGGGTGTTGGAGGGTGTTAGAGCTCAGAGGATGTTGGTCTGCAATCACTACACTTAGCAGAGCATCGGCTTTCCCTCAGCCTGAATTATGTCAAGGCAGTGGACAGATCTAAGTGCCAAGTCTTCATGAAAGAGATATTACCAATCAAACATTTTATAGTTTACAGAAACAACTAGCCTGGCACTAAGTCCAAGTTCACCCATTTAGTGTATTTTCTCTATAAGATGCTGAACAATTCTAATGAGATGAGAGCAGAACAGATCCCGATGCCCACAGATCATAATAGGATGCTCTTGGGTTGTGACAAGTGTACTTTCTGTCTTTTAAAAGGTGAGAACTGTGGAAGTTCCATTTTTTTCAGCTTAACATTAAATCTTGTACAGTATTTCCTCAACAATCCAATACTTCCAAAACTAGAAATTATTGTAAAAATATCCATGATAAGCAAAATATTAAAATATTTCAATAGAGGCAGGATCCCCGGAGTAAATTAGGGTGAGGTGAGAGGGGTGAAGCGTGCATGTATGGGATTAGGTCATGACTTCCCTGAAATTTTTGGTATTTCATTCATTGTGGATTTTTGGCATTCATTTTGATGTTTTATGTGTTGCATTAAAATATCACTTATTTTGTTTACCAAGTTTTTCATCACCCCCTTATATTGTGCAGCTTTGGAGAATACTTCACTGTATTTGCTCCAGTCCCCACCTTGCTGGGCGTTGACTATCAAGGTTACCCTCTTCAGCGAGGTAAATGGTGATGTAATCAAAGCCATGTTCCCTCTTCCTCCTTGAGCTCAAAGTCTGCTGCATCACATCACAAGAACTGCATGGAGCAGAGCTTTCAGACTACCCAATTCTTGGGGCTCTGGCCCAAGGTCCATGGCCCTCTCCTGGCATGGAGTAGGATGGAGGTATTCCCATCTGGGTTCTTGACAAGACGTGGTAGGTGGGTGCCAAGACCCACTGTGGATCTTGCTGCTTTCAAAAAACAACCTGGCTCTTGGGGAAAAAGAATATGAAAATGAATATATGTATGTTCACGTATAACTGAAAAATTGTGCTGTATGCCAGAAATTGACACAGCATTATAAACTGACTATAACTCAATAAAAAAAAAGACATATCAATGACAAAAAACAAAACAGAATAAAGAAACAAAACAACCTGGCAACCTGTTCTGGCTTTATCATACATTAATCCTGAAAAATACATCTTATACTTACTGGAAGCCTATCAGAGCACAGTGGGAGGACAGATAACGGACAGAGGCCCCGAGTGCTGCGCAGAAACCTGGAGGTGGGAGCAGACGACATGGGACATGGTGGAGTGCTGTCGTGGTGACCCGGCATGACTCTCCTACTCATTTCCTCAGCTGTTTAAAGGGTGAGATGGGTCAGCAGTCAGCAAACTACAGCCCATGGGTCAAATCCCGTGTTCATATGTCCATGAGCTAAGACTGATATTTTATATAAATGTTTTAAACATCAAAGGAAGACTAATACTTCATAACACAGGGTGAAAAGTCTATGAAACTCCAATTCCGGTTTCCATCAATAAAGTTTTATTGGAACACAGGCACAGCCACTCATGTGTATAATGCCTGTGGCTGCTTCTACTCGATACAACAGTAGGATTGAGTCTTTGCAACGAGGAGTGGATCGCACACAAAGCCCCAAATACCTAACTGTCCGCCCTGTTGTAAGAAAAGGTTCGCTGGCCTCTGACTCAGATCATTCTGAGTCTTGTCTTAGCTGTACAAAGATAATAGTCCAAAGTTATTCGTTGGGGCTTGTGATGTTGACCCCATATTCCTCCATCTCCCCAGCTGACCCAGGCAACATTTTAGGGGTATCCTTTTCCTGTTTGTAAAAGAAAGAGGAGTCATTTTGATGTACTGAAAAAAAAAAAAAAAAAACTAAAACAAAACAGAGTTTCCATTATAAGAGACAATAGTTAATTATAACTTAATTGACTCCACTGATAGACCAATTGATTTGTTCCTCTCCTCCTTTCATGAGAAGGCCAATACAGCTGGTAAGAATACACAGGCAACACACATACAATTCAAGTGGCAAGATAATGGTTACATATATTCCCGTGTGTGTGTTTATGTTCATGCATTCAAGTGGGAAACTCCCTGGCAGTTTGTAAATGAATTAATAATTCAGCCTACACATATGCATTAAGTATTTAATATGCGTAAAGCACTGCTCTATGTCCTGTACACATACAAGAAAAGCAGAAGACAATCTCTGTCCTCAAGGAGCTTACTGTCCAGATGGATAATAGGCTTAAATGCAAAACAACCAGGGGTCAACCAAAAGGTCCTGCGGCGCCAGGGAGAGAACATTTGACTGGGCTGGGAGGATCTGGATTCCAGTACGTGATCCATCAACACACAGCACCGAGGTGACAAGCGGGCCATTCGCCCTCTCTGGGCCTCAGCAGGGGATGACAGTGTGTGAATAGATGGCACCTAATGCACTGCCAAGAGCAGGACAGAGAAGTGCCCCTCCCCTACATCGTCTACAGAGCATCTGATAAACCAGTGTCGTGGGTGCTGTGTTCCACACCACGACCACAGAGACCAGCCCCGGGGAGTGAATGTCTCATAAGGGAAAGCATGACGCAGAAGGGTAATCAGAGCCCCGTGCACACAGAGCGAGTGCGCTGACAGAGGAAGGCACGGGGACTGCGGACTCCCAGAGAAGGGACGGCTGGACAGGCAGTTAGGAGAGCTTTCTGCATGAGGCTATGCCTGAGGTCCAAACAAAAGTTTAAAATGAGGTGGTTTGGACAATCAGGGGGAGAAGGAGGTTTCTCTTGCAGAGGGCAGTGATTTGAACAGAAGCAGGGAGACAGTGACAGCAACAAATAACAAAATTATGTAAACCTAAGCCTATGTAGGGAAGTGCTCATTCATTCCTTCACGCGGTTTACACGTTTCTCAGTGTGCCAGGCCTGGTCCTAGGCTCTGCGGACTCTTGCATAGGACAAGACAAATTCCTTGACCCCTGGGAGCTCACATTCCAGTAAAGATGACAGGCAGTGAGCCAGCAGATAGTGTGATTGCAGATAAAGATAACAGTTTCAGAGGGAAATAAAACGAGGGATGCGAGTGGAGTGTGGTCTGCTGTCTTAGAGACGTGGTCAGGAGGAGCCTGTCTGGGGAGGGGAGACTGTACAATAGCTAGAAATTCGTAATTACAGATCAAAACAAGCAACAGCTCCTGGGGTATGCAGGGAGCGGTCAGGAGTGGTCAGCCGGGCAGATGACGGGGGGCGGAGTTGGCTGGATGACCATCCATGGATGTTGGTGCAGTAACAGTCAGTTTTTAATGTTGGAAGCTTCGCTGGGGTGTCCATGAGGAGCATGGAGAAAGGAGACCAGGAAGGCTGAGCTGAGCCCTGATCCAGGGTGGGGAGCAGGTTAGACATGGGATAACATGGTGCCCTGGGGTGAAGGAGGTCGGGGACCCCAGGAGGTACGTAGGAAAGAGTGAGGGATTTGGCCCCCACAAAGAGCTTGTGCTATAGCAAGAGCAAAGTACCGCACTCTGAGGGCCTGGGTGCTGCCCTCCCTCCCAGTAAAGGGTGTGGGCACCTGCCCTCTTGGCAGGCTGAGGAGGGTACTTACACCGAATCCTGTGGGGTCCAGCTTCGCTTCTGGAACCACCTGGCCAGTGCCTGCTCTGACTCACAAAGGTCAAAAGCACCAGAGACATGGTGAGTGGGGAGAGGGGGGGAAAGGGGCTCCCTTCACAAAGAGGGTGCATGTATTTGAAGCCGCCCCTGAGGATGCCAGTGGGAGAAGGAGGAGCTCGGTCTTTTTTTTCCACAACTGGAGCTACAAGCAGCCCGGTAACTTCAAGATTTCAACCGACTTCCATCAGTAGGTCCTTTGCTAAGAACCTTCCATGTCCATCATGAGCTTCTTTGTCTGACGCATCCTTGCTCCCAGCCTGAGCATCTTAACTGGGCGCCGTGGTCTAGTTGGAAGTGTGGGGATGGCCCTGAGAAGGTGAAGGTGGGAGGCTGGCGGCCACCAGGGACTTCGAAAGGCAGGCAGAGCTCTTTAGAGGTTTGCCTACTAAGTAAATACCATTTCAAAAGGTATCCTTGAGCACCTACTAAATATGATGGTCCATAAATCACTATTGGGTTGATCCATTGACTGACTGCCAGGTCAACAGGTTTATAATCTACTTTTACACCATCGCTTACTGATCTGCTTTTCCAAATTGTGTAGGTTTTCTATCAATTAGCAACAGAGCTTACCATTTTTCTAAGCCCTCCCGAGAGAGCATCATCTCAGATTGTCTGACGTCCAACTCTTACCAAAACTCATACTTGGAGCAATGATAAAGAAAACTATATGAAGCACACGTGTTATTTATCCACTCACGGAAGTTGATTATGTTAGGGCTTTTATCAGGTTAGACCCCTGGAAAGCTATGGACTTGGACCACCTTACCTAGTCCCTTGCCAAATCACCTCCACTGAGCTGGGTTTTGTTACATCTTTGTGTTTTATTGAGAGTCCTTGTGGAAAAGAGTCGTGTGAAATTCTGTACGTGTTTATTCTAAAAGTTAGTGTTTTGGACTTTGTGCAGGAACCTAACTATTTCTGCCCAGAGGATTTGATGCGTGCCTTCTTTACTTAAAAACAAAACAAAACAAAACAAAACAAAACAAAACAAATATACATTTTTTTTGCTTTTAAATTGGAAAATGCCTTATTTAAAATCTCTTGGAACCACAGGGCTCCCAGAAGAGCACATACAGCTGAAAACTCTGTGTGGGAAGCCCAGCCCTTAGCCTCTCTTTTGCTTGTGTTTTGCTAAGTGTGTCTTTTTCTAAGTACATTTACCGTCGACTGTATTTCCTCCTTGCCTTGGCTGTCGGGAAGCTCGGGAGCAAACTGGCACTCAGGTGGAGTAATTTCAAACGCCCTGGTGGTACGCGGATCTGACGTCCCCTCCTTCTCACGGTACTGAATTTCCATTCCTGGCCATTCCTTGTCCCACTTACGGCATGGGACTCCTTCCGACTTCTTCCCCAGTGACTGTCCAAAGAAGCAGGCTGTGTTTAAATGGAAATAAAGACAATATTGTCTTGTTTTCTTTGTGTTTTTTTTGTTCATATGTGTATAATAATACAATCGTGGAAGCTCGACTCTAAACTCTAGAGAGGAGGGGCAAGATTTTTTTTTTTTTCTCCCTGCAATTTCTCAAACAATGGTGAGCTCACAGAAGCAGCTTATGAATGTTATCAATTACTGAGCGTTAATCAGACGTCCGCTGTGTGTGTCACGCTTTGGCTATACTTTCACTGGGCACAGCATCCCTGTTCCATCATGCTATGTCCTTTGCCCTCATCCCACAGGTGGAGACCATCCCCTGGTGGAGTCCATCCTTCCTTCCTCTCTGCTTAGGCACAGATAACGACTGACGCTCTTAGGAGGCAGAGGGACCTTGCCCGTTTCACTTGGCGGCTCTTGTGCGTTGGTTTAGTGTTTGGCACAGAGTAGATGCTCAATGAATTTTTGTTGAATATTTGGTTCCGTCTGCAGGTAAAGATAGTATGATCCTGCCACCTTCTACCTGTGTTAGAGAGGATCCATTTTTTATCCTAAAGTTTATTTAGGGCTTTTCATCCTTTGATTAAAAGGGATAATGCAAATTAATTTCCCAGGATAATCATAGTCATCACTGTATATCTGACTTTTTCCCTGGATCTTCCCAGACGCCGCCCGTGCTTGTGTCCTGCTGATGTTATTAATGCAGTGCCCGGGGTGGGGGTCGGGGGCAGGACTGCAGACAGCGCTCTGGCTGCTACACCACCAGTCTGGGGAGTTATAAAGGCTTGCTCTGGGAGTGCCAGCCAGCTTCCTGGTAAATCCCTCTGGTGCGGTTTTAAAGTCTGTAACGGGAGGGTCTAGACACCCTGGAATTCTGCTGCTCTGCATTCATTCAGCATTCCCTGCTCTCAATCCCAGCCTCAGGACTGGCCTGGAGCAAACACAGGACAGAGCTGGGTCACCGAGGCGACCGAGCCCCTCCCAGGAAGAGGGCTCCATGTTAGACGGCGCTGTCTAGACTGCTCTACGTCTGCGATTCTCCTGGGACCGTTTTTCCATACAAGCAGCTCGGTGAAATTAATGCCTTGTTCCAAGATTTCATAGTTGTGTTGGGAAGAGCTGGGATTCAAACCCATTACCTGCTCAGTTCCAAAGCCCACAGTCTTCCTCCCTCACCCTGAGAGGGTCGCGGGTTTTCTCCCACGGTCCCCTCCCCCTCCCCCTCTGCCCAGCTCCGTCCTGTCCTTACACTACTGCGTCTATTTAGTGCTTCCCACCGGGCGGAAGGGAAGCCTCTGTCTGCCCTCCCTCCACCGGCCCCTCCCTGCCATCCCATCATTCCATCCTGGCCACTGGAATGAAGCGCAGACGGTGAGGGTGGATTCTTCCACGAGGCTCGACATTGTCTCAATGCTCAGATGGCAGGGGACAGAATTAAAGCAAACACCACTCTTGCCCTAGGGTTGTATGATCTGTTCGCCCGAGCCGTATGAAATTGCCAACATCTGATTATTTTCGACAATTCCATAGATTCAACCTACCAGTGAAACAACAGGAGGAGGGTAACCACTTAGAGGGGACATACTGTAACTGAGGCCCGTGTCAGCTGATTTAGACTCACCAGGCAGTTTGCACTTCACCACAGCCCGCGAACGTCCTGCTAAAGGCCCAAGATCCAGAGAAGCCCGGTGCTCGCCCAAGGTCACACGCCCAGGAAGCGTCAGAGCCATGATTCTCGTCGGTTTCCTTGACTCTGAACCCTGAGTCCACTTCACGGTGGGAGCAGGGCTGGGCTCTGTCTTTAGAAAGATGAAGGTTCGGCGGGGAGGCTCATGGGTGCTGGTGGTCGCAGGCCCTAGAAGTCCGTGTTTTCTGGTATCAGTGGATACTCATAATCAAAGGTGAGTATCAAAATATCCTGAAGTCAGTGAGGCTTGGGAACAGATCAGTCAGAGCTGACACCAACCAACCAGAATGGCTGCTGGCTGGAAACCACCAGAAAGGCCTCACAGGGGCTGTGCGGCTCTGCTGGTAACAGGGGAAGTCGTTGTCGCTGTTCTGGTCTTCTGTTTGTCATTGTTTGCCGGGCACTCCATAGTTTGGACTATCGTGCAGCTAAACTTCACTCTGTCCCGGCTCCACCCGCAGGGCTGTGCGAAGCCTGCTGCCTCACTCCCTGAAGCTGGGCTTGGCCGCGACCCGGCCTGGCCGTGGACTGCCAGCAGACGTGATGCAATCAGACGCCTTAGCTGTGTTTCCTCTTCTCCAGATCTGTGTCCTCACATGCCTGGGGTGGCCACCCAGAACCGAGACCCCTTGAGTGGATGTGACTCCAGTCTACAGCCTAGACCCACACGCAGCCAGCACTCGGCCTGGCGCCCAGCCTTGCTGCTGAACCCAGCGTAGCTCAGCAGAACCCGAGTGAGCCCGAGACCGGGGACCACGAGAATGAACACGCAGGGTTGCAAGCACGGGGCTGAGATGGCCCGTTCGGCAGCGCTGCTGTTGCAATTGCTGACTAAGGCGGGATTGCGAAGCCGAGTGTGGCCTTGGGAACGGCACGGTCCTTTGTCTGAACGCGGATTGTGCCGCTTCTTGGCAGTGTGAGCTTGGATCCCGTAACTATAGACTCCCCATTGAGAAAATGGTCATGTTTCTTTCTTTCCTGTAGGACTTTTGCTTTAAGCGAGAGTTTCAAGCAAGGCGGCCGTGACTGTGAGTTAGTGCATAATGGTGTCAACGATGACGGCAAAATTGTCTAACAGTGAGATGATCGTGGATTACACAGTCCCTTCCCTGGAACGGAGCGCTCTTATTTCCTCTGGAAAACACTGTTACACACTGTTACACTTCCTGTTTGCCTCCCTGACTCCAGCGAGCGCTGGTGGTAAAGGGTAAGAGACACACGCAGAGGCGCACAGGGGGCAAAGCGCTAAGCCAGCATGTTGGACAAGGGTGCCTGGGTGGTATTAATAAATCATAATAGCAAACAATAAATAACGCCATCACCACCACCACAACTGCTCTCAGTTTTTGAGTGCCTCCTTGGGCCAGGCCCTGTGCAGGCATTACCTCACACGTTCTTTTCACAGGCACACTCTGGGAGAAACATTGTTTATTCCCCATTTTTCAAACTTGGAAATTAAGGCTCAGAGAGGTCAGTTGATTTGCACAAGGCCACACAGCTTAGTCGGTGGTGGGGGTAGAGTAGAATTCCAGCTTGACTCCATCTCCTTCTGATGACAGATGAAATGCTTGTCTTTTGGACTGAATGTTCGTGTCTTCCAGAATTCATACATTGAAGCCCTAGCCTTCAGTTAGCTGTGATATTGGATGGAGCCTCTAAGGTAGTGATTAAGGGTTAAGTAAGGCCATAAGGGTGGAGCCCAGATCCTATAGGATTAGAATCCTTTAAGAAGAGACTCCAGAGACCTTGCTAGCTGCCTCTCTCTCTCTCTTTCTCTCTGCCTTTCATGCACCCAAGAAGGGCCATAGTGAGACTGTGACCGTCTACAAGCCAGGAAGACAGCTCTCACCAGAAACCAAATTGGCCAGAACCCCGATCTTAGAATTGTAGGCTCCAGAAATGTCAGAGTATACATTTCTGTTGTTCAGCCACTCAGTTTGTGATGCTCCGTTACAGCAGCCTGAGCCCTGGCGGGCGCGTCCATCCACACTGCCCACCCCCACCCCACGCAGGGCACAGGAAGGGTCAGGGTGTCAAGGCGCCCATTGCTTCCACGCACGGGGAGGAACACCATGCGGGGGGCAGCCAGCGACACCTCAGGACACAGAGCGGACTTCAGCCTGATGCCTTTGGCCCCAGGAAGGGCATTATCCAGATTATGCATTGTTTTGCTCTTGTGGAAATTAGCTGCTGCTTCTTGTATAAATAAGCAATAATGAGCAGCGATATTCTCCCACCAGATTCTGAGGGGGACCTTGGAGATACCTGGGGCTCAGCCTGGGTCCCATGCCGCGCTGCCTGCTACGGCTGTGGCAGGGGCCACCTCTCCCCCTGTTTCCTGGTGAGTCACTCCTCGCTCATGGTTCTGCTTTCATTACCTGTGCGTGTGTGCGTGTGCACGCTTGTGTGTGGCTTGTGTCCCTTCTTTCCTAATTAAAGGGAACTTCCTGTAGCTGGTGGAGGGTGGGGGCAAGGATGCAAGGTATCGGAGACATGCACGGAGTGGCAGGAAGAATGAGATGTCCCGGCCGGTGCCCCCAGGCGGCCCTCAGGCTTGCGTCTGCGGGAGGGCACACGTTGGGCCTGGAATTATCTCCAGCCCACGTGGCTGCGCCTCGTCCTTCCAGTTTGTCTGGCTGTCCTGTTTGCAGAAAAAGATACAAAGGAAATGTTGCCACGGTAAAATATGATCTATATTCAAGCCCTGGGCTGGGTGGTGGGGGGAGTGGAAACAAAACCAGAAGAGGGCAAGAACAAAGACCGAGTGCTGCTGAAACGGCCCCAGCGCCAGGTAGACTTAGTGATGCGCTGGCCGCAGCAGCGCGCTTCTGTGCCGGACACCTCACTGCAGCCACGCGCTGGACGCTTCACGCTCTCAGACGGGACAACCAGAGAAACTTCTCTCCTGGCATTTCAAGTGTTTCGTTTCCTTCTTAGCATGTCTTTAAACTTAAGGGCTCGCATGCCCATGCGGGGGCCCGGGTCAAACCCTGCGCACCTTCAGCTCACAGCATGTTAATCCGACGAGAGCTGGTTGTCTGAGAAGCACTGGCCATCCTGGTCACAAAGCAGAGCAGGGACGGGGCGAGGATGGAGAACCCTAAGGAGCCCCAACCATGGCTGTTGCTGTGGCTCGTCAGCCGAGCCTCTGAAAGTCACGTGTGCTGCCATGCGTTTTGCCAGTGATAACACAGATCAGGGGCTGGGGGCTGACTGTATTCCCAGCCACAAGTGTATGACGTCATTTAGCCCCCTGGGGACAACTGCTAAGGTCAGAACCGTTTAGGTTCTCAGATAAGGAAACCAAAGTGAAGGGTTTTGAAATTATGCGCCCAAAGCCGTATGGCAGAGCTGGCATCGGAGCCCAGGACCGGGGGACTGGAGATGTGACCGTCTCATCCTTCCCCCGCTGCAGACTCCCTCAGAGCTGAGTGTCGGGAGGAGGACGGTCCTGAGTGAAACAAGCTGGGTGTGTTTCTTGTGGCGGGAAGTCATTATATCCACAGTGACGGATACCCACAGACAGAACAGAAAACGATGTGAAGTGACAAAAAATATCATAGCAACGCTGAGTGTCAAAGTGACTGCTTTTTAGGGCAGAGGCACCACCCTTCCCGCCCGCCCCAGCCCTGCGGGGAGGCAGGGCTATCACCGAGGAAAGGAGGTGGGGGCGGCTTTAACAACTCCCAAAGCACTCCCCCTGCGACTTCCGGGCTGCGGGAGGCTGAGCGGATGCCAAGAATGCCCTCTTCTGGCGATGCTCTCGAAGCCCAAAGTGACAGCAAGGCGGCCGGAGGCCGGTGCTTCTCCAGCTCCGGGGCAGATCCTCTCTCCTGGACACAGTTTTACTCAAGCAAATCGCACTGCCCTCTCTTTTCCTCTTCAGCCCCCCAAACAAGCCATAGGTAAATTATTTTAATAACGTAAGGTATACTATTGCAGAGGGTTGGCTTCCTTTTTTTTTTAAACCCCGACTAATACTCTCTATGGCATCTGTGTATTTATGATAGCTCAAAGACATGGGTGTGTGGATCTAATTAAAAACGTGAAAGGGTTTAGCAGCCTGCAACTCTCTGGTTGCCAAATCTTGGCAGCCACGTTGAAACGGGGCCAAGTGTTTAGTGCGGAGCTGAGCTGCTGCCAGCCCGAGCGCTGCATTGTGGGACCAGGGGGCCTGGAGAGGCTGCATTAAAGCGAGCTTGCACAGGGCCCGGCGGCGAGCAGGACCCGGCATCCAGCCGCTCCAGAGGAAACCAGCCACGGAGGAAGCCAGCTCGGTCTTGCTCTCTGCCTGGACCCGAAGGCCAGCTCATCCCCAACACCAGGCAGGATGCGTCAGGTCACCTTGGGGACCGGGCGGGGCTGCAAAGCGCTAGGTGGGAAACGGTCCCAACAGCTTTTGCTCTAATTTGGGTGAAATGAGGCCTCTTCAGAGGAGAAGCAGTTCTCAACTTTCTCCCGGCAGCTGGGCTCTGAGCTGACAGCCGTCTGTCTCCTGGTGCCTCCGTTGGGTTCCAGGAGTCTGCACTGTAAGTCTGAGCTCTTCTTCACATCTGGTCAACTGTTCCGTGTTTTTCCTCGAAGAAGTGGAGTCCAGCGTTGGGTTTCAACAGCCCTGTTGTGCACACCCATCACTTGGGGAATCTGGTGAAAACGCAGGTTTCCGATCCAACAGAGAAAGGGGAGAACGCGTTTGCCAAGATCGGAACTTCCTGGAACCGCTAAGGGGCCCAGTCATAAATTCAGACTCCAAGTTTCATGCATTCAAGGTTGGTGGGTTCTGGAAAAGTCCACCCTGGTGATTCAGAGTCAGAAACAGTGCTGCGGATGGGGGGAGGGAGCAATTCAAAGAGTTCAACATCCTCCGAGGCCGGTCAACAAGATAAGTGAGACTAAAACACATCAAAGGTGCGGGTGACTTTTCGTTTCCTCAAAATGTGTCAGTTACACACAAATTAAAGAAGAAAAGCGATCTTATTTTCTTTGTACAGAAACACGTCCCTGCAGAGAGTGAAAATTCAGTTCTAAAAAGACCTGATAAGATATTTGGTGGGGGGACGCTATATGTTTTGGGGGCTAGGACGGGGGGGTGGATTTTTGCCTTTTAACTTTGTAACTTGTCAATTGTTGATTTTTCATGATACTGTATGATGATGTATTTCTTTTGTAACTAAAAAAAGGAAGGTAAAGCAAGGCTACACCATATACGGAAGCTTGTAATGACCCGTCTCCAGCACAGGCCACCAGGCCAGCAGGAGAGAGATCAGTCTGAAGTCACTCAAACTGGACAGGACTGGAATCTGGGCTCTGGCACGAAGCTGGAGAAGGTTCAGCTGACATCTCTGGCCTCTTCAGCTCCACCTGCAGGGTGAGGTAACCACCTTCAATGCAGGAGTTGCTGTGGGCGCTGGAGACACACACAGGACGGGGCTGAGACCCAGGGGGCCCTGACCGGCGTCTTACAAACCCAGAGCTCCTCCCCACTGGGGCCAGAGCATTACCCTGGGTAGAATTTCATCCCAACAGACGACTTCTCAGCACAACTTTATTCTAAAACCTCAGGACGGGAGCTAATCACTTGGGAAGTCACCAAGCCCCCTTTCCTGGTGTCAGAGGAATCTGACAAAAAAAAAAAAAAAAAAATGAGGCTCTGGGGAACCACAGAGAATTTTCTCGTTTTTCACCAATGGTAAATGTATACGTATGGCAGGTTTAAAATGACATGCCAGGTACACCAAAATCATCATAATTTAGCACATTTATCTGAAACAACAAAATGCATGAAGTCAGTCCTATGGAGGGAGATGTGGTCCTGGGGTCCCTGGACAATTAGGGGCTGGTATTTTCCTAATGTCCTGAGTTGGCATCCGCATCAGTCTCTTTGTGGATGGATGATTCAGAGCTCGCTGTTTCTATCACAGAGAGAGAGGCCATTTGTTACTCAGCATTCTAGGATTTTTCTTTCTTTCTTTTTTTTTTTTTTTTTAGGAAAATTACACACCAAGAGACTTTATAAAATCTCATTCCTAACACGTGGGCAGGTGATTGTCTAAATCACTGAGGGAAGATGTTCAAGGTAAACATCTAATTAATCAAAGAAAGCCTCTCTCTCTCCACCCCAACCCTGAAAAGGCCCTGCAATTTAGAAACACACACACAAAAACACACTTTTAAAACTACTTCCAGGCAATTGAATCCTCTAGCCAACCACCTCTGTTAATAAAAGTTTACAAACCTGAAACTCCACTACCCTTCCTTCAGTGTCTGCGTGACCACAACCCCTCCACTCTTCCAAGCAACATTTGCTCCAGCTTAATATTCTGGTGCTTTCGGGAACAACATTTAAAAATAAGCCACGTTGGCACATTGTCAAAGTCTTGTCTAAATTCCTTCATGACAACCACCCTAAGTGAGATTCTGAAAGCCGAAAGAGTTGGGGGCAGGGGGAGAAAAGGAGTCCCCGTTTAAGGAGTTCTAATTTCAGACAATGTCAAAGGAGAATGTGTTTATTTATCCTTCCTCCCCCTTCTCTGATTCCCTCACTTACATTTGGGGCATCTTCATCCCACCCCGGGACTCCTACTGTCTGCATCTCTTTTGTCCTCTCCACCGGGCCTGGGCAACTTGGGTTGGTAGCAAAGAAGCTCTTAAATCCTAGGGCACTTTTTGGCCCATGGCCTGAGCTAGTCACTAGAGAAAGAAGTTCTGGGCAGTGAAGGGGCCCCAGGCAGGTGTTAAAATGTTGTTCCTGGTCCTCTGTAGTAATCGCTGCAAAACAATCCTGTCTGCTCCATTCCTATCAACAGCCTGATCTCCGTGGTCTGTTGCTAAGAGACCAACCTGTTGTTTACAAGATCCTCAGTGGCGTAGACTTCCATAATTTATAACTTATTATCTTAGTGTCAAAACTTGTGTTGGTTTTTATTTTATTTCGCCACAGATCCAATAATTGTTAGTTCCAACAAAGGTCAGACATCCGCCGGTGTGCTGCTGTTGCTCCGACAGCGTCCCTGGCTGTCCCTAAGTTTAGGTGCCGTGGAAGAAAATGCTATTATAAACTGAAGATGAATATCATTTTTTGTCCATTAACTTCACACATTATATGACTGCTCGGGTCAATGGATTCCCTCCAGATTTGCTCACTATTGAAAACGTGTTTCTGTCCAACCAAGAAGGAAATTAATTGAAATGATTTCAATTATCACAAGAAAGGAGGAGACTCTTCTTGCTGTACACTTCAGCACTTAACTCGCCCATCCTGTCCCCGCAAAGTTCACGGCCACGGACACTTAACCAGCACTAGAAATTACTCTCCAGCGTTGCTGGGTGTTTGGGGTACACAAAACCACCTTTGGAGAGTGTTCTCGACTCACAGCAAGTCAATCAATTCAGGAAGGAAGCGATGCCACAGAAGAAAGGAGAGTCATTTAAGTAAAGCCAGCTCAGTCGCAACACCTCTGCTTCAAGAAAAAGAAGAGAAACCCTACCAGTGTTACAATCACGGTCACTGCTAACGCTGATTGTGCCAAACACAATGCTTAGCCTGGACTAACTTATGTAGAGCGCCTGACAAACCCATGAGGAAAATTCTAGTATTTGTCCCTCTTTAGAGACAACAAAATCAGGGCTTTATGATCTAAAATAAAGGGCAGGCATGAACCCAGGCTGAGTGACCCTAGAGTCATTATTCTCATAGAAATTTAACAAAAAGTCAGGCCGGGCTTTGTAGCTTATTGTCTATGAAGAGTCCACAGACATTTGATGGAGCAGGGAAATTAACGCAGCTCCCAAGGTTGTATCGCAGCGTTATCTTTCTCTGCACAGGCCTTGGAGTCTCTCTAGAAACCACAGAGCATGAGAAGTTTCTAGGAAGGGCATTTCATTTTCCCCAGCGGAGGACCTGGCAGATTCTAATGGCATTTTACTGGGAATTAGATTTGTTGTTTTCCAGAAAGCAATCATGGCAATGCTCCAGACTGGCATTTTCCACAGCGTAACTTCTACCCTCTTCCCAGCGGAGTTGTGCCCAGGACACCACACCAAGCAACGCTCTCCTGGACCCCCTCCGGCTGGGGTTGGCAGCCTCTTCTTGACTGTTGTGGTGAAAAGAGATAAATAAACAAGTTGGAAACCACTGACCATCAAAGAAGCCTTCAGCCTCTTGATGACTTAACCATTTCTCCAGACAGATCTGAGGCCTATTTGCTTTTTCCACTCAAGCAGATACATAATCCCTTTCAAAAGGGTGGACTCGTAGACTGGAACCCACAGATCTACCCCAAACAACAGAGGAGGGGGCACATATCCCTAATTTTTCCTTCTGAGAGCAGCGCCTTCCCGAGGGCATGGTGAAGTCCTCGCCATCCTGCCAGCTGCGTGTTGGGTGTGCACATCGCTTAGGACCAAGGATCAGAAGTTGTGGCTTCAATTCCCTGACTACCACTTAGCAAGCCCTCCCAACAGAGGGGGGTCTTTTAAACTCTTGGATTCCCAGCGTCTACTTTGGCAAAAACAAGCATGATACTATGACCTTCCTCAAAAGGAAGAGACGATTAAAATTAAACAACGGAGGCAACACAAAATCAGAGGGAGGAGACTATACAAGAGTGATTAACATCTTTGCTGAAAGCCCAGAGCCCAGTAGAATGCCCCACGAACAGCAGCCTCTCGCTGCTGCCCGTGCAGCTGTGAGCACGGTGTCCGCTAGGCACTGGGGACCTGGAGGTGGAAGACTCCGCTTTCTCCTGTCACTCGTTCACCGGAGAGGAGCTCACGGAGGAGACCAGCGTGTAGATGAGCACTCAGAAGTACACGCTTCTCTGGAGACCCAGGTTGAGATGCGACCTTGGAGATGCATGCAGGCTTTAAGCCTCACTTTCGTTACCTGTAATGTACGGATCGAATGGCCTTGTCCTCTTGACAGGGAAGAGGAGGATGCCCCGTGCCATCTGTCACCCAGGAGGGGCCCAGCAAATATGGAGGGACGCGAGATGAGGAGTGTCTCTGGCCTCGTCCCAACTGCCACCTCTGCTCTGGCATTTGATGAGGGCTTCTGGAAGGATAAGTGCTTATCCACTGATAAAAATCAAAGGTAATTCGAGCACAGCCTCCCCAGCCCCCTGGGTGGGGTTTCCCTCAGTGTCGGCAGGACCGCCATGCACGTGCCAGTCCCCTCTGCCCCACGCCACAAACTTGTAGCCTCTCTTTTGGTCCATGGCAGTTCAGCAGCTAAGAAGTCAGGAAGCAGGAGGGTCAGCCAACTGCTCAGAATTCTCAATGCTAAGTGTGATCAAAGAATGAAGACTGCTAATGTCAAGAAGGGAAAAGCCTCTTGGGAACCAGAATGAGTTGGGCTAGAAATTCAACTCAGCCATTTTTAAACTCTGACCATGGGCGAGATGCTTAATGTTTCTGAGGGCAACTTCCGTGTCAACATTAACGTGGATTGATCACAGGGGTGATGTTCCTAAAACACAGCTGGTGTTCGGTACAAGGCAGTGCCCTCTCTTCCAAAGACCCTGAAACACCGTTGATGCAGCTGGAGGCTGGGCCATGGTCTGGATCTCTGACCCAGCTTGAGGGCAGCCAAATAAAAATTTATCACTAGGATGATCTGCTTAATTCTATTACCTAGTTTTGTTTTTTGGTTTTTGTTTTTGTTTGTTTGTGTTTAATTTTTTTTTATGGCAGTATCATCTAAATGGGTGGCAATTGTCAGAATATGTTCACTTTAGGTGAATTATTCCCCGTCAGCCTCTAAAACAGGCCCCCTCTTGTCTCCCTTGAAAAGCAGACTCCTCCACCCAGGTGCCCAAGACAAGCACCAGGACATCACTGTTAATTCCTCGCCCCAGGCAGCCCCACCCTGCATCCCCTGCATTCATATCTAAAGCTACTGAGTCTCTTTCCTAAATAAGAATCCTCTTCCTTCAGTTCTGGAGTCTCCCTGGCAGTTGTTAAACACATGGTTCTAAACCAGTAGGAGACAGTCCTTACCTTCTTGTAAAGCTCTGAGGGTCCCCACTTTTAGCAAGAGGAAAAAAAAAAAACAAAACTCAAGCTCCTTAGCACAGGCTCCTGCTCCACACCCCTGTATGTCTCATGTCCCCTCGGACCCCTGTATGTCCCATGTCCCCTCGGACACCCCCTCATCACAAGCCCTTTGGATGTGCAACGCGCAATTGCTTCTCATGCTTCAAACACGTAACGTCACGCTGGGCCAGACCGTCTGACCTCAGGCTCAGTCCCTCACGAAGGACATGACTTCTCCTTTTCCAGCAAATTTCTGTTCAGCCTCCAAGACACAGCCCAGTTGTTGCTTTCTCTCAGACGTCTTCCTGACTTCTGGCAGAGCCGCCTTTGTTTCGTTCATCTCTGCATCAGCCAAGGTCTGACCCACCAGAGAGCCTTAGCCCCTGCGCCGCTGGATCTTGGCTTCCTTCTTGAATCTCCAAGTGCTTCCCAGCCTCCTGCCTTCCCAGGACTGCCTTCCTCTACCAGCCACGAGGGGTCGATGCTCCTCAGGTCTGGGCATACGTCATGTAAAAATGTCATCTCCAGTCTTGCTTCTCCTTACGCCCAAGACCTTTCCTTTCACGGACGCCATGCCTGCCCTGAGGTTTGGTTCTTTCCCAGGGCCCTCAGCCTCAATAGCTGCAAACTGATTTCATTCCTCTCTCTCTACACACCCCTGGATCCTTATTTCATGTCAGTATTCTCTCACGAATGGTATCAGCGCATGCTCAGCGTCCAGAGGAGAAACCTAGACGTCTTCACGGAGGCCTCCCAGAAGGTCAGCCGGCCCGTCGGGTTAGGCCACAAGGTCCTCGGGTGCTGCCTTTATAGCAGTTTTCAAATGTGTTGCGCTTCTCAGTCCACCTCCATTCTCCTTCACTCTCTTAGCCCGGGCCACCACTATCTCTTTTCTGGACTTCTGCAGCAAACTCCTAACCCATCCCCCTGCCTCTAGTGTTTCACCCTTCCCATCCGTTCTCCATCTACTACCTGGAATGGTTGCTCTAAAATGCTGCCATTATCATGTCATATTTCTGTTTGAGGGTTTTCAATGCTTCCCCTGCTGGTTTGGGGTTAATATTCAGAAGCCTCTGCATGGTTCACAATGAGCTTGGCCTGGGTTATTAAAAAACAACAAAACAATTCTGGGTTTGTGTGTCTTGCACCTCTGGGCCGCGCAGCCATGTTGGACTCCTCTTAATTCTGCCCTGGGCTCTGCTCTCTCTGAGTCTCAGCCTTCTCATATGCCGTTCTCTTCCCAGCCGTCTTTAATTCCAAGTCAACCTCAAACATCAGTATGCAGTTTACCTCTTAGAAACTTCCTTCTCCCTTGTCCACCCCCAACTTCCCACTGCTGTGAATGAATGTGTGAAATAAATGGAAATATGTATTTCTGAACAAATTATTAATGGTCTCTCTCTCTCTCTCTTTTTTTTTTTTTTTTTTTTTTTTTTTTTTTGAGATCAGCTACAGAATTAGTTTGGCAGGACTTTGCCTCAAAAATGGTCTTCTTCGCCACCAATCTGTTCTCTCGTCTTCTCTTCGGATAGCCCTGCGTTTCCCCTTTCAGAAATGCACCTGTGCTCTCTATGAAGATCATGCCAATATTTCCTCCAAAGAGATACTCAATATTCCGTCGTGGCTCTAAGAATCTTAGGGCTCCTGTTTCTATTCCCAAAGCTCTGCTTGTAGAATTCACACATGATTGATTAACACAAATGGAGCTTTTTATTTGATGTCACACTGTCACAGTAAGCCAACGATGCACTCTTCCAGGAGACACTCCAAGCTATTCTTTAGCTGACCACACACGGTTCCTCCCTTCCAAATGCGTTTTTGGACAGTTTCTAAGACTAGATTTTGAACAGTCCCCCAACTCTGAGATCTTCCTAGGAAAACAACTTCCCTGTTTGGTTTGTTTGTTTTTTTTCTTAAAGAGGGTTTCTGGCAAGCAACCTGCATTTTAGCATCCTACATTTGTTCTGGCTTTTGCAATTCAAGACCCTTGTGCCAGAGAGAGCGAATCCTCTGGCCCTTTGATCCACAGGATCCTTCAATTATCTTTCTGGTCTCCTTCTGTCGTCATTTAGAGTAAGTGCACACAGTCGCTCTTTGTTATCTGTCCGTGAAAGGTAATGTCACTCTACTTTTAATTATTCTTGGATCCCTTGGCTGAATGCCTTCTAGTCTGCATGGATCCTTCTCAAACCACTCAGCTGAAACTTGCAAAACTTAATCCAGTGCAGTCTCCAGCGGATCACAGAGCCAGAAGAGATCCCCTTTGGCTCAAGAACTCACAGCCCTTCTCCCTCCCCCTGAAGGCACAATGACTCAGGACAGTGCTGTCACCTCCAGCTCAGCCAGTTCACCTCAAATCCCATTGTCCCCTCCAGCCGGTAAATTACTTTGAAACTTGAGTGCCAACTGCCAAACTTGAGTGCCAACTCGCCTCTTGAGTTTTCTTCCCACGCTTCCTCTTCACTTGAAAGCATCCTGTTCTAGGCAGTGATTTTGGTCTTCATGTTTGAACGTCTTTTGATTTAAAACTTACAGGAGGTTCTACCATCCTTGCTCCTTCCTGAACCGCTCTTTGCAACACCTTCAGCTTGACTTAAGAACAACACAACACCTTGCTACCCACTTTTACTTCTTAAAGGAGGAGAAAGGGTGGGAAATGCATCTGCACGCACCCTACCAAGACAACCCAGCTTTTTCATGCCTCACACAGGCCCCGTGGATGTCTGCCCTCCCTCACTGTGTTGGGTTTCCAGTTAATGTTTTAAAATAAATTGTGGCTGCTTTTAAAATACAATTTGACAAAACAAGAGCCAGCGTCTTACAGCAAAATGAGCATGAATTTGATGTTCAGTAGCTTGGGTCCGTTTCCTCTCCTGTGAGAGGTCACATTTATTGACCTCACCCTTGATCATTCCATGAGCCTCAGTGCCTTCATCTGTCAAATTGGCAGAAAATACACATCTAGCCTGTTGTGAAGGAAAAAGTGAAAATGATTCCAGAAGTTTTCTGTAAACTTAAAAGTGTTACATAAATAAATCAGATTAGCTTCTGAAATCTTGGAAGGGCCTAGCACCTGAGTAAGCTTTAGGACTTTTTATATGTTGATATAGAGGCAATTTCTAAAGAGTTTAAATCGTTAAACTAACAATGAAGAGAAAATTTGATTAAGAGAAAATGAGATTTCAAATATGTCGCAGTAAGATTTTGTGCTGTTTTGTTTTTCTTACAACAAGAAATCTAATATTTTTTAAACATTAGTTATTGGAAATCATACATTTATTTAGCTGGTGATTGTATGAGCAAAATCTGTTGGGGAAGTTAGAGGAATTCTACAGCAAGAATGCTGTTCCCCAAGAACCCACAGCAGAGATGAGGCTATCATCCCCACATCAGACAAGAGGCTCTAGATGGAAATCAGAATACAATTTGTTAGTATCCGGAAAATGCTGAGAGATGGAGAAGAGGGTGAGGTTTGGCACATCATGGGAGACTTCCTGGAGGAGGTGTGGCTCCATCTGGGTCATGAAGGGTCTAAAGAGGTCACCCTGAAAAGACAAAAGCATTCTTCTTTAAATTTAAATTTTATTTTAAATTAATTTTAAGTTTAAGACTTAAAGCGATCACTGTATCAGGACTTTTGGCTCCCTTCCTAAGAAACTCTCCCCTGCATCTTTGCTCTGCTAACTCCTTGGTACTTGCGCCCTTCTAGCCTTAGTTTGGGGCCATCTTCTCCACCATTCTTACCCCGTCTCCTCTCCTCCCCAGCCAGGTGCTCACCTGGAGTGGCCTGAGCTTGCCAGGCCAAAGCAACCTTTGCACTGTCCTGTGGCTGATGGCTGCATCCCACCCTACGACCTGCCTCTTTTCTTCTTCAACTTTATAGTAACCCCACCGTCTGGCATCCAGTTACTGGCCCTGTGCACCCCTCCCCACCGCCCCCCTCCTCCCATGCATGGAGGCCTCCACGGGGCTCTCAGGGGACCCCTTGCAGACAGCTTCTCTGGTCACAAAGGCAAGGTGGAGGGAGATGCCTGTGTTTCCTCTTTAGCTTCTTTACCCAGCGAGGTTCAGAAAGCTGCGGTAGGCTGAACTGGGAATTCCCTTGGTTCTAAAGCAAATATGGTCAGTTTAAATGGCCTATTTGTCCTGGCTAAGTGCCTGTCCCCTGGGGGAGCTGGCAATGCTCTTTTAGACTGGCTCACAACGCCAAGCCCCTGCGCCCCCCGGGTTCCCGGTGGCCGGATGGTGGGAGTCCATTAGCCACCTCACCCCCTGCCCTTTCTGGTCTCACCTGGACCCTTGTCGCCTGTGCCTGGGCCTCCCAGTCTCAAGACGCCCGTGGCTGCTTCTGTCTAAGCCCCAGTGAAAGGGAGGGAGGGTCAGGCAACTGCCCTTGTTCATCCAATGAGCCTTGTCTAAAAGAACGGAGAAAGGTTCAGCGTGCATACCTCAAAAAGAGAAAGAAAAAAATGAATAAACAATAGAGGAGGGTAAGGGAGTGGGGGGAGCAAGAGAAGCTTAATTATCAGACATTTCTGGCTTAAGGTCTTGGCTAAATATGTGACTGTAACGGATGGCGTGACATGTGAGAACCTGAGTTTCCTCAAGCTGGTGAAGAACGGGCCTCGGATCCCACACCTTGCGGCAACGCCGAGGATCCGAACCGATGGGGGTGAAGCCCCAGGCGAAGCACCCAAAACTGGTACCTCGCACAACAGTCGTCATTAGCATCCGAAGCAGCCCGGTAACTTGAGAAGTCGAAAGGCCCAGTGTTACCAGGTGCCCACGGCCGTACGAGGTGGGGGGCCGACTTTTCACGGTTGTTAGAAGCGGTGCCCCTGGCGTTTACTTCTGTGAATGGTCCGGAAATAAAAGGCCTGAGTGGACACTAAGACCCCTTTGTTAGTGTTAAATATACATCGTGTAGAGAAGAAGAAATCTTTTCAGACAGGATGAGCAAGATTGTTCGTAACAGCCACTCTTAGCAGCATTAAGCCATTTCCCTGTGTGATAAAGAAACAACAGGAGAGATGAAGCGGCTCCTGGTAGATTTTTATCCTGGAAGAGGAGCCATAAGCCCTCTCCTTCCGTATGTCAACGCCTCTTCAATTTCAAGGACTAACTGCAGCTCACAAGAACCGAACTTGCTTATCGATTCACCCAGACCTACACAGCATCTGATACCATATGATACCATCACAGTGAGATACAATGGGCTTCAAACCATACGAGTTTAGTCATTTAACATATAGAAATTAGGTAATTATAGCCAGAAGCATTCATTAAAATTTGAAAGTGGATGAATAAAAAGGGACACAACTATCCAGTTGTTAAAATTCTACAAATAAATTGTGAGAAGGGAAAATAAAAGACAAAGAAATTCCACACTCTTCATGTTACTCCTCCCATACTTTTTTTTTTTTTTCCTTGTGAGTCAGACGCTATGTATCTGGGGAATAGTTATTTCTTCCCTCTATGATCAAGGCAGGGCAGGCTGTGGGGGAGCCAAGTGTCCACCTGGGACAGGGTCATGGTCCCCAAAGCAGAAGGTGTGGTTCCATCACCTGCAATTTTCACCAGAAAATTAGCTTGAAACCTATAGATTCGACACTGTTTACTGGGGAAGAGGAAGGAAGAGGGGGGCTCATATTAAGATGAAAGAACAATGGAGGATTCTTTTAAAGGAAAAAGGACCACATCACAAGTGTATCTCCCAAATTGCCCTGTGACTTTCTCCAAGTCAGTGCTGCCTGGAGCCTAAGGAGGAGAGAGAGGATGGGGGCCAAGGCTGTTATTAGCAAATTCTTCAGTGAAACAGGAAAAGACGGGTTAATGGTTAGCTGTCTGTGTGGGGGTGGTGTGGGCGGATGGGCCGAGCAGGGAGGTGGAAGGATTTTAATATCAGTTGAAAAACAGGCCACATGAGCTCTCCTCAGACCAGCTGATTCCCCCTGCCTCCCACCCCCAGCAAATCCACCAGGGAAAGGGGATTTGGAAGCAAGATCTTATTACTAGTTTTGTTAAAAACCCACCTGTGAACACAGCAAAAGAAATAGTCCCTGGGATTTGGTGGGGGGTGGGGTAGGGGTTGACTGTGTGCTCAGGTGTAGAGGGTCCTTAACCTAATCAGCTGCTTGACTTTGGGGCTCCTGGTAAACTATAAGGACTTCTTCCAGGTTAAGTGAATACGGATGCAGCTGAAAACCCAGCCATAGGGCTACTGATGGCCACCATCACTCAGCTCACAAAATGCATGTGGGTCATTAGCAAGCAAGGCTGAATTTGGCAATGTATCTAAAGAGGCAAATAAACCCAGGGAGTTCACTGCTGCATCCTGACCGCAGAGTCATGCATCTATTAGGACTTTCTATACATTAAATTTGCTGATTCAAGGTTTTCTAAACTTGCTGATTTCAAGTTCCGAGGCTCTAGCTTCAGGTAAGGCTTGTGCGAGCGGTTCGGTCATGCCACCAAGGATCTGGTTCTTCTGGGTCTCTTCTTTCCATGTGCTTTGGTGTCAGTGTCGTCCTGAGATGCCACGGTTTCTGGGAAGCCCTAGCTCTCCCTTCCCCGGAGCTAAATGTCTGTCCTAGGTCTACCCCTCGCGCCTTCCCATATCTCCAACCAAAAAAAAAGGGAGGGTCTACTTCAGTAGGTCCCTCTGTTAGGCAGGCTCAAGGTGGGTCACAATGATCCTATCTCTTGAAAATCAGGCCCTTTCACAATCCCCTCCTCTTGAATGTGGACTGGACTTAGTGACCCAAGGATTGAGACATCATGTCCAAGATTAGGTTATGATAGATGGCGACTTTTCTCATCCTTACACACCTTCTGTGGCTCTTTTCCCTTGCTCGCTTTGAACAAGCAAGCTGCCATGATGTGCATGGTCCCATGGAGAAGCCTCTGTGACAAGGAACTGAGAATGGTCTCTGGACAACTACCATAGGGGAACCAAGGCCCCTAGTCTATCAGCCTGCAAGGATCTGAGTTTTTCCAACAACCCCGCGAGTGAGCCTGGGAGTGGCCCTTTCCCCAGCCAAGCCTTGACATGACTACAGGCCAAGCCAACACAAGGACAGCCTGTGAGCAACCCTGAAACAAAAGCCCCAGTGGAGGCACATTTGGATTCCTGACCTGCAGACTTGTGAGGTGTGTTTGTTGTTTTAAGCCAGTAAGTTTGAAAGTAATCATTATGAAGCAATAGATAACCAGTGTGCTCCCACAGAGGAGAAAGGATGCTTTTCTTCCCCAAAATTTCCAACTACCTCATCCTTGATTCTCATTGGTACTGAATGCTATATATTCATCTCCACATCAGTTGTCACATCCAGAGATAATCCTTTCTGAGACCAGGATTTGTCATCAAAGGAGCTGGCTTCCAGTATTACCACATTCTACTTACTAGCTGTGTACATGAGGCCAGTCACTTACCCACCCTGAACCTTGTCTGGGTCATCTATACAATTATAGAGTGAGTTGAATTGTGTCCTCCAAAGAGATTTGACCAACTCCCTGCCTCTGGTACCTGTGAATGTGACTTTATTTAGAAATCGGGTCTTTGCAGATGTAATTAAGTTAAGGCTCTCAAGATGGGATCATTCTGGATTTAGAGCGGGCCCTAAATCCAATGATGGGTGTTCTTGTAAGAGAAGAGAGATAGAAACGGAGCTGTGAGACACGCAGACACAGAAGAGACCCAGAGAGGAGAAGGACTTGAGGAGAGGACGGAGGCAGAGATTGTGGTGATGCAGCCAAGAAATGCTGAGGATCGTCAGCAGCTGCCAGAAGCTAGGAGAGAGGCATGGAAGGGGTTCTCCCTCTGAGCCTCCAGAAGGAAGCAACCCTGTCAGCACCCTAATTTCAGGACTTCTGACCTCCTAGACCATGAGATAATGAATTCCTCCTGCTTTAAGCCACCTCATTGGTGATATTTTCTATGGAAGCCCCAGGAAACTCATCTGAATGGTTAGAATGAGCTACAGGATTGAGAGACTGGATGCAGAGACCTATGTAAATATAGTGACCTAATGACCAGTGATCAGCCTGTTCCTTATGCCTCCCCGCATCCCTCTGCAATGTCATTGGCAGAGGCTGGTAGCGTTCATATCTGATGGACTGAGGCAAAATACCAAGTATGGAAGAAGTTCAAGTAGAAGTGAAAAGAGCACTGGATTGAGGTCACATGAGAAAGAGAGACAGAGAGACAATGTGCAATCTTCCAGTACATAGTAGGTTCACAATAAAAGCTTCTGATTTCAATAAGCCATACTTTTGGTCTTTATTATTGATTCCCATACTGCCTGGCTCCAGGCTGCCCCACCAACCCCAGCACTTCTGATGAAATATAATTCAAAAAATAGACATGAAAAAGTAAATTTGGTCATGTCCCTCTTTACCAACTATGCCAGAAAGAGTAACAGAGCAGGAAGTAATGATGAGGGTTTACATGAAATCCACAACTTCTCAGTGTGCTGTTGACAAAAAAAATGTGTCTGTTTCACATCTGTACTTAAATTCTTTTGAACATTCCCCACTGTCTTAAGGACAAAAATCCAGATTCCTGTGGTCTGGTCCACTTTCTCACTGGACTTACCCCCATCATTCCTCCCTTGTATTTTAGTTCCTACAACACAACGTTGCCTTGACGGAAGCAGGCTCTGCATTTTTACATTGTGTCTTGGTTCTCATTATCACCAACAACTGGAATGTTCCTTCTTCCTGATTAACTTTCTACTCCTGCTTGTCTTTTATCTGTTTTGTTTCATTTTCATCTCTTATTCCCTGTCCCCAGCCCCTGGCAACCTCTGATCTTTCTACTGTCTCTATAGTTTTGCCTTTTTTAGAACATCATATCATTGGAATCATAGAGTACTTAGCCTTTTCAGTTTGGCTTCCTTCAGCAAGTAATATGCATTTAAGGTTTCTCCATGTCTTTTCATGGCTTGATAGCTCATTTATTTTAATTGCTGAATAATATTCTGTTGTATGGATGTACCACAGTTTTATTTTATTCATTTACCTATTGAAGGACATCTTGCTTGCTTCTAACTTTTCGTAGTGATCTATAAAGCTGCTATAAACATTTGTGTGCAGGCTTTTATGTAGACATAAATTTTCTGCTTCCTGTCTTTTAAAACTCAGCTCACATGCCTGGGGGGAGCTCCAGGAAGCGCTACCTGATTCTCTCAGGCTGGGAACATGTCCCTCCACTGTGTCCCCAGGGCTCTCTGGCATCTCTCCTACCAAGGCACTTAAAAGACTGTAGTGGACTGCTTGCCTGCTGACCACCCCAATTAGACTGTGAACTTCAGAACTAGGGGATCCATTTAGCTCAGGTTCAAAAGCACCTACATAAATGGTCAAGATATATTTGTTGGCCTGAACTTGTAACTCCTGGAGTTCAATCCAGCATTTTCTTTCGAATACCATAGACTACTTAATCCTTGAATGGAGATGCCAAATAAAAAGCAAAGTCCAAGTGGTGTCTTCTGGGCCACAATCTAAGAGTGACACTGATTCTCGGTGAAGAAAGGTGGAGCCATGACACTTGATGGAGTCAGAAAGGTGGGTAGTGGAGAGACAAGAGCTAGTTTTCTGCCAGGAGTAAGTGCTGGGGTTAGTTGCCCAGAGAGCAAGTTAGCCCCTCAGGGTTCTGGGAAGGATAGAGGCACAGCAGAATAGATAAAGGAAAAATATAAAACATACTACAACATAAAATAAAAGACAGGCAAACCCTGCACAAATATTAGGGATGTAGCATAAATTTGACTCTGAGTTTCCTGACAGCCAGAGCAAAGAGGGAAATATGATGAATTACATCATGGTCAACAGATTAAAGAAGAAAAATATGCCCTTGAGAGACCTATCTATCCCCCTGTAATGGGTCTGACCATGTGTTTTTCCCCAGTGGGTCTTCATCAAGGGAACACTATGTCATGACACCATGTCAGTATTCTAACAGCAAGCAGTAAGCCACACGGTGTCCCTTCTTGCACCACTTCTTAATATAGGCAAATAGGAGTCCTCACAAAGCCCATCTTTGGAAGCATAAGCTGTATCTATGGAGACAAAACCGTAATATAAGCATGTCAGGCAACACAGACCCTCTATGCTGAGCCCGCAGCTCCCCGCTGCCATTAGCTTAGGTCCTATTGGAAGGAGTCAGAAACCCAGGGGCCATGTTGCAGCACTGTAACTGGCCAGCAGGGGGCGCGTGGGCAAGGCTGTCCGTTGATCGCCATTGGCCGAGGAGGTCAACCTATCCCAGTGCGATCTGCTTCTGGGGCTCTGGAATTAATCAGATGCACATGTTTTGGACTCACCTAACCAGGGGATGAAGTGAAGTTGATGGTTTCCACTTGTTGATTCATTTTATATGTAAAAATATGTGGTGGGGGGATGGTTGAGGGACAGCAAGAGAAGGTCCCAAGAGGACACTTTTCTAAGGAGGAAAAATACCAGCAGGAAAAGGAGAGGGTCGTAGCTGTGGGCTGCGCTCTGTGCAGTCGTGTGTTTATGTCTGTCCGTGTCTGCGTCTGAGTCTACGTCACTCTGCTAGCATCTGTCAGTCACTCTGTAGCTGTCGGTCTCTCCCTCTCTGTACCTATATTTTATAATTTAACACCAACCACGACAATCCTAGGTGGATTCTTTCTCTCCCAGATAAAGAGACCAAGCTCAGAGTGGTGAGGACCACACAGCCGAGTGGAAAGACCAAATTAAACTCAAAGCATTATGACCCCATAAAGTTGCCTAGCATTCTTTACCTGCTCCGCCACCTTCCTTGTGCCTTTAAAACACCTTTAATGAATACCAGCATGTGGTGTGCGTCCATTAGGCAAGAAGTTCTCAATCTCATTTTTTCATTAGACCGCTCAGTCTTTTTTGACATCTTTTACCTAATTGCCCCCATGAAATGTTAAGACCACAGATGTACTGTATATCTGTTTAGGCACCATCTGTATGCTTGTGCTTTAAACACAAGAGTGAAATTTTCCCATTTCCTCAAGAACAAATTTTAGCCTGTTTAGGGGAAATGTTACCTTTCCTTTGAAAATATGCTCAGCCACAACTACGTAACGAACGCCTGGTCACTTACAAATACTTAAAAGCTTTATAAACTTGAGACGGTAAATCTGTATCATTTAGTTTGTCTTATAGATAAATAAGAACCAGCGGGTCCAAGGAGGTGGGCCAAGCTCACAGAGGCAGGAAAGGCAGAAACAGTTGGATACTAAAGCTTCCTGACTCCCACTACAGCGTTCCCACCATGCTGGAGTGACCAATAAATGGATGGCATTTCAAAGTGCTCTGCATACTTCCCACAATGCCTCTCTGCACTTAATAAAGTAACAGTAATTTGGGAGAAACCAGGGGTCTGCAGTGGCAATGGGAAAGCAGCAAGGAGCCACCTGCACCCATCTCTTAGATGTGTCTTTTGAGAAGCAGGTTGTACTAGTTTCCTGTTGCTACTGTGAAAAATTATCATAAACTTAGTGGCTTCAAATAACACGTATGGATTCTCTTATAGTTTTGGAGGCCAGGAGTCCAAAACGGGTCTTACAGGGGTAACATCTAGGTGTCAGAAGGGCTGTGTGCCTTCCGGAGGCCCTGGAGGAGAATGTGTCCCTCGCTTTTTCCATCTTCTAGAGGCTGCACACATTCCTTGGCTTGTGGCTTCTTCCAGTAATTGAATCACTCTGACCTCTGTTTCCACCATAACGTCTCTGCTGACTCTGACCCTCCTCTCTCCTTCCCTAAGGATGCTGGGGATTACACTGAGCGCACCTGGGTAGCCCAGGATAATCTCCCCATCTCAAGATTCCTAACTTAATTGCATCTGTAAAGTCTTTTTTTTGCCATGGAGCTGACAGACTCACGGGTCTGGAAGACTGGGATTTGGAAATCTCTGGGGGTCATTCTTGTTCCCACCAGCTAGGTGAGTGCATGTGTACTTTGCCCAGATCATCCTGGTTTGCCTGCGACTGCGCGGGCTTTGAAACTGAAAGTTCTGCATCCTGGGAATCTCCTTAGTCCCAGGGGGACCAAGGGAGTTGGTCACCCTAAGATTCTGACAGGATCAGGTTAAAAAACCACACTTGCTGGAGTGGGTGGTAGCTTGCATCTTTCCCTCTGACACGGGCCCTTTTTAGCTCTCTCGTCTCGGCATTGTCAGCCTCTGTCTCACCTTCCCCGTCCAGAAATACCCAGCTATCGGTGGTACTTTGTGTCTCTGTGCTGTTGCTTTACCAACCCTCAACTTAGTGTTTCCTGCCCATCCTCTCCCTTCAAATGGCCAGCTTCTGCTCACGGAAAGACCACACAGTATACGTCCCAGCCATTGCCTTTATCGAGCACTTACCAAGCTCCTGTAGTGCTTATCAAGACGTAGCTACAAGTCAGCTTCCTAGGCTATGAGTTGTAGCTCTAATTCAAGTTCTAGGTCGTATTTATCTTTGTTGCCAGAGTGGATTGCAAGGGTCCCAGACATGTATCTGTGATCCAGGAAATGCCTGCTCATCTGAACCGAAGGGAATAATGAATACATGCCTGGCTGGATGGATGGCAAGAGAGATGGAGGGGTAATGAGTGGATGGGCGGACCTATGGATGGATGGCTAAGAATAATCAGTATATCCAGAGAGCGTCTCAGATCCTAACAGCATGTGGGCACAGAACAGTTAATGCTTAGCTGGTGCCGTCAGTGTATGTCAGCCCAGATGGGGGGAAAGGAAAAGCGAGGGATGTGAAGGGAAGCCAAGCAAAGGAACGCAGAGAAGAGAAAAGGAAAGAGAAGGCATTGGTGGGCATCACTCTGGACCCCATGCCCACAAAGAGATGTGGGTCCCCAGGGTGGGACTGCCGTGAAGTTCCAGAGGAAGACACGCGGAGCCCAAGCACAGACCACGCCACTGGCCCTTTCTAATGACCACTCCTCCAGCCCAGACCCACGCTGGGAGGAGAAGGTCACGCTTTAAGCTCAGCACCCCAGGGTGTTATTTGTCAGTCCCAGATCAAAAACCCACTTCTTTCTCTATACTGCTCGCATGTTGAGCAGGTGTCTTGCGTTTCAGGGGGACTATGAAGAACTGTGTGTTAACTGGAGCGTGCAACTCTAGAGCCCAGCCTCTATCCAAGTCGGAAAGATGGGGGAGTAGAGACCCATGAGATCAGTCATCGGGTGGGCTCCCCTGCCCTCCCCCGGAGCCGGCCTGGAGAACCACGTGTGGGATTTTGATCTTCTGCTTCCCCAGCTGAGACTGATCTCCTGACTCCTGAAGGCTCTTAAGTGAATACCCCGCCCTTTTGCTAGGAACCTTCTTTTTGTTACTGCCTCACCACTAGTGGAGAATTGTCAGCAAAATATAGAAGAATTAGCGTCCCTGGGACTGTTTGGCATTGCCAACTTCTGTCGCAGCCGCCTCCGCTGCACCTTAAATGGCCCGCTTCTCCTATTACACTTGGGAACCTCATCTGTATCTTGGCCAGATGTGAGTTCAAGGTCACCAAACATGGCGCCCCGGTTGTTTGTCAAGGTGCTAGTCTACTGAATGTCAACTTAGTGGGGCCAAGGCCAACGTTTTGGGCTTTGCCATAATTCATGGGATCTTCTGGTGTATCCCCAAATTCAGCCCTAATGAACTGCAAGAAACAACATTTCTTTGGGCAACACTCAGCTCCAACTCGGCCCCATCACAGCTACACGCTTTGGAAGGATGAGCCTCAGTTTCTCCCCTGGTGCAGCGGGGTTAGGTTTAGACCAGGTAGCCACTCAGGGCATTTCCAGCCCTGTCATTCTAACATCCTGGCATGCCTGGCTTTGTTTAGGATTGCTATAAATTGGTGAGCACCCCAGCCTTTTCCTCGTCTGATAGATAATGTCAGGAAATACAGTTCTTACACATCTGCAGTTAAGCACGGATGTAAATTGTCTGCCTGAATCCTGGCTTTGGTTATTCTGTGGATCAAACCATGCCCCCTGTCCACACGGTAATGATCAGTTATGGCGGCCATATGTCCTGGCTTTCCTTGGACAGCCTCGATTTCAAATATTCTGTCCCATCGACAGACCTAGTGTCAGATCATCTATCCCAATCTTGATTCAGAAAATATGGCCACCACATGGCAGATACAGCTCCACCACTGTGGCATACAAGGCTTGTCTGCATCCTCCCATAAAGGCTTTTGTAGGCTGCTTTTTTTTTTTTTTTCTTTTTTTTTTTTTTTTGAGGTTGTTTCTCAGGGCGCCCACTCTGGTTGCTGTATCACCTTCTTTCAAATACTTTCATGCTTGGGTCCCATGTTGGACATGGGCCCTCTAAAGGCAGGGACCACATTTCTTTCATGTCTCTATTCCTAGCACCAGTTCTGAATAAATTAGAAGCAGTTTTTTAGGGATCTGTTACATCACACAGTAGGAATCTTCCTGAAAAGTCAGTGTCGTGCACTGTTAAATTACGATCCCTTTTAAATACAACCAGAGAAGCTCGGACTCAAAGAAAGGATTCTGTACTATCTCTTTTCTTTTACCTTTTCTTTTTTCTTCTTTTCTTTTCTTTTCTTCCTCCCAAATAAGTCTTTCAGACTTTCTCAAAGATCTGGACTTACAGATGTCATTTGCTGTAAGGGACTTGATCTTGGAAGCAGATTCTCTTAGCTGCATGGTATTCAGCTCACCTGTGGCCTGAGAGCTCAGAAGAAAGACTCCACATTTGGTATCTGACAGAAATGTTGTCAGATCCACAGTCATAGACTTCTTTGCAAATAAAAATCTAAATTGCAACAGTTCAATTGTTTCATGAACTAAAGAAGGAAAAGGCCTTTTTGAGGTGCAAGAAGTTTATCTAACAGCCTTTGGAGAGAAACCTCAGTCACCTGTCCTGCATCTTGGATGGTTGGCTGTTTTTAGTACTAACTGCATTCCTTTGGCACCTTTTTCTTCCTGATCTTCCTAGGTGCGGTTTCCTCCAGTTTCCTCCAACCCAGTTTCCACTCTGACCACCATGCTAAGCTTTGGCCCCATGTCATCAGTAACTTCTAATTATTTTCTGGACAGACCATTCAAGACTTCTCATGGTCGAATCATCTACCTGGCTGCACCTCAGCTCTTCAAAGACCTATATGCCAAAACCTCTTGCCCCAGTTCATCAGGAAACCTATTTTTCACTTCAGTCATTTCAACTGTTGCTAATCTCTGAATGTAGTCCAGCCCCCCACCCCTCTACACCTTTGAGTCTTCGCACAAACTCTTCTCTCTCAGATGTATTTCTGCCTCGGGTGCCTTGACAATCAATGCACATCTTTCAAAATCTTATTTGACAAACTCTTTACTATGAAGGCCTCTCTCACCCACTAAGTATGGCTGGTGATGGTGACAATGATGATGAAAACGATAATGATGATGGTGGTCACAAGAAAGCTCATGTGTGTTTAGCAGGTGTTACGTGTTGGGTTGGGTGCAAGAAAAAAAAAACCCTCATATTCAGAAAGATTTGGGGAACAAAATTAAGTCCAAGGATGAATAGCTAAATTAGGGTAGACCTGGATTTTGGATGAGTTTCTGTCTGACCTCAAAGTGTGGGTCACTCCACAGCTCCCAGAACTCTACAGAACCTTCCTTTATTGTAGGTAACACTGTCATCCCAAGCTTGGTGGGCAGCCCTGAATCTCTTGAAGACAGAGGCTCTGCTCGATACGTTTGTTCCTCGTTAACCCTCCACACGGTCCCTGACGCGTGGTAGACACGTGACCAGAACATACTAAGTGAAGCACGAGATCGTCCCTTCCTATGGCTTTATTTTTGCCAAGAAGAACCTGTCCAAGGGGGTATATATGACCTCCACCCAGATCTGTGCACGTGTTCACAACTCTCACTCCAAAAGGGCCACCGTGACCTCCGGGCACCAACGTCAGTCTAGATCTTTCTTTCGCCTGGAGTACAAGCAGAACCACCAAGACTCCGAGCTGGCACGGCACCCCTGTGCTTTCAGGGTCCCGGCTGATGGCGACGTCTGCAAACCTCACCCTTTCAAATGAGTCAGTGCTCAGACAGTGAAAATATTGAGTCTGGATTTTAAAAAAAGCCAGAGTCACAGCTGATGGAAGCAACCGTTTTGCTTAAGGGAAGCTTCACTCGCAGGGGAGTGCTGTCTGCTCCCTTGATTGAGACTGGCACTCGGAGACTCCCCAAGCCAACCTGACGGTACAAGAGGCCGCACGCAGTGAACGAACTGGCAAACCACGCGCACCAATCAATAAGGGCCAGAGTGGATCTGCTTTCAGATCTGATCCGTATCGGCAAACAAAACCCAAGCCGTTCAGCCACCTAGACAGAGGAGATTGACAGCTTTCTGCCTGGCTTGGTTTGGGCGACGTTCCGTTCCAACACAGGGGCTGATCAGCTCTTTTGGAGAAGTTGCAGTAAAGAGAACGTTCTGTTCCCAACACACGGCGAGCTTGCCCTGGCCTCTCTCCTCTGAGATCAGACTGAACAGGGTTCATCCGTAGTCCTGAAAGCTCTCTTGGATCTGACTCATTCATTCATCAGTCCCTCCTCTGCGGCCCCTTTAGGCACTCAGGCTGTTGGAGGCCCGTGTGCTCTGATTGGCTGGGCTCAGCAGTAGCAGTTCCCGGCTCTCCGGAGCTGCATTTACCTCCTTGATGCACATTCAAAAGGCTTCAGAGTTGGTAAATCAAAACACACCTGCTAACTGCCTACTGTGCGCTGATGACTGTGCTGGGAGAAACGGAAACTCTTGAGTTTTATAACCTTACGTTGTAAATAGAGCCATAAAAATAAGAGCCAAGACTGAGGTATAAAACAATGGTTGGGCAAAAGTGTCACGTGTAAGTTAAAAAGAGGGCTACAGAGGTTCTCAGAATTTCAGGAAGGAGAAAGGCTTTCTGGCAGAAGACGTAAGTCAGTCCTGTGGGCGTAAAGAAGCAGAGAAAAGGCGCCAAAGGGGGCGTGAAAGTTCAAGGCTTTGTCCAAACAAAGATGCCACAAGGGAGGTGACATACAGGAGAGCAATCTGGACCAGAGGAAGAGAGGAGGTGATCTGAGTGCATCTGAAGTGCCCCCCCCATCTGTATCAGACTGTGCTTCACTGGCTGTCTACGCAGACTTCGCTCCTCTGGATTCCAGAGCCCTTTAAAATAGGATGGGGATTTATTCAACTCTGATCCCCAGTTCCCGCTAGAGACCCTGGCCCACCCTGTGTGCCCAGTAACTGTCGAGTGGCAGAAAGCCAGGGTTGGTAGAAGCAGCAGCCGTTCCCCCGCCGGCTGCCTTGCACGCATCTTCTCGTGGAATCTTCCTCCAGTTCCGTGAGAGACAGGATGCAAGTCAGTGCGGTGTGGTGCCCACAACGCAGGACCGGACTTTAGCGGGTCTCGGCTTCTTCTCAGCTCTGCCTCGGCTGGAGGATGCTGAGGCATTGAGAGAGGAAGGGCTTTGCCCAAAGCCGCCCAAAAATCCACATCTGTTTCACTAGCATCTCTTGGGCTAATAACCATCCTTTGGGCTATATGAGAGCTTGCCCTGATGTCCCAAAATAGACATGAGTCCCCCTTAACGTCTGCCTAAGCTGCCTACCCGTGGTCTATCCCGTGTGTTCGCTGAGACATGGGACTATACCACTTGACATTTTCCCAAGTGTTCCTGGATAAAATGAGCCGTTAGGTCTGTCCGGGCGGATCTACAAACCGGCAAGTTGGGTGCTCAACCAAGTAGGGGTTTGTTTGTTTGTTTGTTTTGGATTTGTTTGGTTTTCACATTAATTCTGACAAAATAAAGGTCTGATGTCACAATAGGATCACATCTGCCTCTCACTGCACTGCTCCACGCCCCCTATTTATCCTTCTCCTAAACTTCACACACATACAACAAGGAAGAAGAAAACATACGTTTCTGTCTTGTGTTGGCATGACCGATTGAAAATATCTCACCAAAACTCCACTGGGGCCCCGTCTGAATGTTTTCAATTTGGTGAAGAAACACCATGATCACTTACAGCTGGAATGCAAGGTTATCGCTTACCCGAGGATCTCCATGTGGGAATAAATAAATAAACGTGGCAGTAAAGCAGCTGGTGGGAAGCTGAACACGCGGTCAGCCTCCCACCTGAGTGGCCGGAGTGGGACTCCCCCATCCTGCTCCGGTCCCCTGGCCCTTTGTGGCACCAGACTCCCCCGTTCGCCTCCACAGCTCTCACACGGCTCTTCTGTAAGGAGATCAGACCCACGAGCTCAGTGTGGTTAATTTCCTTTCATACACTTGACCTGTATTTTAGGCATTGATAGTACGTGATTTCATCCCTTTTGTCTTCAAATTACCAACAGGCTACAGAAATCCAGAGAATGGGCAACCATCAACAGCCGAAGCATCTAAAAGTAATTCAAGAGTTCTGCCCTCTCTTCCTCTGTCTTAAATAAAATAAAGAGTGTATTATTTTTATTACAAAATGAAAATTAACCTCAAACAGAATTAGGTCCCAAGGAAGGGGGAAAATAAAACCTATTTACAATCCAACATTCATTGAAAAAAGCCGGCTATGATTGCTGAATCCATGTGATCACAAATACGTACTAGCAATAGTAGCTAAAAGAAAGACATACATTGAGATGGTAATAGTTTTCACCTCTGTGATGTAATCATGAATAATTTGCATTTCTTGCCTATTTAATAGCTACCGAATTTTCTACAAGGAGAATGAACTCTCTCTTATAATTATAAATATATATGTGTATATCAGTTTATCAAAACTATATCCATTTTACACACACACACACACACAGAGGCAGGTAACAGGCTGGCGCCTCCTGTGCATGTAGCCAGCTCACTCGACAGCTCTGTTTTGTGGATCAGGCCAAAGTTTCCATGGAAAAACAAACCCAAAGTAAAGGACACAAAGAGACAAGCAGAAAACCCAGCTCCCGTAGAACATTCGCTTCACTTACTGTCAAGGGTCCTGCCAGGCCCTGAAGGACCCCTCCCCACCCGCAGCCTCCTGCCCTCAGGTGGTCCCCAGGGCTAGCCGTGATGTGCGCAGCATTAGGGTTTCCTGACGCCCTTGCACAGCCCCCCGCCCCACCCCGACCTTGCCACCCTTGGAGGAGCAGTTGTGTTGACCTTGGAAGCAGAGAGCTTCCACGACGGCCCCCCACCCCCTGCCTGCAGTGAGAGCTGTCTGATCTGCAGGGAGGCCGAGGGTTGGAAGGCTGTGCTTCCGAATGGCACTGGCGCTGAGCCCCTCGGGGATAAGCGAGTCCGAGGTGGCACCCGTGTGGGCGGCAGAGCGGGGCCAGGATAGCAGCTCGTGCCTCTCGGCAGACGTCGCAGTGGATGAGGGAACATCAGGCCACAGCCTTGCTGAAAGTCACCCTCTGTCCATTTCCTCTTCCAAGTACAGTTGCGTGGGGGGGCGGGGTTTGAAGTTACCATGGCAGATTGATAGCATCCAATTAATTTTCTGTTGATGGTTCCATTTGGTGACTGCCCTGGAGGTCAGGGTCCACGCCTGCTTCCTTCTGGTCGGTGAGTCATGCCTCGAGGAGGTTTGCGGGCCTGTCAGAGGGAGCCTTTTGCCAAAAGAATTCTACCACATCCAGGCTTCTCCCCCTTCAGTGCGAACACGGGTCTGAAGGATGGAAGGGAGCCTCCAATCCATTGCTCACAATCTGCCTGAGTCGCCCAAGGGCCCCACTTTCAACACCAGCCTAGCTCCCAGGAACCACAGAGGGTCTCTGGCGGCCATCAGCTTGGCCGGAGACACCCCGAAAGCACTGGAACCCGAGCCCCCACACCCCACCGCTCACACCCTTGTCTGGAGAGTTCCAGCTGCAGCAGTGCGTGACCGAACCAGGCCCCACACAGCTGAGCAGAGCTGGAAGCCTCTGCGACACATTCCTGGTTTCAGCTCCACTTCCCTTGCCTGCTTCCTATTAACGCTGTGGGTTTCCAGGCCTTAATGGCAGAGCTCTGGCTGGAGATGAGCGCTGCCCGGGGTAGCCAGCTGACAACCAGGTTACAATCCCAAGAGATCTGTCAGAGTCACCCTGTAAGGCCTGGCCACTGGGGGACTTGCAAACTTCTTGAAAGCAAACGCACAAAAGCAAAACTGAAAGCCTTGGAAGGCAGGAGGCTGGACAGATGCTCCTTGGTTGGAGGACAGAAGTCAGGCAGATTGAAAGCCCTGTTTGTTGGGAAACCCCGGCCTCCTTAACTGAGCTGTTGACGTTGCTTTCCATGGAGTCCATTAGTCAGAGGCCGTGCCTTTACCGTCTTCATCAAACTGAGGGAGATGCCTTAAAAGTAATGAGATGCGCCGCTGGGGTGAGGGGTCGGCCAGGTTGCCCTCCCAACCCCGTCTCATGGTGCAGCCTGTAGGGCAGGGAGTGTTCTGAAACTCTAGCCAAAGAGAGGCTGGCTCAGTGCATTTAAGATGCACCGTGTCCTTGGCCAGACAAGCCCCGGACCAGCTTGGCTGCAGGAAGAGGGCCCCGTGTCCCTCTCTCCAGCTCTCCGGCTCTCCCCTCCAGGAGTGAGCACTCACCTTACACCCTCACCACCTCTCAAGGCCCCACAGCGTCTCCAGGGAATCAAGCCATCCCCTCGGATTCAGCGGTGGGTGGGGAGGAAGGGTAAGGGCTGAAGATGAGGGGCCAATGCAGTGCTGCCTCTTTCCCGGCTCCAGGGGATGTGATGGCTTTCCTACGCAGCATCCATGAAGTCTGGCCTGGCTTTCACGCAATAGATCTGGCTCCTTGATGAGGGACTTTTGCCAAGTAGAAGGGTCTGGGCCATAACCTACCAGTCCATTCTATGCAACGTCTACTGCATTCCAGAAACCATGTTTGTTGTTGGCTGGACAGAGGTGATCAGAGCATGGTTCTATAGGAGACACAGTGTTGCAAACCTTATGATAGATACAGCCCAACTCTCATGAAAATTAAATTTTAGTGAGATACATACCAGAAAAGAGGCGAGCAATCAGAAAGGGTGGCAGGCGCTCTGGCAGAGAAGGGCAGGGTGCTAGGAACAAGGAGAAAAGAGTCCCAACCCTGTCTTGGGGGCTCAGAGACGATTTCCAGACATGATGTCTGAGCTGATTTTGAAGGACGAGTAGGAGTTTTCTAGGCGAAAATGGCAAGAGGCTATTCCTGGTCAACAGAACCACATGTGCAAAGGCCCAGGGGCACCAATGCCGAACTCGAGTGGAGCCTGAGACATGCTCATGGAGATAAGTTCTTAAAGAAAACAGGGACCTCCAAAGTTACACTAAGGAGTCGACCTTTTACCCTGAAGGAAGGAGCATTCTTGTAAGTTTAAGAAGGATGTCACTGGGACAGTGGCACTGGGATCAGATGGACAGTTTGTAAGTCTCCTTCTGGCAGCAACAAGGAGCACAAATGGGACAGGAGGCTGGAAGCAGCAGAACCCTTTGGGAAGCTATTGCCAGAGTCTAAGTGCTACTTCATGGGGCAGTGTGGGTGTGTGAGCAAGAGAAGGGCTTTCGAGAAACACGAAAGGGTTCAGGCCAATAGGAGCCAGCCTTGGGGGCTGATTATGCAATGGGAGGTAGAGGAGACAACGTGGTTGAAGATGCCTCCCAGGCTTGAATGCCTGAGAGAATGCTGGTGCCCTTCACCAAATGACGGAAGGCTGGACGCCCAGGTTGTGCGCTGAACGAATGGTCTTCCCTGGCATGGGGATGCTCCTCTCTCCCTCGCCCACCCTGCCCCGAGACGCGCTGTCACTCACACTGCCAGCAGGGCCCAAGAAGTCATTTGCACTCTCCTCGGTAATCTGGATCGCATCCATCCTTGCCTCCCCTTCACTTTGAGAATAAATGAAAAATTCGACTCCTCCGGATGCCAGATTTGTGTTCCTGTGTTAGGAGATTGTTTTTTCTTTTTTGCATCTGTGTGTACGTTAAACAGCAAGAAGAAAGTCGCGAAACTCAAGGAGTTTTCCCCCAAAGTAAATCAATTTGCGGTTGAATGTGCTGTGGAATTTGTTTGCAAACCTACAAGAGCGAAGCGAGCTTAAAAAAGATGCAGTTGGATGAGACTGCAAAGTTTTGGAAAGTTCTTTGAACACATGTAAACATGATATGTGTAAGCAAATGTTTAACTTGCCTTTTTTACTTCTACAAATTATATTATGAAATCAGACGTCTGTGACTTCTTAAGAATGTCAAATCAGTGTATTCCTTCAAAACAGATAATTGCCTTAGTGCTGCTCAGCTTCCAGGCTTCAGGGCTCGGGAAGGCAGGGTTTCCAGCCCAGCAGTTGAGTGGAAGCTTGGGGGAGAAGCTGAATTGCATAATGCCGGTGGATGCAGGCAGGACCCTCAGCGAGATGTGATGGTCGGACACAGCCAACCTGCCCTTGCGGAAGGAGGAGGAGCTCTCCCTCCTTGCTTCCCCTCCCCGAGGACCCCAGTGCCTTGTGACAATTCCATTCCCTGCCCTGCCCTCCAAGGGGAGAGACCAGCAATCTGATCGCTCCTGGGGAAGGATGGTGCCAAAAGTATTAGATCTGATAGTTGTGTCTTTAATCCTCTGCTCTCTGAGAACCAGAATTGAAGCAGCTAGAATGAAACTGCCCTTCTGGTGCCAAACGGGATGGCATTTGCCAGATTAGTATTTATGAGCCCAGCTAATGTGCAGCCGAGGTCATCTGATAGGGTGACTCTCGCATTGTTCCTAGTGGAGAGCATCACCGTGGTTTGGAGGCAAAGATGGGGAAGATAGACCATGCGTGTCAGTATCACTCGCTCCCTCACACAGTTAGGCTGTTATCACTAGACACTTCTGTGAACACTGCAGCCAAACCTAGACCGAGATCCTGGAAACACTGGAGGGCATTCCACAGCACACATGGTCCCACTGAAATCAGCAGGATATTGCCTGGCCTCCCCACTGTCCCCTGGAGTTCTCTTCCCAGCCCTTCCACGACCAGGTCTGACTCCCGTTAATGCTAACAGTGGCACGTGTGCACTTCCAGGGGAGGAAGGACCACAGAGAGCTAAATATGGGAGCACACATGAATTTGATTCCTTGGGCGCAAAACAATGTCAGTGGGACCATCACGATGCATATGGCACCGCTCGCGAGCCCAATCACATCAAACGGTCCCAGTCGTCCTGCACCATCCACAGCACCTGTATGAATGACGGATTATCGAGGATGCAATTTGCAGTGTCATCCATTATTATCCCCAGTCCATTAGCTGTCTGTGACAGCTGATTTGGAGAGGTGGTTTTACAATGAAAGTGAACTCGTCATGAAGAAATACGTATCTCGTCTTGATTTGGAAACTGTGCAACCACAGAGCTGTCGTTTGCCGAAGGTCTGAGGAGGTTTCTGCAGGCTATTGGGGACCAGATTAAATATCGCTGGCACCTATTAAGTGTCTTCTGGGTGATGATGGTTTTTATTCCAGACCCTTGACCCGCTCATTCATCAAATAGGGACAAAGTTGCTGCTGAGGACGTGCTGAAGGCGAAAGCCTGGGAGGCTAGGCTCTGCCCTCAAGGAGCTGACACTCGTTATCTGAGTCCTCTCTCCTCCTCTCTCTCCCTCACACACACACACACTGACACACACAATCACACTCACACACACTCACACTCACACACACACGCACACACACACACACTTACACACACACACACACACACACACACACAAAGTCAATGAGGGATTCATGACTATCCTTGGTGTACAGACGATTTCTCCTGATGCCCCGAGAAGGGAGGGACCCAATTAGTGACTCAGCCATCTAGTAAATGAAAGGGAGGGACGGAGAAGCCAGAACTCTGCAGTCCCATTTTGTGAGCTGTAGGCGTTACCTCCCTAAGGAGGGACGTGTAAGTAAGTCAGTGATGCGGCCAGCTGGTCTCCACAGCTCCCTGAGAGCAATCAGCCCTGTGTTCTGTTCAGAAAATATGGGGACGTCTTTTGTGTAAGTCCACCCCTCTTTAATGGATGGGACGAGATAAAAGGATGATATTGGAATTGGTGTGGCACAGAGGTCTTGCCACCTCCCTCTCTTTAGGGGATCTGTCCTAATTTTGAGATTCCAGCAGGATATTCACCAGTCTATAATGAATATTTTCCCAATTTAGAACTGAAATAATTAAGCGTCTCATGACGGAGTGGGGTGGATGGGCTGTGAAGGTACACAGACGTGGGCTGGTGCTATCTTTTCTAAGAGGAGTTCTTCACTTCTGCAAGGCTTTTTATTTTGCAAAACAGGAATATTTCACACATGAGAAGTGTAGTAGGATGAAATGAAGGAGTCCTGGGGTGCCCATGGTGAGGGCCATGCACCTCTCAGGTGAGGTGGGGATAAAGATAACTTTGTTCTTACCAGAGAAAATGTCCCCATGTGTGTTCTCATCTGACTCACACTCAGCTGGAAAAGCCCTCATTCTTCTGTTTTTCAGAGGCACCAATGGAGAATCCAAAAGCAACATATCTAAGTTAGGAGAGAGCATATCTGGACTCCAGGCCAGGTCTCTGTTGTCCGAGCTCTTTGCTCTCTCCACCTGCTCTCCCACGGTCTTCAGCCGTGGCTGTGCTGGAGCTGGTCCTGGTGGTAAGAGCCAACCATGGGTGCCTCTTCCCAATTCCACAGTCAGGAAGGTAGCTTGACATTGGCCAGGATGGGAATATTTACACCGTGGAAATAGGCAACCGCTGCATCTCAAGGCTGCTTCTCCCAAAGAGCCGGCTGTTAAACTCTACTAGCCCATCCCTGCTCTTCTGTTTTCAGTCTTCATAGGTTAGCAAGTGAACATATCGGGTTGTCCTGGTGATAATTTGGCTCTCTAAAAGAAGATGTTCTTGACCCTTTGGGGAAGTCTGAGCAGGCATTGCTAAGAAAGCAGATTCAAAGATATCTTAAGACACATTGTCCCCCAAAGGCACTTTAAAACTATGAGCCTCTTCAGCAAGTCCTTACTATGGGCCCCTGGACAGCAATACCTGGTCTGTCATTGGCACAGGCTGTTCTTAAAATTCTAGAAACCGGAGTCCCCTTCCGCAGGGCTGACCAGGGTCACTGCCAAGAGAAGTCCTGTAGGAGTGTTCAGAAATGTGTTCTTTGCTGGAATCAGGCCACGTCTTCCAGAGCAGGGAAGGAAAGAGAGTATTTCCAGATGACATTTGGCAGGCACATCAGCTCAGAGCAGAGGAGCCTCCTGCCCTGGTATCAAAGGACAAGATGGTGGGAGGATGGGAAAGAAAGAAATCACTGTTAATGGCAGATCTGTGAACTACTCTCTTTTAATCATCAAAATCATTAACATCTGCTCTCTGGTTATAAGCGTCAGATCAGCTCTTGCCACCCTATCGGATCTATAGTCTCTAAGTCAAGCAAAGAGCATCAGATGTGAACCTGGAGCAAAAATACACGAAACAAAAATATGCATATATTGTGTCTTCACAATAGGTTAAGAAGAAATAAGAATGAAATGAAACAAAACAAAATAAGCAAGTCCCATCCACGTGGGTGAGGGTTTGAGAAAGGACCAGAAGCTTTGGGTGGCTTGTGTTGCTCTTTTAACCGGAGGGTAAATTAGGTTGTGTCTGCCTCCTCCAGGATAGAACCCCTCTAGACACACACATTTTCCCTAAGTGACAGGATTGCTGTATTTTCTGAGCCAAAAGAAAAATTCTAGGTTCATAGTCTGACAAAATCAATTCTTGGAATAATTCCATGTCAAGAGGTAATGTAGAGGCTACAGTTTTTTATTGTATAATTAGTGGAATTGTAGAATGCTTTTTGTTTTATTAAAGACATTGGGATGGAAATTCTGACATCACGTTGTTCTGGAAATAAATAACCAAACAAGACAATTGGGACATAAAGTTTCTACATTGGTCAAACGCACACACATACGCAACTGAATAGAACCAAGCCCTTTTCCTCCATCCATCCTTCTCCTCCTCTTTGTTACAATCATCATCATGATCATAATAATTCTACCTTCAGAATCTTATTAAAGGACATTTCTTCATAAAAACCACAGCAGAAGATTTTCCTGTCCTCCGTCCATTAGCCACAACTCACAGATCTCCTAGAATTCCCTTCTGGAAAACTGGTAATAAGAAAGAAGCCACTTCTAGCTAGAGGCCAAACTTGAAAGAGGACACATTTCCAGGAAGTCACTAGAATCTTTGCAGGGAGGAGGGGGAGCTTACTTCGACCCTAAAAAAAAAAAAAAAAAAAGCACACCACCGGCCCCACCCACCACGTCCTCCTCTCCTGCACTGTCACACCCGGCGCCCGAATCACACACAGCTCAAAACCCAGCCTGGCTGATTGAGGCTCTTTGATGGGCAGCGAACGCCGTAGATGGAGCCTGGGCATCCCCACTGCAGTTTAAAAAAGCTCTGAGGTTTGGTTCTGCTGAGGCAACGTTGCTCAACAGTTAATGTAATCATATTACAAGAGCTTGTATTAAAATCACATGCAAGACAAAAATTGGCCTGAACGGCAGCACCGAGGAGAAGACAAAGAAAGATCTGTAAGTTGTCATAATTCATAAAGAAACTTTGATAGGAGAGAAGTCCTGACACACACACACACACACACACACACACACACACACACACACACACAGACGTACACAGAGAGAAGGGCCCCTAAAGCAGACAAGTGCATTTGCACATGCGCAAATGGTCTTCTGCAAAAGCTCCTCTTTGCACGCGTATCTTCTGAGGGGCATAGATGCTCCACCGTGAAAGGCAACGCATTCAAAGGTGATGGTCACCTCAGACCTCGCCAGGACTGGGGCAAAGCCAGGTCCAGCTTGATAGGTGGGGATATTGTGCATTCATTCATTAGCTGGGGTTTTGCCAGGCAGGACTTGGCAGGTAGCCACTTGAAAGCCAGCGGCTTTCCTGGTGTGGTCCTGGTTTTTGTTGGCACCTTAACTCATCTATTTTCTACACTCCTGTGGTAGGGATTAAGTCTATCAAAACTTCAAGATTTCTTACAATGTTAGACACACAGACACAAGTCAGCCTCCTGCCATCACCCCCCTCTCCTTCCTCCACGAGAAGGAAAATCAGATTTTTTTTTAAATTTGCAGTACCTGGAAGCTACTTCAAACACTCTTTCATGGAACCAGAAGCATCAAATGTTAGGTTTTCACAGCAGGGCTTTACATAAACCTGAAACCCTGCCTGGTTTTCCATTTCCCCTCCAGGAAGGAGTTTGTCAAGGGGCCAGAGAGGACCACAGCACATCACGGTGTGTGAACAAGTTAAACACAGGAAGTGCCTGATGGCGAAGATTTCAAGACTTCAAGACAGTGACAAGGACTAAGACTTGCCACAGACCTCAGCCGGGAGCCACAGCAGGAGCCCCAGTGGTAGCAGGACATCCACCTCTGGATTGGTTCTGTTTTTTGGGTTTTTTTTTTTTTTTCCCAACTTGTGGGAAAATGTCCTTTACTCATTCTACCATGTCTTTGGCTGGTGTCACCTTAACCTCCTCCAACCTGGCTTGAAAGGGGTGGGCCCATCTCAGGACAAACTGCCAGGACTATCTATTCTTCTAGCAAATGGTCAACTTTGGAAGGAGGACAACAGCCTGACGTTAAATAAAGCCTGAAAACATTTCACACAGCATGCTTTGCAGAGATCACCTAGACCATATTATGAGGAACGCCTTCTTATTTGTTTTCCTGAACAGACCATGATGGACTGGTTCAGCCACTTTGGAAGCTCTCTTTTTCCTTTCTTTCTTTTTTTTTTTTTTTTCAGGTCCTCAGTCTAAAGTTTCCTTAGTGGTTAGAAGGATGTATCTGCCTGTGCTTTCTTCTTCCATTTGATGGATTATTATTTTATTATTATTTTAGAATTCTTATAAAAGACCAGTGAACATGTTTTAATCTTACTGACTTCATCATCCTGGTCAATGCAGATTTGGAAATGGTTTTAATTAATGATTTCAGCTACTGCAGATTCAGCAAAAGCAGAGCCTCTCTGGCACGTGTGTGCTGTGGGGAGGCGAACGTTACGTTAGCGGCAATTGCTTTCTGGATTTTATTACTTTCTCTCCCATTATACACTTCTCGGTATTTGGTCTGGCCCCTCTTTAAAAAATGTAGTGATTTCCTCTTAAATGACGTAATCTTATGAAAGACCAAAGCTTTGCAAACTTGAATTTAGCAATGGGAATTCCCAGTATTTATATGCGTGTTAACATGAATATAAAAAGGACTCAGATTTGCCAGGCAACTGCAGCTCACATTTCTGCTTTTTTTTCCTCTTCTTGTCTTTCCTCTTGCGCTCTCTCCCTCTCTCTCTTTCGCCTTTCTTTTTTTCTACAGATATTTTAAAGTTCTAAGTGCCAGAGTCTGTGTTTAGAGTGATGAAAATGGAGGTTCACCAGATGGCTCTCGACTTTATACCATGAAGTCATGGACAGTCTGTTATAGAGAACTGAGAAAGGACATGTGTGTACAGGAAGAGGCACATGCTGGACTCCCCAGGAGCCTAATGAGAGCCTCTAATTCATCTTAGGTTGAGTCTGAAGTTGGAGCCAGGATGGGCCATAGCAGTCTTCCCGGGAGAGCTGACATTCTTACTGAGAAGTCCTGAGAGCTCAGTCAACGATGCTAAGGAAGCCTGGGAGGTGTGGGTGAGCTGGGTGCTCTAAAGGCTCTGACATAAGCAGAACCTATAAAAAGAGAAAATGAGCTGGGTTCCTGGGTCTGCAAAAAGTTTGATGGGTTTATAATGTGTAGGAAACTGCAGCAAGAGATGTGCAGGGGCTGGAGGTACAGAACTCTGCGTGTCTTGCCAAGGAGTTTGAACTTTATTCTTTGAACAACCAGCATATCAGACTTTTAAGTAAACAGAAGAAAGAGAGAAGACGTCTTCTGGCCCAGTGATAAAGAGTGCAGATTGCAGCTTGTGGAGCCCAGACGTCAGGGTTTAAATTCTAATTCTTTCATAATGAGTGACATGGTCTTAATCAAGTTGTATCACATCTCCAGGTGAGAGAAGGTTTTCCCAGCTATAAAACAGTGGTGATTAGTGTGGTTCTTAGCTCCGAGTGTGGATGTAGTCAAGCAACCAACACATCTCAGGCAAATGTGCTGTGGTAACAAGGATAGAGCATAGAATAATGGGAAAGCCAGGAGCAGAGGAAATCAGCCAGACCTTCCTTTGGAACTTGGTTTGGATATCGAGGAGCCATGCTGCCCTGAATGGGTGACTTACCATGTGGTCGCATGGCCTTGGCTTCTTCATCTATCTGACTGGGATGATGAGAATTCCCATAGGTGGTTCGAAGAACAAAATGAGGTAGAATGCAGGCACACTGCATAGTATAAATTCTGGCACATACTTACGGCCTCAGTACCCCAGTCTCCTCCTCCTTGGTGCAGGAGATTGTTGCCAAGGAAATACCACTTGCCTTTTGGAACCCTTACAAAGATTTGAAGACACACTTGTTGAATAGAGTACAAGTGTCCTAAAGTAAGGTGTTGGGAATAGAAGCTTCACGTGGGAAACAAACAGAACACTAGGTGGTTGTCTCAGTATAAATGTAACAAGCCTCAGAAAGCTCAGGAATCTTGATCAGAGGTCTTTGAAAAATAACCTCCTGTTCTGACACTTGACCCCCAGCACTGACAGCCAGACGTCATCCTTGGGCATCCTCTCAGGAGAAACGAACAGAGTCAAGGGAAAAGACTGCAGGCCCTTATCCCTTGGGTCTTTCCTTCAAGCACTGCTCAGTGGTGCACAGACCCTATCCAAGCATCTGATGTTTCCTCTTAGATGCTTAGTCACTGGTTCTCAAATCAGAATCGACAACCAAGTATTTCCAGACCTTAGATGAAAACACTTAGCATAGAACATAGTCACCAAAAAAACAAAACAAAACAAACAAAAAAAAAACTCAATGGAAATAGAGGCTTCACTGATCAGAATAAAACTGCAAATAACTATAGTTACTATCCTGAGGGAAAGAAAAGAAAACATTATATCTGAGAAATATTAGAACACGATGAAATGGTATTCATAGAATAAGAAGGAACTCTTTGAGTTTAAAAAGTGCAACGGCAGAAAAAAATCCAATAAGAGGGTTAAAAAATAAGTTTAGGAAAATCTTCAGGAAAAAGAACAAAAAGTCAGATGTACAGAAATTGTGGTAATAAAAGTAAGGAGATAAATCTAAGAAACCCGATATTTAGCCCATATGAGCTCCAGGAATAGAAAACAGAAAATAAGAGAATGTTTTTCATGATATAATACAAGAAAATTGCTTAGAAATGAAACACATAGGTTTCCATTTGAAAGCTCTTCCATCTGCCCAAAGTGGCAGTGAATACAAAACCATCCACATCAAGGCACACCAGCATGGAACTTCAGAACACACGGGAGACATAGAACATCCTGTGCATCCACAGAACAAAAATAAAGGTGTGAATGATAAGAAACTGGGTTTCTCAATGGTGATACTGGAAACTAGAAGACAGAGAAGCAACGCATTTCTTATTGTGGGAGAAAATGACTTCCAATCAAACTCTTAATCAAATGTGAAGATAAAATAAAGGTATTTTCAGACATGTAAGAGACTGAAATTAGAACTTCCTTGGACCGCCTTGGGAAGTTATCAGGCTATGTTTTCCAATCCAATAAGGTAGGAAGCCAATAATAACAGAGACAGAATTCATGACAAAGGGGTGCAACAAAGAAAGGGGTAGAGAAGTGTTGAGATGAGAGTGAAGAGGACGCAAAGGTGCGACCTCACAGGGCTGTAGGGCAGAAGTCCAGCCTCGTCTCACTGAGCTACAAATCAAGGGGTCAGCAGGGTTGTTCCTTTCGGAAGGCTCCGGGTGCAAATACGTTTCCTTGCCTTTTTCTGTTTATAAACGCCTCTCATACTCCTTGGTGCATGGGCCCCTTCCTCTCTGCAAAGCCAGAAACGTTTCATCCTTCTGAGACTTTTGCAGTCACTTCCCCCCTTGACTCTGAACTCAGCTGGGAAAGGTTCACTGATTTTAAGGATCCTTGTAATTCCATTTAGGGCCCAACCAGATAATCTAAAATAATCTCTCCATCTTTAACTGAATTACACCTGCGGAGTCCCCTTTCCACCAAAGGTAACATATTCATGGGTTCCAGGGGCTGGGACAGGGGTATTTCTGGGGAGCCTGGGCTCTACCCAGCACAGTTTTTCATCACGAAGGCTCGATGTCTCTCTCCAGAAAGCCTCTGTCCCCGCAGGCAGCGCCTCCCTGGCCTCCTCTGCACCGCTTGCTGGGCAGCACACAGTAAGCCACATCTCGCCCTTTTGTACAAACACAGCTTTGAGACGACTCCAGGGAAGGATAAAAACCAGACGCTTGCAGCAGTCACTCTGCCCGCCCCTTGGTTCAAGGATGACACTATTGTTTCCATCCCATTCAAATGTGCGCTTTTGGAAGATGTCTCCACTTCCACATTTGTCATTATCGGGAACGTGCGTCCTCAGGTGCAGGAGGAATTCAGCTCCACCAGGTCACTTTGCTTCTATGTGCATTTAAGGGTGCCTGAAGTCACAGGGTTGCCACAGTGAACTCCAAGGACACTGCTCAGAATGGCCCCTCAGACTGGGCACAGCGCCAAGGGACATGTTTGCTTGTATGTGTTAGTGTGGAGACTTCTGTTCTAAAGGCAGGCAGATCGGAGCACAGGTTTTGTGATGTTCTGGCACCTCGAGCCTCAGTTTCCCCTCTTGTCAATGAGGAAAGTGGTACCTACTGAAGGGGCGTCGTATGGGTGTTGTAAATATTAAACCACATAGAACTCTGAGCATGATGCCAGGGTCGTGCTGGGCAACCGAGAAATGGTGGCCGTTTTACCTTTATGTTCGGCCGTCCTCCCATCCGTGCCGTCCCCGGCACCTAATCCGCACAGAACATGGAGATGCCGGTGGCTTTTTTCACAAAGGTAACTAAAACCTGCTCTTGAGAAACATGGGTTTTATGGACAGACTCACAGTCATCGATCATAAACCAACGGTGACGTTGGAGTGTGACCGTCGTGATTGACAGAGGTGACATGCAGGAGACTTTTCAACAAAAAGGCAGCCTTTAGCACGGGCTCTGGAAGATTGCTGAGGAAAGGAGAAAGGAAATTTGGAAAAGGTGATGTACCTGGTCAGGGGCGGCAGGGCCGGGGGTGTTTAAGACACAGCGAGAAGCTGATGTGCCGAGAGCAGAGGTGGTGCAGACGAGCAACCCCCTCTCCTCTCAGTTTCCCAAGTAAAACTCAAGTGCCCTCCTGCCAGCTCCCTCATCCCTGTCCCCCCCACTTGAAGGTAGACAGTTCTGACCTCGCAGCCAGGGGAGCAGTTCCACTGTGCTGCTCTGAGGGAGGCACACCCCTTGATCTCGGGCAAGAGAGTCTCCCTGTGCCTTGTAATCATCCTGCTGTGCCTCTGCCAGGGGTCACATGTGTCATAGGTACCACCTCCTGTCGTCCTCACCACATCCTTGAATGGTACATACCATTCACCCAGAGTTAGAGGGGATGAAGCTGAAACACAGAGAGGTTAAGTAACTGGACTGAGGTCACACAGCTAGAGGAGTATTTTTTTCACCAGAGTTGGGCTGATCTTAGCTTTGGCATACTTTCTGTGCTCTCCATGGCTCTCTCCACTGTACCTTCCTCTCCCATCTCTACAGCCAGGCCCTTGAGGCTCACCTGATTCAGGAGGTACGGGTTCCCCTTTGGCTCTATAGAGTGTATTTTTTTTTCTTCATCCTAAATCAACTTCAAATCATTGGAGATTCGATTTCTAACTTCTTTTCCAGGTGGATTTGGAATACATACATATAAAACTGGTGGAGACTGTAGACCGTGTGTAGAGCCCCTCTGGCTGGCAATCAGCTTCTTCCCGAGCTGGCCTTGCCCTTCGTCTGACCACACCTCCACTGCGCCTGTCGCCTCTGCAGGGTTCTCCTCCCCACTGCCCCTAATTTCCCCCTGGAACTTTCTCCATCTCCAGAGTCACCCTCTACCCCAGGCCTTCACTCACCCCAGTCTCTCTCTCTTCTTCTTTTTTTTTTTTTTTCTCGTAACTCCCACTCCTTCTCCTAATTCCATATTTCAAATTCTACCTGTTCATTGAGGCCTACCTTAAATGGCACCTCCTCCAGGAAGCCTTCCCTCATTTATTCTAATAGGAGAAAGATTTCTCTAAGTCAAACATTGACAAGCTATGGCCCTTAGGCCAAGTCCACCCCTTCACCTGTTTTTGTAAATACAATTTATTAGAAGGCAGAAAGACCCTTTCTTTTCTGTACAGTCTATATCTGCTTCCATGCTCTAAGGGCAAAGTTAAGCTGTTGTGTCAGAGGTGGGAAGACCAACAAAGCAGAAGCTACTTAGCATTTTCTGGCCTTTTTCAGGGGAAAAGAAATTGCTACCCTGTGCTGTAAGCTGTGAACCCCAAATCATTCTGTGATTATATTTTGTGATACAGTTTGAATGCTGCTACTGATGATAGCTGTGTGTGTGTGTGTGTGTGTGTGTGTGTGTCCCATCCCACCCTGGGCAGGATGCTTCCAGACTAGACCATTCAACATTTGAGGAGACTCAGTGCCATTGGTCAGTAGTGAGAGGACCACAGTTTGTGGTATCAGAAAGGCATTCTACTTGCTTAACTTTGGGCAAATTGCTCCTCCTCTCTGGTCCTTCCCACCTGCATCGGCCAGGTACCACTGCCATCTTCAGAGGGTGCCTCTGAGGGGTAAATGGAATGATGTGTCCTCAGTCCTAGCACAGCTCTTGGCACACAGTAGTTCCCTTGGACTGATGGAGAAATGCGTGCCCCATCCCCTGCATCCCATCCGTGCCAAAATTACAATGGTTAGCTTATTCTCGAGTCCCAGGGCCTCCTTGACCTTGGGGAGAAATCCTTGACATTGGATCTGAAACAGGAGTTGGGTGGGGGATGGAGCAGAAGCCACCCTGGACTCAGCCCACCACCGCCTTTCACAGGGGGAGCCTCCGAGAGCTGGAAACTTCCCGTCATTAGGAGCCTGGGCTGGGTTCCAGCTGGTGCCCTGGAGAGGAGAGGTTTCTTATCCCATTACCAGCCTCCTAAGCCAGCCTGTCCCCCCAGGATTAAGGTCTTATAAACATCAGCCAGTCCTCAGGGGTGATCTGCTGAGGGCCCCCCCATTGATTCCAGATGGAGAGGAGACTTGTTCAGAGGAACAAATGTTAACTTTCTCTTTTCAATGAGCAAAACACAACAACAGCACGACCACAAAGAGCAAAGCAACCCCAAGTGCCTCAAGCGAACCAAGCGATTTTCTTCCCAAGACTCAGAGAGCAAGAAGTTATTTTTAGGGGGCCGTGGGCTGAGAGCACGAGGACGCGTGCTTTGTGTTCTGTGTGGGTCCCCGCCGGGGCAGCTCTGAGACGCAGGGCAGGGCCGGTGCTGGGGGGGTCAGGCGAAATCCTGGCACCGCTGACAGGAGAGGTGCCAACAGACCGCCAAGCAGCAATCTTCACGCGGAAGCCAGCTCTCAAAGAAAGGGTTTAGTTCACTTAATTTTTCTCCTTTGGGTTGTGCTGCAAACCTCGCCTCTACCTGAGCTTTGTGAAACCCCAGCAGACTCGGATGCAGTGCTGCTCTTTTCAGTGAGAGGCAAAGAGCCCAACTGTTGAAGCTCCGGTACCTTCTTCTCTTTCCAATCAAGAAACTTCTAGCACCTACGCCCAGACCACTGCTCACATCAGGGCTGGCGAACACAGCCCTTACGCTCCACTCACCACCCACAGTCCCCTCAGCAGGCCACACCGCGATTTACTTCCATTACACAGAACGTGGGTTGGGATTTATTTTCATGTCTAAATAGATTAAATAACCTGGCTCACAAGTGACAAATTACCCGGAATTCCTAATTTTAGAGGCACCTGGAAATGTTAGAAAGAACATAGTTCATGAACTGAAACAACTCAGGCGTGTGCCTCCTACAATCACTTTCTAGTTCTGTGGCTTTGGGCAAATTATGCAACCTCTCTGAGCCACAATTCCATCGACAGTGAGGTGGGACATTTAATTCTAACCTCACATGATTGCTGCAAGTGTGTTTGAAAGTGTTTAGGAGATCTGGAAAGCTGTACAGGGGGCATGTGTAATTGTCACTCTTGCTAATGAAATGAGCATTTCCCTCCCCTCCTCTGGCATTGAAAGACAAATGAGTGATGCCCTATCCATGCAGAGTTCAGGAAAAAGCTCATTGGAGTAAAAAGAGAAATAAAATTGCCAGACACATAAAACCCTACATCTGCATGAGGTCAATAGTCATATTATATATATATATATACATATATATATATTTTTTTTTTTTAAACAAACACCAAACAAGTGTGGACCACACTGGCTGAAAGTTTTCTGTGTGCCAGGACTTATCAGAGCCTTGCATTGGGATTATGAAGAGGTCCTTCCGGCAAGCGGGTTCCTCAGTGTGGCTTGACCACTGGACTTTGCTTGAGCATCTTGGAGAACTTACAAAAATCTCAGAGAGAGCTGTAGAGTTCATTGGCAGGGAATAATAGTAAGGGACAGCGTAATAATATTTTTTAGAGTTTCCTGTATACCAGACATTGGTTCAAGATCTTTTCATGAATTAATTCACAGAATTTAAGCAGAGAGAATACAGGATCACATGGGTGCCAAGTGTGTCAGGACGTTGTCAGGCTAGCAGACTCAAGATTTCAGCTGGAACTGCAAATGAGCACAGCTTCTTTCTTTTTTTTTTTTTTTAATTGAAGCGTAGTCAGTTATAATGTGTCAATTTCTGTTCAGTCATACATATACATATATACATTCATTTTCATATTCTTTCTCATTAAAGGTTACTATAAGCTATTGAATATACTTCCCTGTGCTATACAGAAGAAATTTGGGTTTTTACCTATTTTTATATATAGTAATTAATTTTTGCAACTTTTTGCAATTTTTGCAAGTAGTGATAGTAGTTATATATAGTAGTAAATTTTCTCAATTTATACTTTCCCACCCCCTTCCCCCACTCCCAGTAACCATAACATTGTTTACTATGTCTGTGAGTCTGTTTCTGTTTTGTAGACAAGTTCATTAGTGTCTCCTATATATCCTTTTTTCAGATTCCACATATGAGTGATATCATATTGTATTTGTCCTTCTCTTTCTGGCTTACTTCACTTAGAATGACAATCTCCAGGTCCACCCATGTTGCTGCAAATGGCATTATTTTATTCTTTTTTATGGCTGAGTAGTATTCCATTGTATAAATATACCACAGCTTCCTTATCCAGTCATCCATCGATGGACATTCAGGTTGTTTCCATGTCTTGGTTATTGTATATAGGAGAACAGCCTCTGACCTGCCAAAATGTGGCCATTGTGACAGCAAAGACCTGGCACCCTTCCCTTCTCTGTCTAGCGTTCTAGCTCAGGGATGGACGGAGGGAGGCATTTATAAGTGTTGGTATCATTTTAGAAGCAGGAGTGACCCTGCGGGCAGCGGCACACGCGTGTCGGGCTGTCTCTCTTGAAGGACATCAGTTATGTGAGCCTCCAGCTTTGCATGGCATCCAATCCAGTGCAGCCACTCACGGACAAAAGGGATCTCCTCCCATCAGTGGGTTTTGCCTGTCTTCTGTGACAGTAAACTCTCCTGTTTGTTTTTTGCCATCTTTTTTCCAATTCCTACTTCTCTTGCTGCCCCTAGTTGAGCGAGTTGCCTAGAGTAGATGGCAAACTTCCTGCTCCGTGTCAGCTCTACCCAAATCTTTGGAAATCTCATCTGAAGATAGGCAAAGGCATCTTCAGGGAGAAGGACCAATGGAACTGTCAGCTCCTCGGGGGCAGGGTCACAGTTATTCTCTTTGCTGTTCCGGTGCCTCTCTCAGGAAATTTTTAGCTCATGGTTGGATCTTAGTTAAGTGTCAGATCACAAGTGAATGAATGAATAGCTTCCAAATGACTCCTCTTAGCCCCAAACTTCTTTCCTCAACTCCAGTCTGTATTTCCAGTTGCCAATCTGATCACACCCAGAAATGCATCTATTCTTCAAACAAAGAGAACTGGGACCCACCCACGGTCCCCTTTCCTCACCCACAGAGCTGACGCCCTAGAACTCTCCCTCAAGCTCAGGGAGTCTGTGCGCTCAGTGGCTCAGTGCTGATCTTGGACCTGTGATCAGATCCGTCCTTGCCTTTGGAACTGAAACATACTATCACATCCAATTGATCCAGTGACCACCCTCTCAGACCAGTGTCACCTCCCCCCAAGGTGACGGACGGCCACAGCCCCCTAACCGATGTCCTGTCCCCACTCTCTTGATTTTCTCACCCATGTTTTTATTCGCTTGCTCTTCCATTCATTCAGGAAATGTTGATTGAGCTTCTGTTTTACGCCAAGGACCATCAGGGTACTGAACACCAGATAAAGCAGATCAAAGCCAGTCAAAGGCCACACTCATATTGGAAGGGTTAAGTGACAAATAAGCAGAAAAATAAACATGATCTTTTCAGGTAGTGACAAGCACTGTGAATGAAATAAACCAGGGTGATAGGATGGAGAGTGGTGGACTGGGGGTGGGGAGGGCAGGGGCTATTTACATGGATGCTCGTGGAAGACATCTCCAAGGAGGTGGAGACCAGGCTAGGAACTGAGTGATAAGGAGCTCCATGTTCAAAACATTTGCTGAAGAGTGGTTTAGTAGAAGGCCTAAGAGGAGTTCAGGTTTGGTGTGCTCAAGGGACATACAGTAGGGCCAGTGTGGCTCGAGTATGGTGAGCAATGGAGAGCCTAGGCGGCAGATGAGGGCAGAGAGGGGATCCTCGAGTTGTCTTAAAAGTTAGAGGATGACTTTCCAAGTAGAGCAAACAGATGAGGAATGGCACCAAAGCCGAAAAACAGCGGGTCTCAATTAGGGAGTTATAGGAAAACCACAGTGCTGTCAGGAAAGATGGCAAGGAGTGGAAAGGGGGTGAGGCCAACAAGACAAATAGAGGGAGGTCACAGTGTTGTGTTTTTTTTTTCACTACACAGGTGAATTCGGGAGAGAGGACCATGTGCGGAGATACCACCTTATAAACATCTCATCACAGAGCAGCCTGCCTTCTTACTGCTCATCAAGGTGTAATGAAAGAGGAGGGGGCGAGCCTGCCCCCGGATCCCACCGGGGCGCCCAGAACACTGGGCTTGACTGATGCGCTTCCCCAGGTGAGTGGCGCGGGGAGCCCTGCATGAAACCGGACCCTGGCTCTCTGCAGACAGTGAAACTAGGGGTTGACTCTGGGCAACCAGCGGCCGGCAGACTGAAATAACAGCCTTACAAAGGTTAGATGCAGTGAAATCAACCCGACGCCTCCTCCTGCTCACCGGGTGTGCGATTGTGAGTGTGTGTGTGTGTGTGTGCGCGCTCACACGTGCTGCACGGTGAAGGACTGGGAACCTGAAACTGCAGCCCGCTTCCCACGACAGCACTGGCCTGGGGAAGATCCCGCAGACGGGTGTAGTGACACCAGGGCGGGAGGCTAGCCCCCTGGTGTGGCCTCCAAACACCAGTCAAGCTTTTTCTCCTCCCAAGGCCCAGGTTTCTCGTCTTTGAAACAAATTCTCCCTCCCTATGACCGTCTATGACTCTCACATTGGAATTTTTTTTTTAATTTTATTTTTGTTTTCCTCTTTTTGGCTCCTGTATAAGAAGGAAGACAAAGGAATGTAGTAAAAAGTGTCAACCACTCCAGGGCAGGCACAACTCCTGACCCACCACTTCCCCATCCCGGACAGCCCTGGGTCATGTCCTCCCGGCCTGAGACTCGGGACTTCGGTGTGTTCAGGCTGCCAGAGCCACACAGCACAGACTGGGGAGGACCCCTTCCCGGTTCGCGGCGGCCGTCTTCCCCCTGGGACGTCGCACGGAAGCAGTGGGGAGGGGAGGTCTGTGTGGACTCTTTCTTAAGAACACTGGCCCCATCATGAAGGCCCCACCCTCATGACTAGTCACCTCCCAGAGGACCTGCCTCCTAATACCATCTCCCTGAGGGTTAGGGTCCCAACCTATGAATTTTGAGGAGATACAAGCCCTTAGTCTATGTTTTCTCATCTGTGAGATGAACTTTGTCACACTCAGATGTCAGGGGTGTTTTGAAGCCCAGAGGAAACAAGTCAGATAAAAGTGGCAGCACTGCGTCTGTGCTCGGTGAACTGCGGCAGGTCCATGAGCTGGAGCTCTGTCTCTGAGCAAGAAGATTGAGTCGGTCAACTTGGTGGAGGCCCAGCGGTCAGACACTAGGATCACTGGTTTGTGGCCAGCTGGTGTCTCCACCTCCCGGAGTTTCATCTCCCCGCGTCAGCGCAGCCACTGGCATGAAATTCACTGCAAGGTAGCTCTTATTTCCTTTGACTGCAGGGCATCCAGGGAGATGTAGACAGAGACTGGAGGGCAGCAGCCAGCAAAGGAAGTGCCCAGGAGAGGAGGGGAAAGTAAGGAAAGAAATGGAAAGTACAGGGAAGCAATGGATGCAAAGGACAGGAAAGGAAAGGGAAGGTAGGGAAGGGAAGGAATGGAAAAGAAGAAAGAGAGGAAGAGAGAAAGAGAAAGAAAGAAAGGAAGGAAGGAAGAAAGAGAAAGGAAGGAAGAAAAAGAAGGAAGTAAGGAAGAAAAGAAGGAAGGAATGAAAGAAAAGAAAAAAAGGAAGAAAAGAAAAAAGAAAATGGATGGAAGAAAGAAAGAAAGATGGAAGGAAGGGAAAGAAAGAAAAGGAAGGAAAGAAGAAAAGAAAAAAGAAGGATAAAGGAAGGGAAGAAAGAAAGAAAGAAGAAAAAGGGAAAGAGTGGGAGGAAGGGAGGGGGGCGGGGAGGAAGGGCAGTAAAGGAAAAGACGAGGAGGAAACGGCAAACTAGGAGGAGGAGAAGGGATCCTGCAATTGACGGTCTAGTACGGGACCGGAGTGCACACTCCGGAAGCAGCTCAGTCCCTTCCTGGCACGCTGGCTCTGTGGCCTTGGCAGGTTACCTAAACATCTCTGCACCTCAATTCCTTCATCTGTAAAGTGGGTGCAGGAGTAGTAGTTACCCGTAGGAAATAAATGAATACATAAAAGATTCTGCCCAGCACCCCGAGGAGGGCTTAACAAGACGCAGCTTCTTTTGCAATAATGCTCATCACTGCAGAGGAGAAACAAAGAGGCAGGGAGGGCAGGGCCTGTCCCAGCGGGGGGGACTGCCTTTGTGGCACAGCGAACCCCAAGCCCAGGCCACAGACATTGGGGGTGCCCCTTCTCTTCCTCAGCCAGAGGTGGAGCGTGGAAAGGAGGGGTGGGGTCTTCACAGGCAGAAGTGAGTCCCTTCCTTGGCTGGTCAATATTCAGAGCAAAGACACCGGCCGTGGAAGACACAGATGCAGTGTCGACACTGACGGGGAGGAAGGGAGCGGCGGAGGCGTGGGTTTTAGGATGGATTCCGTGTAGGACCCCATCCAGGGTGGCAATTCCCTGCAGAACTGATGGATGACAACTGGGATGGAGTGTGGTCCTCAGCCGAGAGGCAGGGCGGACGGTGGGCGTCTGTGCATGGCTGAGTGTGCACGTGCACGTGTGTGTCCGCAGGAGTGTGTGCGTGATGAAGGAGTGCTGATGTGGGCTGAAGACAAACCAGACCCACGGCTGCTTGCTCGCTTGTTTTACCTTCCTTCCTCCAGGAAGTCTACCCAGCTTGCTGCTCAAAGTGGGCGTCAGGGACCAGTAGAACCCCCAGAACTTGCTGGACATGCAGAATCTCAGTCTCAGGCCCTCCCCAAGACCACTGAGTCTGAATCCGCGTTTTGACACACTGCTGCTTCCTGGGCACAGGACAGGTGCAGGAGCTCTGCTGCTCTGGGATAAGTTCTTCTCTGACTTCAAATCAGACAGCTTGGGGGCAATGTTCCGATCTCAGGAAGCAGGTTTAAGAGGTGCACTCATTAAACACCCCACACACTTCATCCCATCTGGCCCCGCAAGGAAGACTTTTCATTACTCCCATTTCAGAGGTGAGAAACTAAGGGGCCGGAGAGTGAGTTCTGGTGCCTGAGGGCACGCGGGTTTTAAGGGCTCCACGGGGAACGTGCAGGCAAGCTTAGCCTGGGCGATAGCGCTTTTATTTTCTTGCTGCCTTCCAAGATGGAGAAACTGCCTAAGGTGTGAGAGATTTCAGAAGGATAACTAAAGAGCTTTCTTTTTTATGTGTGTTGAACTTGAGCCCGCCTTGAGGATAAATCCTGGCCAGCTCGAAACTTTGCGCATGAGTTTCTCTGTCAGCAAGAGGCTGTCTTTATCGGGGATTTCAGGGGGCACATCTGGGAGCCATGAATGTTCACCTTGCCTCTCAATGTGGTTCTACATGTGCCCGAGGCAAGTTGTTACCCTCTGACTTGCATCCCCCTCTGCACAGTGGAGCATGAATGACGGAACCCTGGTCTTAAAAGCTCAATCGAGGAAAGGAGATACGTTTCACAGACTGGTTCCCACAGCCCTCGCGTTGGAAGTTAATCTACAAAAAATGTGAAGTTTAGATCTGTTTATAAATACACACATGCTGCCAGGATGTTCTCAATGCCCTAAATTAGATAGGGACTTTTGAATATTTCATCACGTTTAACCTCATGATAGCCCTTGGAGGCCAGCTTTATCGCATCCATTGTACAGAGGAGGAAACTGAGGGTCAGGGGGGTTGAGTGACTTTTCCCAAGCGCTCACAGGTATTAAGGATGGACCCAGAGTCCTTAACTGTTGGCCCAGTCTTTGCTTGCTCAGTCCACTCCATTCTCTTGGCACCGCCCTGGTATTTGAGCTTCTGACTCCGTCTGAGATAAGGGCAGCCTGGATAAGCCACGGATGGAGAGCTGTGTGTGAGACAGGCTTTAGCAAGTCTGCGTGTCGTTTGGGGCATCCAGCGCTTTCCCTTGACTGACGTCCCAGCAGTTCAAGCTTCCAGAACCCAGCGTGAATTAAAAACCAAAGAATCTGCTAAAATTTTTGACTCAACGTTTCCTGTACCCAGAATAGTCAAAGCCAGTTGAGTGATGTAGCCCCCGGGGACAGGAGCCTCCCGCCAGGCCCCCCAGCCTTCCCTCCACACAGGCGGGGGCCACGTGGGACCAGCGGCTTCCCTCTGAGAAAATGCAGGTGCTGAACTACATGAACCTCCAGATTTGGGAGTTTTCCAAAAACTCTTATCCCAAGGCCATCAGCACAGTACGTCCAAAGTGCACTTTTTCACCTCTGCATCTACCATTGCCTTTTCTCCACCATTACTCCCACTCCTAGAAGCAGCCACACTGATCTCAGATTGCCGTCTGTATTCTGAGTGTGTGCTTAGTACTTCATGCCGTTTCCCCTCACTCTGCCCCATATGCTCCATGAAGGCTGGGGTGGTCCCGCCCGTGACGGCTCACCCGGGGCTGAGCCGTGCCTGGAACGTGGGAGACGCTGGCTGAGTGCAGGCTGAGTGACTGAGTAAATGAAGGAGGGAGACGACTCCTAGCCCTGATCAGAGCCTGATGTTAGGTTTTGCAAGGACTCATCTGTCTCCAGGGAAGACACGGGATGTGACTTTGGATCTCCTGTAAGTAGACAAGTGATGGAAACGTGGCCAGTCGCCCTGTTGGTTTGTTCTTCCGTCCACAGTGGTCGCACCACGCCCAGCGCTGTGCCTGATACTCTGATAGAGAGAGGACTGTCTGCTAGCTTCCTCCCTGCTAGCTCACAGGCATCCCTAAAATACAGACTCAGAAATAGGAAGTCTCAGGGCAGAGGCTGCTGGGCTGTAGCCGTGTGCAGGATGTAAAGGGTCTGAATGTGAGGGAGCCTGACTCCCCCTTACAGACGGTGTCACGGGGCTGTCCCTTTGGAGCTGGAGATCGGAGAACATGGTAAAATGAGAAACAGCTGCAGAGAAGCTACAGCCAGACTGCGCAGGGCACCCAGAGGGCATCTGGCTTCCGGGGACCTTGCCTCCGGACTATGGACTGAGATTAAGCTGCTCCTCAGAGTTTCTCCAGCCCTCCTCCAGGGGGCGCTGCTCCTTCTGCACCATCAGACTGGACAGGGCCCGTGACAGGCTTGTGTCCCCTCTGCCACAGGTCATATCAGATGCCAGATGCTTTTCTAGAGCCCAGAGCCCTGACCCTCCGATGGCAGGCAGGAAGGAAAGCGAGCAGAAGGCAGAGGGGAAGAACAGCAAAACACTTGTATTCAGTGATCCTTGGGCTTCAGACTCTGAGTTGGACACTTAAGATATATTATTCCCTTTAGTCCTCACCAAAAGAGTCAAGAATTTCTAGAAATAATTTGTATTATAAATAAGGAAACAGACACGTTTCAGCAACTTCTCTGGAGACTCGGGGTTAGCAAGCGGAAGAGGCAATCTTGAGCAGGTGTGGCCGACACCTAGCGCGTCCTCCCCCCACCCTGGGGCTCCCATCACTAGTGTCCAGCTTAGAAAGAACGACTGACTTGCAGTTCAGTCTCCAGATGCATCCCTTTCTCCTGCTGGACTGAAAACATGGCGATTTTGAAGAACAGACGTTAAGACTGAGGACAACGATGGTTGTCAAACTTGTTTACCTGCAAATAATCCCTTCGCCCCACCTTTTAATGAATACTTCAGTCCTGTCATCTCTCCATGAGTGGAGGTAGCAGTTTACTCTGTTTTGTTTTTTGGTTTTTTTCAGTAATAAACTCAGGTACCAAGATTTTTATTATCATTTTTTTCATTGAGCACATTGAATTCATTGATGTCCAAAACGGGGGCATCCCCCAGTGTCTGCATTCACTGCGCTTCTATGGCGACGCTGCATTTTGGAAGCCAGGACAGATGTTCCTTCCCGGATGCATTTTTGTTTCAACTTAAAATTGGGGCCTCATGTGTGCATTTGGGTACCCTGTACACCCCTTTCCTTCCCTTTGCCTCTCCTCCCCGCCCACGATCTTCAGTGCCGCCCAGGCCTCTGGGGGAGACTTTCACAGGTGCCTTCCATCCAAAGCAGCTCCTGGGAGCAGCTCCTGTTCAGAAGGCTCCAGGCCCCAGAGGCCAGAAGAGCTCATCATGGCAACACGTGCTGAGAGCCCACGGTCCAGCAGGGATGTGGTAAGACTGGGAGGTCCCGCCCCGTGAGCCCAGGTGACCAGAGGGAGAGATCTCAGGCTGGCCCCAGGCTCGGGTGCTCCAGAGACATGAGCGAGCCCCGGGGCACAGAGCAGCTGTCCACAGACCTGGGCTCTAAAGAGACTGAGAGTACGAGCTGTGGCAGGCATTTTCCTCCGCTGAACCCCGGTCACCTCCTTGGTAAACAGTCACCAATGGCCATCAACAGCCTCCTGGACCTGCTGAGGATGAAGTAAGACGGCCGGTAAAGTGCTTAGACAGGGCCTGACTCATTGTCAGACCCAATAACCTCCATTGTTGCTGTTTTTCTTATCAGTAGGGAAGGCATGGGAACAGGAACAAGGAGAAAAGAGAAACACACAAGCTCCAAGAGGACATTTCTGTTCCAGTGGAGGGACCGCGGACTCTGCCCCCACAGCGCTGTGTGAATTTGTCCCTGCGGAAGCACTTGGGAAAACAGGTGGCTAATCTCTAAAAGAGCACGAGCTGAAGTTGCTTTAGTTCGGATGAGTCGCCTGACACGAGGACATTCTTCCTAATGCCGAGCTCAGCTCCCCCGACCTCAGGTCACGCAGAGAGCGAGGGAGGACTGGGGCCAGAACCCACGGCTCCAGGGTCCCAGTGGGCTCTGTGTCTGCCTCTCTTCTTTCCAGAAGGTAAGAGAGCCAGGTGCCAGGAGGGCAGTTGTCGATCTGAGGGCAGAGCCCCTCGGCAGCTTATCTCATTTGCCCCGAGCGGGAGAGGGCGTCTCAGCTCGCTGTGGGCCCCACCCTGGTCCCCGGGCACTTGGTGCTTTGTCCTCGTCCTGGCTCTGAAATCGGGCACAACCTTTTGGAAACTCACGTAGAGAGGTGAGTGGGACTGCCAGCTGGTAAGGAGAGGGGCTCCACTGTTCGTGTAGTTCTCGCTAAATTATGCAGAAGCCCTGAGCCGCCCACCAAATACAGGGAACAAGGCCCTGGCCTCCTCCTTCAGTTGCAGACTCACCACCTGCCCCCGCCCCCTCCCCGGCTGAAGGGACGTGTAAGATGTCACGCGTGGACGGGGGAGTTGGAGCGGGCAGGGTGGATGGGATGGGCTTCCCAGAAACAGAAACAGGGAGTGAGATAAGGACTCAGCTCCCGGGCTCTGGGGCTCCAGAGCAGATTGTCACAGCCCCAGCCAACGTGCCTGCCTCCCGCCCGCAGAACGCGCCGCCAGCCACAGCCGGCGGGAGGACCAGTCTCACACCTCTTAAGAGCATGCGCTCACTAGCCTCCATGCTCGCCCAGGCCCAGGAACAAGTAGCTTTGTCCCGCTCTCTGCCTGTGTCTAGGCACTCCTGCAAGCCGGTGGAAGGAAAGGCAAAACACAGCCTGAGCGTCTATTCTGGTAAGTGCTTCAGTACAACGCTTTTGTCCTCAGAGCAAGCCTGTGGGCAGGGAACTGCTTCTCTGTTGCAAAGGAGCAGGAGGTGACTTGGCCCAAGTTCTGGCTTCACATAAAGAAGGAAAGATGACCCTGGTTTCACCTCCTGCTTCTCTCAACCCCTGCGTGTGGTCCATGACTGCAGGTTACAAAGGCAAGCGGACCCCCAGCCCGGCTGCCGGCCGGGATGGCACGGAGCTTCGCGGAGGCTCGTGTGCGCACCTGCTCCCCTCCGAAAGGAGGACGCCCAGTGAGACCAGCCTCAGCTGAAGGCCCGGAGTTGAGACCTAGCTTTGCCACTTCTGCTGGGTGATGCTGGGGGGTTCTAACGCCTGCATCTGTAATGTGGCCATGCCAACAACTTCCAGCTCGCCTTCCTGGAGATGATGAGAATGTTAAAGGACTGGATGTCTGGGAAGGGACATGTCAGCGTCTGTGCAGACCATGAGGCCATGGGCTATTCACGGTCCATTTCTAATGGGATGGGGCCCCCATCACCCGAGTCCTGGGAATTAGATGTGGGAAACAGATCAGCGGCAAACATCGGCAGGATTCTGAGAAATTTCCAAACATCCAGGTAGCTCATTTCTCCCACTAGTGTCAGATGTGGAGGCCCAGAAGCGGGTCTGAGGACGAGTCTTTGCTTCAGAGGAACCCTCAAGAGAGCAGACTGCGTCCACTGAACTAAAAGACATGCAGTGGAATTCCCGTTTGCACCGTCCTAAGAGCTGCCAGAGGAAATGGGCTGGCACCCTTGGGTGCCCTCCTTTGGAATCAGGCCTATACCTTAATAACCAGATGGGGAACGTGCTGGCCCAGAGAGAGAGGCTGTACTTGCCGGAGGTCACCAGTGAGTTGGTGGCAAGGGGACACTGGGATGAACCTCTTCCTGTCCCCGGCCAGAGCTTGTCAACACTCTGTACTTCAGTATTGCTGCAAAAATGCCCAAGCTGTTCTTTCAGATTTTTTTTTTTAATTTTATTCCCGTCCCCTGGCCTGAAATTGTCTGTCCCTGAAATTGTCTCCAAAGCCCTGGGTGTAGATAAGTTGAAAGGCTAATCTAGAGGGATGTCTCCTACAAGGGTCTCACACCCCCATCCCTGGCCCCACCCTGAGATGTGTCTACTCCCCAGAGACATCAGGAGACCCATGTGTCCCAGCCGGTGACCCCAGCACAGGGAGGGTTTGGGCTTCCCAGCCCCTGCTCTCTCCCCTCCTCAGGAAAAGATGATCCAAGAAATTCAAGAAAGGAGAACACATGCTGGGTAAACATGAATGGGGAGCTGGTTTCCCTGGAATCCCAGTAAATTTGAAAGGAAGTCTTCGGCTCAGCAGGAGAGAGAGAGCAAAGAGCTAGGGGAGGGAGGGACGACTCCTAAGACTCCAGGGGACGGAGATGGGACAATTTAGCTGCCTGGAGCCCTGCCGCCCATCAGAAATTTCTGCAGTGGTGGAAATAGTCTGTGATGCTCTACACAAGTGCATACCCCCTGCAGCGCACCCCGTGACACAGGACAGTACAGAAGCCAGGAGCCCCACATGGGCCCCGAGCGCCCTTGAAGTGTCACTGTGGCTGGGGGACTGAATGCTTAACTTTATTTCATTTAAATTTAAACGGCCACACATGACAGATAACTATCAAATAGCACAGTTCCAGAGAACTGCCCCCTTTCTAACAAATTGCATTTGGTTCTTAATTTTTTTTTTTTTTTTTTTTGTATTCAAACCCAGAGCCATGAACTGCTTGCTTTACTCAAAGTCCTAATGTTGCTAATTATTCAGTTCAGTCCCAAACCTCACCAGACTCTAGTCTCAACTGAATACAGGTATAAGCACACAGGGTCCCCGTTTCGAAGCTCAACTTCATGTTCTGGAGGGATCTAGACGCAGGCACAGGGTGGGAGGGCTGTCAGGAAAAGCTTGATCTGGGTGTGAGCAGGGAGCGTCCAGGCAGAGGGGCAGAGTTGGGCTCCACAGAGGCTCTAGGTGGGGCCCTGGGCTCCGATGAGGGGATGAGGGAGGGAGGAGGGAACTGTCAAGAAAGGTGTGACTGAGGACCCTGGAGAGTCTTTCCTGCCACTCTGAGGAGCCTGGGCTTTGCCCTGAAAGGAACAAGGACCCCCTAGAGTGGTGGCTCTTAACCTTTTAGGGGCCAGGGTGCTATGGACCCTCTCCCCCGCCATACTTTGGAAAACAATTTGCAGATAGGATCAGGGGCCCCAGGAAGTCCATTCTTGGAGGATTTGAACCAGGACAGTGAAGCAGTTACCTCTCTGACTTGGACGACTCCTCCCTGAGTCAGGGAGGGAGGGCTGGAGTCAGGGCAAGGCAAGCGTAAGCACCAGGCCATCGGCCTGGGGGAGCTGACCCAGCAGATGACGGGAGCCGTGGATGCTTCCCCGAATGTTATGAGGCCTGCCCCCCTCCATCCAGCAGCCACCGAGCCTCCAAGCCTGCTCACTCCCTGTCCCCAGGGTGTGCCTTTGGGTCTGTTCTCAAAAATGCAACAGTTGGGGCACATCCCTCACCGCAGGGGCATCATCTAACCAGATGCCCCCACCTACCGGGTCTCAGAACTGGGCAGCCCTGTCCAAGGTAGCAGGAGAAGGGACTCAGCCTTGACTGAGTCGGGTCTGGGGAGGGTACGTCTTCCTTATTCATGTCTCACCTCCCCTGTATTCAAAGGAGGTGAAATGAAAGTATTAATCAAAATCAGACAAATGGGGCAAAAGTATCAGCTGGGCCCTGGGCTGCACTAATTATTTCCAGCAGGCCTGGCCCCTTCCTGGTGTGGTGTGGATTGGGGGCCGTGGGGGTGGGGGGGCACCCCTCTGCTGCTTCCCGAATCACAGGGCTCACCAGCGGGGACCGGCTTTAATTAATCCTCTGTTACTGTTGAAATTGCACGGTCCCGAGGGGAGGCCCAACTCAGCAGGAATATTATTTTAAACATACATTGTAAACAACACTGGTTCTCTGGGGAGCCCCTGGGGTGCCATGGCCTTGACCCTTTCACTGCCAGAATCAGAAGCCACTTATTTTTTTTGTCATCCACTAAACTCAGCACTTTGTATTCCTTTATCCTTTTTCTGCTGGGTTGACATTCTAATTCTAAGGGGAGAAGGTCCACAGAAAACAATCCCCAGCAAGGCTGGGTGTCTGAGCTCCCTTCTAAAGTGATCACTCAGAACTTACTTAAAATATCATCAGTTAAACCATAAAAATAGCTAACAACTGTACGGTGCCTGGCACTGTTCTAAGCTACACACACACACACACACACACACACACACACACACACAAACACACACAGAGCGGCTTCCAGGTCTATATTCTTAGCTACTACATAACACCAGACTGACATTTTATTCTTTCCAAGCCCCTGACTTTATTCAATCTTTTGCAAGAATAAAATCCAAGCGGGGTTCGACTCCTGTGTCCTACAGGACGTCTTTTGAAAGCTAAATGCACACAACTTCTTTTTTGGCATTGTCCTCTCTTTCTTGTTTCCTTTCCATCTACAATTACTTAATTGCATGCATAATTACTTGCATGGGAAATTGGTTCCCCAGCCTCAGACCAGCTCTAGGAACTCAACGTCTTGCCCCCGAGGCCTCTGGCAAGGTGGGACAGATCATTCAGAATTAGCTGCTTTCTTTGGAATTCTTTAAAAAATGACCTGCTCTCCTTTCAAAGGGCCAGAGAGGGGATCTGGAGAGTGCTTCCCCTCCAGAGGCTCCCCCGGGATCACTGTGAACTTGGCAAACTTGCTCAGAGTGACCCCAAAAGAGCAATTTGTTCCCTAGCAAAACAGGGTAATTGTCTGGGGCAGACCGGAGGCTGCCGGTGCGCGGGTCATCGGGACAGGAGGGAGCCCGCTCTCCAGCGAGAGTCTGTTTGGGAAACAATTATCTCTCTTCCTTTGAATCAAAGATAGCCCTGCGCACCTTGTGCCCGCACCGAGATCAGACATAGCGTACAGTCTCCACAGATCGTCTTCCTTTCAGGAAATTATTCATTGATAACGCTGCTGGCCCAGACAGGCGGCTTCCTTACAGTAACTACTCTTTGCTTTCTGAGAAGAAGCCAACTAGGCAGGAACTGTTACGGCTCTTAATGATGTCTCTTCCCTGTGGAGGATGGTCTGTCCTCGGCCCAACTCCCATCATCTCCAAGACGTGGACAAACAGCTGCTTCTCTCTCAAATAAATAAAGCAGCGCTCGATGCTCCTTCCCAGAGAGGTGACATCATTCTCCAGTCCCAGCCTCAAAGCTGTAGGAGCAAGACCTCTGCTTGCTGAGAGTAGTTCTGTCCGCACCCACTTGACACCCACCTGAGGCATGGTGCTTGGTGCTGAGTTTTTAAAGAAGGAAGAGGAGTCACCCCTGCCCTCCAAGGTGTCACGACTTGGCACAGCGAAGGGAGGAGTGGAATTCACCTACGAGTGATGCTGACAACCCGGGCCATGGTGTGGAAAGAGAGTCACAGGCCTCCCAGACGAGATAGAAAAGTGTGCTGTTACTAATGAGAGTGAACGCTTCAGTGGCCCTGGAAATAGGAATCTTTCCCATGCATTTGTCCCCTCGGGTCCGAGAGTGACCCTGGAGATGATCTAGTCCAATGCTGCCACTTGACACTGATGGGAATCGGGTGTGGACGTGGCGATGCTTTGGGATCGCAGAGTGGACGAGCGGAGGCTGGGGTGGCCAGGGCCGGGCCAGGGCGAGAGTGGCGCTAGCTGTGCCGCCGGAGGGGCGGAGAGGTGGGGCAGTCAGGGCAGAGCCGTCCATGCGTGGGGGTCCTGTGCTCTCAGAGAACAGAGTCAATCCCAGAAACAAGCCCCCAGCTGAGGAGGAGAGACCAGGGGTCCCAGAGAGCAGGACTGAGCCGGCCACGTTCACAGTGAGTCCCAGTCCAAGCGCAGAGTCTGCCTTCCTCCCAAGTTATCTTTCCATTGGCAGTTGCAGATGGAAAGTATTCAGAAAACAGAATGTTATCGACCTTCATTGGGCGGGGGGGGGGCAGGGGAGGGGCCTGCAAAGGTCACTGTCTCTGAATTTCTGACACCCGTAGACATCTCGATCCTTTCATGATAAAGTCTATTAGCAATAATGAAAAGAGGGCCAGGTTTTAACTGAGTTTCAACAATTCCACCATCACTGACTCTAGACTCTCCACTTACGTCATCATCTCAGTAAATCCTTTCAGTAATCTTGCATAGAGTTACTATCTCTTTTATTGATGAAAAAATTGAGGGTCCGTGAGAGTAAGCAACTCACAGCTAAGGAGAGAAGAGAAAGTCTTATTTAAGGCAGCGTCTCTTAGATTCTTCACCTATTCTCCTGCTAGCATTAGCCATCCTTTCTCAAGCAAATGGCTCTAAAGTTTAAAAAAAAAAACAAACCCTTTTATTCCATGCATTCTGATTTAATCAACATGAAGACCCATTTCACAGGTGACTGAACTGACCCTTTATAAAAATTACATAATGTCAACATCATATGGCTAGTAAGGACAAGGCCAGGTTTAGAAATCCTGAGATATCAGTGCTTCTGCGCCTAGCTATTTCCTGGATTGAGTTTTCAAGGCCAGGACAAAAAGCAGAACTGTATTTGGCAACGAACTTAGGAATCCAATAGCCAAAGCCTGTTAAAGGCATCCTTTATAAAATGGCCTTGACTGTCGGGGAATTCACCAACTTGTGGACAGACAAGCAGTCCCTGTAGCCTTCCCACCCCAGCAGAGTTTTCTTTTCATGCACATCTTCAGTGAACAAAGAAAGAGTATCAGATAATTCAACAACGCTGTGGTAAATTGTGTTTTCTCTCCTGCATCTCAAAGAATCATGTGGACATTTTGTAATAGTGCAGTCAGAGGATGTAATTCCAGCTAGAATGTCTTTCTTCTGAGAAACACACACACACACACACACACACACACACAAATTAAAAGTAAAAGTAAAATAGAGAACACCGTTTTCAATGCAACAAGGAAATGGCCACAACCCCAAACCACAAACTATGAAGACTTTCTGCCAAAGACAATAAAATGTGAACCCAAATGTGGAACATTGGAAAGAGCCACATGGATCTCCTCAGACCTTGGACGGGATGCAGTTTTCTCTAAAAGCCCCTGAAAGTTGGTTTCACTGTCCCACAAGTGCCATCCAGTGATGCCTGGACCCAGAGGTGAGAATGAGACACAGAGGAGGGGAGAGAGGGAAAAGAAATAAAGGAAACAGGAGAGGAAAGGTTCTTGAGATCCAGTTTTGTGCAAGGTTGGTAGAGTTCACAGTGGAGTGCAGACGCACCATCTCCATTTTCTGGGGTTCTGTCTCCTCCCTGAGGAGTATTGATGGAGATCAGGCAAGGCGTGAAGAACATAACGCAGTGCAAGCAGCTGTGGGTGACGGGGTTCCACGGAACGCTCGAGACCCACCTGGAAGCCAGAAATTTGGTACAGATATCTACCCAAACACAAATATACAGCATCAGGTTAATTCAGCTTCTCTCTCTCTCTCTTTGAACAAAATACCAGCCCAGGAAGTACCTCTCTTATTTGAAGATGAGTGAATACCTGAAAGCAAGTATCAGGGTTTTCAAAAGTTGTTGAGAAAAGGAGAAAGCAAAGAGGGAGAGAAATGAAAACAATCAGGTAAGGAACAGAAATCTAAGAAAGAGTAAATCCTAGAAACAGAAGAAAAGTTTGGAGAAATTGAAGACAAACGGTGTTTGGGGAAAACAGTTCAAAAATGAGATACAACAGATTAAAGGATAGACGATAAGATTAAATAGAGAAGAATCAAGGGGGCAAGAGATCAGGAAAGTGGATACAAGAGAAAAATGAAAAGAAATGAAAGGTAAGTTAGAAGCAACCAGAAAAAAAAATAGATGAATAAGCAAACTAAGGGAGACAAGACATAGAAAATTCTCTTGGGAAAATTACAGTCCCTTAAATGGAAAGACATTTAAAATCACCACCTATTTACTACCTATGGGGAAGGAGGTTCAGCATTAAGGTATGGGCACAGCCAATCAAAGGTCCACATAAGCGGTCAAAGGAAAATGTCCAATGCTGTAAGAAAGCTTGCTTTTTATGCAAAGACTTGAATTTGGAGATCAAAAATACATAGCGGGTTCCAAAGCCCCAGGGAAGAATTTGACAGGGGCGAACAACATCAAGATGTATAAAGGTTACTGTGTAAGGATGAAGGCTGAACACCGTGGACATCAAAGCAGAGGTAAAAAAAAAAAAAAATGACAAGCTGGTGACCTACAAAGAAAAGAAGCAAGTTAGCCTTAGCCGCAGGTTTCTCCGTAACAAAAGCCAATGTCGCAAGACTGGAGCGCACTGTTCCCCAAGTTCGGGAGGAAATGACCCCTGTCTTAAGGATTCCTCCTCACCTGACTCTCTGAGTGTGTAGAGTCCTGCTCGTGGCAGCAATGGCAGGGAATGAAATCAGGTCAGGGAACCACCACAACCACCAGGGTGCAAACACATTTGTAAAAGCTCTGTTGTCTCCCAGTCCTGAGCTGAGCTGTCCTTTGCTTTAGCAACACCCCCAGTCAGAAGGCATGTGGCTATTTCCTGATTCACGGGCTGAAACAGTCCAAGCCCATCCCTTCAAGATCTTAGCCTCCGCCCATTCCCAAACTCCTCCCCGTGCTCTCCTCCAAAATGGAGCTGGCTCAACCAATCGCATCAACGTTGATACCAAATAATTCTTATTCTTCACATATCCACCAGAGGGACAAAAAAAAAAAAAAAAAAAAAAAAAAAAAAGGTGTCACACCAGACCATAGTACAGTTTATTCCATTTGCTTGTAACATTTCATTGTAAAGAAATTTAAATGAGGCAAGGGCTGCTACCCAGGCAACAAGTGCCAGCAAAATGCAGCCTTTACTGGGTCAACCAATTTCTCCACTCAGCTGAATTCCAGCTGTGCTTGGGATGATTGCAATATAAGGCTCTGTGGACATTCCTTCCTCATTTTCTCTGCTTCCCTCAGCGCTCCTCCTGAATTTATTGGTTCGATACATTCTATGCCTAAATTTCTAATTTTCCAAATTGATTTTCCCCCTTCAGTAAAGTCTATCTTCCTCCTTAACCTTCTCACCCAAAGTCCTTCATGTACCAAAGTTGTGAACAAAAATTCTAAAAAAAGTGAAGAACTTGAGAAATGAGACTTTTCTGGGAGGGAGGGAGAGAGAGAAATCAAAATGAAAAATTAAAAATAGAAAAAAAAATTAGAAGGCTGGCGCTGAGAATGAAATCTGTTGGAACAATGAGCTAGGAATAAGCAACTGTGGGACTTACGGCTACAGAATAGAACATACACATTGTAAACCTTGGCAATATAAAAACAATAGCATAACTGAAAAATCCCCAAGGGGGAAAGAAAAGTAGAAGTAAATGTACCTGTGGCAAAGAATCAATGAACACTGTCTAAAGGTTATGGTAAATTTTTTTTTTAAAGAACCGAATAATAAAATGCCAATGACTCTTAACTTCTGATGGTTTTCTCACCTTTTTTTTTTTTTGCAACTGAACCTGGGTATTTAAGATTAGTATGAGTTGTTGAAGGACATTAAACTAGAGTTCAGCAATAATTGCAGTTTCACAACTTTTTCCTTTTATATGCAAATAAGTGTATTTTTAAAACCTTAAAAAGTAGTATAATAAGATATGTATAATAAATGTGACATTTTACCACCGCACCGCTTCCATCTATGTATCCACCAAACTGTTGCCTTTTATCTATGTGTACGAGAGAGGTTTAAAATGATGTTAACTAAGCATCAAAAGTCATTGTTTAAGTTGAAAGCATGTTCGTAATTTAATTACCTTTTCTTGGCATTTTTTGCATTGCTCAAATCTTCATAGTATGAGAATGTATATCTTTTATTAAACAATGTAATGATTTTAAAAATGCAAGAACAGGTAATGAACTGAAGGATTGTTTATTGGCTAGGAATCCTCTCCATCACACTAGACATCCTGTTTGGACCCAAAGGGAAGACCCAGTCCTCCAGGTAATTAAGAAGAATGGAAGCGTGGGCACAATGAAAATTACTGATTTTCAGCAGAACGTAGAGTGATGGCCCTCGAGTTTAGGGACGGATGACATTTCCTTCAAGGTGACAGGCTTTGAATGTCAGCCTTTAGATTGGAGAAGAAGAAGAACCCAAGTTCAGTGGACATTCAAAGGATGGGTATGAAAAGGCAAATACAAAAAGAAAAGAACAGCTTGATATAACACAAGACAGGATTGAGTGGAAACTATCCAACAAGAAACTTCTATCCAAGGTAAGTGGTCACAGAAAGAAGGCGGCTGGGGAGCCTGGAGAGCCTAGTTGTGAGGGTTTCCATCTTGCTTGCTTTGCTGAAGACCAACTCGCCTCCCAGCATGCACCCTCCCAAGCTCTCCCTCAACCGTATGTTTTCCTGTCTGTAAAAACCTCTCTCTTAAAAAAATAAATAGAAAAGCCAGCATTTCCTCCTTGTTTTGTGCAAAGTTTAGAACAAATATTGTTTGCAAGACAAACGCAAGGAAATAAATCTTCTCACAGAGCCAGTTTGGGAAATTAAACATTGATTGGATCATACCCAGAAAGGCTTGGGGGAAACCAAATTGTCAGCATCTCAAGCTCATTACAGGGAAGGGAAGCATTAAAGGTTTTTAGGCTTGACAGACCTAAGCTTCGCCTTTCTCTAGACTTTTTTTTCCCGGCATTATCTATCCAGAGGAGAGGGGATAAAAAAATAAATAAAATAAAAAAATAAAAGCTCACAACAGTGAGAAAATAAACACAGTTTTGTAAACTTTTGATGAGTTACCATCTAAAATCAGCTTTGTCCTGAAGTCACACGAAGAAAGAGTCGGAGTCTGATGAAGTCGTCCAGGATCAGGAGGCTAGCGTAGGAAAAACCTTGTCGTAAACAGAACCACATTCTCTGGATTTAGCAGAAAGTTTCAACTGTCATTAATTTGTAAAAGGAAAAAGCAAGGAGAACATTTCAAAAACTCACAGTCCTAAGAAAGGGAGCTTGCAGCGTTTTTGGAAAATGGATTAAGCAAGTAGGGGAGAGGCAGAAAGGATGGGCAGAGAGTACCGAATGGAAGCTGGTGTCTCTTGCCGGTTTCTGGGGCTGCCCCAGATTATCACCAACTCTGTTGGTAGAATGTAAATAAAATGGGATCTTCTGTCTTCAGACTTCTACTAAACAAAACTTTTTTTTTTTCCCTTCCAATTTGCACCTGGATTTGTAGCCTCTCCTTGGCTTTGAAAGCCTTAAAGAGCAAGCAACAGCTATGGTAATACGTTTTATGAGCCTGAGTCTTCCGCTGGAGAAGACCGGGCTCCCGGAGCAGCCACATCAGATGCGGAGAGAAGAAAGCCCACTTGTGTGTTTGTGGGGTGGTGGCGGCTCACTGCTGTCACACACCGGGTCTCCAAAGGAGCTTCACCGAGAGGTTCCAGATCTCTCCAGATGTTAGGTGGCCTGGCCCCGGGCTTCCTCTGTATTTGGGCCCCATGCCTTTCCAGGTGTGGTGCTTGCATTGTCTTAATTCATTCGTTTGATTACCACGAGAATTAAATGGGATCCCTGAAGGCAAATGGGAGGTGTTGAATAAACAGTCACCAAATGAGTGCCTGAATGGCTCAGCTCAGAGAGATAGAAACTATTATATCTGTCATCAGATATTAAAGCATATTTGCCCAAAAGCAAGCGTTCTCTTGGCCACCCTCAGGAAAGGTTCTACTTGACACTAAAAAAAAAAAAAAAAACCCCGGAAGCTGGGCTGTGTGTGGAATTGCTCTGCTGAGCTCGCGGTGTCTGAGAAAACCACACACATTTATATCCAGCAGCCAAAACACACGTAGTTCGGGAGCTCGGATACATTTTGATGATAAAGGAAAATTTACTTTTATGTGTATTTCTTCTCCCGTCTCTTCTCCCTTCAGGGGAAAATTGGGAACTGAGTAGATGGTATTAAAAAGACAAGAGGGCAGTTCCTGCCTTAAAAGGGTTGGCGTGACTATTAATTTTTTTTTTTTTCTGTTGGTTCTAACAATCATCTAGAATGGAACTGAGAGGAACAAAATTGATTTTGCTGAATTAAAAACCCATTCAAAATGCTGAGGTTTTAATAAGATTTGGAGGCTGGCTGAGAAACATATCATGTTTAGCTTTTAGGGAGACATCTTTTGAACTCAGAATGCCTTCCCATGCGACTGTTCAAAGGCCAGAATTCTCAGCCAGTGGGAGCTGGTCGCCACTCCCCTCAACTCTTCTGTCCTCTTCTCTCCTCAGCAACACTATTACCTGCAAAGCCCTTTTCCTCTTACAAGAACGTATTAGCCTGCAATCTTTTGGTTGCAAGTGACAGAAACTGAATTATCGCTTCAGTTAACTAAGAAATCCAGGGCCAGGCTGACTTCAGGCAAATCGAATATTTAATTCTCCACAAATATTTGATGAATTTTCTGGGTGGAAAAAAAAAATAAATAAAAACACAAAACTCCCAGTCTACCCAGTTCATGGTTGGAATTAACCACTTTTAAAAATTTTGGTGATCAGATTATATGGTGTGCGTCACCACGTCTTCAGCACGTATCTTCCTTCCAAGCTAGAGCAACACAAGGAGGCCCCAGCACTGAGTTACACACGTCACAGTGTGAGTTCTTCCACCTGGAAACCAACTCTGTGATGACTGGACACACTCAATTCACCCATCTTATTTCTCAAAGCATCTAAGACAATGTGGTGCACACAGATAGTTGTTAATGTTTGTGGAATGAGTAAAAACATCACTGAATCGAGAAGGGAATAGAAACAATTAGAATATCTGCCTACCCACCTGAGGGAAAAAACTGAAGGCAACCTTTTCAGCACCCTGTTTAAGCTTCTATGTCAAGTCCTGTTGTTCTCAGAACATGGAATAGAGTTGGCAAATGTGCCCATGGCCTGGGCACGTTTAAGTGCCACCTTCAAATGAGGCAATACCCTGGATGTTGATTCATCACTGTTTCAGACCATGAAGTCATCACACGGTTTGGCAAATGCCATGTGACCTGAGCTAGCAGGACAGCAGAAGTGAGAAAGCCCTGGGCTGGGGCTTAGCGGGTCTGGCTGCATTCAAGTATGGCTTCCACCACTTAAAATCCATGAACTTGGGCAGTGAGCCTCATTGCTAACTCACATGTCAAAGGGAGACTTTAATGCTAGCGTCGCACTATGTCTTTAAAGGTTAGGTTCGCTCCCGTTCCTCAGATGAGTGGCTCAGGTGATGCTGACAGACTCCCATCCCACCCAGGACCTGTTTCCCAGAGGTTAAGTGAGGGAACTGTACTAGCTCAAAAAAATCTCATGATCTGTTTTAGGGCCAAATGAGACTTATGTTGTTAAAAAAATGTTTTAAAAACATGCAAATCATTTAAGGAGTATTTCCCCCTAAGCTGGTAATGAATGGGAAAGAGATGCAAATAAACACACTGTGAAGTAGATGATGGACAGCTTGAGTGATGTGGTTTGCACTGAAAAACAAAAACAAAACAGCCCAGATAAATTGATAAAATCTAAAGTCTACACAGGACTGAACTGATGTCCTCCCAGACAGCGTTTTCAGCGGTAAAGCATTTGAAGACGGTCCTCCCCTGGGCCCAGGGGACACTTGAGAACAAAGATGATTTTCAGACAGCCATCCCCATCTCCACCTCAAGTGGCCTTTCTCATTAGAGTCAACCTCTTCCCATTGTCTCTGCAGTTAACCTTGCACCTCACGCTTCCTACAGAAGCGCTTTGAGGAATCAGTATGGCATTGGCTCAGAATGTTGCGACAACCACGTTTTTCAACTGGATAACCTTGGCTGTTTTATTAAACTACCTTGAACTTCAGCTTTCTCATCTGCTGAGTGGAGCCCATCACTTCACATCCGTGTTTATTTTTGTTCCCCCAAGTCCGTAACCTCAGTCCAATCAGGGGAAAGCATCAGGCCAATCAAAATTGAGGGGCATTTTACAAAATACTCTTCAAAAGAGTCCAAGTCATGGAAAACCAGTAAATTCTGAGAAGCAGTCACAGATCAGAGGAGACGACTAAATGTAATGTAGTCTCTTGGATGGGATCCTGGAACAGGAAGAAGGTACCTGTGGGAAAACTGGTGAAATCTGGATAAAGTTTGTAATTTGAGCTAATAATGGTCTATCAATGTTGATTTCTTAATTTTAAAGACATAGACTGCAGTTGCGTGAGACGTTAACGTTAGGAGAAGCTGGGTGAAGAACATGTGGAAACTCTGTACTATCTTTGCAACTCTAAAATTTGGAAATACAAATTTTATTTCATTAAAATAAAATAAAATTTTAGAATTAAAATAACGGGGCAATGACAATATCTAACATATACAAAATGTGCACCACACTGTGAGCACTTAATACACATCTCCTCTTCTCTCCTGAAGGATATGAGGGATTGTTGCTTCTGCCACCTTCACTTGGAATGGAGATAATTTGCCTTCAATCTAGAAAAAAAAAAAGCACAGATAATTGCTGAAGTCTGTAATTTAGACAAATGGACTGCATTATGGCAGGGGCAAGGGGCAGAAGGAGCATTATTTCATCTGTCTAAATCTTTTGAGCACACCGAAGGGGGAAAAAAAGAAGAAAGCCACTCAACATTACTTTCTGTCTTTGGTGCCAGCTGCTGACCGAGTCTGGCAAGCACGGAGCTGGAAGTCTGGTGGTGGAGACAGAAAAATCTCAGCTTCCGGCCCTCCAACCACACACACTGCCACACACACAAAATACATTTTTCTTTCCTCAAGTAGAATGTTTTCTCAGTAGAGCAGGGGAGGATTTCAGAGGTCAGTTTGGAAGCACACTATGCGTAAATTTTCTGGACTGAGAGCATCCGACCTCCTTAGTCTCCGACCTCAGCCTCACTCACACCTACAACAGGGAAGTCACCTTTTTCAACAAAGTGGGGCATTAGGCATATTTGCCCTCAAAAGCCTAGGGCCTTTACAACAATTTTAAATATCATCATGTTTCCTTAACTAAGAGAACACTTAAAAGTCAAACGTCTATCAGAATGACAAAGCTACCACCAGACAGTAAGTTCTAGGCTTTGGAGGAGGATTCAAGTTGTTCTGTAGGATTTTCCCAAGGATTTCAATCACCGCACAAGGAGAACCCAATTGGACTTGGTCTTGAATCTCTTCCCCTTTGGTTGACTTTTCTTCTACCCTGTTTCAGTTTCATAATTCTAAACCAGAGCCTTCACCAGTTTGTATTATTTCTCTGCTCAAAATCAGCACTGACATCTTGCTGCTGACAGCAATGGTTCCCGAACGGAGGTCCCGGGACTGGAAGAATGAGCATCGCCCGGGAGCGTGTTAGCAACGCAGACCCTTGGGTCCCACCCCAGAAACATACTGAATCAGAAACCTGAGGTTACGGAATCTGGCAATTGTCTTTTAATCAGCTCCCCAGGTCATTCTGATGCCCATTAAAGTTTGAGAATCCTCTGTTTATGACATTAAGTTCAAATTTCTCAATCTGGCTTCTAAAACTCTTAATCCAAGTCTGGTGAACCTTCCAGGTTTACCTTATGGAACAGGAAACTGACAAGAATGACTTCATTTGAGATACCAGTACGGTCCTATTCCATAAACAAACAAACAAATAAATATATTTCTAATTATTTACTGAATCTTCCACCCACCCAATTTATTATGCTTGTCAATCTCTCTCTTAAAGATACATCACTTTCCTTAACTAATCCAAAGATTCAATCCAAAGTGGTTAGTTCTCATACCCGATGCAAAGCCATGAGGGACTTTGGGGGTCACTGGGAATCACCATTGGGCATGGGTTCCCCATAGTCCAGTGGATGATTATCCACTTCGGTAGAGATTGACATGCTGCTCCAGACTTCTCAGGTCAGGCTATGCTCAAGGCTCAGCCACTGTAGCTGCATGATGGCCATAAGGCTGGAGGTTGGGGCAGTGGGCAGGTCTAAAGGGACTTCTGGGCTCAGATAAGCACTACAGAGACCAGATCTTCTCACACGCCAGGGGCCATAATGATGAGACCATGTCCCAGCCCAGCCTCCTTAAAGATGAGTTTCCATCTGAAGTCCTTTCCTAATGGCTAACTTTAGAAAGGACCACCCAGCCCATCAGACACATCACAATAACACTGAACCCGTGAAAGGAAGAGAGAGATGGGGTTTTGATTGCTCTATTAGCAGAACACTTCCAAGCCTCGGTGCAAAAACAACTCAGGAATCATTGCTGCAAGGTGAAAAATATTAAGAAGTCAGGAAAACCAAAGGTCGATGATGGCAAGCCAAGAACCTCTGGTTCACTTTAGAAAACCGGCCAAGATCCTCCTCACTCACTTGTCCCCCTGGAATTAATTCTATTCAGCTTCTTCCCAATTCTTAATAAGAGTTTTGTTTTGTTTTGTTTTGTTTTGTTTTCTTATTTTCAGGATAGCTCCTGACTTCCAGATTTGTCAACTGGTTTTGTTTTCCTGAATTCAACTCTTAAGAGAACTCAAAAGAAGTTGAATTAGATTTAATCCTTTTGGTCCTTCAGGGATCATTCTTATTTCAAATACAAGCCCTTTAACTGACAAACCCTTGACCACCCTCCTTGAAGGTGTCTTAATCAAGGCGTATAACTCTGCTGTTCCTTTCCAGGGACAGTAGAAGCAGGGGTGGTCTGAAAACTCCCCTTTGATCACTGTCAGCAAAATGCATAATTTTTTACAAAAATAGAAGTAAAGAAAAGCTATGAACAACTTATTTGTTAGTTAGAAACATGTCTGTTAGTTATCTATTATCTATAACTGCATGATATATCCCCAAATTAGTTTAAAATAAGGATAATTATTTATTACCTCTCATAGTGTTTATAGGTCAGGAATTGGGGAGTAGTTTGGCTGGTCAGTTCTGGCTAGGGTATCTCATGGGGTTTCAGTTATCTGAAAGTTTGACTGGGGCTGGAGGATCTGCTTCCAAGATAACTCATGGCTGTCAACTTGATGTTGCCTGTTGGCTGGGGGCCTCAGTTCCTCTCCATGTAGTCCCTTCCATGGGGTTAATTATGTATTCTCACTAGAGTTGACATAAAATACGGAATACCTTGCCAAATCTAATTTCTACATAAATAACAAAGTTTTTTTTTAGTATATCTCAAATATTACATGGAATATACTTATAGTCTTAAAAAATCCATCATTTATCTAAAACTCAAATTTATCTGGGAGTTCCGTGTTTTTATTTGCTATAGCTGGCTACTTTAGTCGTCATGACATGCAACTGGCTTACTCCAGAATCAACAATCCAAGAGACCAAGGATCTGAGGAAGAGTGCCACACAGCTTTTTATAATCTGGTCTTCAAAGTCATCCACTACATTCTGTTCACTGTGCAGCCCAGCCCTAACTCCAAGGAGAGAAATTTCGTACAAGACTGTGAATATCAGGAGAGGAGGCTCACTGGGACCATGCTGGAGGCCGCCTACCACAATTTCCAACCAAGATTTATCTGGCAAAGTTCTTAAATGTTGAAACAAGGAGGTTTGGGAAAATAGATGAGAAGCATGTTGATGAAGGTGCATCCTTAATCAAACAGAAATTAAAATATTGAGAGTAGACAAAATTTTTTAAAGATAAATCCATCATAATAATTTTTATATGTAGTAAAACTAGTCAAACCAAAAATTTAGTTTTATTTTTAGACACAAAAATGGTGATTTAAGCCTTAAGGAATTAATTAACTAATTGAGTCTTGAGTCACAATTCAATCCTACTCAAAGTCCATCAATATATGTTTATTTCTATATATATAATGTTAACATATGCAAAGTGAGAGTTCATAGTTTATAAATAAAGAAATAACAGTACCCAGACACGGACAAAGGAGCATTTTGTGAAAAAGAAAAAAGACCTAAGTTATTAACTCACCAATACCATACCTACTTCTCAACAGAAGAAAACAGAGGTGAACTGCCTTTAAATTAAAAGGGAAATGTGTGCAATTGAGGGCTTGCCTTCTGTCTGCTTAACAGATCCCAGGGGCCGCGTCAGCTTGGGTCGGGGCTTTGCAGAATATGGGATTCATGTATTTTTCAACATGTATAATAGGCTAGAATATGTGCTGTCATCTTCCCTTATCGAAGATGCTACAAAATGACTCTTTTACCTACCCAAAAAAAGGGGGAGAAAAGAAGCACCGAAAATGTCAGGTTTTCTACTTTTTAAAATAGTCTATCTAAATGTAGATTCCTGGTAGAATGGCCCAGGAAATTTACGGCACCATGTGAACGTGGGCATCCGGGAGGGCGTCCATCAGCGACGCCTGCAGAGACACAGACCGTGTGCTGTGCTTTGACTCAGGTGCCCACAAAGGGGACAAGGGGCCCGGGGTTCCAGCCACCCAGGTCTGGGTATCAGCCAGGGTGCTGTTCCAAAGGCATACACCCTCCACACAGCCTCGGTCATCCACCAAACTTACTTCTTGGCCCCTGAGTGTACAACAGCCTCAGGCTTTCTCGCTGAAAATAAATTAGACTATCAATGGGGAAGATATTTACTAGGAAGAAAAAAAAATGCATTTCGTTTCTCAAATATAAACATTAAGTGACTGCTGGCAGGACTCAGACCACCTCCACTCCAGGGTCCGGACTCTTTTGTACAGAGTAGAATAAGACGTTCAAAGTGATCATCATATAAATAACTGCTGGGACGTGGGACGGGCACTAAGAGGGCATCAGTACGCCAGGCGCTCGCAGTTGGGTGGTCGTGGGAAGGGTCACCGGGGACAGGTTTTGATGTTTACTCTTTGCATTGAGAATTGCGTCTCAGAATTTTCACTAATGAGTGAAATTTGCAGCCAAGCGAGTAAACTGGAGGAAATGCAAAAAATATTCTCCTGACTGTTTCATAGTATTAAGTTTCAACTTCAAGGTGTCAAAGCTTATGGTGTGATTGACTTTCAAGATTATGCCTGGGGCCATTGGGGAGGGTGAACACGTGGCAAGGGTGGGCAGCTACACCAGTGCAGGTGAGTGTGTGTGTGTGTGTGTGTGTGTGTGTGTGTGTGTGTATGTGCGCACACGAGCACGGTGAGGGCACTCAGTACCTTTTAACCAACTGCCAGGACAGTACAAAGGACATAATCTAAACCCAAAGAGTAACCTTGGCCACACATTAGAACCACTGAGGAGCTCTTAAAAACCCTGCATTTTTAAGGCCATTCTGCATACCAATTAAACCCGAATATCAGAAGGTAGACGCAGGAAGTATTTTCTAAAACTCCCCAGGTGATTCCAATGTGCAACAGGGAACAAGAAAACCACTGCCCTTCTAGAACATTTCCAACATCAAAAGAACATTAACATTACCTGGATGCTTGTTACAAAGACCAACTCTGATTCAGAAGTCCTGGCGTGGGATCTAGAAATATTCTTTACAACTGGCACCCTACGGAACTAGAATAAAAACAGTCCCTGATCTCTGCTTTGAGAAACACTTCTAGACAGAATTTTCACTTGAAAACGTGGAAATACAGAGACAGAGGGAATGGCAGGGTATTGAGATAGGTACGTGGGAGACCAGAGCTTACGGGGATGATTCAGGCTGATGACTTCATAGAAGAGGCCTACCAGTGCCTACAGAATTCAGAGCGACTTGCCCGAATCCATTTGGCTAGTGGCAGGGGAGTGAAGTTCTCTCCAGGCTCAATCAAGTGGGAAAAAAAAAAAAAAAAAAGATTTCCTCTGTAAGTCAGCACTCACACCCATCATGATTATTCTGTTAATCAGATCTGTTGGAATTGCATGCAAAGAAATAGCCCATAAGCTTTAATTAAGATCCAGTGATTTTTTTTTTTCAAAGAGAAAAGTATAGGAGTTTTCAAGAATAGATATGGCGAGATTTATTTTGGCTTCTCCCAGCAACATTTTGCTCACCTGTCAGATCTGTGCAGGATCCTAGAGATTTGAGGCTGCAGAGCAATTGTTAATTTTGAAGATGTCAGCGTCTGTTTATATTCATAGCGAAACTCTCCGCCTCTGTCTTCCTCTTTGTTTCTCTCTGTCTCTCTTTCTCTCCCTTAGTCATGTATCCACTTGACAATCTGTTTATGAATGTTAAGTTTTCCATCACTTTTCTTAACTCAGAATGAGAGGAGACCACTGAGAGCGCTTAGTCGGGTCGACAGGAAAGGTTTTTCACACACATCTCTCTCCCTAGCTTCTCCTGAAACTTGGCATGTCTCGGGCTGAATCCATTGCAAGGAGGCGGAGCTGAAGTGAAGAAAGTCTGGCCAGTTGAAGCTTTTAGGGGAATTCAAGCGAGCAGACTAATTTTCCATGCTGAAATGCAGCCAGGCCAGACTGGTTGACACCTCATTTTTTGCAAGAAGTAACTTGGGACAGCGAGTGATGAATCCAGAGATTTGGTCCCAGCTGCCTCTTATCTCTGATGGTGCCCCCCGGCCCCACCTGGCTCAGTCCTGACTCACGGGACAAACCCTGCAGCCGAGCCACCCTGCCCGCTTCCCACGGGCCTGGAGGCAGGCTTGCGGTCCAATGACTGGCTAAGCCGCCCCACCTTGCCATTTCAGATCTGAATCAGGCTTGGGGTGGAACCGCTCCACAGAAGAAAACATCCACAGATGGAAACCTGGAGGCTGTTGCTGTCCTTTGAAAGAACTTTCTAGAATTTCTCCCACTATCACTGCTGAAAAGCTACTCAATTATTGGCCCTCAGAGCTAAGAGCAAGCAATCCTTCCAGCCCTTTCAGGTAGAGAAAGGACAGCTGAAGTCCAGGCCTTTCCTTACTTTGCCTCTAGATCATATTGCAACTCTGAAGAAGGGCTCGGGCTAGAATCGGGGTCTCCTGGTTCCAGGTTCAGTGTCTGGGATGGGACACCGGTGGTGAAGTTGAACAGGAGGTCACGGGCTCAGTTTTCAAGGGGGAACTCTAGGACGCTCTAGATCGAAGCTGTGCGTTATGGCAGGTGCCTGTCCACATCACTGTTAAGTACTTCACTTGAAATGCAGGTGGAGCAGGGTGAGATGTGCTGTGAGCGAGAAATATTATGAAATACTACCAGGTCTCATGGCAGAAAAGCATGTAAAATACCCCATTGACATTTTATGTCGATGTATGTGTTAAAATGATATTCTGAATAGATAGAGATAAATAAACTCTATTATTAAAATCAATTCCTCTGTTTGGTTCTGTTTTTACCCTTTGTAGTGTAGCTACTAGAACAGTTAAAATGATATGTGACTCACTGCACGTCTGTGAGACAACGTGGTTTCGGATATATGGATTCGGGAATGACAAGCTGAGAACCTGTCACCTCTTCTCAAGAAGAGTGGCACCACTGTTGCATTAACCAAAATTGCCATCTAATCTCTCCTGGAATAACATCGTAGCTCCTAACCACGTCCTCTCCTGAACCTTCCCGTCTTTTCTGTTCACCTCAACTAGAGGTCTCTTCCCAAAGCAGAAACCTGATTATGTCTCTCCCCTGCTTGAAATCCTACAAACTCTCCCCCCGCCCACGCCCACCCTCCCTCCCTACTCAGGGCCCCGTGTTCCCTCCTGCTCCTCTGCCTCTGCTGGTGCTTCTCTCCCTTACCTGAGTCCATTCTGGGCGCTGTAGTAAGTTACCACAGAATGAGCACTTTGTGAACAGAAGTTTATACCCCACAGGCTGGAAGCCCAGATCAGGGTCCCAGCACGGTCGGGACCTGCTGGCGGCTCTTCCAGGCTGAGCCCTGCTGCTTCCTTGATGTATCCTCACACGGCAGAAAGAGGGCGAGGGACGCTTTCTGGGGTCCTTTTAAAAAGGCACTAATCCGTTCATGAAGGGTCCACCCTCACGACCTAATGACCTCCCATCCTTGGGGGTTAGGATTTCAACATGGAAGTTTGGGGGAGATGCAATCAGCCCGTAACACCACCAGTAGAAATGGACTTCTTTCTCCCTTGACCCCTCGGAGTTGAGGCTATTTTGAGAACTCAGCATAAGGCTTCTCACTCAAGACACCTTCCCTGCCCCTCTCCCTCCTGGGCCGTGGTCACGCCTGCACCAGCCAGATCACATGTTTTGACATTGTTTTCAATCTCAGGTCCATTAAATAGCTCCTGGATGCAGGACTTTTTATCCAGGTGTCCAGAAGATTTCATTTCAGTCTGCAGGATATTGATGTAGAAAATCAGGAGACCCTGAAAATTCCTCTGGTGCTGCCTGGAGTTTAATTAGCACCACAAAAACCACAGACCGAAGTCATTGAAGCAGCAAGTTACATCTAGGAGAAGGCAGACAGCTTTAGTGGCCCCAGAAGTAACGTCAGTGACTTGCTTCTCCTCTGGCTGCTATGTTTTGAAAATCTCACAATTTGAGAACTTTGCCAACATTTTCAAATGTCCTGTCATCCGCCACAAATTCAGCCCATCAGCAAATATTATAAACTCATCTAAATGGATACTGAATCGTCTTTTTGCTCCATCTCCCTGCTTTCACCTTATCACAAAACAGGGGTCCTCTCTTCTCTGAACAATTCAGATTCCTTCCCACTTGGTCAACCTCCATGAACTCATGCTCCTTCTCAGTTATTCCACAAGGAGCAGCCAAAGTGAGGTTATTGAAATGCAAATGATATGAATATTATGATACAGATTTCTTACTCAAAACAGTCCAGTGCTTTTCCATCACACGTGCAATAAAGTCCAAACTCCCTGCCCTGGTTCACACACCCTGTGTCTCCTCCTCCCATCAGCCCTGATCTTCCCTGTCCTGCCCTCTTGCCCTTTCTGCTGCACACACACGGTCCTTTTTATTCAGTGATTACTCCATCCAATTCCTACCACAGGGTCTTTGGACCAGCTGTTTCCTCAGCCTAGAATGCCCTCCCTACCAATACATGCATAACCACCTTTTCTTCACATAGATTTTGGTCAAATGTCACATTTCCAGAGAGGTCTTACATGAACAGATAACCTGAAATCACTTAGTCACTGTTGGTCACATTCCCCATTATAATTATTTGCCTAGTGGTTATCACAATTTTGTTTTATTTAGTTAGGTGATTGTCTTTCTTCTCCAATTTTCTGGGAGCAGGTAGGTTGTCTGTTCTGCCCCCCACTTTATCCTTATTAACTAAATTAATGCCCATCACATACAGCTCAATCAATATTTGTTGAAATAATAGTTATATTATTTATAATATATTATAAAATAATAAACCCCCTTGTCATTTTATCTTAACAGTGCTTACTGAAAAGCTAAAAATTAAATTGTTTTATAAATTAGGGAACCAAGATCCATTAGATATGAAGAGTCCCAGATTACTTAAAGGTGTTTTAATGGCTGAGCAATCAATTCACCTTAAGAAACTCAGTTCCCTTGTCGAGAAAAATTAGAAAATAGTAAGCTTCTCTTCGCATTGCTCTCTAGTACATACGTACAATTTTCTTTTTAAGAACTCTTTGAGGGCATCAAAATACGCCAGGCCCCAGTGGATCTCTCTCTCACGGTGATGAGCAGAGTAGACTTCTAATTTCACTGCAGAAGCTTGCATAGGCTGCACAAGGTATAAGACGTGATTTCATTGAAAGGCTTTCGGGCTCCTCCTGCAAACTAGGGAAGGGGGTTTTATGGTATGACCTAATAAGAATCATCTAATCCACGATTCCTTCTGTATGGTGGGAATCCTATTTTCAGTACAAACTCAGTATAGAAACTGCACTCGGCTGCCAAATCTCAAGTGGAACATGAAACGGCTTCCATCTCCACATTTCAACTCAGGCTAGATCAGAGATTGCAGAGAACAAAAAGGCAGGAATGAATGCAGTGAGGATTCCACAGAAATGCAAGCAATCTCTACTGTTAAACCAAGAGGGGTCACTTGTGCTGTAGTCCCCGTTGCAGCTGTATAACTCAGTTACTGAGGAATTCCCCATAATACATTCTGAAAGACACCATTTATAGAAGCAGCTCTGCTCCTGGACAGTTTTGAAAGTGATTGGTATTGTGTACAAAAGGCAGTCAACAATGTGTACCCAGTGAAAGAGAGTTGGCACGGATCCAAAACATAGGAGGGACGCATTGAATGTTTGATGATTGAATGAAAAAAAAAATGAAATAAATGAATAAATAAATGAATGAATTGCAGCAAAGCGGAGTCTGCCCAAGACATAGAGAGTTCTTTTGATGACATTTTGCTAAAGATCTGGGGGCTTATTATATATGCCTTGTTCTTTGCTTAACTGTACTATGTTTAAATTAAATGCATAGCAAAAGAACATTATTTTCACAACAGAGAATGTGTCCTGTCATTCTGAACAGTTCATTTTGAGAAAGAACTGTTAAGCCATGGCATAAATACATACATGGAAGAGGTAGACCCAGCTGAACAGTATGTCAGGATCAGGGTCCTAGGGACCTAAGCAAAATGGAACAAACAAATAGTAAACAAAGCAAAGTTATGTTGTCTCAAGACTTGTTTATCTTTGGGTTTCCTAAAAGTATATTGTCCTTGATCCAGGGTGGATAAATGAGTGAAAAAAAGACTGCAATTTAACTCAGGGTTTAAAAGGACATGGAGCTTTGGGTTCTGTGACCATATGTGGTGGCCCCGTTGGCCTCTGAACACCCTGCAGGTCCCAGCCAAAAGTACGCATTCACCCAATTGTATTGAAATGCAGTGAACTGATTAGAAGATTGGAGCTCTTGTTGTAAGACTTGCAAAAGTCGTTTGGTTTACCTGGGCTTCCGGTCCTTCTGTACAGTGAAGAGGCAGCACCAGACTCTGTGAGCACTAAGGAGACCTCCAGTTGGAAACACTCCCAGCTTTTTGTATTTCCACCTTCTGTCATCTGGCTACAACATAAATAGACAAATGACATCTTATTCTAGGAATGTTCTCTTGCACCCCGACATGCGGCCTCACAGGTGGCCATGGCTGGACCTGTGGGCTGCAGACCACCCCAAGCAGACGGAGGGATGAGCTGCGTGTCTGGGTGGCTTCGGTGTCCTGCCAGAGCCTGTGCCTGGAGCGCTGAGATCACAGATGTCCCTCCCAGATAGCAGTTACAGCACATGCCTCTCCTCTTGGGGGGAGGTTGCTGGGCCCGTGCTGGGAACAGGCTGGGAAGCCACACGACCTCGCACGCCCCGGGGCGCAGGGACGGCTTTGCTCCGGGCAGACTGCTGTTCAGAGTCCCGTTCCACCTTTTCCATCTTCTGCCATCTCCATCATCCCGCCCTTGCTGGACTCCACTTGTCCATTTGCCTTCCTGCTTGGGGCAAGTCAAGCGCATGGCACCAGATCATCTGCCTCCATTTGGCTCCTGTCCCAGGTAGCCCTGGAGACCAGCCCGATTCCTTTTATGGTACGTGAGCTCGTGCAGAGCGCTGCTACGGCTTGCCTTTGATTTTATGTAACATGGAATCATCTGGTCAGAAACAGGTCTCATTCGGATGGTTTAGGGCCCCGTCCTTAGCAGGACCTCTGGCCAGAATGGGCACCATGGGCCACCAGACCCTCCACAAATAGCTGGTTTCAGCTGGGAGATATTCAGGGTCTGAGTACAACCAACTTGGTGAGAGTGGCCAGGTCTCTATCTCCTTGCACGGGTTTCCCAAGCCAGATGGAGGGTGAGGCAAGCAAGTCACCGAGGATGCCCCATTTAAGGAGGCACTTGACCTGAGGGCTACGTGAGTGCAAGGCTGGCCCCTAACAGAGAGAACCACCTTAACTTGTGCAGGTGGGACCCTTGCTTGCCTCTTTCTAGACTCTATCCTGACGTTTCCATAAAATTAGCCTGGTCACGCGTTTCCGGATTATTATGAGAACATGAAGAAATCACGTACATAAAATATCTAGCTCTCTTCCTGACACCTCGTCCCGTCTCACTAGTGAAAACTATCTAGAATCTTGAAATCACGGCAAGAGGGAGGCTTAGCTGAAAAAGCCTAGATCCACACGGTAGAGGTTCAACTGACAAACTCAAGCCCTCTGCATAAGCAAACCACAGGAAGACGCGGCCGGACGCTAATGCAAATCATTTCTCACTGTGCACTGAGCACATTCCCCACTGCGTCCCAGGCACGTGCCTCTCTCTTTAAGGTGATGCCGTGCTGTTCGCGCATCGGCTCAGCATCCTGCCTTGACCTGTGTGCAGGGCCGCTCTCCACCGGCGGTGCTCCTGCTTTGCGGTGGTGCCTGGAGTGACCACACTCCTCCTCCCTATCCCTCTGATGCAGGGCCCTTTGTATAACCCTGAAGCTTAGGAAAGTCTGCTTTTCCAGAAACCCTCTGCAAGGGGCTTGCCTGTCCCCCTTCACTGTAGTGTATTAGGGAGGTGAGAAGGTCATATAGTCTATTTTACAAGGATTCAAAACCACAGTCTCAGATTAAGTGTAACAGGAAAATTGCTTCCCATGCAAAGCATCCATCGCCTCTGTCGCAGTCCTGCATCGCCTTGGCTGCAGAATCCTGGATTTTTGCCACTGGACGGATTCACGCTCATCATATATGCTACAGAGATGTGTGATTTGCATGCTGAGTTCCTAGGATCTCTTTTCCTTTTGCGCGTCTGCTTCTACATTTTTGCGGAGTCTCTCAAGCATGTCTCCTCCTACGCATTCTGTCAAACTTCCCCTGGAGTAATAACTGAACAGGAGCCCTTTGAAGGTGTCCACTGCAGGCTTAAAACTGGGATCGGTCCATGGAAGGCCTCATCTCTAAGCTGCACAGCACGACAAGCAGGCCATTCGCCCCACTGTGTACAAGATGATGGAGACACGAAGAAGTTAACAATCTTTCCAGAGCAGATTAAGAACTGAATTGGAACCCAAGTTTCTCTGAAGTTGAACGTGGCATCCATCCACCTTTCGCTGTGGTTTCACAAATATTTGGGTGTTCATGTGCTTCTTGCTTCTTCGCTGGTTCATTGTGGTCTCCCTGGTAGGGTTGTCCCTCCCTTTCTCTGAACCTTTCTTAACCACTGCAGCCTACTATGGAAGCTCTCACTCCTCTGTACTGCGATGCTTATCACAAGGACCATTTAGATATCCTTGTGCGAGTGACAATGTATCTGCAAGAACTGTTCCTTCTGCTGACAACATACTGAGAAAGCGATGTTTATTGGACCTTTGTGCATTACCTCAAATAACTTGAACCCTCTGCATATACTCTGAAGGACATGCATCCAAAAGATATGGAGTTACAGAAGGCGCTGGGACAGTTCCCAGATGTCTAATGATTTATCTCTGTGGCTTTTGAGCCTCATTTGCCTCAGAACAAAGATGATGATGAAATGTTTCTCTGCAGATTGAGTATGTGTTGGTTATTTGGTTTTACATTGGCGTAATTGCTTCGATGCCTATAGCTTCCAAAATGCACATTCAAATTTATAACTGCTTCGGAAATTCAAAATCCACCAGGCCAGTGTAAATGTTAACACTTGGAATTTAGTTTAAGTATTCAGAGTTAGAATCAGCCTGCAAACTGGATGATCTTGCAGAGTTCTCCAAATGTATTTGCTTCGGTGCACATAGCTCCTCCACGACTTGAGCTCTGATCCCTCAGCCTCATTGAAACCTCAAGATTAAGAACTGGGGCGGGAAGGAGCAAGGAAGAAGGGTGTTCACATGGAGCGAACAGAAGTGGAAAAGGTGCAGGGAAAGTGATCATGGGACCTGTAAGGTGCGGAGAGGCCACATGTAAAGATGCAAAAACAGGGAGAATCCAGTGGACCCAGGTGAGCTGCTCTGGGTGTAATTCACAGATCAGAAAAGACCATGGCGTTCGGGATGAAGCCCCTGGAACCTTCTGCAGAACAGGGTAAACGGAAGCCAGCCCTCAAGGAAGCAGAGGTGGCTGTGGGAGCTTGAAGGGCCTGACACGGGCTGAGTCTGAATTGCGTCCCTCCCCATGTTCCTGTGCTGAAGCCCTAACCTCAAAAGGTGACGGGCTTTGGAGACAGAGGCTCTAAAGAGATAATTCAGTGAAAAGGCAGTCACAGGCTGGGCCCTCATGCAGCATGACTGCTGCCCTTATAAGAAGAGGAGACTTAGACACAGACACACACAACGGGAAGACCGTGGGAAGGCACAGGGAGAGGGCGGCCGTCTGCAAGCCAGGGAGACAGGCCTCGGAGGAAACCAGCCCTGCTGACACCTTGATCTGGAGCTTCCAGCCTCCAGAACTGAGACAATGCCGCCGCACGTTTCAGCTCTTTAAGCACCTGGCCTGGGATGTGTGGCTGTGGCAGCCCTGGGCGGCTAACACAAGGCCCAGGTTAGAAAACGCTTCCTGCGCTTGCAGTAAACTCCAAATTCTGACACGTTCATATGCCAGGTTTTTAAAAATGTAAGTTCTAATTTTAAATAATGGTTTCATACTGATTTTGTTCTGAATGTTGGGTTCTCCTTCAATATTATAAAGATAATGTTGTCTCTAGATTATACTATATTTAATTCTTACGCTTTTACAGGTTTTGAAAAATAAATATATTCACAAATGAGAAAGGAAAGATCTGTTCCTGAATCCGGAGTCCCCTTTTGTGGTTCCGCAAAAGTACGGCTACCTAGCCATGGTGAATTTCATACCTTACAGCGTTTGCAACACGACAACCACTGATTTCAAGCAAGGCCCGAGCAAGCAAAAAACTTTTTTAATTAATAGAACTACTCAGATCATCCCATATTAACAGCTCCAGAGAGCTGCTGGGTTTTGGTAGCGGGGGATGTGTGCTTTGGCAGAGAGTTGGGGAGATATAAAGTGTTATTTCTAAAGTGGCCAAAGCATGTGGTTGAGTGTACCTATTCCAGGACATTTGTTGTCTGGAAGGGCACTCTTTGCCCTTTTGTGTGACCAGGGCTGCAGACCCCTCGCCGCCAGTAACCTCAGAAATACATATTTAAGGCGTTATTTGGGGTTACTCCCCTCACCTCCTTTTTTAAATTGAAAGGACTTGTTTCTTTTCTACAACTGCCACCAAAGTCAAACTGTTGGAAAGGAACAACAGAATGACAGATTGCTTGTTCCAAATAATTGGACCGACAAAGCAACAAGCAGTGGGTTATGACAAAAATATTTCTCCCAGTGTGTTAAACTTCAGTAATTCACCGGACAAAGACACTGAGCTGTGTCTTCCAGGGAGGGGAGGCTGCTTTAACGGCAGGATAAAATTCCCCATGCTTTTCTCTTTAAAAGATCTAAACACAAGCAAAGAATGAAAACTGGCCAGAATGCAAGAGTGTGACCTTGAAGGGAGACGCTGGACACAAAGAGGTGGCTGGAGAGGAGGTCGAGCCAGACCTGAGACAAACACTCGGAAGGCTGTGCCCCACCCAGACCCTCACATGGTCAATGTGATTAACAACAGATGGGGTGATTCTCTCTAACCCAAGGCTACGTGGGGGGCTCGGACTGGGGTCTCTTGGAGATGTTTACACATCCCAAGGCACATCCTTAAGGCTCAAAGTCTATACCCAGGGTTTTGGCCAGGGTCCAGGGTCAGGTGTTGATGGGGTAACGGTCCCATTGCCTTTGATCAGAGAAGGCTATGGATTGAGGCTGAGCTGGGGAGGGCGGCTGCGAGCTCCAGCAATGGCTGTGTCTCACCCCACAGGGCGTGACTAACCGGAGGCAGGACTCAGCCCAGCCCTCTCTTGATTTGGAAGGAAGGCAATCTGAGACAATCACACCCCCAGACCAGCCCAGAGCTCCTCTGATATTGGCGGGGGGTGGGCTGCGTGACCCATGAGGTCTTTTTCATGTCCAACGTCTGTATTAAAAGGCATAACTTTCAGATTGGTTTAAGCTGACAGTCTGTGAGGCCTCACATGCAATGCGTAGTTTGGTTTATTTTTTTTTAAATTGTGTTTATTTCATTAATTTAAAATCAAAGACATATCAGCAAAAAAAAAAAAAAAGCAAAAAACAAAAAACAAAAAGACAAACAAATAAACAAAAAAAAAACCAGACATGAATTCATTGTCTCTCCCGTTACTTGGCTGTTACATTTCAGAGGCACGGGGAAAACTCCAAAATTCACCTACAGCCACACCAGGCCCACATGAGTTTGGTAACAGGAAGTCCAACTGTTTGGGCAACCTAGTTGTAACTGTTGGGTGCAGGGATTCTGGCAACCCTCAGAATATTCCAGAAACAAATAACAGAAGACAGAAGGACTGGTAGATGTACCTGCATGCTACCAGAACACCAACACAACAACTCACCAGTGTGGGGCTGTCACTTATGGCCGCCACTGGGAAGGCCCCAAGGCAAGAGTCCTTCCCCTTCTCTGTAGGTTTCTGGGCTGTTGTCACTGACCACACGTCTGTGGCTGACGCAGAGGACATTCGGACAGCAGCCTGAGAAGTAACTCCAGGAGGAATCTCAGGAAGCAGGGACCTCCCTTGACCCCACGGGCATCTATCGTGCTTTGTTGGAAAAGCTAGGAGTTTGTTGCTGAAAGGATACAGTTTGTGTGTTTCCCAAATGAATCCAAAACCTCTGGAACAGGATCCCACAGCCCCTTCCACGTGTATGGTGTCACCCTCAAGTCCACCGTGAAAGAAAGAGGAAAAGTCTCAGCTGGGAATCAGGTGGGTGACGGGGAGCCCGGCTCTGCCAGTTACTGGCCAAAGGGGTGACCTTCGATAAGCCCGTGTCGCCATCATCAGTCTCAGAGCTATCCGATCAGGGTCAGGCTGACCCTGAACCTGGGCTTCGTGCCACACAGCTGAAGCCAACTGTGTTGTCCCGCAGTAAAGGAGAGGCTGGGTAAGACGGCACCACTGGGGTCCTGAATCCGTGGGAAGAAGTGTGGGCTTCACCCTGGAGGTGCTGGGAGATGCTGGGTGGATTTTGCATCATTAGGAAATTGTTCTACTAAAGCCAAATCAACACACAGATTTATAAAAGAATGGGATTGAATCCGTGTTAAGTATGGACTCTGCATTTGCAGAATTAACATGGTATGTTTCTTCCTCTGTCTACATATTTAAACTTTAACCAGTCAATCTTTACAGACACATCTAACAAAAAGCAGTCGGGGTGGTTTTGGAGAAGAGTCAGACACCCACATATGAACTGGTTAACATCTACAAGGTGCAGGAAGTGGACCAGCAGTGGTTACCATGAGGTTACTCATCTGTATTACTCTTTATTTAAATCCATTCAATCCACTGTCTCTGCTCTGTACCCTGGTCACCACCAGCTATCAGGGAACTGACTTTCTAAGGGACATTCAGATCTGGTTGAAAAAGGAGAAGGCTGGTGGCAGGAAAAGTCTTCATTGCATCATCTTTGTGGCTAGTGGATTCCACAGCTTCTCTGAGGCTCAGCCTCCTCATGTGTCATGGTAATAATAGAATTGTCCTTGTTCTCCAGAAAGATTTTTCAGTAATCAAACATGGGCTCTGGACTGGATTGGAAAATCAAAAAGTATTAATTAAAACAGTATAAAGGCTAGAATCCCAGAAAGGGAGGGGTTCCTTAACCCAAACACTGAAAAATGAATTAACAACCATTTCTTATAAAAAGAACAAGAGTGAAATACTGTAATTTTTTCAGACATAATGCTTGTCCTTGGAGACTCTGGTCCAGCTAGGAAATTGGGGCAAAAATACAAGGAATGAAGACTAACAGTGTTAGGGAGCACCTAATGGGCTGTCAAGGAAGCAATCATATTTTCTGAATCCAAGTTGAAATATAATTGTCCCAGGAAGAAAAAAAAAAAAAAAATATATATATATATATATATTTGACGTGCATATTTATTCATGAGAAAGTTCTTGCAGCGCTATAAAAATAAGTCTATTTTTTCAGAGAGTCTTTATTCAAAAGAACAAAATGATAAGATGATGGTACTTTCCAAAAGAGAGAGACTTTGTGGTTTCGTTAGGTGTGGTTAATTTCTGAAAATGTCTCTGTGAAGGTCTCTAACAGGCAAAGGTTTTGAAAGAATATAAGATAATTACTAGGCTATCAACGAATTAAAACAAGGCTCCGTGTCATATTCATTTTTGTGTCTTCTAAAGTGGCTAGAAATGTCCCTGAAACATCCCAAGCTTAAGTTAAATATTCACTAAGAGAAAAAAAACAAGAAGACATCAGAAAGGACATGAAACTTGAGGGGGACGTGTTTTCCTTTCTTTCTGGAGATGTTCCCTATGTTTGTGGTTTCGAAGAGCAAAGCTCTTCTGGGAGCTCCCCTAAACTTGAGATGCACACGGATCAACTTTCAATTTTCCCCTAAAAATCACGCCCCATTGTCCTCACTCTTGCTTCACGTAAGGATAACTCCTCATTTGTCAGTTCAGCTGTCCGGAACCACCCTATGACAGCAAAGGGACAATAACAGGTACCGAGCCACCTAAACAGACGCCGGAAGCCCTCCCAGTTAGCTCCGCTGTTCACGCCCAGAGGGGGCTGCGGGTGCTGCCCAGCGGTTTACTTTTTCAAGCCAAAGCCAGTGTAGGTAGCAGATCCCGCACTAAGGCAGGGGAGAGCAAATCCTCAGCGCAGTTTTCATTTGAAGGGAGGAAGCACTTCCTCAGACTGGCTCCAGTAATGGGGCTGATGGTGTGGACACAGCATCACAGCCTGGGGGTTCAGGAAGGGATGTAATCGCAGCAGTTCTGGGAAGCCCACGCATTTCCTGGGCCTCTCACTCAAAGCCCGTCGCCATCGAGCAACGTACCTGCTTGTGTGTTTGTTTTTCATCTCTCTCTCCTCGATCAGCATCTTTCTTTTATCTCAAACAATGCCCCAGCAGTTTCTCCACTCAGTGAGGACACCGATCATGGGAGCTTTTGGCAAAGGGCTCAGAATTCCAGTCCTATTGAGACGGGAATGGGGCAGGGCACAGCCATTCAAGGAATGCTACAGCAATTAACATCAAAACGGTGAAAGATTCAACCCCCAGGAGGCCTTGAGGCTCAAGATGATGGGAGATTTAACTTCTAGCAGACCTGGAGCTTCATTGTACGCCCATTGTAATACAAGCGTGGTGAACAGCACGCCCGCAGGCGCCGTGGCAGTCCCAGGGCTGGCCACAGAAGGTCAGAGTGGGAAAGGGCCAACCTCCTGGGAACCCCAGCCCCTTCCCCAGGCTACTTAGACTGGTCCTTCCACTTATCAGCACATGAAGCCACCGAGACCAGAAAAACTGGCAACATGGGCGCCTGCCGCCTCCCCCGACCCCCTCTCTATCGGGTCTGAGACGGCCCGCTCTCTGTCTATGGAGTGCGTACCTACTTTTAATCTGAGCACCAACCCCCACACCCCGTGGCCTTTCTCTTGCCTTTCAGTTTCTCTTCCTGAATAAATCTACCTTTACTCAACTGTGGCTCGCTCTTGAATTCTTTCCTGCGCGAAGCCAAGGACCCACACTTGGGGGCACGTCCCAGGGGCTCAGCCGAAGCCTGGGACACGGCCCTCGTCACGCCCCACATCTGTTATCCTGCATCACCCTTGGCAAGAGACGTCCTTGCCTCAGCTCGTCTCCCCCAGCCAGTCCACAGAGAGTCGAAGTCCCTGGCCAAAGCCCATTTACCTTGAAGCTAATGAAACTTATGATTTATATGTTCACTTGCAGGGGCGCCTTTCAGGGCTGAGGAGGAAGCCTAGGAATGTGTTGATGCAGTCGTGTGTCTTTGGAACATCTGCCCTAGTGAGAGAGTTTATCCACGTCGGTGAAGACAGCTGTCCCTTCCTGCCCCGACTTTCTCTCCTTCACACTGGCCCTCGTCCCAGGCGATGCTGGGGCAGCCAGAACACTTCGGGGACCCAGAGAAAGGGCCGCTGAGCTGGGGTTACATACAGTTTGGAGTTTGTATGTTCACAATCACTTCCAAGACGAGCTAAATTCCGCCTGCTCTCCTGATGTGGTAAATGGTCTGACTTCCGGAAACCATGTATTATGCGTGGTACTAAGTCACCTGCCACTGTCACAGGAAGGAGTGTGGCTGGAGGTCGTGCTGGGGTATGAAGGTTCTCTCGGTGCTTAAGCCTGGAAGCAGATGGATGAAGGAGGAGGTGGAGCAGAGACAGGAGCTGTTTGTGGAAATGTCTTCCGCGTATCACGTGTGCAACATTGGAAGAAGGCATTGGGCTTTCGGGAACGTCTAGTGAAAATGGAGGTCTTACCCTGTCAGGAACACACTAGCTGGGGCAACATACTCATCTAGACAGTCAGGGTTTAACACATAGTTTATTTGTTTGTTTTCGTTTTTTGGGTTTTTTTAGTGAATTGGGTTTGAAGAGCAAAAGCCCACAGCAGAAGCACAAACAGCACATATATTCGCAACAGCTGGTCATTATAAGGAATTTAACAATTTTTTTTTAATGCTCGGCCACATCTTAAAAATCCACACAAATAGCCAATATTTTGTAATGCCTGTAAGAGAAAAGTAACTTTTGAAAACTGTATAAATTTTTTTTTAATTTAAATCTACGTGATTTTACCAATAATGAGTTGTGATGTTGAAAGAAAGTCTTTGAAATTATAATTTAAAAAAAATCGCCCATGTATTACCATTTTTCTTCTCTCTAGGAAAAAAAGTGAAATTTAAAAAATGTAGTTACATAGACATGCAGCCAAAAATGCAGGGGCAAAGAATTCTTTAGATGTTTCAGGCAGTAAATTAATACAAATTATGTTCTTCTGGATAATTTTCAACTCCTAAAAATCCGTAATTAGTTGAAGTGTGTTTTCTCATTTCTAAATGTACGTTTGATGTCATGCATAAACTTCATATTCTTTTTCATCAAGGAGGTCCCTGAATAGCACGTGCATGGACCTCATGGACAGCCGTGCCTCTGCCCAGAGGTGTGGCTGGAGGTGAGCTCAAAGGGTCACCGCTGGTTTCCTAACCTGTGAGAGAATGATCAGGGGTACAGAGCACGTGCTCCCAGACCCAGCAGAGGACGTGCTGCCATTTAGCTGAAAGAACGGTGAGAAATTCAGGGATGGGAAGATGAGCACTCTGCACCCCGAAACACAGACATTAGGAGAGACCCATTATGCGTGGTGCCTCATCCTCCATCAATGGATGAAATGAACGTAAGAACAAGTTACCATTATTGGCACATCTGTATATTTCATGTGTACAGATGATACAAAATATAAATATACATGAGCGACAGAAAGTGCTTTTAGCACTTTATAAATATTAGCTGATTTAGTTTTCAGAACACCCCATTGCCCGTAGATACAATCATCCTTCCTACTTTACAGAAGAGAAGACTGAGGCATGAAGATTTAGTAAGTCATCCAAGGCCACCCAGCTAGCAGGTGACAAGGTAGGAGTTTGAACTCAGGCTTTCTTAGGGCTCCCAACTCCTGTACCGTGAAGAGGGAAGAAAGGAGAGCCGAGGAGGCTTTATAGAGTCAGCAGCGCTAACCAAACCCTACAACAAAGCCCCTCTGAGTTTCTTTCAGACACCATGTCAGTGGAGGTGAGCACTTCCTGGCTGAGGCCACTGGGGACGAGAAGTCCAACACCGGAAGGGAGGACCGGTGGTCAGAAGGGACAGATGGCAGCCTGACATCAAGGGGCAGAGGCCCTCGAGAGCACAGTTCATGGCATGACACAAGAACGAAAAAGCACAGAAAACCCAGAGTCCTTTGATGGAGGCTCACATGATCCTACTCCCTCTCGGTGGCTCTGACGGAGTCACCCTGATAGCACAGTCATCTAAATCCCAGGTAATAACCTGGAGTCATCGAGAAGAATTGGCATGAAGCTCGCTCCCCTTCCTGTGTTTTTGTCATTGACCTTAGAAGGCCTTCCTGGCTACAGAGGCAAAAGTTGTTTGGGATGCTTCAGTCATATGATACGTGAGCCAGCTTAATGGGTAAAACTCCAAGTGACTGAGATAATACAGTCAGTTGAAACATCCTTAAAAGGGTACTGAAGGTGGGGACGGTTCTGCCTGAGGCTGGCTGGAAGACGGCTCCCCGGACTTGAGTCGAGAAGGGATGGGACAGGAAGGGGAGATGCTACTCTTGGAAAGAAGCAGGGAGCAAATGTGAGCCACTGTATATAAAAATGGATTTAAAAAAAACAAATTTCTTCTGCATAGCACAGGGAACTATATTCAATATCGTATAATAGCTTTTAATGAAAAAGAATATGAAAACAAATATATGTATGTATATGCATGACTGGGACATTGTGCTGGACACCAGAAATTGACACATTGTAAGTGACTATACTTTGAATTAATTAATGAATTAAAAATTTAAAAATCACTTGGGCAAAAGAAAAAAAAAAAAAGAACAGAATTTGAGTAACAGGTCAGGTCAACAAGCTAGAAAAGCATCAACAGTAAAGTCAAGGAGATTCTGACGTCAGATGGAGGGAGGTTGGTACAAGTCAGAAACAAGAGTGGAGAATCCATCTCCCTGCCGTGTGGTCTTCAGTCTCTGCGCGGGTCCAGCAGGCTCGCAGAGTCGCCATTTATTTTTATGAGAAAATATGGTCGCTCCAAGGACAAATCATGACTGAATGGCTTAAGTCTTCATTCCCTCCGCTCTGCTGGAGAGAAACGGGATGTCTGGGCAAAAATGGACTGACACACAGTTTGGTGTTCTTTAGGCTGTGAGTGCACAGTGTTTTGTGAATTGTCACACTCAGTCCCCGTGGTTGTTACTCGTCTCCCTTTAACGCCCGCATCCTTCTAAGTGCATTAGTTTTGTGTTTCTGACCGTGAATTCTGGATGAGCTTCCTTGCTGAGGAAAGAGGTGTTAATTTTTAGAAACAATTATCATTATGACCTTGATGATTAAGTAGGATAATTAAACGGCGTTGTGACTAATATGTTTTATAGCATAAACATTGCTTTCTGATCTACTTACTGGGGGGAAATGCCATTTTTGAAAAGAAATGAGTATTTTTTAACATGATTAGCAAGCCATCTGTTGACATTTCGGTGCAATCTCTCATGAAAGTCCCTAGCTTACAGCTTCAGTTTTATCATAGCAAGAACCCAAAATAGTACTGCCTTTTGCAGTTACATCAAAATAAGGTGATTTGGAAAGGGCGCTCTTTTGAAAATGCAAGCATACATTTCAAGCTTACCTAGGCCATCTCTTTGGAGACCCTGAGAAGCTCTGATCTGATGATTGATAAATTAAGGAGAAAGTATTTCTTCCCTGTCTGCCTTTCTCCTCCCTTTCGTCCTTCCAGTGGAGTGGAGAAAATGTGGGGAGGCTTTGGATTTAGATGGACCTGGGACCAAATCTTATGTTCGCCAGGATTCTTTTGATTGAAGGCGATGACACCCCACTGGAACTAGCTAAAGCAGAAAGAGGGAAGTTATCAGTCATGAATCACATCATAAGAGGGACAGGCATGGAGTTAGCCCCAGGGATAAATGGACCTGCGGTCTGGAGACATTCCTTCTTGCTGTGTCTTCTCTCTACTGTATGTTACCTTCAAATTCTCAGATCAGCCACTCTGTGTGGCCCAGACATGGCAACGGACAATGCCAGGCGGGCAATCAAAAGGGTGAACAGCTTTCTTTCTGCTCCACATCAAAAGCACCAGTGATGGGCTAGACCTGGGTCCCATGACCACGCTTTGAACCAACCACTCTGACCTAAGGGGCTGAGGAACTTGGATCTTCGATAGTCCCTGGCAGGGGAAATACATACATAAAATCCAAGACACTAATTCCACAGCCTGCTGCGAATTATCCAACTTCATGAACCTTCACTCCCTGGTCTATAAAATGGATAACAATGTTGACAGGACAGTTCCCGGGGAGTCGGTGAGACACTGTGTGTGAAAAGTGTCAGCCCCTGATGTCGAACTGCACTCCTAGTGCACATGATACCCAGGCTGAAGGGGGCACCCTGATCCCCGCTTCAACAGATGAGGAAACTAAGCTAATGGGGGCTAAGTGACGTAAGTGACTTACGTCTCTACGGAGTAGAAACGGCAGGAATGAAAGCGCAGGTCCGATGCATGGCAAACCCTTCATATGTCTCCATGCCACCCAGAAATTCAAAGGTTAAGTGCCCTGAGCAAAAGAAGTGAATGCAATTCGTTTATGTTTAGTAAAAATAAGCCCAGAGAAGCTGGGACCTCTTTTGCCTGATAAGTCCACGACTTTACTGCCTCCGGGTGTCTCAAAGTGTCCCTCTCTGGCTGGTTTCTTCACCCTGGCCCTTGGTGGCTGATCAGGATGAGCTGGGAGCCTCAGACCTTTCCCGTGGACCATGCTGTGTGCACATGAACACGTGTCATCGTTCCCTCTCTTGCTTTGCATCCTTACTCCCCTGCTGGTGATCCTGAGTCACTTAAGACGCTGCTAAAATTGGAATCCACTGCGGTCAACCAATTGCAGTGGGTTTCCCCACAGAGAGGACAGGGATCCCTCAACGATCTGACTTCCTGTCCTGCCTCCGACTCGTGATGCGGGTGTTGGCAAATCACTGAGCCTCAGGTTCCTCACTTAAAAAATGAGAGGATTCAGACAAATCTGCAATCCTGCATAGAACTAACTGTGTAACTATGATCCATGTGCATTGATCTCTGTTTTTTGAGGATTTGACCTCGGTGTAGGTCTGAAATTCTCAGGGGCTTATTATATGGTGAGAGATGCTGTGGGCAGGGGTGTCTGCTTCTTGGTCCCACTCCAGTGTCCCACCTTGCCATGGTTCTCAGGTCTCGTCCCCCTGTCCATGTCTTTCCCCACTGCTTGCAAGTAGGCATCCTCAGTCCCCAGCCTCCCCACCCACATGCACCATCCACATTCAATCACTAGGTCTACTCAGACCTCTGGCTCTTCCTCAAGCCTTGGTGCCATTGTTATGGGCTCTGGATGACTCTTATCTCTGGTGCCTTTCTCAGGCTCCCAGGGTGACTTAGTGGGAGGGGAAATGCTGCTTTGTCCGCCATATCCCTCCTGTCCACACCCCTTGATTGTGCTCACATGCAATAAGATAGGTCTGCTGCTAATGAGAATTCCAGAGGAGATGGGCGGTGTACAGTTCCTTCTGTTTCCTGGAACTCCCAGGCTCAAAGTGAAGTTTGCATCATCTTTTTGTGGAACCAGGGCTAGGGACCCGGGAGGCAGGGTGCAGAGCCTTCTCCTCAACAAGCATGCCCCCTCTCCCTCCCACGCTCTCTTCCCCTTCGGCTTGAAGGACTTTAGCAGTATGGTGAAGAGGGGAGTGCAATTTCTCCCACCTCTATCCTTTTTCCAGACTTTTCCAGTTTTAGATCTGTAGTGTGATTTTTCAACTGAGAAAATAATAGAAAAAGGCTTTGATTTTGGAGTTAAATCTGACCCTCTTCCCTTCAAACAGTGGTGACTTACATCCGTCTGTCTGAATTTGGATGAGAGTCTTCGTGGAAGAAGATGGAAATTCAATGAGTATGTCCATGAGGGTGATAAACACTTTTCATGTCAATGTGGCCAAATCAATGTCCCTGCCTGATACGCAGCTCTACACTCTAATTAGCTAATGAAGACACAGGCTGTCCCTTTAGCCTTAAGGATATAGCTTGATGTATAGACAACTTTTTGTGCACAAAAATGTTTTTAGCAGAGTTATGGAAAGTGTTACAAACATAAAAATTACAGGAAAATAATGATCTAATAAGAGATGATTTCTTGGTTAAACCGTGCTCTATCAACTTGAAAAATATTAGAAAAATGATTGGAAACAATGATTGGAAAGAATATGTTTCTTTTGCCATATTAAGCCAAAAATAAAAAAAAAAAAAGAAGAGAAAAGAACACGAGGTGATAAGGCACAGACACAGTATCTTAGCTGTGTTGCAAGACAGTTGTGTTTTGTGTAGAGTGGATAGAAATATGAAAGAATGTTTTCACAGTTATCTTTCTGTCCTAGTGTGATGGGTGACAATGTTCTTCTTTTTACTTCACAGTTTCTAATCCTTTTTACAATAAGACATTGTTATTTTTTAATTGGAGAAGAATATTATTAATGGGAGCCACACAAACATTGTGTTCCTGCTTCGAGGTGTGCTTTATGCCCCAGCCCTCCCCCCAGGACACCTGCCCGATGGATTTGCCTCCAGCCCCCACCACGGTCCTCCTTGTGGAGAAGGTCCCTCCCCACTGTGACGGCCCAAGGCACCACTGCAAACTCCTCCGGTACTGCCTTCATTCTCCTTTGTATTATACTTAACTTATTTTTATGTCTTAAACCCTCCCAACTCCCGTTTTAATAAGATCAGATCATCTATGTCTTGTTATTAAAAAAAAAAAAAAACCCTCAACTAATTATATTTGATACCTCCCCGGTCACTTGTGTAATTGGATGAGCCTGGAGGAAACGGGATTTGGAGGGAGCAGCACTCGGCGGGGCAGACAGGTTCAAGGGCGAGTCTGGTGTCTCTCCCGCCTGCTCCTGACCCCTTGCACGCTTCCCCTTCCTCAGTCAGGCAGCTTGTCCCGAATCATGTCCTGCAGACTGCAAAGGCCCCGTAGAAATCGGAAGAAAATAAAAAATAAAAATCTTAGATTTCTTTTCTGAGTGACTCTCCAGGGCCTTTGATGCATTTGTGTTCATTGTGAATCATCAAAAGAGAGATGCAGTGTAGGTGTCTCCCAAACTCAAGGGACAGAGGGGCACTGTGGGAAGGAGGACCGTCCCCGGGACCAGCATGCCACCGACCGCATCTTGGGGGACACTGAGCTAAGACGTGCTCAGAAGAAAGCAATTATGCCAACTACTCAAAGCCGAAGCTCAGGATCTCCTTAGCATCCCCGGTGCCCCGAGGAACCACGCTCTAACCCCCGAGGCAAAGCTGACCTCTCATTTTCCAATGAACTTGGTGCTTAATCCTTTCTTTCAGATGAATCCAGCCCTTAGCATGTTCCACAGGTCCTCAGTGCTTTGGAGCCTAGAGGACTCAACGTGAATATTTTTTAGTTCCTTTTAATGTGGTCTTTTGACTGAGGTCAGAAGCAATGCACTCCATCTACAAAATAGTTTAAATGCTTTCCATATTCATTGTGAGGCAACAATGTCTCCTGATTAAAAAGCCATATCAAAGCTGAAGGGTGGCTGGTGTAGCTTTCTTTGAAGGATGTTTCAATTATATTTCACTGATATCAATACTATTAAAAAAAAAAAAGTGCTAAGGGAGCTTTCGCGAAGCCCCTACTTCTATTCTCTTGTCTCTTGATCATCGTGGGGCTTGTCCTTGGCAGTAAAGCCCCCTGGAGAAAAGTTCAATGATGACATTTGATTTTCGCACCCCTGTATGGCATTGTGTCACTGGATGTGTTGTTTGCAAAAGGTTAAGGAGTTGGTTTGCAAGAAAATGAGAATTCTTAAAGTCATTGGGAACCAGGTAAATTTTTCCTGCCCAAAGGGACAATGGCTTTTGCGGTTTCTTCATCACTCTTCCCTGAAAGGCAGGATCATTCATGCCTCATTCAATTAAAAAAAAAAAATCAGTTGGGGATTGCCTTCTAAGAGAGGCAGTATGTGCAGTGACTAGAGCATGTTTCATGGCTGGACCCTTCCAATCCCAGCCTGGCCTCTTCTTCACAGTGACCTGGGCACTTTGCTGGATTTGTGTTGATGCCTCAGTTTCCTTGACTGTAAAATGGGAATAAAAATAGCACTGCTCTCTGATCCAGGCTCGCAGTGAGACAGCACATAGGTGGCTGCTCTGGTTGCAGTGGTTATGATGTAGGATCCCTGTGCTAGCATGGTGGGGACGAGGTGGAACTCAGTCTCTGAAGATGCTCTAGGCCCTGTGGGGTGGACAGGTGTCCCCTCTCCACCAGAACGATGGGTGATGGCCGCTATCTCAGTCTCAGAGGCACAGGCTAAGCATGGTGGGAGCACGCATTCTCTGATTCCCTGATTTGGATGGACAGAATCTTTTGGATGCTCTTCTCACATCAGCCAAAGATGGGAGCTGTGGTCTCAGGGCTGTCCCCTGAGGTCAGCCTGGGGTCGGCTCAGGCAGGGGAACGCGGACCCAGGCGGAGGGATGGCTGCCACTCCTAACCACTGCCAGTGACTCCCGGTTTAATTCATCCAACTCACTTGGCCCGGGAGGCAGAGGTGAGGCCCCAGATTTGAACGCCCAAGGGCAGCAGCCCAGGCCAGAAACCGAAGCATGAGGTGGACGAGGTGGGTCTCCATAGTGTCAGCTCTCCTTACTTCATCGGGATTGCCATCATTGTTGTCGGAGCTGCTGTAGGAGTTACTAGTTACTGCCGGCTCGTTCTGTATCTTTTTATTGTAAAATTCGGGCTATTCATCAACACAGAGCTCCCTCTTCCCCTTGCTGGCTGGCTGCACGTGTGCCGAGGCCGCCCATTGGGCTTTAGGATGTAGAGTGACTCACGCCCAGCGCGGGTCCACGTGAGGACGTTAGCAGATGGACGACTCCCCCTTGGAACGGGGATCCCACAAAAGGTGGGTTCTTGCCTGCTGGATGGAAAGAATTCACAGCTGGGGCAGAAGGACAGAGTGAAAGCTGCTTTCTGTTTCAAAAGAGGAAAAGGAAGAAGAAGGCTGGAGCAGGGAGAAGGGAGGAAAAGCACTTGAGCTGAGAGCTGTCAGCTGAGATGAGCGGTAGAGACAGCTCTGGCCCGGGGTCGGGCCACGTGGACTTTTATGGGAGACCTCTGCTTTCGTGTCTTCCTTCCGCGTGTGCTGGAGTCAAGGAGTCCTTGCATATGGGCTTGCCCGGTTGTCGTCATGGCAACCACCACCTGTCGGGGCACTGGTGGGTGTGTCACTCAGCATGCTAATACATTACAATGAGCGCATAATGAGGCTGAAGGCCCACTGGGAGTCAAATCGCCACCATCTTGGGCTTATTGTCTCTAACCAGCTCTGGTTTCCTCTCTTTGCAACTGCCTCTTGAGATTTAGGGAAAAGTGATTGATTTCCATTTGAGGGAGGGGCAGGGCAGGGGTATGATCCCGGGGGCAACAGCTCTGGTAACAAAAAGCAAAGTTGCTTTTCATCAGAATGCCTGCAGTCTGATGGACCCAGTGTTTCCAAAAAAAAGTCTCTGAAGATTCTGCTCAGATGTAAACAAGAGGCGGGGCTCAGGGGGCCTTAGTTCCTGCAGAAGAACTCACAGGTGTTTTCATGTATACTCCTTGAGGAGGAGCCAGGATCCTGCCCTAAGGCTGTACTACTGCTTCTTGACTGCTCCTCCTTTGTTTCTGCATTCCCTCCCTTCCCTGAAAAACAACTGTTTGAATCTGCCCTTTGAAACTCAAGGAAATAGGCTGAAAGAAGCCTATGTCCTACAAACAGCAAATAGGGAACATGGAAAAATTTGTAGCAGGGAGTGAGACAGGAGGGAAGGGGGACAGGACACAGCCACTCAAGGCATGACAGCAATTTAACCCCAAAGTGGTGGAAGACTCACCAAAATGATGGAAGACTCAGCTCATAGTTGGCCTAAAGGATTAAGAGGCTTGCCTTCTAGTAGACCTCGAGCTTTCATTATAGCATGCCTGCAGGCGCCGTGACAGCCCCAAGGCTAACGGCAAAAGGCCAGAGAATGGGCGCTGGCCCAGTTCCTGGGAATCTCAGCCCCTTCCCCAGGGCAGTTGGAATGGTTCCACCTGTAGGTGTGTGAAGATATTGAGCCCATAAAAACTGACAACACCACACCTAGTGGCCCTTTTTCTCTCCCTCCTCTTTGGAGACGGCCTGCGCTCTGTCTGTGGAGTGTGTACCTACTTTTACTTTAACCTGAGCGCCCAATTCCCACACCTCTTCCCTTGCCTTTCTCTTGCCTTACACTCTATGCAGCGTGTATCTCTCTAAATAAATCTACCTTTACTCAACTGTGGCTCGCTTTGAATTCTTTCCTGCACAAAGCCAAGGACCCACACCTGGCGAGGCACGTCCCAGGGACTCACTGAAACCTGCGACACGGCCCTCCTCACGTCCCACACCCGCTTCTCCTGCATCACATCCACCCCAGTTTAGCAGTCCTCGCCTGGCCTGGAGTGACACGACAGGTCAGCACCGTGTGATGTGCCTGGAGTTGACACCCTAAAACATCCCCTCCATATCAGAAGTGATACATTTTCAGGGCGCTTGATCGGTTAAGAACTGCCAGCACTGACTTTCAGTTTGAAGGCATAAAGAATGTCACAGCCATGTGACACAGTCATCATCCACTTCATTGTAATGCAACTTTGTAGCATAGATAGCATCTTTTTTATGCGAGTTTCCATGCAAATAATGTCATCTGAGTCCTTTTAACAGAAGATAATGACACAAGAACTCTGGGAACTAAGGGAACAGTCTTGAAATGAGGACTTTCAAGTGACAGAAAACAACTTGTGCCTTCTTATTTGTCATCTTCTAATTTCTGCCCTTTTTTTCCCTCTGATTATGGGATGGCACCTAAGAAATGAGTCTCCTTCCTCCAACAGCCCTTGGGCTGTTGCAGAACATCCTTGTGAACCAAAACCTAGGACCCCTGACCTGCAAGAAACGTACTCCCATCCAGATACCAAGGCTCAGGGCATCAAGAGATGCCGACGATGAAACTGATGATAAGTCTGAGAGTCAACGTTTGCCGTGCGCTTGCCATGGACCACTTTCTGTTCCTAGGTGTTAACTGATTCAATTCACCAAAACCCAAAATGGTAGGTTTTATTATTGCCCAGGGCAGAGAGAGGCAACAGAACTTGTCCAGGGCCACCAGCTAGGAGGTGAAAAGCCAGGGGCATGGGGAACCTTACCATCTATATAGTATGTTGATGAAAAATTAATCATTCGATTTAAGGAGGAAATGGAAAACTATTCAATCCAAATTTGAGGATTATAACCTGGGAGGAACATCTCAGAAGCTCTGAGAACTGTTCTATTGGTTAGAAATTAAGGCACAATCTTATAAGCTTTTTGAGACAGAGGGCTGTGCATCAAATGACGTGTTATTGACAGTCTACGTAATCTAGATCTAAGCGTCATCTGGTGGGTCATGTGACCCCTTACAAGCTCAAGAAGGAACGTTATCTTTTAAGGAGCTGTCTCGTTGATGCTCGGAGAACGTTGCTTTTTATGGTTGAGCAGGCGTTCTTGCCGATGGGGGAGATTTGGTCACATAATGCAGGTCCTCAGTGCACAGGAGTGGGGGAGGAGGCCGAAGGGCGGAGATATTTTTTAATGTTTAAATGTTTTCTTGTCTTTTGCCATAAAATATGGATTTTATTTCACACCTAGGATTTCATTATCATTTTCCTTTTGAGAAATAATTTTCAAATAATTTTCTCTGAAGTCATACTCATGCCTTTAAAAGTAGAGCAGTCAGCATTGGGTTCAAATAATTTGAACATTCAATCTCAAGCCCCAGGGTAAGACTCACGGCTGAGCTGACGGTCCCTGTCTCCATCCAAAGCAGACGTTGGCGAGGGAGAGTCTGTCCACTTCATCTGCATCTTCTGACTCCACAGCATGTCCTCACTTCTCAGTTGGGTGTGATCGTGTGATAAAATGCATGGGAAAAAATAACACGTAGAAACACAGCTTTGGAGTGTGCGTGGTGGGTGGACAAGCCTTGAACCTTGCAGGGTACAGAGAAATCTTCTGAATAGCAGCTCTTTTGTGTCTTGCTCTGTACAGACAGACAGCATCCCGCCCTCCCTCCCCCTCCTGCTATGGGATCAGCGGGGCACATGTGGCCTTGACCTCGGCTGTCTGGCAGTCGTCTCAGAGGAAAGAGAGAGGCATATGGAGGGCTCTTGATATTTAATAAGGGCTTGACATTCCCCATGCATGCCTCGAAACAGGGCCTAAGGGCAAGGTGAGTTTTAAAACCAAGCCAGACACCAATATCTCCACCACCATGGACCAAACGAACCAGGACAGGAGCCCTGGGTTCGGGGTCCCTAAGTATTAGGAAAGAGGAAGTGGCTCCAGTCTTTGGAAAAGAGGGTGACGACGTCCCCCACCGCCACCTGTCACCCTGCCGTGGTCTAACGCTCGTGACACAGCCAAGAGAGAAAGGAAGGGGCAGGCAGGGTCTCTCTGCAGTGGGAGGCTCCTTAGGGAGCATCTAGTCTCCAGTGCACTTAGCGTCTCTTTGGAGGAGGTAGCTGAGGCCCAGAAGGAAGAGCTGACATGGTTCAGGTCCAGAGAGGATCACGCCATGGACTTCCACCTGGATCGCAGGACTCCAGCTCTCTTCTTCACAGCTACTTCTCTTTCATTCTCCTTTATGACACCATAATATTAACTTTCTAAAAATCCAGCCAAAGTATATTTAAAAAAAAAAAAAAACCAAAGTGCAGGCCACCCTATGTAGGAAATAAGGTGGCTTTCTTTAAACACTGTTGAGGGTGTTGGTACCACGCGGGGCCCAGCAAGGTACAGAGAGAGGACCACGCGGGAGGCAGGTGTCAGGGACTGCAGCTTGCAGCCACCTGGCTCACCATTCTCAGTTTCTTCTGATGTAAAGCAGGGTGACTAATATGCATCCTCAGCTTTTGTCATGAGATCAAATGCATTTATGAACAATTGAACAGTATCTGATACACAGGAGATGCTCAATAAATGATGTCAATGTGTACAAGATAGATTTTATCATAAATGTCACCCATGCCTAAAAGGAAAAAAAAGTCAGTAGTCAGAAGATGGATGTTACATAGAATAGCCCCAAATGTGTCAACCAGAGTGTTTCATGATGGTTCCTAGAAGAGGAAAAGAAGTCTTTTTTTTTTTTTTTTTTTTTTTTTTTTTTTTTTTTTGCCAAGATCCTAGCTGCTGTCAGAGGGAACTTCAGGCCAAAACTTCCCTGACCGTGACATTTCATCTTTCTATGAACTCACTAAAACCTAAAATTAGCTGATTTATCTAAACCCTGCTGTTTAGAAATCAGATTATTTCTCTTTCTGAACTTGAACCAGAAAACGCATAGGACTCAGAGTCCTTGTTTGGGGACCAAACGCAGGTCTGTGTGCATCTAACTAGCCAGCTTAGGGCAAACGTATTGAACTTTGTCTTCACCCTTGAGTTTCCTTGTCTCTAAAATGCAAAGAGCTGAGTGTGATGATGCCTGAAAAGTCTGGTCTAGCTCTGAACTCAGTGGCCCTTTCACTTAACCTTCTCCTCTTCTCCCTAAGTCTACCCGTCCTTCAGGCTCAGCTCAGGCCCCTCCAGCCTGCTCTCCGAGAAGACCCCTGCCGCTCAGCCATGCCCCGAGCACCCCCTGCTTTGCTCCGGATCCCTTACAGTCTCTTAGGCTCCATCGTATTTTGTTCACCTTGCCTTCCACTCTGTGATGTCCAGGTCCTTGGCTCCGACGTCCAGCCATGGCCACTGATCACCATCCTGACTCCCTCCGCCCCTGTGGATCTGAAGATGAATGAGAGTCTTCTGATGCCCGCCTTCACTTCTCCTCCGTTACCGTCCATCTCAGGGACGGTGACAGGTGTCGGTCGTACTAGCACTTGCCACCTTGTAGTACGTGAGGGCAGGAACGTTCTTTCTAAACCCCGGGGCCCCAGGGAGCCACGAGTATTTTCATTTACTCTGAAAGACCCTATAGGTTAGACATTCAGGGCTTCACCTTGACAGCTTTATCAGAACTGTGTGTGGACACGCCAACCATTTCATGCTATTCAAAAGCTCAGATTAACTATTGCATGGTTGTATTTTTGTTCTGTCTCCCAAATTGAAGAATACATATTTTAGTAAACAAATCATATATATACATGAATCTTCTGCAGTGAAAATCCCCATGAAAAACTGAAACTGGAGTATTATTAGAGCTCTAGCTGAACGCAATCTTCTCCTAGACCCACAGTTAGGAAAAAAATCCTTCATCTCTGCCAAAAAAGCCCATTTTCCTGTATTCTGAGTCTGTGTTAGAAATGCATTTATTTGGATTTTGAAAATTCAGTCTTTCTGGACTTTCATGGCAGAAGTCCACTTGCAGTCTGAAATGCCACCGGCACCTCTCTTTCCTTCTTTCGTCATTGATCTGCTTCCAAATTCAAAATTCAGTTGCAGCCATCGCAGCGTCTGGCGGGAGGCACGCGCCCTGAATCACGGCAATGCCTGTCATCTGACCCTTCCTCCCCCAGTCTGCTGGAAGTCCCAGGCAAGCGTCTTCCTCTAACCTGGGATCAAACAGTGTTTCCCACCCAAATTTGATTAAACGTGCCCTCCCTCGCTGCAGTCCATATGGCATTGAAATGCCTGCTGCCTTTCTCATTTTTCCAGACTCTGAGGTCAGACGGTGCCCAGACACGCAAATAATCGTCAAATTATACAGGAAGTTGTCAAAGGGGTCCGAACACAGACAGAGGCAACCCCTGACCCCGCAACAGGTCAAAGGTCTGGTTCAAGTTTCTCCTTCTTAATCTGTCACCACAGCAACATTAAAAACAGCCCTTTGAATGAAACCATTTATAGATTCAATTTTTTTTTCTTATTTTGAAAGTTTCACTTTTACTGCAACTTGAATCTTACTGCTTTTAAATGACACTAACAATTCTTGTCTGAGAAGAATATTTATAATATTAAAAGATGAGGTTTTTTCTCTCTCTCTCAGGAAAGGGCCCAACTCTGGATATTTTCTCCTCACTAAATTTAGATGTAAACTTTTTTTTTTTTTAAGTCAGAAAAGGCACCAATAAATATGACTGTCTGTCGAACGCAATCCAAACTTTGAACACATCCCAGCAATCCTAAAAATATGTTAAGATCCACAGCAGGCTGTAAGAAAAAGAAGAAAAAAATAATACAGTGAGATAAGGAGACATTGTCACCCAAGGAGGCAAGATTTAGAAGGATTTCCAAAGTTATATTTAAAGGCCAAAAGAATCTGTTGAAATGCTAAAACAGTGAAGCTGAAACTTGCTGTTTTTGAAGCCTGCCTCTGCAGTCACAGCCCTTTGCCTTTCTTTGCCCAGATCGGAAGGGGATGGAGAGGGAAAAGCTGGTCAGGTGATTTCACATCTTTTCTGTTTTCAGGCTGACATCAGGAGAGCTCCTCCGTGACTGAACATGCAAGGGTTTTGTGTTTTCTATGTCTTGTCTGATTTTTAAGTGGTGATTGATGAGGGCGTCCATGGTATTCCCTGGTACATGCTCTGTTGGAGGAAATGGATGGTGGTCCTGGTGTGGACACTGAGAAACTTGTGAGGGAGGACACTCACGTGATGGGTCCTCCAGTGAAAGACCCAGGAAGTGCATGGCGGGGAAGGAGTAGGTGGAACCTGCACCTTACAGGGAGAGCCACCTTGGTCAGTTTCATTTCCTGATATTCCCCGAACACTTAAGACAGTGACTGACCCAACAAATATTTGTGGAATGAATAAATCCATTAATATATTTTTCATTTAAACAATTTTAAAAGTGTTAGGGATTAGTAAACTATTAAAGAGATGTTAATGTCCCTCCAGCTTATACAAAAAAAAAAAAAGGTGGAATTTTACTGTATCAGAAAAGAATTCCTTGGGTTGCAAGGAACAGAAAATCAAATAATTATTCAATTAAACAATTAAGAAGTTATTACTTTCACCCTAAAATTCTAGATGTAGGCAGTGCAGGGCTGGGATAGTAGCGGCTTGGCAATACCATTTAAAACTCAGGCTCTTTGTATCTTTCTTCTATTCCGTCTACTATTCCGTTTCAAATGTATCAACCACTGCTGCTTGGTTGTAAGGTTGCTCTCTTAGAATCAATCACCACATCTGTATTCAAAGTGGAAGGGAAGGGAACTGACTGGGAGCAGCCAGAACTGTCTTTTCTATCAGAAAACCAAAACCTTTCTCAGAAGTCTTTAGTTGACGTCTGCTTCTTATCATTGACCTGAATGCTTGTGTGGCAATCTCTATTGATTTTCTATGGGGACTGTAACAAAGTACCACAGACTAGGTGGCTTAAAACAACAGAAATTTATGGTCTCACAGTTCTGGAGGCCAGAATCAGGCATCTACAGGACTGTACTCCCTCTGAAGCTCTAAAGGAGGATAGAAGCTTCCTTCCTTCCTACTTCCAGCATCTGGTGGCCCCGGCATTCCTGGACTTCTGATGGCATCACTCCAGTCTCTGCCAGCATCCCAACATGGCCATTTTCTTTCAGTGTCTTCACATTGTCTTCGCCATGTATGCCTCTGTGTCCAAATCTCTCTCTTCTGATAAGGACATGGATCTTATTGGATTAGGGCATATCCTAGTCCACTATGGCCTCATTTTAATTACATCGTTGACAGTTTTATTTCCAAATAAGGTCATATACTGAAGTACTAGGGGTTAGAATTTCAGCATATTGTTTGGGGGATACAGTTAAAACCATGACACCACCCTTAGCTTCAAGGAAATCCATAAAAGTGAAAGTTTACCTTGGCAAACCTTTACAGTGGAATGTGCTAAGAAAGAAGGGGCTTGGGAAAGATTTGGGGGTCAACCAGTAAGAAGTGTGTGTCTTGCCTCTTCTTGATCCACAGGATGGGTGATGGATCAGTGAACATCATCAACACAGTGATGACTTTCAGTGAGTTCGAAACAAGGTTCATCTCAGGTAAACATAGCATAACTGTTATTGTATTGTATTACACCTGACACATCCCTGATAACATCAACTTACACCATGTGTTTGGGAGCCCTTCATAAAAGAATGGGTGAGGATCTTGAGAATCTACCTGTTAGGCCCCTACCTAGAAATATCTTTCTCTATTTGAAGTCGAAAGAAGTGAAGTAAGAAATTACTCTTTATCTGAAAAAATCCAGGGTCAATTCAGAGTGTACGTAAGGGGTTAACCCAAAGCTATTGAATCAGAAACACCAGAATGACACGGCTCATTTGTTGAAGTGGACATTCAAGCCTGAGAGGGATTCGGGACTTTGGGGATTTCACCTCTTTCCAGCGCCGCCCCAAGCAGACTTCAAGGAATTTCTTCTATGGTGTAGATTTATTATTAGCAATCTACTTCTGTAAACCCGCAAGCAGATTTATTTTAAATGAACATAGCTTCAGGATATTGTCACACTAAGCTATTAGGCATAAACTGCAGAATTTTAGCTCTTGTAGAAAGTTATGATTTATCTGTGTATCAGTTAGCTAATGCTGCAAAAATGTTGCGTAACAAACAGCCACAAACTCTAAGCAAGTACAACAATTAGCATTTATTTAACTCATGAGCCTTATCATCTTGGGGCAGGCTTATAGAGTCTGAACGTGCCTGATTTGGACCGGATGCATCCATGTGTCTGTGGTCAGCTGTGGGTCTACCGCTCTAGGCTGAACTCAGCATGGAGTGACTCTGTTCCCTGGGTTTCTTACCTTCCTTCCGGAACCATCCAATAAGCCCAAGCACATCTTCTCAAGACAGTGGTAGAGATGCAAGAAAGCAAATTTGTGTACTTTGTATCACACCTGCTAACATCCCGTTGGACAAGAACAGCAAGCGGTCAAATCCAGAGTCAAGGGGTGGGACAGGCACTCCCTTGCAGTAAGCAGGCACTGACAAGCCACATGGCAAAGGGCATGGATACAGGAATAGACGGCTAAGCTGGACCCCTGATTCACACTAGCACAATCCTGGAAACTTCCTCATACGCAGTGAAAGAACCACCGCTATTAAGTGGAAGAAGAGACTAAATAGTACAGACGAGGAAGTGAGGCAAATTCAGTTGGCTGATAGAGATACCTTATCACGGAGCAAGTTAAGGAAAGTAATTTAACCCTTAGTAAGGGAATTTCTTCTCTCCTACTTCCTCTTCCTTATTCAGCTAGTCGGATCACATAATCCTTAACGTTAAAAGTAAATTAAAAATAATTTTCAGACTTACACAGGAAGCCGTTCAGAGTGCCTTTTGAGATAAATAGGCACTCCTGGAGAAATCACAAAGCCAGGCTAGCAAATATTATTTTAATAGTTGTCATCAACCACTTGGTTCTGGATGTACCTCTTTCCTTGGGTAAGAAATTAACAAGTGTACAGAGTGAAGTGTCAGAAATGTACACACTCGCTTGTCTTATCATGTCTTTAGGGTACTGTACAGGGAACAGCTATACACGCATGTCTATGGTTTTTTTCTGAAAACCAGCAATCAGTTTTTCAATTCTCTGGACACCATCTGGGTGTCCACCAACTCGGTTCAATTCTGACACTAAGTACCCCAGCGTTAGCACCAGAATCCATAGGTTTAAGGGTTCAGTCTAACAAGACTGTATCCACTACACACATCTGAGCTTTTGTACTCCTGACTGGCTGGCTGCAAATTAGGAGTCCCCACCACTCCCTCCTCTGGTTTAATAACTTGCTAGAATGACTCACAGAACTTGGGAAGGTCATTTACTTATGCTTACTAGTTTATTAGAAAGGATACAACCTAGGAACAACCAGAGGTAAGAGACACATAGAGCAACGGATGGGGATGGGGTGCAGGATGGAAGCATCTGTGCCCTTGCCAGGCGCACTCCCTCCCAGGACCTCCACATGTTCACCAACCTGGAAGCTCTCTGAATCTTATTGTTCAAGAGTTTATAGAGTTCAGCCTCCAGCTTTCCCCCATTCCATTCCCAGAGGTTCTGAGTCATTAGGGCTGAAAGTTACAGCCATCTAGTCACCTGGTCTTTCCGATGACCAGTCCCATTCTAAGGCCACCTAGGACCCCAATCTCAGTCTCCTTATTAGCATAAACTCGGGTCTGATGCAAACAGGCTTCTTATCAATAACAAAAGACACTCCCATCACTCAAGAAATCCCGAGGGTTTTAGGAGCTCTGTGCCAAGAACTGAGGACCAAGACCAAACATTCATTTTCCATTGTACCTCAGCATGTTAACAGTTAACTGAAGACACACTGACAGCAGACATCAAGACCTACTCCCCTTGAAGTCTTTCATAGTTGGAATCCTTTTGATGTGACTTGAGTGGACCTCAGAGTGTAAACTGCAAAGGCCATGAGTTGGACCATATTTAGACCTGGATGGATGATATCTGCGTCCATCACTCTACTGCCTAGAAACCTAGAAAATAAGATAGAGAATCCATACTCCTTAATATGAGCGGTAGGGCCTTTTATGACGTGATTTCTGTCCATACACAGGACTCTTACTTGATTCCTGCCATTTTTCCAGCCTCTTCTTTAAACTCGACCTCCATTTCAATCCCCAAATTTCTGTAAGTGTCAGGACTTCTGCCTACAATACACCTTCTGCTTTCTCATCAGTCCTCAAAATGTAGGCCTCTATGCTTCTTCCCTTAGAAAGCCTCCCAACATCCCAGACAGGTATCACCCAGAGGCCCTGCCATTCTCTCATGGCATGGAGTGAACTTCCCTTTGGGCCTCCAGAGTCCCTGGCACTGTCACTATTGAGGGCTCTTGAGGTGCATTAGTTCATAAAATAACATTGCCCATCATCCTGAAGTTCATGTTCTAGTGGAGAAGACAATTAACAAAATAAATAAGTAAATTACATCACATATTTAGCAATAGTCATTACTAAGAGGAAAAAGCAAAGCAGAGGGTGAAAGGAATGTTAAGAGTGGGAAGAGTAGGTGCATTAGGTAAAAGTACCAGAAAAAGCCTCAGTTAAAACACGATGCTGAGCTCATCCATCCATCTTTGCATCCATTCATCCATCCATTCATTCAACCATCCATCCATTCATCCATCCATTCAACTATCCATCCATCCATTCATCCATCTGTCCATCCATCCATTCACTTTTCTACCCATTCGCTTATTTATTCATTCATATATTCCTTCATCCATCATCCTTCCATCCTACTAACCAACCAGCCATTCTTCCAGTTACTCATCCCATAATACAGAAATGTAGACATTCAACATTTTATTCACCCATTCTCTGACCCATTGATCCATCCATCCATCCACTTACCCAAAAGTTATTTGGTTCATTTTACTCACTCATTCATTTATTCATCAGCTTATTTATTTACTCACACATTTTATTTCTTTACCTAATTGTTCAAATATCCATTCACGTAACAAATATTTATTAAACCCCTTCATTATCCTTCAACATAAGGAAAAACAAAGGGGATGTAAATGAGGCAGTCAAAGGGAAAACTTCCCAGTCTGTTCCTGATGGTAAATGTTCAAAGCATTTTATTTAAGGCCTTGCTGGGGCCTCCACCTGGGTCCTGAGTGCTTGCACTGTGCTCCTGGGATGTCAGATAACAGGGCGGCAGTACCAGGTGCCTTATCACAACCTAATACTACTAAAAGGATGCTATCAGGCTTACCCCTGTCACCTTGAACCACAAATGAATAATGCACACCTTTCACAGTTCATATTCATCCAGACTGTCTCCATATATAATTTACCAGAAGGCGTAGCTTCTCCCTGGGTCCAAGAGCTTTGGTACCACGGTAAAGGGCATTATGACTTCAGGGAAGAATGATGAGAGGAGTTCACACTCTGAAGCTGAGTTTACTCATCCAACCTCGAAACATAGAGCAGACTGATAGACTGATAGAAGAGAAAAGTAGAGAACACATGGCGATAATCAAAAACAAGATCAACATCCACTTAGAAATGAAAGCCAGTGGATAAATGAAGCCAACGCCACAGGCTGCCAGGGGTTAGGTTTGGAAGCAAACAGCAGCGGGTAGGGTTTCATAGCCTAAGGAGCAGTATTTTTTTTTTTTTCCTTTAGCCTACTATAGCCACAATATTCTCATTTTAACACGTAATCAATATAAAAATACCGATGAGGCACTTTATAGTCTTTTCCTCGTACTGATTCTTCAAATGCCCGTGTGTGTGTTTCACACGTATGACCTAGCTCAGTCCGGAGTAGCCACGTGCAAGAGCTCGATCGCTGTATGTGGCCCACGGCTAGCAGCTGGGTATCACAGGTCTCATAGTCGGTGCCAATATTAGGGCCAGTGGGGGAGCGATACGGGGAGGGAAGCTGAAGAATGCATTTTCTCGTTTGACGGTTAAGAAGGACCACCGGGTACTGACACAGAGCTAGCCAGTCACCATCACCATGACCTTCTGAGGCGGGTATTTTTACCCCACCTGCAAGCATGGGGAATCCCAGGCGCAGGCACGTCCAATGACGTGCCCGCTGTCACAGGGTCAGGAAACAGTCACACATGCACTAGAGTCTGGGATGCTGGGAGTCGTGTTCTTGAGGGTGCACCTGCTGCCTTACTGAATAGTAAGCCACGGACGAGGGAAGCATACACCCCGTGGGACTCGCAGCCCACGATGTTTCCCCTTCTCTGCAATGTCTTGCATGGTAGCAGGGAAGCGACTCCTCGTGTACTATTGCCACTTGGCCAGCTGATGCCGTCACCTCCTCCCTCCTTCCTTTCCCTGGTCCCTGTGCTCCAGGAACCACTGATCTACGTATCCAATGCTCCACCCTCCCCTCCGCTCAATCCGCAGCCCCCTGGGCAGGGGGTACATCATTCCTTCAACACTTAGTGCTTGACGACAAACAAACGGTTCCGTGGGGCTGCCACCAGAAAGCCGGGACCCAGACATTAAAGTGAATTGAGGAAAAAAGTACGTTGCTGTTTCCCTCGTTTGCTTCATCAACCCTTCAGCAAATAACCAGAAAGCACTTAGCAAGGACACAAGCCTGTAATGTAAATAATAGGACCTCTTTTTCACTGACAGAGCTCAGGAAACCAAACTGCAGAGGCTGCTTGGAAGAGAGGTGAGGGGTAGGCACCAATGCAGAGCCTTGGGTTTGGGGCTCAGTTTCCAGGCTTGGCTTCTTCACCTGCTTCCTTCCTGCACAATCACCCTTCTTCCCCAGAGTTTCCTCATCAGCAAATAGAGCATACTGTCCCCATGTTGTTTATATACAGTGGTGACACATTACTTGGCTTTTAGAAGCTGGGCACTTTGTTCATGTGTGATTTAGTCATTCATCCAATCAAAAGGTCCTATTGAGCGCCTACCATGTGCCAGGAATTGTGACATAGCCTGGAGGTTCAATAATGTGGGATCTCAGTCTGCTTCTCCGCCCAGCCCCAAGTATGCAAACTCTGGAGAAGTGGAGACTGAGTCCACTTAGCTCTGACAGGCCTAGAACAACAGCGTCTTGCCTTTGATGATCAAAAGCTATTAAGAGAACAAGATCTCTGACTTCAAACTGCTCACATTCCAAACGAGTAAGACAGCCCTGTAAAAGCATGATGCTGACCAAGAGAGTGCTGTCAAGTGCTCGTGTTTGGGGTGGAGAGGTGCCCGGTGCCAGGACCCACGGGGGACACAGCAAGTGTCAAGGCAGGCTTCCTGGAGGAGGAACCTTCTAAGCTGAGACTGAAAGTGTAGGTAGGAGGCAACCAGGTGAGAAGAGGATGTGGCTAGCTGCATGAGAGTGATGGAAAACCTCCAAGGAAATTACAGACCTGAGGAACGATAGTTCAGCTGTCCCAGAAGTGTTGGGGCTGGAGGGAAATGAGGTTCTGGCACAGTGCTCCAGGGCCAGTAGACTCGGGGCAGACAGCTGGCAGGTAATAGAGGTGGACAGGTTTGGGCATACACAGGCTGAGTTCTTGCCCTTCCCCCACCAGCTTTAGGCATAACAACCCCAGGAAAGTCATTGTCACTTTTCTGAGCCTCATTTTTTTTTCTCTATAAAATGAGATTAACAATTCATACCATTGGAAGCTGTGGTTGAGTTTCCAATGAGATAACATTGTTTAGTTTAGTTTTCCAGTTCTGCCTGTGGGGTTGCCCAAATCAGTGCCCTGTCCCAAATATACCACTAACTATTGGACGTTTGGTTCTGTACAAAATGTCCCATTGAGACATTTGGTCCACACCAATAAGTGCTTGATAATTGATTCCGTATTAAATGTTCAGTGAGATATTTGGTCTATACCGAAAGGTCCCTGAAATTTGGTCCTATCAAAAATTTTCATGAGCATGTCTGGACCATGACAAATGGTCCTTGATATTTGGTCCTGTCAAAAACTTTTATATGCAGAAAACATTCCTGGGTTCAAAGAGCCCATAATATTTAGTCATACTTTTTGGTTTACAGGATTAATATATAAAAATATTATATGTCTTACTAGTTTTAATTATTCCATTGTGGCTGTATTGCTAATAATAACACCCCTTGCCTTAGTAACCTGGCTGGTAGTGGCACACGGGGTTGGGTAGATGGGTCAGGGTTTGACTCTCACAGAAGAATGGGGTTTACATTAACTATGCCAACTGAGGAGGAGTTCGACAGCCAGAGAAACACGCAGAAGATGCTGAGCGGAGGGTGGGGTCTCGCGCTGCGTGGTGTGTACACATATCACTGGTCACTTTGTAGGATGTGGCTGGTCATTCAACAAGGGTGGAGTCTGAAAGGAGGAGCCTGGTCAAGCTTCTATGTAAAATGGGTGATGCGTGTGCTGATGTAAACACCTTACAGAGCATCTTACTTGTTCAGAGGAGTGAGAATGGGTGTGTCTCTCCTACCACGTAGGGGTCAGGTGTAATGGCCACCATGAGGGGGATACTGGGCACCTAGTTAACTCCCTACAGCTATCCCACCACTCAGGATTAATGGGTGATGCTTCCCTTACATCAGTGTCTCATGGAGGTACAATTGCAGGAGACAGCAAGAAGCATCTGCTGCTGTTTGGAGAGGCTTAGTGGGCGCGACTCCCTCACTTACCTGCTAGGCGGTGTGGACCACCACGCCTCAGCTGGTTCCTACCTCCTGGCCCCAGCCTGGCCAAACGGGTTGTGAAGTCCACAAGACTTCAGTAAAGGTTGCCTGCAACTGGTCAAACGGCTACTAAAAGGGGGGGAAGCTCTTCTCCCCCTTGGCTATGTATCTTTATTTGGAAATACTCAGTGTGATATTGTAGAAATAGTATATTCACAAAGAGAAAAACCAAGGCCACATGAGAATATTGCTGTTACCATTTCCATGTCTTCAGCAGAGACAGCACCGGCACAGCGAGGAAAGGAGACTCCGCAACGCCTGAGGGACAGCTAGTCAGGGTCTGGGAAACACCACAGTCACTCCAGGTGGAACAGAGAACACGAGTCCAACCTTGGTGTTGAAAGGGAGGTAGGGAAGACCTCAGATTAAAAGGTCATGGAGAAGAATCAAACGCAATACTATCGTAGAAACTTCAAAAAACTCTGTGATATTCACAATGAAGAAGTCCTGTTAATACTTCCAGAAAGAAACTCATTACAGAGACAAGTGAACAGAATTCAAAACAGACATCGACCCCCAGACCCAGCTTCACTGCATGGAATTAGAATTCCAGACGAGTATAAAGTGACCAGGTGTGGAGACCCACTTCTTATACATGATACTGATGCTCAAGATAATGAGAGAGTTCTTATTTTCACGCCTTATGACAGTATTTGCTATTTAAGTGACAGCACCATTTTTGCACTGTGATGGCGCCCTCAAGACGGCACCAGCGCCATTCACTCGGTTTTTATTGGGTTTTACTGCACATTCGCTCAGTAGTATTGGGCTATACATTGCCAGATTTACGCACTAACAATGAAGAGAAGAGAAGACAGGAGGACATTTCGGGATATGTTTGAGAAAGTACTTGCATTTGCACCAGAAAAAAATCTCAGCGTCACGAACCTTTCAGGGTGCACAGTGGATTTCCAGGTGCAGGTGTAAATGTGATTCAACCACTCCTACCAAATGGACAAGTAAAGGGATGCCTGTTTCACAATTATTGGTGTAAAAATATCTTCTTTGGGAGTGGGAGTATATGACAACAGGAAGTGACACTCGTATGCGTTCATTCACCTTGTTTGGACTTCGATCTGTGTGTGTGGAAGATTTAAATAAAACATTTGAGCACCTTGTGGAGAATGCAGGAGAAACTGTAGATGATCTAATGGATTATGTTGAGAGAATTGGATGTCTGTGAAAAGTGGGGCAGACACAGAAAACCAAAAGCTTCAAGACTCCAGCAGAAACTTGGAATGTTTCTACATCAGCACCGAATGCAAGCACTGGATGGACTCTGCAGTGGAAGGCTGGCGCAGCAACTTTCAAAAGCTAATGACAGTGCGTGATCCTTCAATTTGGAGATTTGTAAAAGTGTTAAAAGCCAAAGCCAAACAGCAAAGCAATGAACACGTTAGCCACCCCAGCTCTTCATGGTCACATTCAAATGCAGCCACCAACTTCACAGTGATACCAACACAATCCACTTTGTATCACTTACATTAGCAGATGTAACTGATACAGAGCTAATAATTAGGTCGCTGTATCCTTGAGAGCAATTGTTCATCGATTTAAGAGTAACCCTGCCAAATTTCATGACAAGGAAGGACAGGAGTAAATGTGAAATTCAAAATGCATCATGAATTACAATAAAAATGATGTAAATAAAATTTTAACAAAGTTAAATGCTTGTTTTATTTAACAGATCATAGAGTGAATGCCTCAATGAATATTTCCAACAGGACCAAATTGCAAGGACCTTTTTGGGCTGGACCAAATGTCTCAGACAGGATCAAATTTTAAGGACCTTTTTGGCGTGGCCCAAATGTCACAATAGATGTTTTGGATAGGACCACATTTCAAGGACCTTTTTGGAATGGACTAAATGTCTCAGACTGGACCAAATTTTAAAGAGCTTTTTGGCATAGACCAAAAACCTCCATGAAAATTTTGAACAGAAACAAGTACCAAGAACCTTTTCAGGTGAACCAAATGTCTCAACGGCCATTTTGAGCAGGACCCATGTCCTGCAAGGCCACTGGCCTGTAAGGTGCCCTTTGGACAATTACCTACTCTAGAGACTAGAAAAACAGCGAGTGACTTGGGATTTAGATGAAAGATGTCTAACACATGGTGAAGCATTTAAACATGAAGTATTGTTTATTAAATGGTGCTTTAGTGACATTGCCATTGTCTGTTACAGTGTCATTCTAAGCATTGGAACTTTTGAGAACGAAATTTTTTTCCATGTCCAGACTTTTATGGGAATGAGACAATCATCAGAACTTTTTTAGTGTTAGCTGACATCCCTACTGAAATAGCCCTGGCCAGAGGAGGCTCTCTGAAGCCGCTTCTGGACTCCACTCCCTGATCCGTGGCTCTGTGCCCTGGGACAGGAGTCCAGGGTCCACCGTGCCCCAGGCACATCAGAATGTCCAGGCTTCTCCACTGGACTCTTCCTCCCAGTGAAGACACTCTGGCCCCTGGCGTAGTCAAAAGACCACCCAGAACCAAAGAAGGGGCTTCTCTTGGATGAGGGGTTAGTATGGCTTCATCAGAAGCGTTGATATTTACCCCAGCCTGGCCTCTGCCCTATTCTGGTTACCCGGGATATCTCTCACTTTCCTGATGCTTTGGTGAAAAGTGCGAAGAAATAAAGGGAATGGGGAGGGCAGTTGGAGGGAGGAGGGAGAGAGAGGGAGAAAGAGAATATGGCGTGAACGAGGGACTAATTAAGAGAGAATGAGTGTAATTGAAGTGGAAAGAATGCAGGGAGAGAGAATAAAAGAAAGAGTGGCTGAGGGAGGGTACAGCTCAAGGGTAGAGCACAGGCTTAGCATGCACGAAGTCCTGGGTTCAATCCCTGGTACCACCATTAAATAAATATTTGTTTATTAACTTATGTAATTGCCTCCCCGTCCAAAAAAAAAAAAAATCAGTGGACATGTCATTAAAAGGTGTCAGCTCAAAACTCAAAAAAAAAAAAAAAAAAAAAAGAAGAAGAGAAGGAATGAGAAAAACCAAAAAAGATACAAAATGAACCTGAGGGAAACTGTGGGATTATGCATTATTATCCAAAATTTTTGTTCGTTTTGTTTTGTTTTGTTTTTTAATCCCAATTCAGTCATCCCTCGATATTTCTGCCTGGCTGGTAATTGATTGGACCAATAACATCCTCCCTTTCAGATGAGAAATATCTTTATTTTATTAGATTGTAGTGAAAACAAACATAGGTTCAGAGTTGCTTTAGAAATTGTAGCAATTCTCATTCACCTTTGTGGGCATCAGGGAAGCTGGCCCTTTATTTAAAAACCATTTTTGACAGTTGACTTTCTTTATATGTTGTGTGTGTGTGCGTGTGTGCCTGTGCTGAAACGGGGAAGTGGCGGCCCCGGCTAACATTTGCTGGGTGTTATCTGTCTAACTAGGATGATCCAAATCCAAGATACACCCAGTTCTAACAGGGTAATTAATCCACACCCCCCTAGACAAGTTCATATTCTAGTTAACAAAGATCCGATATCGGCGCCTGGAATTTAAATGCATGAAACCTTGCATTTGGACCTTAAAACTGGGTCACAACCAAGAATGCCATCTTCTCAGCTCCATCTGAGATTTGCCAATTAAATTTTTTTTTAAATCTAAATTTGGAAGCAGGTCATTAGCATATCATTACTGATGCCACATGCAAGCTACTTTTGTTTCCCCTCCAAGAAAAAAAAAATCACAGCATTTCCAGCACACACTTGTTAATATAAAAATTACCATATCAATAACACATCATTGTTAGATAGGAACTACCCCTTTCCAGAGGTTCCAAACTACTGTTTGGTCCAAACGTGCACGCTCTTGGTGGTAGCCTTTACGTACTGGTTATCATTATTACAGTTAGTCTGTGAGGCTTTGGTCCTACCAGTGAAGCCGTCCATTCCCACTAGGGCTGACCACGTCCCTCCCGCCCTTTCTGAGGTCTCCTCCGTCCCACGCTCCATAACAGTGACCTTTTGACAGGTCTGCCTACTCAGGCAGGGGAGACAAAGGAATATATTTTCCGATGAAGAGCCACAGCGAAGTTGGGCAGATGGAACTGTGATACAAGCTCTTAATTAGGGCCGCGGCTGGTTGACCTCTCAGGAGACAAAAGGTGTGTTCTCAGAGCCTCCAGGCTCACCTGCTCCTGTGCCCCTCACCCATTAGCTGGGGGCCGTACAGCATCCATCCTGAGCATGCAGAGTTGGGGTAGGGGGGCTGTTTTTATTCTGAGAGAGGAAAATCAGCAGTTTAGCGTGACATATTCTCAGCTGGCAGATGGACGGGGCGGGTTGTCGCTTCAATAGAATCTGATCCGATGCTTAGGTAAGACCAGAGGACAAAGATGGAATTGTTCCAACCTCAAGCAGCCAATACAGCAATGATGACCTCTTGTGCAGACGGGGTAGGAGGAGGTGGGGAGGGAGTCGGAGACGAGGAAGCCAGCCTTGCCTGAGTGTTCGTTTCAGACCATTTGCACTTGTCACTGTCTTGAAACATCCAACTACGCTGATGGGCGGTAGCGTGCCCACTTTCCAGATAAGGAAGCCAAGGCTCAGTGAGTGGAACAAGCACCAGGTAGCAGACCCAGGGCACCAAATCTGCATCTGACTCCAGAGCCTGCACCAGCTCGCATCTGTGTTCATTTGCCTTATCATCCGAGACTCCTCTCCCCCCGCCCAGCCCAGGGTCCTCCTGTTCAGGTGTCTTGCAGTGCACGACCGTGCCATGAAGGTGTGCAGCCTAGCATCTGCCCCTCCCATCCAGAGATGCAGGCACTGAGGCTCAGGGAGGTGACAGCGCTCCAAAATTGTACAGCTGGTACCTGCGGGCATCAGGATGCAAAGCCCGGTGTCCTTTGGGTTTAATGCCCTCCCTTCCGCCTCGTGGTGCGTCCCTCCTTTTAGTTCAGCCAGCGCAGTGACCTAGGACGGGAACGATGTGCTCTGCCCCTTCGCTTATTCCAGTTCAAAAGGAAGCCTGTGGCTCCTTGGAGATTTCACTGCTGAAAGCCAGCCCTGACTGTAGGGAGAACTGGGCAACCCCAAGCCCAGAGAAAGTTAGGGGTTTACTCTGGGCTGCCAGGCTGTTCGATCGTGAGGAGGTGGTCAGAGTCCTAAGTCACAGCTCAAGGCTACTCCCGTGTACAGTCTGCTGAGCTGAACACTCTGTGCGCCAGGGATCAGGCCAGGGTCCTCACCGGGCTGGTTCCCGCTGGTGTCCCCCTCACCCTTTATGGGAGTTGCTGGGGAGGAAGCCAGGTTGTTACTCACTCTGTCCTTACTGCTCCCTTCCTGTCTCTCTCCTTTCTTCTTTCCTCCTTCCCTTCTTCCTTTTACCCTTTCCTTCCTTTTTTTAGTGTTTAAAAAATGTATTTAGGTATGAAGAAAAGCTGCAGGAAAAGTACAAAGAATTTCTGTATGCTCTTTACCCAGATTCCCTAAGTTAACATCGGCCACAGTCTCTGTGGATTGATGGATAGGTGGATGGACAGATAGACAGACCAGAAGACATGATGTGTGTGTGTGTGTGTGTGTGTGTGTACATACACACTCATTATTGGTCATTTGCCTCAGTCATTTGAGAGTAAATTGCAGGATATGATCCCCTTTACCCGTAGATACTTCAACGTGTGTTTCCTGAAAACAAGGACACTCTCTTGTATCATCAAAGCACAATGATCAAAATCAGAAAATGCGCACCCACACAGCACCGCGATCTGACCCACAGACCTTAATCAAATTTCACCAGTTGTCTCCATACTCTTCTTTATAGCAAACTAAATTAAATTTTCTGGTCCAGGATCCAATCCAGGACCCACACATGGTTCTGTTGTCCTGTCTCCTTGGTCTCCCTCACCTGAACCATCCTTCACCTTTCATGAATTTGCCGTTTGCGAGGAGCACAGGCCAGTGAGTTTGCAGAGTGTCCTTGAATTTGAGTTTGCTGTTTCCTGGTGACTAGATCCAGGTTAGACATCTTTGGCAGGGATGCCACAGAAGTAGCATCCTGGCCTCCTGGATGCATTATTGCCCTGGGAGGCAAGCGATGGCGATGGGTCCCCACAGCGGGTAACTCTGCTCATGTTGCCTTTGACCCCTTGGTTAAGATGCATCTGCCAGGTTTCCACACGGTAAAGATGCTCTGGTTTTGCCTTTTAATTGAGAAGCAGCCTGTGGTAGACGTGTAGAAGCCATGACAATACCCTGTTTCTCATTGTACATTGTGCTTGGCATTTCTTGCCCACATCAGTTTTTACTGTGAAACTTGCCAAATGGTGATTGGCTAATTCCTTTTTCTTTTCCACACTTGTTAGTTGACACCTGGTGGTAAGGAAGAGCTTTCTCACCTTGCCTGTTTACTCATACATTTATTTATTTATTCATTTATACTAATTCAATGGACCTTCTTTCTTTCTTTATCTCTCTCTCTCACACGTGTGTGCACGCACACAGACACAGACACACACACACACATACACACACTCAAAGCGCAGCTGCTGGGCGAGTGGCTTGGAGAGTGCAGGCTAAAGACGCATGGTGGGTTTGACAGTCTGACCTCTGGATGCTGCCCTGCTGGGAGGCGGGTGGGGAAGGCAGGGCCCCAAGGCCTGCTAAAAGGCTCTGTGATAGGGTTCACTGTCTTTCCTGCCCTCGGCAGAGAGGCTTAAATATCTCCTTCTTGGACAAACAGATCAATACAAGCTTTTTAACATCTTCAATGAGAGCTCATTAATGCTCTCTGGGTGTCCTCCTGCAACTGGGCTGACCTGCGAAGAGCAGGGAACTGAACTGCAGACAGATAATTATCCCGGAGATAACACTTCAGATCAGCCCCTGGCAGCATGTGAATTGTTTTCCTAATTATTCAGGACAGCAGCTAGTGAGAGTGCAAACTAATTGAAAATACATTATGATTTATTTGCGTTCCTGTGGCCCAGCCTGGGTGCTGGGTTAAATGCTCAAGGATCGGGATGTTGGGTTTTCTCCACTTTGCAGCCCACCCCTCAGTCCCACAGGCCAACATCCAGCGAGGCCTCTTGGACCTGATGATGTAAAAGAGGAAGGAGACATTTTTAAAAGCATGTTAGAGAGGTGAGAGTAATGAGGGCATTTTTAAAAGACTCATGGACAATCTATCTTTTGGGTATTTGATCCTTTGAGCAGTTGGCACTTGGTCCGTACCATTTTGCCCAGCTCACAGAATTCCTTTTACCCAATGGCCTTTGGCTTTTTGACCTCAGATTTTCCTGAGCGCAGACACTGCTGCATAAACCGTGAGGAACTGGTGATGCTCTTTAATGAAATTCCATGGGGAAAATCATTCCTTTGAGATTGTTAGCACAGGCAAGAGTGTGTGCATGATAAATTTCCTTATTTTGGGACCAGGAGAATCATAAACCTCTTCCCCTTTTTGATTTAGCTACCGGGAAGCTCAAGACAAAAGTGTCAGGGAAACTTGACTAGGTGGGCGGGCATGTGCTACTTTTCCATGGTCATAATCATTTTTAAATGCTCCTGGTCCCATTGATAAAGCAAATACTATTTCCCGGGGTCAGAGGTTGAAGTGACATAAACAAGAAGTGTCAGAACACACTCCAGACCCTGTGCTCACATGGATTTACAACCGAAATCCATGCTGGGGTCTCCAGAGACAGCCTGTTTACCTGGGCACTGGCTAACCAGAGGTTGGCAAACTTGGCTCTGTAAAGGAGCACACAGCAAACATTTCAGGCTTTGCAGGCCATCTGGTCTCTGTCACAAATACTCAACTCTGCCGCTGTGGTGCAGTAGCAACTGGAGGTGACACTTCTGTGTCTGAGTGTGGCTGGACTCCAATATAACTTCATTTATGGACATGAACGTTTGGATTTCCTCTGATTTTCATGTGTCACAAAATATTAGTATCTTTTGATTTTTTTAAAAATTAATCCTTAAAACATATTTAAAAAAAATTCTCAACCTGTGGGCCACAAAAAAATAGGCAGTGGGCTGGATTTGATTCATGGGCCATAGTTTGCTGATCCTTGATAGAAATATGTGGGCTAGGAAAGAGGGGGGATCCACGGCCTTTATTCTGTGAGTGTGTGGGGATGCGCACACATGTGCACGGTTGTGTGTGGGGGGGTACAAGAGATGATTGATATATAACTGTTGGCTGTGGAGGATGGTATGGAGGTTCCTTAAAAAACTAAAAATAGACTTACCATATGATCCAGCAATCCCACTTCTAAGTATACACATGCAGGAAATTAATTCAAAAAGATACAATGTTCATAGCAGCACTATTGACAATTGCCAAGACATGGAAGCAACCTAAATAGTCAACAGATGACTGGATAAAGAAGATGAGGTGGATAGATAGATAGATAAAAAATGAAATATTACTTAGCTATAAAACAATGATTGAATTAATGCCATTTGCAGCAACATGGTTGGGTCTAGAAATGATTATATTAAGTGAAGTAAATCAGACAGAGAAAGACAAGTATTATACAATGTCACTTATACGTGGAATCTAAAAAAAATACAAATTTTAATTACAAACCAGAAATAGACAAACCAGTATAGAAAACAAACTGTGGTTACCAAGGGTATAAGTAGGGGAAGGGATAGATTAGGAGTCTGGGATTAACAGAAACACACTACTATATATGAAATAGATAAGCAACAAGGACCTACTGTAGAGTATAGGGAACTATATTCAGTTTCCTGTAATGAGCCATAATGGAAAAGACACTGAAGAAATATTTATGTGTGTGTGTGTGTACATAAATAAAATAACTGAATTGTTTTGCTGTACACCTGAAACTAACATTGTAAATGGACTACACTTCAATAAAAAATAAGATTAAATAAATATATGTAATTGTTGAGCTAACCAGAACTATAAGTCAAGCAAAGTATTTCCTCCCTGAGACATGTGGTTTTACAAGCAAGCGCTCACAAGCAAGATGGAGGCCGACCCCAACATTACGGAAGAGCATGGGTCTGTGCCAGACTGCCTTCTGTGAGTGCTGTCCAGAACCCTTGTGATCCTGGCCAGATAAAGGGCTCCTTCCATTCCAGCAAGGCCTATGACTGTCAGAACATTCTTAACTAAAGTGAAATTTGGCAGACTGGCAAGAAGCCAAAGGCTCGCTCCCAGCCCTGTCTGCTGTCACATTTCTAACGAGAAAACGTGTGTCACCACCATCAGCACCACCGTCCCCAGGACCATCACTACCACTGTCACCACCACGACCAAGCCACACACCCACCACCATCAGCGCCGCCGTCCCCAAGACCATCACTACCACTGTCACCACCACGACCAAGCCACACACCCACCACCATCATCACCACTACGTCCTCCACCACCACTGTCACCCTGTCCCCCGCCATTTCCACCACCTTCGCCACCATTATCAGCACGACAGCCTCCACTTCCATTACCCCATCGTCGCCATGACAACCGCCACCATCATCTCCAAACCATCACCACGCTCTCCATAATCACTGCCACCGTGGCCAATGCCACATCTCATCTTTCCACTCAAGATTCAGAGAAAAGTGTGGCTCTGGACATCTTTTCCAAGTGTATGAATTTTTTCCTGCCCTTCCTCTCCTTTGTTTATATTCAAGCCTCAAAGTGGGTATTCAATTGACTAATTCCATTTTCATTTGTCATTCTAAAGAAACAGTCCAAATGTGAAGAATTATTTTAAAAGGTATCTCCCAACTCATGATTCATAATAATGAAAAATTTGCCAATATAAATAGCAAGTGACTTTAAAATGGTCAGGTAAATTATGAAATATCTATGTAAGGGTCTAGATAGAACTATTAAAAGTGTTTTCTGAAGTTTTTTTTATTTTTAATAGTTGATTTACAATATTGTGTTAGTTTCTAGTATGCACCTAAGCGATTCAGATGTGTGTGTGTGTGTGTGTATATATATATATATATATTCTTTTTCATAGTTTTTCCATCATGGTTTATTATAGGATATTGACTATAGTTTCCCATGCTATATAGTAGGTCCTTGTAGTTGATCTATTTTATATATAGCAGTGTGTATCTGCTAATCGCAGACTCCTAATTTATCCCTCCCCACCCCCTTTCTCCTTTAGTAACAATAAGTTTGTTTTCCATGCTTCTATTAAAACCAAGAGTTTATTTATTGAAAATGCATATTATATGGTACTAACTAAAATGTACCCAATACATAGATGATGGGTTCAGTTATTGGAAAAACAGAAAAAAAAAAAAAAAGACTGGAATAAAACACACACCATAATGCTGACAGTGGTCTCAACTAGATGATGCATTTATGAGTGATTTTTAGTATTTTTTTATACTTGTCCTCACTTTCTAATTTTCCTCTAGTAAGAAAATATTACACTTTTAATTAGAAAATTATTTTAAGAAAAACATAAATGATCATCTTCTATCTTTCAAGTACGATTAAAAAAAAGTCAACTCATCTGAGAAGACCCTCGGGCTTTGTTTGGAGTTAATCCCACCTCTGCCTCCAACCTCGCCTAGGATATTGTCTGCCCCTCTGTCAGGGGTACTTTACATCCTAATGTATACTGTTGATATTTGCATTCATTCCTACATCACTCAGGTGAATTCAGACCAGCTGCGTAGGAGGAACTGCAAAATTTCCCCCTCCCTCCCTCCCTCCCTTCCTTCCTCCCTCCCTCCCTCCTTCCATCCTTCCTTCCTCCCTCCTTCCTTCCTTCCTTCCTTCCTCCCTTCCTCCTTCCATCCTTCTTTCCTTCCTCACATATTTATTGAGAACTTATTCCGAGCCAAGCACTCTTCTGAGCTCTTGAACCAGACAGACAAACGTCATCCCCTCACAGAGCAGATGGAATGCATGTTACACAGTCTGGTTAGGGGATCCAGACAATAAACAAAGATAGCAGAATAAAACTCCATCCTTGCTGTGCAGTTTGCTCTTGCCTGTAACCAGCCCCCCAACCCACACACACACCGGGGCATCATACTAGCCCCAGCTGGAAGGGCGGCCCCGTGGCGAGGCCTGAGCCCTGCTCCCTAGCCACAGAGCTTCGGTATCCCGGGCCCCTGGGGGCGCTGGGGGGAACACAGCTCTTGGCCCTCGGCAGCTCCCTTGGGAGCAGGGTTGCAGGGCTGAGGCATGAACACTGTCCACCGGCAGCTAGGCCAGATTCCCTCCTCTGAGCCCAGACAGGCCACTTCCCTGCCTGAGGGCAGCATGGGGCCCGGCACCTCCCAAGCCCATTAACAAGGCTGGATCAGCCAGCCCTCAGGGGCAGACCTTCGGCCACTTTGAAGACTAGGAGGAGTCTCCAGCCCCTCGGAGGAAAACCTGACACAGTGTGGCTTTGCCCTGTTGCAGATTGACTTGCTGCCTTTCCCAGCTCTAGGCAAAAAGACCTGCTTCTTGGCCTTGGACGAGGAGCATGAAAACAGAGCAGCCCAGCCCAGCCCAGCCGACACACCAAGTCTGGTCCTCAGAACTTCAAAAGCCATCAACGACTGTTCGTGATTTAATTTTATGATGTATGTGCATCCCACCTCGTACCCAAAGGACTTGAGAAAGCTCACAAGTGAACAGGTGCCTGAAACAGCCAAGAAGAAATAAGCAAATAATTGGGGGAAAATTAGAAAATCTTGCAAAAGAAAGACAGCCCGCTGGGGTGAACTTAGTGCCCAGAATGAGGCCCCCAGTCCTTTCCTGGAAGTCAGGCATGGCCTTGAGTTTCCCCGGGACTGGGGACACAGGACTATTTATGTGAGTCTGTTCCTTCATAAAATAAAACAACTCATTTCCTCCAGAGAAGTCTTGCTCTTTCTTAAAAGAAGACACAGTGCTTCTGAGGCTCTTCTGAGGTGGCAACTGGGGGCAGAGAGACGGGATTCTGGGCAACTCTTCGAAGTCCTCAGCAAAGGGACGGCCCGACATGCTTCCATCAGATGTCAGTGCTGTCAGCGGGGTCTGCATGATGTAGGCTCGGAAAGGACCCCCTCTCTGTCGGGGAGGTCCAAGAGCAAATGCCAGGACGGTACCTTTGCGCGTGCCTGTGATGTAAGGACTGGTTCTCAGGCTGAGACCCTGGAGCTGATCAGCCACTTGCCAGCTTGGGTGAATCACTTCCTTCTCTTAGGTGAGTCTCCTCACCTGTCGAATCAGGGTAACCAGAGAATCTTCCTTGTGCTATTGTGTGTGTCAATGAGCTGTTACACGGAGCGATCCCAGAAGAGCCTGGAAGGTACTGCGAGTTCTCAGTGTGTTTACATCCGTACCTGTGCATGTGCGTTTGGGTTGTGAAGGTAAATAAAAGCCTATTTTGAAAGATACCTGTAGACCTGTTTTTATTCCAGTTGTTGTGGGGGCGGGGGGGGTTGGTGGTTGGCAAAATCGATCTTCAGGAAAGGACTGCGTTCATGTGTGAGAAATTACTTTAATAGGCTTGTTGGTTATGAAGGCTGAAATTCTAGTTTTAAAAGATTGATTTCAGACAATAGGGAGAAAAACATTCTCTGTATGATAAAGTCATTCCCTTCCTTTCTCGTTCTTTCTTCTATCCTTCATTTTTGCCCCCTAGAAGCATGTAAGTATTGTCAACTGAAAACAAATGCACAGCCTAAAAGTTGAGAATTGTGTTTTATTCCTCAGACTTTCTGAGGACTTAAGCCCAGGAGGCAGACTCTCAGATAGCTCTAAGGATCTGCTCTGAAGAGGTACAGGAGGAGCCAGGATGTAGAGGGGGTTTTGCAATAAAAGACAAGTAGTTGGACCATCAAAACATCGCTGTTAATTAAAGAAAAACCAGACATCTCAAGTGAATGAATTTAGCTTTTTCCTATGTATGGGAGGATTCAGGAATCTGGGCTCATTGAAATCTTTCCTTTGAGATGCATCTTAACTCTCTAGGGCCAGTGTCCTGTGTTTTCCATCCTGGGTCCCCTCGGGGGGGCACAGTCAGTGCAGGGGTGGTGGGGGGGCTGCAGTGGCTGATGGCTTCATGGCTGCAAAATCCTTTGTTTACTGATATGGCAGTGATAGTCTTTTGTCCACGGTATGATGTGAATCAATGCTTTATTTCCTCTGAGAGTGCATAACTGATAAAGGATAGTGTTCGGGGGCTCCCTGGACCAAGAGGGAGGAGACCACTGAGAGAGCAGTAAGTCTCTGATAGGAGCATGGGGTGGGTAGCAGCCCCACTGAGGTGGCAGAGGCTAAGGAGAGACCTCTCAGGAGGAACTTCCCACGCTGGGGATGTCAGCTTACTCTGTGATGTGGTCTCTCACACGCTGTGTGAGGCCCAGTTTTGAGTGGTCCTTCCCCGGACTGCAACCATCTTGGTAACTCGCTAGTATTTTTCCTTTTCTTTCTTTCCTTCCTTCCTTCCCTTCTTTCTTTCTTTTTTCTTTTTCTTTCTTTCTCTTTCTTTCTTCCTTTCTTTTTCTTTCTTCCTTTCTTTTTCTCTTTCTTTCTTTCTTTCTTTCTTTCTCTCATTCCTTCTTTTATTGAAGTATAGTTGATTTACAATGTTTGTTTCCGGGGTACAGCATAGTGATTCAATTACACATATACATATATATTATTTTTTATTTTTCAGGTTCTTTTCCATTATAGGTTATTATAAGATATTTAATATAGTTCCCTGTGCTGCACAGCAGGTCCTTATTGTTTATCTATTGTATATATAGTAATGTGTATACGTTAAACCCAAACTCCCAATTTATCCCTCCCCCCAACCCCTTTCCCCTTTGGTAACCACAGTTTATTTTCTGTGTCTGTGAGTCTATTTCTCATTTGTAAATAAGCTGATTTGTGTCATTGTTTTTAGATTCCACCTACGAGAGATATCATATGATAACTGTCTTTCTCTGTCTGACTTACTTCACTTAACATGATCATTTCTAGGTCCCTGGTATTTCTACAGAAATGGTTAGCCATTGGTGGTTGGACTTCATTGAGCATTGCCTTGGAAAATGAACAAAGGATGGTGCCTACTTTGCAGATGCACAGTAAGGAAACAGGTGAAAGTTATGGGAAGGTGGTGAGGACTGAATAGGCAGGGAAGAAAGGTTGTGAGGCAGTGGCTTTGAGCAGTGATGGGACCAACAAGGCAGAAAGTTCTGGAGCGGGAGAAGCACTGGTTTCTGCAGAAAGCACTCTTGGTACCAGGAGACTGGGGATCCTGGGAATGCGTCAGGCAAGGTTAGAGAATGCACGACTTCTGGAACATAGCCTGAGATGCACTCAAGCTGTGCTGGATGAGTTGATTTGTGTTGAATTGAAAGAAATGGGCCATGCCACTTTATTTTAAACAAACATATCCATTCATTTGTCTTTCTCATTCAAACAAGCCCACAGGTATTCAGATAAAAATAAGGTTCTTCCAGTGCTGGGAAGATGTGCCCCAAACACAGCTGAATGCACACAAGTATTTTTTGAATGCTTACCGTGTGCTGGTGTCACAGGGGATGCAGGGAGCTGGCAGTGCCAAGTGCCCAGAATGAATGGCATTGGCAGGAGGTAAAGAAGCCCAGAGATGGAAGAAATAACTTAGACTCATAGACCATCTGACACAAAATTAAGAGATGTGCTGTCTCAGATTCAGAGAGGCCAGCTGGCTGGTCCAAAGCTGCACAGCCCGCAGAAGGAAGCTGGCAGCCCCATTAAGTAGCTGAGAAGCCTCCTTACCTCGGCCAGGCTCCTAGTAGGAGGAAAGGGAATGGCCGTGTCCTGCCGTCCCACTCAGCCTGGAGCGTGCTGGGCATTGCCCGTACGTTTACTCAGTCGTTCCTTCAGAGAAGCCTGGAAACTGAGGCTCAGTGAGCTTAAGCGCACGGCTCAGATGGCTCCCTTTGCAAATGGCGCTGGCGCTGGACCCAGGCCTGCTGTACTGAGGACTGAGAATGTGTCCTCCCAGCACTCAGAGCCGATTTACTGTGCTCTTCCTTCCTGGTCAAAGGACTCAGCAATCCAGATTGATCATCAGAATACCCCTCAGTGAGTTGACAACCAGCTAAGTGGGCCACGGACTGGGCCAATAAAGGCCCTCGCCCCACTGAGAACACTGCCCTGGGGGCCAGAATTCTCTCATTCTGGTCAGCACAGTGCTGAACAAATGCTTTCTCTCTTGCTCTTTCTCTATCTTTCTTTCATTCTTTTCCCCCTCCTGTAGGTCCCCAGCAGTCCAGGCCCCTTCCCAAGGTCTGGTGTTTCTTCAGGGAGGGGACAGTGCAGGACGACTGATTAGGTACCAGTTTTCCTGGAGTGACTTCTGCATAAGGCAGAACTGCGAGGGCAATTTTAAGCTCTCGTTTGACACCCTAACTCCGGGATAGGGCTGGAGTGAAGATCTGGCCCAGGCTAAGTTTTTAGGAAGCAGATGCTGACGTGGAGATTGGAAGCAAGATGTCTATAGGAGGATGGACACCTGGGCAGCAAGGGAGAGCAGACAGGTGAGCAGGTAGAGAAGGTGAACCGTGGTGGGGGCCCAGCGCAGCCACGGCCAGCCCCGCTCTGGAAGAATCACTGCTCCTCAGGGACCAGGGTGCCCCCGCCTGGCAGATGGCTGGCCCCAGGCACCCCCACCCATCTCAGTGGTCAGCTGTGGGCTGTCTCTGGAAAGGCATGTGGGTCTGAGAGCTGGGAGCTGCCTGCTGACCCCCTCCTGACTGACTATATGGGAGGTCCCTCCCCATGTCCACTCCGGGCCTTTACAGCATCTTATTTATTTCCACCACAACCTTCCCTCAGAGGTAGGGAACATCGTCCTCATTTAATAGGTAAGAGGATTGGGTTCTAAGGTCAGCAATGTGCCCTATGGTCACACAAAGTAGGTGACAAAACCAGGGTTGTACTCTTGTCCTTCTCCAAAGCCTGCATCTGACCGGATGCCCCAGGATGTCTCAATTCCACATTTACTGAATAGATCTTGGCTCACAAGGATGCTGGTCTCATCCACCTGGTGATTATGAACAACCTACCTCACCGCCCCTCCAAGGGGCACCTTATTCCCCAAACGAAGTGCCACCCCTTTGAGAAAGACCCCCCTTTTGCCTCTCTGAGGGAAGTTGGGGGAAGCACCATTCATGGGGGTAAGCCAGATAGAACAACCCCCAGAAATAAATCTCCCAAATGGCCAACTCCCTCCTAGGATAAATTAAAAAAAAAAAAACTGCCTTGTTACACTTAATCTCCAGGGATCAAAAAAGGATTTTCCCCTTTCTTTAAAGGAGAAGCTGCCTGCACCCCAGTGTCTGAGTCCCCTATTGGTCTGAGGAAGCCCCAAGTTTCTCTCTCTTGAGGGCAAACAGGTAGCTCTGCCTTCAGGACTCTCTGGAGGCTGTGGGTTGGGCAAATGGGGCCCCATGCGTTTTTGTCCAATCCAGGTTCATTGCCTGGTCAACCTGCATGGTCGGGCTCAGGGACACCCCTGGGCCACGCTGGGAGCCAAAGTGAATAAATACAAAAGTTACCCTCAGTATTGCCCCCGTGTGTTTATCTGTGATGTTGGCTTTTCCAGGCACCTGCCGTGTGAGCCTGTGTGAGCAGCACCATGTCCAGCTGTCACAGCACACAGCCTGCGGCATCTTCCCATGAAAACAAGGCAGTCGGCACCTGATAGGGGGAGAATTTTTAATCTTGACAATTTGTGTCTAATTTTGGGGGTGACCAGGCTGTCAGCGCCAGCAACCCAATCGTCTTCGAGGTCGATGCAGGTGGCAGCTGCCACAGCCTAAACACGTCTCTTTTTATTATTATTATCATTTTTTTTTCCCAGAGGAGAGGGGGGTCAGGGAGGGAGGGGAAAAAAAGAAAAAAAAAATGCCGCGCTGCTATTTTTGTCGCATTTTCGAATCCTGTTTTAGTACAAGAATTTAATTATACATATTTTCATCATTTCTTATATTCTGACATATTAATTAAGGATGCTCTAATTCAGTTTCCGTAGCACCATTGGCTTAGCCTGTAAAAACATTTTACCGTTTTTGTACAAATAAGAAGTGAAAAGGTAAAGGTGGTTACACTCGCGGTCGTCGATACGCGTGCGCCCCTCCCTCTGCCTCGTTTGTCTCCGTCACTGAGAACTGAGCTCATCGCTATTTTATACATAAAGGGACTGAGCCTAGCCCCCGGCTCCCACTCTGCATGGCTCGGTCCTACTAGGGAAGCTGACCTCCCATAGCTGTCTTCTTGGATGTGACTGAGGGTCCTTCCTGGGGGTGGGGCAAGGACCAAAGAACGGGGAGTCCTATAGGGACTTTGTGAAGAACAGGCTGGCGCTGCCGACCAGGGCTGACCGATGTGTTCTGCCCCCTGAAACGCTCCAGGCCTTTTCGCATCCTGCATCTCTGTATCTCTACACCCAAAACCATTCAGGGTCGGCAGTGTCATCCCCACTCTGCTCATAGGTGCCTTGAAGGAACAGTCCAGTGAGTTCCCAGAATAGTACCATTGTGACCTGGTCCTGGTGAAGGCAGGCCATGGGAGGCATCCTGGAGAAGAAAAATCTGAACTGGGAGTGGGAGGAGGGGGACAATCGTCTTCCAGGTGCAAAGACGGGAGTTCAGGCAGAGACGCAGAAACTTTGAGTTGGGGAGGACCAGGCACCGCCAACAGGCAGGGCAGAAGCTGAGAGGCGCGCAGGGAAGAGGAAAGCAGGATCTGTTTGAGAAGGAAAAAGCTCCGAGGTCTCCTCAAAGGTGCCCGTCTTTCCCAAAGAGCAATGACAGGGCACTGGGGCGCTTCAGGCGGGTGGGATGCGGTCAAAGGGGCGTTCCACTGAGGTCACTGTGGCTGCCGTTCAAAACCATGTCTACAGAATAGACTTCATTTTAAACCATCAGTCTCAACAATTTATTTACATTTCTTGGTGTTTCTCTATACATATTTGTTTGTTTTTTTTTTTTTTCCAGATCCTGTGTTCTGCATTTCTGCTTAGGAGATTTGCTCACAGTAAAAACATTGGGAAGTCTCGGATGGAAGTTGTTTGTAATCTAGACATTCAAGGTCCGCTGTTCACTGACTTCAATGACCACTTTGTTTCATATTTCATATTTTCCCAGCATAAAAAAACCAGACACGGGTATATAGTTTTCTCTTTTTTAACTTCCTCTCTTCTTTCTTTCTCTCTTCCTTTGTTCCTTCCTTCCTTCCTTTCTTCCTTCTTTCCTTTCTTCCTTTTACTTACTTCTTTTTGCCAAGATGACACTAAAAGATAAAGTGGAGAACATTTCTGTTACTGTGTAGGATTTCAAGCCTTAGCTGAGCATCTGAGAAGGTAAACAGAGAGGCTGATGCCTAAGTAAGGTGGCATCACATAGGTGACACTATATGCAGTTCCAGCAGGCTTGTCAAACCTCCTGAAGCCACGCTTGGTCCTTGTAGCTCAGGTCGAAGCCTCTGCCTGAGGACCTTCTCGTCAAGACAGCTGTGACTTAAGGCATCTTTGTGCTCCATACACAAGCATTTTCTTTGTGTGCCTCTAAATCTCTAGGTGACCCCAGACTCACAGTGCCACCTGCTTGAAGGATGTGGTTCCGTTCCTTTGGCTGGCATATCTGACAGCAGGTTATCAGGAACATAATTAGAATAAGGGAGTGGGAACTCCCTTGCAAAGACCTGCAAGGGCAAAAAATGTGCCTGTGTTCATCTTTGCTTCTCATCTGGCTCTTCTGGGTCTTCAAGCCTGGATGACCACATCACCCTCCCTTCAAGTGGACCCCCAAGTTCCCTCTCTCCTCTCCCATGTCAGATGCCAGCTCGTCTGCTCTGCTTGCTGACTGGGGATCCAGCACCCCCTGGTTTGTCTGCTGTGTACCATCTGCTCCGTGGACAGCAGACCTATCCAGCTGGAGGGACCAGATGAAGTCCCAAGTAACAGCAATGCAGGCATTTCCAGGGAGGGACCACATCCCAGTATAAAGGTGCTGTCTAGGTCTACCACTTACGGAGAGAAGGCACTGTCTTTCTGCTATCCATCCATCTTCTGAGGACTTACTGAACATCTATGTCAAGTACAGGAGATCCCCTCAAATACATGAGAGTTCTTGTCCCCTCCAGTTGGCCAGGCATGGTGTCAAGGAAGGTCCCTTGGGGGAAATGACAGTTACAGAGTTAAGAAGGCAGGCAGGTAAGGGGTAAGAAGCAGCTCCGGAGTCTTGGGAGTGGACGGCAGGCCAGCCGACAGGACATCATTGCACACATTGTGTGGCTGTCATGCCTTTAACCCGTTCCCTTTGAAGCAGTTACCTTGATGTTATGTGAATTTCACCTCAATTTTCAAAAGTGCATTTGCTGGGAGAGACTTTTTTAAAAAGGCCTGAGGACCAGAGAGAGAAGAGGGTCGGTGGAGGAGAGGTGAGAAGCACAGAGCACCCAGCACCGGAGACCACTCACCTGCGGGACACCTGCCTATCAGGGACCCCCTCCCACGCCCACTGTCACCGCCCTGCAAACACGTCTAGTGAATGCAGGTGGCCTCTTCACTTGCAGCCACTGGATTTCCTTCCCACTTGTCCCTGATCCCATTCCCCTGAATTTCTGCCTGACAGAACCTCCCTATCCATCACTCTCCCCTGAAGGAGTCAGACTGAGTGAGCCTTTACATCAGGTGACACTTTTTTGGATCCACGACCAGCACCAGGACGAGAAAAAGTGCAACAGAATTCACGGTTTGTGCTGAAACCAGCTCCATCGTCCACCTTGCCCTCTGTTGCTGGAGTTGGTCCCAGTATTCTGTCTCTGACATCATCCCTCATGTCCCAACCACGTCCCCCTTGGGTATAAATTGCCTGTGACCCACTTCCAGCATCTCTTGTGACCCCCTAGCCTGAGGCTCTTCCTCATGGTACCTTCCACATGGACCAGATTGCACATCTGGTTTGCACTGGTCTTATCCATCTATGACCTGGATTCTGCAAGTAGCCTATTCCATTCCTCCCAATGTTGACACAATCCTCTCTAAAAGGGGTAACCGGGGGCACCAACCTACACACAAAGACGCATCCCAGGAAGCAGTTCCTGTTACTGGGGTTGCCCCTGAGATTATCTGAAGCACTGGGAGCTGGAGGCTGAATCCAAATGCACTTGGAGGTGAGTTCCAGATGCTCTGAGTACCAGAGCCTTCTGGATCATTCTTCTGGCTTAAGCTTCCGTGCCCTGTCTGCTGTGGCCCCAATCCCCTTTGCCCATGGAACTGAATCTGTCCTAGAGGCTGCCACCCGTGGGCTGGCCAGTGGTGAGGTGACCTCACGAGATTCCTGCAGACTGAGTGTCCCCAGCCTTGGGTAGGGCTTGACTGAACCAATAAAAGCCCCTTTTGGGGAGGACGTGATACATATTTCCAGAGAAAAGCAGTTGGTGGAGGTAGGAGCAACAGAGACAGCAACAGAGGGTAAGCTAGGCAATAGGATGGTGCAGCCTAGAGTGAAAGGAGGAATCATGCCCTGGGATGTCCAGTCACCAAGGCAACCAGGAGGCTGGAGCCCCGGGGAAGCTGCCCAAAGTGCTCCAGAGCCCCACAGATCTGCCTGCCCCTTTCTCTTTTCCTTAACACCCCCCTGTGCTGGAAGAAGAGGCCTTTATTGACTGAACCAACCTGAATGTGTCTGTTTTTTGAAACTCCAAAGAGCTGTGCCAGAACCCTGCAGGAGGAGCCTGGAGTGAGGAGCCCAGGTACCAGAAGTAGAGGTGCCATCCGAAGAGGAAGGAGAGAGATGAAGTGCAAGGCAGACCCAAGAGACACAGACAAGGCAGCGACTGGGCAGACACAGACCCCGAGAGGTGACATGGGCCCCAGCAGAGACACTCCCCACCCCTGGGTGCACACAGTGTGTCAGTGTGTCTGATGACCAGAGATGCCAGGCCCACATGGGCACCCAAGCTGCAAAACCCCAGATGCCCTGACTTGGGAGAGAGCCAGTTGTCGGCTGCCTTTGCTTTGAACGCAAACCTCCGAGAGAGACAACCATGAAAGCCAGTCGCCTCGCCCCTCGCCCACTGGCAAAGCAGTTATGAATTATTCCCTCCCCAGGAAATCTGCAGTCATCTTGCCTCCTTTAGACTCCCCTAATATACTTTGATTCAAAGCTGAAATGAGGTTTAAGCCGCTGATAGCACGCCCCAAACCTCTCTGGGAAAGCAGCGCTGTGTGCCGACGCCGGAACGCGAGCGAAGGGGGATTAGCGGGTCTCGGCTGAGTTCTGCTGCCGCAGCTCTGTGTTACTATTAAGAGGGACGGATTAATATCAAGTTTCGGGGATCTGGTTGCTTGCTGATACTGCTTAATTATCCAGATAAGTGATCGGTATCCAAGCATGAGTGGCAGCATAAATCTCAGAGCCATCATCTTTTTTTTTTTCTCCTTTTCCTTTCTCTCTCCTGTTTTTGGAAGAAAAAAAAAAGAATTTATTCATTTAAGTAATGCTGAGATACATTTCTTAAACACTCATTAAATTTTAAACGCAATTGCCAGCCTTTGGCTGGGTCTCTTCTGGTTTTGCTTTCGTTTGGCACGTCCCAGGAAAGAAGGGAAGGGTTTTCAGTGGCCCAAGGTGGCCAGGGGTCTCTTTCCCTTGCCCTGTTCATTTATCGCAGATTCCTCCTTTGCGTTCAGAAAGCCTCGCGAGCCTGTCCTTCGTCTGGCTGTGGAGAGCGGGCAGCGCCTCTCCCCGGCCTCCCGTCACAGACTGGGAGCATCTGCTGGCCCAGCCCGGGCGGAGACTCGGGGAGACCCGGGCAGACTCTGGGGCGGGGGATCCCACCCCACTGCCTCTTAGCCTTCTGTCTTGCCTGGTAATTTTATCCCATGAAGACTTTTTTTCCCCCTTCCCTCTTGCTCTCTCTGTCTTCCTGACCCGACTCCACTTCCGTTCATTGTATTAGTTCAGTCGCCCTGATTGGTGCTGTCTGGCTCGAGGGGCACCCACCTGAGGCTGGGATTAAGGATCAAAGCCGGCCAAATGGGGCTGCAGGAGCTGCTCCTTCCTTGCCTGTAAACACCGTTTAGGTCTCTGTCGTCAACCCATCTGCTGCGGGGCCATGTCAGATTCACTATCTCGTAATTGGGCACTAATTGTCCCTCAGGCACCTGGCTGGCTGGGCACCGCCCGGCAGCCCCCGCCCCCGCCCTCAGAGGCCCCCTGTCCCTCCGGAGCACGCACTCCGCACTGGGGGCCCAGCTCTTCTCCATCCCCGGACAGTTGTCCCCTCCCATCGGACACTCGGCAGCACCAGCAGCTTCAGCACCCAATGCAGCAAGAGGCTGCTCACTGGTGGCCCTTTGCTCGAGCTGGGACCTCTGCCTGGGATGTCCCTCCTCTTCGAGGGGTCAGCTCTTCCGTGGGCTTCAAAAGCAGCCGACGTCCTCAGCCTCCGATGTGCATCAGGCTTACCTGAAGGTCCTCAGAACTCCCAGTGCCCGGGGCTGTGCCCCTGAAGGCCTCAGTTCGACTGGCCCAGTGTGGGGTCTGGGTATCACCTTCCCTCCCTGCTTCTCAGGGGTTTCAGATGGAGCCCTGGGCCAGCGGTCACCCTCTCCCAGCAGGTCAGAGCAAGCTTCTCTGCGGGACCCAGCACAGCCCTGTCCACACCCAGAATAACACGAATGACCGTCATAGCGGGTGCTGTGGGTTGAGGCCCGAGCTCTCCGCCAAGTGCATCCCTTCTCAACCACGGCTCCGCACAGGCGGTTCCCTGTTCGCAACGAGGAAACCAAGGCTCAGAGGCAGAGTGAGACGGCCGTGATCTCTTCAAGAGGCTGCCTCTCTCGACACCATGCGGTTCCCGTGAGCAGGGAGTGTGCTTTAAATTCCTTTCTCACCCTCGGAGTGGGTGGCATCGCGACCTCCAAAAGCTGTGTCCTCCCAGAACCTCAGAACGTGTCCTTATTTGGAAGGTCTTGGCAGATATAATGAAGGTAAAGACCTCTAGAAGACTTTGCCCTGGGTTACGGGGCCCCAATCCAATGCCAAGTCCTTGTTAGAGAAAAGAAAGGGAGACCCAGAGACACACAGAGACACACAGGGGAAAGCCCGCGTGAAAATGGACGGAGGAAGAGATTAGGTTGATGGCAGCCAAGGAGGGCCAAGGATTGCCAGCAGCCACCAGAAGCTAAGAGAGAGGCCGTCCTGGGGACTTCAGAGAGAGATACACGGCTCCCACCTGAGCCACACGTGGTGGCTGGTCCAAGTTTGTTCCCAGGGGTGATTTTTCCCTGCAGTGTCGTAGAAGCTAGACCCACATTGAGCCAAAGGAAACATCTTTTTAACTTCTTAATCCTTGGTTATTTGAAGAGCAATTCTCAGATGGGATCCATGGTTCCCTCCTAATGGGTCAGTGGCTTCCAATCACGTCAACCTATCCCAGCACGAGTCTGTGATATGCCAATGGTGCCCTCTGCTTCAAAGTCTTCAGTGGGCTTGCTGACCCTGAGGATAACATCACCACCCCTTACCCCAGCCTCCCCCTCCTCTGCCCTCAGCAAATGCTGTGAATTCCCTCCCACTGTGGGCTCAGCCTCCCTGCTCATCCCTCTTTCTGGGAGCATCAGGTGGCCTCAGAGCCTTTGCCCACACTGAACTCTCAGCCAGGAATATCACCCCACCCATCTGTCCTCCTTAGCCTCTTCCTAGTCTTCAGATCTTAATTCAGTGGTCACAGTCCCAAGGAAGCTGTTCCTGTTCCCCAGGCTGGAGTCTCCTGGCTGAGTCAATTCTCCTCCTGTAGACGCTGTGTTTCTCTCCTTCTTCTTATGGCAGTAATCCCGGAACTCTTCACAAAGTGACTCAGTTGGCTAATGTCTGTCATCTCTCTGTAAGCCCAGGAGGGCAGGGATCATGTCTGCTGTGTGCACCAGGAGACCCGGGATCCAGCCATGAGCCCAGAACAGCATGGACATTGGACGGTTAATATGGGAAAGCAAGGAGGCCGGGGCTGATCCTCACAGAGCGGTGGGCTGGCTGACTGCCCCACACCTCCACACTGAAGCCGGGCAGCATCCTGGTCTCCCCCTTCACCAGCAAGGAAACGGAAACCTACAGAAGGTGGTCGTATCGCCAAAGGTGCAGGTGAGAAAGCAAGGATGTGAGTGAGCAGCCACAGAAAAGGCCCCTCAGGTGGCCCTGGTACCATCTTCAACTAACAGAAGGGCCCTGAGTAAGGAAGGCAGCGAGTCTGGCTCTGTGCACCCCTGCTGGTTGGGACTGGGATGGTGTCTTGCCCTTAGGAGCCTCTGCATTGGTTTAATTATCTGCTGTCACATCTTGAAATTCATTTTTGAATGAAGGGCCCCATGTGTTCATTTTGCACTGGGACCCGTCAATTATGGAGTCAGTCCTGATAAGAAATAATGGCCGCTTAGACCAGGAGTGGAGATTCAAGATGAGAGAGAATTAAGATGAGTTATCAGCACGACTTGTTGGAAGATGGACTCAGGAATGAAGGATGGAAAGGTGCATTTTTGCCTCTAGTGTTGCCAGCAGGAAACCAGTTCAGAGAGACAAAGTGAGACCCCAAAGCTCTCTCTTTAGGGTCAAATAGGACTCAAACTAATTTTTAAATAAATCTGCCTTAAAATGGGGTCTCCAAACCAGGACACTTTGAAAGTAAAAGGAAGCCCTGCTAGTAATTAAGCCCAACTTAACTGACAACAGGACAAACCAGGGCTGTCCTGGGCGAACCAGCCTGTGTGCACGCTCCTTAGAGTCATCAAAGGTTAGACACTTGCACATTACCGTGGCTACCACAAGGAAAACACAGTTAGAAAGATAATCATTTATACACAATACTTTTATGACTCATAATATTCTGCCTATTACTTGCTTATCCTGACTTCACAATTTTATTTATTTTTATCATCCCAAGTCCATCAAAGGAATGCTTTCAGAAAGCAGCTCACAGGCATGGGAGGCATGGAAAATGTCACAGTGACACTAATCTGCAATTTCCTCTCTTGTGTTAAGCCCCCGGCCCAGGGTACCTGCATGGGGGTTCATTACAGTGACAGATTACAGACCCACAGTCGCAATGCCTTCTTCTTCAGCAATCTGGACAACCACAGACGACGGACAGGTCAGGTGTTGAGGCAGCTGTGTCCATCACTGCACAGGTAATGCGACATATTTGTGTATTTGTCTTCAGAGCTTGAATTGCATAGGAATTTAGAAAACTCTTCCGTTTGACAAAATTTGGTAACAGAACAGAGTTAAAGTTTTATGCCTCGAAGAACCTGTTCTCAAAAGCTGACTCTACTTGGCCAAGCGGGTCATAGTAACATGGTCCTGGGACGCCCAGTATGGGATGATCAAGGGTCATCACTTGTGGCACAGGAAATGGAAATTAGACTTCGGGAAGGAGTTTTTCATAGTTTGTTTTTTTTTTTTAAATGGAAGAGGGGGGATGCCTGGAGAGAGAGAGAGAGGATCAAAGATGTTTACTTCTGAATCTTTTTGAATTATAAAATATATTTAGCGTGTAACAAAGGATGGCAAATAATACGATGAATGCTACTGTCCCCAGCCATCCATACATTCATCTGTTCATTCATAGTAATCTCTCTTGTTTTGTAAAAAATTCATCACTCTCAATACTGTTCAGGCCTCTTGTTCACTCCTCTCCCAAACACACCCTCCCTTCTCTCCTTAAAGTCAACCAGTTGCTCTATTAAATTTATTACTTAGTGTTCTCATATGAATTGTACATTTTTTATTTTATCCATAATCACAATATATACTATTTTGCTTCATTTTAAATTTGATATTTTTTGTATCATATAGTACATAACATCCAGCAAATCCTCTCATTTATTTTTCCTAAACACTGCAATTTTGAGATGTTTTATTCTGTTGTTACGTCTATCTCCACTTCATTTATTGTAACTGCTGTATGATATTTGAGGGATGAATATAGCAGAATGTTAATATACTCTCCTGTTGATAGACAGTTACACTGTTTCTATTTTCTTTTGTTAAAAATGAAGCCAGTGAAAATTCTTGTATGCGTCTCCCTCGCATGTAGAGTTTCTGAAGTGTATGTAGCTAGAAGTGCAATTGCTGGGTCATAAAACATCAATGTTTTCAACCTAACTAGATATTGTCATTTATTTTCCAAAGTACACGTACCAAGTTAGACTCCCCCAGCTGTGTCTAAGAAGTCTTACTTACAGAGATCTTGGTCAGTTCTTACTGTTTTCCATTTTTTTTAATTGACATTCTCATGGTATTTTATCTCCCTGACTTATAGTGATGTTGAACATCTCTCGAACTATTCAATACTCCAAATTTCCTCCTTGCTGAATGGCTTATTCATATCCTTGCCAAATTTTCCTCTGTGGTTGTTTATAGTTTTCTTATTGTTTTATAGGTATTCGTTGTATGTTCTGAATACTTACATTTTCTTGATTATATGCATTGCTCTACATTTTCAATTTTTATGGTGTCATTAGTAAGTTTAGTAAAATTTATTTCTGTCTTTCCATTTTGATTTGAGGTTTGTGAGTCCTGTATTTAAAAAAAAAAAAAAAAAAGAGAGAGAAGTCTTGCTTAACTTAAGACCATAAAGGTTTCACTACATTTTTTCCTGAGGTTTTGCTTTCATACTTAGGTCTTTACCCCACTTGGTATGTACTTTTGTGAATGGTGTTAAGTAGAATTCTAACTTTCTCTTATTCGCAAAGCAAAACCAATTATCTTGCACCATTCATCAAATAGGCCCTTATTTCCAGTTTGTGGCAGGGACTAATACACTAGTCATCAAACTTGATTTCTCTTCCGCCTTTCAGCAGACTGACTTCTTTCTCCCAGTCACCCTTGAAGTTTGATGGTTCAGTCAACAGGACTGAGTTCTAGCCAACAGAATATGGATGGTCATCATGCGCATGCTTCTAAGCCTGGCCACAGAAACACTCCTACAAGTGGTACCCCATGTTTATTTCTTCACTAACTTGAATTGGTTGATCGAGGTGGACAGAGACACCATATGTGGAAGATGCTGAAATCATAAGATTGAAAACTTCTTGAATTAAAGCTTTTAAGGGGAGCACCTGCCAATCAGGGCTTCTTATGAAGTAGAAATGAATTTCTATTGTGTCAAAATATTGTAGTATTTATCTGGTAGGTTAGCTGGCATTGTCTGAAATAATGCACTTGCTAATCTTTGTTGCCACTTGTGCCGTGAATCAAGTTTCTATGGGTCAGGTTCTGGGTTTTCTGTTCTGTTTCATTGGTCTTTATTTTACTCCATGTGCCCATTAACACACTTTCATTGCTAGTATAACTTGATGATAAATATTTACGTGTGAGAGGCGAAGTCCTGCCACACTGATCTGGCTCTTTGCTCTATCATATAAATTTTAGAATGAGTTGTCAAGCTCCATGAAATTCTCATTGAGATTTTGATTGAAATAGCATTGAATTTATAGACTGAACTGGGTAGAACTGATATCTTCACATCATTGCATCTTTCCAATATCAACATGGTACACACATATCCCACGCACGTAGTCCTAGGTCAGGTTGTGAAAACAATAGTGCTTATAGAATTGCAAAATTTTAGTTAGGTTTATTATATGATGCTTGTATTTTTTTGTTGCTATTGTAAATGGTATTAGAAACTTGTAATTGTGCCTGATAATAGAGATACAACTGATTGAATAAATTGAACATGTGTCCAGCCAACTTGCTGAAATCTTCGTATTAATTTGTTAATAATGCCAGTTTAGCCTCTTCCCTTTTAATCCTTATGCTTTCATTGATTTGTCTTGCTTCCTACTTCAGCTAGTCCAACCACAGTGCCGGCCTGAGCAGTGGCATGGGGGCCACACGTCTTTCATTTAATGACTAATGGAGTACAAATGTGCCACTAGTGAGTACGCTATGGGTCTTTGAAAGCTAACAGAGTAACTTTCTAGTTTGATAAGAGATTTTTTTTAATTATAAATGAGTTTTGAATTTCATCAACTGCCTCTATTGTTTACAGTCTTACTCCTTTATTCTGTTAATGTGGTGATTTATATTAATTTGTCTTTTCATTTAAAATTACCCTTAGGTTTCTGGGTTAATCTCTAATTGGTTATTTTACAATTGCTTAACTCATTTTTAGTATTTTATTTCAGATTATTTATTTATCTTTATAAATTAAATTTATTCATAAATGAAATTGCTGCAATTTTCTTTTTTCATAGTTTCTGCCTCTAGTTTTGGTGTCAAGGTTATTCCACACTCATAAAATAAACTATGGAATATTCTCTTACTTTTTCTCTTCTGTTAATCAGATAGGAGAAAGCAAATATTAAATTTTCCCAGACATGAGCTTCCATGTAAAATACATTCTTTTCTTCTTTTAAGTAATCATTGAATGTTTTTAAATTATTTTAGTTATAGATATGTTTTTAAATTATTTTATTTATAGATATGTTTTTAAAGTATTTTAGTTATGGATATCTAATGCTAGTTTTTTTTTTTTTTTCCATTTACACTGGTACACTGAAAAGGCAAAATTTCCATGGGGGGGAGCATTCAAGCAGAGGCTGATTATTACTATCCAGTTGGAAATAAGTAAAATCTAGCATCTACCATGTGCCGATCTAAAGCAGCCCTGTGCAGTAGAAATAGAATGCAAAACACATAGGCAGCTTCCTAGTAGCTATATTAAAATAAGTTGAAATAAAACCTGTGAAATTAATTTTAGTGATATATTTTATTCAACTCAATATATCCAAAATATGAACTTTTCAACTTATAATGTATAAGTTATTAATAAGACTTTAAAATTTTTAGCTTCCAGTCTTTGAAATTCAGCATGCATTTTATACTTTTGGGTGCTATGCTTTCATCAGAAATACCTTACCTATATTTAGATTTCATAAAATTTGCAGTTGAGAATGTCAATTTACATATCCAAGTTGTTTCAAGCATATTTAAAATTTTCCATTAACTAAAGTATGAGTATTTAAATAAAAATGGAAATTAATTACAATCAAATAAAAATAAAAATGTGTGTTCTTAGTCCATGTAGCTGCATTTCAAATTCTTAATAGCCACGTGTGGATAGTGGCTGCCATATTGGTGAGTACAGGTCTAGAAGACACCAGTAAGTGCAGGTTGAGAAATACAGATTTCAAAGACTCTTCAGTTGGGGCAAGATATCTTCCTCCTGGTCTTTAGGGACTAAATACAAACATAATTTCCTGAATGAAAAAACCACAAAGATATACTTAAAAGACTTTTAACCTATGACTACACATCTGAGAGGTAACATCATTAACCCACCTATCCAACTATCCATCCATCCATCCATCCTTCCATCCATCCACCTATCCATCCATCCATCTATCCATCCATCCATCCACCTATCTATCCACCTATCCATCCATCCTTCCATCCATCCATCCATCCATCCATCCTTCCTTCCATCCATCTATCCTTCCATCCATCCACCTATCCATCCATCCATCTATCCATCCATCCATCCACCTATCTATCCACCTATCCATCCATCCATCCTTCCATCCATCCATCCATCCATCCTTCCATCCATCCATCCTTCCATCCATCCACCTATCCATCCATCCATCCATCCATCCATCCACCTGTCTATCCACCTATCCATCCATCCTTCCATCTATATATCCATCCATTTTTCCTTCCTATAGATGTTCCCTGAGCATCAATCAACCTCCTGTGTACTAGACATGATGATAAGCTCAAGAGCAAAGATAAATTTAAAAATATATAGGTGTAGGCATCTAAATAAACTAGCTTTTGGAACTTGAGGCGATACTGTAACAGAAATACAAACAAAGTATATACAGATGATTCTCCACTTACATTGGTTTGTCTTATGATTTTTTGACTCTATGGTAGTGTGAAAATGATATATGTTCTGCAGAAACTGTAATTTGAACTTTGAATGTTGATGCTTTCCTGGGCTAGTGATACGTGGTATGATGACTTTCTCCTGATGCTGGGAAGTCAGCCACAGGAACACAAAAGTAAGCAATCAATACACTTACAACTGTCCTATACCCATGCAGTCATTCCTTTCTTCACCATCAGTACAGCATTCAATAAATGACATAAGATATTCAATACTTGACTATAAAATAGACTTTGTGTTGATTCTTTTTGCCCAGCTGGAGCCTGCTGTAAGTGTTCTGAGCATGTTGAAGGAGGGCTAGACTAAGCTATGATGGTCAAAGTTAGGTGTGTTAAATGCATTTTTGACTTGTGATCTTTTCAACTTGCAGTGGGTGTCAGGAAGTAACTCCATCACAAGCTGAGGGATACCTTTAGTGAGAATAAGGACAGGGAGTGACAAATTCTGGTGGTCAGATGAATAGATGTCTTTTGGAGAGGGAGCAGCAAGTATAAACCCAGGCTAAAACACTGGGATCCCCTTAGGTAATAGGAGTAGTGTGTGAAGCCCTGGTGTGTAGAGGAGAGTGGAGGGAGAACCAGAATCACGAGCTTGGGCCTGAGCCCCGGGGGCCTGGGCAAGGTGTCTGAGTTGTCTCCTTGGTGGTGTGGAGCTGCTCAGTGAAGACTGTTGAGTGAGGAATGGCAAGATCAGACGCGTGTTTGATGAAGACCATTCTCCAGGGTAGTGATGGGAAGCAGAAATAACAAGCAGCAGAATACTCACATGAGCTGCTCCATCCCCTCCCTGTGAGGTGTGCTCTGTCATATGCTTTTCTCTGCTCTTTTCTTTGAGTATTTCAATTAATAATTGATTCCCATTGTCTTAGATATGGCTATCTTTTTAAAATTTTACTTTTTATTGAAGTGTAGTTGACTTACAATGTTAGTTTCAGGTATACAGCAAAGTGATTCAGTTATACATATACATACTTTTTTTTCAGATTCTTTTCAATTATATGTTATTACAAGAAATTGAATATAGTTCCCTGTGCTGTACACTAGGTTCTTGTTGCTCACCTACTTTATATATAGTAATGTGTATTTGTTAATACCAAACTCTGAATTTATCCCTCCCTTGACCTTTCTCTTTTGGTAACCATAGTTTGTTTTCTATGTCCATGAGTCTATTTTTGGTTTGTAAATAAAATCTATATCATTTTTTTTTAGATTCCACATATAAGTGATATCATATGGTATTTGTTTTTCTCTGTCTGACTTACTTCACTTAATATGATCATCTCTAGGTCTACCTCTATTGCTGCAAATGAAATTATTTCATTCCTTTTAGATGGCTGAGTAATATTCCATTGTATAAATGTATCAAATCTTCTTTATCCAATCATCTATTGATGGATATTTAGGTTGTTTCCATGTCTTGGCTACTGTAAATAGTGCTGTTATAAACATTGACGTGCATGTGTCTTTTCAAATTAGAGTTTTCTCTGGATATATTCCTAGGAATGGGCTTGCTGGATCATATGCTAAGTCTATTTTTAGTTTTTAAGGAATCTCCATACTGTCCTCCATAGTGGCTGCACCAAACTACGTTCCCACCAACAGTATAGGATTGTTCCTTTTTCTACACACCCTCTCCAGCAATTATTATTTGGATATGGCTATCTTGAAATAAGCTGTGCCTTACTATATCCTTTTTAAAACCAATTTACTTATATTTACTATTGAAAATCACTGTCTTCAGTGATGAATTAAATAAATGGGTTGTAAACTACTCACCAGGTGAAAGCCATGGACTAAATCTAGAAAGTACATGGTACTGTTTCTTTTTATACCATCAGAGACACTTCATTTTCAATCATTTTTCCATAATTATCAAATATGCCCCCCAAATTCCAGAAGACAGTCAGAAATTATTTTTGGAGCACCTGCAATATATCTCTTAGAGGCTCCTCGGAAGTTTGAGACCCAGCTGCCCACAGGGATGATCTGCAAACTAACACACTTGTTATTGGAGTTCTCCTTTTCTTGCCTCCTGTCGCCAGATCCACACAGTATTTCCCTAACAAATACTTGTACCCAATCCATGTCTCGAAGACTGACAGGAATCAAATTTTGTCAGCCAACCCACCCAGGCTCCCTGTACCACCCGGCACAAGCTTCATGCCCAGGAAGGTTTGTGGTGCTGCTGCTGGGACACAGCACTGCCCTTCATACTGTGCTCTCTCTGCTTCCTGTGGCTTCTGTATCAGTGCATGTGAGACCTTTCCAAGAGTTTATCTGAGAAACTTCTTAATGAGTACATGTGGAGAGATTTTAGGTGGAGTTTTACATACCATTCATTTTGTTTGAGGAGGTGAAACACACATTTAACTGCACTACTCTGCATTTCCCAAAGTCCACAGAAGGAAGTCATGGTATTAACATTTCATCTCACTTTGAATTTAGTCCATACTGAGTGAAGAAATGCATAAGACATGGAGATCTTTCCGATGAAAAGAGTGTGCCATGGCTTAAAGTTCATGGGTATCTCCACTTTATTCACATCATAAAAGCAGGAGTAACTCATCTTACTATGTTTAGAAGAAAACAGAGAAAGAAGGAAGAAAGAAGAAAGAAAAAAAGAAAAAAAGCCTGATTTTTAATCCTGGGGGCTGCATATGTTTACTTTGAATGGATATTTAGACTAAAGGCTGTTATCTTCTATAACTGAGCTATTTAACAAATTTAGTTCCTAGCTTAATTCTCCATAAAAATATCAAATCATTGGGTCCTCAGGCCTCTATGTCTTCAACAAGAGTTGTGGGTGCTCCAGAAGGCTGAGGATCCAAGGATGAGGCCCCTCCTCTTCCTCTAGGCCAACCATCCTGTTTGAGGATACAAACTCAACGCCAGTGAATTCATATCACAAGTATGATCACTGAACACTGCATAATCTTCTACCATGGGGACATTTCCATAATGACTATTCCATAATATTAGTGATAGTGTTGGGCACATGTAAACTCTCATTGGATACCTCCTTGGAGGCACAGACCCAATTACAATGGTTTTCTTTCAGCACTCTTTTTTTAACTGAAGTATAGTTGAGCTGCAATATTATGTTAGTTCCAGGTGTACAGCAAAGTGATTCAGTTATATACATGTATATTTTTTCAGATTATTTTCCGTTATAGGTTATTATAAGATATTGAATATAGTTCCCTGTGTTATACAGTAAATCCTTATTTCTTATCTATTTTATGTACTTTGTATCTGTTGATCCCATACTCCTAACTTATCCCTTCCCTACCTTTCCCCTTAGGAAACCATAAGTTCTCTATGTCTGTGAGTCTGTGTCTGTTGTGTAAATAGATTTATTTGTGTTATATTTTAGATTTCACATATAAGTGATATTGTATAATATTTGTCTTTCTCTGTTTGACTTACTTCATTTACTATGATGATCTTTAGTTGCTGCATATAGCAGTATGACATTCTTCTTTATGGCTGGGTAATATTCTGTTGTATGTGTGCATGTGTGTGTGTATGTATATATATGTGTGTGTGTATATATATATATGTATGTATGTATGTGTATATATTATATATATATATACACACCCCATCTTTCCATTCATTTGTTGATAGACACTTAGGTTACTTCCATGTCTTGCTATTATAAATAGTTAGCACTGTGCTTTGAACATAGGAAAGGATATACACTGTTGAGGTTGGACTTAAAACTCCATGACAAATTAAACCAGAAGTGTTCTAATATGGAAATCAATCACTGTTTTCCGACTTATAATTCAACAAATATAACTAAGCTGCTTCTATCTACATGTGGTCATTGAAGGGGGAAATCAATACTGAAAAAAAAAAGTGGTCATTGAAGGGGGAAGTCAATACTGAAAAAAAAAATCCACATGGTCTAACTCATTGCTGCCAGGTCCGTACCCCTAATGGTGTCTTTAAGGCATCCCATTGTCATAAAGCCATCAGGGGCTTCCCTGATTAAACATATATCCTGGTTTCCAAGAAGGCTGTAGAGGAAGGTCCCGGCACACTTTTCCACATTCATCTCCCTGTAGGCCATGGTCAGACTGACTTGGTACTGTTTGTTCTTCTGGTTGCAAGTAACAGAAACAAGGTCAAACTCACCCAAGCAAAACAGAGGAGTTGATTGGAGAGGGCACTCTGGGAGCCACAGGAATCCTGAGCAACCAAGACTCAAAAGGGGAGAATGGGGACAGCCAACCTCAGCATGTGCTTGAGGACCACCTGCCACCCAGCTCCCCGCTGCCACTGGGACCCAGGCCCACCACTCAGTATTTGGAAATCTCAGATCATATGACAGACACTTGAGAGAGAGAGTCTAACTGGCCCAGCTGGAGTCATGGGACTACTGTGGTCCAGTCAGCTATGACCATGAGTGAGAAATCATGAAATTAAAATGTGGCTCCTAAGGTCCCATCCCTGTGCCTCCGGGGCAGATCATTGAGAAAATCAAATGAGCAGCAATCCTTCAAGGGTAACCTCTCAGTGTTCATGTACTCCACCTTCTCCCTGCATGCCTTTCACGATCATCTACGAAATTATTCCCATCCTTTTAGGCTGATTTCAAATGAAGACTTTCCAGATTCTCTAAGCCAGATAATCATCCTCCTTTAAATTCTCATTTTTTTCTCTATGTTTTTTCTCATACAATCTTTATCAAGATATAATTCACATACTATAAAATTCACCCTTTTAAAGTATACAAGTCAGTAGTTTTAATATATTTCAAAGAGTTGGGCAACCATCACCACCATCTAATTCCACAGTATTTTCATCCCCCCCAAAAGGTACCCCATACCCATTGACAGTCACTCCTATCCTCTCAGCCCCCGGCAGCCACAAATCTACTTTCTTTCTTACTTTCACTTACGTAATGTGTTCAAGGTTCATGCCTGTACATGTGGCATGAGTCAGAACTTCATTCCTTTTCTAGTCAAGTAATATTCTGCAGAATGGGTGCTGTGTTTATCCACATTGTGCTTATCCAGTCATCTTAAGATGAACATTTGGGTTGTTTCCACCTTTCAGCTATTATGAATAATGCTGTTATGAACATTCATGAAGTGTTTGTACGGACATATGTTTTTGATTCTCTTGGGTGTGCCTTGGAGTGGAAGTACTTGGTCTTACGGTAACTCTATGTTAAATTCTCATCATTAATGTGTACAGGATTTACTCTCCCTTCATCCTTATCAATATTTGTTATTATATAGAGAGATATATAATTTAGTTATTTATTATAGTCATCCTAGTGGGTGTGCAGTGTTATCATGTGGTTTTGATTTGGATTTCCCTAATGGCTAATGATGTTGAGCATCTTTTCATATACTTAATTATTTTCACAATCAGGTTATGTGGGCATTTTTCTTATTTCTCCACGTCCTGGACTAACACTAGTTCCTGTTGATTGCAGCTGCATCTTAATTCCTTTTGTATTGTCTGCAGCTCTAAGCCTGACACCTAGAAAGTTCTCAATCACTTCCAATGAATTTGATGAAGTAAGACTTGTCTTCATCATCTAGTGTTCCTATAAGAACCTGAATTCACTGATGTATGTCTACAAGTTGAACAACACGAGTGGTCTGATTGTTGCCATATTAATAGCTCAATTTTATTATGCACTTAGAAGATGCCTTGAAGTTTTTTATCACTTATCTTCAGAGCAACCTGTAGTGGTAGGTATTGTTTTATAGAGACAAGGACATGTCCCAAACATTCCATCAGTTCTTCTCCATCTTTTAGCTCCTTTGTAGTTAGGCCTACAACGGTGAGCAAAAGTGACTTGTGTCACATCCAGGCCCAGGCAGTGAGGAAATGGCACACAGCCTTCAGCTCTCTCTTCTCTCTTATGACAACCAGGGAGGCCGTGCCTTCTGATAGTGAAGCTCTGAAGGGGGGAGTCCCTGTGAGCCCTGAGTGATAGTGTAAGGCACATCCCCAATAGACATGTTCTATGTCAAGCAACAAACCTATTAAGCCATTGGGATTTTGGACTTACTTGTTACTGAAGCATAGCCTAGCTTATCCTTACTAATACCTAGACATTGATTTGTTTGCCTAAATCCACTCAGTTAGGATGTAGAAGAACCTAGGATTAAACCATTGTCTGTTTGCCTCCAGAGTCCTCTCCAATTCCACTCTAAAAACTGTGAGAATTACCTTTGTGTGGCACAATTTATAATTCAATTCCATATCCATTTCCTCTAGTTGATATCATAGTTGAATTAACCTAAATCTGATTGGGGGTAGACTCACAGCCTCATCACCCGCCTAAACGGGCAGTTTCTCCATAATTATTTATGGAACTTAAGCTGGTAGGTTTTAAGAATAGATGAACAAATCATACATCTCAGTAGGTTAAGTTAATGCCACTGGGGTCTCATTCAGGAGGAGAAAGGTCAAGGCAAAATTCCAATCCTCCCTCCCTATAATCCCATGTCCTTCTTGAAAAATAAAAGGATCTCTCTTAGCAGAAAGTTGGTGCTATGTCTTTAAGGAATGCCTTGTTCTGTTGGAAAACCAAACCATTTCTTTCCATCTTCTCAGACTCATTGCAATTTACAATTATTTTCACACAGAAAAGAGTAAAATATCCAGGGCAGGGCAGTGCTCCAGAAAGAAGCTGTGACCATGCATATACTTAATATATAAACTAGAATGAAATGAAGCAAAGTCAAAGGAAGCTATGGAATTACTTGAAGAGACTCCACCTTTTCTTTTCCTTGACTATATTATATTTCATACCTAGACCCTGCCTCTGGTGCATAATATATTCTTGTGAACATTCATTCTGGAATTTCTTTGGCCTCTAATGAACAAATCTGCAAATACATATTTTTAATTAAAATTTTAGTTGAAAAGAGGGCATCTTGCTGTGTTACACCCTATAAGGTTCCCAAACGTGCACAAAATCAATTGTTTGTGATTCTCCCAAGCAAGTGAAATAACATTGCTGGTATAAAATTAAATTGAGTCCAAACTGGGTGAAGCTGAAGTTCTGGAAGCAAAGTGAATCCATCAAGGCTGAGCGTTCCAAACTCAGCTTGCCAAATCCATACTCTGGTTTCAAGGCAAACCTAGACAGACTCCTGATGACACACAATCCTTACAGGTGGATACTTGGTTCTACATTTCTTTGATTTGTTTGTCAAGATTCCAGAAAATGACCAGCTGGATGAGAATCCACCTTATGGGCTAAGAATTAAAAACAAACAAACAAACAAACAAAAAACCCCCAAGTTTCATCAGTTGTCCTCTGAGTCTCGACAGGATAAATTCATCTTCAAATTTGTCTTCATTGCTTTAAATGTCTAATTTGAGTGTTCAGCCTCTGAAATCAATTTCAGATGTCTCTGGGGAGCTGGAATAAATAGCTCGCCTGCACTGTATTAAGTTTGAGCTGGAGTAGGGAAAGACTTTGCCTCTCACACACTATCAGTGAGATGAGAATGACAGCCAAAAGAGAAAGAGGAAAAACCCTAACATGTTTTGGGGAACTTTAGCATCTTTTAACTATTAATATTATTAAGCAATCATCACTCACAGAACAGGACAACCTGACTTTGACCTCACTCAGATTGTATTGATTGTTATGAAAATCCCATTTGAATTAGCTTGAGGCAAGTTTGAATCACCCTCTGGAACTGAGAGATTGGATCCTTGCACCCATTCAGCTGAGCTTACTGTTAATTGACTGAGGACTGGAAACACAGAGGCTCTAGGAACCAGAAAACTCCAGGTGAATGAAACTGAGAAGGATCCTTTCTTTGCCAACACTTCATTGAACTGACAAACAAATCCCATTGTTCCCGGGGAAAGTGGCAAAGAGATGGCTTCCCAGATGCTGGGATCTGTTAGCTCCCTTGGAATAAGAGTGTTTGCCCATCACTGTCAGCAAGGATAATTTGCACAAACAGAACACAGAGTTTGCTTTTAAAGAACCAAAACTTGGGCAAAATGAAAAATACAGCTTTCCTTCCCAGGAACACATAGCCAGAGGGAAAGTTTCCTATTTTGCAAACTGGGGTACTTCACTGATGAAAGACTTTGGTTCAGGAAAAGGAAAAAAGAAAGAAAGAAAAAAAAAAAACAACTACTGTTTAATAAGACCGCTTCAATGGAAAGTGGTGGAAAATGTCTAAGACCAGAGTTGAAGAAAGCTGGATTTGAAACCTCTCCCTTCCATTTCAGAGTTGGTAGCCACTGTAGGTGTTGTCTAAGAGGCAGTGTAAGCATTGGATAAAATGTGGCTTAATATCCCTATGATCTACCAAGTCTAAGTGCAGTTAGGAGTTAGTTTCTGTGGTCGGCTGAAAAGGGGCCTCTCAAAAGATGCCCATGTCCTAATCCCTGGAACCAGTGAATCTGTTACTTTATATGGCCAAAAACAACAACAAAAACAAACAAAAAAAAAACACGTGGAGTCTATGCACATGTGATTCGATTAAGGATCTGGAGATGGGAAGATTATTCCAGGTTTTCTGAAAGAGATCTAAATGCAATAAAAAATGTCCTTATAAGATGGAGGCAGAAGATTTGACTACGCACGCAGAGGGGAAGGCAATGTGAAAACAGAGCAGAAAGAGATTTGAAGAGACGCCGGTATTAAAGGTTGGAGTGATGTGGCCACAAGCCAAGGACTGCTGGCAGCCATGAAAAGCTGGGGGAAGCAAGGAAGGAATTGTCCCTAGAGTAGCCAGAGGGAGAACAGCCCTGCTGATGCCTTGATTTCAGCCCAGTGATCCTCATTTCAGACCTCTGGCTTCCAAAACTGTGACTTTCTGTTGTTTTGAGCCAGTAAGTCTGTGGTCATTTGTCATAGCAGCCACATAAAATTAATACATTTATATATCAGTATATTTTAATATTATAAATAAGACTTAAAAATGATATTATTAATAGAATCTGTTTCAATTAATCAGAATTCCTAGGAAAAGTGTGTCAGCAGAAGATCTGTGTTCACCTCCCACCTGCCTTCACACAGTCTGTACCACCAGGCAACACATCTTTACTGCTCTCATTTCCTGTCTTTGAATCTGCAGGTTGGTTACAATAATTCCCATCCTGCCTCCCTCAAAGTGATCTCATAAAAAAGAGGGTTGAAGCTGACTACAGAGTTCCTTGAGGGTGTGATCCTTGAGTTCAGCAATAAAATGCAGACTAGAAGGAGCAAGGAGTATGCCTTTGCATCTGAAATGCATTCTCTTGATTACTCCATTTCTGCAGGATTCTTCGCCTCACCTTAAGGGTGGATAAATTTCATGATTGATATTTGGTTATTTATGTGTTATCTGAACCCTTCTAGGAAATGAGCATCTCCAAAACAAGAAGCTGTCTGTTTTACTCACCAGTAAACTTCCAGTACCTAAAATATGAGAGGTGCTCAGTAAACATTTATTAAATAATTGAGAGAATAAATGAATGTTCCATCTTCAATTTCCATCAGAACCACAAGTACTCATACTTCTCCCTTTCCTCTGATTTTCCTTCCTTTCTTAAAAATTATTGAGTCCCACTCAGTGGTGACTTTCACGCTGGACCCTGGGGTTGCAACAGCAAGTGTCTGCCCTTGAAACATCACAGCTGAGTGGGAAAGAAAGAAAAAGAGACATGAACAAGAAAGCATGAGATGTGGAGAGGGGGAAGTAAGTATTACAGAAGGCTTCCCAGAGGAACTGCAGATGGAAGGAGTTTTGAGGACTGAACGGCGGTTTGGCAAAGAAGAGGAGGAGGATATACAAGTAGAGGAGTGTGCAAAGGGGGATAATCTCAGAAGTAATTCAAGTCAGGGGAAATGCAACGGCTCACATCAAACATGGCGGCACGGAAGCAGCGCTGCAGGAACAGGTGAGCGCGGCCCAGCCTGGACCACTTGGCGGCAGGCCTGGGAGGGTGGAGGGTAGGAACATGGGCTCTCAGAGGAGAGCCTCCTTATACGTCAGGTTTTTCACTTCCAAGCTGTAAAGATACTACCTCCAGTAGGTGTGCAAAATTCCCGGTTATGCCTGACGTCCCAATCAAATTATCAAAACTCCTCCCTCTCACTATCAAAATGATCCCAGTTAGGATGACAAATCATGTGGTTACCCATTCCCAGGTAACCACATGAATCAGTTAGCTTTCATGACCTTTAGTTTCTTTCCAGTGAAATCATCAAAATAACTAATACTGCTCTACTCACAGAGCAGCTATGAGGAGTCAATGAAATAATTTATGCAAACACACTTACTTATTTGTAGCAAATAGTACTTGAGCAATAAATGGTAGTGTTATTATTATATACCATCTAGAAGAATCTTTTTTTATTATTTTTTTACTTCCAATATGGAATCATTTAAGATTTTTAAACAGAGGTGGCATAAGACCACATCACACATCAGTGGTTGTTGGTCACCATAGGTTGTGGATGGTTTATCAGCCCGAGCCTCATCAGCCACTTGTCTAGTTAATTTTCTCATTCTTTCATCCATCCATCCATCCATCCATCCACTCACTCATGTAATCAGAAAGCAATATTTCTTGTTAACCTTTTATTGACTGTGAAAAAGCCACTGACCTACTCTGAGCAACACCTTCCTCGTCTCTAAAATCATCAAACTATCTCACAATGTTGTTGAAAAGATTAAATGAATTAATAATAATAATAATGAACCCTTATAAGAGTATTTTACACATGTTTCCTGCTACTATTAACTGTTTAGATAAAGATCCACATTTTCTGCTTGCTGGATGCAAAATAATTGGATAAGTTGCAAACTCTGTGAGCCCCAGGTGGGCTCCGCTGCAAAAACGGAGGTGACAGCCAAAATCATGGCGGTTTTGAGGAGTCTGTGAAAAAGCATATGACAGAGAGTTTGAGACTTTAGGCACAGAAAAAATGCTCAATCCTTTTCATCAGTAATTCTTCATTCATTAGTAGATTTGCAAATAGTCTTTATATCATCCCTCCCCAAGTTACTCAGATACGACTTCAGAGATAATTTTTATTTATTATTATTATTAGAGTAGAGGGGGTCCAAGAAGCCATCCAACCCACTTTCTAATTTTAAACGTGGTGCCCCGTGTAAAGGAGGGAAAAGCCACTGGTCTCAAGCTGGGCAGAAAGTTGGTTCCCAGGCTGGGTCTAGAACCCAGGTCCCCTTGCTCACAGCCTACAGTGTCTCCATTCCACCAGGCAACTTGCCCTAAGATTTTACAGAGAGGACCCCTCCCATAAATGGTACTCTTGTAACAAACTGGGTCAGAGAATGCATTTAAAACACAATCACTTTATTGAAGTACAGTCAGTTACATTGTGTCAATTATTATAACTGACTATACTTCAATAAAATAAAAATTTAAAAAAACACAATCTTTTGTGAATAATCATTTCTCAAAATATGTGGTGGCCAAACATTCTGTCAGAAAGCTTGGAGAGAGCCTTCGGATCCTGTTACAACAGGGAAGCTGAGAGAGGTGCGTAAAGGTCCTCCCATCACTCAGAAATGCCCAATTCTATATAGAAACACAATTACTATTATTATTATTATTTTGGCTCCCGAAGACTCGCTGGCTTCTAATACTGTAAATTCCCTCCCTCCTGGATTTCTAGCTTACTCTGTCAATACAAACAGAACAATTGCCTAAGCCACGCGGCAACTTTGATGTTCTCCGTCATTGTTGGTGCACAGAAGCACTCGGATTGACCTACTTACGCGTGCCTTTCCTCTCTGCTCCCCAATAGGACTCTGGCTGCATTTACAGGCTCTGCAAAAAAAACCTGGATTTAGATAGTGCTTCCCTGGGGAGAAATTATTAGCACTAATCCTTGTCTTGGAACAAAGCAGTCCGTTGATGGGATAATGGAGCTCGGATACCTCCCTGCACCAGATCTGCCTTCCAGCCGTGGGTCCCAGCACAACATCCACATATAAATCCACGCTGCTCACCTGGCAAGGGTCACCATATTAGTATGCTAATTGCATGACAGTTTGCCAATTATGCTATTTTTATAGGTCCTCAATTAATTACGGAGAGATTAAGTGTCATTTTGATCATGTCATTTGCCCAACTCAGAGCCCACAATGACTGAAGGCTGACATCCTCAACACTTCCAAATGCCTTAAAGGCTTAGCATCAGTTAGCTCCAACTCAATAGTCCTTTTTCTTCCTCGTTCTTTAGGTGAGACCCCAATGATCTTGCTATAGAGATTTGTCAAGGGTAAGCCCTCAAAAAGTGAGAACCATGACTTGTCCAGTGGAGTCTTCATTCTAGTTGTCCTGTCCCCAAGGCTCACCAGGCCTTGTTCAACCCAGCAACACACATACCAAGGATCTATAAACCCACAGAATGAAAAATTCCATGTTCTGCTGGTGGGGCAACAACAAATGGCATAGCCTGGATGAAGAACAGTCCACTAATACATCCCAGTTGTCCGAAAACCTATTATCTAGGCTTTGTCTGAAGAATTCCAGTTTAGAAATTGAAGTTGAGGAAATGGTTAGGGAAGCCTACAAAGATATATGTATAGAATGTTTATAGAGCATTATTTACAAAATGTAGGTCTGAACACCATCCAATAGTCATTGCTGGATAAATGGCTCCCCGTTTAATGAAACTAGAGATTATTACATTAAGTAAAGTAAGTCATAAAGGGAAAGACTAATGTGCTCATATGTGGAACCTAAAAAAAATAATACAAATCTTATTTATAAACCAAAAATAGACTCACAGACATAGAAAACAAACTGGTTACCAAAGGGGAAAGGACAGAGGAAGAATAAATTAGAAATTTGGGATTAAGAGATACACATTACTGTACATAAAATAGATAAACAACAAGGACCTACTGTATAGCATAGGGAACTATATTCAATTTCTTGTAATAACACATAATGGAAAAGAATATGAAAAAAAAAGTATGTGTATGTATAACTGAATCACTTTGCTGTACACCTGAAACTAACATGGTAAATTAACTACACTTCAATAAAAGACAAAATTAAAAAAAAGGGAAATGTACTAAAAAAAGAAAAAAGGCTCCCTATAGACTTCTACATAATATCCTCTAGTTTGGGTAATAGGCTTTAAGTGCTTTCGGCTCTCTTGTTTAAGTGCAAACTACTCTTTTTTCCATAATTTGTTGTATTTTTTTAAGAACAGCTTTATTGACATGTAATTTACATACCATAAAACTTACCCTGTAAAGGTGTATTGTTTATTGATTTTTAGTACATTCACAAAGCCAAAGTTGTGCAACCAGTAAAATATCTAACTCCAGAACGTGTTCATCACTCCAATTTACACTCCCACCAGCAATGCATGAGGGTTCCAATTACTCCACAGCATCTCCAGCACTTGTTGTTGTGCATCTTTTTGATTCTAGCCTTCCTGATGGGTCTGAAGTGATATCTCATTGTGGTTTTAATTTGCACTTCCTTAATGTTGAATCTATTTTCATGTGTTTGTTGGCTTTGTCCACTGGCCTTTAATCTCATCAAAACCTTGCTGAACCAGCTGAACTTCATTTCCCAGTGGCAGTCCTTCAAATATTTGAAGAGTGACCCTGAGCATCTGAACTACTTTCTCCAGGTTCCACCTCCCCCCTTGCTGTCTGCCATTCTCTCATCTCACTGCCCTCGTTCCTGAAAAGGCTGCATAGTCAACTGTCTCCTATCCTTTGAAGCCTAAGAAAGCAGATTCCGTTCAGGGAGAAGAGACGAATCACTCTCTCCCTCTGGGACACCATCCTCCTGCACTCCAGCCTGATAATCATTCATTCTTCTGTCCTAGGAAGGAAACAGCATCTGGCTTCCCTGCCACACACTTATTAGAACAGAAATATTGTATGTATATGTGTACAAGGTGACAAAGATCTCTGGCTGGACCAAACTTTATTCAGGATCCTGAAAGTTCTCTTAGGCCTATGTGTTCCCTTCCTTGTGAAATCCAGTTTAAGTCAGTTTAGCAGGAAACTCTCATTTGTGTTATCTGATCTCCCCCACAATCTAATTGGATGCTCATTCTCCATCATCCCCCAGGTGACGTCTGATCACTTCAACCTGCTTTCAGCAAGGTTCCTGCTACATAGGTTTAACCAGAATCCTCTCCTACGCCTGATGTTTCCTCTTGGTAATTTTCCACCCACTGACCCCTCCCCTATTTCTTGGCTATAAATTCCCACCTGGTCATGCTGTATTCAGAACTGAGCCCAATCTCTCTCTGCCACTGCAAAACTCTATCATTCCGACCAGGATGGTGCTGAATAGTCTGCCTTACCACCTTTAACAAGTGCCATAAATAATTGTTTTCTTTAATAAGGACTCTTGAGAAAGGATGCTAGCACAGACTAAACCCAATCTTGTCCAGTCACCATATGTTATCTGTCTCCTGGCACCCAGTCTATGTCTGCCTGCAGACAGGGAGTTGTGTGTGTGTTTGTACGTGTGTGCACTGTAGTTTTCTCATTCTCACAATGCTTCATCAGCAATACCGTCGACTCTGTCTTCATACAACTTCTCCATCACTGCCTGACACCTGACCAGACTCCTCCCAGGCCTCCCTGCCACCCTCCTTCCCACTGAGCTTCCAGAGAAACTATAAAGTGAAATATGGCCCTCCCCTACTTCCCAGCACTCTCAAACCAACGGAAGTGACTTGTGAGAGCCTGCAGGAGCCAACCAGCCAGCTTCCCAGGTGTTCTTGATCATCTCTCTTCTGCTCTCACACCCTAGGTCTCCTGGCCTTTGATTCTTGGGTTACTCCAGCCTCTTCATCAGCCTGGAGTTCTCATTCAAGCTCTTCCTCCTTCCCCACCCCTTACCTTTTCCTGGTCTTTTCTTACTCATCTTAAAAATCCCAGAAAGATTTTTGCTGACACCCCACCCACTCATACCCACACATCTTGAAAATAACAATAACAACCAGCCCTTACTTTTGTATGCATGTTTTAAACATCACCACAGAAACAAACTAATATAATCCCAACTTGACTGGTGAAGAAAGCAAGGCACAGTAATTAAAAAAATACCACCACCACCACCACCAACTGCCTGTGTCCACACAGCTAGTAAGAGGTGGAGCTGTGGTCCATATTCTTTGGCTCCAGAATCTTTGCTCCTAACTGCTACACCATTCTTATGCTCACTGTATCCCCTCTTACAGCTCCCTTCTTCTTTCTCCTCATAGTATGCCACATAGTGTAAACTAGCTGGTACCTGCCATTTATTTATTTATCCATCCAATCCATCCATTTATCCAGTCCATCTATCCACCCAGTTTATCCATCTATTCACCCACCCATCCAATCCATCCATCCATCCATTCAATCCATTCACCCATCAAATCCATCCATCCATCCAATCATATCTATCTATCTATCTATCTATCTATCTATCTATCTATCTATCTATCTATCTTCATCTATCTATTTATATTCTGACTTCCTTCACAACTATGAATTCCATCCAGGGAAGGCTCCTATCTGTTTTGTGTGCAGTGTAGATCCAGAGTTACTGTAGTGCCTGGCTCAGTGCAGGCACTCAACAAATATGTGGTGCATGATCCAATGAATGGATGGATATCTGTCCCCATGGTAAGCACTGGGCACACAGAGAAGAGTTGGAAAAGGTCCCTTGTCTTGAGGAGGCTACAGAGTGCCGAGGAAAAGGACCCCATCATCACACCATGTTGAAAGACAGGTTGCTGTGGGAGGCAGATGGAGGAAGCTTGTGTCTACTGAGGTTGTCAGGAGGGCTTCCTAAGGAAAGAACCTCTTCACTGTTGAGTTGCGTCTATTGACCGATGCTGCTGTCTGATATTGACTCAAGCCCCCCAGTCTTTTTCATGCATGTGTCTGAGAAAGGAATGGCTCAGGAGACACATGACCTGTCTTCCCACATTGGGAGAGCTGTCATTTACATGATTCATGCTGTGTGGCCCCAGGAGGCAGAAATCACAGATTTTGTCTCAGTAGATGCTCCAGTCAACCGGAGCAGTGCTGTAGTGATAAAGCCCTCACTTGCTTATGGGGGTTCCCTGGCCCTGGGAGACCTCAGGACAAGGCAAGGGGGCCTCCTGTCAGGGATGAAACTTGGAGATTCCTGCACTGTGGGCCAGTGGGGAGGTGATACCCAAGCTCCCTTCCAACCATCCTAAATTTCTATTCTTCTGCGCAAACAAGGGTTTATAGAACACTAGGCTCTATCCAATAATGCCTTGGTGTGTAGTCTACATACGGGAGAAGTCAAGTTCCCAAGGGGTTTGCTGTGTTTGGAGGGATAAAGTAGTCTCTTTTTGTACATACCTGCCATAGAGAACCCAACAGGACCTACTTAAATTTTCATCCTCAAGAGAATAAGAGAACTTTTCATGCTTTTATAAGTTGTAATGGCATTGGTTGTGTTCCACCAAACACAAATAGATATATAATCTAGAAAATATAGGAAAGCAATGAACCAGAAATAAAATCATCCATAATGTTCTCACCTTGATAGGTCTACAATCTTTTTCACATATTTTATTTCACCCATGTATTATTATTCTGGTCTTATTTTCTATAGCCATGGATGCATAAGTTTATTTTAATCCTGTTTTTTTTTTTCTTCAAAAACACTATGGACAAACATGTTCCCTGTCATTAAGTAACCTTCTAAAACATGATTTTTAACAGTTACTTAGTATCCCATTTTATGGTCACCCTGTAAATTAGTTAACTCCTCCATTACTGGTGAGTATTTAATGTGCTTCCAGAGTTCCAGCAGCATAAATAATGTACTGGAATTGCTTTTATATAGATCTTTGTCCATACATGATTATTTCTTTAAGAAAAATCCCTAGACTTAAAATGGTTAAGTCAAAGGGAAAGTCCATTTATAAGGCATTTTTGACACACATCACCAAATTGTCCTCAGCAAAACATCCGAGCAATTCAGTTTTGCCAGTAGTATTTGAAAGGGCTTATTTAGTTTCTTACTTAGAAACCTTTGCCTGGGAGCTTATTTCTCACTGCATAGTGGATGAGGAAGGCAGGATTTATACAGACACTGGTGCTGAGAAGGAAAATCCAAGATCTGGAGACATAAGGTCTGGGATCAAGTTGTAGCTCGGTGGCCTCTGTAAGCCACTCAGCATTTCTGAGAGCCAGTTCCATCATCTGGAAACAATTACAAAGTTCTAATAAATAAACTTCACTTGGAAAGAATAAAAGATTTGCTTCTCCTGGTAGGACTTTTAACACGTAAGATCGTTCAGAAGCGATTTCCTGCAGCAAGGGGGCTAATTGTAAATGATTAGTCAATCAAACAGGCAGAATTGGCTAGTGATGAGAGGGAGAACTCTAGACTCCAGCTTCCAGCCCAGATGTGGTCCTGAACTTGGTACTTATGCTTCCCATGATCAGTTTCCACATCTGTAAAATGGGGCCATAATAAGGATTAAATCAGTATCTGTGCATTCTCCAGCATAGTGCCTGGTATACAATAAGCACAGTGTTCGTGTGTTTAAGGAAATAAAGTAAAACTTCCCAGGTGATACACCCTAAGTTTAGGTCTTTACATTATACAACTGGATTCTCACAAGCTCCCATCCTGCAAAATCACCATTTTATTTTCATTTTCTGAGTGAAGAACTTCAGGTCGTTTAAAGAAATTGCCCAAAGTTGCAAAGCTACTAGATGGAAGAGCTGGCATTGAACTTAGGTCTTGCTGCTTCAGAGGAAAATCCTCTTTTCTTTGGTTTGAATAGATGAACTAAATTTTTACGGGACACCTGCTGGGTGATAGACTTCGGCAGGACCTTTCACGGGAATCATCGTTTGGTTCACTGCAATCTTTTTGTTTACTTGTTTATTTATTAGGGTGCAATTTTCATTCAGTAAAATCCCCCCTTTTAAGGTACACTGTTCTAAGATTTTGGCACAAATATCCATTCATTAACCGCAATCACAATCAGGGTACAGAATATTGCCATTGGTTAATTTTTTCTCAACCTCCAGCCCCAGCCCCTGACATCCACTGATCCAATTTCACTCCCTAAAATTTTGCTTTCTCTAGAAGATCGTATAAATGGAATCATATAGTATGTTGCCTTTCGAGTCTGATTTCTTTCACCTATCAAAAGGCACATGGGTGGTTCCATGTCGGTTCATGTGTCAGTAATTTGTTCCTTTTTATTCCTGGAACACCAGCCTTTTAAGGTAGGCACTATCTCCACTTAACAGCTGAAGAAACCAAGGCTCAAGGATATTGAGTCTGTTCCCAAAGGTCATGCAGCCACGCTTAAGCCTCGATCTTATTTCACATCCTGAAGTTCAATACAACATATACAGCAAACAAAGAACAGGGTTTTGTCACTCCTTCTGCCGTGCCTGATGGAGGCAGGACTGCCGTTGTGTGTGCCCCTCTGTTAGGTGATGAGTTCTTGGAGGAAAGTGACTCAGCCAGTTCACCCCTCTGCACCGTATCGCGACCAGACACCTAACCTAGGGTGTACACTCTCAGGGAGTATTTGCTGCATTCGGTGACATGGACAGACACAGAGACATTTCAGAAAGTCAAAAACAGTAATGACACAACCTTATAATGCAGATGTGAAAGCACTTGCACTTTTAATTTTGAAGCACAGAGAACAATAATAAACATGGAGCCAAAGAAGTGAATCTCTAACCCACATGCTGTCCTGGGCACAGTGTTTTCAGCCCCCAGTGATGAAGGGGAAGAGTGAATGCTGTTCCTCAAGAGTCAGAGGAGTCCTTCCTTAGTAAACGGGTTTCTCAGGAAGCAACAGGCCCAGAACTAGCTGTGGCATAATCCCCAAAAAGCTAAGGATAGTAGATGCCATTTATCTGGTGTGTCAGGGCCCCAGACGAACACAAGAAATGCCCTCAGTCTCTTCTTGTTACCAGGTCAGGTAGGTATCCTCATCTCGAAGTAGAAATTAAAGGACTGAGGTTCAGTATGATTTAGATATGATGACCCAAAGACACAGATTAGTAAAAACAGAGCTGAAAGTCAAAGCAAGATCAGTCTTCCTCCTCTGTTACTGGGGAGAAGTGGAGAAGATTCCTGAAAATTACTTCTACAGATCTATCTCAGTCAAAAACTGTCACTTCAGTGGAAGCAACCCAAGTATTCATTGACAAATGAATGGATAAACAAAATGTGGTATATCCATACAGTGGAATACTAGTCAGCCCCCCAAAATACAATTCTGATATGTGCTGCAACATGGATGAACCTTGAGGATGTTATGCTAAATGAAATAGGCCAGCTACAAAAGGACAAATACTATACAATCTCACTTATATGAGGAACATAGAGCAGTCAAATTTATAGAATCAGAAAATAGAATGGTGGTACCAGGGGCTTGGGGGTAGGGGGTTTATGGAAAGATATTATTTAATGGAGTTAACATTTAATATTTTTCAAAGTGAAGAAAGACCTGGAGATGGATAGTGGGGATGGTTGCACAATAATGTGAATACATTTAATGCCACTTGAAAATGGTTAAGATGTTAACTTTTAGGTTATGCATATATGACAGCAATTAAAAATAATTTAAGTCATTTTAGCCCACTATACATTTGTTTTTTTTTCTTGCTCCTAATAATTTACCCAGAGCAAAAGTTCAAGTCCTTGAGTGGATAACATAGATTAGGAAAGGCAAATAAAGATGGAAAACCAAAAAATGCTGTTTTCAAAAATTTAGAACCTAAAACAAATTAAGGGAGGGGTGAGGGGCAAATGAGGAGTATGAGATTAGCAGATGCAAACTATTACACATAAAAGAAATAAGCAACAGGGATTTACTGTATAGCACGAGGAATTATACTCAATATCTTGTAATAACCTATAATAGAATATAACCTGCAAAAATACTGACTCACTTTGTGGTACACTTGAAATTAATGTAATATTATAAATCAACTATACTTCAATTTAAAAAATAAAATTAAAAATAATTAGACAACAGCTTATGAGTGAGTCTTGTGATTTAGCAGCTGATGGACAGCATTCTGAGACTGAATCATGTACTGAACACTTCCTCATATATTATCACATATTCTTCCCCCCAGTCCACTGGAATTTACATTATGAGCCTCCTTTACAGATGAGAAGATCAACTTTGGGAGCTTAAGCAAATTTAAATGTTTCCAAAGTTGCACAGCATCCCAGGGGCAGAGCCCAAAGAGCCACCAGGTGGTACTTCCCCGCATGGCAGTTGGTCCTGGACAGGCATTTAAATACAGTACTTTTAAGGGGAGTTCACTGAGTCCTACCATGTTCCAGACACCATGCTGGGGCCTTAAGTGAAGGGGCTGGAGGCATACATTCCAGTGCAAAGTGGACCCTGCCTTTGGGGAACTTGTCCTCTACTGCGAGAGGGCCTATCACACAGAAGATGAGAGGTGGCCAAGACAGATGCATTTGTAGCCTCGTGAGTCAAATGTGGTGGGAAGACAGAGGAGAAAAGACCCCTTCTGTCTTGGGGAGCCCTAGAGGATTTCAAGGAAGAGCCTGCTCTAGGGGTCTCTTAAGCTTTGGGGGGATGGGGTTTTGACAAATGGTGAAGCAGCCTGAGGGGGAATGGATTCTATGAGGGGACAGCAGCCAGAAGCAAAGGTTTGGAGGCAGGGGGGGCATGGGGTGGGCTCCCTGGCAGCCTGGGTTCCTTTGGCACCGAGGGGCGGGGGCTGAAGACCAGCCCAGGTGCCCGCAGCTCAGGAGAGTGGCTTGACTCAGTCTGGCGGAGCAGTCAGTCAGCTTCTACAGAAAATGCACTATGCTAAGCAGAAGGCTGCCTATTTAGACTTTTCTTTTCATCTTGAAAGAGAAGAAAAACAGTAGCAAAGGCCTTCCTTGTCAAATTCTAATTCAAGTTGAACTTCTAAAGGCTGGGAGGAGGTATTTGTGACACCAAAGCTGTTATGAGCATGGAAATGAAAAGCTGAAGGGGGAAAAGAGGGTCTCTCCCACCCGTGTCTTTGCTTGGCCTCAAGAGCTGTAAGACGTCACTCAGCTCCGATTTTCTGATGAAAATGCATGGGATTCACGGTCCCACTTGGGTCTATGGATGCTTCGCAGGTAAGGTCCAGGCTGCCTCCTCTCACTCATGGGGTCTGAGCCCCGGAGGGTCAGGGGCAGCACCAGGCTCCATGATCCATGTGGCAACGTCAGAGATGGAGCCAGGTCTGCAGCTCCTGGTCCCAGGAAGGAGAAGCGGGCACTGGCCTCTGGTGGAACAAGCCACTCACTTTGAAATCTGACCTGGATTGAGTTCCCACGTCACCATCTCAGAAGCCAAGTAACCTTGAACGAATCACCTATCCTCTCTGACAGCCCATTTCCTGAGGGGCACAACCAGCATTATTTACTTTTAATTGAAGTATAGTTGATTTACAATGTTGTGTTATTTTATGGTGTACAGCATAGTGATTCAGTTATACATATATATTCCTTTTCATATTCTTTTTCGTTATACACTATTACAAGGTATTGAATATAGTTTCCTGTGTTATACAGTAGGACCTTGTCATTTATCTATTTTATGTATAGTAATTTGTACCTACAAATCCCAAACTTCTAATTTATCCTTCCCTACCACTTTCCCCATCTCATAACCATAAGTTAGTTTTCTATGTCTGTAAGTCTGTTTCTGTTTTGTAAATAAGTTCATTTGTGTAATATTTTTTTTTTAGATTCCACATATAAGTGATATCATATGGTATTTGTCTTTCTCTTTCTGGCTTACTTCACTTAGTGTGACAATCTCCAGGTCCATCCATGTTGCAGTATATGGCATTATTTCATTCTTTTTTATGGCTGAGTAGTATTCCATTGTGTGTGTGTGTGTGTGTGTGTGTGTGTGTGTGTATCCCACAGTTTCTTTATCCAATCATCTGTCGATCCTCTGATGAGGGGCTGTGGAGGGTCTGCTTCTGGAGAGCTGGGAAACTGCCTGCTTCACACATGCTACTCATTCTCATGTTTGTCCATCAGGAAAGAGAATGCAGGAAGCCAGGAGAGAGATGTTAGCAGAGAGATGTTAACTTGGAAGGGAAAACAGAAGGAGGAAGAGGCGTCGCCCTGACTCACCCTAGATGAGCATGTTTCTAACACAACAGGCTTGAAAATCAAGCATGCCATGCCCTGCCCCTGGAAGGAGGTCAGCAAAGGGAGAGTTTTTCTTATTGGTCCTGCCCAGATACACAGCCTGATACTAACCCCTGCTCCTCTGCCCAGCTCCAGGCCCCTGGGAGGGGGGGCAGTTTAGATTTTGTCACTGGTAGACTCTGAAATAGGTCAACAACAAAACTTCTTCCACTGAGACTGAACTTGACTCATTTCTCTCTTCCTATCCTGAAAGTCAATGTCCAGCTGTGCTATGTATTCACCAATGCTTCTGCAATGAGACAAAACAGGAAGACAGGCTGATAAGTAAGTGCACAGGGACCCTCCACTTACCAAACACCAACATCCAAGGTGCCAAACTCCAGTAAAAACCTCTCCCATTATCCAGGTCCAGCTGAGAAGGTATAGCTTGAAAATTAAATCCCCTTGCAAATTGAATCTCAGAGAAATTCAAGATGAAATCATAAAATTTTTGGTCTGAGATAAAAGTCTAAAATTCAAAATTCTTAGGTTAAAATGCCAGAACTCTCTTCCTTGATTTCCTATGCTTTGCAGTCTTGGTTTGAGAAGTCCTTGATTCCTGGGGGATCCTGGGGTTCCTTACGCAGTTATAAGCCTAAGTTATCGCCCTTTGAAACAGGTGTGGCATCTTCAGACCATGTCTTAGTTTATAACAAATTCTCTTATAAACCTGTTAAAATTTAAGAGTTGAAAGGATTAATAGGACAAAGGGGACTGAAGATTAGCACGGTTCCCCAAACCGCCAAATGCCGAACACATTTCCATTGTCAATCCTAAAGCACTCTTCTTAGTTATCCCAGGGAAAAAAGATGTTCCTGAGCTCAGCTCCCAGTGTTGCCAAAGGCGCCTAGCGCAGCTCTGCGGAGGAGAGGGTGGAGGAGCTCCTTCTAGCTTGAGCCTCATCAGGTTTCCAGTCCAAACGTGTCATTGTCTGGATCCCAAAAAATGGGAAATTAAAACTCAAATGGGGGAAATCTCCTGTCAGTAAGTTAATTTGTGTGCTGTGCACTCACCACTTTGAAGACCTCCCTGGACATCCTGTCTTGCTTTTCAGAAAAGCGCAGCTGCCTTTCCTTCCCATCAGGGCATTTAAAGCTTCTGAATTCCCGTTTTCCTCCTTGCCTGGTCTTCTTGCCCCTCGGTGCTAAACTAAGTGTGAACTGTGTCTACTGGACCCCGCTGCTCTCTGCTGTAGGCAGGCATTTTCAGTCTCCAGATACGGTGACCATGTGCACGCACCTGCTATGGAATTTCATAGCAAAGGGACCTGCCGTCACTGGTCGCAAATAGGCTTTGTCTGTAGAATGATGCTCTGCTAATTGCTACCCTACTGCTTCCCTCCCCATGGCGCTCTGCACCAGGGAAGCCTGTGTCTGGACCCGGGTGTCGTGTCTCAGCTTTGGAGTGTCCCAGCCGTGAGTAGTAGGAGTGTCTTCCCACCGTGTCTCTCTCTCCAGGGATGGGATAAAACCCCCATCTTTCCATCGTTCCCGTCAGAGAAGTCCAGCGAATGTGGCTGGTCCAGTGCTGCCTCCCACACCTGACACAGACTGTTTCTTTTCCTGGGGGGCCAGCTCTGAACCCACTGCCCCGCAGACTAAAGGCAGGGCCTGTTCCTTCCACTAATGTCCGTGGGAAAGTCTCTCTCCTCCAGCCCAGTGGCTGCTTTCATTACACCTGTTCAGAAAAAGCCCTGCCCACCTCTGGAGCAGGCACTCCCACACTGTAGAATGGCCTGAACCCTCCCCGAGGCCTTTGCCTCCTGTAAGTGTGTATTTCAAGGTCAAAGTGCACCCTAAGGCTGCTGGTGGCTGCCCAGTGCCTACACCTTTACTGCGGCCAGCACGGCTGGCGTTTGCTTGCCAAGCCCCACAAGGATGACGTCTGCTGGGGGTCACCTACAGAGGCTATGTGCCCTTCAGAGGTGTTCCCATGTCTGATTTCCTTTTGCTTAAAGCTATTCACATGGGCCTTTCTGCAGCCAAAGATACGCAGTTTGCTCCTGAAGGAAGTTGCTCCACTGTGGACAAAGTCACTGTCAACTGTGATCACCCACCAAAGACAAATCACCATGTGCCCCAAGACCTAAGGCCTCTGTCCTAGGCCCGGGGAGCTAAAAGCCGCCTGCACAGCTGTTAAGGCCCAGCTGGCCCACCTGAACTTCTGTGGACTGCCAAGCACTGCCTCACCCATAAAGCACAGGACCCAGCCACCTGGCCCCACCAAAGCTGCAGTCCCTCTAAATCTACTTTGTGTCCTCAAATAGCTCAGTAATCCAGGCAGTTGTACCCAAGGGTTGAGTTTTTAGTATCATCCTCTTTGCCTAAGATCTGAACAAAGGGAGAAATAAGAAGAGAAATGGATCGAGGCCACCGTTTGCTTTCATGACTGATAACAACCCTGTGGGAGGAAGACAGAATTTACAGGAGACAGAAACGGGGTGTTGAGCAAAGACCAGCATCGGGAAGATGTCACTGAGCCAGAAGCAGGGCCAGAGTAGGACTGGCCTCCCCACTGTGGCCGGGTGAGTGCGAGAGGGTGCGGCAGAGGAGAGACGGATGGAGACAGAAAGTTGCCCCTGGACCACTTGCTTCCCAGAGTGAAAAGCACTGGCCAAGCCTGTTCTCCACTGGGCAGCCTCTGAAGGTCGCTTCGAGGTGCGGGTGCTCGTGGCCCAAGCACAGCAGATGTCCCTGTGATGCCGCGCCCAGAGAGCAGTGGCCTGCATCCCAATCAGGAAGAGCGGTGCGATGTTTCTGATAAACCTCCAGCCCCCAAGGAGACACTTAGGCTCATCCTGAACATCCCTTGCTTTCCAGGAGGCTGGCCTCTGAGTGCACAAAGCTGCACAGAAAGCCAAACACAGGCTAGACCATAGTTCATTTAACAATCTCTTATTGAGCACCTGTTTGATGCTAAACCTCGTGCTAGACGTGGAGGGTTGAGAGGTAACTGACACATGGGACTGGCCCAGTGGAGTTCCCACTGGAGTCTGGGACAATGACATTATTTCTGCACCTCAGTTCTTAAAGGAGAAAATGAGTCAGTATTCATAAGATTTAGAATCGCGCCTGGCACAGAAATAGAAATCCAATCTTAGGGATGATGGTCTGAAGAATAATCAGGGCCCCAGATTCTGGAAGGCCTGTTGGATGGAGCTGAGGAACTTGACTTTGCCCTGAAGACCACGGGGACCTCTATTAGAGGTCTATGGAGTGCACTGCTGAGATTTTTGACTTAGGAGTCTCCCCATTTTGTTCTGAAATGTGTCCCTTCATAATTCATAGGTCAAGTCCTCAGCTCAAAATATGACTGTATTTGGAGACAGAACCTTTACAGGGGTAAGGATAAAAAGTGGTCATTGGAGCAGGCCCTAACCCAACGTGACTAGTGTTCTTTCAAGAAAAGTTCAGGACACAGACAACGCACAGACTGAGGGGCCACACAGCAAGAGGGTGGTCGTCTGCAAACCAGGGAGAGAGACCTCAGAAGAAACCAACCCGGCCAACAGCTTGATCTGGGATCTCCAGCCCCCAGGCCTGTGAGGGAATAAACAGCTGTTGTTTAAGTGCCCCTGGTCTGTGTTATTTGTCATGGCAGCCCAGGCGAACTCTGACTCCCCACTTCCACGACTGGTGGCTAGGAAGGAGACTAATGTAGGCGAGCCAATTAAAGGCGTGAAAGCATGAACCTAGGTGAGAAATCATGATGTGGTCCCTTGCGGAGGATGTAGACATGAGAAGAAGGGGCAGATTGGAAAAAAAAATGCAAGAAATAGAACTCAAGAGTTTGGGAGCCCACTTCGTATGAGGGGTAGGGAAGGAGCGACTCTGTGGGTAATTTCCAGGTTTCTCATTTGAGCGACAGGGTAGGTGGCGGTTCCTTTCATCAAGACACATTATATGGTGGATGGAACACCATCCTACAAAGACCTATGACGCCGCTGTGAAATCTGGTTTTAGAAGCACCACCTAGTGTCAGGCTAGACCCTGGGTAAGCTGCCAAATTATACACGAAACCTGGACGAGTTCCCTCCATCCCCCACCCCTCATTCCAGACTGAGGGCTGAGATCAGTTCCCATTTGGGAGTTTGTTGGACTTTTGTTTCCTGTAAGACTCCCTTCCCTGCAAACCGTTATAATACCCTCAAAAATCTCCGTTGCCGGGGCGCCCTGCCATGCTTTAGTGAAGGGGGAAGGAGAGGGTGGGGGACTTAATGCTGAATGGTAATAGCATTTATTTTTCTTAACTGATAGTCGAGTGTCTCTAATGCAAACCAACTGAACTAATTGAACAAAAGAGAATGTTAACGGTCCCAGCTACCGGCCTGTATTTAAAAGCAATTGCTCTCAACCAATAAATCCTGGCTGGATTGTTTGATTTCATTAAAGATGTATTTGTTACCAAGCAGCTGGTACCCAAACAGCTGCTTTAGATCAAGATTTCTGCTGCTCTGTTGGATTTTGTGCATTATTTTATTTGCACGTTTCTAGCCACACTGTGACTGTGAGACAAATGTTGGTGGATCGGGGATGGGCCCTGCCAGTCCGCCACCATTAACTACCCCTGAAGCTGAGGGAGAGCAGGAAGGCCTGAGGGTCTGCACTCCAGGAAACACTTCATCTTCTGGGGGTTTCACAGGGTTGGAATATTAAAGCCCATTCTTAAATATGACACACCAAGGCCACTTGGGACAAGTGCCCTGTATTCTTCCAGCTCCTGCATTTATTCTATAGACACTTCCTGTGGGTCTGCTCTCTTAGAGGGAAGCAGAGATAAAGCGTAACAAGCATAGTTGACGGCATGACTGAGCACTTGTCACTTACAGGTTCTATTCCAGGTATATCACACAGATTGTCGCGTGTCGTCCTTACCCAAGATTGTACCCTTAATAGCCCCCTTTTCCAGATGAGAAAAATGAGACACAGAGAGGTTGACTTCCCTACCTTCCGTCATACAATGTGCAGTGGCATGTTTTTTTTTGTTTTTTCTGCTTTGCACCCGTCTCCCCTCCTAAACAGACATCCTTTGTGCCTGTTTTGTGGGCTGCATGGAGTGCCTGTCTATCACATGATAAAGTTGTCCAGACCTCCCACCCTGTACCCGGGCTACCTGGGTTCAAACCCCAGTCACGTCTCACCAAACAGCTAGTGGAATTCTTTATGTTTGAATTTCTTCTTCCAGAAAAACATACATGATAATATGCGTTGCATAGATTATTGCAGAGGTTAAATGTCCGTGTGAGCAGCCCTCAGAACATAGTAAATGCTCAACAAAAACATACTGTTATGAATACTATGCCAAGGGCCCCCTAAGTATTTGCTAAATGAATAAACAAACTAAAAGGTAAAGCAGAGGAAGCTACAGCTTATTATGAGAAAGCAGAGAATGAATACACAGCCCAGAACGAGGGGGGCTGGAGTTGTTTCCAAAGCGCTGGCCTGATTTAACTGTGTTTTGAAGGGTGAACAGAATCCTGCACGAGGAGGTGGGGAGAGTTTGCTGTAGGGGTGAAAAACAGAATGTATGAAAGCAGCCTGGGACACATGGCAGAGGAGGGGACCGCCATGAGGCTTGGGGGGGAGGGGCACATAGACTGAGGATGAAGGGTTTAGAGGACCCAGCGTGGGGTCTGTAAGTCTGGCTGAGGACTGTGCTGAAGGCATCTGTAAGCCTGCTCTTGACGCTGTCCCAGCCGACAGGTGCAGTTCCCCCAGCCTCCAGGGAGAACGTCCCGTCCTTCTCTTCTTCCAAGCCAGCCCCACAAGGCCTCCTCCAGGAAGCCTTCCCAGATGCCCCAGCTTGGAGCTCATTCTACCCTTGTTCCCCCTTCCCCTTAAGGCTACTGCATGCCCTGCGCTGTCATCAGCAGAGCAGGTGGCCCTGCAGACTGTGGGCACGTCTGTCTCTCTCACTGCACCTCAGTCCCTTACGAGCTGCGACGTGCTAAATCTTCTCTGGGTGTCGCCCACGGGGCCCTGCCCGGAGCTGTGTGCCTATATGATACACAAGAAGCAGCTGCCGAACGGAGTCACTGATTCCCAAGTTGGTAGCCGCATGCACTGCCCCGAAGCCCAAAATCCTCTGGCAGAGACACAGGGCCTATAAGGAAGTTTGTTCAGAGCCCTGGTGGGTGGGAAAAATGATGACTTTCGCATCCAGCAGAAGTGAGCTCAAATACAAACTGTGTTACGGTCACCTACTTTTTCCTGTCCCCTTCCACCCAGAGCAGGTGGCAGGGTTCCCCTCATCCATCCCTACATCTCTCTCTTCTCGAGCCCCAGCTCAGTGGCAGCAAGCAAGGAGCCTGAAATGGGCCACGGAAGGAGCATTCACACCACGGAAATTGGAAAGAGATGCACAACATGGCTGTGCTTTTCCTGCAAGCAGCCTGCTACACACTTACCAGCGCTGCCTGCTAGCGACGTGGCTCGTTGGTGCCGTCACGGCTAATACTGAGACTAGTCGGTGATTAGAACGGCAGTCACGATGATCTTGAGTGCGTCTTGCATTGATGCCAGGCTTCAGAGTTGGCGCAACTGTTAAAGTGCGTATTTAACACACAGAAGTCGCGCAGGAGCAGAGAATGCCTTTACCGAGTTCACGTCTAGGGTCCCAGTCCCAGCGCAGTCTCTGCCAGGCTGCCCATGCGCAGCCGGGCAGGCTGTACACCACACCAGAGTGCCCGGCCAAGGAGTGAGGAAGGGGCTGAAATCCAGCTCGTCAGATCCTGCCCCCGTGAGGCCAGGTCTGCTCAGAGCTCTCGCGTTTGTCAGTTTCCCCAGCTTCTAGGTAATCTACATGCTCTCCGGCCCATGGAACATACTCTCTAAGTGTTTATTGATTGAATGAGTGTATATGTTTGGGCTACATGGCAGCCTATGAATTTTGTATTATAAGCCCCATTTTATAAGTGAGGTATCTGGTTTACCCAGATCATCCTCTAGTACTTTTTAAGGGCATTACCCCCAGAGCCAGAGCATACGCTGCTTCCTACTCCATTACTGTGTGACAGTGGCAATTGATTTAACCTCTCTGTGCCTCAGTTTCCTCATCCATAAAATGGGTATAGGCATAATACCAACTTCTTAGGGATGCTATGAGAATTAAACATGTTGATACATGTAGAATACATATAACCATGTTCATATTAAGCACTTTTATGTTAACTGATAATTATTTATGCATAAGACTGTGCTGAAGGCTAGGATTTTAGGATGAGGAAGTTAGAATTTTTTTTTCAGTCACTTACCATGGAGAGGCTCTGTTCTGGGCATTTTATATATTTGATTGTCTATTCGAAAAATAGTTACATAAATTATACATTATTTTTCATATTTATAAGTGAGAAACTGTAAAGATAAGTTGTTAAAGATTGCATAGTAAGCGATTATTCGTCAGCATTGAAGTCTATGCATAATCTTTCTCTATTGAAACCAGTGTGGTCTTATTCCCAGTCCAGTGAAAAATGAGCCACTCTGGGTAGGATTTTTTTTTTTCCCCCAAGCAGCTAAATAATTAACTCTTTAAACACTGGACTATTTAAAGAAATAGTAACCCTTTCTTGCTCCTGAAAGTAATAGGATCTCCCAAAGAAATGCTACCCCAGCTGCACAAGCACAGCTCATGCAGAGGCACTGGTTTCTAACACCAGTCTCCACAAAGAGAAGTCAGGAGCAGGGACTGATTCTAGGGCTGGGGCAAGAAGTACACAAGACGAGGCTAGAACATCCTGTGGTGTCAGGAAGTGAGGAAGTACTCAAAGCCCAGATGAATGGGGTGTGCTAAACAACAACAACAACAACAACACAGAAGACAATTGAAAGATCTCCTAATGATCAAAGCTGGAACAATTTGAGCAAAAAGTTAACAACATAGCATCAGATTATAATCCAAAGGATACGATAAATACTCATGATACCATACTGTCATAAATGATTGAATGTGCAAATAAGAGAACAGACAAGCCTCTCGTGCCTAAGGATTCCAAATAACTTATTTAGAGCTTCCTCCTGCAAAGAGAGGGAGCATAACCCCCCGCCTCCTCGGTGTGGGCTGCACGTAGCAACATCCTTTCACAGAAGGCAGTGCGGGAGGCAGGGATAACGTTGCATGGGGAAACCTGGAAGACACGCCTCAGCCAGGTGATCAAGGTCAGCGTGGACAGCGATCAGTCAAGTTGGTAGAACGTACCCTCGACGGGATGTGTGAGGGCGGCGCTGGACCTCTGCGTCTCCCTCCCCAAGACCAAGAACTCCAGTCTAATCATAAGAAAAGCATTAGTTGAACCCAGCCAAGGGGCCTGCTGCCAAACACCTGATCAGTTCTCCCCTGAACTGTCGAAAGGGGAGTCTGAGGGCCTGCACAGTCACTTAGAGGGACCTCAGGAGACATCAGGACATCACGTGACGTGCTGTCCTCGGTGAAGTCCTGGAACAGACGAAACGGCCTTACAAGCAAAGTGAGGACAGGCGAAAATAAATGGAGGGTTTATTTAATAGCAATGTAATGATACTGACGTATGACTTGTGACAAATGGACCACGCTGATTGAAAATATTAATAATAAGGAAAACTGAGTGTGGGAAAGGGGGTTCTCTGCACGCTCTGTGAAATTTTTTTATTATAAAGCTAATATTATTCCAAGAAAAAAAACTTTATTTAAAAAAGTAATAGATGCTTCATTTCCTTTCTTCTCACTTTTAAAACAAAAATTTTTCTGACTCAGGTTTATTTTTTACAAAAAGCCACTTATTTCACGGGACTTCTATTTCCTACGATTTTTGTGGCAGTGGGAGCGTCAGGTTCAGCCCCTACAATCACTGGCTCTGCGCGTTGTTCCCCCTGTGGGGCTGCTCTCTAGCGAGGACCGTTCGGAGGACTTCCTGTCTGCTCCTTGTCTGCCAAGTTTTATTTCACCTGCGCTGCCTGGAGGAGCCCCTTCTTTGTTTCCGGGTTGCATTTTTTACAGCACGAGAGTGTAGGTGGGTATCAGTGAGTAAATGCTAGCTGATGGAAACCGGTTGCCAAGGCAAGTGAGTGGGTTCACAATGTGGACGTCACTTGTCTTTGTGTCACTTCTTTGGTCTGTTTGTGGGCTTTTCTAGCTTTTGTCCCCTGCCATTGGCTGTGTTCTAGATAGGAAAAGTGACAGAAAAATTAAGTTCCAATTAGGAGTGTAAGGGCATTCCTAAGGGTTCTGTCTCCCGACCACCCTCTGAAATCCTCCCGCCACACACACAAAAAAGACATTTCAGAGTTTCTCCCCAAATCTTCTGATCTGAGCGTAATCAGTTAAAACCTGAAAAGTCCCTTGAAGCCATCAAGTGTACATTCTGAAAGGACGGCCTTTCCTGTGCGCATGAATATACATTTCCCTCCCCTACTTGTCAACTGGAATTTGGCACCATGGATAAATTGGGCTGGACAGCGAAGCCCCAGCTCCAACACTCAAGTCAAACCGAAGCCCTAGAGAACACTGAAAATGTTAACTTCAAAGAATGGATTGGGTTTGCGCAGGTCTCTGCTTTCTGATTTCGACCAGGACTAGGATGAGAAAAGTGAGCATTTTCCCCTCGTGAGGTGTCGACGACTATTTTCACGTTTGCAGCTGTGGAAGAGTTTCTGACTCATCAAACACCCGCTGAAGCCGAAGGAGGCTGGGAAAACATGGAGGTAAATCCCATCTCTCTCTCTCTCTCCTATTTATTTTATTTATCCCACAAATCTACAGTCCTCTTGCCCACTTTCTCTTTCTTTTGTGCCTCTGTGAGCACCTGAATTCTCTAACTCTCTAAATCTCAATGATGTGTTTTAAGGGAGATGATGATACTTCTCTGGCCAAGTCTTCATGATGAATTAGCACAACCTATCGCCCAGCCAGGCTGCAGGGTCTCAGGAGACACCAGTTGCTTCCTCTTACCTCCTTGGATCATAGTGTTTTGCAGTCTCTCCATCTTCCATCCTGCATGTCCAGTGGTCTCTCCAGGTGGATCTGCAACTTCACTCATTTTCTCATTTTCTATCGATCTGTTATGCATCTCTCCAAATTATGAGAGAAATTTAAAAACAAGCTAAAAAAAAAAACTATGTCTTCTGTCCCATTTGAATACAACCTTATTAAGCAGAGAAAATCTGTTTGTATTGCTTTCTTATTTAGTTTGAAGATGACCCTGCAGGGAAGTTTTCCTGCCATGTTCCCGATGAAGAATTGGAGAGGTGAAGTGATGTGCCCGAGGTGACACCATGAGTTGTGGTCAGAATCGGGATTCCAACCCTGGTGTGTCTGCCCCCGGCCCCGCTCTTCCCTCCTCATTGCACAGCCAACGACTCCACTGTCTACCTACCTCTTTCTTCCACGCTACGTCCCAGCATCTCCCCTGTGGTCCACGATGCTGGCCATAGAAGAATGAGTGAGGACTGACCCTGCTCTCGTGGAGTCTGGTCCAGGGGGCTGAGTGGCCAACAGTTGGACAAGAGCACTTTTCATCTTTGTGGCTCATCTGGTCTCTGTCGCAACTACTCAACTCCGCTGGCAGAGTGTGAAAGCAGCGGCAGACTGCGTGCAAACAACTGGGCATGTGTTCCAATAAAACTTTACTTAGATAAACAGACAGTGGGTTGCAGTTACCCCTCAGTCCTTAGTTTGCCAACTTGCAGCCTAGATCACAGCTAGCACTGTGATGGGCACGGCTGCTGATATTCAGGATAATTTAAATCTCAGCTGCTAAGACTCCCACTTCTGATTCTACCCTCCTCCCTTTTCAGTCAAAGATGATCTTGGTTGCTACCTCCACCCTCTGCATAGGGACGCTCAGCACTCCTGCCCCTGCTGACCAGAATGTCGAGATACCCCATGAATTCCTCCTGCCATCCAGCCACATGCCCAAACTCCCCTGGGACAATGTTGCTCCTAGAACGCCTTGGTCCCAGCACCACATTGACCTGCCACTTTGGAAAACATCAGCTGCCAGCCCCCTTAACTGGCCCTGACGGACACAGTGTGGGACTTGTCACTCTGTGTGACGCATGTAAGGAAATTATGTAAACATGATTAAGGAGGAGGACTGGAGGGAAAGCCAGAGTGGTTTTGGGGGAAAGATGTCAGCCTGTATGTTGCTTAAACTAGAAATATCCTGCAGAGTCATGCGCTCCACGAAGTAAACAGTTACGAAAAACAGCTTTGCAACCCCACGAGGCTCAACTGGACTTCACAAGAGTTCAGAAGTTTATCCTGAAGGAAAGGAAGAGGGAGCAGAATGAACATTGGGAAGCACACAGTGTGTCCAAGACACTGAACTATAGTTCTTCATTTTCATGATGCTCTCCTGTGCTCATAGACTTTGGGTGTGACGGTGATTGGACTCAACATTCTTTAAGGACAATTTGGTCTCTTTGAATCAGAATCTTTAACACAGGCAGACCGTGGACCTGACGACTTCACCCTTAGGACTACATCCAAGGGAAATAATTAGATGTGGAAGGGCGTTCACAGTAGCAGGATTTATTCTAGTTTGTTTGTTTGTTTGTTTGTTTGTTTTGTGGTATAGTCAGTTACAATGTGTCAATTTCTGGCGTACATTCTGAAGTATCTGGAATTCCCGACAGCCGGTCATTGTTTAAAATAACGTATTGCATCTGTGCTATGGAAGAGTTTACAGCTATTAAATATTATGTCTTGTAGGACTGTTGAGTGAACAAAGCAAATGCCCACAAAAACAGGTTGCCGTATGACATCTTCTGTGTAATTCCAATTCTCAAATAAAAAAGGTTATATTCCTGTCGATAGCCGGAGCGTCCCCACAATGTAACAGTGATAGTTCGGGTGGAACGCAAAACATATTTTGTTTTGTAGTTTACATTTCTATATTTGTTTTTATAAATTTTCCCCATAAGTATATTTTTCTCTTAAATGTCAGAGAGAAAAGAGATAATAAACATTGTCTAAAGTACACGAAAATGTAAAAGGTATAAACAAACTGGGAAGTAATGTTTGTAACATAAAGACAAGATATGAACATCTTCGATCTAGAAAGAGGTTTTCTAAATTAAGAAAAAGGCATTCCAGTCTGTAACCAGGCAAAGAGAGTAGCAGAAAATACACTCACACAAACGTTCACATCAAAAAGATGTTTAAGTAACTAACAAACATTATCTCCACTCATATTTATCACCACTAATAATTCAACAGAGGCAAATTAAATGAAAAAATAAGGGACTACTTTTCAGTGATTGAATTGTCAATATTTGAATGATGTCAGCCAGGGTTGCTGAAGACGAGTCAGTTTCTCACACCGAGGGGGTTAGCACCTAAATTTTCCTGTCTGTTTATGGAAAGCAAGCCTTAATCATCATGGCACATGACATCACCAATCCCCGATTTTGTCCAAATAATTTCACCTCCAGGAATGTTTCCTGAGGAAATGGAGGAGGATGCTTACTTCAGCTCTATTTAAAATAGCATTTTCTTTGCAAAAATGGGAACCATATAGCTGACGAACAAAGGAGAAATAGGGAAATAAATTGTGACAGAGAGATTCAGGCGGAGGAGAGACAATTCCGTAGGGATCAAAATCATGTTTTCAGGAATTATTTGAGGTATAGAAACATGCTTGTAATGTAGAGTGAGAGGAGCTTGGTACCAAATGGCCTCTAATATGTTCTAATTTAGTAACCTCTCAGTGCATATGCATTCAAGAACTAGCGGGGGCCTGCAGTGGACAACCCTGCCTGCTGAGTAAGACCAGCGCTGTTTCTGTATTTTCTAGCTGGACAATAAATCGAAAGAAACAAATGGGTGTTAAGAGATGGACAGAAAAGAAAAGTAAGAAAAGAAGAGGAAGAGGAGGAAGGGAAAGGGAAAGAGAGGACGTGGGGGAGGAGGGGAAGGGAAAGGGGGAGGCGGAGGAAGAGGGGGAGGAGAAAAAGAAGCCTCCTTCACCATTTTATGCCTAGCTCTCTCTTAAGAAAATTCTTCATGCTTTTATTTGAAGGTCACGTGTATTTAATTACCTACGGTACCTGCCCTAAGGTTCATATTTCGTCTCCTTTCACTTACCTTGAAGCAGCATCTCAGTTATGTTTCAGATGTCAATATTTCCTGTTAATACTTGAAAATTCCCAAGAAAGCGCCGTAAAGATCTCGGCCCGTTATCTCCTCCTCGCCATCATCTCTGTCCAGTGCTACCAGGAAAAGTGACTCCAGGGAACAGATCGCCCTCACCCCCTTCTCACTGGACTTCCTCCTTCCTGCCTGGAACGTGGGCTTGATATTGGAGCCACTTTGGTTTTCAGAAGGGCTTCTGACCGCTTCTCCACCCTGGCTGAGAGCTGGGATTACCTGGGGAGTTCTAAAGGTCTGCGGATGCCCAGTTCCACCCAGACCCATTAAACCAGCTCCTCTTGCCCTGGGGCCCAGGCATCTGCCATCATCAAAGCCGCTGGGAGTTCTAACCCTCAGACAAGGTTAAGAACTGCTGTATTCTCACAGGCATGTGTTTTTCTTTCAGGAGAATGTTTCTGTTGCAAGAAAAGGGACCCACCACAAACCCAACCCTCTTGCCTACTTTACACGTGGAAGACCACTGTCATATTTGATCTTGTGACCACCCAGGGGGCACAGCGCTGCAATGTCATTTACAGCTGAGGCATTAACCCAGATTGCTGAGGGTTTCCTGAACTCAAGTAGCATGTGATGTGACGAGCAAAGTGAAAAATAACAAACGCCCTGGATTTGACTCTTGCCTCCACTGTGGGGTCTTGGAGGAGTCCTTTCTGTCTGGTGCTCAGCAACCTCTAGCGTTCCCTGTTTTCATCCCAGTGGCTCTCCCCAGGGGACATCGAGTGCTGTCTGAAGACCTGATGGACTGTCACCACCAGGGGTGGGGGTGCCACCAGCACCCGGGTAGAGGGGAAGGATGCAGCTAACCACCCTGCAATGGTCAGGGCATCCCCACAACAGAGAATTATCTGAACCCCAGTGTCAACACAGCCAAGGTCAAGGAGCTCTGCTTTAGTTGAATTATGAAGAGTAGTTGAAAGACTGTCCCCTGCTGTGTTCAGACCAGAACCCAGCACTTGGCAATGACTGCAGAAACACAATGGTCTTCAGTCCCCTTTCTGTCCCTGCTCAGGGCACTCGGTCCTCCGTGGGGAAGGGGGAACCCCGGGACGTGGACAGGAACCCGGTGGGGACCCAGGTACTTCCTCAGCCCTGACTGCAGTAAGGCCCTCTCAGAAGCCAGCCTGGACAGACAGTCCTTGGTGGCCTTTCTGTTTTATCTCCACAGTCATCTAGGGCTCAGCCGTGGAGAGGGAAGCCGCCCCACGCCAGCTGACTAACTGTAAAGGGCAGAGCGGCAGCCTGGCTGCCAGGGCCTCGCAGGGACCGTGAGAACCTGGGTTTCCGCAGAGGAGGCCGCCGTGGGCCCAGGAGGCAGCCGCCCTTATCACTTCCTGCCATCGCAAGGCTGTCGGGCTGCTCACTGCCAAAGTAGGCCAGACTGCTCGGGCTCTGGTTTGGGGAGAGCCCCAGAAGCCAGCGGGACAGGAAAAAGCAGTGCTGTGGGTCCAGACAGCTGGGAGCCAAACGGCCCCAGGGCTCCCCATGGGCTCCAAGGCCAGGAGCCCCGTCGTGTGCAAAATGTTCGGGGGCCTGGAAACTGAGGCTTCCAAACAGCTGTGCAAAGGAGGCTGTGGGTCAAAGGACCGTGCTAGGCATGAAGATTGTGAACCCTTTTCTGGAACCTTTTGACGGTGAGAGGCTCCTGTTGCATCCTGCTTCCACTGGGAGGCCTCCTGTGAAACACAACCTGCTTCCCACTGTGCTGATGGGACCAGCGACACTGCGTCCCTCTCAGGGTGCCCAGGAGTCCAAGAGACAAAACAGGAGGACAGCCCTCCCCTCCTCTGCTCCTTCCAATAGGACACCTCCTCTGGCGGAGCAGTGATCCTCTATCCTGGTCTCAGGAAGCCCTGGGGACTCAGGTCAAGTTCCCAAATGATGACTGTGTAGTCTCCTGACCCCACAAAATATGGTCGCTTACTGAGGCTCTCTTAGACCAGAAACCAAGCATCTCTGCCCTCCTGCAGGGAAAGAAACTAGAACATCCCACCCCCACCCCACATCCCCACCCCCAGATCCTCTGGGATCCTGGCTTGGTCCTTGTTTGATTGACACTTGATGGCTGGCCCCTGGCTTCCGGCGGCTCCCAAGCCGCTGAATAGAGGTGTCAGTCTGAGCCCTCTTCTCCCTCCATATCCGTCTCTCCAGCTCAGCCCCAGTTCCTGGAGGCAGGAGATGAGCCTTGTTTCACGGCACATGTGCATCCCTAGGACCATGTTCGGTCTGCAGTTCAGTGACCGTCCCTTTAACAAACCAGAGCTACCCTCCGACGTCCTGCAGAAGCACTCATCCCCCGGCCGGCTGTCTGACCTCCCAAGAAAGCCTGAACTGTCAAACCTGCTTTTGCGATTCTGGGAAAAGGAGGCGCCCCACAGTTGCTCTGTGTACGTTTCAGCGCTTGGAAAGTGAGAGGAGGGAGGGTTCGACGCAACCTGACTGGTGTTGTGCAAATCCAGGCAGTAAGTCGGTGACTCAGGAAAGGTCGCCCTGCCCTGTCCATGCGAGGAGCCTCCCTGCTGCTCAATCACTCCTCCTCAGCCATGAACACACCAGGGGGATGTCAGCAGTTCCACTGATTATCCGCCCCTGCCTTGTCTTCACGCAGCCCTAATCTGAAGCTGTAACTCACTAGAGAATGTTTATTATGAATATTACAAACCCAATTTACAAAGCAACAGAGCTGCCCAAATATGTAGACATGCCAGCTTTTCTTGTCCTGTTTTTGTTTTTGTTTTTCTGTATGAGAAACGTGAGAGGGTGGTGCACGAGGAGGTGAGTTTTGCTCAGCTCTGTAACTCACTGGGCTTGTGATTTCAAGGAAGAAGCAGAAAGTGACGTCTTCTCTTCGCATTCTAGCTCCAGTCCTTCCTGGCTCGTTGCAGGCAACTAATGGTAATGGCTCCCACTACTGAGCTCTTCCAAGGGACCCAAGTGGAGAAATAAAGAATCCAACACATACCGCATCAACACACACGCGTGATACATTCATCCTTGGGAGTGTTCATGCGGAGGTCATTGATGTTAGGAGCGCATACAGTGGTGACTAAGCCTCGTCCACGTTCAACGTCCCCGGGTCCAAGTCTCAGCTCCTCCGTGGACCCACCGTTCGAACCGCGTACGTACATCCCATAACCTTCTCTGCAAGATGCAGGTGGATGCGTTCATTCCTGCTCAGGTGGTGCTCCTAGGCGCGAAGGGGACAGGCTCCTGAGTCAGACTGCTCAGATCTCGACGATGCAGACTGTGGACCTGGCAAGACCCTGGCCCTCTCTGAGGCTTAATCCCCAAGTCTGTGGTCGAAGAGTAACAATCGTGAATAACCTCTAGCACTGTTTTGAGAACTGGATGAGTTCATGCACACGTTGCACTGGGAGCAGCGCCCGGCACACACACACACGCACGCTCTCTAAGGTCAGCTGGAGGGGTGGGTTCAAGGGTGATACTTACAAAGCACTTAGAACAGTGATGTCACAGGCAGGTCCAAAACGTGCCTCCCTCTGTCCGTCTTACAGCGCCGATTCTGTCATTGCTGTTCCCACCTTGCAGATGGGGAGGCTCCAATGACTTGCTCACAAGTGACACACCCAGAATAGTTTAAGTGGCTAACACTGTCCACAGAGGATCAGGGACACTGAACAACATAAGACTTACCCGTAGTTTTTCATAGAAGTCCTGGCCACTGACTGTGTCCTTTGAGCTAGATTGAAACTTGGACTAAAATGGATCTTTTTACAACCTTTTATTAGCCTCCCACAGCTCTACGGAGAAAGTGAAAAACACTTAAAATGACCCACGAGGCCCCAGGTGACCTGTCCCCTGCCCAGCTCTCTGGCTTTAGCTCCCAGAACGGTCTCTCCTGTCCTCAACTCCAATCGTATTTTATTTCAGTTTGTTAAATGGCTTAGGATCCGTCTTGCTCTAGGTCTTTGTGCACCCCGGTCCCTCTTTCTGGAGCAAATGAATGCAATATGGGCTCGATGCTCCTTTTTGTCTCCGTTATGCTCTTGTATTAGTTTGATTCTTTTCTCTAGAAAAGGAACATCTAAAGCGGGTGACGTGGAAGCCGTCGACGTGTGGGCAGCTCGGCTCCTAAGGTTCCAAATGTCCCCAAAGACAAAGGAAAAGCAAAAGGAGTCAGATGAGTGTGCAATACAGTGTCCAAATGTGGTACAGGACAGAAGAGAGACAAATTACCCAGCCAAGAATGTCACTGTAAACGCCCCAGATGAAGTGTATCAGTTAGGTTTGCCGTGTAATAAATCATCTCAGAACTTGTGGATCTGAGACAACAGCCACAGGGCCCTCAGGTCTTAAGGTTCATGGTTTGGGATGGCAAAGCCTACACTTCTTCTGGGCTGGGCTGGGCTTGTGTACTCTTGGGTCTGGGGATGTGGGTGTGTTGGCCTGACATGGCTGGTGGATGACAACCTTGTTTGGGGTGCCTGGGACCTCTCTCTGTGTTTCGTCTCTTCCCCGCAGCTGGTTACTCCCAGCCTCTTTGCATGTCAAGCACAAAGTTCCAAGAGGGGCAACCTGAATGCCAAGCACTTTTGGGGTCTTGAATTTAGGTCTTTGCTTGCATCGTATGTGCTGTGTTTTAGTCACCAAAGCCAGCCATGTGTCCTAGAGGAAGAGGATGGCCCGCCCAGGCCTGCGCCAGGACGGCTGCGGCAGCACTTTGACAGACTCAACCGTTGCCAATCACCCGGGACCCAAAGATCATCAGCCCCCAATCCTGAAGCCAACCTCCCTCCAGAGGGGGCCAGGCTGAGCAGTGGTTTGAGTCTGAAGCCAAACGACACCAAGCAGGGGCGCCATGGGCTAGGTTTCGTATATATTAACAATCAAAGTTAAAGATAGACAGAGTGGGGGTGGTGCTTGGGGAAAGGGGCGTTGGGGGAAAGTGATCTGAGATTTTTCTGTCTAACTTGGCAAATGTGAAGTTAAAAATGTTTCTTTTAAGTCAAAAGGACCATGTCATTCCACCCTCTGCCCCGCGAGCCTGGTTCTGATTATTAGCTGAAGTTAGCGCATGTCAAAGCCGTTTCTGGTCCGGCAGCCAGCGAACACTGACCTCTTTATTCAGGGAGGAAGAGTCGAGTCTGATGCTGAGCGAGCCGCCTGGCTTGCGGGCCTGGGGTCAAGGCCACATCAAAAGGGCTCTTTCTCCAGGGCCAGGGCCCCACGGCTCCCGTTCCAGTGAGGTTTCCCAGTCACGGAAAACCACAGGAGTGTTCGTTCCGGGGGCCCGAGCAAGCTCTGGGGTCTTGCGCTGCAGCTCCAAGAGTACACGTGGCAGACTTCTTCAGAAACGGGCTGCCGAGAGCTGCAGCTGCGGGAACGGGGCCGACTGAGTGGGGAGGCGGCAGCTGAAAGGCTTGGAGAAGTGGCATCTCACCCCCCTCCACGGTGCGGCTGTGATGAGGGCTCGGGATCTGGGACTAGACACCTCCGGACCCCTGGCTTGCTGTGTGACTCCAGGCCTCTTGCTTCACCTCTCTGAGCCTCACAGACTAGAGAGCCGTGCTGTGAGCATCAATGGACAGGAGATCAACTGGGATGATGGATGGTGGCTGTGGATGGGAACAGCATCAGAAATAACCCCGCACAGATGTTGCCTCCATAGCAACTGCCTGAGCTGCTTGGTCCCTGAGGGACCTGACACTCTGTGAGTCCAGATTCAGCACCCGCCTGGCCCTTGAGCTGAGCAGAGGGCTGACATGATGAATGGCACATCCCGGGACCAGCGCTCGCCTCCGCACGGCCCAGCCTGGGCAGGACCTCGGCTGGATGGTGTCCTTCCTCTGGAAGTCCCCAGGGTATTAGTGTCCTGAGGCCGTTCTAAAAAATTACCCAAAACTCTGTGGCTTAAATCAACACAAATATATTCCCTTATAGTTCTGGAGATCAGAGGTCTAATATGAAGGTGACAGCATACTGGTTTTCCTTCTGGGGACTTTAGGGGAGAATTCACTGTCCTGATCTTTTCTAGAGTCCAGTGGTGACCTGTCCTCCATGGTTGCAGCCCCTTCCTCCACCTTTAACCTCAGCTTTCATCAACACATCCACTTCTTCCTCTTTTGACTTTCTTGCCTCCCTCTTCTAAGGTTCCTCGTGGTACCATTAATCTCCCCCCACGATCACTCCCCAGCTCAACACCTGCTATTTAATCACATCTGCAGAGTCCCTTTTGCCACATAAGGGAACATTCCCAGGTCCCAAGAATTAGGAGGAGGCCGTCTTTGGGGGCCATTCCTCAGCCCACCTCGCCCAGCATCCTCCGGCGGCCCACACACCATCCTTCAGTAGGTCCTTTTGGAACCAGTTGGACCTGCCCCAGGCCTTGGTCCTGAGGACCCGTGGGGAGCCCAAGCCAGCCTGGTCTTCAGAGTCACTGTCACCAAAGGGCAGGGGCAAGACTGGCTTTAGTAATGAGCTGGCAGGCACATGCAGCTGGGCGATTCTAAGAGAGGGAGATGGACTGTGTCCCAAGGGCAGGGCTGGCCACGCAAGGCCAGGGCAGGCAGGAGCAGAAGCATCCACAACAGGAGCCCTGCCGGGAAGCCAGCGGCTGCGAAAACCCTGTGAGGGGTCTTGCAGTGGTCAAGACATAGGACCCCAAGTTGGGCACTTTTCAAGATGACCCAAAGTGTATAATGAACCTATTAAAATTATCAAGATGTTATTTTTGGTTAGTTAGAAGATGTATCAAAATCATTCCATTAAAGGTAGACTCCGTATATGTGTGTGTGTGTGTCTGTGTTCTAGAAAGGGGTAACATGGAACCTTCACCAGGCACAGACGGTTGACATGACAACTAACCATCTTGCTTACTGACCACTCTGGCAGGGCGGTGATCCTGGACTTCACAGTGGAATGACAGAAGCCAGCAGCGCTGTCCTCTGCACTCGAAAATGCCTGGTCTTCCCCCACACTTTCTGAGTCCCCCTTCTCCTGCAGGAAGAAATCCATTCTGTTCTGAGCAGTGGATCGGCCTCTTCCTTCTTTCCTGGTTAACTGGGGGCCACTGGGTGCTTGATTTATCCTGGGCTTGCTCATCCATGAGGTAGGACTTGTGCTGATGGCCACAAGGATTTGTTCTGAAAATTAATTGGACCCAAGAATTCAGAAAATAACACCAGAAAGAAGACATAGAATGCACACTGGCGGGGCGTGAAAGTCATGCTCAAATCATAGCCTGGCCCCTTCCTGCCTCCTGCTCCATTGTTTTGGAAGAGAGGGCAGAGCTAAGTCTGGGAGCTTGGGACCCCTCACTGCTAAGCTCACAAAATTCAATGCCATTACCACCAACCCCGCACATCAGAGAGGGGTGGAGGGGAACAGAAACAACAAAGGATGTTATGTAGTCAACTAGACCTGGGTTTGCATCTTGATCTCTGCCTTAATAGATATAAGACCCTGGGCAGGTCCTTCTCTGAAACTCAGTTTTCTCATCTGTAAAATGGGACTAATATTACAATTGTGCAAGTCTATTGTGAGGGTTAGATGCAAAAAAAAAAAAAAAAAGATGCATATGGAAAACATTTAGTACCGCGTCTTGCTGAGTGAGAAGTTAACAAACAGTTGCTGGTTGCAGATAATACTTTCAAAAATTATTTGATGTGCCCCCACCCCAACTCCCTTGTATCTCACACACACACACACACACACACACACATCATACATGCTTCCAGTATTCTGAGGCCTTCCACTCCAGCCCAGGCAACCAGAAGGAAAGTGCCCACTGCTTTGGAGAAGACCTGTCACAGCAAAACAAGAGAACTAAGACATCAAAGTCCACCTTTGAGTTTTGAAAGCTGTCGTCTGGATGCAAGCTGGAAGAAAGATTTGGCACGATGAGTTACCAGACAAGACCAAATCTCGCTACCACTCTGCGATATGTAAAAAAAGAAAGCAGGCTTCCTGGGTGGGTGTTACAGGGTGAATCGTGCCCCCCCAGTTTCTGCTGAAGTCTTCACCCCGCAGTACCTCCCATGTGATCTCATTTTGAGATACATCTTCAGAGGGGTAATTGCATTCATATGAGGCCACGAGGGTGGGCTCAAATTCAACATGACTGGTGTTCGTATAAAACAGAGAGTGGGACACAGACTCGCACACCAGGGAAAGACTATGTGAGACGCAGAGTGAAGGCGACACACGAGCCAAGGAGAGAGGCCTCAGGAGGAGCAGCTCTGTGGGCTCCATCTTGGACTTTCGGCCTCTCCAGCTGAGGGGTGGCTGTGTAGGGTCTGAGCCCCCAGCCTGTGCTACCTCGCTACGGCAGCCCCAGCAGACCGACGCGGTGGGAAGGGGAAGGAAAGCGGCGGGGGGGGGGATCCCTCGTACACCCCAGAGAAGGTGTCCTGCCTCCTGCCCTCGCCCTGCAGGCTGGAGGGTGATGGGTGAGGGCAATGAAGTTCCCAGATGGGGATGAGGAGCAGGAGGACAGGGAGACCTAGAGCCCCGGGGCCCTTCTCACTTAGAGGCAGTGAGCCCCCACGCACTTCAGTGAGTTGAACACGATGGTGGGTGGAGGAGCCAGGCGCCTCGCTCCCCACTGGGATACGGGCAGCTGACCGCCTGGTCCCCGTGGATGGAGTGGAGGGGCTGTGACTCGGAGAGCAGGTGGATCTGGAGAGGCCTGGTCTGGGTGAAAGGATGCAGCCAGAGGAATGTGAAGCTGGTGGGAGCGCAGACATCCCAGGGACGCAGGAGCAGGGAGGTGAGGACCACCAAGCAGACACCACCAGCCCTGCACCTCAGGGCCATCAACTGTGGGACTGAGACACAGCCTCGGGGAGGGAAGGGCTGTGCACCCACCAAGTTTACTCTGAAAAAGGGAGTTTTAGGGTTTTACCTCTAGGGAGGAGAGAGCTCCAGATAGAAACTAAGCTTCGCGCATGTGGTTGGCTGAATAATGTCCCCTCCCCGCAAATGCCCATGTTCTAATGCCCATGTTCTGTGAATACGTTACCTCACACGGCAGAAGCGACTTTGTCAACTTAATTAAGGATCTCGAGATGGAGAGACGAAGCTGATTACGTGGGTGGGGCTGATGCAATCCTCACGTCCTTACAAGAGGCAGGCAAGAAGGCCAGTGGCAGGAGAAGTGATGTGACGATAGATGCCGAGTGATATGGGCACCAAGGAGTCCCAGCGCTCCCTACAAGCCAGGAGCGACAAGGCGTGGATTCATTCCTGGGGCCTCCAGAAGGAATCAGCCCTAATGACACCTTGATTTTGGCCCCTAAAGTGAATGCCTTTGTGTCATTTTAAGCCACTGAGTCTGCCAGGACTTGCTCCAGGAAATGACCTCACTTAGTCATGGAGAAATAAAGACGGCTGCTCCTGGCTGCCGATTCCACAGTGTGCACTCGGTGACTGGTGTCTTTCTCACGTGGCCCATGAACATCCTTTCAAGACCACAGATTTAAGCAGAAGAGAGGCTGGAGAGGCCTGGGGCAGCGTGGAAGGCGCCTAATTCTTTCTGGCTGTCCAGTGACCAGACATGGGTCAGAGCATCCAAGTGGCCACCCAATGGCTCAGGGACTCCCGGAAAAAACCGGAGCTCCCTCCACACACCTGTGGCGACTCTGTGCTCAGGGGGCAGCTGAACCCAGGCACCCAAAGCAGGCATCAGAATAAAACATAATACTCTCCACTCAGAGAACAGCGGCCAAAGGTGTGTCCCCCGCCCCCTGCAAGGAGGAGACAGAAAGGAAAACAGTGCAGAGCGGTTTCCAACTTGGCTGAGTGACACCTGCCTTACTGAGCTCACAGGACCAAGGACTCTAAGGCAGAGACATTTACTCTGACACCCGGAAGCCGCAGGTTGGCCACAGGACCAGCTGCCTCCTCAAAGGACCCCAGACAGCGAATTGTCAGATTCGACACATTACACCCATACAGGGAGCCAGGTAGGCGCTGCCTTTGGTCCCCAAGATTGTTGAAGATGAAACATCATCCCCTGGCAATGGACACCTCTGTTCTAAAAGAAGAACAGAAAGAGGCCAACCAGACAGCTTTACAGTTTACGCAGCACCCTGAACTCTACCCGAGAGGTGGCATGTGATGCTCCGGCAGCAGGGAAAGGAGAAGCACGGAAACCGGAATGAAGCAAACAGCTGCAGGGAACCGTGCCCAGCGCTGTGCCCGCACCTTTACGTCGACTGTTTTAGATCGTCCTCGCCACAGCCTCGTGAGACCCAGGCTACCAGCCCATTTCCCAGCAGAGAAAGCAGAAGTCTAAAGAGATGCAGTATCTTCCCCATGGTTGCCCCATCCACATCTTTTAGAATCTGGATTCAAGCGGAGAATTGCAAGGCAGATGCGTTTTGCTGGAGTCTTATCTTATACAGAATGCACACGGGACCCCATACAAGTCCCTAAATGACTGGACCTTCAGTTTTCTCCCTTGAAAAGCGATAACCCCTCAGGGCACTGCCAGCTCAACGAGGCTTGGAATGTGTGCTGATCATTAAAAACATAAGAGATCCAGGGCAATGCAGAAAAGCTGGTGGCGTGACCATGGTGACTGAAACCGACATGCCAAGCTTTGCAAGCAGAAGCAAGCTTCATTTTTTTTTCTTCTCTTTCCCAAGTTACAGAAACCCTTGCATACGGTTGTCTTTATTTTAACGTGCGTGAATAAAAGATACCTACAAACTGATGTCGTCCGCGGGCTTTTGAGATCAAACAGTTTTCTACTCCAGGTGAAATGCGGGAATGACAGATAATGTGGTCAATATGCTGTATTTTTGTTAGGTTGAACAAACATGGCCAGAGCAATCATTTTCATCATATATATGTGTGCGTGTGTGTGCGGGTGTGTGCGTGTGTGTGAGTGTGTGGGGGGGAGGGGGGAATATTTAAAGAATAAGATTTAAGGGAAAAAATCAATAAAGGCAGAATTTTCCATAAAACCTTCAGTGAGAAATAGCCCTCCCTCTGCCTCATGTATATTAAAGTGAACAGAAGTTGCTGACTCCCATTCTGCAATCTAGAGTCATTACTGAAGGATCTGAGGTGATTAAATAGCCAGCACATTCGGGGGTACCCAGAAATAAATATGTGCCTTCCAGGGCCTGTGCAGAGTCAGTAGAATGTGGTGGAGGCTTGCTTTGGACCCCACTCCCTCCTGGCCGGGGAAGGAGCACAGATTTGTGGTTTGTGAACAATCGGCCACTTTTTGTGTGCGGATAACATATGAGATATGAAATGTATTTATATCTAGAGAGGCAGAGTGGGTGAACGCAAACTTTGGAGTCAGACAGATGCTGTTCTTGAATTTAGTCTTGTCCTCTGGTAAGTAAGCCAGCCTCCCTAAGCCTATACATTCTCACCTGTGCGTTGAGAGCAAGTGTCGCCAGTAGAAATTCTGTTCTTTAAATTACAGCTGTCGTTAACAACTTAGCGTGGCGATTTTAAGTGTGTCTTTTCTTGAGTGCCCGTACTGCCCGTACTGAGGTATCTAAGGAGTGCCTTAATGATTTTAAGTCTCACAGCAGCTCCACGTTAGCAATTTCGCCAAGACTGAAATGGAAATGTAGGAAGGGTGACTGCTGAATGTCATCGAATTTAAGGTCCAATTCACTGTAAGATGTGTCGTTGCTTTTACATATCACAGGAGGAAAACATTGACATCTAACAAGGCAAGATTTTAAAAAATATTTTAACATCTGAAGTGGATGTATCTTACAATTGGTGGCGTGGTTGAAATATTGCCTGGGGATCAATAAATGACATAAATTGCCTAAATCACAGGTAACTGGTAGGATCAGGATCCAAGCACAGGATGTTGAAAACAAAAAGCGGAGAACGTGTCCCCTCGTTCCGACGACAGTGCCTGGTACTGAGAAGCAGAGCGTCTTCCTAGACGTGCATTCGACCCTCCACCAGCGCGGGTTTGCACTGCACAAGTTCACGTCTACGTGTGTCTTTTAATCAATACATTTCCTCGGTTTTCATTTTACTGATCTGTACACTAGTCGAGTGTGAGGAAACCTTTGTGTTTGATGAGAGATCACACAAGTATGTGGGATCAAAAGAATCAGGGTTTGAATCGGGAGTCTGCCGCTCGAAGCCCCGCGTTGTTCAAGAGTCAGCTGTACTTTGTATTATATATTACTTTATCATATGGTATCTCAGAGTATCTCACATGTGTGTGTGTGTGTGTGTGTGTGTGTGTTGCCTTTCAGGTCAATTTCCATTTGCAGATTTTTCTGAAATCATCGTGAAATAGGATATAACTTATTTATGTCCTTGTGTTTGATCAGAACAAATTCTGGGGCTGCTCTCGGGAATGAAAGGCAGAGATAAAAGCAAGGTGAGTTGTTGCTATTGTCCATGTTCCTGAAAAGATGATTTTTCAGCACCAAGACCGTGCACGGTGCCAGTCTCAGCGCCCTGGGATGGCTGAGCCAGTACAGCATCGCCTGTAGGAAGGAGACCGGTGGTCTGCTGAGTGGGGGTTAACATCTCTGCTTTTTACAACATACACAGGAATAGCCTCAAGAAAAAAAAAAAATATATATATATGGACTGACTTGCTACATCAGAATAAAATTAAGGCAGGCTTTGCAAAGTGGTAAAGTTGATACAAAACATGACCAGTTAGAAACAATAGCAAATTAGGCTGACCAGATAATTCATTTTCTAAGTGTATGCAGTTTTTAAATGCCTAGTGCTTGAAAACCTGCTGTGTGCCGGCAGTGAGGAGAAGTTGGCCCTGCCCGCGAATATCACGGAGCCTGCGTGTTACAGGTGCGAGTCCCATAGGTGCATAGGTTAATTCCCCAGTTACTAATTCTGTGTTCGCTTCAAGCACGGTGTCCCACACTCACTACCCGCACATTGCTGGGAGCTTTGGGGTTTAGCAATCACGTCTACGAGTCTTCTTGGGGCATCCTAGAATCTTCTGTGAAGCGGGCAGTATTCAGTCATCATTTTCTGGATGGAGAAAGGCAGCCTCCAGTAGGTTAGCAGCTGGTCCCAAGGCCACATGGAAGGAAATGGCCCTGAAACAGTGAAGAGGCACTTCATTATTTTAGTCAAATTCCAGAAAATCAAGATAAGGAAATTGGCCATTTTGGTCCTTTGAAAATTAATAAAACCTATCCGTAACCATTCTCAAAGCACACAGAGATTCAGGTGAATGCTCTAAGGTCTGCAAAATGCATTTGCACGCATTTTAGTTTTGGAACCACCCCTCATTTCGCAGGTCTGGAGACTGAGGCCCAGAAGGGGTCGCTGACTCAGGAGGCACTGAGACAAGGAAATCCAGTGTCTCACTCGCAGTCCAGGCGTCTTCTCTGCCCCGGCACAGTCCCCCTCTCAGGTGTGGGGGCGTGTGACTGTAGCCTCAGTAACCCTCAAGTCCGGCTTTGTTTGATAGAGATGAGAGCAGGGATTGGGGAGGTTTGACCGACTGTATATCATGTCGGTACCACTTGAGCTAAGAGGGAGACTTTGGGGATGACACACGAAATAGTATCTCAGGTGGAATCTCACCGGAGCCCATGAACTGAGACGTCTAAGGAGGGGAAGGGAGGATGGAGTGCTGACATTCACGGGGGAGCCCTCTCTGCATCAGGACCCTTGATCGATGCCATGTCACTGGGTCTCCACTTAGCCAGTGAGGCAGCTGTGGCCCTGAGAGGTTAAAGGTCAGCCTCAAAGTCACTGGCCAAGAAGGACCGAGCTGCTTCTTTGAAGTTGAAGCCACTTGCCTCTGCCGTCGTAATCCAGCTGCCTCTGACCCTCATTTCACAGGTCTGGAGACTGAGGCCCAGAAGGGGTAACTGACTTATCAGGAGGTATTCGGACTCCATGCCAAGCCGTCAGAAAGAAGCCACGTCCTGGCTGCACTGCTGGCATCCAGCTGGGAGATGAGCTGAGTGTCAGGGGATCAGGATGCTGAAGTATCTGAGCCTCGCTCTCCTGCACTGCAGGGTCCTCCCCGGCAAGGATTTGATGCCATACGTGCCCCGGGATCCAGGCCCCAGCTTCTGTCAGGTATGTCTTGCAATGTTCCAGCTTCTCTTGGCTACGTCTGGGATAGGAGAACTTCCGGATGCGCTTAGGAGAGATGATTGGGAAGATTATCCTGACCGGTAAGGCAGCCATCAACCTCTGCCTCCCCATCATTCAAGGGTCTTATTTCTAATACGAAATCGATAAGCCTGCGAGAATGGTTATGTCTCCTTTTTTGTATATATTAAAAATTGCGTTCGACAAAAGAAGTACAGTACATGTATAACAAGGAGAGAGAGGAGCCAGGCCCAGACACCCAGCCATGCTCAGGGTGCAAAAGGCAGAGCAAGAGAGACAAAAGCCCCCACTGCCCTCCGCCCACTCCAAGGGACCAGGAGCCCCAGGGCAGACAGCTTTGGCTTCTCAGTTCCGAGTGCCCCGAAAAGCCATCCTCATGAGCCCAAGTAGACATGCTCCACAAGAAGAGGGGCAGCAGGTCCGATCTGGCAGGAGTCTGGTCACATCCGTCTGTCTGCTGGCTTTTTTCTCTCTTGTTCACTCTCTGTATTTTAAAACTTCCTAATAAGTGGAGCCCTGATTTCAGAGGTACAGCGAACTTCAAGGCACGGCATCCAGGGATCCCGTCTACTCAACACAGCCCTTCAGTCCTGCTCTCCCTCCTCCGCCGCGACCGAATGCCAGCTCCAAGGTCGCCCTGACAGCAGCAGGGCCCAGCTGGGCTACGGAGCCCTGAGCGCAGCACAGAGCCACCCACTGTAAATCATTTTCCTTCCGTGATGGGCACGCTCACTGTCCCCATGTCTCTCTCCTGGTGAGTCAAAAATCTCATCGTGTGTTTTGTGGCGTGGCCCTTTGACTTTGGCCTCTCTGGAGGAGAGAGGCATGTTTGTCTCCTGAAATCAAAAAGAAATAAAACTGATATAGGTCTGCAAACGTAGTTACTTCTCTCTCGCTCGCTTTTTTTTTTTTTTTTTTTTTTTTTCCTTTTCTAAAAGTTGTGAGTCCTAAAGTAAGGAACATAAAAAAGCAGCAGAGAGAAAATCGCCATGTCTCACAACTCAATCACACTTTTACTCTGCGGGAGCATTTGTCTGTCTTTTCCCTCGTGCATAGTGTCGTCTGCTTACAATCTGTGAATCAGCTCATTTGCTTAAGCTTCAAGGTATACAGTTGGCCCTTGAACAATGAGGAGATCAGAGGCACCAACTTTCCACACAGTTGGAACTTTGTGTACAACTTTAGCTGGTCCTCGTAACCACAGTTCTGCATCTGTGGATCCAATCGCCCTTGGATTACATAGTACTGTAGTACAGTATTTAATTTAAAAAATCCACGTGTAAGTTGACTTGCACATGTTGTCCAAGGGTCAATTGTGTGTATATATACATATTTTTTTCACCGTTCAAGGTTTATTTGGTGTTATAGTTGTTACGACACTCGGATAGCGAGCTGCATTATTTATGTAGGTTCTTCTTCTTACATCACATGGCAGTGTACACTGTATATATATAATTTTTAAGGTGATGGATATTTGATGCAGAAATTGATGAAAATAAAGCACACGGAAGAGAACTCCCAAAGTGCTGCCGTTTCTGCCGTGTCGCGTTAACCACCACATACTGGTGCCGGGAATACCCATCCTTCCAACTTCTCTATTTTTGAATCTACGTGGACTTGCACTGCTGAGCCAGCTCCCTGAGAACACGGGACTTGGAGGCAGACCTGAAGGTGTATGTCAGTTTCGCGGCTGGGTGGCCGGGAGCGGCGAGCTCCCCTGGCTCTGTTTCTTTACCCATCAAATGGGGACAGAGCCACCTACTTCCTAGATCTGGGTGAGAACCGAGTGAGGTTAATTCACAGAAGGTGTGTGTTCACTGAGTGCTCTGACTACCGTGATCACTCTTATTTCTATAATGTTACACATGACACAATTGTGACCAGACTCTGTAAATTCAGTGTGTGTACAGTTTTCCATTTATTCTTATATCAAGAGCATTTCTCAATATTTCTGAAACCTTGTATAATGAAAAAGACTTAGTAAAAATAATTTTAAGTTCTCAGTAGTCTTCCATGAATTGACTATCCTACAATATACCCAACTGTTTCACACGCAGCTGAGTGGTTCCTAGTGTTTCTAAACCTTAAGTGAAGGTGTGACGATCTCCTGGTGCTCCCCCTCCTCTCTTCCAGTATCTGCAGGGTTTCTAAAGATGGATTCTTAGGGTCGAGCTGGGCTCTTTATGTCAGACAGTATGGGGAATTTAACATCAGTGATGTATGTGGACCATTTACTTTCCCAAAATGTAATCTGTATTTCTACTCCCACAGCAATGGGTGAGAGACTTGTCTCTCTGAAGAGCCCCTCTATCGACAGCTGTGGATTTAATTTGCTTTGATGCCAGAAACCGGTCTCTCTGGGGCTTCTGGAGTGACTGATTTTACCCAGTAATGGCCAATCTCTTTGTTTAGCTTAACTGGCCACATTAATCAAAATAGCTGGTCTGGTTTCATGGGCAATGGCTGTCCGGAATGACTGGACTCCTCTTCCAACCATGACAGTCATTTGGTTCACAGGGAAAGTCCTGTGCAAAAGTTGACATGGCTTAGAAACAGGATCTGCTGGGAAAGGCAGCTTTGGAAGGGCTTGCCCTGAGCCTGGCAAGGCATTAGGTGGAATGGCTTTTCTGCTTAAAATTCTCACGGAGCACCTAGATAGGAGCAAAAGAGGCAGAATTAATGCTGTGTTCACCACGCTGGTTTCTCCCCTGGGCGTGAAGGAAGACATTTCCCAGCCCCATGATTAGATCAGGGCCACGGTACTGAGCTCTCGCGGTGGGAATGGGAGCAGGAGGGGTGCTCCTCTCATAGCCCGAGGATGCTGAGAGCAAGTATCTAATTCTCCACCCGCCTCCCTCCACCCTTTCCTCCCTCCATCTTTCTCTCTCTCTCTCTCTCTGTCTCTCCCACATGAGGGAACTGAAAACCTGAAACGGAGAGTTTGTGATTCGTCTGTTGCGTCAGCTAGAGCTCTTTATCCCACCATGAAGGGAGTAAGAAATTAATAAATATCTGAACCCTGTGAGTGAAGAAAGCCCATAACATGGACAGGTTTGGTGGGCAAGGCCTTGGAGAGATGAGGCAAAGGAGACATCAAGTGATTAAACAGAGATTCTCTAAGCATCTTGTTGTGAAAATACTCGTGTTTCAATGAGGGTCTCTGGCTAAACGTAAACAGCCAGAGAGGTTGTACCCATGTACGCACCTGCACATTCTGCCCCGTGAATGGGCATGATCACCTGCTCGGTGTGAGGAACGTGGTCCTCAGGATGCCACAGCATCTGTGCAACATCCTCAGTGATGATATACAAGAGGTTGCTAGAGAAGGCACAAGGATTCCATCCTGCCACTTTCCATGGGGGGGGGGGGGTCATGGAGGGCGGCTCCCTGCAGTGATTGTCCCTAAGTCACAGTTTTATTTATTGGTGTTGGGATTCAAGCCCTCATCTGACTCCAAATGCAAGCTCAAAAGTGTAGTGTAGGAAATATTTCACAGCATAATCCAATTTGACAAGACTTATTTACCAAGACTTTTTCAGAGGGTTAAATAATGGTCGATTCAAATGTAGTATATGCACTCACCCTCTTCCCAAAAGGACACGTGTGGTGCCCTTCTACAGCTGCAGCCCAGGAACGGGCTGGGATTGGCCTCCTCACGCTGCCCCACCCACCGGTGAGATGCGGCCGTGGGCCGGCCCAGCTGCTGTTCACGCTTGTCCAAGCCGTGTCCCTGGGGCTCGCTTGAAACAATGGCTGCATCCGCCGCTAGCCGTCTCGGCAGCCGTGCTTGGCTTGCGAGCATCTCGAGAGCACCAGCGGCGTGATTCCCTCCACGCCGTCCGAAACAGCTGTGGGGGGCTGGGGCCGCCAAGGCGAACCAGCCCGACTCCTGATGCTCCAACTCAGATGAAGAGACTTTTCCCCTGACCTTTCCTGCATGGGATGGTGGAGCTGGCTGGAGGTAGGGAATGGTAAGCACCCAAAGGGGGTAAAATAAAACCTTTATCTTCAGGAGGCTGAAAGTTTTAGCTGAAGAGTCAATATCTGAACATGAGGGAAACTTATCCCCCTGAAATGCTACAGGGACTGTGGGAGGAACCCAGTGGGATAGATTTGATTTGTTACGGGCAGGATGGCCAAGGAATATCCAATGGACACACTTACATGTGCTCAGACATACACACAGGACCAGTCATCACAAAACTGTCTGCAGTGGCAAAGGACCAGAAACAACCAAAATGCCCAACATTAGGGGACTGGTTAAATAAAGACGGTTGGTGCATAAGAATACAGTGCTGCCATTACACAGAGTGAGCAGATACGTACAGATACACGCAGATGCATGCATATGGATGCATACATTCAAATCCATACATGCATATAGATACATTCTTGCAGACACATGCAACTACTACGAGACATGTTCCAAGTTACATTGCCATGTGCACGCAACAGAGGACAAATCCACGCCTACAGAGCACCAACTCGTGTGCAGAAATAAGGCAGAGCAGGTACTTGTGTCGGATTGTATTTGCATAGGCTGTCTCTTGAAGGTTATGTAAGAAACCGGTCCTAATAGTTTTCCATGGGAGGAATTCTGATGAACTGGGGTCAGTGGTGGGAGGAAATATCATTTTTACTGTGGACATTGTCTAATTAAAATTGAAATTATACAATGTGGTGTATTACTATTTTCAAACAGCATGACCCAAAATATAAGAAAAAAAAAAAAAAAGAAAAGGTGTGAAACAAATACAAACTGAAGCTAACAGTGGATTAACTGCCGAGCTTTGAATGCCTGCTCCCTGACTGGCTCGTCCTGTCAACTCTCCTCGCCTCAGTTTACTTCTCTGTAGCATGCGCACACAGATGAGCCAGTGGTGCGAAGCTAAGAGATCTGCGTGTAGAAACCTCGGCCGAGAGCCCTGCACATGGTGGAGGTGGTGATGGAGAAGGTGAAGGTGTGGTGCTGAAGCTGCAGGGGTGGAAGAAGACCATTGGAAACACACAAAGAAGGTGCATTTCCCAGTAGTCAAGGGTCTTGGGAGGCGGCACACCAGCCCCACTGGCAACGACGGGCCGTACGTGCTTCCTCTCCTGGGAAGGATGCTAATGCCTCAACTGGAGGTTGCTCTGGCAAGTACTGACATCGTGCGCCTCCAGGGGCCTGGCACACAGTGAGGGCTTAGCCACAGCCCTCTGTGCCTCTCCTCCCCTCCCCTCGGCCCCTCACAGGCCACAGGACTTGGTTCTCGGGATAAGAAAGAAAACCACATTAGAACCATCCCTCAGGGGACCAGCCAGGCTCCGGATGGGTTTCCCATCCTGGAGATGACTAGACAAACTAAGTGGAACGTGGAAGCCAGTGGTTCTCAATCTTGATCCTCTATCCGAATTGCCCGGAGGGCTTGTTGAAACAGATGGCTGCTCACTCCCCACCCCGCCACCCCAAGGGCATCCGATGTGGTAGGCCTGGAAGGAACCAAGAATTTGCATCTCTGACCAGATGAGGACCTTACTTTGAGAGCCACTGGGGTAGGAGACCTGACTATGAAAGGCAGCAGGTCATTAAAAGGCTCCAAAGTCTTTTCTTTATGTATTATGTGCAAGAAATTTGCATGGATCAGATCAGCTTTTGTTTTGTTTGGTTTTAAACTGTATCCTCAAGAGTCGTGCACAGGTGTCAGAGGTGATTCTGGGATCAGGGAGAGTGAGTGACGAGCTCATGCTTCCCCATCCTGCTCCATTTTATAGATTGAGTTGATGTGTGTTATGATTTGAATGTTGATGTCCCCCTTAAAATTCATATGTTGAAATTCTAACACCCAATGTGATGGTGTTGGAGGAGGGAGCCTTTGGGAGGTGATTATATCATGAGTGTGGAGCTCCCATGAATGAGATGAATGATGTAAGGAATTCCATAGTATGGAGAGTTCTTAAAAAAACTAAAAATACACTTATCATATGATCCAGGAATCCCGCTCCTGGGCATATATCCAGAAGGAACCCTACTTCAAAAAGACACCTGCACCCCAGTGTTCATAGCAGCACTATTTACAATAGCCAAGAGATGGAAGCAACCTAAATGTCCACTGACAGATGACTGGATAAGGAAGATGTGGTGTGTGTGTGTGTGTGTGTGTGTGTGTGTATAAATATTATTATATATTCTATCGTATATATAATAGAATACTACTCAGCCATAAAAAAGAATGAAATGATGCCATTTGTAGCAACATGGATGGACCTAGACAGCACCATGCTAAATGAAGTAAGTCAGACAGAGAAAGACAAATATCATATGATATCACTTATATGTGGAATCTAAAAAATGATACAAATAAACTTATTTGCAAAACAGAAACAGACTCATAGACATAGAAAACAAACTTAAGGTTACCAAAGGAGGGAAGGAGGGAAGGATAAATTAGGAGTTTGGGATTAGCCCAAGGATTCATGACCTATTCATAAAGTGTATCAAAGCAAAAGAAAATGGGGGAGGGATAAATTAGGAGCTCAGGATTAATAGATACAAGCTACTATATAGAAAATAGATAAAAAACAAGGTCCTACTGTAGAGCACAGGGAATTATATTCGATATCTTGTAATAACCTGTAATGAAAATGAATATCAAAAACTATATATATATATACACACACACATATATATATAAAACTAAATCACTATGCTGCACACCAGAAACTAACAACACATTGTAAATAAACTATACTTCAATTTAAAAAAAGTGACCCCACAGAGCTCCCTTCCCCCTTCTGCTGGGTATGAATATAAGGAGGATGCCTGAGACTAGGAGAGGACTCTCACCCAACCGCACTGGCACCCTGATCTCAGACGCCCAGCCTCCAGGACCGCGAGAAGAAAATTTCTGTTGTTTAGAAGCCACCCAGTCACTGGCATTTTGTTACAGCGGCCTGAAACAACGAAGATAAGGTACGAATTGTCTTGAAGGAAAAGTTTTCTCATTTAAAACTGAAAACAAACAAACCAAGACACTTTGGAAACCATTGGTTCAGATTACAACCAAGGGGACTTCTGGCATGAAAAGTGCACGGGTCAGCCTCCAGGAAGGTGGATATCTATCTTACCATCTTCCAAAAGAAGTCTTAGTTCTGCAGTGCAGCTGGTCCAGGAGAGTCTCTGTGATTCTGAGGGTCCCAGACCGGGTAGGTGACGGGCACTGAGTGCCTCTGGACGGGCTGCCTCCCCCGCATGGGGAGGCACCGGGCAGTCTCACAGGAACCTTCACTGGAAAGGCCCCGAGACTTGGTTTAATGCTCTGCAGTAGCTGTCTTGAGATTCTTGACAACTTACCTTTGACCTTGTGTTTTGTAAGTGAACATGTGCGTCCTTTGCCTACAGCCATCACCGTGCCCATGAGCACAGAATCCGGGAGGACCTGCGATGCACGGGAGTTCAGAGAAACGTGAAGTGAGCCCAAAATAACTGTGTTCCATCCCTGACTCAGAGGGGAGGAGCAGGGCTGCTCACAACCCCAAGTGGCCACGCTTTCTGTTCAAACCAAGACAGAAGGCAAGAGCATTCTGAGAAATGGCAACATCCAAGGAACCCTAATATGGCCTTTCTTACTCATGGGACTTCCCTGTATGGGACAGCCACCAACACTGAAAGTGATGAGACAGAAGAAAAGGGAGACATCTCGCCCCCCAAAGCTCCTCTTCCTTCCAGCCCCTTACTCATCAGGGGAATGACACCTGCGTGTTGGCAGAATGAGCATGTGTCAAGACATGGAATAAAAATAGATGCGTTTAAATTTTTTTCTTATTTTTTTTTATTGAAATATAGTTGATTTATAGTGTTGTGTTAGATTCAGGTGTACAGCAAAGTGATTCAATTACACAAACACACACACACACACACACATTATTTTTCAGATTCTTCTCCATTACAGGTCATTATAAGATTTTGAGTATAGTTCCCTGTGCTCTACAGTAGGACTTTGCTGGTTAAGATACATTTGTTTTGTGCAGTGTTTCCACTGTTCTGGTAAGAACGAAATATGTGTGCACCTGAGAGCTGCAAAATACAACTTGTGTAATCTTTGGTGATTCTACAGAAGAGTTAAATGTTACTCCATTTAAAACCGGCACCGTACTCTAGAAAGACAAAAAGGAAAATCCATGCTACTTATTTATAGTCTTAACTTAGAAAAACATGAAAAATAAAACTGCTCTGACGAGTGATGCTAAAGAAGAGAACACGCCTTATGTTTTAGTACCTTTAATGATATATTTTCTGCTTTTTGAGTAAAGGCCCCCATGGTTTTATTTCCCAGTGGAATCTATACATTATAGAGTTGGTCCTGTCTTGGGTCTACAACATTAGTTACACATCTTCTGAGATAAGAAAAAAAAAAGTGACACAAAATTGTAAAATGACTATAACTCAATTAAAAAAAATGTTCAAAAAAAAAAAAAAAAAAGGAAGAAATCTTACTTGTCAGCCCCTGAATGCCCACGTAGGAAGTCAATTCCCCAGTGTGGCCGAAGCCTTACCCAGTTCCTGGGATCAGTCTTGGAGAGTACACGGTAGAAATGGGCCAATTGCTGGGATCATTAAACCCTCATTCCTTCCAGTAAGTAGAGTCTAGAATTGCAGTCCTGGAAACTGCAAGGAGCACCACCAATGCAGTTGTGCAGGTTGTGCACTGCACAACTCCAAGCACAACATGAATATTCTCACCCCTGGAATTACTCACACAGCTGTACACACTGTCCAAGGGAGTTGATTTACTTGCATAGACTCCTGGGTGCTGGCCTGCCCACCAAATCCCTTTCCTTCTTCATGCCATCTTCTCTGTGGTTAGAAGACGCTTCTTAGGTTCCCTGTCCAAAATGCTGGTCCATACAAGGGCTATATTCTATCCCTTATTGCTAGGTTAATTGTTGGGTTCCTGCCTGGCTCTTGATGTGCCTTCCCAAAAGAACAGCTTCTGCTGTGAATGAGCTGCCTGGAACCAGCCTCTACTGTTGTCCAGTAGTCCCCACCACCACCCAGACCTGTCACCCGCCCACCAGCTTGATGATCTAGGAAATGGACCCCAGCTTAATCAAGACTTTGATCCTTCTGCTCTCTTTGTTTTCTGTTTGTTTTCTGGTTTGTGTGTTTGTGTGTTCCTTTGTTTGTTTTTTAATGGAGGCACTGGGGATTGAACCCAGGACCTCGTGCCTGGTAAGCATGTGCTCTACCACTGAGCTATACCCCCACCCTCCTCTTTGGTTAGTCCTTGTCACCACCAGGAGACTTTCACTTCCAGACTCTTTACTGGTAAAAAGCCACACCCTGAATCCAGCCTACTGTTTGTCTGCCTCTTGTCCCTCCATCCCATACTGTCCGTTCAACCTCAACACCTTGAGCCTGCAAGATCCTCCCACAGAACTGTCCCCTTTAATACAGAACCCCTACCATGAGCTGAGGTTGAGTGACCAGGACCATTACCCAGAACAAAGAGCCTCGTCTCTCCCCTGAACATCCCTGCTTCCCATCATTCCAATGCCACCCTTGAGGGGTTCTGATCTCTTGGTTCCCTGCTCTGTGGAGCTGTTAAAAATGTCCCTCCAGAATTGTACCCCAGGATGTTTTAACTCAGTGTCCCTCTGGGAGACATAGTAAGGTCACAATTAGAAACACTGACTGTCATCAGAAGACCATAGTCTGAGTCCATCCTGGCTCTGCCATTTGTGATCTGTGTGACCTTAGGAGCTGCATTTATCCTTTCTCTGACTCAGTTCCCTTGTCTATAAAATTTGAATGAGGGTGATGATACCTATCTTCCAGGCTGGGCAGAAAAATTAAATGAGTTAATAAATATAAATGATTAGAAAACTGCCAGGCACAAGGTGGACATTCAGTGAAATGTTAACTGCATTGTCATTACTCTTATCCAAAAGAGTTCATACTTGACCTTGGCCTCCACGCTGGTTCTCAGTGCCTGGCTTTGCTTAGTTAAAAACCGCTTTACCTTGGTCTTGGCCAAGCAAACTGGCCCTGACCCTGGCTTCCTGGGCATGACCATCTGGCTTAGATCCAGCCCCTTGTCACCACCCTAAGTGCCCTTGGCTTTAATTTTCTACAGTCACCCTATCTACGTCACTAGGAGAACTCTTGCTCATGATTCAAAATCCAAGTGAAATGCCTGGTCTTCTCTTAAGCCCTCATCAACGTTCCTCTTTATTTATGTCCTCCTGGAATTACTGATTCAGCACATTTTATCCTAATTACTGGTTACTTGTCTGGCTCTTGCTTAGGCACAAAACCTGCAATTTATTTTTCCTCTAAAATGAGGCCCGAACGTGGTACATACAGTAGATGCTCAATAAATGGCATTTCTGCCAATAATTATCAACTCTCGTCATTTAGAGTCTAATTTCAAACTGGTAGAGAAAACTCTGATTTGGCGTCTTTCATTAGAGATATGATCCCATCCCCTTTGACCACAGTCTCCATTTCTTCTTCTGCCCCTGGTTTTCATGTGAAATGAAAAGTGAGTGTCAAATGTGGCATGGAATGAAAGCCAAGCCAGAACTTGAGCCCCATGGATGCACTTCAAACAGGGACTTGAAACACACAAAATAAGAACCAGCTTGGCCAGGACAGGGTAGGAGAGGCTGGGCACTTGGTGACTCTCTCAGATGTTCTGGAAATTCACTTTGATTTCATCTATTTTGAATTAAATCGATTGAAATTCAAAGCCAAAGCCAGCATACCACATTTCCTTTGGTCAGAAGTGAAGTGTGAAAATAGTGTTTTGAATTCTCGGTTGGATGCACAGCTCTGGGTTTGAAGTGTGACAGACTGTGGAGGTTTTGGGTTACTGGAAATTTCAACATTCCACTAGCCCAGTCTTCCAAAGGAATTAGAGAAATTGCAAACATGGAATTGCAGGGGACTGGAAGATCAGAAGAGCACTGGGAGGATTCCCCTCAGCTCTGTGCGTCGCCTTCGAGTTGTGGTCATCTCCACTGCAGCTGCCAGCACGCTGGTGAGTTTGCTTATGCAACAGACAGTGGGGTCTTTGTCCCTCCTGTGCCAGGGGGGGTTCCCGTCAGTGGAAACAGGGAAAGGTACTCCCTCTCCACTGCTGGAGGAAACGAAGCTAGGAAAATCCACGCATGCTTATAATACAACAGATCTAAAGTTTGGTGGGATCCACAGAATGACCACTCCTAGGAGCAAGAAATCGATCTGCCTTTTAAGAGTCAACTTTTGCAATTTAACATGTCACAAGTTTTCTGAGTTTTGGTTTTTGTAAGTATGTGGCAACTGGTCATTATATTCAGTTTCTGCTTTGTGTTCAGCAATACATGTGAAGCCTAATTTCCTATTTTTGTGAGGAGCCTTCTCTCTTCTCCTACCAGGAAAACAAAATATGGGCTCAAATATAATGAATGAAAGGTAAATATGCATAGGTTAGTTCAAGGGAAAAGAAATCCCCAAGGTTTAGAAATAAAGAAGGAACTCAAAGCCACATTATAAGCTAGAGCTGAAATTTTGGTGGCCTACAGGGGTTGAATGTGCTTATAGGTTTTAGTGACTAGAAATTGAAAGCCCACATTGGGGCAAGAGATAGGGTCATAGCCTTCTAGGAGAATCCAAAAGATCCCTTAAAATAAATGTGCTTGAAGTAAAGAGAAAATAGAAAAAGTAAAACCATAAAGAAAGAAAGGGAACTTGTAAGAAAAAAAATGAACTTATTTATAAAACAGAAACAGACTCGCAGACATAGAAAACAAACTTATGGTCACCAGCGGGGAAGGGTGGTGGAGGGATAAGTTGAGAGTTCAGGAGTATCAGATACAAACTACTGTACATAAAAAAGCTGAACAACAAGGTCCTACTGTACAGCACATGGAACTATATCCAACATCTTATAACAACCTTTAGTGAAAAATAATATGCAAAGAAATATATATATATATATATATATATATATATATATATATATATGCACATATATAACAGAATCACTATGCTGTATACTAGAAACTAACACATTATAAACTGACCATACTTAAATTAAAAAATAAAAAATAAAGGGGGAGGTTATAGCTCGGTAGTTAGAGTACATGCTTGACATGCACAAGGTCCTGGGTTCAATCCCCAGCACCTCCATTAAAATAACTAACTAAATAAATCTAATTACCCCCCCCAAAAAAAAACTCCACAAAAATAAAAAATAAAATAAAACGATAGCATAAACACACAAACACAAAGATAGGATTAGAAAGATGATCACATAAGACTTGTAAAAAAACAGATTATGATTGTTGAAACTAAAAGCCAAACCAAAAAACCATTTTGATTTATAGTAATGGCAGAATAGCTTCGTTGAACTAACTTATCTCACAGTAACAATTATAAAACCTGAAAGAGAAAATAAAAATGAACTCTTTGAAGAGTAAACTAAATCAAGCAAAAACTGGAAGGAAGTCTAGTCTTGAAAGACAGGAACTGAACTGGGTGAAACTCGTGTGCTTGTGACTTTCTGCCCAAGAGCTGACTCCAGCCTGCGCAGCGTGGCCAGGAGAATGTCATTGTCTTGTCGGCTTCATGTGTAAGAGGGAAGACTTTAGGACTGCCGGCATGATTGCATGGCTAACCCAATAAGGAAGAAGGCACTAAACAGCAGGGCAAAGTAGAAGGTGTGTGTCCTCAATAAGCAGCCCCAGTCCTTGGCTAACTGCTGAACGAGGCACAGGCAGCTGAAATTCAGAAGAACTGCCGTGACATTTGAGATGTTGTTTACTGCAGGGGAAACAGAGGAGGGAGTTTTATTCCAGCCAAGTTAACTGCCTGCTAGGAAAGAAATGTGTACTTCTTAGAAGAACATAACTCAATCTAGTATCTCTACAAGGTGTCACTTACCATTTCTGGGATACAATTGAAGATTCCAAGATATGCAACAGAAAAGTGTGACAACGGACCAGAAAAGTGCAGTTAATATGAACTGTCTCTTATGTGGGCCAGGTTTCTGAACTAATTAACGAATACTTTAAACATTGGTATATTATCAGGGTCCTATAGACCACATTCTTTTTAAAAAATTTTTTGAAGTATCTTTGACTTACAACATTATATTAGTTTCAGGTGTACAACATGGTGAGTCACTATATTTATAGATTATGCTCCATAAAAAGTGATTATAAAATATTGGCTATATTCCCTGTACTTTTGAGCTGATGCCAGGTCTCCACCTTGGTAGAGGCAGAGCTGGGCCCTAAGCTGGCTCCACTCCTTCCCTGGTTCCTGCACTGGGATTGGCAGTGGCAGTCTCTGCCTCAGCAGTGATCAGTGCCAGAGAGGAGGGTCTGGAGCAGGAATCCAGTGTGGGCTGGGGTGCATGCTGGGGTGGTCCTGGCAAGCTAGCCAGAGCACCAGGCAGTTTTCAGTTGGCTGCCTGTATGCTGGGACTGAGAGCAAGTAGGTCTGTGTGCATGTTCAAGAGTGGAATCTCAGTTTCTTACAGCACTCCTGTAATCTCTACCAGTTTCTAAACCAGCTAAGGGGGCTTATCTTCCTGGTGGCAGGCCCGGGGCTGGGTGCCTCCTATGGGACCCACTCCTTAAGAAGGATCCTCTAGTCTGTCATATCCTCCTCTCCTCCTGCGTCACTCACTAGGAATGTGGGTCCTGACTAGATCACGTCTCTTCCCCTCTCATCAGACTCTGGTGGTTCCTTATTTAAAGCTTTGGATGTAGAAGACCTATTCTGTTAGCTCGCAATTTGTACTCAGCGAGAGTTGCTCTATGTGTACTTGTAGTTTTGATGGGTTCATGGGGGGAGGTGAGCTCAGGGTCTTCTTACTCTGCCATCTTGATCCTTTTCTAAACAGAATCTGGGAGAACTGGTATTTTGTGGCTTTTGTTACTTCCTAACAATCTTGCAAAATACAAAGCATTTTAAAGGATATTTAAATTTTTATAGATTTTAGATTTTAATAGAATAAAACTCTATCTTGCAATTACCACATCAGTCCACCAAACTCATTTATAAATTTAAAATACAAGATTAGATCTTAGCAATCTTATTTTTCTTACATCTGAAATATTTTTTCTCTTTCATCATCCTGAAGATTATTTTATCATAACTTATTAATTATTCCCATTTATGCAAAAAGTCTGAAATTATATGAAAATGAAAGCATGATGGACTGCCTTTGATGGATTATAATAGTGAGATAATCACTATTATATCATCATTAAGTATCAATAATTCCATTAAATAGAAAGGTTCTGAATACTCTATATAAAAGGCAAAGATATCCAAATTGGACATAAAAGTATTATCAAATGTATGTTGTTGACCAAAGATAAAGTTCAAATACAAAGATGCATATAGGATTAGAGTAAAAAGGATGAAGAAATAAATACCATGAAAATAGTAACCATAAGAAAAATTAGGACCAAATAACAGAAATTTAAAACATGAACACTCACAAAGTAACTAGGCAAAAAAATGTCAGCTAGGATATAGAATATCGTAACAAAAAAATCAACCATGTTGATCTGATTGATATTTTTAACACATTACATCCCCAAACTGCAGAAATTATATATATACATATATTTTTTTTAAAGTGAACATGGACTGTTCACCAGGACATATCATATGCTGAGCCAAAAAAATGTCTAAATAAATTTCAAAGGAACATATTCTCTGACCACATAATTAAGATACCCAGAAGAGTCCTAACTACACTTCTAAATATTTTATGAGTCAAAGAAGAAATAAAAAGAAATTTTAAAATATTTTGAGTAGAATGATAATAAAGACAACATGTAACAAAATTTATGGGATGCAATTAAAGCAGTATATAAATATAAATTTATAGCTTTAAGTGCTTATATTATATTATTATATGATTTAAATATATTCATATAAGAAATATAAGTTTATACATATTTCAATATTAAGTATAATTATATAAATATTAAAAATAGCTTATGTAACTTAAATGCTTACATTATAGAAGATCTAAAATTTATAATCTAGGTTTGCATCAGATTAAACCCCAAATAAGATCAAATTAAACCCAAAATAAGTAAAAAATGAAATAGAGATAAAAGCATAAATTAATAAATTATAAAATGGACCTCAAATAAAATTAACAACAAAAGCAATTTTGTTGACATTATTAATAAAGTTAGTAAACTCCTAAAAAAACTGATTCAAAAAATAAAGGAAAAAAACAAATTATCAATATCAAGAATGATTAAAGGGATATTACTAGTAACAGTAAATACCCTGCTACTAAACTTGGGAATAATAGAATAAGTAAATCTTAAACCAGTATTCATTATCAGTATAAATTCTGAAATCATCAACAAAAGGTCAGTATATTTAATATAGTCATATATATAAAATTTAAAACATCCTGATCAAGTGAGTTTTTTCTCAAGAGTAAAATTTTAACATTTGAAAATCAATTAGAGGTAGAGAAAATTGCATCTGACAAAATTGACCATCTATTTATGACAAAAATTTTCAGCAAAATAGGAGTAAAAAGGAACTTCCTGAATCAAATAAAGGGATTATATGAAAAACCTGTAACTAACATCGTAACAAATGAAGAAACTGAATCTTTTCCTCTAATGTAAGGAACAAGGAAAAAATGATTCTAATCAGATTAACAAGGCTAGAAAAATAAATAAGAGACATAAACAATGGAAATAAAAAAGTTATATTGCTTCTTTCCTCAGACAATTTGATTGTTTATTTGGAAAGTACTCATTATTCAAATACATACATATATATACAAATACATGAACAAAACACTTAGAACTGATAAAGCCTCAAGATGCGAGTTCAATATACAATAACAAATTTTATGTATATATACTAGAGAATTAAAGTTTAAAATTTCATTTTAAAAAGCATAAAATACTTGGTAATAAATTTAACATGGCATGTATAAGATCTCTACACTATTAACTACAATCATTGCTGAGAGAAATTAAGAAAACCTGAATAGAGAGATATACTATGCTCATGAATTGAAGTCTCAGTGACCTAATATTGTTAAGATATCAATTCTATTTACATTGGCCCATAGATTCAACACTACCTTAATCATAACTCATGCTGGCTAAAAAAAAACAAAAAAAACAAAAAAAAACACGTAGATTGTATGAAAATTCAAAGAACCTGAAGTGGCCAAAGCAATCTTGACAAATAGAACAAAGTTAGACAACTTGGCACACCAGGCTTCAAGATGTACTGTACAGCTGCATTAAACAAGACTGTGGTGTTGACATAAAAACAGACAAATAAATCAGTGAAGCAGAATAAGGAATTAAGAGACCCATTCGATTTTCAACAGAAGTATCGAAAGGATTAAACAATGAATACAAAGTCTTTTTAACAAACTGGATATTCACATGGGAATAAAAACGAACCTCAATCCTTACCTGACACCCTACAAAAATTAATTTTAATATCACGTAAGAGCTAAAATTATAAAGCATTTAGACAGGGAAGCACAGGAGAGTACTTTCATGATCTGAGAGTAGACAAGGTTTTCTTAGACAGAATACAGAATAGAAGAATCATACAAGAAAAAAAAAGATTGATAAATTAGACTTAGTTCAATTTTTTTAAAAATCTGCTTATCCAGAGACACATTTAAGGAAATGATCCAGAAAGTTTGCACAACACTTATCTTACAGAAGGCTTTTATTCAGTATATAAATTCTTATGACTCAACAATAAAAACAAAAAGCTAATTTTTAAAATGAGCAAAAGACATGAACAAACACTTCACAAAGGAAGACATGAAAGCTGCCAATAAGCACCTGAAAAGTTCTCTGACTTACTAGTCATCAGTGAAGTGTAATTAAAAGTTCAGTGAGATGCCACCACACTCCCAATAAAATGGCTGAAATTGTAATGACTGTTGAAGTCAAAGGTTGTGATATGGAACATACATAGATCTCATATTCTTAGCAGAAATGTAAAATGGCATAATCTATTTGAAAAGTTCAGTAGTTTACTTTTTAAGTTAATTATAGACCTACCATTGACCCCATAATTCTAATCCTAGGGATTCATCCAATAGAAATAAAGACATATTCCTTCAAAAACCTTTGTGCAAAAATATATATAACAACTCTATTCATAATAGCTGAAAACTGGAGACAGTTCAAGTGTCCATCAACAGGTAAATGGATAAGAAAATCATAATATAATAAAATACTACTTAGCAGTAACTTTGAGTGAATTATTGGTACATTCAACAATATCAGTGAATCCCACATATATTATAGTGAGTGGACAAAGTTTCTCACAAAACAGAGCATAATGTATATGATGTCATTTACATGAAATTCTAAACAGGCAAAATCAATCTACGGTGAAAAATCAGAACAGTGCCTCCAGTTGGGAACTAGGAAGGAGGTATTTACTTGGAAGAAATACAAGGAACTTTTCTGGAGAGTGAACATGTTTTATGTCTTGGTAGTGGTGTCGTTTGATAGGGATGTATTCATCTGTCAAACTGGCTCGAATTGTGCATTTAAGACTTGTTCACTTTAAAGTGCGCAAATTTTATGTAGAAAGTTGCAAATAAATTTTGTACTTTAGTTAGTAGGTCTGCTTTTCACCATGGTATGGTTTAGCAATCCTGAAATTGCCATAGTTGGAGGAAGAGAAGTGGGGTCAGAGATGGATGTAAGTAGACTTTGTCTGCAGAGTGGTTTAAAAAAAAAAAAGCTAAATGTTCACTTTTGTGAATTCTAGGTATTGGATTAAAATGTCTTGTTATAGTATTTTTTTTATATATCATTCCTTTTGACTTATTTCTAACTAAAATTTTTTTTTAGTTGAGTCAGAGCAAATTTTCCCAACAGCTTTCCATGATTTTAGCATGAATTTTTCTTACATTTATTCTTCACTCTAGGTAGCTTGAATTCCTTGCTTTCCTAAACATTTTTTAAAATTCTAGTTTAGTGGAAAGAGAAGAGAGGGCATTTGACATCTTCATAGGGACATAACAGTGTGTACACACACACAATCCCACAGAGGTCTACTGAATTGGGGTGTATATGTACAGAGCCTGTTAAGTAATTTGCTAGGTGCTGAGCATAATTATATATACAAATATATATTTATAATATACAGGTATATACATGCATATAATTAGGGCCTCAGTTTCCTCAACTCTAAAATGAGTGATGATGGTGATGGTAACAGTAGAGTTGTGTGATGTTAACATGTGAAGTAAACTAGCTCACAAGTTGAGTGTACATCCTGGCAAACAGTGGTTATTCATGAATAATCTGTACTTTACTTATATCTTCTACCTATTTCTTTCTCTGATCCTCAGTACAATCGCTCTACAGAGTCAAATCAGGATACAGATTTGTGGCCATGTCTAACACCCAAAAAGGTAAATACATTGGAATCCCATTGTCCCAGCACTGCCTAGGGCTACTCTGTCTCCAAAAGGTGGCCTAGGCGTGTAGCCCTCCAGAGCATGTCTGCCGTGGCTACTCCTGGCTTGGCCTCTCACTTTTGCACAATCTTGGATGAGATTTGTCTTCTCTCTAAGCCTCCGTTTTCTCCTCCGTAAGTGAAGACAGTAATTCCTACCTGATCACCTGATCACGTGAAGTTTAGAGATTCCCAAGTAGGAAGAATCACATGAATGTCCTTAGTAATCTCCTAAGAGTTGTAATCCCGTGTTAAGACTGTGGTGTACGGTGGATCCCCAGCAAAGTACAGTAAATTTGTGTTCAGGTTTTCAGAATTTTATAAACCTTGCCACTAGCCTGTAGTTCAGTTCCTTAGACCCTGAGCTCTGGGGCCTCCAGCATTTTTTTAATGGAATCACCACCTTATTTAGGAGTGATCTAATTCCTATTGTTTAAAATGCTGTTGGCAGCTGGCACATTGGGAAAATGACTAAAATATAATTTGGCATTTTTGGTAGGGAAAAAACCCACCCTTGTTGTTCATAAGAGAAACACAAAAAGGAACATTTTTCATGGAAAATCAAACACTGAGAAACTGTGTTTTACCTCAAAATCTTTGCTCTGTGAATATGTGCAATGCTTCCCAGTTATCAACCTACATTAGGGAAAAATTACAAATGTACAGGAATGTCTCATGAAATATCATCCTGATGAGGCTTTCGCCAAATATGAGAAGACTCTGCCCTGACTGGCTCAAAGGGCAGATGTGAGCACATCAGGCCAGCATTTCCGCTGCCTCCTGGGCAGTTCCCCTAGGATGTCACCTCAGGCTCCAGCTGTCACAGCCCCACTTGTCACCAGGCCCTCTCCCCCCACTAAACCAACACTCCTTCTTGAATTCTTGACTTCTCACAAATATCTAAGCATCTCTTACTGCTTCCTCTCTGGCAGAGCGGGAGATGCAGGGATGAATGAACTGGTCGTGAGTAAGAGAACATCCTAGCTCCACCAGTCACCACCTGGGCCGCCTTGGAAGAACCACTTAATATGAACGTCCACTCACCAGTCACTCCAGACCTGGTAGCTGACCAGTGCTCTCCTAGAGACTAGATCCCCAAGTCCTCAGTGACAGAAAGGAGGCTTTTTACCTAAAGTTATCTACTTCCTGCTGATATGTGACAGGACCAGTGGGAATTCCCAGATGGGTACAAGTAACCTGGGGGTAGGGATGCTGTAAGCTGGTGGTGCTGTGGTGCAATTATGAGTTGACTTATGTCCTCTAAAAATTCATACGTTGAAGTCCTAAATCTAGCACCTCAGCATGTGACCTTGTTTGGCAATAGAGTTATTGCCGATGTAATTGATCAAGACCAGGTCACTAGCATGGTCCCTAATCCACTAAGATTGGTGCTTATATAAAAAAGGGGAAATTTGAACAGAGGCCAGCATGCAAGAGTGCCATGTGAAGATAAGGGCAGAGATCAGAGTGATGCTTCTAGAATGCCAGAGACTGCCCTAAACCCCCAGAAGCCAGGAGAGAAGCCTGGAACAGGTTTTCCCTTACAGCTCTCAGGAGGAACCAACCCCACTGACTCCTTCATCTCAGACCTCTAGCCTCTAGAACAGTGAGAGAATAGATTTCTGTTGTTTAAACCATCCAGCACGTGGCTCCTTTGTTGGGCAGCCCTAGGGACACTAATAGGGCTGGAAAGGGTAGGTGGTAGCCAGCCAGCTCCAGCTGACGACCAACATGCAGTGGGTTCTGAGCTACTGGACCATCAGACTTGCCAAGACATGCCAGACATTTTGCAATATGTGAAATCTCTCAATTTGAAAATGGCGATTGATTCAAATATTTTAAACAATTCCACAACCCTGACCTCTCCCCTACCCCCAACACCCCCCCCCAAAAAAATCGTATCTGCCAGCCACAAATTTTAACTTATGGACTAAATGATCTTAAATTCCTGTTCAGTTATAGTACTCTATGAAACTATGACTTTCAGATGTCTTCATTGGGAACATTCTTCTCAAATGAATCAATCAATTAAATAAATGTAAAATCAGGGGTATAGCAAGAAGTCCAAGTTGCACACAGAAGGAAGAATATAGGGAACAAATATGTATTGACTACTTCCTGTTGCCATAGATGGTTGTACCCATTTTACACACAAATTCTCACACAATTCTAGACAACAGTTCTAGGTGGTAGACATTTTTTGTTCCCTTTGTACAGCTGAGAAAACTGTGAGACCAAAAAAAATGCAAAAACTTCCAACATCACCCAACTCCTTCCTAGAAAACTGGCTTGTGTGACTTCAAGATACTGTTACCAAACCAAACTTGGGTTCTGCCTGCTGGTGCACAGTAGAGCCAATCTACTGACACCAGGTTGTGGTGAAGGAAAGTACAGCATTTATTGCAGGGCACCAAGCAAGGAGAATGGGCAGCTCATGCTCAAACCTCGAACTTCCAAATGGCTTTCAGGGAAGGGGTTTTAAAGGCAGTGTGAGGGAGGGGGCTGCAAGGTGTGTGATCTGCTCCTGCACAGTTCTCAGACTAGTTGGCCTTAAGGTGAGGTTTCAAGCATCATCAGCCTCTGGTTTCAGTCAGTGCAGGGTCTATGTGCTTGAGATTAGTAGTTCTCATCTGGTGGGGGTCTGCATTCTGTAAAAACAACTTAGGAATGTGTGTCAGGCCTTTATCTGTATTTCCCAGGGAACTGGAAGTTGGGTGATTCCACCACTTGGTAGATTTACAGTCTAAATTGTTACCAGTTCCCCTGGCCAACAGCTGTTCTTTGTCTCTACGTCTTCACATTTCCCCTAATCATTTACTCTTGAGTCAGCCTTTTGAGACTCAGTGAAGACCTGGGAGACTAAAGCAAAAGTCTTTTACTTAAAAGGGCAGGGACACAGGGGCTTGTATACGGTTTCAACACCTGCCTGTGGTAGGTGACCAGGTGCCTCCCAGTAGGTGAGGAAGGCACAGTAAGGGAGGGAGGTCACTGGTGTGACCTAGGTTTTGTCAGCTCATTAAGAACATCATAGAGGATACAGTTGTTGTGTCCTCAAACTCTGAGCACTCCATGCCACAGGAAACCCTGGGAGCGTTCCCATAATTGTACTCAACCTCCCTGCCTCTCTGTACTGTGCAACCCCCTTAATTCTCAATCATTTTGCCTCTCTCTGCTGCTTGGTGTGGTCACCATCATAGAATGGCTGGAGCCTTCAGTGACATCTGGTCGGGCCTTTGTCCATTTGCTCCCTTCCTTGTCCTGTTCTCTCTGTCCACCACTGCCATGTGAGGCCCCCTAAATCCCACTCTCCCATTCAAGGGCCACCCATGGGCAGGATCCAAAGATCCTTTGGCCTTTATCCAGACAGCCAAGGCCTTCCTTCCTCTTAGCTCACCCACCTCCTTTCCCTGAGACCTCCCTCCTTCCCCACCAGATCTGGTTCTAGGCTTTTCCTGAATCAATTCTGCTGAGCTCTGCTTCTGGGAGTCTTCCCAGGCAGCTCTGTCCTTGTATATTTTTACCTCTGTACTTTCCATGCAAATCTTCTCTGCATCAACAAGACCACTTTAGAAAACTTGCTCTGGAAATCCTCAGTCTTCTCAACCAAGACACCAAATTAATTTAGCACTTTTAGATTTTAGTGTATGCTGATGCATTTTTCTTTTCACTGTAAGAATTAAAAAAAAAAAAGTCACTTCTATTAGGAAGCAGATTCTTGTGCCAGCTCTGGCGTGAACTTATGGTGTGATATTGGGTACATCAATCACCCTCGTTGGACAGAGATTCATTACCTGTGGGGTAAGCACAGTGGATTAGACTCAATGTCTCCAGTATTTTACAGTCTTTACAATGTCATGACTCTACATACTTATTTTGAATCCTCCCCACACTCAGGCCATTGACTCATTCGTAGAGGCATTAATTTAGCAAACAACCCCCCATGCATGACACCAAGTGCCAGATGCAGGTCTAGTCAACAGGGACACAGATGCAAACAAGACAAGCACATCCCCTCCACTCACAGAGCCGGTAGCCTCGGTGGGGAAAGTACCAAATGAAAAACAAGGGAGGAAATAAGGTGATTTTCATCTTGATAAGGGCTGTGGAGAAGTGAAATGAGATGGTGAGCTGGAGAGAGACTGAGGCAGCAGGGAGCACATGAGATAGAAAAGTCAAGAAAAGAATGAAGACCTGAGGACAGGTAGGAACCAGACCTGCAGAGGTCAGGAAAAGAACCCTCCAATCAGAGGGAACAGCACTTGAAAAGACCCTAAGGGATACACTTGGCATGTTTAAGGAACAAAACAGAGGCCAGTGTGGCTGCGGGAGAGGGAGGAAGGGGAGATGACTGCCAGACGAGCTGGAGTCCAACGGCAGGGACTGCAGCCCATCAGTGAGAAAAAGGAGCTTCAATCTTCTTCCAAGTAGAACGCAGAGTTATCAGAGGATCTCATTTATGCCAATAAGGCAGTAGCTTTCCCACGACTTCCTTGCGACAGGTTCAATGTAGAGCATCAGTTGCATTGGAAACCAGCCGATAACAAAGCCTGGCCCGTAATTTCATGGTAAGGAGTGACATCCATGTGGACCTGACTTAGCTCCAGAGCACAACTTTCCCCAAAGGGATATGGAAATCGTGCCCTTCTAGGGGAATGACTAAACAAACTCAAAATGTCAGCACAAGGAAGAAGAGACTCAAGGGGGACAGAGAGTAATGGCTACAGATTGCAGAAGAGCTCTCCTGGGAAAGAAGGGACAGTGCTTTGGGAGCTAATGAGGTAAGGGGGCTCCAGAGGACAACATTTCATCTACTAGTAGCAACCTTCACACAGCCGGAGTGGCCCAGGTATAGAAGGAAAGAATTCCTAGGAGCAGAAAGCTCTGCATCTCTGAAGTGGTCACGTGGTGGTCCAGGGAGCATGGCGGGGCGTCAGGTGTGGCAGGTGGTTGGGATGGAGGCTCCCCCAACAGCCAGGGCTCCATGACTCTATCGTTTTCTCTCACTCGTATGGAAAATTGGTTCCAGGGTCTTACTTGCAGAGAAACTTCAAATTATAATTACAAATTTACTTTTCAGATAAAATCACACTAATCTTTTGAAATAGAGCCTGACTGGTTTTAAATAGAGCTCATCTTTATCAGATTTAAACTTCAACCAAATATAGCTAAGAGGAAGGGAAGAAGAGAAGTAGACTTTAGCCAAGAGTGAAAATGTGGAAATCTGCTCTTGGGTTGATTGATCTGTCCAAAAGCAAAGCTTCATTTAAAGTTTCTCAAAATCATGAGAACTATTAGCTCTGGCCAGAGCCAACCTGGTAACACACACACACACACACACACACACACACACACACACACACACAGTGATGGAATGGGGTGGGGTACTTTTTACAAAGCATTGAAACCAGGATCTTCCACCAGCAATATCTCCACTGGCTGTTATATGCTCCGCACATCTCAAGACGGAAGAACCCAAGCTTTTCATGCCTAATCTCCCTCTCTCAATACGGCATGTTTGAGTATTGGTTTTGGAAGCAGTCCTGGGTTTATACCCCAGTTCTTCCAAGTAGCAGCTAATTATGGCAGTAATTACTCAGTTTCTCTGAGCTTTAATTCTTATAAAGAATTTTTAAAAAGAAAAAAAATGTATAGATGCCAATTGTGAAACCTGGAATCAATTCCTTAAACTCTCTTTGCCTCAGTGACCCTATCTGTAAAATGGGGATGGTACCAATGTATATTCTTCACATGGCTATTTGGAGGCTTAAATGATTGGTGTATATAATATATATATTATGTGTATAATGCTCTAGCAGCATTCATACATGGCACCCTATTGAGTTGTATCACATACATTCACCTTTTCTAACTTTCCTCCTTCCTCTCACATCCATAGCAGATCTGTTCTAGAACACTGTCTAAACAAGCAGGGTCCTTTCCAAGGCTCTCCCACGGCCTTCCGAGAAAACTTCAAACTGCTCAGCATGGCTTTTGGCTTGCTTGACCTCTGGTTCTGTCCGCTAGCCTCACTTGCTGTTACTTTGTCCTCACACTGAAAACCCACGTCAACCCAAACTTCTCCCTCCCCCGAGCAATGCTGCTTTCTCATGCCCGTGCGCCCGGGTGCCTGCTGCTCCCCCGCCTAGAAGACTCCTCCTGGCTCCCCCTCCCACAGACACTCCGCTGTCTGCTTCCTTCCAGGCACCGTCAGCCCCGGGGGCTCCACTCCACCCCCTTAACCTCATGGCCATCCTGCAGGGGAGATGCCCCTGGTCCTTAGGTGGAGAAAACCAATTCAGAGAAAGTTCTGCTCGAGGTCATGCAGCAAGGAAGTGACTCAACCGACATTTAAATCCGAATCTTTCTGGCTTTAAGACTCGCCTGTCTCCGTCAAACCACCTCCCGAAAAGAGTTGGAGAGATTTTATCCTAGCTTGATCCAGACCTGCGAACGTTGGCGTTTGTCTTGATAGGTCTTAAGGGAGCATTTTAAATGTCCCTCCAGCCAGTTGTCCTGACCCCCGAGTGGTGCCCCTCCTGCTCCTTCAGACGGCTTCTGAGCCCGGGCAATGCAGAGCACACACAGAGAGACGCAGCCACGGCTCCGGGAAGGGTCTCTCCATCTCTGTCACTCCGTCTCTGCCTTGCTCCTTGGGGACGGTGCAGGCCCATGCACGAAGTGAGCCTGACTTGGGAAGAAGCAAAATGGAATAAGGGAGCATGTGCATTTTATCAGGACCAAACAAATTGCGGCTGTAAACATTCCGTCGCCAGTGAAATTGCAGGCTTCTTTGAAGATCAGTGTCTGTTTTTTAATGTATCTATATTAAAAAAAAAAACCGGACCGAATTTCCACTCAGCCTATATGGGGAGGAGGCTGAGTGGGCCTGGGGGGTGGGGGGGTGGATGCGAGGACTGAACCCGGGAAAATGAAATGAGAGGAGAAAGGAGGCCTTCTGTCCCAGGTTAGCACATCGATTAGAAGCAAGTTTCCTTCTCTCGGGCAGCCCTCCCCTCAACGCCATCCGCAGCCCCACAAGCCACTAACCACAGTTATTTCATGGGGTCCCTCTTTGCCTTACTTGTTTGATACGCTCAGACTCCACTGCTGTGGTTCAGACAGTTTGTTCGGGGTCCTGGGAGAGAGAAACAAAGACAGCCTCCACTGTCTGCAATCAGCTGTTGACATCTGGAAAGCACTCTATCTAGCTTTTAGCCCTGTCTGTGGTTCTCCCTGCCCCTAGCCTAGCCTCCAGGGCCACGGAGGTGCAGCAGGAGTCCGCTGCCCTCAGCTCCATCCTCAGGCCCCACATCCTCAATTTGGTCCACACATCCTCTGGACCATCTGGTCCCAGCCCAGGGCTTCCATTACTCTCTACAGACAGACGAGACCCAGAGCCTTGCCTCCAGCTTTGATCAATCTTTCTTGTTCCAGAACCACATTTTCAACTGTATAATAAGGTATTCCTATTCATTTGTGGGCAAAACCAACCAAACAAACATACCCAAAACAAAACAAAACAAAACAAAACACAACAAAACAGAACACAGATAACCCCCTCCCAGCCAAGGCCGTCAACACCATCCATGTACTCGGGGCTCACAAATCTCGCTCTCCGGCCAGGAGCTCTCCCTTGTTCTCTGCACTCACGCATCTTTCTTTTCCATCCTTCTGTTCTTCCAGACACTACACATGAATTCTGTGTAAGCACTTTGAGCTCTCAATGTCTCGAAACTTGCACAGAGGAGAATTGCTGATTTATATATAACTGCCAAGGATACAGCCAGAGTGGGGACCAGTGACATCTTCCAGTCTCCTTCCCTCACTGCATCCTCCTAAGTCAGTACAAATTACGGCGGCTTTCCAACTGCAGTCACCACTGTTTTCAGTCACTCTGCTGCTACCACCATTACGACCCCATTTCTTACCAAGCACATTCATTCACCAACGAGTTTTTCTTCCCGACGGGCTTCTGAGAAGAATTTGATGTAGCTTTGAACCAGAGAACTATACACAATTAAAATATAAAAAATTAATTAATTAACTAAACTAATTAATTAATTAATTAAATAATGGACCCGTCTCCCAAGGAAATGAATGATTCACGTGGTTAAACTTTGTGTAAGTGTGTTGCTGTGAATCGTGCACTCTTCTGTGTGCGTGCTAAACGTCAATGAAAAGTTTACCAGCAGGATAACGGACAGAAATATCAGGAACCTACAGGATTTGGCTCCGAGTGCTACCTCTGTTGGGAACCTCTTCCCTTGGGCTCCACCCACTGCACTTGATTTCTGGAAGGTATTTAAGGCCTGGCCTAAATCCTGCCTCCTGGATGGAGCTTTCAGATCTTTTCCCCCATCAGGGTTTATCTGCTACATTTAACACCCTCCCCATCCTAACTGACTGAATTTATCATCTTTCCCCCAAACCTGGCTCCAGTTCTGGGTTTCTGTCTAAGTGAATGGAACCAGGATTCCTCCAGAGCTACAAACCAGAAACTGGGGAGAGGCCGTTGATTCCACACTCCTCATCTTTAATCAGTCCCAAGGTCCTGTGGCTTTTGTACCCTAATTACCTCTCAAATCCACTAGTTCTTCCCAGTTCTTCGTCTGACACCCTCGCTCAAGCAGCCATCATATCTGGATCAGTGCAAGGTGCTCACAAGGAGTCTCCCACTGCCCTGGTCTCCCTTCAGTCAGCCCTCTACTCGGAGGCAGAGTGACGTCCTTAAAGCAGAGGTTCCCTGCCAGTCCCAACAGTTATCCGTCCACCCTGTTCCTTCTTAAAGCTCTCAGTGGCTTCCTTTACTTCTTCAGATAAAGACCAAAACCCCCAGCAGGGCTGGGCCTCCTCGACGGTCTCAACTTGTGTGGTATCTTCTCGGCTTTTTTCACTGGGCTGGTCACACCGACTGGCTTTCTGAGTTTTCATCAGAAGCCCTCACCTTCTGATTTTTCATCAGACGTTCCCACTGCCTTGAATGGGTCTCAATCTCAATTCACCCCTCGCAAGCAGAGGATGGTTGTTTTTCAAAGTTTCCAGACTTCCCCGTATTCTTCTCACCTTCCCAACCCCTCCTCCAGTAAAGTGAGTTGAATCATGTCCAAGTTCAAACTAGCACCACCTGCACATGTGACCTTGTTTGGAGGTAGAGGCTTTGTCGGTCTAATTAAGTTTGGGTATCAGGATGAGGTCGCCCTGGACTTAGGGTGAGCCCTAAGTTCAGTGACTGATGTCCTCCTAAGAGAAAGGGGAGAGGGATAGGAGACACAGAGACACACAGAGGACAAAGCTGTGTGAAGACAGAGACAGAAATTGGAGTGATGCAGCCACAAGCCTAGGACACTTGGAGCCACCAGAAGCTGGGAGGAGCCAAGATATCTCCTCTACAGCCTTTAGAGAGAATGGGCTGCCCTACAAGCTTTGAAATACTGGTTTCCAGAGCTGTGAGAAAATAAACTTCTGTTGTTTAAAGTCGCTAAGTGTGTGGAATTTATTATGGCCACAATGGAAAATTAAGACACCCAGTATGTGTGCTCAGGGTACCACGGCCTCATCCTTGATCCAACCTCACAATAGATCACCGATTGTATGATGAGCAGTTGAACCCTTGACTGCTCCACTGGAATGTGAGTTCTTGGATGGTCAGCACCATGTTGCTCATGTCTTTTGTATCCACCATGGCCAATTCAGAACCGCACCTATATATTCGCATTAAATTATTGCCAAATAAACTTGAAGTGGTTTCACACAAATTTCTTTGATTGCATTTCAGAGCTCTCTATAATAATCTGATTTCATTTGTATTTCTGAACTTCACTGAGGGCTGAGATCAGGCTCATGCACGTCTAATTCTCCTGCAGCTTCCTGCACAAGGTCTGATTTATATTGGAGCTCCAAAAAAATGTTTGAAGGGCAAGCAGATATAGCCCACAAACTCCAGAGGGCTATGGACTTCTCAAAGTTTACTAGGACAGGGTTTTTGAGCAACATGATGTAAATAGCGTCTCTTTTCAGCCCCCAGCCATTGTTCTGCCAAACACTCTGTCACCCAAGTATTTGGAGGTGGGCGTGTGCCTTTAACAATTTGTACGGTGTTTGTTGCTTCCTGATCTCTTCCATGGCTCATTTACATGCTTCTCTCCTCAGATGCGCCCCGGGTACTTTCAGGTGAGAGGGAACACAGTTAGGATTGTGGGAGATGCAAGCTGAGTTGGGAGGGGCATCACCCATAAATTGAAACAAACACCTCACCCAGTAAAGCAGTCCCTTCTATAACAATATGCTTAGTTTAATGATGCTTCAACTTTTCGATATTATTTAAAATGGTGTTTTCTTATTTTTCTCATTACAGGACATATATGTGTTTATTTAATAAAGTTAGAAAATAGAAAAAATGAAATAAAACAATACTTTCTGTTGTCACATTTCAAAGGAAACTATAATTTGTCACATCTATTTCCAGGGTTTTCATCTTTATTTCGGTTTTAGTTTGTTGTTGTTACAATCATATTGCATATGCAATTTTTATCATATTCTATTTTTATTTAAATTACATTGTAGGTAGTCTCCATTCTATTACATATGCTTTATTAGTATAGACTTTATATGCTGCTTAATATTCCACTGGGGGGCTGTCTCATTATTTATCTATCCACTTCCATATTGTGTTCTGTAGATTGTCCTAGAATCTCTTGTTTGTTTGTTTATAAACAATGCAGTGGTGAATTTGTAAGTCAGGCACTTTTACTAAATGTCAGACACTGTGTTAGCTCTTTTCAAAGATGCTATCTCCCTATCCTCACAAGCAGAAGTATTTCCATTAGAGCACTCAGCCTTTGTCATGCAGAGAGAAGATTTGTTTGTTTATTTAACTCACAACATAGCTAATCTTTTCAGTCCCACGCAATGTCTCCCTTCTGTGATTCCCAACATCAACCGGAACCCCTTTTATTTGAGAAAAATAGCAAAATTGCTACCACTACTACTGATTATTAGCCATTATTATTGAAATGCTTTCCAAGGGGTAGGCATAAGCTCATGTGATCATCATAGATGCCAATAAAGTAGGTACTCTTATTAACATGAACATTCAGAGTGTTGGGTTTTGTTTTATCTACACAATTGCCTATAAGCTTGGAGATGGGAGGTACTGAATTTGGTTTAACTGTTGGTTCAACAACTCCTGGCATAGGAATGAGCATGAGGAGGACATGTTAAATAACTGTCAAAGCATCAATGAAGTAACAGCAGGAAAAAGGAACTGACAAGCAAGCTGGGTTATGTAATCTTGTGTAAGTCACTTCCCCACTCTAACCCTTAGCTATCTCTTCTCTTGTAAAGCGAGTATTTAAGGAGATGGGTGTTGGACTAGATGTTTTCCAAGGGATACATGTTAATCACCTTATGCCACATTTATTTAAGAATTAACCTCAATTTCCTAAGCACCTACTGTGTGATAGTCCCTGGGCTAGGTACTGGGTTTTCTGACACTGATGAAACTTTTTCTGAGAATCCAGATTTTTCATGGTGGAAATGGTAGCTTTGAAGTTCCAAGATTAAACAGGAAATAATGCTATATGGAGACTAACTTAGGAAGGTAGCAAACCTAACCTGCTGGGCCAGTTTCCAAGATCAAGGACTCATAGGAGCCTCCCTGGACTAGGTCACATGCCCTCCAAACACATGCTAGGCAACCCTGTTATATATCCCCATGGTATCTGGTACTTCTCCATAACATCATGTGTCTCATATCTATATTCTTTGTTAAACTCCAACCTCTGGGAAGGCATGGGTTACGCTCACCCTACAATCACAGTGTGTATCATTCAAGTACATTTGCAGGTGGAAAGAGAGTGGAAAAGCAAGAAATTCTGGCCATTCCCCAGGGAAACAAAAAACTTTAATAATGAAATAGAGAAAAAGACAAGTGTCAAAAAGGAGAGACGAAATGTTTCAGGAGTCCAAAGAGGGAGAGGGCACTCTCTCCCCATACTTGAATATTTTCCTTAAAGTTGGAATGAAAGGATATGAATTTTTGGAGAGAATGAAGGGTGTCGGTATCTTGAAAATTTTGAAATTACATATGCAATTGCTCTGCAAATCTCATGGATGATCTATTTCCTCTAACGCTGCCACTTGTTGGAGGTAGCTGAAGATATTCAAATGTGTTTAGACACTTTGAATCTTGATGTTATCATTCAGATTCTCTACGCTGTCTGAAATTTAGCTTTCCTATTTTTATGTGTTTAGTCGAGACTTCCAACATAGGCGATGATATAGAATGGAACAGGTTAGACAGTCCTCTTCCTCAGCTGTATTGCTCTTTTAACCGTGATTCTTTAGGTAAGGAAATTTAATCAGCCCAAAGTCCACCTATCTTTATTTGTATATTTCACAACTCCAGTGACAAAGAGAAGATTCTAAAATATTACAAAGGGAAAAAAATTACAAAATATATAACCTACCAAAAAATAGGATTTAAATAATATCATTCTTTGATAATCACAAATAGGTGCTGGAGAACAGTGAAATGACATCTTATAAGGTTTTTAGAGAAATGGTTTTATGCCCAGAATTTTACACTTGGTCAAACTATCAATCAAGTGTGAAGGTACAATATTTTTTTGTTTGCTTGTTTTTGCTTTCAAGAACTCAAAAATTTACTTCCTGAATTCCCCATCTGAGAGAGTTTCTTTTTGTTTGGTTGTTTTTTTTTTTTTGTTCATTCACTTTGGGGCGCAGGTAATTAGGCTTATTTATTTATTTTAATGGTGGTACTGGGGTTGAACTCAGGACCTCACGCACACTAAGTACACACTCTATCACTGAGCTATACTCTCGCCTCGACAGAGTTTCTTGAAGGTACCTCCAGCCAAACAAGCAGGACACAAACAAAGAGGACGATGTGGGGAGAATAAAAGGATGCACTCCAAGGGTTCATTGAAAGCAAAGGGAACGTAGGATGAGAGTTTTCTGCAGCACGTCTGGCTACGTGCTTGAGGGACTCAGAAGGCCTCCAGAATGATCCATTTAAAATGTCTTCTCATAAAGGAAGAGTAATGTGTTGAGTTTTCACTTACAAATTCAACCAAAGAGACAACATGAACAAGAAGAGTAAAATGACTGAGCAGAGGATAGTAAGTCCTGGACAAGAGAAGAGTGATGGTACAACTGATGGAAAATGGGAGGTGAGATGGGACGGTGGGGGGAGGGGTGCAGGGAAGAAGATATTCTTCTTATACCACCAAGTTTATGGAGCAAGAAATAGAGGACTAATAGATCATTGACATGCACAAGTAACCAACATATGAGCCAAAACAAGAATTTAAAATTAGCAGTGAAATTAACTGAATTAATAAAAAATTTGGTAGAAAGTAATCTAGGTGAAAAAATGATGCTTTATCATAGTAGAAAATCAGTAAATAATGTGTGATCTTGGAAAAAATGATAAATAAGAGTATAAGACCATAGCATTTCAAAGATTTAACAGCAGAAGAGAAGAAAAGTGATTTCCTTAGGGGACTGAGCTGAGAGTGTAGATGGCCTGAGAATTGTTGCTTTTTATCATAAATTCTTGTACTCTTTGACTTTCTAAGCAGATGTAAAGAATAATTTGATTTAAAATGTTTAAAGGAAAAAACTATTATAAATATCTGAGCTTATTAGAGAGCTGTCTATGTAGCTTCCTTGTTACTTTAAACACTGATCCATTTTATTTTTGTCGGGATTATCTGTGATTAAGAAGTCAGATTTCTATTTTTTTTTTTTTTAAGAACCACAGCTGCCTCCCTCACTCCCTTCTGCTTAAGGGCTGAGAATGGAATTATATACATCCTTTTCCAGAATTGTTTGAAATGGTTGAATTAAAGATACAGAAGAAATTGCACCCACATCCCTAGAAAGTGCCTCTCATCACTGCAGATAGCACCCTCTTTTCTTTTGCTAAAATCAGCACCTCAGAGGCCATCTTTCTTGAACTTGCTTTTTGAGTTACTCTGAGCTTCAAAAGGGTTAGCTGTTGCATGTACAACAACCATGATTGTATTCATAATGATGAATAATTGCTCTCATTTATTGAATGACTCTATGGGTCAGGCATTTCTCCAAGGAGTTTTAAATATCATATCATTTTAGCCTGATGATAGCCTGTGGGGTAAACCAGAAAGAGAAAGAAAAATATCATATGATATCATTTGTGTATGGAATCTTAAAAAAAAAAAGGACACAAATGAACTTATCTACAAAACAGAAACACACTCATAGACATAGAGAACAAATTTATGGTTACCAGGTGGTAAAAGGAATGAGAAGGGATAAATTTGGAACCCAAAATTTGCCCCTCTTGGAGAATGATGGAAATGTTAGCTATCTTGGTGGTGGTGGTGGTTTCATCGATGTATACATCTATCAAAATTAATCAAATTGTACATCTGAATTATGTGTAGTTTACTGTACAGGAATCCTACCACAATATAGGTTTATAAAAAAGTAATCTATGGGGAGGCTGACATGGTGGTTGAGCATAGACTCCAGGACTCACTGGATTTTGATGCAAGCTCAGTCACTTACTAGACAACTTACTGTATCTATAGACAACTTACTTTTAGCCCTTCTGTGACTCAGCTTCCTTATCTATACAATGGGAATAATAACAGTACTTCCTTCCTAGAGTTTTGGTGAGGATTCAGTGAATCAATGCATGTAAGTCCTGAGACAGCGTCTGCCTGCCACACAATAGGGAATGAAACACAATAATATGGATATTTTCCCAATTTTACAAATAGGAACTGAGTCACAGAGAGCATAAAGGATGCAGCCAAGATTCCATCCTGGAGGTCTGACTCATTCGTCATCTCTTTTCCACTGAGTACCAACTTGGGGATAGTGGGTAAAGATTCTATTTTGCTTTGTTCACCTACTTAGATCAAAGACAATACACGACATTGAAATGAGGTAAACTTGAGTTCTAAACCCAGCTGTGCCCACTCCTTGTAGATCTGTGGCCTTGGTCAAGATTTAACGTCTCTAATTTTGTTTCCTCATTAGTGGGGATATAAAAACCTCCTTTGCTGGATGGTTGAGAAGGTTAATTAAGTGAATGTGTGCAAAGTACTCAAGTCTCATTAAAAGGTAGCTATCATGGAAGATTTATCATCCTCCCTTCTTGATAGCCATGTCCAGGAATGTCTCTGTCCTCCAGAACCTTATTACCAGGAAAGGAGGCAGAAGATTAGTAAATGTTCACCTTCAGTTTCCCTGGCTCTTTCTTAAGCACCTACTCTGCCCCCAGCACTGCGCTTGGCAACTTCCCATATATGTATCATATAATTTAAATTATTATGGCCACTATTTCTTTTTCACAAATGAGGCAATGAAAGTTTTGAGACTTGATGAAGCTTAAATAAGAAAGTGTCTAGAATATGACTCAAAGACTTCTGAATATAAAGAAATATTTACAAATAGGCTAATGATTAATTTTCAACTGTAAAACAAATTTTCCTAAATCAATTTCTAGTGAGAAGGTGAACTCACACTTTAAGAGAGTGATCTGGGACAAATATCATAAGACATCAGTTATATGTGGAATCTAAAAAAAATGACACAAATAAACTTATTTACAGAACAGAAACAGACTCACAGACATAGAGAAAAAGCTTATGGTTACCAAAGTGAGAAGGGGAGGGGAGGGATAAATTAGGAATTTGGGACTGGCAGATAGACACTACCATATATAAAGTAGACAAACAACAAAGTCATGCTATGTAGCACAGGGAACTATATTCAATATCTTGTAATAACCTATAATGGAAAATAATCTGGAAAAGTATATATATGCATATAATTGAATCACTGTGCTGCACACTAAAAACTAACACAACATTGTAAATTAACTGTACTTCAACAAAAAGAAATAAAGAGTGATCTGTGATCTCAGCTTTTACCAATAGTATCTACCAATCCCTTGGGCTGGAAATAGCTGGTTTAGAGATCTGTAGTTGAAAAACTGCTCTCTCAGCTCAGTCTGATCCCACTGAGTCCTCCTAATGGGCAGAGATGGAGTTTGCATGGTTGACGTTTGCAGAAAGGAAAACCAAGGCTCATGGAGATGGAGATGCATTCAGGACAAGCAGGCCAGTGGGAAAGCGACCCTGGGCCTCCTTCGCTAGCTCTCTTCCTGTGCTCCTATCTGCTTCTTCTAGAAGCCGATTTCTGAGTCCTGAAGATGCCTCCTGCAGATGCCAGTGGGACCTCAGGTTGGAACACACATGTTCCAGCATGTGTCACAACCCCTCATGAGTGTGATGAGAGGAATGATCACGAGCAGCCTTGGGAATCTAATCATTCTTCAGGAAGGAAAAATTGATCATGTTGATTGTGTCTGAAAGTTCCACATTTTGTGACAAACTGCAATAAGGAGCTGGCCCCACGTTGTAGACTCTCACCCTTGTGGGCAGGTGTGCCGTCAGCCAGGGATGACGGGGAGGCAAGGGAGAGAAACTGGCAAGCCCAAAGAGTCACATTTTGGGCCCCCATGCATACAGGTTGTTGACAGAGAAAGAAAGAGAAGCAACAGCTTTTACTTTTCGTGGGCGGAAAGCAAATCCAATGTTCTAGCATTTGCAATTTCAATATTGATAGAGCCTCCTGCCTCTGCAGAACTCAGAGTCACGGAAAACCTGTAATCTTCCTTGGCCCTTGTTTGTATGAGGCGGGGATAAATTAGAAAGTTTCCCTTTTTTTTTCCCCTTACATCAAACCGTACAACTCATTTCTGTAATCAACGTCAGTGAGATTCACCTTTCGGGAAATAAGAATTTTCTCTTTAGCTACAAATCCATTTTAGGTAAACATCATTGACCACCCACATGTAGAGATGCTTTGCTGGGAAAATTACTTCCCCTCTCCCTCCCCCCACATTTATGTTTTGGTAGCAAAGTATGAGGAGGGAATTCCACTAAGAAAGTCTATTGTTCTCCAGAGTTGTTCCGCTTAGGACAATGGAGTCAAGGTTTGTGTTGCTGAAGATTCATTGCAATTTCCATAAATACAATTACAGTCTCAGGGGGAAATACTCCGCAATCACAGTTTGGTCACAAGCAGAGCTGTAGCTCTGGGCATAGGGAATGGAGATGCCATCATTTCCTTAGAAGACTCACTATTTTTGAAAATTAGTTATTTTTTTCCAAGTTTTCTTTTTTTTTTCCCCAAGTTTTCTTATTGAAGGATATTCATTCATTTGTTTAATAACTGTTTACCAAGTGCCTGTTGTGTGACAGTCATCCTGCTAAGTACTAAAGATGTGATGGACATGGATTCTGCCTCCGTAGGTTTTCTGTCCACAGGAGAGATGGGATTTGGAACCATTAAATACCACACACAAGTTACAGGATTTGGGACACATCGTATCAGACAGACATGATTTAATCTTTACAATAATCTCATGGGGAATGCAACATTATCCCCATTCTATAAATGAGAAAACAAATGCTCAGAGAGGTCAAGCAGCTGCCCGAGACCACCAGCTAGACAGTGGTGGATTCTGAACCTGATTCTGTCTGGCTTCTTTCTTCTCTTAGGAAGAAAAGAAAAAGGGTTGCTGTGGTATTTGTAGCTGTCTCTAAGATTGTCTTCATATAATACAAGTTTGCACATTGGTGATACCAGGGCTGAATTTGTTTGCATGTTTGCTGATTTAATGGGACAGTTTTACAACAATTTCCTTTCATTCTTTTCTTTTCTTTTTTTATTAAGGTGTAATTGATTTACATTGTTAGTTTCAGGTATACAGCAAAGTGATTCAGTTATGCATACACATACGTATGTATTTTTTCAGATTCTTTTCCATTACATGTTATTATAAGAAATTGAATATAGCTCCCTGTGCTATTCAGTAGGTCCTTGTTGTTCATCTGTTTTATGTATGATAATATGTATCTGTTAAGCTCATACTCCTAATTTATCCTTTTATTCTTAATGACATTAACACGTGTCTATTCGAATTCACTACTACGTATTTGGAAACAACACAAATGTTCAATCCTGGAAAATAAACTGTTGGCAGTTTGAAGGAATAATAAACAGGTATTGTTTACAAAAAGCCAAATAAACTTTCAAACAGTTATCAAATAATGAAAATGGAACTGAAGTTACAAAATTGTGTGTGTATGGGTGTAGGTATTCAAAACATTTTTTGAAATAAACACACGAGTGAAAAGAAATGAAAACAACAGCTAAAGTATTAGCACGGGCAGTAGGCTTTTGAAGTGCATTTTATTTTTCCCAGTGTTCTACAGTGGATCTTTTATTGAAGGAATAAATTAAAGTACAGATCATTTTATCAAAGCCATATGTATCTGCCAAGTGTAATCAATAAATCATAGCATTTTCAGGCTGAAAACCCGGTCGGAAAGAGTCATCAACAGTTTTCCTTTCTCTTGGATTTCCCCGCAGCCTCAGGTGGACCATGACTGATACCTGATGTCACGCAAATACACTGGATTTGGCAGTGGAAGAAACGTACAGAATGAGACTTGCATTGGAATACGACTGAGAGGGGTTACTTAAAAGTATCAGCATTATCTATCTATTGCATATCTATCTCCCTCTTCCTTAATTTCAAAGAGCACACAGGTTACCTTTCGTGAGCACTCACAGTACCCCGCACTCAACCTGAGTCCCTGCCCTGTGAACCTGAGGAGTGATTGCGCCTCACGGCAGCCCTGCAAGGGGAATAGCAGAGTCGTCCCCATTGTGTGTGACGTAAGCAAGGCCACACAGTCGGCCAGTGGGAGAGCCAGGCTTTGCATCCGGGCATCTCCATCCACTTCTCCCCCGGTGGCCATCCTTAGTTCTGACAGCGTGTCTGCCTCTCAGCGCTGCCAGGGCACAGGGCGCACACTCCACGCTGTCGGCCGTGGCTGCTGCTACTATTACATGTGAATCTTTGTTGTGACATCAACTCCGAAGGGTTCTCGTACCCGGTTACTTTTTCTGTTGTTTATACCTATTTGAAAAATATAAGGAATCATTCCCTATGAAGAGTTGGGGTTGATCAAAATGTGCTCAAATGCAGGAGATGGAAAAGCATGTGTGTACCGGGTATTTCTAGGAGAATATTCCAGAAAATCTACAAATCAGAAAATAATACCACACTGGGAAACAGAAAATATTGCATGTCTGTGCACAGCTTGCCCTTTCTCAAGGGATGTCTACTCATGGAATCCAGTGGGGACGCTGCTGTCAACTTCTACAAAAGGACCCACTTAACAGCCTTTGTCAAGGTAAAGTCCAAAGTCTTCAGACTGGCCTTGGAGGTTCCTCCTGCTCTGTGTCCACCTTTCCTTCCAGTCTCTCCCCCTGTCCTAATCCGTACCAAATCCACTATCTCTCCTATACAGCCAAACCAAACCACGTTTACTTTGCTATTTTTCACCTCTCAGCCTGAACACATTCTCCCAGCTGACACTGGTACTCATCTTCCAAGATATAGTGGGAGCATGACCTTCTCCAGAAAGAGCTCCCCGACACTGACCTCTCTAGAATTTGTTCCCCCTTCTCGGAGATCATTCTTCAGAGTTCCTTTCCCCAAATACTGAACCGGTACCACAAACAGAGCATCGCCTCCCTGACACTGGGACGCTTTGGGAGCAATGTCTGAGTTTGGGGCATGCTCGGTGCCCAGAAGAGGGTGTGGCACACGGGTGATGTTCAGTCAGGGTTTGTTGGATTAAATAGCGAACAAACAGAAGGGTCAGATCCGTGAAGCAACAATGATAACCCAACTCAGTTAAATGAAGCAAAATGGGAAATTTATCATTAAAGATAGTGGGGAGTATCATGGGACTAAAGAAAGGAATTCTAGCAGATTTCAAGAATGACACTGGATGCTTCATCCTCTTTCTTCTCAGTTCTAGTCCATGTTTACTCTTTGTTCTTTCACTACCCCCTCCTCCTTCTCCTCTTCCTCCTCCTCCTCCTCCTTTCATCTCCCCTCTTTCTCTCCCACTGGCTCCCTCCTCTTCCTTTAGTTTCTCGTATCTACTTGAAAAGAATACATGACAATTGCCACTTCAGCCAAACTCTTCACATGTCCTGATGCTGTTCCAGGCTTCCTCAACGAGACTGCACTCTATTTCTTCGTTTCTATCCCCAAATTCCCTGGATAAGCCTTTGATCGGTTTATTTGGGATCAGATGACCAAAGTCCAACCAATAAAATAGACAAGGACAAGGTAAACGTTCTACCACTAAGGCGGGTCCTATAACAATGAAGGGTCAAGAGCGAAGCTGGGCAGCTACGCCGCAGAGCTGTCCTGTGCGCTTGGGCACGCACACACACCGCCCCAGGGAGAGCGGGTCTGCCCAGGTATCTGTTGAAGTCATAATTGTGCATACACACACATACGTATTAATGCCAATTTCATTGCTAAGGGCTACACCCTCATAATGGCGGTTTCTGTCTGGGAAAACATATTCTGTGCCCTCTGCCCTCTGAGAAGGAAAGTAAATTTTCACTGTGGTCCAAATGCCAGCTGGGGTCAAAACACTCTGTTATCTTCAACATATGTTTAATGGTACTTGCCTTAATGAAGAGCCGAAGCTTACCTCCTTCTCCACAGCATTTGATCTTGCATTTGGGGTACGGGAGGTCGCGCAGAGGGTTCTTGCCCTTGGTTTTGGTTCAGCCTCCTGGCGGTTGGACCAAGGAAGGGTGACAAAGGAGAGGACCTAGCCTTCCATTAATAGTTTGGCTGGGTTTCCACCGCTGCCCTCTCCCACCTTGCGGTCCTGCAGGATGCTTCAATCAAGAACAAAAGGGAAGTGGTTAGTTTTACAAAGAGTGTCTGTGTTCTAACAGCCATTTGCAATTTGCTCGTGGAGTGGCAGTGGGAAGAAAGATGGCGCAGGGCCCCGGGGCATTGTGGTTTCCACTGCCAGCTCCGGAGCCAAACCAGAAAAATGTGCCTTCATCCATTTACGAACTGGATGAGTTTCTTCTCTGTGCCTTAGTTTACCATAAAATAAGCACAAGAGTACTATCCAGCCCGCCTGCTCATCCAGGAGCTTAACTGACCGTGAAAGGGCTAATAATCTGCCTGGAATGCAAGATGCTCGTCTCAGATTGGTGGAGCCATAAACTCACTCCCCCGGCTGTCCCTGGACAGTCCTCCCCAAATACCCCAGTGGTAATGACCTCAACCCCCTGCTTCAGGACTCCTGGAAACCTAGCCTCCCTGCTCAGCCTTCTGCCTCCTCGGATGTTCTGGGTCTCTTCTCCTCTGGTACCCAGTCCTCACGCCTGACCTGCCCCGCCTTCTCCTCTGGCTCTCTTGTTACCACTGCCCTGTACTACCAGGGGCATTTCCCGTCCACCTCATCTTACCACACATGCACACACACACACCCCCCACACATACACAGACCACATTACATACCACACCACACGCACACACACACCACACACACATTACACATACACAGACACCGACCACACTACACACCACACCACACACACACACACTACACGCACACACATACCACAGGCACATGACACACACACATATACCACACACCACACACATCACAAAGACACCATACACAGACACACTCAGGTCCTCTCCTCACATGCCCCGGATGGATGCAGATTTCACTGAAAAGTAGGAGGAATAGAGTGGATTCACCGCCCAAACCTCATAGTGCACCATCGGTGCCCCTTCTCCCTAGCAGTCACACACTCCCTAATGTTTGGTTGGAGACCGTGCGATGGGTGAGGGGACAACTGGTGGGGTTTCAGAAGCTGGACTGGGGCTGAGACGAAGCTGGATCAATGATCTGCTCAAACTCCGAAACAGAAGCTGAGATCAGCTGCTGTCTGTCTGGAGCGAATTTTGAGAAAGATCACTTCCTCTTCTGAGGTGGAAACCTGACCCATTTCTGCAGATGCCTGTAACCCTGTCTTTACCGCATCATAAGCGCATGCCCGCGCTGTAAATGCCACACATGCAGTCCTCGGAGCTGGTTGTTTTCAAGTCAATACTTGCTTTCCTACAAGTTTTTTTGTTTTTTTTTTTCCTGAACCCATCTTTTTCATCTGTTAAGTGAGAACACCAATGGAGAACTCAGGGAGCTCTTATGAGGGTCACAGTGAAGAAAATAATACTGTGAAAGCATTGGGGAAGCTGCAATGCTCCACGCAACGTTTAGTTACCAGTTAATGCGCTGGTGAAAGTAAGATGAAACGGGGGAGAATTAAACTATTAAAGGCGGAACGTAAGGCGACGCCCCTAAATGCCGTCTGCTCATCGCCGGCGTCTGCGCCACCTACTGGCTGCCTCAGATGCGCCCCCCTGGCCCTGCCCAGACCCAGCCCTTGGCCCCCCTTGAGGGCAGACACACGAGCAGCAGATTTGCGTGTTTTCATCTTCAGGTGATGCACACTAAGCTTTGAGAACCACTGTCCCAAAGTTTTGGAAAATTACTCAGAGAGAATGGCCTTCTCAGGAGCCAAAGCAAACACGATCAGCCAAATGTGCAAAAAGCTCATCCGCTAAGAACAGACCAATTCTTCCGTTCCAGGGCCTGGGAGAAATCCTTCAGGCTGGAGCAACCTCAGAAAGCCCACGTGAAAGATCGTCTTTCGTCGGCGGGTGATCTCTGCACCTTCTTCACTTTCACTTTGTAGCACAAAACTTTTTTTTTTTTTATTTTACTAATGTACATTTTTAAAAATTTGTATTATTTTGTCACTTGCATTTTTGGTTTCATAGCTAAGGAACTATCACATATAGTAATGAAGATTTACACCTGTGTTTTCTTTGAAGCGTTTTATAGTTTGAGCCCTCACACTTAGGGTCGGTGTTCACTCTGTGTGTGTGTGTGTGTGTGTGTGTGTGTGTGTGTGTGTGGCATGGGGTTGGTGTCCAGCTCCTTTCTCTTGCATGTGGACATCTAGTTGCTGTACAAGTGGATACGCAACACCATGCATTGGAAAGACAATTCGCTCTCCCCTGGGTTGTCTTGGTGTCCTTGTCAAAGATCGAGGCACCGCAAACGGAAGGGTGTATTTCTGGGCTCTCAGTTCACCGCGCGGATCTCTGGGACCATCCACTCTTTGAGACCAAGGCGCGCTGCCGCCCTGGCGGTGTGCGGGCAGATGTGCTCCCTGGACCCTGGCCAGGCGAGGAGTCCCCTGGGAACAACCCCTAAATTGCACATGTGCTGGTGTCTTTCACTCTTCTTCGAAAATACTGAGTCTATTTCTCCTCACCCTGTGGGAAAATCCAAACGTTAAAATGCGTCATGAGTCCTTTCGTAGCGTGGCCAGGCCCTACAGCGATACTCTTTCTCACCATAAAGCCTTTACACATGCTGTTCTCTTTGAATTATTTTTGCAGTTTCTCTCTTTCTGCTCAGCCTTCAGGCCTTTTCTGTGAAGGCAGCACCCTTCCCTGAGTTCCCACAGCTCTCTGGGGCGCCTCTAGCTTCGCCCTTGGTACCCTGAATTTTATCCTCCTGGTGACTGGTCCTCTCTCCCTTTGCACACAGAGCGTAGGACCTGCCGAGAGGGTGGGGGGCGGGTAGCTGAATTTCATCACTGAGGGCCCAGTATCCAGCATGGCTGTGGGATGTGGTAGGTGTGCAAAGCTGGACACCTCATCGAAGTTTGAGAGGTCAGGAGAAATGGCCTGCAGGACCCCTGAAGATAACTTGTCATTTGTACATGAATGGGAGGCCAGGTGTTCTCCAGGCAAAGAGGATGTGTATTAAGACCCTCAGGAGAGAGACGGGACATGATATTTGAGGAACAGAAGGAGCCCAGTTTCTCGTGTGATGGGCAGAGAACAGGTGAAGGCCAGAATGCCTCAGCGGGTGTCAGAGGCAGCCATCAGCACCTGGAATCAGACAGCCAGACCTCCTCTGCCTTTCAGTCTTATCTGTTTTCTTTTCGTTTGTTCTCTGGATGGAACACAGTCATTTTTGAAAACCCCAACTGGTTCAACTGGGCTAAAAAAAAAAAACATAAGGAATCCAGAAACTGGATTGAGTTTTCACGTGGACTCAGCAAGCCTTCCTTCCCTGAGACCCAGGCTGGTGGCAGAGATTTCCCTCCCGGATAAACAGAGGGGAAGGGAGAGAAGTGGTCCGGAAGTGTGTAAACAGAAAGCCAAGGCTAACACAAAGCCAATGCTCTGCATTTCCTGCGATGTCTGCTGGGGAGCGGGCCCCTCTCCAGGTGGTACTCATAAAGTCAGGCTGGGATAATGGGATAAAGGCCCAGAAACACGAACGCTGCCTGGAGGGGAAAGAGAAGAAGGGGATGGGGTGTGCACTCATCCCAGCGTTAACTCTTCCCGCAATAATCAGATTCGACTTGTCTGCTCTTCCACGAACATTAAGGGAAGCCGCAATTCCAGAGTCAAAGACCTTTAAAGCAGGAGTAGCCTCTTAAATCATGTGGTCCAGCTTCCCACGGGAGAGGGAGAAAGCGTGAGGCTCAGAAAGGGGCTGTGCCTGGGAAGGTTTGCACAGGGAGCAGATGCAAACTTGTTGCTGTGCCCTTTATTTCCCTCAATGAGACTAAAAATTAGCTGAGGGTAGGGACCTGTATTTCTGGACTAGCTTCAGACCACCCTCATCTGTGTTCTAGAAAGGAAGAAAGCAACACACACAGAGACAGATGATGGGATAATCTCATGGAGAGGTAAGGATTCTAAATCAAATGAGACTGGGCAGTGCACTGGTGACTGGATGAGGAAGCAGGTGTGTGGGATGCGGAGGGCAGTGTGGGTCCAAGTGAGGAGGGTCAAGACGGACCCAGGGAATCCCTAGGTCTCCCCACCAGGACAAGAGATGACCGTGATGTCAATGCCATGCTGTAAGCAGGCGTGGCTGGAGCCAAAACAAGGAGAGATGCCAAGAGGAAATGGCGACTCACATGGGATGAGCTGATTGATTTGGGGCATTCAAGCAGCTTCTATAGGAACGTAGGTGTGACCACAGCAAAAGCAGTTAAGAGTCTAACTTCCTTAGGGGACAGATGCCTACTACTAGTGAGAAACAAGAAACAAGCAAGTGAGAAGGGGCTTGGATTCAGGCTGAGTCCTGATGAATGGCGAGGAATGAATTTTTCTTGTATAAACACTGTTTTGGAAGGAGATAGATCTGCTTCTATTTGCATCTCCAGGCACACAGGAGGGTGAGTGAGCATCTATCCCCTGAAGCTACTCTCCTGGGTCTGCCCGCCAGCTATGAGGCTTCTTCAAAACTTAAAGTCTTCATTTGTGCCATAGAGATAATGACACAAATGATAACATTTTCTAGGGCTGTTGTAACACTTAAAGTGTGAGTAACACCTGTGAGGTATCATCCGGTGCTTGACGACGTCTAATACTGAGAACCAAACTTTACTGACATCTTAGTATGGATCATTGCCAATCACGTAGAACAGACTCTTATTAATCTTCCTCGTGGTCAATGGAATATAGGACTTTTCCTATTATCTACTTTCCAGTTGAGCTCCAAGGCCAAGAAGAAGAGTGACACATGCCTTCACAGTCTGGTTCTGCCATTATCAGCCCATCAGCTACCTCCAGCAGGCTAGGAATTTCTTGGAAAGGAGAATGGAGAGTAAAAGTCTCTTTGCAAAGAGTTGCTGGCATTTTGCTTTCCCATCACCTTTAGCAACTTAAAAAAAAAAGCATCAAGGGAGTAATTAGGGGAATTTGATATGTGTTCTTTGCATTTGGGGGTCATAAGGACCATTCTCTCTTACCTATAAAAGTCTAAATGTAGAAGACTGGACTAGCTTAGGGAAGCAGAGCAAAGCCAGGTAACTGTCACTCTTGGTAGCAGCTAGAGCTGCCCATGGAAAGATTCTGCTTTGGGCTGCCCAAAGAACATCCTAAAATGGTACAAGGATCTCAGCCTCAAGAAGTTGAAGAGACCCCTTACATGCTAATGGCTGAATGGACTCAAAAAGACCCACTAGAGGGAATATCACTCTCACCAGCGAATCACCAACAGAGTCCTAGTGGGAAGATCTTTGAGAAATTCAGAAAAGGATCTCAGAAAAAGAATGGCTTTTGGCCACAATGATCAGTGTATGAGTAACCATACCAAGCACAAAAGATAATATTGGCACCAATGTCCCCTCTGTGACCACCCTCTAAGGTGGCTCCCCTCCTGGAAGAGCCAGACGCATCTCAGGGAGAAGGAAGAAGAGAAGGAGAGGAAGATGTTAGGGAAAGAAAAACTCAGACCCCTTCTTCACTGCTGGCATTGGAGCTCAGCCGGTCCAAGTTAAGGATGAGATAGATCTTTAAATGGAACCAGAAATGTCATTCGACAGGACTCACCATTTTAACAATCCAAGGACAAGGATGGAACGTGAAGGCAAGGAAATGGTGTGAAAAAATAAAGTTGCTTCCTGCCTGCACCCAATCTAACCCAACTCATTCATGAATTTTGGTATACAAATCGAGTAGCCCCTGCTTTTCTCATGGTCCAGAGGAAGAAATCAAGACTCGGACGGGCCAGGGGATTTGCCCAAGATTTCACAGATGCTGAGAATCAGAACTACAACTCTGCACCCAGGTCTGTCTGCCTCCAGAGGCCCTGCTCCTACCACCCTGCCCCACACTTACAGCAGCCAACGCGGGGTAAGTGCTAATGGAGTGATTTGTGATAGACGAGGCGGTGTGTGCACACTCCCTCCAGAGCAGCGTCAGTTTTGTGGCACAGAGCACAGCCTGTTTATTGATGAGCCCCTTCCTGAGTACCTCCCTCATGTTTATGAAATGATGTGTGGATGCTGCCCCATTTTTAATGACTCCTTATTTACATGGAGCGCGTTATTTATGGAAGCAGAGATAGCGCCATTGCAAACCCATTAGAAGGCGGAGATAGCTGGAAGTCATTGTGCACTCCCAGCGAGGACACGATTCTAATTACTCAGGAGCTCCTGCCCTCCTCGCTGTGGTACCCAGCTCAATAAATAACACCCCATGAGGAGACGGTGCTCGATGTAAATTGTGACTTAGTCTGCACAAATTGATGGTTGGCCGACGGAAAGCTTCCAGCATTAGACAAGAAAGTTAGCAGCAGCCTGGGAATTCGGAGACCTGGCTCCTCAGAGATGGCAGCCCTCATCCCTCACTGCACACTTCTCAGAAACAATTAACATTTTTTATTTAAGTAATAAGCTCCAAAGAAGAGATGTATCTTGGAGATAATAGCGCTTGTGAAATCACGAGGTGTTTGGAGGTGAATCTATGGGCACTTGGCATAATGAGACAACCATCCTTGGATGCCAATTTTCATACAGCGTTTCAGTGCTAATCGCTTTTCCAAGAAATAATTCTGATAGCCCAAGGTGGAAGCCAAACTTCAAAGGCTAAATTGCTCAAGTAACTTTGGAATACATGAACTCTCAGGAAATGCTAGTTGTGGGAGCAAAGAGGTAATCATTTTGCTTTGTTTAAAAAGAAAATATGTGATTTGCTTTTTTGAAGGAGAGATGGGTGGTCTTCCTGGTGTGGGGCTCAGAGCTAGAAGACCATTCAGTGATTCTGAGAAAACCAATAGGGAAGGTGGTGATTTAACACCCCATTTCTCTTGCTCAGAAGGCAACAACTGGGCCAGTCCAACAAGTAGCAGACTAATTCCAGGAAGGGGTGGAAAACGTAAGACTCAACGCTTTGAGAAAAAGGTAAATCTCTGAATATCCTCCCAGCTATGGGAGAAATTGAGCAGAGCGCAGAAACAAAAACACAAGAGCGAAAAGCAGAAACAGACCCCACCCAACCCATCCTACCCCAAGTGTAAGCTGTGGGGATTCTCCCAAGAGTTGGTATGTGCTACTCTGCCCGGAGGAGGCAGGGTGAACTGCAGAGTGACTTCAGGTCTTGTAGTCTATGGAAAGCCAAATTTCCCCCCAGTGTCTGCTACGCCCGTGCTCTGTGATCTTGAGTACATGATGCAGTCTTCATCTGTTCATTCTTCCTTTATCCCATTTCTTGGGCCTTTTCAACAAGGCAGGTTCAAGGGCAGCACTAGAGATACAGACAGTCTGGGCTCATGAAGCCCAACAGCTGGTGTCCTAAGGTCTCACCCAAGTCTTAGAACCTTTCCTACCTGATCATTAACTCCCAAGTCTTGGACTTTCCCTTCTGAAAGCTCAGAGCTACTCCCATGCCAACAGAGGGCTACGGGGTCTTCACATGCACTTTTTCACGTCTGTTTCAGGATAAGACTTCAAGGGGAACAATATTAATCCCATTTCACAGATGTGGAGCAACGTGGACAAGGTCCCAATGCTAGTTAGCAGTGCTGTCGGTCTTCTGACTCTTTCTCTGACGCCCTGTGTGTCTGGGGCGCAGCAGCAGGCACTCAGGTCCATGCCGGGGCCACAGACACCCTTCGCCCAATGAGCAGGGCAGGGTGGCAGCACGGTGACTGAGAGTCAAAGCCAATCAAGCCCTCCTCCATCCGTGTCACACTAGATGGTCCAGGTGGACTGCTGTCTGGTCCTCAGTCTCCCACTCTTTATGTTGATCCTGGGGAGAGCCAGTGATGCCATGCCCAACTGTTCACACAGGCTCCTGGCCAAAGGGCAAAGGGTGAGTGAAACCCAACCCACTTTCCCCTTGCAAAGCTGCTGCCCTGGCAGGGTGCCCAGAGGAGGGAGCGATCCTTCCTCATTCACTCAAAAGATCTGTATATTACTGGGTGCCTTATAGAGGCAAATAGATCACTACATCCCCTTCCAGCTCCCTTCAAAATATCCGACGTGCACAGTCCTGGAGAGAGTGAGTGAGAGGCTGCCAAAACAGGTGACAATTCCATCATTAAACTGAGTTCGTGCACATGATGAGCATTAATGAATCAGCTGAGGCAAAGCTACGTTGTAGAAGGAACCAGCCCCGGCCTTCCTTCCTGTCTGTGTGAATTCAGACATCAGAATGACCACTGTCCTCTGTCACTGTTTATCGAGCATTACAACGTTACACCATACCAGGCCTGCATGTGTGTAATGTCACTTGATACGCAAACGATGCCATCCAAACTCCACCAACACTCTTCTACTTCATTTTGCAGAGAGATGAAGGGACTTGGCCACCGTCACAGAACTGGAAAGGAGTCCTCACACCTGGGCTGGAATCCAGGATTCTCCAACCTGAAAGTGTTTGATCCTGGTGACTTTGCTTGACTTTGTCCCTTGTCCTTTCGCCTCTCTGTGTTTGTTTCCTCGACTTCCAAGTGAAAACATGACCACTCTTCCTCAGTGGTTCTTGTGCCAGTGTTAAGCATCTCAGGCTCGTGTGCAAATCCTGGCTTCCTTCCTTTCTACCCTTGTGTCTTTAAAAAGCTGAGTCTCATTGTCTCACCTTTAAAATGAAGACTGTAATAGTGGTTGGTCTCTAAAGCTGCAAAGCTTGTTGTGGATATTGAATGAAAATTATACACACACACATATACTCACAGTCTTAGCCCAGTGCCCGGCACATCGTAGGCATACAATAAACACAAGCTGCCCTCATCACTTAGTCATAGATGAAGCGACACCAGTATTAGGTGAATTTGTAGTCCAGCTCCTTGCAGAACATGAATACTCGACAATTGCCTATTTGATTTCCTCTTCCTAGAAGAGGAGGGGGGATTAGGACAAGGCACCGGTGGGAAGGGTGGCCCTTGAGGAAGGAGAAAGCATTTGGGGGCTAGCAGGCAATGTCCTCTGGGACTCACTGTTGACCTCAACAGCCACTCGTGCTTTTTTATTTGTCCCCAAAGAACTCCAGAACCGACAAACTTTTCAAAGTGCATCGCCTCCAGTTCCAGGAATTGCTGGTCAGAGAACACTCTTCCAACCAGCCCCTGCTCATTCCCTCACTTAGACTCAGGGTCGGGGATGAATAATAACCCCGGCTGGCTGCCATATGCTGGGCTGGTCGCCTCTACCTGGGGACCTGGAAGGGGAGACGTCCAGGTGGTTCTTTGTCCCTGGGGGTGTCTGGCCTCCCTGCCTCTTCCCACCTTTCTGTTCATCACCCTCTGACTCACTTCTGTTGCAGCCAAGAGGGCAAGTGCTGAGAGGTTGTTTAAAGCACACACATACAACAAACCCTATAATCAACCAAAGTGGTCATTTGATCTACGTGGGAAAGCGTGCCCTCCATCGGCTCCCAGCAATCAGGAAGTGACACCAGCAGTGAGGAGGCCACCCCACTAATAGGAATGACTGCCATCTGTCCTAGAATGCCTGCTGGGTACCAGGCATTTCACACGCACCATGTCATTAGTCTTCAAGGCAACCCCCGGGGAAGGCCTCGCAGGCTCGTTTTGCAGATGAAGGAACGAGGGTCAGCGAGGTTAAGGAACCCGCCCACATCCTCCAGAGCTGATAGGTGGCAAAGCTAGGATTCTAGACAGGTGTGTCTGACCTGGGAGCCTGATCCCTGTCCACTTGGCCACGCTGACAATCCACTGGACACGGTCATGAGGAGTATGTAGAAAGCCACAAGAGAAGGTTTGAGACACACGTAGAAAAGGGCCCCAGATCCTTAGGGAAACTTTTTTCAGGGCTTCAGAAATACTCTGAATGTCACTTAATAGTTGACTATTGTCCTCTTGTGGCAAAACTCAACAAGTGTTTACTGAGGACCTGCCCTGTGCCAGGAACCCTGCCGAGTACCCAACACACACCATGAGATTAGATGGTCCTATTCAGAACTCTAGGCCTGAGTCCCATTTATAACCTTGACTTTGTGACCCTGGCAAGTCCCTTGCCATCTCTGAGCCTCACTTCTTTATTATCCTCTGGATGTCGTAAAGGTCTGAGATTCAGCATCAAGCACCCAGCACAGGGCGTGGCCTGCACTAGGGATGGAATCATTGATACTAACAGCAGTGGTTGTGGTTATCACTGGCCCCAGGGTCCTTTCCCCATGTGGCCCTTTCTTTGTCCCCAGCAGCCCGAAGACCCAGCCCACTGGCTTCTTCTCCCCCCACTAAGCTGCCTGAGGTCTGCTGGGTTTCCTTTATTCCCAGTGGTGTCTGAAAAATAGGACTTAGAAATCCTTTCTCACTCTTCTCTTGGCCTCCCTAGGGATAAACCCAAGATTCTTTAAAAATGTTTCCTAGCCACTTATCCTGAGCACAGAAAGTGCTAAAAATGGTTCCAGGCAGAAGCACATCAGTTGAAGATGCTCCTGAATCCTTCTCTGAAGTGGTGCCAGCATTTTCCCTTCCACTGTGGCTCTAACTGGCCAAGTGCTTGGGGATTTATGTTCTCTTACTAATTAAAGCACTCATCTCTTTCTGATAATTTTTAAATTTAAATATAACTAAAGAGAGGCATATAAAATGTTCTATCATGCCAAATTTACACAAATCTTTATGGAACCATGGTCCACATATGAAATGAAGACTTGGAGTTCTATATTCTTGAATTATTAATGAAATCTTTTGACTCTGGCTGATTTTGTGCAAGACTATCTATAAGTTTACAAGGTTCATAATGTATCTTGAATAGAACGGAGATGTATATACAATATAAGTGAATCAAAAATTAATTCTCAAGGTACCCTTGAATCTGCGAGGCAAAAATTCCTGGTTACTTTTCAACAAACTGCACTAGCATGATTGGTTATCGGTATGGGGAAAAGGTGAGATCCCTACCTCACATTATGTCCATAAAAAAGTAATTCTAATGAATTAAAGACTTAAATATGAGAGAAAAAATTTTTAAACAGTTAGAAGAAAAAAAAATGGTGATTATCTCCATGACTTTGGGGAAGTATTGTATAAACCAGGCACAAAACGCCTAAACCATTAAAAAAACATAAAAATAAAAAGATAAGTTATAGACTGAGAGATTACTACCCAACATTACATAAACTTGATACTTTCTGTATATTCAGAAGAAACCATAGGATCGCATACTAACTGAAGTAAAAGTGCTTAGAGACTTCCCACTGCAGCTGTCTTCCTTGACAATTAGTGAAACTGAGCACAGTGAATTTCAGAAGAGGTAAGACGTCTGATGTGCATTCCTGAGAGAAAGATCTGTGAGACCCCGGCATGGACTGGACAGTGTATAGCGACACTCTGGGTCAGAGTTCTGCCCAAGGTGCAGATCCTGGCTGAGGGGATCTCACAGGCTGTCAGGGGCACCAATAAGCAAACAGAAGATCACACCAGGAACCACAGAAAAGGAGAAAAGGAGGAACAGCTGCATGCAGGTTGTGGAGGAGCAGGAGGGTCTATGAGGCTCCCAGGTGGGAGTGGCAGGAACCCTTGGTCCCTGAAGAATGAACAGGGACTTTCCATATAGATAGCGTGAGGAAGGACATCGCAGCGCGAGCAGGGCAGAGAGGCAGGACAGACTTAAAGACCAGTGTGTTCACAGCGGAACAGGCTGTGCAGCTGGGGTGCTAGGCTCACGCTTGGGGGTGGGAGGCAGGCAGGTGGCGGTAAATGAAGCTGGAAAATCACCTTGGGCCTGAGGCATCGGTCTTCGTAAGTGTCCAGCTTATTCAGTATTGCTGTGGGTTGAATTGCGTCCTCCCAAGAGAGATACGTTGGAATCCTAATCCCAAATAACCCAGAATGTGACCTCATTTAGAAATAGGATTCTTACAGGGGTGATCGAGTTAAAACGAGGTCATTAGTGTGAGCCCAAATCCAGTACGACCGGTGTCCTTACAGAAGGCGGGATGTTAGATGCAGAGACAGACGTGCCCAGAAGGCAGGCAGCGTGAAGACGCAGGGAGAACGCCATGGAAGGACGTCAGGCTGGAGGGATACAGAAACCAGGAGATGGTCATGGAAGGAAGGGGTCCTCCTCTAGCATCTTCAAGGAGAGCATGGCCCTGCTGACACCTTGGTCTCAGGCTTCTGGCCTCCAGAACTGTGAGACAGCACATGTCTGTTGTTTAAGTCACTCAGGTTGTGGCACGTTTACACAGCAGGCCTAGGAAACGCACGCAGATATATACAGAATGCTAACCACTAATGGTAAAGGCCTGGGCTGGATTAGAAGCATTTGAGCTTCTGACATCAGACTGTCTGCTTTCGAATCTCCGCTTTGCTTCTTTTACCTATTTAAACTAGTGCCTCAGTGTGTTGATCTACTCAATGGGGCGATGCTAGCATCCAGAGGGCTATAGGGAAGAATGAATCACGTATTCTTAGTACCTCGCATGATACCTGGCACCAGTGAGTGGCCAGCAGATGCTGGCCTTCATTACTGAGCTGGCCTCCCGCGGGGTCTTTCTCAATTAAAACTGCTCTTTGCTCGATGTAATTTGCCCACAGTGTGATGGGGGCTCTTATAAAAGAGTTTGTTTACATGCATCAGATTACCAGCATTTTCCCAAGAAAAGTGTTCTCTTTCACTTGAGTATTTACTTACAGAGCTAGTCCTAGCCCAGGGAAAAACGATGCTTGTGGCTGGCGAGCTAGTCCGTGACCCTAAGCCCCTCCCTCGTGGTTCTGCCCAGCATTTCTAGAATATATCTCAAAGTAATCAAAAGCACAGGCAAGCATGTAAAGAGAGACATGTGGTTTAGTAGGAAAATATCAAAATAAGAAGAGTTTAGTCTGGGACCTGGATTCAACGTGGCAAATGCAACAGTGAGCCTGGCACACTGCGGGCACTTTTCAGGCCCTTGGTGCCAACTATTCTCCGCATCTTTTCCCCCTTTTGGTGACATCAACACCATGGCGCCCAGGGGAGCTGATTAAATGAAGTGGTATCAACCGTTCTGAGTGATTTGGAAGTGGCCAAGTCTCCCGCTGCCAGTCTCCAAGTGCTTAGCAGCCACGAGAATCGTTTAGCATTCATAAGTTAAAGGAGGCACAGGTCACAAATTTCTTTCTAGTGTTATTTTTACTGAAGTCGAGTTTCAGCCTTGAGCCATCGGGAGCTCGCCCATAACGCTGGAAGCGACTGACCAGCCAGATGCAGGGCGTAGAGTGTCAGGAGCTTTCAGGTTTGACAGCAGAGACTGTTTTCCGGAGGAACAGAAGGAGGGTGACTCACGCAGGCTGGAAGGACTGTGGGAGGCGGGGCAGGCAGGGGTGATGCTGGGCTGGACTTGTCCCGCAGGAGCAGGCGCATCCAGGCTGTGGAACAGCACGTGACCAATTGTGTCATTACTACTGTCAGGAGAAGTCAATCAAGTATTTCCTATAAGTTGAAACAGTCCTTTGAGGTGAGGACACCTAACGAAGATGTACCCTGTGAGCAAATATTTAAGTACACAATACCTACTGCTAACCAAGGCACAGTGTTGTCCGGCAGCTCTCCAGAACATGCTCATTTTGTGTAACTGAAACCTTAAACCCACGGAGCGACTCTTCATATCTCCCTCCTCCATCCCCTGAAAAAACATCAAGAACAACAACCAAAACAAAAGAGGGGACAGGAGGAAACTCGAGGTGATGGATATGTTTATGACCTTCATGGTGGTGATGGTAACATTATATACATATGTCCAAACTCATCAAATGGTATATATTAATTATGTGAAATTCTGTAGACCAATCATACCTCCGTAAAACTGAAAAAAACAATCTTTTGATATTCAAGTCTGTTCTCAGAGACTTCTCAAGCAGAATTAAGGGTAAATGGGTTAGTTTTTCTGGGCATACGGTGTGTGGAAGAAGGCAACAGTCCTTACAGTACCAATGGCCATGGGGCCAGGTGAAGGGGACCAGAGGAGCAAGGCCCAGAGCACTCGGGCTGGCTGCCCGCCATGCACCCTGGTGGTGCAGCAGCCCCTGTACCTGTCTGATTATTTTCTGCTGAGACTCTGAGCTGAATGACTTTCACAGGGGACCCATGAGTGTGGTCAAACTCAGCCCAATTCCCACAGGGCTTCTGGAATCTCAGCCTTCCAAGAAAGGCAAGTAGCGTGCAGATGAGTGAGGGTGAAGATGCTGTAGAGCTAATGCTGAATGACTCAGATGTCTAAAGAATAGGGAAATTAATCTCAAAGCTTAGTTCTTTATTATTAGTTATGCATATGTCACCACACTGAGCAAGGGGGCTGGATAGGAACACACATGTGTGACCCAAGGTGGAACAGAAAAGGCAAGTACTGTGGGGTTGGAGGGAGTGGGTTCAGAAGGAAAGACAGTGATGAGATAGGAGAAATAGTGATGATTCTGGAAGCAGGTAGTTTGAAATATTGAAGGACTAATGAGACTTCAACATCCAGTGCTCACAGCAGCACTATTTACAAAAACCAGGACATGGAAACAACCTAAATGTCCATTAATAGATGACTGGATAAAAACGTTATGGTACATATATACAATGGAATACTATTCAGCCATAAAAAGAATGAAATAATGCCATTTGCAGCAACATGGATGGACCTAGAGATTATCATATTACGTTAAGTAAGTCAGACAGAGAAAGACAAATATCATATTATGTCACTTATATGTGGAATCTAAAAAAAAATACAAATTTTAATTACAAACCAGAAATAGACTCATGGATATAGAAAATAAACTGTGGATACCAAGGGAGTAAGTAGGGGAAGGGATAGATTAGGAGTTTGGGATTAGCAGATACACATTACTGTATATAAAATAGATAAACAACAAGGACCTACCATATAGCACAGGGAACTACATTCAATTCTTTATAATGAGATGCAATGGAAAAGAATCTGAATATATATGTATATATAATTGAATCACTTTGCTGTGCACATGAAACTAACATTGTAAATCAACTACACCTCAATAAAAAAATGAGAATTAAATAAATAAATAAAATGCATAAATGGGAAGAGGAGAAGTGGGATTATCAGGGAGGGAAGGGCTGGAGGGTAAGGTACTCAACATGGACAGAGGTAGGTCTGGTTGGAGACATGCAGAGGGTATGAATGCCCAGATGAGGAGCTTGAGCTCAAATCAGGAGGTAATGGGAGCCATGGAAGGTATTTGTGCAGGAGAGATATTCTAGAGCTACTCGGAAGAGGGCTAAGGACAAGAGGTTGGGGATTTGATTAGATGGGAATAAGCTAGAAGCCAGAAAACCAGCTGAAACGCCACTGTGTTGGTAGAAGTAAAGGAGTGAAATTAAACTTCCATCTCTCAAGACAAGGGGCACGATCTCACTAGGAGAAGGCTGGTGTTTTCACAGCGACTGGGTGATGGTTGTCACTGTCACTCGGTGAGCAATTGTAGGCGAAATGAGTGGTCACAGGAAGGTCACACAGCTTGCCTAAGCTCAGAGGGCTGATCTGTGGGAGGACAAGGATTTGAACTCAGACAGTCTGATGCTCAGGCCACACCCCTCACCATGGTGCTCTGTCACCAGGGGAGCTGGCAGCCGTCAAGGGAAGAGGGTCCCGGGAGGACCCAGAGTCAAGACTGGGCTCGCTGACCTCAGGCACTGATCTGAGGAGGATCTGGCTCTGGGAGTCCATCAGGAGACTGGAAAGGCAGATGGGAAGTTGGAGGAGGCATTGGGGCCAATGGCAGCTAGATCTGGGGTCCACTCCAAGGTCTTGTGCATGAAAGCCTTGTTGATGGGTGAGGTCCTTGAGGGACAGAGCATGGCCTGGAACACACCTCCGGTACTACCAGAAATTAAACTCTCTTGTTCTAAGCTGCCTAGTTTACAGTACTTCATTGCAGCAGCCCAAGCAAACCAGCACAGTCCTTACAACGCAGTCTGTTAGCAGCACGCAAACTTACTTCCTAATGCAAAAGACCAGCGGGAGTCCTCACGCCAGCCATTTTATAAGAGCAATAGGACAGAATCCAAATTGCAAATAGCAGAGGAGGTGGCAGTGCTCCTTCTTTTCAAGGACCTGGGGTGAAATATTTAACTTCTGTAAGTCTGTTTTCTCAACTAGAACAAGGAGCTAATAATAACCCACAGATTTGTTGTTAAGAAAAATAAACGAGCTATTGTCTGTTAAGTGCTTAGCACAGAGCATGAGAGGTGATAAGCAGTCTCATGTTGAATAAATGGAGACAATTTTTAAAAGAGGTAAAGGCTTAATATACATTGTACACTGAAATGGCTGGGAACTTCATTAGAGATTCAGTAACTCACCCTTTCACTCAACAAATATTAATTGAGATTTTACTGGGTGCCAGCGCCATCCTAGGCACTGAAGATACGTCTTGGAAGCAAAGGGCACTGTTCTTGTTTTCAGGGAGTTCATCGCTGGATGAAGTCATTGCCTCTGCTGTTAACAAGGAGGCTGCTACCCACCCCTCACTGAGTATGAGAGAGACCCAGGGGACAGACTCAGGATGAGCAAGTGAGCTGGCCACCTACTGGCTCTCACAGCTGAGAGTCTGACTGCTCTGGAATTAAAAACAGAATAGAAGTGAATAATAAGGATTTGGAAAGAAGATGCAAGATGCATTCCAAATCAGCAGCTGAGACAGAGACAGAGAGACAGAGATGAAAAGAGGGCAGAGGAAAGTATTTTTTACCTGGAAGGCATTATTATTTAAAACCATTGTCAGAAATAATCAGGGAGAGGAGGCTCTACTTGAAGGTCGTGAGTTTACAAACATGGCTCTTTGGTCATCCAGGTATTAGGCTTCGAAAGAGTTGTGAATAGTTATGATACAAGCAGATAGATAAACAACACTGGGCAATCTCTAAGACAAAGTGTACTAGCCCCCCAGGGGAGTCACCACCTGCTGATGGCAGCAGCTCCAGGACACAGGACCAAGCCTCTAATGCCCACGTGACTGCATACCCACTGGGTCCCATTGCCTCGGTGGTCAGTGCTCTGTGAATTCTTCAGGGAAGCTCCAGCTTAAGAGACTCCAAATTCCCCACTGCATTCAACTCTCCCACCCACCAGCCATCCCTAAAATCTTATTTGCAGTAGTCGTAATTTCCAGAGTTGCTTACATGTATTTTAAATAGCATTCAGCTTAGAGATTTATCAAATTGTTGAGCTGTACCTGAAGAGGTACTCTAGGACCTGAGCAGGTGGAATGTACACCTCCCGCCTTGTGTGTCGTGCTCTGTGGCCTCGCCCTTCTCCCCACTGAGAGCCTGAGCTTCTTGAGGGAGAGCACCTTTTGTTGTTCATCTCCAATCCCAGTACTTCCCACAGGTCCAGCTCAATGAATGTTCATTAATGCATGAACACATGAATGAAGGCATGGATGAGCACAGAAGTGATGGAGAAAAAGAAATACTTGGAGAGGAAAGAGTTCAAGAAGACTTTGTCCATGAGGTGACATGTGAGTGAGTCTTGAAAGATAATGTTGAGTTGCTTACGTGAAAGGAGAGGGGGGCAGTATTCGAGATAAAAGAAGCATGTGTGGACAAAGAATGTCACCTGCCGTATCAGTAAACAAAGATTTTGTGGCTGTCAAGCCCTCAGCCTCTGCAACCCCCCAGACTGTGCACCCTGAGGGGATTCAGGATGGAGAAAAGCAGGCTACTGGCCCTAGAGAGCTAAGGTGCTGATCAAAGGAATAAATTCACTGAGCCTAGACTCTTGCATGTTCCCATACACAGAAAAGCACTAAATTCATTAACTTGATGACTGTTTTTAATTAACAGTGATCTTTTCATGTTCTGACTACTTAGGGTTTTTTGTTTTGTTTTGTTTCATTTTTGCAAAAACTCCTAAATATTATGGCTCCTTGCTTACCTCTTCAGAGCTGTCCCTAGAGCTATCTGAGAGGCTGCCTCCTGGGCTTAAGTCCTCAGAGAGTCTGCGGAATAAAACATAATTCTCAACTTTTAGGTTGTGCATTTTTTTTTCGGTCAGCAGTTTTGTGCACAGCTCCATTGTCCTGAAATAGCATGCCCTGTGTGAGGAATAATGAGAAGTCCAGGTCCCTGGAGCATTAGGGACAGTTGTGGATTTGCCTGAAATGAGCCTGGAGATAAGATCTGGACGAGACCAGAAGAGTGTGCCTCCTTGTTGAACCCAGATTCTCTCTGGAAAGCACCTGAGTATTAAGGATGGATTTTTGAGAACAAGATGACAAGAACTGATTTCAGATTTAGAAAGACCACGCCAGGGAGCAGTTCATACAGAGATGGAGGGGAGCAACCTGGAAAGCAGCAACCATGGGATCTGGTGAAAAAGGGCAAAGGCCTGGCCAAGAGGATGGGCATCAGGAAGAGAGGAGGGAAGGAGTCTAAAAGGCATTTCCCAGGCACAGGTGGTGACCAGCAGGGGAAGTGAAAGAAAGGTTTTGAACTTCAGAGTCTGGGTGTGTGGTACTGCCAATTGGTGAGGTGGGCGGTAATGAGGATGATGCAGCAGAGGGGGAGACTGGGGTTCAGTTTGAATTTGTTGAGTTCAGGTCACCAGGGGGACAGCCCAGTGAGAATGTCCCAGTGTAGAGCTTTAAATATAAATTTGGTGTGATGTATTACATTGATTGATTTGCATATGTTGAACCACCGTTGTGTCCTTGGGTTGAACCCCACTTGATCATGATGTATAATCTTTTTTATGTGCTGTTGGAATCTATTTGCTAATATTTTGGTAAGGATTTTTGTATCTATGTTCATCAGTGATATTGGTCTGTAATTCTCTTTTTTGTAGTGTTTTTGCCTGGTTTTAGTGTCAGAGTGATGGTGGCTTCATAGAATGAGTTTGGAAATATTCCCTCCTTTTCAATCATCTGGAAGAGTTTGAGAAGAACTTGTATGAGTTCTTCTTTGTATGTTTGGTAGAATTCCTTGGTGAAGCCATCTGATCCTGGACTTTTATTTGTAGGGAGGTTTTTTTATTGCTAATTCAGTTTCATTTCTAGTGATCGGTTTGTTCAGGTGGTCAGTTTCTTCTTGATTCACATCAACAAGAGAAAGGACAAAACCACGTGATCATGTCAATAGATGCAGAAAAAGCATTTGATAAAATTCAACACACATTTATGATAAAAACTCTCACCAAAGTGGGTATAGAGGGAACATATCTCAACACAATAAAAGCTATAGATGTCAAACCTACAGCCAGCATAGTACTCAACGGTGAAAAACTCAAAAGCTTCCCATTAAAATCTGGGACAAGACAAGGCTGCCCACTATCACCACTCCTATTCAACATAGTCTTGGAAGTCCTAGCCACAGCAATCAGGCAAGAGAGAGAAATAAAAGGGATCCAAACTGGAAAAGAAGAGGTAAAAGTGTTACTATATGCAGATGACATGATACTATATGTAGAAAACCCTAAAAGATCCATACAAAAACTACTAGAGCTGATCGAAGAATTCAGCAAGGTAGCAGGTTACAAGATTAACATTCAAAAATCAGTTGCATTTCTTTACACTAAGGATGAATCAACAGAAAAAGTAAAGAAACAATCCACTTTAAAATAGCACCCAAACTAATAAAATACCTAGGAATAAATCTAACCAAGGAGGTGAAAGACTTATACACAGAAAACTGTAAAACACTGATGAAGGAAATTAAAGAAGACTTAAAGAAATGGAAAGATATCCCATGCTCCTGGATTGGAAGAATTAATATTGTTAAAATGGTCACACTGCCCAAGGCAATCTATAGATTTAATGCAATCCCTATCAAATTACCCAGGACATATTTCACAGAACTAGAACAAATCATAATAAAATTTATACGGAGCCATCAAAGACCTAGAATTGCCAAAGCATTACTGAAGAAAAAGAAAGAGACTGGAGGAATAACTCTCCCAGACTTCAGACAATACTATAGATCTACAGTCATCAAGACAGCATGGTATTAGTACCAAAAGAGACATATGGACCAATGGAACAGAATAGAGAGCCCAGAAATGAACCTACAAACTTTTGGCAAGAATATACAATGGAATAAAGACAGCCTCTTCAGCAAATGGTGTTGGGAAAGCTGGACAGCAGCATGTAAATCAATGAAGCTAGAACCCTCCCTTACACCACACACAAAAATAAACTCAAAGTGGATCAAAGACTTAAACATAAGACAAGATACAATAAACCTCATAGAAGAAAATATAGGTAAAACATTATCTGACATGCATCTCAAAAAGGTTCTCCTAGGGCAGTCTACCCAAGCAATAGAAATAAAAGCAAAAATAAACAAATGAGACCTAATGAAACTTACAAGCTTCTGAACAGCAAAGGAAATCATAAGTAAAACAAAAAGACAACCTACGAAATGGGAGAAAATTTTTGCAAACGATGAAACCGACAAACGCTTGATCTCCAGAATATGTAAGCACCTCATATGACATAATAAGAAACAAACAAACAAACAAAAATAATCCAAAAATGGGCAGAAGACCTAAACAAGCAATTCTCCAAGGAATAAATACAAAATGATCAATAGGCACATGAAAAAATGCTCAATATCACTAATTATCAGAGAAATGCAAATCAAAGCTACAATGATGTATCACCTCACACCAGGCAGAACGGCCATCGTTCAAAAGTCCACAAATGACAAATGCTGGAGAGACTGTGGAGAAAAGGGAACCCTCCTACACTGCTGGTGGGAATGCAGTTTGGTGCAGCCACTGTGGAAAACAGTATGAAGATTCCTCAAAAGACTAGGAATAGACTTATCATATGACCCAGGAATCCTGCTCCTGGGCCTATATCCAGAAGGAATCCTACTTCAAAAAGATACCTGCTCCCCAGTGTTCATAGCAGCACTATTTACAATACAAGACATGGAAACAGCCTAAATGACTATTGACAGATGACTGGATAAAGAAGAAGTGGTGTATTTATACAATGGAATACTATTCAGCCATAAAAACGACAACATAACACAATTTGCAGTAACATGGATGTCCCTGGAGAATGTCATTCTAAGTGAAGTAAGCCAGAAAGAGAGAAAAATACCATATGAGATCGCTCACACATGGAATCTAAAAAAAAAAAAAAGAAAGAACATAAATGTAAAACAGAAACAGACTCACATACATAGAATACAAACTTGTGGTTGCCAAGGAAAGGGTGTGGGAAGAGACAGACTGGGATTTCAAAATTTGGAGATACTGACAGGCATATGCAGAATAGATAAACAAGATTATACTGTATAGCACAGGGAAATATATACAAGATCTTGTGGTAGCTCACAGCGAAAAAAAAATGTGACAATGAATATATGTATGCTCATGTATAACTGAAAATTTGTGCTCTACACTGGAATTTGACACAACATTGTAAAATCACTATAACTAAATAAAAAATATTAAAAAATAAATTAAATTAAATAAACAAATAAACAAACAAATAAATAAATAAATGTAAATTTGAAGTTTTAGTGTTGAACCCCTCCTGGAAGGATGATCTGCAGGTCATTTGTAAAGAAGCCATGGAGCTGTAACTCTATTTTAGTGTTTCAATATTCTTTTGAGTGAAAGGATGCTGGAAACTGCACTGGAGCTTACCACGGGAAAATCGACTTTTCACACTATAAAGTTCAGAGCACACATACGCAGCTGTCACCTCTTTATAATCCCCATCACCACTACCTACATTGTAGGTAGCCAGGGTTAGGCTCTTGCATAGCCCTTGTGGGAAGACCCAAAGTGAAGAGGATCCTCTAGTGTGTGTGACTCTAAGCAGTGCATCTTAGGGTCAACCCAGATTGATGGCCTCGAGCCCAATTTCAATCCCTTTTCTTATCCTGATGTTTTGACCACTGAATCCATCATCTGCTGGGCTGTGAAAACAACCGTGAGATTTGCTGGTGGATTCCCTTACTGCAAAGCTCATGGGGATGCCAGACCTGGGCACTACCTGGAGACACGCTGAGGACCATAGCAATGGGCAGTCAAAGTGACATCTGAGTAGGCTGGCCGGGAGCTGGGCAGGGGCAACACCAGCTTTCTTTGCATCGGAGTACGGAGGAGGGGGGACCAGAGCCACATGACAGCACAGGGCATATGCATTGGAATTAGAGGAAGTGGAGTTCAAATCTCAGCTTCAGCACTTCTTGTCTTTAACCAGGTCACTTCAGTTCCTTTAGTTTTTTCTTAAATTTAAATTTGATTTTTTCTAGCTTTATTGAGATATAATTAACATACAACATTGTGTAAGTTTAAGGAATATAACACATTGATTTCATGCACTTACATACGTATTGCAAAATGGTTACTGTGACAGGGTTAGCAAACACCTCCATCACATCATATAATTATCAATTATTTTTTGTAGTGAGAACATTTAAGATCTACTCTCTTAGCAACTTGCAAGTATTATTAACTATAATCACCATGCTGTATGTTAGATCCTCAGAACTTGTTCATCTTATAAGCATACGTTTTACACTGACCAACAGCTCCCCGTTTCCCACCCCAAGCCCCAGTCCCTGGTAGCCTCCACTCTACTCTCTGTTTCTACAAAGTCTATATTTTTAGATTCTATTTATGAGTGAGACTGTGTGGTATTTGTCTTTCTCTATCTGATCTATTTCACTTAGTATAATAATATTTTCAAGGTCTAAACATGTTGTTGCAAATGTGAGGATTTCCTTCTGAATAATATTTCGGTGTTTGTACGTGTGTGTGTGTGTGTGTGCACGCGTGTGTGTTTGTGTGTTTACAATTTCTTCATCCATTTTTCCTTTGACAGACACTTAAGTTGTTTCCATATCTTGGCTATTGTGAATAACACTGCAATGACCATGAATGTGCATAAATCTGTTTAAGATAGTGATTTTACTTCTTTTAGACATCGTCCCAGGAGTGGAGTTGCTGGGTCTTATGGTGGTTCCATTTTTTAAATTCTTTGAGGAAGCATTATACTTTTTTCACAGTGGTTGTACCAATATATATTCTTACCAACAACATAGAAGTGTTCCCTTTTCTACACATCCTCGCCAACACTTGTCATCTGATCCTTTTGATGATGGCTATTCTAACATGTGTGAGAGGATGTCTCATGGTGCTTTCGATTTGCATTTCCCCAAAGATTAGTGATGCTGAGCATTTTTTCATGCCCCTATTGACCATCTGTATGTCTTCTTTTGAAAAATGTCTATTCAGGTCTTCTGCCCATTTTAAAAATTGGATTTTTTTTTGCTATTGAGTTGTATGAGCTCTTTATATATTTTGGGTATTAACCTCTTATGAAATATATGATTTGCAAATATTTTCTCCCATTCCAGAGGTTGCCTTTTCATTTTGCTGATTGTTTCTTTTGCTGTGAGGAAACTTTTTAGCTTGATGTTGTCCCACTTGTTGGTTTTATGGTTGCCTTGGTCTTCATTAGACAGGAGGATTATTGGCTGCCTCCTGCCAGACTGTTATCCAAAGTATGGTTCTGTCCATAGATATTTGGCCATAGCCTGATACTGAAAAGTGCTTAGTAAGTTCACACAGTCACACAGGGGAAAGTGTCTTGGTCCACATTCTGTGTGGCAAGATTGCTTTCTCATGGGTCTTGCCTCTGTATCTGCCCTTAAAGGCACAGGGCTTTACAGCAGATGCCTGGCAGCTAGTAAATGCTTAAGAAAAGAAAGACCAATCCCAGGCAGTAAATCAAAGGACCATTTCTAATAAGAGAAACAACAGAACAAAGAATACACAGGAAACATTTGAAAGATTCAGAATCGTAACATAAAATAATAGTGTGTCTGGGCCTATAAATAATAACATGTGTTATGCGAGAGACATTTTTTTTTCCTTTTTGATAGGTTTATAAAACCAGATGAAGGAAGCAGGGTAGGTATCTGTGTTTGGTGCCAGAAACACATGAACTTCCATCCCTTGAAATTTGCACTCACCAAAGTAGTACAGATGGACACAGTTGCCAGGCAATACTTCGAGCTGAGGAAAAGCCTAGGTGTAACAAAATTGATGATGCCTGATTGTCCAGGGGTTTGGTCCATGAGGTTCATGGTGGGAAGGGCCTGTCTGATTTTGCAGCACCATTGATGCATCTAGAGCAGGTTAATGAGGTTTGCCAAAGATATCCTAAATCGCAACGGCCTGGGAGCACGATCAAAGTGAGAGTCATCCGGCAAGGAACTCCTCAAAGCTGGAATGATGGGTTAAAAATGAGACGCAGCTTGGGAAAAATGCATACGAACCTATGTGGAGAAAAATGATCAGAAACAATGGCAGAATGCAGTGGAGGGTGGGGTCCCAGCAAGAAGAGCAGAGGCCCCAATGGAGATGCAAAGAAGGTCCTGGGCTGCTCAGGGGAAGAATGCAGAGGGCGACAGGAGCTGAAAGTAATCAAAATAATGTGTGTGCTGCTGCCCAAAGTCGAGTATGAACGTCATGAGCCCAATAAGGCATCGCTCTCTCTTTCCAGTTGGACGCATCTCAGAGGAACATTAAGGTGACACATTGAGGATGTAGGGAGCTCCTCAAACTTAGAAACAAACGTGTGCCAGCCCCAGTGACCTTGGACACATTTCCAACCTTCCCATGGCTCAATGTCTTCATCTGTAAAGTGCATATAAAACTAAAAGCCATCCCTATGGGGCAGAGTTCTTGTGAGGATTAAGTGGATAATAATGGAAAGAGGTTAAAAATTTTAAAGGGTTTTGCAAACATCAGCCATTGTTATGGATTCCAACAAAGCAAATGGATAAGAAAGTCCCATAGAGTTCATTGACTTACCTGTCAAATGGAGATTTTTCAAAAAGTGCTGACCTCTTGGGTTTTTGTGAGGATTAAATGAGTGAACGCATGGGAAGTGCATAGAAAAGAATCTGACAGTAGAAAAACTGTCCAATTGGAGTGTTGTAATAATAGATACTGCATTATAACCACTGTGTTGTAATAGTACGTAATATATAATGAATCATTATTTCTTTTTTTTAAATTTTTTTTCGGGGGGAAGTAATTAGGTTTATGTAATTTTTTTTAATGGAGATACTGGGGTTTGAACCCAGGACCTCATACATGCTAAGCACATGCTGTACCATTTGACCTGTACCCTTCCCTTTCTGATCACTACTTTTTTGTAAAACAGTATCTCTCACTAGAACTTGTGCTCCTTGAGGGACGAAGCCACTTTTAACATATCAATGTTTTATCCAGCCCAGAAGGAGATACGTGCACAATTAGTGTCCCTGATTATGCAAATTATAACATGACAGTTAATATTTACTAGTCATCTCTTTGCTGGAGGAATTTTTGCGCAAGTTGTTTGGCCTTATTTAATTCTCACAGAAACAATTCGAATTAGGAACTAACATTAGCCTTATTTTACTGATGAGGAAACAGATACAAAGAATTCTTAAGCTTCAGGATAAGAGATCGGGTGGAACTCAAGCCCAGGCCAGCCTCTGGACAACACTGCAATGTGTGCTCCTCATCACTGCAAGTGAATGAATGAAAGCGTGAATGAATGAATGGGTGAATGCACAAAGATCGTGCATGGCACAGCAGTCTGCCTTCAAGGACCTCAAAATCCTGCTCGGGAACAATACATACGTTACGCAACCCAAGAGCAGTCACAGGTGACACCCCGATGAGTGTGGCGGGCAACTAGCATCGTAGAAGAATCCAGAAAGCCAACGGGGAAGGTGGGCTCCTTGGGCACCTCTCTCAGGTCTCTGGTCCTCGTTTCGATTTCTGACACAACCAAACCCATTTTCCTTCTTTCTTCTCCTTTAGAAAATGGACATATTCCAGAAATGCCATTGAAACACCCTTTGTAAGTGTTATTTTATTAGAAGGGTCTGAGTCAAGCTTGCCTGCCTCTGAGCTATTCAACCAGTATTGCAAGTTTGGCAAAATCAAATTATTACAGAAAGTTTTATGAGCATGATAGCAAGAATTCCCACCCCTGGTACGATGCAGAACACGGGCCGTCTGTGCTTCCCGACCTAGGACATGTCTCAGTGCTGGTGGAACCTTGACCGTGCCTGCACCAAGGCCCACGGTGAGCATCGGCCACAGGACCCACCATGGCCCCACTCCTGTGCTGGCAGTTCCCACTCATTGTCTCCATTCAGCCACAAAACCACAATGCATATAAGGTCACCTTGTTTGAGGGCAAAGGAGCCCAGGCTAAGTGTTTCCCTGGTTCATATTTCAGCCTAGAAGCCACACCCAATTTCTCCCCTACGAGGATGTCCCTGCAGCCCAGAACGGTGCGCTAAGTGAACAACCTTCATACCCGTAATTTATCATCTGTTTCAGATTATAAGTTTTTGGCTACTGCTGTTTCTGGCTGTCAAATGTTAACACCTCTGAAACTGCACCTCATTAAACTTTTAATATCCTTCCATGGCCTCTCCTTTGGAGCTGGTCTTTAACTCTGGGAAGCATATATTTATATGTTTATATATATATATTTTACATGTATAGCCTTATCACCTTGGAAATGACAAAGGAGTTAATGTGACTCATTTCCTCCATCACTTACTGCTGTTTATTTATGGTTGTCTTTTCAAACTGGGCAATCTGGATTCCTTACAATGTTCCATTAGAAGTCACTGCGACCACAGGGGGCAGCCACTTTCCCATCCCCTTTCCTGTGCCCTGGGGGCAGGAGGAGCACATTCAGCTGAGATGTGTCCTCAGGAAGGCATCTTAAAGCTGAACCGGCTACCTGGATGAAGGACCACGCCCCTGCCCAGCCCCAAACTCCACCCATTTGACTCTCACCTCCCTCACCAGTTTCTGCTGCTGATCTAGGATGATTTAAGGGTCCTAACTTGAGTCTCCAGAGATCAAGCCTAAAACCAGCCTAGAGGCTGGCTTCTGCTGTGCTTTTGAAGGTTCCCAATCGGTCATTCATCTCAAATCCTACACTGCATCTCAGATCTTTCCTCTGGCCCTGCACGCTGGACGAGCATTCTCCCTTCTCGTGGGGTACGGTTCCCAGCAGAGGCTGACCTCTTGGCTTCTCGGCAGAGCCCTTCCACCTGAGGATCTTTCTGTTTCTCGCCTGGGCTTATGTCTGCTTTACTGTCCATCACGTGCCCAAGACCACACACCCATCATCCCACCCACGCTGCCACTGGTCTAGACCTCCATCCACGCCCCCTCATAGAGTTCCCATCAATAAGACCTCCCTGTGTCCCAAGTCCTACTCGGGATTCATCCCCCATCACTGGCCTGTGTTCCTTGTCACCACCTCTTCCAGACATATCACTACCCACCTGGAAGGAAAGCCTTCATCATCTTCAGCTGGCCCCACCTCCAAACATCACCCCACCTGTGGGTACATATTTATCAGGCCTCTCTCACAGCCTCCCCAGCTCTTTCTCTGATGGGCGTTTGAGGATACCTGAGCCACTCAAGCACCCTCTTTGTGTGACTGGCATGAAAGAAGGACCTACTCTGCATCTGGACTGGGAGTGATGGTCTCCACCCAGAACCCACCCCCATCATCACACCTCTTCTAGAAGACCTGAAGGCTAATGATTTGGGGGCCCACCGTAGATGGTGTCATCAACCAGGGAGAGTCTGACTCCTGACGGAAGAGACCAGCAGGCAGGAACCGGGGATGCCCACAGACCAGCCTCACCTCCTCTCAGCCCTGCCCCGAGTGCTGCCCCTCCTGTGGGCTCTAGAGTGTTTGCAGAAAATTGGCTGCAAGTAGAGTGAGGCTGGATCCCATGCTTGAAAATCAAAAGAGACAATGCAGACACAGAGGGGACAGATGGAGGGAGGGAGATGAGTGGTCAGGACCGAGGCTGAGCGGAGAGAGTTGCCTCCATTTCTTTAGGGCATTAGAGGCAGGTCATCGTGCAGGGCTGGCCCCTGGGCAGGGCTGGGCCTCAAATGGGCGGCGGGGGCTTGTGGGCAGAGACACAGGTCTTCACTGTCAGTTAGTAAGAAGGCACACTGGTTTCCTAGGGAGGCCGGAACAGATGACCTCAACCTGGGTCCTTACAACAAGAGGAATTTCTTTTCTCAGCTCTGGAGGCTGGAAGTCTGAAGTCGAGATGTCAGCAGGATTGGTTCTTCGGGGGGCTGCGAGGCAGACTGTTCCATACTTTCCTCCCAGCATCTGGCGGTTTGCTGCCAGTCCTTGGTGCCCTTGCCTTGCAGACATGTCGCCCCAGCTTCTACCTGCATCTCCCCGTGGGGTTCCCCGTGTCTGTCTTTACATCATCTTCCCTCTGTGCTTGGCTCTGTGTCCAAATTTCCTCCATCTTATCATAAAGACAACAGTCAAGGGATTAGGACCCAGGGTCCAAGCTAATCCACTGTGACCTCATCTTCATTTGATCACGCCTCAAAGACCTGTCCCCAAAGAAGGTCACATTCTGGGGTCCTGGGTGGACATGAATTTTTGGAGGACACTATCCCACCCAGTACAGAAAAGGAGGGCCAAGTCAGTTTGCACAAAGTCTTAGGAACATCTTTGGTTTCTAAAGAAACACCCAAGCCAGGGCGTAGCATCAGCCCTCACAGCAAGGCAAGAGAGGAGGAGAGAGGATGGGCTCAGGCCCCACGGCAGAGGTACAGGCCAGACCAGACAGATGGGACAAGTCTGAATCCAAAATTACAAATTCCCCAATAAGTGGTACAGATCACACTCATGTATCTCTGTGTGCAATGGAGGCAGAAGCAGCATTTCATGTCCTGAGTGAATCTTTGCCAACACGATGGCTCTAATGAGCCTGCAGTCAGGGGCTACTTTAATGAGAATGTAAGACTATACACTTATCAATGTCTCAGTGCCTTTGCTCCTCAACCAAAAACGAACGAGCAGCCAAGAAGGACTGAACTGAAGCGGAGATAGGTGTTACCCTAAAGCGTGCTTCCCTCCGGAGGCCGCGGGCCCGCGTGCACAGTCCAGCCCCAGAGGCACGGAGTCAAGGGTCTATTGCTTCTTGGCTAGTGTGCAACAAAACAAAGCAAAGCAAAAACTGTTAATTGGGAAATGAGAATAAAATGTTCTAAGGCACTATTCTGGGACAAAAAAAAAAAAAAAAAGTCAAGAACAGCGAGCATTACACTGAGCTACGCTGACGGGGAGTTTTAAATCCTTCTCCCAGTTTCCATGTGACAAATGAAGGGAGCTGTTTGCTGGGCTCCTGCAGCACATCCTGCTTGGGGCGAGAAGTGGGGGAGGCTGGGACCGTGTGTCCCCAGAAAAGGGAATGCTGACCACATCTGTGTACTGGGGGTCCTCAGGGCTCCTCCCCTGGATGTGACTAAGCAGGGGCTTCAGGTCGCAGGCGGCTGCCCCCTCCTTTCTTGCTTTGTGCCCTGAGAGCCCCCCTTGCCCTGTTCCTGCCATCTAAGGAGCTGCAGGCCATTCCTCCCTTCCCACCTGCGGTCAAGGGCATAGATTATGCAGCAAACGACAGGTGGTCCGACATTTAGTAGCTGTTATGACCTTGGCCGACTCGCTGGGACCCTCTGACTTCAGTTTCCACCTGTGCACAATGGAAGATTCGTAATTGCATGTGCCCAAACTCTCACAACCTAGCTAAACACGAGGAAAATGATACAATCCCCATTTTTTGAGATGAGGAAACTTTAACCCAAAGACGTTGAAATGCTGGACCACCAGACTTCTGAGGACTGAGTCTTGTCACGGGGCCATTGTCCTTGTCCCACGGCCAGTACAGCCTTGTGGCTGCAAATGTTGTTTGTGGGGAACCTTCAAAATGAATCCCAATGGCACTGCTAGCACTGCTTTTCTGTGTTTAATTGTAGCTCCTCACCACTGCGCAGGTGCAATGGCACTGCCACCGGCTTGAGATCCTACACGTGTAGTTCCACAATCTCCTTACAGCGAGCTCTTAGGGCAGAGACTCCAATACCCTCCTGACACTTAAGAGAAGAGCTGGAGAGATTAAGAACTCTGTCCACAGTCAGCCAGCCTCAGGTGGTAGAGCTTTGAACCTCTGAAGTCTGACCCCAGGACCAGGGCTCCGATGGTCACCTGTCCGGGGTCTACCTGCACCCTGGGGGTCAGGATCACTTTCTCAAGCTCTTAGCTCCGTACCCTGGTGCCTCATTCCTACAGAGGCATGAATAAATACACTTTGAATGAATGAATGAAATTGTCACAGTGAATCGCCTATCATCTTAGGTCTGTTTTATCTGGACAGGACTGTGCACACGCAAGCAAGGCCGATAAATTCAGAATAAAAGTCTTGTAGAAGGTACCATTGTCTACCCAGGGCCTAGCAGGGTCACAGACAGGTTTTCAAGGTGCCCAGTAGATGGTTGTTGAGTGACTGAATGATGACACAGTTTGCGTTCGTTTGTGCTGCTGGATACATTAGTTTGCTGGGGCCGTGGTGACAAACGACCACAGACCGAGGGGCTCAAACATCAAATGCATTTTCTCACAATCATGGAGGGTGGAAGTCCACGATCAAGGTCATCTTCTTCCAAGGCCTCCCTCCTTGGCTTGGAGATGCGCCCCTCCTGCTGCCTCTTCGCACGCTCATTGCTTTAAACGCCCAAGTCCTGTGTCGTTGTGTGTGTTTTAACCTCCTCTTTTTGTAAGGACACCAGTCGCGTTGGATCAGGGTCCATCCATATGAGCTCATTTAAGCTTAACTGCCTCTCTATTGGCTCTGTCTCCAAGCATGGTCACGTTCTGAGGTCTAGGGGTTAAGTCTGAGTACGTGCCCTTGGAAAAGTGACTCAAACTTCCTGTCTCTTCATCTGCCCTGTGGACAGGCACGTTCCCCTCCCCCCGGGCGGCTATGCCTGAGAGCAGTTAGCTGGCGCCTGGCACAAGGAGCTGCTCGGTATGCACGAGTGGGCCCCGAGCCAGGGGGTGTTCAAGCACAGGAAGGTGGAGGAGGTCAGAACTGCCTGGGGAGGCCATGTGTCCAGAGAGAACTTCAATTTGAAAAGATGCACGTACCTCAGTGTTCACGGCAGCACTATTTACAACAGCCAAGACATGGAAACAGCCTAAATGTCCGTCAACAGATGACTGGATAAAGAAGCTGTGGTTTGTATATACACACACACACACACACACACACACACACACACACTGGAATACTACTCAGCCATTAAAAAGAAGGAAATAATGGCATTTGCAGCAACGTGGATGGACCTGGAGATGATCATACTAAGTGAAGTCAGTCAGACAGACAAATATCACATGATGTCACTTATATCTGGAATCCAAAGAACTGATACAAATGAACTTATTTACAAAACAGAAACAGATTCACAGACATAGAAAACAAACTTATGGTTACCACCGAGGGAAGGGTTGGGAAGGGAGGGATACATTGTGAGTTCAGGATTTTTAGAGTCTAACTACTATATATAAAATAGATAAACAACAAGGGCCTACTGTAGAGCACAGGGAACTATACTCAGTATCTTGCAATAACCTATATATATATATATATATATATATATATATATATATATATATATGACTGAATCACTACGCTGTCCACTAGAAACTAACACAACATTGTAAATCAACTATACTTCCATTAAAAAAAAAAAAAGAACTACCTGGGGAGCTTTTTAAACCAAGGGGTTCCACCTCGGCCCACTGTGCATTAGGACAGAGCCCCTCCTGCCAGTCTGCTGGGTGCCTCAGACGTGGTGACAGTCCCCTAGGAGGGCTGTACTGGGACACCTGGGATAATGACTGGGGCAGGGAGGTGAGGGAGTGACTAATGATTACATGTAACAAAAGCAATGGCATGTACAGAAAGCAAATGGCACATAAAGTCACCCACAGTGAAGAGCTACAAAGCGGCCGCCGCAGTCTGCCCCAGAGCCCCGCCACCCCGCATGTCCTGCTCTGAGGAGCCCTCTCTACCACAGCTGACTTACTCCTCTTCCCCTGCTGCCTGTATCAGGTGCCCCTCACCAAGCCCCCTGGCACCCCGTGGTCCCCTTCCTCAGAGTCCCTTCCTACCCTGCTGTGACGCTCTGGTTATCTCCCTGCCTCGCCCACTGGACTGTAAGTTCAAGGGCACGTCTGGTGTCCCGCACCGCTGCAGTCAGCACTGGCATGGGGCCTGGGGCCCGTGGACCACTCAGTGATGCAAAGTGATGGGGCCTGTCTCCAAATTGGGGGATTTTCCCATTGACACTCTGCTCTGCCTCTAACTAACGAGTATTACAGAGGACTGAAGACACACTGAACAGTTTTCACTGTTTCCAAGTAGAGTTCCAAGTGTGTGCCCATAGACAGGTGTACCCGAGCAGTGGGGCTGGGCTCTGGGGGTGCTGGGATCCCCACGACAGTCCTGCTGGACAGACCGAGTCCTGCACGGGCGGCCCCAGCAGGAGGCCGGGCCAAGTAGTTGGAGGCTCGGAGTGGGATGGATGGTAGTGGTGGGGGTGACACCTGATCAGACTTAGGATCCACTTTGCAGGCAGAACCAGCAGGACTCCGTGCTGGACTGGGTGAGGGAGTTTAAGGGAGGGAAAGTGCAAGCTTGACCTCTAGGTTTAGAGCCTTATCAGATGGAAATATGGTGTTACCGTGGGCTGAGATGGGGAAGAACTGAGACTGGACAGGGGCTTGTGGGGAGAGGGGTGGTGAGGGGAGAGCCAAGAGTTCGGGCCATGTTAGGTAGGGATGGCCCATCAGCCAACCAAGTAGGCAGGTTGGATTTGTCTGGACTTCAGAGAAGAGGTCCTACTATGTGTCAGGCCTTATCAATATGCCTATAAAATCTTCTTCTAGAGTTAGAGTCACCTCTGGCTAATTTTAGTTCTCCAGTATTCCATGTTATCATCTTCCAGGCCTTTGTGTAGCCCTTGCTCTCTGAAAGCCTTTAAGTCTCAGGACGACATCACCTCCTTCAGGAAGCCTTCCCTGATGCCCTGGGCATAGTCTTGTGCCTTTTCTTAGTGGCCACACAACTCCCCACACTTGGCCCCTATGTCATTTATAGCACTCAGTTGGAATTGTCTAGCTGTCTTTTTTCTCCCCCAGTCGATACCAAGTCCCTTGAGAGGCTCTCTTCGTCCTCTTGTATCTTACCTGCAGGCGCAGGAGATGGAGATGGCGGGAGAGTGTCTGCTGGGGGGACAAGCACAACCAGCCGAGGAGCACAGGAGCAAGTCGCCACCAAGTGGACTTGCTCTAAGCTAAATCTTCTGCGTCAAGATCTGCCCTTGTCACGAGAAACAGGCCCGGGGCCGACCAAGTTTCCAGTGCATATGGATTATGACTTCCCCCGTCAAAGTCATTAAGAGACCATGATAAATTAGAGATTGATAAAAGGCTCCAGTCCAAGATTTATGGCTCTCCCAGAATTCTTTCAAGTTCTCCCAAACGTCCAGGGACTGGTCTGCCCCCTGGAGTTGCAACATCTGACTTCGGTTAGCACGCCCCTGTCTGGCAGGGAGGGCTCGCCATCTGCTGAGAACAGGCCCCCTCGTGCAGTGCGTGCTCCTGGCCCCGGGAGATCGGGGCTGGCCCTGGAAGAGCGGTGTTCTTAAATGCACGTCCTGCTTGTCCCCTGGACCTTGGGTTCTTGGCCAGCTGGACTCAGCCCACAAAAATCCAGACCTTAGCTGTGACATTTTTGAGGATGTTCTGAGATCGGCAGGAGCTTTCTGCTAACAGGAGAAGCACTGCCTGTGCGCGTGTGTGCGTGTGCCCATGTGCTTTGAGACGGCGGGTCTATGGAGTGGGGCTAACGACATCTGTTTTACAGAGGCACTGCCATACTGTGTGTCAAGAAACACAGCCTAGGGGACCTCTGTGCCCCACAGATAACATCCCCCATGAGGCTGAGGAAGAGTCCTTGATAAACTCCGTCAACAGTTACTGAGCATCCACATGTGTTGGGTGCTGGCCTGGTTTCTGGGCAAGCAGTGGTTAACAGGGTCACCACACCCCAAGCTTCGGTGCCGTCAATGTTCCAATGACAGGTGGGGAAAGAGTATCTGACAAACACAACTTAAATTCCTAGAATGGTGCATGCTGCGGGGCATCGTGAACCAGGGTTGAGTGGTGGAGAGTGGCAAGTGACAGGGTCACAGGCATGGAGGTTGGTCCCTGGAGGGCAGCTGGGGGACACCTGAGCAGAAGCTGAAGGACAAGTTGGGGCCAACCAGTAGCAGATGTCAGGGAAGGTTTGACTCCATGGGGAGAGGGACGAGCTGGTGAGACCATGAGGAAGGTGATGATGAGAGGGAAGAAGGGGGAGACATACATGTTAATGAGCACATATGCAAATTCACTCATGCGTCCACCCATTTATCCATCCATCCTTGGACAGGCACATATCAAGCCTGGACTCCCCTGTGCCAGGCTCTCTGAATCAGACCTCACTCTTGCTCATAAGGACTTCATAATCTCTGGCAAACATTCTGTGTTGCTTGTCTCTGGTCGTTGGGCTGTTTTCCAGCCTTCCTTGCAATTCCTTTACCTCCAGCTGCTACTGTCTTTCATGTCCATGCCTTTATTAATAACACTTCAAATAAAACTCTAAATGGCAAAATGAAAAACCCTTCCAGCCAAGCATCAGGCCCCCTTCTGGGTCCTCTGACCGAGGTTCTTATACTAACAGCCTCTGAGTTACCCACCCCACCTTTGCTTGCTCTCTGGGTCATAATTAGCTCAAAGTACATGCACTCAGCCCCGTGTTTTATCAACTATATGGACCTCAGCTTTCCCTGTTTCTTCACCAGCATTCAAGGTCTTGGTCTGACCAGGAATCAGGCTTCGATGGTGAGATTTTGGGTTTTGTTTTGTTTTTGTTTTTGTTTTTTTCCTAAAAGCTTTCAGGTGATAACCTCATCATATCTGCCTGACTTAATTGGTATCAATTAATCAATTTGCACACCTGTGCCAGACGATGCTTTTTCTGGGTCTTTCCTGGGCTTACAGCCACTTATCAAACCTTATGGGTGAGGCCTGTAAATTTTTCCTGGTTCGTAGGAAAGAAGGAATCACACCTCACCTTTGCTCCTTTCTTTACAAAGTGCTCTCATGGACAGTATCTCATCAGACCCTCACTGCTTCCTTGGGATTAGAGCCAATTTACCCATTTTATAGGGGAGACAGCAGACTTTCCAGAAGGATGGGGCTGCAGCGGGGAATTGTGAAGGTCCAACACCCTTGTGATGCCTGAGTACTTCTCTGACTTGGTGATGTGCCATGGGATTTCTTTCAAATGTTTTCTTAAAAAGCCCATTTTACAGACATGTATTAGTCACCCAAGGCCTCAGCACGGTAGAGTCAAGACTCCAAGACTTCAGACCCTTGGTCCAATGCACCTTCTGCTACAAGATGCTGTCTTCGTCATTGGGAAGGTAAAGCCAATGGCCCATGACATGTGTGGTGATGGCTGGGAGGCCAGAGAGGGCTGGTGGGTGGCTGCTCCAGGCCCAGGTCTCCACGACTTCCCCAGATGTTCTTGCTCATTTTATGCTAAAGAGGGAAAGGCCCCTGGGCTACTTTAGAATCATGGGTCAAATCCAGACCTAAAGCATTAATGTTTCACGAAGATTCCAGTAAAATATTCCTTTGTCCTATGTGTCACAACTAAGGAAACTCATAGATTAAAGGCTCTCAAACATTTAACCAAGAAGGAAACAAAGAAATCCATGTAGGGACTGAGTCCCCAGATCCCCTTCCGTTACCGGGCTGCCTCCTGCTGGTATTTAAGACTCAGCTCTCCCACGATCCCCTCTGGGAAACCCTCCCAGCATGGGAGAGAGGTCCTCTTCTCAGTGACCTCAAGGCCTGTAGCACTTGTCACCCAGTAACTTCAAGGTTGGTTTCTACGTCCGTCTCTCCCTTTGACCTCAAACCGATTCTGGGACCTAGTGTGTGCAGATATGTTGCTCCCAGGAGCCCAGCTTGGTGCCTGGCAACAGCAGAGATTCGGTAGAGGCTGAAATGATATGAGGTGAATTTTTAAATAAAATGGTGTTTCCCACAATGAGTCCCATGCCTTGTTGGGAAGAGTTGAGCTAAGCAGGAAGTTCTATATTCAGACATCAGAGGAGGTACAGGTGGTGGGAGGTACAGAGGAAGCACGGGCATGTGGGCCCCTTTCTTGGGAACGTCTCAGTCATTCTTACTCCCGTGGATATGGCCTGGAGGAGCAGCTCTGGCAGCATTTCCCACCTAACGGCTCCTAGTCAAGAACACATCCCCAAAGCAAACACCCTGCCGGGAGCTGTCCACCCAGCACTACGCTTCCCCTCCCTTGGCCACTGACCGTGTCTTTCATTAATGCAACCTATAACCACACTGAAGTTCAGTCAGTCACACCCCACTTCTCCGTGGAGAAGGTTAAATTACCCCACAGTAAGTCACAATGGCAATGTCACACAGTTTCAGACCACGAAGCCCCGCGGACCAAGTCTCACAGTTGGGCTCACAGAGTGTCCTCCTTCACCTTCCCCTCACCCACAGCCCTGCAGGCTTCTCCCTAGTGCTGCTTCCTTGAGGGGTTTCCCTGGTCTCAAGACAAATGGGGAAGTCCTAATAGCCAACCTGTGCTCTCTCTTTCCTACAGCAAGGAAAGGCCTTTAGGCTGGAAGAATTTCTCTGCTGGACACAATGGGAACCATTGGAGAAACCATGTGACAAAGAAGAGGAGTGAACACCATTGCCACCAGCCTTCCTCCCCAGTGCTGGACCCTCAGCTACCTTCCGGGGGCAGCTGCTAGACAGCTGCTGTCCACAGGAGCCCTTAAGGAGCCCGTGGGCCCTGAGTCTGTCTTTGGGGGTCCAGGACTAAGGAGATAAGCCAGAGCAAGTCAAAATGCCACTAGGTCGCCTAGGGACCGCCACGTAATACCCGCATCCATGTGTCTCCAACCCTGGGTGCCGACCTTCCCTCCTCTGACTTAGCCACTCCACCCAGTGGAGGCAAAACAAGCCTTTTGAGACTAATCTCAGGGCCAAGTCAAAAAAAGAGCCATTTCAACTTGTCCAGGACCCCTGTAGGGAGCAGCACTCAGCCTCTCGAAATTTGGATTCCAGCTGCTGTCATTTCCGTATGCTCATGTTGGAAGCCGGAAAGGTGGACATGATTGAAATTTGCATTTAAATGGAAATGGTTCAAGGCAAAGGCCCAATGTTTAGAGAAATGAGAGTATCCATTTTTCTAAGAGGGAGGCCGAGTGTTATTGTGTACCATTAAGGTGTCACTGAGCCGAAATATGTTGAGAAATGGTAGACGCTGCTGCAGCTCACGGAGTGGCGACTGGCATTTGGAAATGACTCCATGATATGAATGAATTTAAACGAACCCTGCATCAAGCATGATTGCTTATAATGTTGGCCACCACCATTACCTAATTCCAGCCCTGCTCGCTAAATGGTAGACATTCTATTAGACAGCTTTCTGCTCTTTTTCAGTTCTAATAAACACCAGAACTGGTCCATCAACCTACAACTTGGCAACAGGGACCACCTTCCATAGGATACAGGCATACAGATCTTGACATGTTTGGCTGATGCCTCCCCAACACTGTCATGTGGATTTAATCCACATTATACTGACAGTTAATGAGTCATTAGAATAATCCAAGAGGAAATAGAGGTTAAGGTTGTAGGAAGCGTTGTATGCCCTTATCAGGCTGAATTCTCTACATTACACTGTGGTAACAAGGAGCCCCTAGATGTTTGTAACTTACAGCTACTAAGTTTTCTTTCTTTTTCATGCTCCGTGTCTGTCACAGGTTTGCTGAAGCTCTGCTTCTTACCTCCTCACTCCAAGGCTCATGTGATGGGTCACTTGCCATCTTGACTGTTCTGGTCACTAAAGCAGAGGGACAGAAAGACCTGGAGGATTTCTCACAGGCAAATACACAGTGTAGCTTCAAGTGGCATGTATTTCTCCAGCTCACAACTCATTGGCCAAAACCACTACATGATTCCAGAAACAAACATACAATGTGCCCAGAAGGCAGATACTGAGAAATCATGAGCACCATGAATAGCTACTTCCCCACTTTCTTCCCACGTGTTCAGGGGAGAAGAAACCAGGGAGGCTGCCTGTGAGGGTGTCAAAGGGAGGCAGATCCCCTCCCCAGACTGGAAGGCGGCAAACACAAGTGCTACTTAGAAAGTTACCCTTGGGAGGAAGGACTCAGGTAGAGAAACCAAAATAGAACCAACAAAGAACCAAAAGAGAAATTGAATGCACATCAACTTGGAAGTGTTGAACCAAAAGAAGGATCACAGGCTGGGAGTGAGCTCCATGGGTGAGATGTCTGGTGGGACAGAAGGAGGGATAAGTGAGTAGCTGAAGTGAGAACTCTTAGAATGTAAGACCCCGAACTCCTGCAGATGCAGAACCTTTAAGTTACAGAGAAACACATGACCCTTGCAAAGTCAGAAATAGCCCCTTAAAGGAGTTCAGTTGTGGCAGAAAGCAGTCTAGAAGACCATGCTATCATCTGTGCTGGCTGTAATTTTAAGAGATTATTGGTTAGTTCAAAGAAATAAACAACTAAAAGATGCCAAATCACATCCAGAGTTTTTGGACTGTTATCAGCTGCTGACTCCTAGAGAGTTCTGTCCCTTGGCCAAGCGAGGATTGCTTGGTTGTCTTCTGGGTATCACCTCACTCTTTGTAAAGTGAATAATCATTTGCTCATTTGTTCAACAAATATTTTTCAAGCTCTCTAGGACCAGAGCTTAGAACACTGGCTAATACATACCAGGTATTTAATTTAACAAATGTTTGTTGAAGGGCTTAATGAGTGACTCTCTACTCTGAGCCAAATGCTGTACTACAAGAAATAAGACTGACATCAGACACCATTCCAGCTGCCATGGAGCCTACAGACAGACCCACATCACAGTGAATCAAATTTCAGCAGGAGCAATGCTGACATAGTGGTGAGAAAATGGTCAATTCCAAGTGCCTTATGCTCAGATCTTCTCTTTTTAACACCTTTATTGTAGTATAATTCCTATACAGTAAACTACACATATTTCAGATGTACAATTTGATGAATTTTGATAGATATAGCTAAGTTCTTCTAAGTGTCCTTCCCGTATTAATGTATTTAATCCCCCAAACAGCCATACAAGCTACACATGAATGACATTCCCACTATATAAATAAACTGAGGTCTAGCAGTTTTGATTGTCTTACTCAAGCAGAGATGCCAGAATTTAAAACAAGCTGCCTGGCTCTGGAACCCATAACTAAGTTTCTATACAAACATAGAAATACAAAAGAGGAAGTCAGTATTCCTGCAGACACAAAGACATGACACTGGGAAAATATCTCAGTAGAGTTATTTAATCTGGGCCTCAAAGGATAAGCAGGAATACACCAAGAGGAAAAGGGGGAGTCCAGGGCGACGGTCCCTAGAGGACCTGGGGACTGGTGTCCTTTTATACTGGATGGTAAGTCCTTACGGGCAAAGACCACTTCTGTTCATCTGTGCCCCCTGCTTCCTGGAGACCATGACTAGCACACAACCATATTTTACTGAATCGAAGACACCATCAGTTGTAAGATGGAACACTATCATTCGTGCTATTAAGAAAACAGAAAGACAACAGAAAACATTGACAAATAAAAAATGCTTTCTTATTACTTAGGAATTTTATTTTATACTTACAGGAAAAATAATTTAGGCTTAAGGAGACATATTTTTTCTCCTATATCACTGTTGTGACAGAAAATAAATATGGTTATGGTAGTCTTAAAACTGATTCCCAGATTGCAGCTTTCCTGAATCACTTTTTCGGTTAAAGTCTGCGGTTTGCTTCCTCCACACAGTACGATTGTCTCCACGTCAGGAGTGCTGGTGGTACAGCACTTCTTGAAGTAATTATGGTCCTTGATGCTGAGCTGTAAGTCTGCTTTGCAAATATGTAGAACTAGCTGATTTCTGATTCCTTGGGAATGTTGCTAACCCTGGATGGTCTACCACCTTCCCACAAGGCTTTGAGTCCTTGGGATTTAGAAAGGTGCTGTACCATCCTCCCCTGGTTACCGTTATCTCTGCAACACTGCGAGATGCAATGCTAGTAGCCCTTGGACATGCGTTTCCATACAAGCTGTGACTGCATCATGACTGCGCTTTGTATGGAGCCATGGGTACACGCTGTGGGATTTTAAGGTGTGTCCCAATTTCATACAGATGTTTATGTGTGCTTCTTAAAATGCTTAAAAGAAAGCAATAGGAACCAATAAACTTCTGCTGCATAAGTGGATGAATGAGAGTTTGAAAGACCCTGGATATCAGAAAAAACAAGCAAACAATTTGAACTTTATTCTACAAATCACAGGCAGTCTCTTAGGTTTTGGGAATGTGAGTCCTTGAGTTATGTGGTGGTAAGTTCTGATCTTGATTTTTTAAACCAATGACTACTAAAAAGAAAATCCTCCACACCCAGGAATTTTATGGCCTCAAATAATCAGGGGCTTCCACATAAAACCAGATGGAGTTTAGCTGAGCTGATACTATGGAGAGTGGACCTGTGGGACTGGCTGCAAGCCCAGAGCGCCGGTGGGAATGATTGACATGCTGTCCCTGCTGGAGGCAGGGGGTCAGGTCAGCTTCCCCCTCCAGGTCCCTTCAAGCCCATTGACTCTGTATTCCAGCAGCCGTGCTCAATGCTGCTTACATTTCCAGACCAAATGGAGTCTGGGACAACCTGAAGACCCCTGGGAGGTGCCCAAGGGCTGTCTGAAAGATCCTCAGGACTTTTCAAGGCTGTTTAAAATAGTATAAACTTTATGGTTATGAAAGGAGTGAGCCTGGCCTCATTTGCTAAATCCTGATGCAAAGAATGGCTCTAGAAAAATTTCTCAGAGTTGGAATGGGATAATTTCAAAGCAAAGGATATAATATGGTACCACGGGTACCACATATAAATCAATTTGAGAAAACTTAGGCTAGCTGATGGTTAAATAATGCCATTAGCCAATATCACTGGGAATGAGTTATGGATCATGAATCCATTTATTCTCCAACCTCATCTTATGAAGCAGATACAATTACTGTTCTGTCCCATAGATGAGGAAACTGAGGCTCAGAGAGATTAGGACGCTCTTCCTGGAGCTGGCAAGTGGCCGAGCCTTGACCAGGGGCCAGACAATCGGACCCTTGGGCTCCAGGTCTGGACTTGGACACGGCATATCCCACACTTCCACCTCTGACCCACATGAGTCAGGATGTTCCAGATGCATCCCTCATCAGCTCTGTTAGGTAAAGTCCATGAACCTCAGTTTCCTCATTTGCAAAGTGGTGGCAGAAGTAATTCCCACCTTGCTGGATGGATGTAAGAGTTAAGGAGTTGGAAATGCACACAGAATGGTGTGTGCCTGGTTGGGAGTTAAGTGTTCTCCAAGTGTTAACTCGATAAGATAACTTACTAGTTGTATTATTATCAGCCAGCTGCTCTTTCTAATACCTGTTTCTAGTTAACCAAACAGTTAATAGTTAACTAGGGCTGCCTGCATCTTCTCCCATGTAACCTAAATTATCTGAACAGGAGTAGACGTTGCCTCTCGGAACTCCAAGAGTGAAAGCACATTCACCATGCACACCATGCATTCTCTGAATCCCTTCTTTGGCAATGAACCTGACCCCCTTGAGCTGGTATTAAGGTATCATCTTGATCAACAGTTGACCAATTACCAGGGACAGGCCAAACCAAGCCATTGTCTGTTTTTTGCAAGATCATTAAGAGTTGTTTTCACATTTTGAATGATTGAAAAAATCAGAAGAAGAATCTCTTAGGACATGAAAATTACATGAAATCCAGTCTCAGTATCCATAAATAAAGTTTTACTGGAACCCAGCCACACCCATTTTTTTGCACATTGTCTACGGCTGCATCTGCTCTACAGCAGCAGAGTGGAGCGGCTGTGACAGAGAACGTGTGGCTTCCAAAGCCTAATGTGTATACTATCTAGTCCTTCATAGAGAAAGTTTACTGACCTTTGTCTTGGGCAACTGTAGCAAAGCCGGCAATGGAACCCTCTCCTCTCTTTTTCACTCCAAAACATCTTCATCCTTTTCTTCTACCCCCTGGTCCCCCAGTGATTACACAGCACAGTGCCCTGGACGTAGAAAGTCTTCATTCATGTTTCCTAAACTAATTTAAAATTCACATTTTACACTTACCTCATTTTTTTTTTTTTTGCTTTTTAGTAGAGTTTTGTATCACTTCACATTTAGTTTGATTGATTGATTCATGAATTGATTGATTGATCTATTGTTTGATGCCTGATTTAGTCTAGACTGTATCATGGGGCGTTAGATCTCAGTCATTGAATTCTACCAGCCTGTTTCCATAAGTTACTTCCGTGGATAAAATCCTCTAAATCTGAATACTGGCTTCTTTCTTTTCACCAGCTTTGTGGAGATAAACTTGATTCTGAAGTCAGCATCTCAAAAGGATTTTGACAAGATATTCAGATCACTTCTAACTCCTTTCCCTGCATTTCTCTCCTCCTGCCCCTTTAGTGATTTTTTTTTTTAATACTTGGGACAGGTTTGCAAATATTCAAATGGGGACTCAGTGGAAAAAAAGAGAAAAAGATCCTGCAAGAGAGAATTCACCAAGGTAATGCATTCATTGCCCTTTCCACCTTTGTAAGTTTCACATCTCTTTCAAAATATTGTCTGTGTCATTCCTCCCACACATGAAAAGTAGCCCATATCACTTGTAGAATATGCCCACTAAAGACTGCTCTAACGTCCACCTACTGAAATGTTTTTTACTTGGAAAGACTTCAATAGGTTGCACTGCTGGGGACCAAAAATAAGATTTTAATTGAAATATAGATAAGATAGGAGCCTTTAATTTACCTTCTCCCTAAGCAACAGGGCTTTCCTGGCTGCATCTGATAGATGGCTTTTTCCCCTTCTTTCTTTTTCAGCCTAGGCTAGAGCAGAATTATCTTATCTTCAGATGAAATATTTTAGGGATTTGGGGATTTTGTGTGCCTCAGGACATAGGACAGCATTTGTGAAAAGATCACTGTCCTCTTTTGGAGGCAAATTCCATCCTTATTGAAATTCTGATGTAAGAAAAATTCTGCCATCTCATTACCATCCTGCACGCCACACATTTTATGTACTTTTATAGATGAGCATGAGAATACTAGGGGCAAAAGAGAGAAAAGAACACAAGGAGATTTCCCCTGCAATCATGTCAGATGAGACATTTTTCTCCACCAACAAAAGAGTTTGTATAAAATGTGCTGCTATAAAAGTGAATCATGTTATTCTTACGGGGGGCTCTAAGGGACAATGCATTCTGGACCATGAGATCACTGTCATCACTTTCAGAGTAAATAACACAGACTCTTCTTCTCAGCCTCTTGTCCACGTGCACACCAGGGCTTCCCCGCTCCCCCCGCCGCCCCGCCAGCCAACCCAGCCCCACCATCCCCAGGTCTGGTGGAACAGCAGGGACCGATAGAGAAGGGCACATAAGCCACACGACACACACTTCCAAGGCCAAAGATAACTGAATTACCTGGTTGTCTGCAGTGACGAATGCAAGTCATAGAGACAGGATGAATAGTCTGTTTTTACTGCATTTCTGGCTTCAGTTCCAGCTTTTAGTTTCCATGCCTGTACCAAATGGCCACAACTCCACCGTAGCGGCCATTTCTGGCCCGTAATGATCCCTCAAGCACCACTTGAAATGCAGCTTTGAAATCGCCCTTGTGTTTCACAGACACGAGAGGTTAGCCCATCACTTCCATGTGGGATGCAATTCTACAATATATTTGACTTTATGATTGCATGAATGATGCAACTTTCTTAGTTTTAAATTAGGTTTGAAGACAAGTGATAATCATTAATAAGCTGTGTACTTGTTTTTCTCTTTCATCTTTGCTAACCAGATGAACTCCACCTACTTTTATGCGGCTGTTCCAATTTTTGCCTGTCTGGCAGCTTTGTGGACTCTTTGTAAAGAATTCTATGTACCAAGAACATAGTTGGTCCTTAATTCAGTAGAGTAGACATTGGGTAGACAAGAAAGCAAAGTGGAGGAAAATGTGGCGTATTGGAAAAGGCACAAGAATTAGTGTCAGAGCTCAGTCGGACTTGAGTCCTGGCTTTTGAGAAGACACTAAAACTCTTCACTGCCTCGTTTCCAAGATGGCAGATGTAAGGCGTATCTGAGGGGTTGAAGTGGGGTTGGATTCACCTAACGCTCATACCTACACTTGGCATAGACTCTGGCTTTGGTTACCCACCAAACATGAATTCATTATTCCCTTTTCCTGTTTTTAGTGGCTAGATTAGCTGAATCAGAAATTATGTCATTTCAATGGCATCTTCTTTTTTTGCCAATTTATTCTCCCTCCCAGGAGAATTAAGAGGTTGGTAGGTCCACATGCTTTAAGAGAGCAGAAACTCCATGTGTTTATCCATCACTGGGTGGCCGGCATCAGGTCAAGGCCTGGCACACAGTATCTTGTTACTGAGCAAATGTGCAGATGTGCCTGAATGACAGATATTCCCCGTTCCATTGACAGGCCAAAGGAAGATACAAGTTCCACAACCAGTTCTGCTTTAAGGCGACATACGTATGCCTAAAAATCAAACACTATGCAAATAATCACGCACTTGTGCAATAAACCACAGTATTAACGGGGAAACATTCAAACACTTCATCAATGGCACATTGGAGAAAAAAAAAGACCTCATAGAAAAGGTATCGCATATTCAATGGCTAAGAAAAATATATGAATACTGCACTAAATATGGTGCTTTACCTCGAAAAAGGCTCAAAATTTGCTTGTGGAAGTGATGTTGGAAGAGTTGAAGCCGTTGAGTTATTGCAAAGTGGTAGAAGAAGGGCTTTCTGAAATGAGAGGAATAGCTGTAACGTGGGCAGTGCATGGCTGTGAATTCTAATACACATGGTAGACTGGGGAGGTAGATGATGTTTGCAGGCTATGCACGTGAATGCAATCTGTGCATTTCCGTGTGGCTCCATCCACATGGATGCAGTTTTCTGCTCTCACCTGGTGTTTCCTGCACAGGAAATGACACATGCACAAATGCAAATTTAAATCAATCACATTGAAATAAATGTGTTTTCAAAACAAGGGTTAGAGGAAAACTGGCTGTATCTTCAAGTATTTAAGGGGCTCTCCTAAAGGAAAATGAACAGGCTGGTTCTTGGTTTCTCAGAGGGTGGACCCACGGGGAATGGACAGATATTAGCGAAGGCAGCTCAGGTGTTGATGTGAAATGTACAATGTAACACTTAAGAGTTGTTTGGCCAACAGTTCCCATGGGAGGCAGCGGGTACCATGTCACGGGAGAGGTTCAAGCAGAGAATGGCCATCTATTAGGTAACTATAGAATGGGGAGTCTTGATTGGCCTCTGAAAGTCTCTCCAGATATAAATGTTAAAATTCTTAATTGTATGCTTTAAGTTGTATCTGTAAGGCCAAGAACAACCAGGTGAAAAGTCAAATATTAAGTCAATAAAACGTTCGCTGTGTCCACAATATGCTGAATTTCTGGCAAGTTGGTATGTGTGTATGTGTGTATGTATGTTGGTGTGTGTCTGAGTGTGTGAGCTATTTCTAAATGAACTAACAATACTGTGTGGATAAGGACTGTATGAGGTTAATACCAGCGACTGAAACAGAAAAACCCTCAACTTCCAGTGATGCAACTCATTCGAAGTGTAATTCTTTCTTAAGTTCATTCTAACATGTGTATCTCTGAAGGAAACAGCGGTTTTCAAATTCACTGTACTTTTCTTCATCAAGCCGGAGGAGAGGAGCTGAGCCTTCATCAGGGCACAGAGAACTGTGGAAGAAGTCCGGTACAATGCCTAATGGAAGGGAGGCCGGTCAGTGTTATCTAGCTGGGTGCTTGGGAAGGGGGTGGGTGTGGGTGGCAGAGGCTGTGAACTCCTGGCAACCTCTTCTTCAGTAGACCTCACCTTGTCCATATCTGTCAATCAATGTTGACATCTTGAGAAAAGTTAACTCATTTCAGGAAAGGGAGAAATACAGCCAGCATTTATTAAGTACATATCATGTGCTTAACTATATTCTTTATACAGGTGCAAGTACTGTTTCATTTAATAATTACAATAATGCTGTTAGTTGGACATTGGTCTTCCCATGTACAGATGGAAAGATTGAGGTTAGAGACAAAAAGCAAGTTAGACAAGATGACGCAGCTATTTACCTGTCGAAGAGAGGACTTAAACTCCGAACATGAGATACCCCTTCTGTTTTCTTTCCCCGTGGCCCTTTGGAGGCACTCAGCTGGTAACTTTCGGCCTAGGGAGGAAGGTATCTTCAGTGAAGATGATCTAGACAGACGTGGGTGTGTCTTTAAAGATGGGGAGGAGACAAGAAGTGGGGGAGGACCTGGACGTTGGGTAGAAGCTGGTCCTCAGTTTGGTTGCTGAATGTGCATAATTCGGACATACAGCTTATTCTCACGGGAAAGGACACAGGCTTAGTGTCCAGACTGACCCCAGCTCCCAGACCCTCCTCTGCCACTCGTGCCACCTCAGTTTGGTTACGCCAGTCATCCTCCCGAGTTTCAGTCCCTTCAGCGAAAAACCAAATAATCAACAAATAATCTTCCCTTTCTGGAGTGAGCTAAGAGTCTGTTCATAGAAAACGTGCAAATGAATGCATTTTAAGCCCTTAGGTGCTATACAATTATCATCATTATAGAAACTAGGCATTTGTGTTGCAGGAGAAAAGAACAGAAAGATCATATTCAGGTTGTTTGTGGGGAAAATACAAAAACTTGATCCTGAATGCAGAGAGAGGGAAAAAAAAAAAGACAGTCTATTTTTTCTCCTGCTGTTTCAATGATAGCTATTAATGTTTTTAAGTCTTTCAGATTGGTCTTAAGGACTCACTTTTCTGAGGTCTTGTTGCAGCTGAAAAGCCCATGGGAGCAATTTCCAGTAATCTAAGTTAATAAGCTATAAACTAACTTTTCCGAAGATTAAAAAATAAACCCAAAAATCGACCACCTTTGACAAAGTAATTGCACCAGCTGTAAAACAGCCAAATGCTGGTTAGCAGATGTATCAAGGCATTAGTGTGGAAAACTATAGATATGTATATATATATATATATATATTCTTTGTTCTTAAGATGCTGGTTGTCTAGCATCATGAACATCACCAATATTGGACTATCTTCCTTTGTGTGGGGTGTACTAGTCAGGGTTCTCCAGAGAAATAGAACAGGGGTTGCACATATTTAGAGACAGATAGATTCATTTTAAGGAATTGGCTCATGCGATTGTGAAGGGTTGATAAGTTCAAAATCATCAAGGTAGGTTGTAGGCTGGAGAACCCAGGGAAGAGTTGCAGTTGGAGTCCAAAGGCCATCTGCTGGCAGAATTTCTTCTCTCTCAGGGAAGGTCAGTCATTGCTCTATTGAAGTCTTCAACTGATTGGATGGGGCCCACCCACATTAGGGAGGGCAGTCTGCTTTATTCAAAGTCTACTGATTTAAATGTAAATCCCATCCAAAAAAGACACTTGCTGAAACATCCAGAATCACATTTAACCTATTTTTTGGGCACCTTGATGCAATCAATCTGACATGTGAAAATCCCCTTTACATGGCAGTAATCCATGATGAGATTCAAAGTGGCAAAGGGAGAATCCTGAGTCTAGAGTCACCTGTCCTCATTCCGAAAACCATTTGAAGACATGTTCTCATGTTAACTTGTCGAGATGGAGGTCCATTGTTCCCCGTGAATAAAAAGGCCCAGGAGACACAGAGAACAGAAGTTATGAAACAAAAATATATAAAGATGGGCATCTATCATCTGCAAACTCCAGATTTCTTAGTCTCCCCATCACCTTTTTACTCCACAATGTAAGATCATCCATCACCAATGTGTCGCTCCTCCTTTATGAATTTTATTTTCTTTTGACAAGTAAATCCATTATCTGGGGGTCACACAAACTGTTGACTTGCTGCAGGTGTGGTCTTTGCATCGGTGTCTGCCATCACACCATAATACCAGCTCGCACGAGCTCTCATGTGGGCGAGGGATTGAGCGCCCTGCTCCACGCCTGCCACCAGTTGCCTGCACAACGGTCACTATCGGCCACACCATTAGGTATTGTCATCTGCGTTTTGCAGACCAGGAATCTGCATCTCGAAGAGCTGAGACAAGTTTCCTAGAAACACACAGCTTGTAAACGTTGATGCTGGGTTTCAAACTCAGGCCCGTCCGTGCTGAAACCTGCGTCTGTGACCATCGGGTAACTTGCCTTCTTTGTAATCTTTTTCCAGTTTTTTTTTTTTTCTTTTGCCTCTCTGACATTTTTTTTCCCTGTGTTATTTAGAATGTGTCTTGCTCTTGGGTTTAAAATATCTGTTTAATTCAACAATTCCCATTTAAAATTAACGACCCCACAGGTAGGGTGTTGGAATACTCTGTGTCTTGATCTGGAGAACGTAAAACTTCATCAACCTGGGGGCAGAAGTTTAATGACCCTTCTGGAGGCAGGTCAGACCTCAATAAAAGCATTCAAAGCTAAAACACAGAGATTTAAAAATAACCAGATGACAAAACAAATCAGAAGTCGAGGACAATAAAACAAGAATCACAGGAGCATAGAGGGTCCACACTGAAAGAGACTCCCTGGAAGGCGGTTCCTCTGCGCTGATGCTTTCATCACACGACACTGCCAGTGCTTGTCCGGGGGTGTTTTTGCCATCCAGCCAGATAGCAGCATTTGAAGGACAGAGCCTGGCACTTCTGGTCCCTTGACACAGGCTCTCGGGGTGAGTGAAATAGTTTTTCTGCTTTGCTGCGTTTCACTTGCACAAGTTAACCTGGTATCAGTCAAACACCTCATCTTATTTACCGATGGGCCCTTGGTGGAGACATTTATGACACACCTTGAATGTGCAGGGTGAGCTTTTCCCATACTGCTAAGTGCTCACCTTAATCTTCCTGATCATCTCCTCCTTACCCTGTTAAGTGCCCACTCACCTAAAACACACTGGGTAATGATGTTTATTACCCAACAACGAAAATATTGTTATTTACGGTTACAATCAGGATGTCATCAAATATGAATGCTCCCATTCGGGGAGGCCCTTCCAACTGATTGTTTATGTAAATGAAAACGTTCGTTCATCATCTCATCCATTTGGGGAAGAAACAATCAGCCGGGCGGGCGGTTTCTCCCTGGAATATCCTTTTAATATTCAGTTCACCGGAAGCCAATCTGCAACAAAGAAAAAAATTAAAGAATTTAAAGATAAATCTAAGTCTATAGCAAGACATAAAATCGGCGTGCCTCTAACCACCGGCACACAGCGGGCAGTGAGTCAGCTGCTGTTCCTCTTGGCTGGGAAACTTACAGCGGACATCCAGGCGGGACGCACTTCATGCAGAGAGGCAAGCTCTCCATCCCAGTTTCTTCCACTCAGCCTCCAGCCAAGGAGATTGTCACGCAGCAGATGTAACTGCCCCGCCCTGTAACTGGCCGTCGTCATGATCTCAGGGATGTCACATTTACATGCTAAGTCTTAGGTAACTTATCTCTGAATAGAAAATTAGATGGGCTCTAAATTATAACTCTAAAAACGTGTCCATAAGGACCATCTCAATGGATAGGTCCCATTATACCATTAAGAAGGGAGAAAAGTGTTCTGGCTCTAACACCTGCAGTGATTAATACTATGGCTCTAAGTTTGTAATAAAAAGGAGAAAGAATCCCATTATAGGATTCTCTAAAGGGTTATACTTTTTTTTTCTCCTGTAAAAAACCAAGCAGCAAATGGGTGTGACTTTGCCAGCCATACGGTGTCTGTTCCAAGCAGCTAATTCCACTCCAGTAGTGCAAAATCACCCGCTGAGAGAATGTCAACCAACAAGCATGTCTGTGTTCCAATAAAACTTTATTTTAAAAAATTATAAAACAGGAACCTGGCAAGATTTGCTCTGCGGGCCATAGTTTGCCGATCACTGGTCTAAAGCATCACTACCGAGAGTATGATCCAACAACCCTTAGCCTTACAAGATATTCTTGGAAAAAAACAAATGATTCTCTAGACAAATGAGTCAGGAAGCACCACACATCTTGGTGGTATCTCTAGTATATTTATCATGCACACTAGCCCCTCACACAGATGGAAAAATCTTACTGCAAATAAACTGTTTAAACCAGAGTTTTCCCAAACTTATCTGACCTTCCTGGGTACCTACTCCCTTTTCCCACCCAAAGGACCCTAGTCTTGAGGGGTGCTTCCCTGAAGCCCATGTTTGTCAGCAGGCTGTGGGATGCAGAAAAAGGGAGAGTTCTAACCTCACTTTGCTAACCCTCCTCTGGGTGAGTCATCCTCTGAGGGGACGGGACTGGGATCTGGGGAGGCTGATAGATCCAGCAGGTCAGGACCAGGATGACTTGGTTGGGAACCTTTGTCTCAATGAGCTGAAGACTAGCCAAGAAGCAGCCTCATGACCTCACGGAAGGATCCATTTAAGAGACCTGAGTCTTCGTCTTCAGTTTACCGTTAATTAGCTCTGTGGTTCTGGGAAGCCGCGTCACCTTTTTGAGCTTCATGGGCAAAATCGCTTTCCTCGGCTGAAAAAGGAAGACATCCGCTTAGGAAATCCCTGAGGATTTTGTGGTTTTGTTGCCTTTGTTCCAGCTCTAGGATGATGATGATGATGATGATGATGATGATGATGATGATGATGATGATGATTAGTCTTTCAGGAGAGTTAGAATGTGGAAGCCAATTCAAGGGTGAGGAATACGCAGAAATAGGGACCAGCACTTCTCACCCATGGACTTGACTTCTTGACTATCAACTCCATGAAAACAAACTGGGTTGACTTTTGTTTCTGGATTCAGAACCGCAAGGATCCAGGCCGCAGGAGGAAAGCAGTGCATCCCCATAAAGACCACTTGATGGACTTGCGCTCAGAGGCAGAAGTCCTGATCTGAACCCAAGTTCGGCACCTGTCATCCATGGGACCATGCACAATTACCCACTCTTCTTCTGGCCTCAGTTCCCCTGTATCCCTGGAGATGACGGAGCACAAAAGATGCTTTCTAACCTGTCGTAATAAGCGAAGGATGTTATCATTAATGCCAAGACTGCTACCATCCCTGTGGTCACTCTGCACAAAGCATAGCAGGCCAAACAAAATTACCCTGTGAATATTAAACACTTTGTACAGCTGGCAAAGCTGTTGAGGGAACAGCAGCTGCTCTGTAGCCCCGCCCTGGTGTAGACTAGCCTCCTCCTCTGCAAAATGGGCATCTTTTAACTCAGAGACATGCTGAGAGAAGGATCTATAAGGTAGAACATGCTATTAAATGGCTTCAACATATTATTATACATAAAAACAAGGGTAATGATATTATTAGTGGGACATGCCTCACGTAGGAACAGGGAGCCAGCCTCAATTTCTGCAGGAAGAATTTGCTAGAAATGGCAGGACCGTCTATCCCACTGCAGAATACAAAGGGATTGGCCTCGAATCCCAAAGTTTGCAAAGGATTTGAGAAAAAAGAAAAAAAAAAAAAAAACAAAACATGACTTTGCTTTCTTGAAAATGTATCCAATTGAATTTCCTTTCAAAGGAGAGCTGAATGATCCCTTCGTTTCGGTTAGAGCCGGCTCAAAAACGCCGCCTCTGCACAGCGCGTTACGCACATCATTTATTCGGCAGATATCATAATAAATTCCGGGCCGCTCTTAGGGAGAGAAATTTCAATATTAGATAAAAAATAGTGAGATGGCGACGGCAACTGTGTTTGTCTGGTACGCAGAGTAAATAGGATTGTTAGCAATTGCTAAAGGCTTCGGGAGAAGATAGGGAAGCAAAGATAGCTCGTGCCTGGTTCTCCGCCGACCAGTTGCTGAGGTTCAGGGAAGCTTGATTGCCTTCTGCCGTGCGTGCTTCTGAGCAGGCCCAGAGATGAGCTCCCCCTTCCTCCTATTTTCTCCTAAGAGCAGCTGAATGTTATCCTAATGAGAAATCTGCTCAGATTTGGAAACAGGCTGGTGCTGCCTCCTCTCCCCATCCTTTTAGCCTCTCCTTATCTCTCCCTCTCTCTCCCTCTTTCTCTCTCACACACACACACACACACACACACACACACTCACAAGAATGTTCAGTGTCACAAGGCATCAGAGGTCCTGTCTGGGCTCCCACCACGCTGGCCACGCAGACGTGACCCTGGCCGGCACTCTCCCCCCTAAATGTGTGCTCTTCCATCTGCATCAGCAGAGCCCAGACTGGAGACTCTCCAAGCATCCCTGCTCACACCCTGTACGTGTCAGGACTCACCTACATTGACCACTGACGAGGCCCGGGCCTGGTCACCTGCTGTCCGTGTATTAACTCATTGGGTCCTCACAGTGCCCTGGGAGACAGGCAGCATTCACCCCTCCAGGTGAGGGATGAGGACACCGAGGCACGGAGAAGGTCCTTAGTTGGCCCCAGGTCACATCAAGGAGCTGGCCCAGCCAGAACTCCAACTGGAGACCCATGGTTCCAAAGCGCAGAGCAGAGAGCACAGATCGGCGAGGAAGGATCCTCGGTCAGACCCCTAAGGCTGCGGCAGGTGTCTGTTCCCTAATGTAAGCAGGATTCAAGCGCACAGCAGTCCGCTCGGCACCAAGCAGAACAGGAAATTGCAGAAGTGTCCTATTGTGTCAACAGGAGCCCTAGAGGCCATTGGAAAGAGTGGATCTGGGGAGACAGAGCTGCAATTTCCAGGAAGAAGTCAGCACAAGAGATGAGCTCCCACTGATGTCCAGGCAGAGGGGAGGCGGCCCAGGGCTGAAGGGGTCCAGAGACACTTATGCAAAGACACGTTTGGAAGGGGCCATGAAGGGCGGGTCTGATGTGGAAACAGGAAGAGGCAGGCCAGGGGGATGAGCGGTGGGAGAAAAGCACAGGACAGGAGAGGGAGAGGCTCCAGCAACAGCCGGGCTGGGCTGAGGGCTCCCCCCGGCAAGGGAGGGGAGATGAGGAGGCTGTGACCGCCGTCTCCAGCACATCTCTCTGCTTTGTTTTGCTTCATTTTGAATCATGCTGAACGCCAGTGGGGTGCTCGCGGTGGCTATGGAACGACTGGGTGAATTTTTGCATGAGGATTCTGAACCACACGGATGAGGGGCAGGGTTGCAGGCAGGACCTGTCATGAGCACAGGCGCCAGACTCGACGAAAGCCCTGTGAAGTGACACGCAGGGCGCTTCTTCATTATCTTCTGGACGTGGACAACGTGGGTTAGTATCTAAGAATGCAGCATCTAAATTACTGCAATAAACTCACCTCCTGTCCATTCATCCATCTCCCCGGAAGACGAATAGGTAGGCAGAGCACGTGTCTCGCTGTGCACAGCTCCTGCCTGTGTCTTTCCTTTGGCTCCTCCTCATGGCGTCGGGGAGCCGCAGGGGAACAGCTGGGCTATGGGGGAATGCTAGCGCCCTGTGGGACCAGACCTTGCCCTCCAGCCCTTGCATTTGCCCCATTAAGAACTTCCTGGTTTCTGTGCCCACTGGTAACCATTTCTGTGTTGTTCTCTGAAGCCTCCTGACAGTTTCAAAACCAAGAAGCATGACTCAATCCTGGTCGGGGCTCCACTGGCATCTCCTGAATGAAGAGAGTGAAATTCCACGTGTAGGAAGATTCTTGAATCTTTCTTCATCTACTCTGTTCACCCTCCTTCAGAACCGAACTTCAGACTGAAGCAGAGGAGGTACTAATGTGAGGCTTTCTGTTTGCCTCCTGAGGGATCAGATCCTCTCTAGCAGGGGGCTGGGTGCCTTCCGAAACAAGGCCCCACCTGGCCTCCTTTGTTTCTGCAAGGTCAGCCTCCTCATCTCCACAGACGGATGAAAAAGCTGAACTTCAGAGCCCTCACAGAGTGCAAAGAAAATCACTCCTTGGCCTTTTTGGCTAAGATCAAGTACAGAGTGCAAAGAAATATAGAAAATAGAAAAGAAAGAGAGAGAGAAAGAGGGAGAAATAAAAGAAGAAAGGAAGAAAGGAAGGAAGGAAGGAAGGGATTCAGACACAGTGGATCTGATTTCAAAGTCTTCGTTTCTACCATTATGCTCTGTTTGATTCTCCTGCGTAAAGAAAAAGAAAGGAAGCTGCTGATTCAGTTTCATCACCTACAAAATGAGACAGTAAAAGGTAACTCAAACATTGATTGGGAGAACTGAATTGTCTAAGGCTTCCCCACTGCCGGGAATGAGGGCAGGTGCCCACGATGTCAGGGGAATCTAAACCTGGAGCTTCTACAGGAGGAGGGCCGGGAGGGCTGGGAAGTGGATAAGGGAACAGGGTGGAGGCCAAACGTCTTCCTCAAGCTCACACGGCTCAGTATCAGTCTTTCGGTTTCAACTCGAGCGTGTGCCGTTCGCCCTGTGCACCGCCCGGCAGGACCAGCTCCACTGGAGCCTCCCTGTGCTCTCCTCCCTTCTCGCCTTCCGACCCCATCCCCTCCCTTGTCCACTTTCTAGGAAATAAGAGGTAGAGAGCGGAAGTGATTTGAGAGTCAAGAGACCTGGGTTTCAATCTTCTTCCTTGTCTTCTTCCATGTGAGTCTGGAAAAGTCTCTTGAACCCTCTGAGATTCAGTTTCTTTCCGCATAAAAGAAAGGATTTGGACTCAATTATTTTAAGATATTTAAATCTTAGCATCTCCCCTCCACCATCTCCTTATTCACCTCCTCCTGTTGTCACTTACTCTCATAGAAGCTCAGAGAACACAAGGGGAAGACACACCCAGATCTGCAAACACGGAGGCAGAGAGAACACCAAAGCTGGATTCCTCCCCAGGATTCTCCAGACAGATTCAGGGCCAGGCTTCTAGGCTGGTGCTGACGGATTGATTCTAAGAGCCTAAGTGTCTCATGTACGTGAAATCAGGTTCACATCCTGCTCTGGAGAGAGTCTCCAACCCGGACCAGCCTCATGGAAACGTGCAGAGAGGAAGCCGTGATTCATGCTTCGTGAGGCCGGACTCCAGGTGCCATGAGCCCTGCTCTTCCTTATCAAGGCACAAAGCCTGGGAACAGGATTTGCAAACAAGGTGGGGGGAAAGCGAGCCTAGGAGAAGAGGGATGAGAGGAAAGAGAGGAAGACAGAACATGGAGATAGAGCGGGAGTCAGGGAAAGAGACGTCAAGCAGAAAAGGGATCTGAGCAGGAAGGCGACAGAGAGACAAAGAAACAGAAGGCAAACAGGAGACGGGAGAAAACGAGGAGACGGACGCACTAAAGACTAAACGCTAGCACCCTTGCGCTTTGCTGTCTAGATCCCCAAATCCATCATTTCTACTCACATAAACCAGAGCAGATTGGACATTTACAAGACACATCACCACGTCTCCGTCATCCAGCTCCCCCTGCAGGGAGGACAGTTATGTGTCCCCTTCAGGAGGACGACAGTGAGTCTTCAACAAGACATTTTCCTGAAGCTGCTTGAGAGGTGAGCCCAGAGCCAGGCCCGCCTTACTCCAGAGGCCAGGGCTGTCCACCAGACTGGCCTGCCTGTCTCCAAGTTCAACCCTGTTCTCACCCAAAGAGTCTCAGACACACACTGAACTCCGAAGCCTGGAAATCAGTTAGAACAAGTGAGGGGGAAAAAAAAAAAGTTTTAACCTGAACCACACATACCAATTGACTTGGGGGCCAGACCCCACATATCCCAGAATTTTTTTTTTTTTTTAAGATATCAGGCCAGTAAAATCAACATCTACTGGAAGATCACACCTGAGCGGCAGACGCAATTGCACATCTAACAACTGATGTATTTTGTATTTTTTAATCCCTCAATTCAACATCCGACCACTAACATATGACCAGCCGTGGGGGGAGGGTGCATTTTCTGGGGATGGCATCATTATTTCCTCAGGACAACCTCTGCTGCCCGGGGCGCTTATGATGTAGTGAGAGATTTCACATCTGTGTTTAAATATCTCTTAAAGAATATTCTTTAAAAGAAATGAAAAAGCAAAAATGCCAGCAACCTGCAGGGTCTGTCTGGACAATAGAGAATATACATAAGCTTTAGTGCAAGTCTGGCCTCTTTTACAGACTGGATTTGGGGTCAAATCAACCTTCCAGATCCTCAGTTTTCTCCTCTAGAAAGTGGAGCAGGTAAGAGCACAGTTGCCGTACAAAGTCAAAGTCAAAGTCAAAGTGCTACGTCAGTGCACTTGACCCCCAGAGTCCATTTATTAGCAGGGGCCCAATAAAGGTACACGCCCCAGTTACATTCCAAACAGCGAGTGATTTTTTTTCCCCCAGTTTTGACTTAATGCTATTTCCTTATCTGTTTTTTTTATTCCTTCTATTCTTAAAAAGTTTAATCAAAGGGACAGTGAACTGGAAAGGGAAAACATGTCAAAATGACGAGAATTCTGAAAAGACATCTTTCCAAATCGTGCAGCTTGGTGCTGGCAAGGTGACAAGGGCCCCTACAACCCAGTGCAAACAGAGAGCTGCAAAATCACGCAGCTCGCGTGTGCAATATATGTACGTTAGGTGCCAAGTGCTAAGGAAGTGCTTTTAAACAAATGACAAATACGATAAGACTCTTGGAGGATGAGGCCAAGTGAGTGTGAGGGTTTTCTAGATTGCGACATGGACCTGTGTTCGTCTCGTCCCCGCCTGCCAGCCAGCACCAAGCCAGGGACCCCACGTAGGACCCCCGGCTCCCCTCCACCTCCGTCTGCGAGCCTGTGTCGCGTGGCCCCGCAGACCCGTGTGCACACGGTCAGGAAAGCGCAGCTGCATTTCAGATGCTGAGCGGCTGGGCTAGAGAGCACCGGACAGCGCCTTCTTTCCCAATCAACTTAATAAACTTAGCTAATAATTTCATTCACCGCATGGCAAATCCACCAGCTCATGCCGACAGCAACTTAAATGGAACAGGGTCATAAAAATCCCCTTGTATGCGGATTGCAGGATGCCATCGTGGAAAAGGAGACGGGATGACAAAGTGAAAGGGAAAAGGCTGTGATTCTTTTATGTGAAGATTACGTTTAAAAATAACCAGCTAACCGTCTGCACTTTTCGGGGGCCTGACGTCTCGAAACGCATTTAGATTGATGTAGACCGAGGCTGAAGTCCTCGTGCTGAGTGAACAGGCAAGTGCTCTTAATAGGAGCTGCAGTTTCTCGACATCTGTTAGGGAAAAGGGAATGGAGAAACAACAATTTAGAGTGAGATTGGTTTTGTTAAATGCATTTAAATTCCAAGATTAGTGGTGTTCTTTCTTTTTCAATTAGCATTTACTTGTAGAAAGGTTACAGATGAAAGGACTGGGGGCGGGGGGGGGGGGGGGAGGCCGGGTGGGGTTCTTCCCTCACCGAGAGGGCACTCCAAAGCATAGTAAAGCTAAAATAAGAAGAGAACAGAAGACTGAAAAGAACTTAAAACCGGTGCCAAATCGAGACGGCAAATCTTGAAGGGGAAAGCGTTCGAGAAAGAAAATAAAATAAAAATAAAGTTGAATCCGGATTGGATGCTCCTGTCCTCTGGGTAGAGAAATCATAAATTGCTTTGAGAAAAATGTAGAGATGTGTCTTTTCCAAGCCAGTTACTAAGTGGAATTCGCATGGATCCCCAAATACATGCCCCCCCAAATACATGCCCCGGTTCTGTCTGAGGGCATGAAGAGCTGTAACTAGCTCGCCTTTTTTTTTCTTTTTTTTTTTTTGATAGAAACATAAACAGAGACGGAAAATGTAGGGAATGTTTCACCTGTTTTACTGCCATTAAATAAACCTCATCTGCTACCAAGCTGTTTTGGGTGACATTTGTTAAATAAACACATTTTGAGGGAGACTGAAGCACAAGGGAAGAGACATGTAAGCTGTGTTCTCGGATAAATTCTGTTTGTTTCTCGGCACCCCTTCCCCCTGCCCTCGGGGCAGAACGAGGTGGTAAATTCAGATTTATAGTTTCCCATAGGTAGCTTAGGTCTAAACTCACACAGCCACCACCAAAAGTGTATGCTATTGTGAGTACAGTTTTTTTTTTTTAACTCTTTCTCTGCCTCGTCCCCCATTTTTCTGCCCCATTATTCTCACCACCTCTCCTTCCCTCGGTGAAACATCTTTATTCAGTAGTAGTTTTGTTTTGTTCTTTTTCATTAAGGAATTAGATTGAATGTTTAATTTTTTTTAATTTTAAAAATTAGGTTTTTTTGATTTAAAATTTATTTTATACTTCTCTATGCTTTCTTTTTTAATCTATTAGTATGTAGATTTTGTGCATGGCTGCAACTTTTAAAATGTTGTCAGATGGTCATGATTATTTTAAAATATGTAGATTGAAGATTTGCTTAATGTAAAGCCAGTCCTTCCATTTCTAGTTTAAAAACTAGTAAGTAGATAAGGCTGTTCTCTGAAGTATCTTTGTGGAGACCCGAAAAGGCACCAGAATGGATTATTATTTCCGATGATTTCCTGTGTAAGTTCTCTGCAATTCTGCAGCAATAGTAACTGGAGAAAATGAGGAGGAAGAAATTCTGAATATACAGCATGGTTACTGCATTGGCTGGACAGGCAGATGAAAGTCTTTTTGGTTCCCAGAAAACAGAGAACCCATGTTATGATAACTGAAAAAGCATACGATTCTAGAACATTCTGCAACCAGACGTTGGGCACCAGGATGCCTCTGTAGGCAAGGTTCCTCTGGCTTTTCAGCTTGCTTCCTCTGAGAAATTTCATATGCTGATTCTTTTCAATTATCTGTCAATTTTCAAAATGCAAATAGAAACATGCATGTCATCACTTTGGTACTCACCAGCTGATTTCCTCCGCGCACCCAGACCATAAGTGAATGTAGTTCAATATGTTCCCTTCCCTTTTTTAAGTGGAGTTAATATTACTGAGCAGATTTTGGTCAGCTTCCAGGAACCCAGTGTGTAGAGAGGCAGCATTTTATTTTAGAAGCACAAGTTGGTTTGAAAAATGTGAACTTAGCCCAGCTATTTCTTTGTTTCATCTTTCTTGCTAGACATATTTTTCTAAAAAAAATTTTTTTTCATCTAAACACACACACACACACTTTTGGCCAAATTATGATGACTGCTTAGAATGTTTTTAATTATTTTACATGCTCACAATACAAAAATCATGAAGAAAGAAGGAAAAAATGGCCTAAGACAATAACCAATAATAAATATTTTGACCTGATTTATTCTCATGGTCTTCTAGACATGTACACTTTATACAGTTGAGTTCACTGTACTTCGCCCTTAACCTCATCAATAAATATTTCTTTATATCATTAAAATTTCCTCATTTACATAACCTAATGTTTATATATAATACTTTCCCTAATCATTCACCTATTTGGGGGCACTTTTTTCCTCCATAATTGCAGTAATGCTTAAATAAACCAATTCATGGAAAATAGCTCTCCATGTTGGATTACTTTCTTAGAATGGGTTCCTGGAAATAGCATTACTAAGTCAAAGCACCAACATATTTAACGTTCCTGACACATATTGGCAAATCGCCTTTCATAAAAATTATTCCAGTTTACCCTCCTGCAACGAGCATGTAAGAGTGCCTGTGTCGCGGCCTCCCCTTTGTTGCAAGATTTTTTTAAATTTCTGCAAATTTTAAAGATAATAAAAGATAGTAACTTCTACCCGAAATGATTTTTGAATGTACACCAAGTAATAGATTCATTTAAAAAATATTTTCACTCATCAAGAAATTTCTAAGCTTACCTCCAGGATGTTTTCTGACCAGTGGATGCTATAAACCTGTGATGCATCATCATACATAGTAGACTGTGTTGTTAGAAAACCTGTTAGTTTTTTTTTTTAATTAAAATATAGCTGTTTTACAATGCTGTGTTAGTTTCGGGCATGAAAAAAAATATATATATATATATATATATATAATTTTTCTTCTTTTCCATCATAGATTTTTACAAGAAGTATTGAAGTCTTTCTAGTCCAGGGATTATTTCACAGAAACAGGGGTGATACTACTTTTTTGTTTAAAATGTAAGGCAGCTCACACCAGATTCTAAACATGATTGAATTAGGGCATCTTTAAGAGTAGAGTTTCCATGACCTCATGTTACCCGGCTTGGTGCTTTGCAAGGGGAGAAGGTGAATGGTGCCCTTGGTACTTGGACAGACACTCTGAGTCCAAGAAGGAGAACTGAGAGACGTTTGAGAATCTGGTTTCAGTCTTTTTGAGATTTTGCCATAAGAGCCTTAAGAGAATGTTCAGCTCAACAACCAGAGAGGCAGTGAGGAAAATGCTCAAAGGAGCAACAATCACAACAACACAACGAGAACACACAGGAAAAAGCTCCTCACGCTGAGAGACGTGCCAAAGGCCACACGGAGGTCATTGAAAAACACCTTCGTGTTCTGCTATATAAGGTCAAAGGGAAAGATTCAGTCAATAAATGCTGCTTTGGTTTAACGTGTATTATTCCCCCAGGCTACTATGTTTTCCAAGTTAATAAAGTCCACCCTATTCCTTGATGTTTTCTGCAAGACACTGAAGTTTCCAGCTAAGAAAAAGTTGGCATACAACCGTCCTAAAAGATCTCCAAATAGCTCGGTAATGGACGGTGGATTTTTGTGGTCAGGGGAAAGATCACTCTTTGAACAGATTCAACCTACAAATTATCAACTAAAGTGTCTCCATTCATATGACTCTAATCATTTATATTTCACCAAAATTACCAGCAGTAGTGAATAGGCATTCCTGCACCACAGATTATTCAAAGCCAAAAAGGGGACAAAAAAACACAAGAAAGAAAGGGAAAGAAATCCAAGAACCACCAACTAAAGGAAGCACCCACCCTCGCCCTTCCCCAAATCCTCAATTCCCTTAACTGTCAGATTTTTAAAACTGAGCACACCCTTCTGAGATGATGGCATTTTTCCTTGTAAGACTATTCCTTCTAGTGATCAGTTCCCCGCTTAATGAAGTGTTCCCTAAATTAAATCTACCCTTTCTGAAAGGTTACTCCCCAAACAAAATGAACAGGAAAATGCCTCTAGTCCATATAAATGTCAACCTGCCCTCCAGTAAATCTGTTTTAATCACTACTTTTAAGGAAGCAGCCCGGTTGAATAGGAGGGAAACTCAATTACTCTGTATACCAAGACAACTGTCAGAGCGGGTCACAGTGTCTTTCAGAAGAGCCTTCCTCCGGAGAGACGCAGGATGCGCTCGATCCGCGAATGACCCGTCCTTTCGCTTTTTCAGGCTAGAGTGCCGCGTCCCCCCCGGCGGAGAGAAGGGACGAGAACTGGTATCCATTCAGGGCTCCCTGTGCTCAAGCTCTTTCTTGTACATTTTCTCGCGACTTCCTTACCACAAGATTATTATAGAACCCTTTCCCCTCTGTTTACAGAAGTGGAAAGGGGGTCCCAGAGGGGTCCAGTCCACCTTCAAGGTCACCAGGCCAGAAAGGGAAGAGGTGAGGCTCGCACCCAATTCTGTACGATTCCTCCAGCTAAGAGGTGCCAACCCTGTTTTCAACTGAGCTTTATAAGCCTGTTTAAAAGAAATAGTCAGTGTGGGGGGATGAATCAGTCAAATGACTCTTAATAGAAGATTTGGGCAAAACTGGCTTCCCTGACACTTAGAAACATGATCTCATCACTAGAATTCCTGATGTCTGCAGAAACTAAGGAATCCGTAGACCTAGGAAGTAGGCTGAAACTAAAAGTAAAGCTGGCCGACCGCAAACCAGCTTTTCAAGGTCGGCCCAGCAGAGCTATAAATGACCACTCCAGAGAACTTTGGTTGGGAAACTTCAAACAGCAGATACCTCTTGACATTGATTCCAAATAAGCGTGTGCCTTGGATTGGGTTTCGGCAAAGGCATTCATATGCTCTGCAAAGCTAATGTGCAGAGGCAGCCTTCAGTGCTTATGTTTTTTGGAATTAAGTTGCATGACTGTGCCTTGCTCTCTAAAATGTGTAAATGTGTAAATTATGCTCAAACAGATTGCCGATGCAAGTTGAAGAAATGAAAAATATGGTGCACTCTCACGGTAAGGCTGCAGGGGCGTGGCTGGCTGCCTGATGTTAAAGGCAGCCTCCAAGCTCTCCATTCTTGGGGGTTCTCGGAAGGATTATTAGAAACGAGTGGTAAAATGAAAAGTAAGCTCGATGGCTTTTTCAAGGGCCCAGTTGCATCTGAACACGATCTCTTTAACTGGCACAAAAGGAGTTATGTAAATTATGTGTGTTCTGTAAGTTCTGTTTCCAAGTCATATTTAATTTCCCCAGTTCACCATATCCTAACAGAAATACCACCATCACATGCCAAGTCTTGATCCCTAAGATGCTAAGAATAAAAAGGTAAGGAAATGCCCCTCCATTTCATTAACTCCAGTGGGGTGTGTGTGTGTGTGTGTGTGTTTGTGTGCACACGTGTGTGTTCCAGTTACTCATTTTAATGTTGCCTCAGTTTATTGGGATGAGGAGACTAATCCCATCTATGGAAATGCCATGAAACCACATGATAGCCCCTTTCTTCAAGGAAATGAAAAGAAACACTCACACCCTCTAACATTTCAGAGGCTGAAAAGGAAGAGTGAATGCCAACCTTTTTTGTTGCCCAAGACTCTCATGAAAGGAATAAATGATGTGAAAATTGTACTGGGTCAATAATGACTTTGTGAGTCATCAGAGCCAAAGACGTCACTTGTGACTGATGAGTCATATTGCTAAAAGACACCTGGAGTCCGATCCTTTCTTTGGAAAACCAAAAACACCAGTGCCTTCCTGAAATCATACGTGGAGTTTGCTAGAACATACCCTAAACTCCTACTGACTCCTTGTCTCCCGTTCTCCTCGGTACGGGTTATTACTTGGAGAGTTAACAGAATTATTTTGCAAATGGAGTCAGATCATATTTCTTCAGCTTCCAAAAATGTTGCAAGAATTAGTTATGTATGAGTCCTGTTTTAAATGAAATGGATAATGAACATTGCAAATTTTTCTAAAGGTCATAAGTTGCACAATGAAAAGGAGGAAATTTAGATACTACATTTATAGGTAGGTCCTCACTGCTGAGTCAAGAGGCAGAAACATGTTTCTATAGAAACTCTTTGACACATGCAGCCAATTTAATTGGGAAGGAGATCTGGGATAGGAATGCTGAAAATAGTGATGTCTAATTGTGGACAAAGGTTTCAATGGTGTTAAGGAAGCTTCCAGATTTGCAGTTTTCATTCTCTTGTTCCTCCCTCCCTTCCCATTCTATTGTTTCCTCTCATTTCCTTTTATCTGCCACCATGAGAAAGAGACAAGATGCTGGAGGTGACAGCTCTGAATTGGCAGTGCCCCGGAGATTTTTTTCCCCTTCTAGTCTTAATACGGAGCACTGTCTATATTACAAAGTGTAATAATGGATTCATGAAATTAACCTGTACTTCCGGTTAAAGTCACAAAGTAGTCGGTCCCTACCGAGAAGAGGGACAAGCATGTTTGCATCAATTACCCCGGGTCTTGCATGAGATTGGAGACTTGGAACAGAAAGTCCTATTAATTTCTCACAGGCATCAAACAAACCCTGGTATCTCAATGATTATATCAGAAAACAGTGTTGCTGGGTTTGTGCATGAATTCTGTGAGCTGAGTTGGAGGGGCCCCAGATCCAAGCCATAAGGAAGAGCCACAAGGTCTACCATCTAGTCATACCCTCACTATCTCAGTCAGCTGTCTGCAGCCGGGGATTAGTGATGCTTCAAGGCTCTGGACATTATCTGAAGTCTCCAAGAGGATCTGATCTTAAGCTACCACCACTTACACATAAATATAATTATTATATGAAAATACTTTGTCTCCACATGTTTAACAGTTTTTCTGTGAGTTTCTTGAGATCAAAAACTATGTTTTTTTAACTTTATTTCTGCTTTAAAAATTTTATATTCTCACCACCTAGCACATTGCCTGCTATTTAATAGGCATTTAACAAATATGAGGCAAATAAGTGGATGAAGCAAAGACTCAAGTCAACTATAAAGAGACTAGTTTTTCTAGAACTCAAGTCCTTTGGACCACTGGTCATTTGAAGCAGTTCTCTGCTCTGTTGCTGTTTTATTTTTTCATGATTTTTTTTTTCTATCTGCAGGTCCTGAATATGGTTTAGTTCACCCAGTCTTCAATTTAAATATCCAAATTAAATCTCAAGGGAAGATCATGAAAATGCGTATATGTATTAAAAATACATCCTATAAATTCTTTTAGTATTTTATTTTGATTGAAGGTAGACAACTGTAAATAACTATTGGAAATGATTTTTGTAAGCTCTGGAGCCCATACTGCGTGGCAGATGTCAGCCTAGACATTTTCATATATATTATTTAATCACTCCTAGGTATGCATATAATGTCAACTTATTCCACCTCCCAATGTCTCACTCCAGAATGAAGGACCATTTCCAAGGTCATGCAGATAGTGGTGGAGCTGGAATTTGAATCCATGTGTGTCATTCTTTGCAACTGCATATCAATATAAAAATGAAATACTCTTTTTAGAATAACTCAAGATTCTGGAGGATCAATCATGAGTGCACCGTATTTACCCAGACGCTCCGTCAAAGAATGCCATTTATCAGGAAACTACTTCACAAGAACTTTAACAATTTAGCTTTTTGAGTGATTGATTTCAGAGTTGACTCTCATTAGATTCGTGCAGGCTATGTTTAGCAAAATGGATTATGTAATCCATTTTTTGAACTGAATTTTTATTAACAGATATATTTTCTAGTCAACTAGTCATGATTGAACTTTTTGATGGCTCCAACTTCAAAACTACATCTTACATAATTTTTAAAGCTGGCACTAAAAATATGTGGAGAAACATAAATTAGCATTTCTGGAGGGGGAAGAATGATGTGTATTATTCAAGTTTTCTCTGGAAGAGTGGTGAAGTGGAGGGACTAACGTAGTATAATCACTCTGACACTTACCAGCGTATGATTGTAAGCGGGTCAGTTCATCTCCTTAAGCCTCAGTTTTCTCATCTGTAAATCAAGGGTCATAAAAACACACATCTTTTCAAATGGCTTTTCAAATTGCCATGAGGGCACAGCAGAGGAAAAGGATCTGTGAAACTCTAAAGCAAATGCAAGCTCTAGAAAGAACTCATGAGGCCATGGGCTCAATCTGCTGTCTAGGTTGGCAAAATCAGGTCCAAGTCTGACCAGTAGTACAGTCACCAGCATCTACTAAAGAACTGGTGCATACCTGTCCGTCATTTTGAAGGAGTTAATCAAGATGGTTGCTACCACTGTTACGCATCTATTGTTTTCCATCCTGGAGTCCACCAGTTTTCACTCTCAACCTTGGAAAGTTCAAGAATCTTTATTGAAAAATATTACAGTTATTAACATCATCATAATTACTTTATAGTGATTAAGATGATCATAATTATATTCTCATTCTGTCTTCAGTTTAAAACACAGCCTATGTGGGAGAGGGCCCTGCGATGCCTTTGCAACAGTCAGGCGTGTACCATCCTAACCTGGCACACATCCAGCCGGGGTAATTGCATTCTGCTCACCAAAAACTCCCTGGAGTTTTCCCCAGAGAAGGGCTCCCTCATTTCCTGTTCAGAACCAGCTGTGCCGTGGGGCTGGCAAACAGCTGCTCTGTCGCTACCCAGAGGTGGCTGTGTTTCAACACGGGCTGGAACAAGGCTTGGATGTTTCTGTGGTCAAGGCTCCAGAGAAAACCAGCAGAGTATCCAGGCATTTTCTTTTGCTATTAAAAAAAGAAAAAAGGCTTCTCATGCAACTTATCAGTAGATGCTACATTTCGGGGTTGGCGGAGAGGGAAATATGTCTTTATTTTTGCATGTATTTTGAAGTCAGAAATGCTCATCATTAAAAAAGATCGTGCACCTCCAGCTGCCACATCTTCAATCAGGGAACTAACAGTCTATTTTATTTTAATTGTTCATAGTTAAAGATGACCTCTGGTACCTCCTAATTAATTACTGAGTTTCTTGTAAGATTCTCCAGTTAGAGCTAAAGCTGAGATAAAACCTAGCCCTCTTTCTGAACTGTGATCTTGCAGATGTAGTTTTGAATGAGAACATGATTCTGTTTACATGATGTTTAATGAAAGGGACGATGTAGATGTTTGTGGCTTCATGCAGGCCCTCCCATAAAACCCCATGCAGAAGATGAAACATGACACCCACTTTGCAATCCATCCAAGACTCCTACCCCCAGTCCATACGTTTCATATGTATGTAATCAACTTTTATTGGTTCTTGAATTACATTCTGTGAGCACAGAACTCCCCATTGCCAATTTGAGCACAATAACAGAGCTTGGAAGTGTCATTAATAAATGGCCGTGTGGCTAGAGCACAGCAAAACGTTTATAAAAACTCTTGCTTGTACCAATGCTTATCTTGGTGGGAGCCAAGCTTTAGAGAAAACATTTCACAGAAAAATCAGATGTCAGAGTTAGAACCTTGGTAGACTGAAGTGAGCAAACTTTAATTCCTTCATTCATTCATTCTCGTCTGTGCTGAGTGCTTCCTATGAGCCTGAACACCCATGACCTTGATCTGGCCATAAGGAACTCACACAGACATGAACCAGCCCTAGAAGTCAAGAGGTTATGGAGTGTTATCATCTGAGAGAAAAGCATGTGGTTACAGAGGAACGTTTCTAAAAGCAGGACCACATCATGGTCCAGGACCAGAAATTGCCATTCATCTTGGCACATTCAGGAACTGAATCAGGTTGGAGGAGATGATCCACCCATTGTGCCTGGACTGGACTCCTACTAAACAAGCTCAAAAAGCCAGATATATAGCTACCAATATACTCATCGACTTAGTTTAGATGAGAAATTGACCTGCCAGTGACAAAATCCTCAGGTTGACCAAAATATTCACTCTCCAGAGGCAGCTATACCAAGAAAGTTACTGAAGTTCAAAGGTCCCTTAGTGAAAATGACTGTTGGGGCCCAGACAGTGAGTGGGTGGCTCTGATGTCCAGCTAAGACAGCCTCATACCAGGGAAACGCAGGGCCAAGGATCACTTTTGCTGAGACAGTTCTCACAGGCCCTACCAGGCCTAGTTGCCTGGACTTCCCAGTTCTTTGTCTTAGGCTGCTCACCTGTCACCAATCACAAAAGTGTTTCTACTGATAAGTGTGACAAAAGCCACCAGGCACCCACCTCTTAAATGATAACTTCATTCCAGCCCTAACTCTTAAGACACTATTGCGGATTCCTTGATTTGGGTGTGAGCTGCACCCAAGTTTCAGTGCACATTTATGGTTTGCTGGGTTTGTGGCTACCAATGGCTAACCCACCCATTGTGTGTGGATGTGATGATTTTAATTCTTAGACACAAATACCGATTCCAAGGTTAGGGAGCACTTGTGATCTCTAGGAGGAACCAGATTTCTGTGCAACCCAAACCTCATCCATCACACACAACCCATAAGCACACGTCCTTGAAGCTGTAATTTTTCTGTTATGTTGCACTGGGTCTAGTTCCTCATTCTTGGTCCTGCACATGGAATTTGCAGGTCATTCACATTTCCCTGGCCCCTCTTTTGCCTTTGACAATTTCTTCATCTATTCCTTCCTCCAAATATTCTTTGCATGTGCCTCTTCCTGAATATTCCTACTGCCGCCGTTGTGATTCAGTTCCTGGCTACTTCCAGACTGATCTTCCATAAACATCTTATTGCCTCTGAATCCAGCCTCCATGTTCATCAAATCACATCCCAGCAGAGACCTATTCATCTTACCCTGTACCCTGCAGCAGAGACTCCGTCCTCCCCAGCCCAAGCTTCAAGTTTACACAACTAACTACACGTGGTCCACAAAGAAGGTCTTTCAGTGTCTGAAGATTCAACCAGTTATGAGGTTAATGAAACCATTTCACTGCTCTGAACATCAGTTTCTAACTGTAAGCTAGGAAAAACAAAGCCGTCTCCTACAGTGGTGGAGAGGACCTGAAGAACACGCTTCCACAGCACAGTTGCACTCCTCAGTTCCTTTCCCCTACCTTCCAGTCTTCACTTTCCAACCTGTACCCCATTTCTAAGGCAGACTAGGGTCGACCCCCTTCCTTCCTGGCTGTAAGCAGATTTCCGAGTCCAGTCCCATCACCAGTTTCTCTGGACATCTCTTCTGCATTTCAGTGAACTGGAGTGAATCCCATGTCTTTAGGAAGGATTAGAAGAAGCAACATCCTGTTAATCAGGGGGACTAATGACTAACCATGGAGAAATCTGGCCTTTGGTCTATAGGGAGTGGGGACTCTGTGATGTTTGAATGATGACTCACATTAATAGAATGTGCTACATTCTGAGGACTCTTTACCCCTTAAAAGTGGAGCTAAAAAGGACAATAAGTGAACCCAAGGAAAACGTGCAGCTCTGGGAATTGTGCTGAACACACCAGAGAGAGAATGTTGGCCTCGGGGGCTGTCCACCGCTGCTCACATCAGAGCGCTGTCCAGTGCTGCTCGCGTCCTCTGAGTCTGACACCTACTCTTAAAATGTGTGAGAGTGAAGTTCTTTCAACCAAGCCCTCTTCCTCCTCTTCTAATTTTTTTCTCTTCTTTCTTCTTCCTTCCTAAATTCTTCATATTTGAGTGTTTTACTATTAGCAGAGCAATTTTATTTAGATGTGTCTTTTTTTTGCTTCTCACTCAATGATGTTGGACAGGTGTAATGCTTCTAATTTATAGACTGGTAGGTCAAAGTTTAGACTAGTCTACTAATTTGTCTAAGGTCACACAGCTAGTAAACAAAGAGCTATGACCCCAATTTTGTCTTCTAACCCTAAGATCCATGGTCTTTCAACAGGGGTCCTTTTATCACCGTGCACTCAGCTACTAACAAATGTTCCAAATTGTAAGCATTCTTGCAACTGACAGTTTTAGGACAAAAATGCCTAAACATTTTCTTTAAAGTGATATCTTATTTAATAGATATAATGATGTATTGCTGAATAATTCATAAATTTATTTTTTCTTTCCAAAGGAAGAAGTAGAGACTTTTATTTTCTGAAACAATTCTTGAACTTGTGACCTTTTGTACCCATGCCTTCTGTATGTTCATAATTCAGGAACACAGGCAGTCTCTCCTTTCTGGCTTGAAGGGTGAATGTCAATCTTTCTTCCAAGACGGCATCTCAGCTGAATATGGGTGGGGGAGGGTATAGCTCAGTGGTAGAGCATGTGCTTAGCATGCATGACGTCCTGGGTTCAATCCCCAGTACCTCCATTAAAAGAAGTTAATAAATAAACCTGGTCCCCCCACCAAAAAAAACCCCAAAATAACAAACAAAACAAAAATAAACTGAATATGGACATGAGGTTGTCAGCAGAGCTACCTCATCCCATGAACGGTCTTCTTCAGAGTAATTACTAGCCATTTATTATATCGAGAGTTTTTTTTTTTTTATGATCTTTTCCCCACTGTTGTACCATGTTCTCGCTTTCATTTTGAAGAATGATTTTCTATCTGTACTCAGGATACTTCAACGAGAATACACGGTGTGTCTCATCATCCTTACATTTGGATTCTCTGAAACCACTGTTGGCACCCATGATTGGAATCCCACGGGTATTCACCATAGCTTTCCAATCTGAATGGAAAACAGGGTTGGGGAAAATGCAAAAGAAGAAGGATTGTCAAGTCATTGAGGCGAATCTCACACGGAATTAGGATTTCTAGTCAAGGTTACCCAGATTTTTTTTTCCCCAAGACTGGGAAGCAATTTCAAGGAGAAGTAATTTGCCCAAAATCATGAGACTGGTCAGTGGCAGTTGGAAATGTCCATTCACGTATGCATGTTCTCAGGCTTGGAGGTCCCAGAGGGCTCTCTCATCCATCATCTTGCTGTGTTTCATGGTCTTGTACCCCTACATGATCCCTTGTCACTCCCTGTTCCTGGAATGCCCCTTCCTCAGTCCTTTATGTAGTTTACTCTTCCTGATCAGGTCACTGCCCAGATGCCACCTCTTCTGTGACGTCTTTACTGGTCCTCTCCTCACTGCTTCTTTCCTAACTCTGCTTTACATTTGTCTACAGGTAATGTCAACACTTTAAGTGCATTTTAAATGTGTTTGTTACTTCTTGTCTCTATTCATCAGTAAGCTCCATAGTAGGCAAGACTTTTACATAAAGTAGTTACTCAATTTGTATTTGACCAATGAAGGTTGCACAAGTGGGTGGCTGTATAGTTGGTTTCATGCTGTGGAATTGCCAGAATTGCATAAGCTTATTCAATTCATTAAAGGCACTTTAAAATATGAAGTCTCAGTTTGGTTTAGGTTGATTTCCCCACAAAATTCCTACACAGTAGGCACTTAAAAATAATGATCTATGTCTAGGAAGAACAGTTTTGGGTTTTCACCCACATGTCTTGCAGGTGTCTCTCTATGGCCCCACCAGAAGCTCAGTTACCTTGCAAAAGCCAAAGCATCTTGACACAAGCAATTGTGGCTCTCCAGGTGCCAACGTACCTCCAAAAGCCTATCCTCCCACCAGGCCCTGAGGATTTGCTCTGGTATCTCTTAATGGACAGGGGAATATTACTCTGCTGGTGACAGTGAAGGCTGGTGAGTATGACAAGGGGCCAGAAACCAGAGCAGTGGTGCAGACATAGGAACAGGAATGGGGAGCAACAGGTGGGAAGGATGGCCCTCAAGAAGCCCCTGGAAAGCAATACTGAGAAAAAAAAAACTAAAAAGAAAACCAGCTGGAGTTATCACCCGCCTAGACTTCAGATTATGCTACAAAGCTACAGTAATCAAAACTGCATGGGACTGGCAAGAAACAAAAACAAAAACAAAAAACCACCAGACACTTAGACCAATGGAACAAAATGGAGAGCCCAAAAATAAACCCACACACTTACGGCCAGTTACTTTTCAACAAAGGAAGCAAGGATATACTGTGGAGAAAAGATAGTCTTTTCAATAAATGATGCTGAGAAAACTGGACAGCTACAAGTAAAAGAATGAGACAGAAGATTTCCTCACACCATATACAAAGATAAGCTCAAAATGGATTAAAGACCTAAATGGAAGACCTGAAACCATAAAACTCCTAAAAGAGAACACAGGCAAAATAGTCTTTGACATAAATCATAGCAATATTTTTTTTGCATCTGTCTCCTAAGGCAAAAAATATAAAAGCAAAAATAAACAAATGGGACCTAATTAAACTTAAAAGCTTGTGCACAGCAAAGGAAACCATGGCAAAGCGAAAAGACAACCTACAGAATGGGAGGAAATGTTTGTACATGATTGACTGACAACAGGTTACTTATCCAAAATGCATACAACTCAGTATCAAAAAATTAAACAACCCAATCAAAAAAATAGGCAGAAGACCTGAATAGACATTTTTCCAAAGAAGATATCCAGATGGCTAACAGGCACATGAAAAGATGCTCAGTGTTGCTAATTATTAGAGAGAAACACACATCAAAACAATGAGATATCACCTCACACCTGTCAGAATGTCTATCGTCAAAACATCTTCAGAGACAAATGGTGAGGCTGTAGAGAAAAAGCAACCCTTGTACCTTGTTGGTGGGAATATAAACTGGTGCAGCCATTATGGAAAGCAGTATGGAGTTTCCTCAAAAAACTGAAAATAGAAGTACCATATGCTCCAGCAATTCCGCTCCTGGATATATATCTGGAAAAAAACAAAAACACTAACAGAAAAAGATACACACACCCCAGTGTTCATAGCAGCACTATTTACAATAGCCAAGATATGGAAGCAACCCAAGAGTCCATCAGCAGACAAACTGATAAAGAACATGTGTGATATATACATATGTATGTGTGAATATTACTCAGCCATGAAAAAGAATAAAATAGTGCCATTTGCAGCAACATGAACAGAGCTACAGAATATTATGCTTAGTGAAATAAATAAGATGGAGAAAGACAAATACTATATAATATCACTTAGAAGTGGAATCTGAAGAAAATTAAGCAAATGAATGTATATAGCAAAACAGAAGCAGACTCATAGGTACAGAAAACAAACTGGTGATTACCAGTGGGAAGAGGAAAGAGGAGAGGGGCAAGACAGAGGTATGCGATTAAGAGATACAAACTACTATGTATCAAACAGATAAGCAACAAAAATATACTGTGCAGCACAGGGGATTATAGCCATTATCTTATAATACCTTTCAGTGGAGGATAATCTGTAAAAATACTGAATCAGTACACTGTATACCTGAAACTAATGTAATATTGTAAAGCAAGTATGTTTCAATTTTAAAAAATAAACAAATAAATTTTTTAAATAAGAAAATATAAATGAAATCATGCAGTTGAAAAAAAAAAAAAAAGCCAGTGGGAAAGGAAGTGAAGATAATTGGGAATGACTTCGCTGTTTTGTCTGCTTCCCTGTACGTGCCTCCTGACTCATAAATCACCATAAAATGTTGGGGAGTCTGCTATTAAATTGCAACAGATATCAGAAAACGTTTACTTTGACCTCATGTCTGCATTGAGAGGTCATGCCTCCTTACTGAGTGCATTTTCTCATCTGTGAAATGGCCCTCATTCTTGCGCCACCTAAATGAGAAGTGCGGGGAACTGGTGAGCTGGCTTCCTACATATGTCTTAAACCGTGAAGTCCTGCACAAATGCACAGCTTCACTTATCGGTCACAAAATCTTATTAAATGGTGTCTTGCTTTGTTTGGCTTAGTTGTTCAGGACGAATTGTTTATCCTGATCTTGCATTCTGAGAGCTCACAGGAATTTTAAATCTAATTTGATTTCTCTGATTTTGGCTTTTCCTTGACTTCTTATTTCAAGAGTGAAACTAAAGGAGGATCTATTTCTCTTTGGTTTCAGGTTCTAACAGCAGGGCTTTTTTTGCATTCTGATTGCAAGCACAGCCTAACAAAGCCATATTTAAAGGCAGGGAAATGTCACTTACATGTTAAAAAGCTCACAGAAGCAAGTCTGTCTCTGCTGAATCTTTGAAGACGCTGCTTAATAAAACCGAGAGATCTTTCTGACGCTGTCCAACAAAACCTCTAGATTTGCTCTGTGCGTATTTTTGACGATAGAGATGAAAGAGGGGAGGGAGGCAGTGTGCATCACAACAATCGTTTTTCATTACAGTCAGATATCCTCAAGCTTTAGTGCCATGGAGTCAATCAGAAAAGATGGGGTATTAATTACGAAGGTACACTTCAATTTATCAGCAAAGGATATCAAACAGGCCAAACGCCACAGCTTTTCATATAATTTCTCTCTTCCTTGTAGGGAGGCACGTAGCAACGATTTGCAAATTGCCTCCTCTGCAAAATGAAGGAGGAAAAACATACACACACAACACACAATTAAAAGCCGATAAGCATCGGGCGATGTGTCACATTTTCAGCAGAAAGCCAAAAGTGGAGGTCTTAATCTCCGGGGTGGGTGTGCGATGAGTACTCGCGGAGACCTCCCTTGATGTGACTACTTAACTCCTATTAAAATTAATAGGGGTCAGGCTTGATCATCAAGGGAGAAAGGGCCTCCTGGCGCGCATAGGCTTCACGTAGTAAGGATTTGGTGATTACTATATTATTTGGCCATTCATTTTCAGGTTATCTTGTAAGTGTATGCTTTTTGTGATCTTTGGTCCAATTATAAAGAATAACATGTCACGTAGGATCTATTTTTATTAAAGCAGCCTTCTTCTCTTAAGCATATAATTTTAGAGGGCATAGTGACAGGATCTCAATGCAAAGAACTTGAAACTCCCCCTCCCCCAAATAAATCATGTTAGTTACCATTTCTAAACTAGGTCTACCTTCATGAGACCTCTGACCCAAAGATTTGGAGAGTTTGGTTCATAGAGAAACTCAACTCAGACATGTCTTAGATAACAGAAGGAGAAGGTAAGTTTGCTTGAAAAAGTGACATGATCATGGAGTCACATAATAAATGTGAAAAACCCAAGGTGGAAATCACCCCCCGCAAATCTTTGAGGTTCAGTTTACTCTTCTATGAAATGGGTGTAAAATCACCAGCCTCAAGGTCATTTGAAAGAAGACCACATTTGTATGAAAGTGCTGGTAACAAAGCCGTCTCAAAGGACACGAAAGTCACCCAATATCACATAGCAGTGCACCGAGTCAGAATCCATCAGCAATTTTTTAGAGGATTCCATAATCTGAATTTTAATCCATTAAAGAAATTAGAACAACAACAACAATAAATAAATAAACATCATTCTGTAGGAGAAAGGACGTCTTTGAAAAATTTTAAACACCTTTGCTGTGGTATGATTCCTGTACAGTAAACTACACATACTGCAGATGCACAATTTGTGAATTTCGATAGATGTGCACACCAATGAAAAGACATTTTTAAAGGCACAGTGACGAATAGGACGCTCCTGTGACACAAAGAAAATTACCACCATGAAATCATGCTGCGTCTCTCTCTTGTTTTCCTCATTTCGCTGCAGACTGGGGAGAGAGACCTCTCGCACTCCCTCTGGACCATGGTGAGCATTTAGGAGCCTCTGCAATAGGCCACCACGGCAGCCCAGTGCCATGCACAGGTTAAGTAATTCACAGAGACGTTAACAATTAAGCAAGCAGGAGTGGTTTAGTCTTACTTTACTTTCTTATTTGAAAATCAAAACACTGCGCTCTGACCTACGAATGAAAGTGTTCGCAAAACATATATCTGATAAGGGGTCAATATCCGAAATATATAAGGCACTCATACAACTCCGCAGCAGAAATCATCATCACCATCATCTGAAAAGAACATGGGCTGAGGACTGGAACAGACATTTCTCCAAAGAAGACACACAATGACCTACATGAAACAATGTACAACATCACCAGTCATCAGGGGAACGCAAATCAAAATCCCAGTGAGGTACCACCTACCAGCTTTTAGAACGGCTATTTTCAAAAGAGATAAATGCCAGTGAGGACATGGAGAAAAGGGAACCCTTTTGCACTATTAGTGGGGATGTAAATTTGTGCAGCCACTGTGAAAAACAGCAGAGAGATTCCTCAAAAAATTAAAAACAGAGCTACCAAACGATCCAACAATCTTACCTCTAAGTATGCAAAGTAAATGAAATTGCTATCTTAAGAGAAAATCTGCACTATCATGTTCACAGCGTTATTCACAACTGCTAAGCCATAGAAACACGCTAAATATCCATTGATGGATGAATAAAGAAAGAAAATGCAGTGTATGTATACATCAGATAGAGAAAGACAAATACTGCATGATCTCACTTACATGGGGGATCTGAAAGCATCAAACTCATAGAAACAGAAATAGAATGGTGGTTGCCAGGGGCTGAGTGGTAGGGGAAATGGAGAGATGTTGGTCAAACTTTCAGTTATAAGGCTAATAAGTTCTGGGGATCTACAGTACGGAATGGTGACTATAGTTAACAATACTGTATTGTTTACTTGAAAGTTGGTGAGAGAGTAGAGCTTTAAAGTTCTCACCATGACAACGACCAAACAGAAATTATGTGACACGGTGAAGGATGTGTTAACTAAACTTGTTGTGGTCAACATTTTACAATACACATGTATCAGATCGTCTCATGGTACACCTTACACTTTCACAGTGTTACAAATCAATTACATCTCAATAAAGTTGGGGGGGGAATCATTGCAAAGTCTGAGGAACAATCAGATCCCCATATCCCACCCTAAAAAAAGTGCTGTGCTCTATATATACTCTTAAACAAGGCTATTCATATTTCTAAATTTCTGTCACTATCACTCTTCCTTCTCATACATGTCCTTGGATCAAGCTTATTTTTATTGCTTGAATTTTCCTGAATAACTTTTTGTCTGCCTGAGATATCAGTTTCTGAGAGACGTTAAAATTTCTCACCATCAGTGAAATTGTCTGCCATTATGATATCTCTGCCCAGTTTTCCTCTATATAGTTTGCAAATATGTTGTTCGGTACATGCAGGTTCAGGATTGCTATATGTCTTCCTGGAGAACTGTTATTGTTTTAAACATTATCTAATAACATGACTTTTCCCTAATGCTTTTCTGCCTCAAAGTCGATTTTCTCTGATACTGACATTGCTTTTGCCTTTGCTTTGTGACTTTGTTGTTTTGTAAAATCTTTTACATTTCTGTATCGTTATCTTTGCATATGTCCCTTATAAATAGAAAACAGGTGAAAATGATTTGCTTGTTTGTTTAATTAGCTTTTCATTTTAAGGTAATTGTAGGCTTATATGCAATAGTAAGAAATAACTAAAGTAAATCCCATGGACCCTTTACCCAGTTTCACTCAATGTGAACATCTTGCAGGACTGTAGTCCAATCATCACAACCAGGATATTGATGTAAGCTCAGTCAAGGTACAGAAAATCCCCATCACCACAAGGACTCCTCATGTTAGCCTCTAATGGCCGTTCTCACTTCCCTTAGCCCCTTGGAACCACTAATCTGTTCTCCCTTTCTATTTCTCATTTCAAGAATGTTACAGAAATAGGCTCATACAGTATGTAACCTTTTAGGATTCACTTTTTTTCACTCAGCATAGTTTTTAAAGATGCATCCTGGTGTTGTGCATATCAAAAGTTAGTTCCTTTTTATCATATGTACATGGTGTGTACGTGGTACAGTTTAACCATTCACTCATTGCAGGACATCTGGGTAGTCTCCAGTTTTTAGCTATAATGAGTAAAATAGCTGTAAACATTTGCGTACAGATTTTTTATGTGAACACAGTAAGTTGTCTGGGATATGTATTGCCCAGGCATGCAATTGCTGGGCCATACAGTAACTGCATGCTTAGCATTTAAGAAACTGCCAAACTGTTTCCAGAGCAACTGTATTAATTTACACTCCATCAGCAACGTATGAGTGATGGGTTTCTCCACATCCTCATCACCATTTCGTGTTGTCACTGTCTTTTATTTTAGCCATTCTGATGGGTGTGCAGTGACTTGCATTGTGGTTATAATTTGCATCTCACTAACGGCTAATGATGCTGACATCTTTTGAGGTACTTATTTGCTATATGTATATCTTCTTTGGTGAAATGTCTCTTTGTGTCTTTGACTGCTGTCCAGTTGGATTGCTTGTTTATTGTTGAGTTTAGAGAGCTCTTTATATACTCCAGATAATGGTCCTTTATCAGATCAGATACGTGATTTGCAAATATGTCCTCTTGCTCTGTAGCTTGTCTTTCATTCACTTAGTGTCTTTGGCAGAACATTTTTTTTTTTTTTAATTTTGAAGAGTCCTATTTATCACGTTTTTCTTTTATGGATTTTATTTTTGATGTTGAGTCTAAGGACTCTGCCTGGCCCTACATCCTGTAAATTTTTTTTCTCTCTTTTTTTTTCTTTTCTTTTAACTTTCATGATTGTACAAGTATCTCCCATACCCGTTTTGATTTAACTTTTTATAAGGCAAGAAACTTGGGTCAAGGCATTCTCTTTTCTGTTTTGGTTTTGTTTTTTTGCCTTTGGAGGCCCAACTGCTCCAGTATGATTTGTTGAAAAAGCTATGCTTTCTCCATTGAATTGCTTTTGCGCTTTTGTCAAAAATCATTGGACATGCTTGTGTGGGTCTATTTCTGAACTCTCTACTCTGTTCCATTGATCTATGTGTCTATGGTCAATATCATGTGTTCTTAACATTTACAGCTGTATAATAAAATAAAATTGGCAGAATGATTACACCCAACTTATTGCTCTTTTAAAAAATCTTTTAAACTATTTTAGTCCCTTTGCTTTTCCATATACACTTTAAAATAAACTTGTCTATATCTACCCAAAAAATTTTGCTGGGATTTTGGTAGGAATGATATTAAATCTACGAATCAGCATGTGGGTAACTGATACCACTATGCAGTTGAGTCTTCCAATCCATGAACACAGTATGTCTCTTCATTTATTTAAATTTCCTTTGACTTATTTTATCAGTTTTATGTAGTTTTCATCATACAAGTCCTGTACTGGTCTTATTAATTTCACACTTGAGTATTTCACTTTTCTGAGGGATTTCAATGATTTTATACTTTTGATTTGGGTGTCCATATCTTCATGGTTAGTATATAGAAATAGAATTAATTTGTCTATGTTTGTCTTTTATCCTGTGAGTTTGCCAAACCCACTATCTCTAGGAATATTTTGTAGATTTCTTGGGACTTTCTACTTAATTGTTTACTTTCACTGTCTTTTTTCCTATTTCTTTTACTTTCAACATCTCCATGTTGTTATCTTTATGTATAACTCTTAAAAATATTATATAGATGGGGACGATTTGTTTTTACTCATACATATTTTTCTTATAAGTAGCAAATTTCATTCAGTGATTCATTGTGACTAATGATAAATTAAAGTTTAATTCAATAATTTTATTTTTTATTTGGAACAATTTTTAAATTATTTTTGCCCTTTTATTTTGCCTCCTTTGGGTTCATTGGATTATCTTTATTATTTTTTTATTCTCTCTTCTTTGATGATTTCCTTCACTTTTAAAATATATATTTGACTTAACAAAATTCAGTCTACATGACTATTCCTTTGACTATTACACGAACTATAGAAATTTAATTCTCTCTCCCCACTTTCACGACATTGTGGTCTAACATTTTAGTATCCTCTTATTTCTAAGCCTGTCTAAAGCCTTATGATAATTATTCACTTTGTTATAAATCTATATGCAGAATTAATCAAATTTTTACCTATCATTGTTTTTTACATCCCTCCCCATCCCAAATTTCAGTAGCCTTCATCCACATGTGTACCCTTTGACAGTTCTTTCAACAGGAGTCCCTGAGTGATACCTCTCGTGGACTTCGTTTGCCTGAAACGTCTTACTTCACTCTTGAATCAGCATTTAGCTGTGTATAGAACTAGGCTGATATTTATGTTCCGTCCAGGCGTTGAGGCTATTCTTCTTCTATCTTCTTACCTTTGGTGCTGGAGACAAGAAGTCTGTTGTCATCCTAATTGTTAATCCTTTCCAGACAATCAGACTTTTCTTTCTGGTTGCTTCAGAAACTGGCCTTGCCCTTTTCCAGTTTCACCACATGTGTGCAGAGATGTGGATTTATTTTCATTTGTATTTCCTTCTCAGACTCAGTGTGCCCTGGCCCAAGACTGGGGACAGCTAGAACTCCATCTTCTTCTTTCAGCATCTTTAGTTTGATGCTTCAGTGAATTAATAGTGTGAAGGAACTTTCCTTGGACTTGCCTTAAATAAAGCACCCTTGGGGCTCAAGTCAAAGGCAACAGCACACAGAAGATGCAACAACAGCGACAGAGCGAGCTTAGAAGCAGAAGTCAAATCTGCTGTCAATCTGCAGAAGAAGGAGGCGGTCTTTGGCAAAATATACCCTGATGTTTTAACAGAACCCCCCATTAATGGGGGACACTCACTGCTCTGCTCTGTGCTACCTCTTCTTTGATCTTGGCTTAGTTCCTTTGACCAGGTACAGAAGGAAAGGCAAGCAGGATCATCTTCAAGCTCCCTTGCGCTGCTAACATGCTGAAACATATATGGTCTCTCCAATGTCTTTCCAGGGCTGAGATGATCATTCTGTCTCGTCCAAGTGCTCAGCAACTAGTGTAAGTACTTACTTGGTGTGAGAACAAACGTGCAAGGCATCCTCTGCGTCTGTCTTATCGTCGAAGGCTTAGGTTATGGCACTGGAGCTGCCATGCCTCCTCCCCACCAACTTCCATCTAAAGTGATGCGCAGGGTCCACATCTCATTTCCTTGACAAAAATGTCAACGGCATTATCTTATGCATGTGCTGTACAGATAAGGGAAAGTCACTTTAAACAATCTGTTCCATTCACTTTGGGTTTATGGGCTTACGTCTTTATTTTTAACTCAGCAAAGCTATGGTCTTTGTATTGGAGATGGCAAAGCCAGTCCCAGTTGCCAGCTAGGTGAGTGGGTCACCTTCCATAGTGTGTGAATTTGTTATTTCCTCAAGGAATTTCACCGTCAACTGAAGAAATGAGACATTCTCTGTTCTTCCAGGGAAAACACATCTTGTCAATTTTTTGTACGGAAATCCCCTACAAAATAATAAATGTTCGGCACCCAGCCTGGTTGGTCCATTCCTCTGTGGAGTATAAACCTGAGGTAGCTTTATTTGTGGAGTACCTCAAGTTTCTCCTCCCAGCGCAAGGGTGACAATACGATTTTTTGTCCCCATATTTTGACCTCAAGAATAAAGACAGCTAACGTTCACCAAGTCCTAACTCCCTGCCAGGCACAATGCCAAGCACTATATATGTCACCTTTTTTTCCAGCCCTTATAACAACCCTCTAAGATATGTACTGTTAAATTTTCTCTTCATGTATTAGGAATCTGAGAATTATTAACTTGCCTAAGATTGTCTATCTTGGAGGTGGCTAAGCAGGATTTTGACTCCAGGTTTGCCTGAATCCAAAATCAGAGCTTCAATGTCTAGCATTTACCCCCTAGTTAGCCATACACAAAGAATTGCTGTGTCCACTGTCCTGAGTGCTGAACTGAGTGCTGTCCCAACTCCGTAAAAGGTGAGGCAATGAACTTAGAGGTGGCAAAGCAGAGGCATAATGATGTTGAGACACCTGCTTACTTGACTCCTAAACTAGAGCTCCTAACCACTGCACTTGAGGGCAATTCTCCTGTGAAGATGCAGCAGGAAAGATCAACTTTTGTTCACTTTTACAATTTTTTAAAAGAAGGGAAGTGCCCCTGGATGAACAAGAATTGAAGAGTCTTACCAGTTTAATGCATAATAAAGCAGAACAGGAATTAGCAGTGTATCCTGCTTTGGGGGTGTATGTACACCGTCAGCAGAACGAACTAAAATTCAAAGAGAAGAACTTTGCAAATACATTGTAGATCGCGTAGTAGGGCTCATTCCAGAATTCTTCATGGCGTTGCTTTGGTGTGCTAAAGAACTTCAGGCCACATGCACGCACACCAAGTAAAGTGAATAATTGTAGCAAACGGCCTACATGTTCGTGGGGGAAAATAAATGAGGATGAGAATTACTCAGGCAGAACAAAGAACCTGGGAATTCCACTTCTAGGAATCGATCCTGTGTTACATGATCTACGCACAAGGCTGTTTGTTGTAGTTTTGTATGTGCATGTCTAATAGTGAAAAATTGCTAATGAGCGAAATGGACTTTATTAAATTAATTACAGTGCACACATAATATGGAATACCAGACAGCCTAAAAACACGTTAGCTTTGACATGGAAAGGTTTGAAAATCTCAAAGTCAGTTGTGGAACAAAATGCATGGTTGAATCCCAATTATGTCAAAAATATTCAAATCTGTCAGAAACAGGTATGTATGTATCACACACATTGAACCAGAGGGAGACTATGTTTCTAGCACGATTTGGCCATTAGCAATGGAGACCTTTTCTTTATTGTGGCAATCACTGAAAAACTTCAGCTGAAAACTATTTGACATCTCAATTACTCATGATTCATGTAATCAGATAGAATCAATTAATAAAGTCAAAATATACAGAGCGGCTAAAAATAGCAGAGCCAGCGCACACAGTTATGCAGGTATAAGCAGAAGAGGAAGGAACCACAGTACACACCTAGCGATGAACACCTGAGAGTGATGTGAAAAGTAACTTTGCTGGGTTAATTACTGGTGCATTAGGCAGAATGCAATCATTTTGTTGGGAGTACAATATTTTTACTTTAATAGGCTTGTGGGACAACACAGGAAAGGAGATAAGGTGAAAAGCACCGGGGATGTGGCAAACCCTGGTCGCAGGACCTGGCAGGTACGGAGGGAAGCAAGCAAGCTCTCATTCATCAGGTCAGCTGCGGCTTCATCCTTGCAGAAAGCCAGGGAGCCTCGTGCAGTCGGCAGTTTATCCCGCTAGGTACTCAGGGCTTCCTAGATGCTCGGCCTGGGAACACACAGGTGAGCACAAGCCAGCAGTCATGCCAGCTTTCATGGGTGTGTAGGCCAGTGGGCTAGCGGGGCAGGGACACACGTTAATTAAATAGGTACAGGAGTCTCCGTATAAGCACAGACTGCAATGAATATGACAAAGAAGTTTGTTCTGAATGATAACAGGTAGAGATAAGAGAGAGCATTGCTCCAAAAGGGTGTTTGAACCCAGCCTTAAGAATGGATAGGAAAAAATGCAATTAAACAATAAAAAAGAATAAGGTAGGAAAAATAAAGTTAGAGTGGGGGAGGGTGGAAATGCAAATGGGGGAAGAACATTCTAAGCACAGAAAACAGAATGTTCAAACATCTTTGAGAACTTTATCAACATTCATCAACTCAGGCGGTTCTCACTACTTTTTAGATAGGTAGATAACACTTCACTTTCATTTCACTTCATTTTCTCATTTTACAGGTGCAAAAACAGACGCACAGAGATTAAGTAATGTGTCCAGGATCCACAGGGCAGATCCTAGCAGTACCTCTGTCTGTCAGAGCTCAGCTCCACCACCTGCTGTGTGACCCTGGCAAGTCACCTGCCCTCTCTGAGCCTCACCTCTCACCTCTGTGGGAGGGAGCTGGCAGCTGGGAGCACTGTTTGTAGGAAGTCTTGTTCTTTTTTTATTGATCTTTTTTTTTTTTTTTTATTGACGTCTAGTCAGTTTACAATGTTGTGTCAATTTCTGGTGTGCAGCATAGTATTTCAGTCACACATATACATACAGATATTCATTTTCATATTCTTTTTCATTATAGGCTACTAAAATATATTGAATATAGTTCCCTGTGCTATACAGAAGAAACTTGTTGTTTCTCTATTTTATACATAGTAGTTAGTAACTGCAAATCCCAAACTCTCAGTTTATCCCTTCTCACCCCATTTCCCCCCGGTAGCCATAAGTTTGTTTTCCATGTCTGTGAGTCTGTTTCTGTTTTTCACATAAGTCCATTTGTACCTTTTTTTTTAAGATTCTACATGTTAGTGATATCATATGGTATTTTTCTTTCTCTTTCTGGCTTGTTTCACTTAGCTTGATAATCTCCAGGTCCATCCATGTTGCAGCAAATGGCATTATTTCATTCTTTTTATGGCTGAGTAGTATTCCACTGTATAAATATAGCACAGCTTCTTTATCCAGTCATCTGTTGATGGACATTTAGGTTGTTTCCATGTCTTGGCTATTGTGCATAGTGCTGCTATGAACATTGGGGTACATGTGTCTTTTTGAGTTAGTTTTCTCTGGATACATGTCCAGGAGTGGGCTTGCTGAATCATACGGTAAGTCTATTTTTAGTTTTTTGAGGAATCTCCGTACTGTTTTCCATAATGGCTGCACCAAACTATATTCCCACCAGCAGTGTAGAAAGGAGGTCCTTTTCTTGCGTGTGAGGCTCGGGCAGAAGGCAGAGTCACTGTCACTAGCGTCATAGGGTCAAGGTACTTCCCCAGGAACCAGCACTAAGAGGGCGAGCGTCGTGAAGTGCAGAGTGGTGCTGAGCGCCTCAAGTACGTGATCCGTCCCTTGAGACGTGCACGCGATCATGTTCTCACGGCAACACCGCACAGCTCTGCTTAGAGACAAGACACTGGGATGAGGAAGGGGGAGCAGCTGGTCCAGGATCACGCAGCTAGTACTCAATGGACCAAGACTCAAACCCAAGTCTGAGGATGTCTGCAGCCCACCATGGCCACCATGTCCCCCTTTGCAACACTGGCTGGACTGAGGTCCTTCCTGGGACTTTGGCCTGAGCACTGCCACCCAGGCCAAGCGCCCGATGCAGGACTCTGTCTGCCAGGGGAAGGGGCACCTTGTCACATCTGAGCAAAGGGGCCTTTGAACAAGCTGTGGCCTTGCCACATGTCCTTTTTCTCAGCAAAGCTACCCTGAGGGCCCACTTTGCTGGAGCAAGATGGGTTTCCCCCAAGACTCAGTGTATTTAGATGACAAGCAGAGACTCTCCTTGGCCTTACATTGGCTAGATCTTTCCTCCCACAAATACACGGGATGAGTGTTTAAAAACAAAAGAATAAAACTGAATCCCTGTTATTTCATAGCCAGGGTGTGGCAAGGCCTGAGAGTTCCAAGTTAAAAAATGACCCCCCAGATACAGCGGGAGAATGCGTGCAGGAGTCTCTTAGCTCTAGAGGCAGTGCCAGCTGGGAACTCACACACCCGGGGAGGCGTGGGCCAGTGCATCCTCCAGTGCCCACCTTCCAAGGTGCAAGAGGACGAGGTGAGCGAGGTGACGCCCACTGTCAGACAGAACGTCATACATGATGCCCTGCGGGTTGATGTCATCCCTCTCCGGGTGATAAGGTAAAGGAACAGAAATCCCTGCTCTGAGGGAGATGTGGTCAGTTTCCTGGGTGGGACAGCAGAAGAGTGGTGGTTAATTGTGTGGACTCTGGGCCAGACAGCGAGATTCAGATGTTCAGTTTCCATCTCTCACTTAACTAGCGCTGAGACTGGTCAGGACACTCGCCTCTACAAGCTTCCATTTCCTAAACTTTAAAGGGGACTGCTAGCCACTTCTTCATAGCACTGCTCCTTGGCTGCAGTGATCCAAAGCAAGGGTGTATGCAGAAGCCCAGACACTGCCGGTGCCCATCTAGAATGTTGCCCATCACAGTTACTACCGCTTGCCCTTAGCAATGAGGCACACTTTCCTCACCAAAATGAATGATCGGCTTCAAGGTGGGATGTTGTCTCAAATCCAAATGATCTCTCACCAGAACATCTCTCCTCCTTTTCAAATCACTAAATCCAGATTATTCTCTTTATAGATCAGTGCCCATTTCACCTCTTTGCTCTAGCCTGGTCTTAAGGACTCTTCTCTGGAATCCCTTAGAAACTTCCTTGTACCATTCATCACTGTGTGTCCTAACTAGCAGATAACTTGCCTGCTCTTCTATTGAACAGTGAGCATTCTGCAGCCAGGAATTGCATTTTATTAAGTTCTGTCTCTTTAGTGTTCAATTCCATGCCTGAATGTCGTAGATTTCCTATAAATATTTACTGGATGACTGCGTAAATGAGTGAATGAAATAGCCTAAGAAGACGCATTATTGAAGTGGGAGAAAAAGAGGCCAGTGAATGAACTCTCTGAGCTCTATGTAAGCCGCAGCAGGAGATCTTGGTGAAGTCATTTGGCCACTGTGTCTAGATGCACTTATCTGTAAAGCAGCAAATGACATGGACCACATTTGGACTTTCAAGATCCTTTGGAACAACTAAGAATTGCAGAGTGCTAAAAAGAAAAAAAAACTGGAAGACAACAGAACTGCCCCTGCCCCTCCCCCCCCAAAAAAAAAGCGGGAGGAGGGGATAATTCACAGCAGCAGATGTGCAGGTCATTGAAACAGCCCACACAAGCGCGGCATTGTGTGTTAGCCGCGTCAGACTTGGATCCAAATCTGAAAGATCGCGGGCTGGGCACTGCCCCTTTGGCACTGCAGGCAGGCAGGTCCCTTTGGGTCAGTGTTGGGCCCCACCATCACCTCGCTCGGTCACACCGTAGGTGACATCAGCATCCACGAGTAACAAGCCAGCGTTTTCCGCTTTTATCCGCGCTTTAAGTCAAACTTGGGGGAGCTGCTTGAAAAGTTGGAAGTAGGTTTCAGGGTCACTCGATGTTCATGGCAATGAATTCTCATAAAACAGAAAGGAAGAAATAGTTACAGATCCTTTTAATCTACCTCTCGCCAGCATTTCTCTGCTGAAAAGTTCTGCGGGTATCTGCTGGGGCGCTGGAATTTAGGTCAATGACATTCATGCTGCCTCTTCGAACAGAATTTTTCGGCAGCAAGTGCATGATTTCCTGTTATGACTGTGGATCTCGGCAGCAGTGAAGTGACTGTAAAGGCTTCCATCCTGTTTGTTTATAATTCTTAACAATGGGCTTTTGGGGAAGGAGGGACCGACGTTGCAAATGCTCTGCCGAGCGGCTCTCGGAGCCGGCGATGCCACCTGAATAATGCATGCCCACTCTGTGTGTGTACCCGGCACCCGCCCCAATGCAGGATAACTCTGCCGAAGGCTTTGAAGCACCTGCTCTGAACAGCTCCGATGACAGCCAAGAGTCCAGATAAGATCTGAGCTCTGCCTCCTCCCCACCACCCCGCTTGCCAGGCCGCCCCCATTTCCCTTTTTGCATTTGAAATAAGCTCTGAGACTAAGCCGCCAAGAGATGCTGTCAGAGAGGCACTTGCTTGTGTGTGGCTCCTATCAGTCCCTTCCTGTCTAGCCCCACCTGGTTCTCATGCCTGTGCTGGCATGGCAAGGGCCACCTCCCAAATGACTGTGCCTTCGGCCCCTCCCCCCGCCAGCCACCCTCCACCCAGAGGAGGCTGGTAGCATCTTTGTAACACAAAAACGGCCATCCTTGGCTGATGCAGCCCCAAAGGCACACGGCTTAGATTCAAAACACACTCCCTCCACAGCGTGCCCTTATCCTGCTTAACACCCGTTGGTGACACTCCGTGTGACAATTTCCAAGTTGTTTTTGAACTTCTTAGCCTAGCACACGAGGCCTTTCCTGACCTGTTCCGCTGCAGCCTCACAGCCCCCTGGTCTCACTGTCCCACCTGCATCCTCACACCTGCTCACCCTGCTTCTGTTGTCCTCTCTGTCCATTAACCCTCACAGCAGCCGCAACCACAGCAATAGAATAGTGGTCAACACTCCCGACTGCTTCGTCGATTCCAGGCACACTATGCATGCCTTTGTTGAACCCTCAGAACCACGCTGCTGGGCGTGGACGTTTCCTAGCTCCATCGTGAGGAAGCCCAGGGAGCCTCAGGGTGATAGCAGTTCTCCTCCAAGGTTCACACAGCTAGAACGCTGGTGAGCTCACGTTCCAAACCCAAGTCCGTTATCAACCACAACATCGCATCACCACTTCCTCAACCCTGAGCTTCACTTAATCTTCACCTGTTCTTAAAAATTACTCAAGTTCCAGCAACTCTGGAATGCCTTCTTCGAGGTACAGATCTCCCCTACATCCTTCCCCACTTAAAATTCCACCTTTTTCTCCTTTTTGCACCAGCTGAGATGTTCTTCCTCAGCATGGACAGAGCAAAGCTCTGCCCTCCTCAAACCCCCGTACCTCCCAGAAACCTTTCAGAATCACAAGATACAAGCCAATGCCGTCTCCCTCACACATCTACCGCATGTTCATCAAAACTGGAGTCTTTCCCACCACTTTATTCCACACTACAAATATATATGTGTATTTATAAGTGACCAACTAAGTCTAATACTGTTCCCAATATATATGGTGTAAAAAGTGAAAACAAAACAGCTGTGTGACTGACCCAGTTCAGTCCCCCATCTTGGCCCCTTCCCTCACCAGCTGGGACACCTCCCCTCTCTTCTTGTCACTCTCTTATTTTCTTTATAGCTTCATCACTAGTTTGGATGCCTGCAAATTGTTGTCCATCATGGCCTGTGTTTGAATTTCATATACCTGGGAGCATACTGAACAGGTGCTCCTGACAGCATGCTATTTTGCAGAGCTTGTCACCTGTCCATTTTACATTCTGGTTCCATGTTGTTTCTAAGAGTCACCCTTGCTGTTGTGCGTTCCTGTGCTTCCTTTTCCCTGCCGAACAAAATCCTCCTGTGCGACTAGGCCAGGTTGTCCTTAGATGGTCTCTCTGGTGTACATTTGTGTTCTTTCCAGGGATTTGCTACATCAAGCTTCTAGGGACTGATTATTCCACATCTCCCAGATACCCACGTATAGGAGGTCTCCAGGGTGTGCACTGAGAGAGAGGAAGTGCCAGGATAAGGGTGTGTGTAATTTCAGTGTTACCAGTTAATGGCAAATTGTTTTCCAAAGCAGCCTCACCTATTTGCAATCTCTTGAGAAATGTAAGGGTCTGACCCCAGTGTTCATAGCAGCACTGTGTACAATGATCAAGACATGGAAACAACCCAAATGTCTATCAACAGATGACTGGATAAAGATGTGGCATAATTATATAATGGAATACTACTCAGCCATAAAAAGGAATGAAAACATGTTATTCGCAGCAACATGGATGGACCAGGAGATCATCATTTTAAGCCAGAAAGAGAAAGAAAAATACCATATGACATCACTCTTCTGTACAATCTAAAAAAAGAAACAAGGGGGACACTAATGAACTCAGCTACAAAACAGAAACAGGCTCGCAAACATACCAAAAAAATCTTATGATTACAGGAGGAAAGGGAGTGGGAAAGGATAAACTTGGGAGTTTCAGATTTGCAAATGTAAGTCACTATATATAAAAACAGAACAAAACAAATTTCTTCTGTACAGCACAGGGAACTATATTCAATGTCTTGTAATAACCTTTAATGAAAAAGACTATGAAAACGAACATATGTATGTATATGCATGGCTGGGACATTGTGCTGTGCACCAGAAACTGACACATTATAACTGACTGTACTTCAATTAAAAGAGAAAAAAAAAAGAAATCTAAGAGTCTGCCTCAGGCCCCCATCATTGCCAAAACTTATTATTGTCGGTTATTTGAATGTTTGCCCTTCTGGCGGATATGAAATAGTATCTTGTTATGATTCTCATTTTTATTCCCCTGTTTACCAGCACACATCTCCTTCACTGTCACTGGACATTCGAGGTTCTAGTTTAGGGAACTGACTGCTCAAGTCTTTTGACCATCTTTCTATTAGGTTGCTTGCATTTTTCTCACTGATACACAGGCGTTCTTTATCCTGTACAGTAATCAGTTTTCAATGCTATCAATATCTTCTCCATTTTTAGAGATTATATTTTCTGTACTTTGCTGTCTTTTGAATTTATTAAACTTTTCTTTCATGGATTTTGCTCTTTGTGACTCGTTGTGAGAAAACTCTCTTCACATAAATTCATTCAATGCGTTATTCTACGTTTTCTTTTATTACGTTTATTGCTTTGCCTTTCACACATAAGTATTTTTTAACCTGAAACTCATTTTGGTGTATATTATGATGTAGAGTTCTAATTTTGTTGTGGATTAAAAATTGTCCCATGCCACATATTTAAAAATCCATTATTTACCACTGATTTGTAATGCTACTTCTGCACATAAAATAACACACACACACATAAACACACACACACACACACACACACACACACACACACACACACACACTCTGACTGAATCTGTTTCATTGGTTGGTTTGTTTAACCCGGGAACCATATCACACTGCCTTAATTACTATCATTAAACTAATTATTGATATCTGCACAAGCCAGCCAGTCAACCCCATTCTTCTCATTCAGAAGGATTCCCCCTTCTCTTGCCATTTGCAATTCCATATAGATTTTAGAATCAGCCTGTCAAATTTCACACATATACCCACATGCCCACAAAACCTATTGGGATGGTCTTCAAATCACAACGACTCTGTAGATCAATGCGGAGAGAGTCGTCCTACGTGTGACACTGACTCTTCCAGTCTGTGGACCCACGTTCTCTTCATTTCTGTAAATCTTCAAGGTCTCATAATCACTGTTTTTCTAATTTTCTTCATGAAGACTTTGGATTTATTTTGTTAAATGCATTCATAAGTGAATTAGGAACTTTGTTTCACATTATTGAAGGTAAAATATGAGATAAGGAGTGACAGATAAGCTTGATGAATGAGGCCACATCAACCAGGTTGCATTAGTTTAGTCTTTAAATTTGAGAGTTTGAGGGATAAATTTGGGCAATTGAGATTTGCAAATGACGACCACTATATAAAAAAATAGATAAACGAATTTCTTCTGTATAGCATTAGGAACTATATTCAATATCTTGTAATAATATTTAATGACAAAGAATATGAAAACAAATATATGTATATACATGCATGCCTGGGACATTGTGCTGTGCCCCAGAAATGGACACATTGTAACTGACTGTACTTCACTTGAGAAAGAAAAGAGTTTAGCCTTGATCTCAGACGTGATCCAAAACCAAAGAAAATTTGTAAGTGGCATTTGCAAGGGACTTTTTAGAGAAAAATGTACCGTTGGATTTAAAATAAATATTTATTTAAAATGAGAAAAAAGGAAGGTTGGAAGGAGTCCTGCAGGTTAGGGACAGTGAGCAGCAACAGTGTCAGTGGTGCCTTATGCTACAGTGTGTTAGAGGCAGAGTCTTTAGGTGTTCCCCGGCGAATTTTTCTATCGTTCTGTTATTTTGTCGTACTAAGGCAGCAGTATGTGGAGCAGATTGAGGAAGATAAGATGTGGAGATTGCCTAGAAAAGTTTTTCAGTAGTTGCTCTGAATTGGTGTAAACCTGAACTAAGACAGCATTAGCCATCACAGGCTGGAATGGGAGAGGAGTGTGGGTTGAGAATTATTTCAGAGATTGAATTAACAAGATGTAGTCAGTGTTTTCAGGAGAAGCAAAGTTGATGGCAACCAAAATATTCTGGCTTGAGTGGATGTTGGATGGGTAGTCAGTGGTCGGGATCACTCACTTAGATAAGGAATTGAGGCGTATAGTTGAGTTTAAAGCATCGGTAGAAAGTCCAAAATGAGAAAGCCAGTAGGTACCTGAGTCAGGCGCTCAGGAGGATCTTGGGGCAGGAGGCAGGGATCCAGGACTGATCAGTGCATGTGTAGCCTTGAATTCCATGAGCATCTGGTGTGAGAAGAGAAGCGGAGATGACAGCGTATCTTCAGGGACCACACACGTGTGAGAGGTTGGCGGAGGAAGCAAGTCACAAACAAAGCTGATGAGGAATAGTCAGAGAAGTAGAGGTTAGAGTGGTGAGGACTGTGCTGGAAGAAAAAGGAGAAAATATTTCAACAGAGGGTGATCAACAGCATCAAATGTCCACCCCAAACCCAGAGGCCATCTAAGATGGATCCTGGAATGCATCCACTGGGCTTTGGACTTCAATGAGAGTAATTTCCTGCCAAGTCTACTGCTCCTCCCACAAGATCATGATGATTTCCAAAGAGTTATACATCTCATGATGTGGTTTTAAAAGGTCCCTATTAGTGATCTATGGCTGATAACAAATTACTACAAATATAATTGCCTAAAACAACACACACTTATTATCCCATAGTCCCAGTGAACCAGAAGTCTAAGTGCAATTCAACTGGGTCTTCTGCTTTAAGTTCTCACAAAACTGCAATCAAGGTAGCAGTCAGGGCTGTGGTCTCATCGAGGGTGGACTGGAGAAGGATCTGCCTCCAAGCTCATGTGGTTGTGGGCAGCATTCAGTTCCCTGCAGGTTGTTAGATCATGAGCCCCAGTTTCTTGCTGGCTGTCTGCTGGAGGCTGCCTCTATTCCCTTGCCCCGTGAGGCAGCTTACCACACGGCAAGTTGCTTCTTCAAAGCCAGCAAGCGGAGGAATGTCTCTCAGCAAGACAGATATTACAGTTATAATGTAGTAACAGGAGTGACATTCCATCACCTTTGCTGAGTTTTTTGTTTGTTTGTTTTTGTTTTTGGTTGGAAGCAAATTATAGGTCCTGCCCACGCTCAAGGGAAGATGATCACTCAAGAATGTGAACATTAGGAGATGAGAATTATGGAGGTTGCCTCAGAATCTGTGTGTCACAGATCTCTTACCATATTAACCCCACATTCTTACCTATTCCCCTGTCAGCTGTTGGTCTTTCAAGACCAATTGCTGCCATTATTAGTTTGTACCCAGAGGAATTGGGTCACTGGCCAAATGTGCCTCTGACACAGGAAAATGCGGAGCAAGAGGATGGCCATGTCCCAGGTCTCGGTTGAATCTCTAGGACACGTCCTGCCACATGTGGGTCCTTGGCTTCACGCAGGAGAGAACTCAAGAGCGAGCCACAGTTGAGTAAAGGCAGATGTATTCAGAGAGATGCGCACCCCGTAGACAGAGTTGAGGCTCTTTCAGAAGGCAAGAGAGAGGCCAAGAGGCGTCGGGGTTGGGGGCTCAGTTTAAAGTAAAAGTAGATACACACTCCACAGACAGTGTGGGCCATCTCATTCAGAAGGGAGAGCAGCCACAAGGCACAGTGTTGCTAGTTTTTATGGGCTCGGTAACTTCATGTGCTAGCAAGTGGGAGGATTATTCCAACTACTTTGCAGAAGGGAGTAGGATTCCCGGGAATTGGGCCATCACCCACCCTTTGACTTTTTCTGGCCAGCCTTAGAACTGCCCTGGCACCTGTGGGCGTGCAGTTCAGCAGCTATTGTATTACAATGCACAATATTGAAGCTCAAGGTCTACTGGGAGTTGAATCTTCTGCCATCTTGGTGCTAATTGTCGTGTCGTTCTTTTGATGGCTGTGCCCTGCCCCCTTCCTTCCTGTCTCACCTCTAATGCAAAACTTTTTACCTGGATATTTAAAAGGCTCCAATTATTCACCTATGGCCACTGGCCGTCCATACATCTGCTTCTTACCTGAGTTTCTCTGGACACATTTCTTCCCTCTTCTGAACTTCAGTTTGCCCCTCTGATATAGGAAATAATAGTCCTTCGTCCCAAAGATATTGTCAGATTACAGAATTAATCAGAGTGATTCATACGAACTGCTTAGTGCAGTGCCTGACCCATAGCACTCGCTCCATGGTAGCCATTTCCTGTTTCAGCTAATAGACTGAAGATGAGTGGAAGGCAAGACGGGTGTCGTGTTCGTCCCTGTGAAGCACTATTGCAGGGAAGGAGAAACGCCATGACCACGGAAGATTAATGGAGATTACCCACAGGCATGTGACTGATGGAAAAAAAAAATGCAGTGCAATCTAAGAATTTAAATGTCAACAAATGCTGCAGGTGTAACCACGAAGTCCTTCAACTGGATTCTCCCCTTCAACTCTGTGCCTTATTAAATACCCTTTTTCAGTTGCGTTCCTCCAGGCTGACATACAAGTGGGAAGCGTTGGCCATTTCTAAATTAAGCCTCTGTTTTTCATAACAAAGCTCAAGATGGAAACGCTAAAGAATGGAGAAACTTGGGTCATCCCTAATGTAGAAGCCCAAACAAAGCTTCAGTGATGGGAACACTCAGGTGTGGGATTACATTCTGATATGGAGAATTCATGGATCCAATTTTGTTTGTATTCTTAGTATAAGAATATATATATCTATATACTTCTTATAAGTATATAGATAAAGCATAGGCCTAGAAAATGTAACTCCAGAGGAGCTGAAAACCAATCTTTGAATATTCATGTGATATTGACTGGGTAATTGGAGACATTTTAAAATCCAAATAAAAATTGAATTTTACATTAGAGGCAAGGTTGACCCCAGAGGTGGTTCAGTGAGTCATTCTTCACATAACACTCATAATCTTGAGAGTGTAAGTAGAACTATCTTGATTTTTTTAATTGATAGCTTATAATTAATATAAGCAAGACCCATTAAGACCTGGATTCTCAATGGTAATTGGCCAAATGCCTAAAGAGGAAGGAAGAAAAAATCTTTATAAAGGGCCCTCAAATCCATATGCACAAAAGTTATTCTTATTTTTATTTTTTAGTTCCAATAAACTTATACAGAGAAAATAATTTTTTAATCACTTATACAACTAAGTATTGATTCATCACTCCACATGTCTCAGTCCCAGGATGAAGCATGTATTTTCATTACCTTCTTCAAAGTGCACAACAGCCCAGGAGGCAGCTTCTCCCGTTGTCTTCACCTTGTAGATGAGGAAACTAAAGCCCTGAGAGTTTAAGGAGCTGCCTTAGGGACACCCTCTTACAAAGAAGCAAACCTAAAGCCTCAAGCCAGCTCTCTCCAACCCCAAAACATGATTTCTGGTAAACTCAAACTAGCTTAATGACGTCATTTGAGAAGTGCTGCTTAAAGGTCTAACTACTATTATGTAGGAAACCATAGGCCATTGTCACGTTGCATGAGATGACAGCCATCAGAATAATTAGGAACATTTCTCCACTAATTATATACCTTTAAGTTGAAATATAGGCTGTGTTCTTAACAAATGACCCCTCCAATTTCAGCAGTAACGTCACTTACTTCCATTGTACAATCTGTCTCAGACAATGAGAGTTTCTGAGTGAATATGAGACAATTAGAGATACGAAGATTACGAAGCACCTGGGTTCTCCATGAGGAGCCTTAGGAAAGTACAGGCTGACTTGGGACAGTCTAGGAATGAGACACTCACAAGGCTGGTTAGTGAAATTTGGAGCAGAACTCACATTTCACGTCTATGCTGATGTTTTCCTTCATCCTCCACAAACCTAGGGAGGAAGATGGATTAATGGTGACTGAATCACCTGTTGGACTTTTCTCCTCCTTCCTATGTTTCCAACATCTGGTTGGTCAGTAAATCCCATCAAGTCACCCCACCCCAACTATGTGCCCATGCATCTCCCCGCAATGACTTTCACCGGGATCTTTGTCGTTACTGTCTTTGATCGTCTCCCTATCCCTCAATCTGACCTCCATACCTCCCATCTCCTCCCACCTCCCACCCCGTTGGCCATCATTCCAACCAGCCATAAAGTCATCCTCACTTCAATTTCCCTTCTCTGTACAGTGTGGAAATTTAAGACATCAACCGCTAGCAATTCCACATAATTCGAAGCAATTTACATTCTCACTTCAGTCTGTTGAGAAAACTAAAAATATGTAGGTAGGTTAGAAACCTTCCCCTGAAATATAAAGAAAATTCCAAGTACTAAACAATTCATTATTTTTCTTGTTATGCCTTTTGCATTTATAAAACAACATGGCGACATCTTGTACTTGGCTTCAACCGACATGCAGCTCCCTATCTCCATCAGCCAAAAGCAAATCAAACCAAAACAAAACGCCAGCTCCTTGGCACTTTTGTTCATTATTTATTTACTTTTCCATTGACTCATTCCATTCATTAACTGACTATCTCACCTATGCATTCTTTGGCGCGTGAATTCATTCACTTATTCCCCCTTTTAAACATTTAGTGAGGACCTGTAATGCTGCAAACATGACAATGAGTCCTAAGCTCTCAAGTGTTTCATGAACTGGTGTCACACAGAATAAATTATTACGGGATCATCGCTGTGACCAAAGCATAAAGAGGGAATGTAAAGGAGAGAACGTCCTTATTAATGCTGGGCGGTATTTTATTATAATGTTTGTTTGGAGCATGGTCAAATAGATTTTCCAGGCAGAAATAGCGGAGATGGGCATCATCCAGGCAACGGGAACAGCACCACAGGGGCTCACAGTCAGGGACTGTGTTCTCAGCACGATGCAGGAACAATGGATGTCTCCATGTGGCTTGAGGGAGAATAAAATAGGAGGGACCAATGAAAGGTGAAATTCAAAGTTAGTGCTGGGTCAGACTTTCTCATGAATCTGGGTGAAATGCTCATCATTTTAAGAAAATGTTCTAGAATGCCATTTTTATGTGCAATTTACTGGGGCCCAATCTCAGTGTTTCTATTTTAATCATTATCAATATGTTTCTTACTAATGTTTCTGGTTATATGCCCTATGGTTTTCCTATGTCAATACTCAATGAACACCTAGGGAATTTGGAACTTAGAAGGCTATTTCTTTAACCTCTTCATGTTAGACAAACTTTAGGCAGATGTAGGTTTGTCCTCAAAATCCCTTATGGCTAAAGTTCCTGTCCCCTATCCTGGTGCTCGGAGACATTAAAAAGGTAAATTAAACCAGCAAACTGTCTGAAAAGCCCCACAGAAAGTGAAAGTGCAGAGTTAGTCCTTCATTCCCCCGGAAGAAAAGACCCCATCCATCCGCAGAGATGGAAATGACACACGGACCATGATAAAGATATTCTTACATACGGAGGGAACACCGCAGGTCAAAAGATGGCAGATAAAGTTGTAGGGTGAGGAGATATCAGTGGTCATGGGAAAGATTGTGGAGGAAAGTCTAACAGCATATGGGGTATGTAACTCAAACCCTTCGCTATTTGGTGGAGCTTGGCTTGGATCACCAAACCTGCCAAGTCTCCTCAGGCATCCAGGAGGCCACACGGAAACAAAAGTGCCAGTTGGTGCTATTCTAAGTGGTTTCTGGACTTTTCACTCATATCCAGGCCGTGAATTGCTGTCATCATGTCAGCCTCCCCAAGATCTCATACCTCAAACCATCTTTTTCTTTTCTGTTGCATGTCTGGATTCCCACCCTCTGAAATACATCTCTCCTTTCTGACCCCTGCATTCTGAAGTTCTCCTCACTTATCACAGTCCACCTCTGATGCCACCCCTTCCAAGATGTGCCTCCTCATCACCCCATAGTCTACTCAGCTGGTCTCTCCCTTCTCTGACCTCCCATCAGTTTTTCTGACAAAGTTACTGGTGGGGCACTGGACAGAGCCTGTGTGGTTGGAAATGACTTGTCATCATCACTCTCAGTTAGCTAAAGTAGTACTTTTTGGTCAGCTAGAAATGAGTTGAAAACAGAGTTTACTCTCCAGTTGGCTGTAGACTGTAAGGGTTCTAATGAACATGAAAGGAGAGAGATAATATTTAAGTGGTGGCCAGTCTCAGGGAGCTGACAGACCATGTTGGTGCTGTACACCCCTTGAGGGGAACAGTGCCGTATTCTGCCTTGCTGTAGGTGGAAGCTGTTGACCCAGAGAAGGGGTGGTAATGAAAGGTCCTATTGGAATTGCATGGAATTGTAACATGTCCTTCAAGAATACCCATAAATACACCAACCACAAGTTCCATTTGCTTACCTGACAGATAAACAACAGGTCATAGCTGGAAGAGGTCAGAGATCATTCCTAAATTTTCTGTCCTGCTACCTTAGCAACTTAGTCAAGAGTAAGTCGAAGACTAAGAGTCCTTTGCCTCCAATCTCATGATTACCTTCAAAGCCATACTACTTAGACACCCACTACTGCTACAAATACAGGGTTCCTCTCTCCCACAGGTCTCAAGCTAAAGTTGATGGAATGAATGTAATTAAGCAGATCTGCTGGACCAAGATGTGTGGTTGACCAGTTATAAGGGGGGCTTAAGAGAAGATAAATAATTTAATATGTGACTTCATCACTCGTTCATCTCACCCTTTGCCATTCAGCCACCCATGTACTCACTTGCCTCTTCATCCACCCGTATGTTCATTGATGGATAATTGATTGACTCATTCATTCATCCATTCATCCTATTTTTATTCATCCATTCTCCATTCATTCAATCAATATTTTCTGAAAGTCTGACCTGGTTAAAACATTGTGTTGGGACCAGTGTTGCAAGGGGTTCACCATCTAGGAACTGAGGGGACAGAGTGACGAGAGGAAAGGAAGTGGACTCTAATACATGCATGAGAAAATCCTGTAAGTCAATATATAAGGGCCCTGACAGAGAGCAGCACAAAGTGCCTGGGAAACCCATCATCCTTTTCTGCATTTAATGTAGTACTTTCAGAGAGTTTTAAAAAATTCAATACTTATAAATTCTAGATCCTCAGGGGAGGAAAAGAAAGATCAGAGGGAGAAAATAAATCTTAGCAAATGAAGAGATCTAGGAAAAAACCACTGCCTTCCTGCTGTCTGATTGAATGCAGAAGGGAGAGCTCCAGCAGCCAGCCTGTCTTTCCCAGCTCCCGTCCAAAGGGTGAGGTTGTTGAGCCTCTGAGCAGGCAGAGCAGAGGGAAGATCTGCTCCACCTGAAGGCTCAGGCTCACGGTCTCCCGATCCTGGCCCTGGTACACAAGGACTTCCATGCAAAGTAGCTGTTGTGATTTATCATCTTGCTCTTGCCCCCCAGAGTTGGTCTTTGCTCGTCTAGGGTTACTCTCTGAACTTTCAAGGTCTGACATCTGCTTTCTTAAATGGGGCCAGCCAATATGTTTTGAATGCATCTTTGCCTTTACTGGAACCTTAAAATATATTCCAAGTGCCAGACAGGTGCATGGGTTTCCATCAAAAAGAAAGGGACTTGGACAATATGAGTTTAAAATATGGTACTTTGTTTACCATTATGTGATCACAGAAGAGTTACCTAACCTCTCTGAGCCTCAGCTAGATCATCCATCAAATAAAGAAAAGAATTATTAATGATAATTTATTAGTTTCATAGATCTTTCACTGTCTACTAAATTTTTTAAGCATGCCACATAGTTTTTTACATATAATCTTCAAAATTATAGGTAGCTTGGTAGATTAGATTATTGCTCAGAACTATATATTGACCCCCCAGCTTTATGTCCAAGAGGCAGAGTCTACTTCTCTCCTGAATGACTCTGCTTGGTCATGAGTTTGACCCAGGGGCCATCACCCGTTGTGACGTGACCAAAGCCTTCAAAAACACTTGTAAGATGAAGCTCGTTCTTTTGTATCTCTGCCATTGCCATGAGGAGAACCAGCCTTAACAAGACCGTTTGTTCAAGGAAGATGAGAGACACGTGGAGCAGAGCTACCCACCTGACCACAGACCCCCAGTGAGAATGGGACACAGAGCTGCTGCAGCTGAAGTTGGAATCACTCAGCTGAGCCCCACCTAGATCATCCTGACCTTAGCCAAACCACAGACGGACGCATAAGCAATAATAACCAGCTGTGGTTTATGCTATTGAATTCCGTGGTGGATGGCTATGCACCCAAACTAACAACTACAATAGCCTTATTATAAACTCTAAACCATAGGCAAGCACACTGGAGAACAATAAGTAAAATGACCAAGGTAGTGAGTGTCTGAGTCAGGCTTTGATCTTTTAATTACTCTGCAACATTACCTCTTGCTTAACTTTGCCTCCTTTATAATATGATCTAATCTGAGGTTGTTATAAGAATGAGAAATGTTAGTGCAAAACAAGTTGCCCTGTGCCTGTTAACTTATTCTTTGTGCTGCTACATGCCAGGTCCTGCTCAGAGCTTCGCATGAATTAGAATAATAACAATATCGGCCACTCTGGTTACTTCTGGAATTGCATGACTGTTCCCTGTAGATCTGCAGGGCTGTCCCCTGTGGACTGCGGGGTTCTGGAGCACAAGGACACATCCTTTGCATCTTGTCATGATCAGAGCTACCACAGTGCTAGCTCAGAGCAGACTCCAGAGATATTTACTGAATAAATATTCTAAGAACTTAGGGGGAGGGTATAGCTCAAGTGGTAGAGTCCTGGGTTCAATCCCCATTACCTCCTCCAAATAGAAATGAACAAATAAACCTGACTACCTCCTTTTCATAAAACAAACAAACAAAAAATATTTTAAAGACTAACTGAAAATTTGAGTGTCTATTCACAAACAAACAGCTTCCCTGAAGACCTGTGACAACAGCAAAATTCAACAACTTCGTTCTAAATTTCCTGTCCCTCGTTTATTGCATTCACTTCCTTAAAAATATACATACATTGCTATATATATATATTTTTTGCTTGTCTCCTTCATACTCACAGACGCAACCACACATGCATACTATTTTGTCAAAACAGTAGCTCGACAATAACATACTGCACCTTGGCAAACTCCCATCCCTGCTAAAATTACACCAAGCAAAGTTTGTTGTTGGTTACATTTTTTAAAAAGACATAATATCCCATCTCATCAACTTCAAGTTAGAAATCACTCTGAAACTTGGGCAGCAGCATATACTCGCATCACACGTGCGCACGCGCATGCACACACACACACACACAGAGGCTGTATTTTGCACCTCATGTAGTTCTGTCATATCAGTTGCCAACACAGAAGGGGCACATGGCTGAGTTTCTTTGCTGCTCCTAATTACACAGAGATGGGAACATTCACATCTTCTGCCTGGGAGAGCAGTGCTTTCCCCCAAGGTCCAGAGAGAGGCTCGCTGCCTTTGTCCTTTGGTTGGCTGAGTGTGGGCAGTTAGATGTGCCCCTTACTTGCCTGTGATGTGCCAAACAGGCACTCGAGAAGCACACGTCCTTGGCAGTGCTGGGTCTTTGTCTGTAGCACAAAGAACAGGGGCTGCTAGGGTGAGTGAAACCCTGCGGTGTGGATCTGAGGCTGAGTGTCCCCAAAAGCAGAGGTTGCAATCCCGCTGTCCCAGGTGCTGAATTCAGCCCATGGATGTGACTTGTTCAACATTATTATTTTTTTTCATTTGATTCGATATTTAAAACTGGAATTTTATATCTAGGTTTGCAGCTTCCCTCCAAAAACTGGAAAATGTGGCTACAATTGGCCTTGTTTCAGCTCATGGCAGCAGTGGCTGGAGCTGTGGAGGGCTGGGTTTTTTCACAGGGACACTCACTCCCCATTCAGCACAGCCCGACTGCCCTACTGTTCCCCTCAGCGGGGCTCAGTGTAGGCTTCTGGCTGTCACTGTAGTGCCCTGTTTATTATTTTCTCTTATAGGAGGAAAATATTTCCCTTGCTCATGTCCCTATCAGAAGTTTTTTCCTTTTTTTTAAGAAATAGAAATATAGAAAAGCTATGTACTTTGAGAAAATTGGAAATGAACACATTTCACTTTGGAACTAAAGATTTTCCTGTGTGCTGACTATGGAAGCCTTCAACATGATATGTGTTTAGATATCCCTCAATGTCTGTGCTCCTCAGGGCACTTCACGGCCTCTTGCTGGTGAAGACCCTTCTGGATCCCACTGGGAGGCAGGTGGTGGATTAAATAAGGCACAGGCTTTGGTATCAAGCAAATCTGAGCTCAAATTTTCTCTTTGCATAGCTCTGAGACCTTGGAAAAGTTAAAGAACTTCTGTGAGTCTCAATGCTCTTATCTATGAAGGACAAAAGATAAACTCTACCTCACAGTATTAATGCTAGGAACATGAAAAGATTGTGTGTGAATTTCCAAGCAAAATTTAGATTCACAATAATCAGTCCTCAAAAATATTTCTTCCTCTACCAGGAAGGAAAAAATACATACGAAGAACACCTAAAGCAACAAGAGGGAGACTTGGTAAAACTGTAGCAAATTAAATAATTATTATTGAAGTGATGTTTTTAACTGTGTTTATCATCTTTGTAATTTTAAATCAATACACCAACACTGAGGAGCAGAGAGACAGCTGGTCACCTAAGGTCAGCACCCTTTGCTTCCTCTTCACAAGGCTCCTCCACATTTCCAAGTCTACTTGCAGTGAGGTGTAACTGTGAGGCTAATTCTTACCAATGGAATAAGCCAAAGTGATGAGTGTCACTCACTTCTGTGGAGTCTTTTAAGAAGCAGTAAATCTACTTCATACTCTCATTCCCCTTTCTGGTGTCTGGATGCAGACGACAGCTAGACACTGGTAGATGGCAAAGCCATCTTGGGTTCATGAATCACAACATGGAGGAAGGCTGCTTGCCAACAACACATGCCTACGGTGGAGGTTATTATATTTGAGCCTTTGTAGTTTAGGACCTATTTGTTTAGGTAGCTTTACCTGTCTTAACTAATGTCCACAAGATTCACACAAACACATAACTTCTGAGGTTTGTAGCTATGCATTAAAGAACATGTGTAGATTAGGAAGGTCTTTCAAGCACATACGAGAATTAACAATGAGAAGGTTTTTAACCTCCAGTTGTTATCATTGACCAAAAGGTGCATGTCAGTCAGTCAGTCAACAAATATTGATTGATTACTTATTTTAGGAGATTGGGAGTCAGATTAGAGGGATGAGTAACATGGAAGAATTACTGCATGCAGAGAATTTACATTTCAGTGATAAGTGCCTGACTAGTTTTGATCATCTAGTTCTGCACTTCATTGATTTTGGGTCCAGACTGTTAATAATTAACGTCACAAATCCTCTAGTGCTAAAACTGCACTGTAATAGCTCTGTGGGAAAGGGTGTGCTCAGGGATAATGTTCCACATTTTCATGTGTTGTCTCTCAGATCCATACTTGTCCTTCTATATTCTCCTCTATTACAGGGGGCTAGAAGCCTGAAAACTACATTTCTCTTTGTCACCTCCCTCCAGCTATATCCTGCCAACAAGAGGGACTTGCAGGAGTTTGAAAGGCAGGGTAGGAGCCAGATAACAACAACACTGTCAGTGAGTCCAGCATTTCAGCAATATGGCGAGATCCTGAGATGCTACAGCTGCAATGGGAATTCATGGACCTTCTTCTGGATTTGGGCAGTAGGAACTGATAGACTATCCAAACCCTTCCACCAAAATGGACCAATACCAGTCACTTTATTCACAATGGCTCCACTCCATGGGAATTACTAAGCCCATGGACACTGTGCCTGATTGATCAAGCTCCAGTTACAGACCCTACCTTGTTTACAAGAGTTCCAGGTGTTCTCAGCAACAGACACATCAGCCTCAGTTTAATGAAGGAACTGTATCAACTGCAATTGCAAACCAGGATGTTAATAGTAGAAGATGTAAGAAAGCCTCAGTAGTGACGTAAGACATACATCTAGCCATTTTTCTCCTCTGCTCAAAACCTTGCAATGGCTTACCTGCCCCTTGGGAGTTAGAATTAAGCCTTAGCTTGCCTAGAACTTAACTTAGCTCATCTTCCACCCTCTCTAGCTGCACCTGCAGTTGCTTCCCATGCCCCTGCATTTAAAATTCAGCAGCACTTGTAGTTTGCCAAACATCTTTTGTGTCACACCACTTGTAACTTTGTCCATGCTGGTCCCTCTGCCTGGGACACAGTCATTCTCTTCTCAGTCTCCTCCATCTCAACTCTCTCAGTTATTACTGTTAATTTTTAACCCCAAGCTCACGTACCTTCTTCTCCAGAAAACATCCCTTGGCATCTCTTCTTCAGGTGACTTTAGGTGTTCTTCTTTTGGTCCTATGCTTATTTATAGCGTAATACTTATTAAACCTTATGATAAAATTCACCTCAGGACCCAGGGCAGTGCCTGGATCATTGCAGACAATTATAACAGTAGCAGTAAACGTGTACTGGTTCACTCACTCAACAAATTCTTAGCGATCATCTTCTCCGTGCCAAATACTGTTCTTAAAAATGAAAAAACAAAATGCTGCATCCTTGCTCAGTAAGAGGTGCTGTGCAAAACTTTACTTGTTTTGTCTTTAACAGTGCCCGTTAGCATCCATAGCAATCCTATGAGGTTGAAACCAGTCCCAATTTAGAGATGCAGAAACTGAGGCTTGGAGCATAAGTAAAACTTTAACAAAGGAATAAAGAGAAGAATAACTAAACATGACCATCTCTCCAACTGCACTATAGGCTCTCTGAGAGTAGAAATAGAATCTTCTTAATCAGCTTTATTTTTAAGTGTTTAATATGGTATAAAACTAGGATAATCCCATATCCTAATCTGCCCAGTACAGTCTTTCTTTTTAGTGGAATCTGTTATTTTAACATAATTGTGAGTAGCGCCCCCTTTCGTTCCTAAATGTGTCCAGGTTACCCAATGCCTGGTTCCCAGTGATGCCATATTTATGTTGGTTGAGCTGAACAGAACTGGCCCAAGGTAAAGAAGTAAGTCAAAATTAGAAAGTGGCCACAGCCTCAACCCCAGCCCTTTCACCACACCACGCTGCGTCTGAAGGAAACTCATCTGTTCTCAGTAGACCGCATGCTCAAGCCATTCAAGAGAGGCAACCCGTAGATCACTAAATTCGCTTGGCTGGAATAGCTTTATTTGTTTACTTTGCCACTTACATTGGAGAGATAAAGCATCTGAAGCAAGATTGGTCAGCTGCACGGCACTGAGCAAGAGGTAAAGCCATGACTGGAATACGTGTCTTCCAGCGCCGAGCCCAGTGCTCACGCTGGTGCCCCTACGGGGGTCTCCCAGCTAGTCTTTGTTTACATATTCTTTCTTCCTGGAAGGCTCTTGACCCCTTGATGACCCAAATGAACCCCATTCATCCTTTATACCTCCACTTCTGTGACCCAAAGGCTCAGCTCTTCGTCTTCTATCCTATGTCTCAGCTTCATCCTCTCCCTTGGGTCTCTCAGAGATAACAGACAGAGTAATTCTAAGGGGCTACTTTGTCTCTAGAGAGAAGGTTCCTCAGGTCTGAACTCATGCCCCATGTGTCTCTGCATCCCACCCTTTCCCACTCTCACCTCTCTAGGGCCTGGCATGGGTTATTTATGTGTTAAATTAAAAGAAACATAACGCTAGGATCTCAGGATTATTTTTTTTCCAAAATTCATTTCTCAAAATTAAACTGCTACTCTCTGTTGATATCATGACTCTTTTACCACTGCAGATTTAGAATTCACATTCAATGTATTTAGAATTCACTGAGTGTTTATTTTCAATGCTTCTGTTCAAAAACATTCACTGAATGCCATCTTGGTGTCAGACAAAGCCCTGGGTGCTGCAGGGTCTCCATCAGTCCAGTGTGAGGGTCAAGGAGAAAAGGCACACAGACCAATATATGATAACATGATGCCATAATACCTGCAAATACATTACAACAGCTTACTTTCTGTAGAAAACAGGCAGTCTCCTATGCTGGGGGCATTAAGAAAGACTTAATTGAGGATATGGTCTTTAACCAGTTTGTTTACGAATGAGCAAGAGATTTCTGTCCAGGATTAACTCCTGCATGAGCCATTTGGTCTCTCCATGATCCTGCTGGGATCTTCATATGTGAGATCCTTCCGTTCTTTTTGATAACCTTTCTCATCTATTAGCTGCTATGTCAATGAGGCCTGAAATTATTCCTGCCAATATGCATGACTCACCCTGTGGCTTTGTCCCCAAAGAGCCAGGAATATTGATCACCCCCTTAGAGTTATATGTCATATTTAGGTGTTAGAGTAAGCCCATACTTCTTAGATCCTACCATCCCTCCTCAAGTCGTTTGTCAACAATTTGCTCTAATTCATGTAACAGAGTAAAAGACCTTTCACAAGTCTCCAGTGAACAACCACCATCATCCTGGCTAGTCACAGAGTCTTTTACTGGTCATGCGACCCTGATCAATTTATTGACCTTCCTTGAGCATCAAGGTCCTCATCTCTAAAATGAGGATAATAATTATAACTACTCCTAAGGGTTGTTAAAGTATTAGATAAACTTAAGCAGGAACAGACCAAGAACAGTGCCTGGCACATGTTAACTGCTGTGTACTTGTTAGTTATTGAGCAAATGGCCATCACCATCACCATCACCATCACCATCATCATCATCACCATTACCATCATCACTACCATCATCATCATCACCATCATCAACATTGTCATCATCATCATCATCACCTTCATCACCATTGCCCTCATCATCACCATCATCATCACCATCATCATTATCACCATCATCAACATTGTTATCATCATCATCACCTTCATCACCATTGCCATCATCATCACCATCATCATTATCATCATCACCATCATCATCATCACCATCATCACCATCGTCACCATTGCCATCATCATCATCATCACCATTGCCATCATCATCATCACCACCATCATCACCAGCATCTTTATCATCATTGTCATCACCAGTAGCAACAACAGCATCATGACTATTGCAAACTGAGTATTTATTGTACTTTAGGGCTTATGTCAAGCAAAGAAGATGGTTTATTTAATAACTCACAACTCTCTCTAGTATCATCATTTCCATTTTGCAGACAAAGACACTGAGGCTAAAAGGGTCATGGTCTAAAGGAGTGCACGACACAGATAAAGCACAAGAGTCACCTCTGACTATGCCAAGGTGCCCAAGGCTGCTGGTTTCCCCGGATGCTCCAAGGACCCCTCAGAGACAGAAAGGCCCTTTCACATCACTTACCTCCACTTTAACCAAGGTCATTTCCTCAGCTTTCACTCCAAACTGTAAAAATGAATACATTCCAGCAGTTTCCTGGTATTGATGAGATGTCCCAGCTGAGCCTTCCCAGAGCAAGAGCCTTCATCCAAGATTCTGGCAGTCAGATGGAGGAGAGAAGAAACTCAGGGTCAGAGCTCAGTAAGCAAAGGGAACTCAACTGTTCCCCCAGACCACTGGGGACAGACTCTTTCTAAATTCATAGTACATGAGTGGACAATCACACAGGGTTCCCCACGGGGGGACATCCCGCCATGGGCCCATCTCTCAGCAGTCGTAATCAGCTCTTACATCTGCATGGTAAGTGTGAGTGTAAGTTACTTGTACCTGTAAGTGGGCACTTCCACATGCTCCTCATCCCATTCGATCCTCATTTGGTCTGGGCAGCAGCAGAAATGTCATCATTCCCACAGGAGAGGAAATGTCAGCACAGAGCACTAGGTGACTTGCCCTGGGGCACTCAGCTACCCAGTCCAGGCACTTGGCACTCCAGCATCACCTCCCAGAGTCCTGTCCACAGCATCTCCTCCCACCAGGACTGCTTCATCTGCAAGGCAGTGCTTTCTGAGGCCAGCTTCCCTTGCAAGGGTCTTCTCCTTGGCACCCCGGTGCCTGGCAGCCACAGAGATCTGTAGAACGTCCATTGCCTAAAAGAAAGCCTTTTTTTAAGGATATAACAGGCTGTTTATGGGCATCCTGTCCTGCTCAGATTCTGCCACCTGAATCCACCAAAGCTAAAATTGAAGAAATCACTGTATAATTGTTACGGACCCAACTGTGTTGCCCTCAAATCCATGTTGAAGTCTTAATGCCCAGTATTTCGGGATGTGACTGTGTTTGGAGACCGTGTCTTTAAGGAGGGAATTAAGGCTAATGAAGTCCTAAGAGCGACCCCTACCCAATGAGACTGGGGTCTGTATATAAAGAGGAAGAGACCCCAAGGGCGTGTGCGCACACACCGAAAAGATCACTTGAGGACACCGGGAGAAGGTAGCCGGCCGTCTGTGAACCAAGGAGAGAGGCCTTAGGAGGAACCAACCTGCCAGCACCTTGACCAGACTTCCAGCCCCCAGAACTGGGAGACAGAAATGTCTGCTGCTCAAGCCCCCAGCCTGCGGCCTTTGTTGTGGGGGCCAGAGCCGCCTCATGTGAGAGTAAACAGCCACGTGGCTGGGCGGGGGTCAGCCTCCAGGGCACAGGGACTAGTTTTAGGAAGGGGAGTCAGCGCACAGACCCCCGTGCCAAGGCCTTGCGGTCACAAGGAAGACAGCCCTCTCCCAGGCTGAAATGCTCTGGGCTTCGTTCGCCTTTCCCTTTCCCCGCCCTTCCGAGACTCACAACATCCAACACGCCGACCAGACCCGGGACCTTGAGCCCGTCCAGCCCGGGGCCTCCCGGCTTGGCTGGTGTGTCTGTCAAACCCCCCTCCTTCCCTGAAAAGGACAAGCCAGAGCCATCTTTCAGGAGTTCTCTTCCCCTGACAGAAATCAGCAGGGTTAGAATAAACTGCATAAGTTATCAGCTCCTCAGGAAAGAACATGAAAAAGGCCCTTCTATCACTTAATGAAAAATAGCTCCTTTTTTGGACAGAACTTCATAGGCCTGCAATCAAGCCATGGCTCCCCTCTCCCTTCCCTGACGTGCCGCGCAGGCAAAGCAAGTCGGCATCTATTAATAATATTTTCTCCTGCTCCTTTCATTTTTCTGCGTGTCCTACCACTGTCAGGCCCCGTGATGGAGCGAAGCCTTTATCTCGTCCGAGTCTGGCCTGTCAGGGTGATAAACAATTCTAACAAGAATCAGAATAAAGATCTTCCCAGTAGACTCTGCAGAGAGATAGAGGCTTTTCTCATTTTCTCGACGGAAAAAAAAAAAAATTTAATCTAGCGGCTCTGGCTTTTTTCAAGCGTCACATTCAAAGAGATGCAAATTTGTCAGAGCCGAGACCCCAGCTGACTCTGAGCACGGCATGAATGTCAAAGGGGGGAGGCAGTGTCTTTGACATGGCTGCCTTTTTTGGGGGGGGTTGAAGGGGGAAGCTTTCCGCCAAACGTTAAAAAAAAAATAAGGTTTTGCTTTGTAGGGCATGTTTCAACAATTTTCATAAGTTTTCTTCTGAAATAAAAAACTGCCATCGGGAAGGAAAAGAGAGGAGGAAAGGGGCAGGTGGATATTTGGGGTGAAAGAGGAAAGAGTCCCAGAGAAATGGCTCCACTGAGATTTCAGGTTGGACTGAAATGCACAGTGACTGAAATGACAGGTTTGCTGAGAGGATGGTGGGGGGAGCAGGGGAATGAATGAATGAGTTGCAATGAATGAATGAATACACACATCACAGAGTGCAGAGCTCAGCCTTTTGTTAGGCTCAGTAATTTCCCTAAGCTTGTGGAAACCATGCACACCTCTTTCTGGCTATTTCTCCCCTCAGTTTACCATTAGCATGAAGGCATCCATGCGTTCTCATCTTTTGCTCTATTGGTTGCCTGGATTCAGAAGACAAATCCAGCTGGCAAGGGTCAGGTGGGTGAAGCAGGAGACCAACAGGAGAGGTTGAAGGTTAGGGTGCTGGTGGACTGGAGAGAGGCTGGGACGCGGCCAGCACTGGCTTCCAGGGATCCTCGGGGCTACACCGCAAGCACATACTCACTGCTCAGCCCCCAAATCCTTTGTGGAATCTGAATCCCTGCTGAGCTGGCCCACGAAGGTCCCATTGGTTAGTTTAGAGGAGGTGGGTTGCAAACTCTTTGGCCCCTCCCTTTAGCCTGCATTCCAACCTTGGGCCCCCACTGCAGGCTCTGTGTAGTATTCACCTCTTCTCCAATACTTCTATGTCTTTTTGGGTCAAGAGCACTGGATGCCTACAATCCCATGGCCCCTTCTTCCCCTTCGTCCTCCCCACCACTGCCCTTGCTGGTTCCTCCATCACCCCACTTACCTCTACAGTCAGCACCACCGTGTGGCTTCCATCCCCCAGAGCATCACTAGCGCAAAGCTCTTGTGTGTTGTAGACTTGAACCGAAGGGAAGGGTTAGCAGAGGATTAGCAATAATGTCAAAAGGAAGCAGTCACGCTAACAGAGGCAACAGTGTATGTTTAATCTTAGCCATCACCCAAGTGGTCACATAGTCTGAACTTCTTAAGGTTCTTCCTGATGCCTCTGTGTCCTAGTAGGTTTTCTGAGAACCTGAGAACCTGAAGCATCCTTCACCAGACAGGGGAAGCTTCAAAGTGCCTGATCTTTCATTAAGCAGAGGAATTTAATTTTTCTTCTTAGCTTCTCAAACTCTCCCAGCTGGCCTGCACCTTATCTTCTTTCTGGAATTGATCTATTAGGTTGTAGGTTAGTTATAGGCTTGCATCAGTAGGATCTGTCTTTTTCCTTGTCATCAGAAGTTCAGTGAGAAGTAGACATATGAGATGGTTGGTTAGAGTAAGAATTGGAGTAAATACATGGGATAGAGTGTATATTCTGAAGGGAGAAGCGCTCCTGAGGCCCTTCTAATAGTGGAATATGCTATGAAATAGGGATCTATCTCATCTTTCCAGATGCATCTGGCACCACCCTTTTTGTCATGCCACCATCCCTATTGTCAGCCGTCTCCTATAGCCAGCTGTTAAGCTGCAACCAGAAACACTAGTTCAAGATCCAAGCAATGGTTGCTCTCAATCCTGGGTGCTTGCAGCAATGAGCAGCCTTAGATGTCATCCTTGGGCCCATAATTCCTCCTTGAGACCCCTGGGCAGTGCTTTACATCAGCCACTGATATCTTGCTAATACTTGGTTATCAGCCAATCAGGAGAGAGAAATCTTGTACCACCTGAAATTATTCCATTTCAGAGAAAGGGTTCTCCCAGCATATACCACTCTGGAAAGGAAGATGTGCAGAAGCTTTTTGAAAAAGCCAGTTGCCGCAGAGGGTCCACACTTCATTCTGCAGCCCCAATGAACCCAGGAGGCAAAAAATTGTGGACATTTTCCCTGCACTTAAGAATATCTGAAAAGTTAAAACTTTTCCCTCTTAGGGTTTAGGGGACTTCTTGACAGGTGACAGGTTTGACTAGTCAGGACTAGCGGTCTACCAGGAAATAAATCATTACAGAGTATTTCTTAACCTGGTGGGAGTAAAAGAATGAAAAGGAATCTGCGGCCATACATTTAATTCAACATACACGTGACAGCCTAGCGCAGAATTGAGCTCAAAAGCCTGGATTCACAGGCTATGGTGCAGGACCACTCCAGGCTGTTAGCCAAGAGTCCTTGGGAAACACTTGGCTATTTCTGATGTTTCATTCTTTTGTTAAAAACAAGCAAACAGAAAACAACAATGATAACAAAACACCTGTAATCCCTGCCCCATTGGCTCACAGGATTATTGGGTCAAATAAGATATGAAATGCGCTTCTCAGTCTATAAAGCAGAATGCCAATGTCGTTTGCTTCTTTTTAAGGTCTTCTCTTCCCTTTTGTCATTCTACTCCTATTTTCACCCTGAGAACTCAACAAAATGCCACCACCACCACGAAGTCTTTCCTCATCTTAGGTGGAAAATTAATCTCATTCCTCTATACATTCAAAGGATATATATTTTTTCTTTACCTTCACCAAATGCTACCAGCTTCTTACTGTCTTTCTTGAATTCAGTCTGAAATTGTCTCTCTCTACAGACAGATGTTCCTTCCAGACCCATGTGTGTCCCTTTTCCTTTGGAGTCTGGCACCAAAGAGGGGCTCACAAAGGATGGTTGGCCAAGATCAGTTCAAATTTGCATGAGCAAGAATAAATGTCATCAAATATAAACCCAGAAATTGGATAAAACAGACCCCTAAACATCTCTTCAAGCGACCCTAGGTCTAAAAGAGGGATAATGGCAATATTTTATTGACTGAATACTTAGATAAAGGCTGTTCTGTGTTTAACTTGAAGTCTCTCTTTCGTATTAACCACAGCACTAAGCTATTCATGTTTTTATTCAGAAAATGTCAATGACGTGCTTCAAAATATTTGATTGAATTTGAGCAAAAGTCTTTTTTGCCCATCTTTCAAATGACAAAATAATCATTCATTCAATCAACAACTATTTACTGCGGGCGTGGTGCATATCAGACATTGGATTGCCCACTGGGAATAAAGCTTGTGATTAAGATAAGATGGTGTCCACTTTCATTGGGCTTATATTCTAGCAGGGGAAAGAAATGGAAAGCAATGAATGAAAAGTCCATAAAATGATTACAAATTATGAAAAGTTCTACAAAGAATGTCATACGCTGAGAGAGGAGGAATAAAATAGTACAGTCAAAGAAGTTCTCTCAGGAGATAATTAAGCTCAGCTTGAAAGTTTGAGAAGGAGCCAGGCATCAAACAGAAGAAGGAAGAACATTCCAGGCAGAGGAAATGGCACATGGGAAGACCCCAAAGTGTGAAAGAGCTTCAGTGTATTCAAGGACCAGCACACATATTAACGTGGCTGCAGACGAGGAAGGAATGATATGAGGTGAGTTCGAAGAAATGTCCAGGGGTCACATCACACAGGAGACTCCATGTAAACAGTTTGAATTTTATCTCGAGTACAACAGAAAGGCACCATTGGCTGTCATCAGGGAGTGACATGGTCTGATGATATTTCAGGATCACTCTTTCCATGGTATGGAGAATGGACTGAAGGGTCTAATAGAGGCGGTCAGGAGTCTACACTGTGATCATGAGGCCAAAAGATGGTGGTGGTCTTCCTGGACCAATTGTGGTTGTGACAGACATGGAGAGCAGCAGACGAAACTGTGAGAAGTTTTGGGAATGGGATTGACAGAACTTGTTGGTGGACTGGATTTGAGAAGTGAGAGAAGTGAAGGAATCATGACAAGACCTTGGTCTTTAGCTAGGACAACTGGACGATTGCCGGTGCTTTCCTTAAGTTAAGACAAACCAGAGAATAGGTTTTGCAGAGGAGGAATCAAGTTCCACTTTGATAAGCTATGGATGGTTAAGTTATGTGAATCTTTTATTTGTTATATTCTCAATGTCTAGGAGATTACTTAATGCAAAATGAGTAATTAATATTTCTTGAATCATAAAATCTATGTCTAAATTTTAGATTATAGATATGGGTCAGATATAGAAATTGGGAATTCTTGAGCATTCAGATATTAATAAGCCATGAATGGCAGAAGAAATCAAATAGGGAGAGTGTGTAGAGGTAGAAAGAGCTGAGGATCAAGGCCTGAGCAGCACCAGCTTTTGAATAGCCTGACATGCAGAAGCCAGGGTGATAGGGTAGAAACAGAAGCACATGGAATCACTAAGTCAAGACAGAGGCGTGTTCCACGATCAGTAACGTCTGCTGGCTCTGAAAGGTCCAGTAAATTGAAGAAAGAGACCCATCCATCAAATGTTCACTCTTAAATCAAACACGAGACTCAAGCGAACTCATTCTGACTGAACATTCTTTTGGTTTTCCATTTGCTGAATATCACAAATGATAAAAAGGCTAATAACCCATGAATTGCAATGCAGGAAAAGATTAATAATCCAAGAAAAACTTCTCAGTTATAGTAATACAGTGATCTCTAATATCTTAGGGTGATTCAGGGCAATCTGTATGGGATCAAAAGACAAAGACAGAAGATCAAAGATCAAGTTCCAACCTGTCCCCGTTCAAGTATATGTTCCTGACGTATGAAAGTATCACAGTAAGTAAGTAAGTATCAAACTCCTTATCCATCCGACCTGCGTGATAAAGATAACATCTCACTTGTTTGTTCACAGAGTATTCATGATAATCAAAAAAGCTAATGTATCTGATAAGACTTTGAAACTGGGAAAGTACATTACAAACATTAAGGGCTATTTATAATTACAGGAAGCAGTGCATCCTCACTTCCTTATTTATTCACTTGTGTGATTTTTAGGAGCCCTAACTTCAGGCAGGCCATAGGACAAGGATAAACGCACTGTCATTGCCTTCAAGTAGCTCATCTTCTGATTGTATTGTCTCCCTTTTGTTAACTTACACCCCAAAGGAAGCATTCTAGGGTTTTGGAAAACATATGCTGCACAGGAAGTGGTCATATGATACAAAGATAACACTAAATGCTAACTAAAATGGTGCTCCATGAAGTTGAAATCATTAAAATGTATAACTCACTAAGAACCTTCCCTCAATAAAATAAATGCCTCATCTATGTTTTCATAGCACGTTGCATATTCTTGTAGGCTTGCTCTTGGTTTCAGAGTTATTACCCGTTCCCAGGTAGAACATGATTGCTATTGTGACAAGAGCTGTGCCTTCTTCAGACTTTGGTATAGTGTTCTCTAAATAGTTTCTGTGTTGAATAGATTTTCCAAAGGTAGCATAGCTGAATGCCAAACTCATGTCTTCAAGTTGGGGGAAGAAAAACATATTTTTAAGTGCCATTAAGAGCTTGATGAATCCTGTAAGTTGGAAGTCAATAAAAGACCACCTATGCAGAGGTGAAAATCTTCTAAAGGATCTTAATTGTTGGGGTAGGACGAGCTTCCCAGTGGAGAAGTTCAGCGATGGCTCATTGTCTATTTATGAAGTCTAATAATCACCTGCCACCCTGGATGGAGTGAGCATGGCATTCCTCTGACAGCCACTGAGAATTCGGCAACAAGCCAGGCGCTAACTAGAAATTCCACAACCTCTTCCTTTCTCAGCCAGGGAGGGGCCATGGCCCCAAAGGCTTTCCTCTGAAGGTTTCTGAGTGTGTGCCAGGTGTAGAAGTTGTGAGACAAATGGAAGAACCACTTTAGAAGACGAGAGTGCTGGGAAGTCTTCAGGTCTGTTCGGCAGCATTGGCTACTATCTAAAAATTTTCTTCCAGACCACATGGGACTTAAAGAGAGTACAACGCAGGAGACTGTAGCAACTGAGGATCTGCACCGCAGAACTGAGGCATCACCAGCTTCCTGAGAAAGGAAATCAGGAAAAGATTTACCCTTGGCTGAGAAGCTCCTACCTAGATTTCCCTGCCCATTCTACTCCTGCCGTTAAGAGATAGGAGGTTCTCCTGCTCCCTGCCTGCAGGGCATGTGCAAGTCCACAGGTTCCTTCACCCTGGGCTCTTGAAGAGGTGAGGTCACGACTCCAGTCTTTGATGTGGGTAGAAAACATCTGGTCCTCCGATATTAAAACCGTAGATGTTTGGGCCTCAGCTTTAGCAGGTCTGGAATGAGTCCCTGTAATCTGTAATTTAAATAATTGCGGTCTTAGGCCCCGGACAATCATTTGAGCAGCACGGCGAGCAGGGGGGCGTGGCTAAGAGCGCCAGCTCTGATGTTAGAGTGCCGGCAGTCGAAGCCCTAGGCTACCTCTCACTTTCTGGTGACCCTGAACAGTCATTTAAACTCCCCACACCTTACTTTCCACGTCAACAATAGGGGAGTAACAGCTGCGCTACTTCGCAAAGTTTCGGGGAAACCCTAACTACAACGACGCGTGCAAAGCCCGTGTCTTAGTGTGCGGCACGTAGCGAGCAGTCAATAAATGGTCATTGTTACTATTGCATCAGAAAAAATGAAACACAAGCAACTGAATGCCATCTAGTCTTGAAAGTGTCCCACTGCAGGGCTGTGCCGCTGATTCAGAGAGCGTTTTTACTCTTATTTTTGACACGACTGACTCCCGTTATAAATGGGCTGACCTCCCACGGGACCCACTCATTGAAGTGGTGCCACGGCGGCAGGACCGCGCATTTGGTGGCACTGCGTTGTTCAGAATAGCAACACAACACCACTAGCATCATTAAGTCTCTCGCAGGGCATGCTAAGAGTCCCAACATCCAATCGTCACAGAGCACAGCGGGAACTAAAGGACTCTCCCTGTCACCAAAACCATCTTCCGTGAGAGGTTCAGTGACAGACGTGAATTCATTCACTCAGCAAGGAAGTATTGGGCCTCTCCTGTGTTCCAGAGTCTGAGTCTCAACAGCTACAAAATAAAGCATGCCCTCGAATGGCATAAAGGAAGCATGGTGTTCTGTTTTGTTTATTATTGTGGAACTTCCTGAGGAGGAGGGCACAGGAAATGTCAATGGACAGTCAAATGCTGCGTGTGTGTGTGTGTGTGTGTGTGTGTGTGTGTGATTTTGTGAAATGTCACCTTATGGCATTGAAGGGGAGAAAAATTAGTGTTATGTTCCTTGTGTGTGAGCCCAGGACTTCTGTTCTCTTTTTTTAAAAATGTGATGTGAGGGAGAAAAGTAGCATGGTGACTGTAAGCTCTTTAAAGGAGTTGTGTGATGGGCTCAAGATGGTTGGCTGAACTGGTGAGCATTCTACTGTTCACAAAAAATCTCACAAGATGCCAGAGAATATATTTCAAACAAGACAAGAAAACATAACAAATCCACAAAAATGAGCAAGAGTGCCATTAGCAGACTAGAAATGTTGAAGACTCTCTGAAAGACTGAAAGCAGACACAGGGAGTAAAACCGCACACATCACACACACGCACACTCATGCACACACACTCACGTGTGAGCAAGGCAGAAGCACTTCAGGGGAACTGTAAGCCGAGAGTCAGAGGAGACAGGAATGTGTGGAAATTCATGAGCAGAAATACAAGAGTGTTGTTCCAGGCAGAGGAAAGGAGCGTGAGCAAAGCCCTGGAAGGGGCAAGGCCAGGTGTGTTTGGGAAAATAACCAGGGGTCTAAATAGATTTGTGTGTAGGACACTCTGAAATGTTCAGTCACCTGAATGGATCCACATTCTGGGTCTCTGATGTGGCATTCACAGCCATGCACACTCTAACCTGAGGATTCCCGTCATACTTGATTTATCAGTTTATCTCCTCAGATAGCCTTGATGCCCCACGTGCACTAGCCCACTGCTTATTCTCAGAAAAAAGTCCATATGCTCTGGACTCATACTGTGCCTTCTTTGGGGGTGAACCCCCCCACCTTTGTCTTTGAAAGACTAAATCTTCAAGTCCCATCTAAATGTTGCCTCTTTCCAGAAGCTAGCTGCAGTGGAACCAGCTTTGTGAAGGAGTCCATCCTTTCCTTATACCAACCTAGCACTCTGTACTCTATATAATAATCACAGTTGAGAGTCTGTTCAGTGATATAATTTCCTTGCCTGTGTCTTTATTCACCCAGGGCACTGTGAACATCTTGCAGAGAAGAAATGTCTCTAAGACATGATACCATAACACCCCTAGAAGAGAACATAGGTCAAACATTCTCAAACGTAAATCATAGCAATAGTTTCTTAGATCAATCCCCCAAGGCAAAAGAAATAAAAGCAAAAATAAACAAATGAGACCTAATCAAACTTAAAAGCTTTTGCATAGCAAGGGAAACCATTAACAAAATGAAAAGACAACCCACAGAATAAGAGAAATATACACAAGATCTTGTGGTAGCTCACAGAAAAAAAAGTGTGACAGTGAATATATGTATGTTCATGTATAACTGAAAACTTGTGCTCTACACTGGAATTTGACACAACATTGTAAAATGATTATAAATCAATAAAAAATGTTAAAAAAGAAAAAAGAAAATCTTTGCAAACAATACGACCAACAAGGGGTTAGTATCCAAAATATAAAACAGCAGATACAACGAAATACCAAAAAACAGACAACCCAATCAAAAAATGAGCAGAAGACCTAAATAGACATTTCTCCATAAAAGACAAACAAATGGCCAAGAGGCCATGAGAAGGTGTTCAGTACTGTTATCAGAGAAATGCAAATCAAAACCACAGTGAGGTATCACTTCACACTGGTCAGAACGGCCATCATCAAAAAGTCTGCAAATGATAAGTGCTGGAGAGGGTGTGGAAAATAAAAGAACCCTTCTATACTGTTGCTGGGAGTACAAACTGGTGTAGCCACTATGGAGAACAGTATGGAGGATCCTTAAAAAACTAGAAATAGGGCTGCCATATGATCCAGCAATCCCGCTCCTGGACATACATCCGGAAAAGGCAAAAACTCTAATCCAAAAAGACACATGCACCCCAATGTTAATAGCAGCACTCTTTATAAGAACCAAAATATGAAACAACCCAAGTGTCCATCAACAGACAATTAGTTTAAGGAGATGTGATACACGTGTATATGTGTGTCAGACAGAGAAAGACAAGATATTATATGATATCACTTGCATGTGGAACCTGAAAAATAATGCAAATTAACTTATTTGCAAGACAGAAACAGACTCACAGACATAGAAAACAAATGTACAGTTACCAAGGGGGAAGAGGGAGAGAGGGAGGGATAAATTAGAAGTATGGGATTAGCAGGTACAACCTACTATGCATAAAACAGATAAGCAACAAGCATTTACTGTATAACACTGGGAACTATATTTAATGTCTTGTAATAACCTACAAGGGAAAATAATCTGAAAAGAAAAAAATATATATATACACACATGAATATGACAATCACTTTGCTCTACACCTGAAATTAACACAATATTGTAAGTCAACTACAATTTAAAAATAAAATAAAAAAAGAAGGAATGTCTCTCTCATCACTTTGCCTATAGTAGAAGCACACAGAACAGGATCTAGAACATAATAGCTACTTGGTAGGTACTTGTGGAATAAATGAATAAACATTAAATAGACTGTGCGTGACATGCTTTTGGAATGCACAGGCTGGAGACTCGTCAAGACAGGACTTGAAAGCCAGGGTGGGAAGTGTCGGATGAATTTAGTAGGTCAGGGGGAACCATGGCAATTCTGGGTGACATTTGAAAAACCCAAGAGCAGTCAGGTTAGGAACAGAGGAGCATCTGGAATAGGGGCCATGCAAAAGTCTACCCACGTGGACAATTTATGGTGAGAATGATTTTTTTTTTTTAAATTGAAGTATAGTCAGTTATAATGTGTCAATTTCCGGTGTACAGCATAATGTCCTAGTCCTGCAAATATATACATATATTCATTTTCATATTCTTTTTCATTAAAACAAGATACTGAATATAGTTCCCTGTGCTATACAGGAGAACTTTGTTTTTATGTATTTTTAAGAATGATGTTTTAAGAGGTGAGCCAGAATTAAGTATTTGGTCCCAAATAAAACTCAAAGGAAAAACGAAAATTCTGCAAATAGAAATACAAAATATAGCCAAGCTGGCAGGAAAGGCAGTTTGAAACACAGCTGTCTTAATGGCTGCGTGCAAAGTCCTCTTGAGGAACAAATTCTTTTTACAGTATGGCCCTTGGTAGGTACACGATTTTAATTAAGTAGAGAGACAAAGTGCGACACCAACATGCTAAAGGTAGGAACGCCATGCAAGAGGCATCTGATTGGGAGCTGGGCTTGTTTATGGTATTCTTGTCCATATAATTGTCATTTTAATGCTCTTTTAATTTTTTATTATTATTTTTATTGAAGTATAGTTGGCTTACGGTGGAATACTACTCAGACGTGAAAAAGAATAAGTGACTATCATTTGCAGCAGCAGGGATGGACCTGGAGATCGTCATACTCAGGGAAGTAAACCAGAAAGAGAAAGAAAAATACCATACGCTCTGTTTATCTTTAAACTCTGGCTTTGTGTTGCATTATCGGCAATAGAAGTCTTCTTTTCTAACCACGTTTTGATGTGAGATGTTTGTTCAAAATTCTATATATATATATATCAGGAAAATTCCTTCTTTCCTGAGAATTTCACAACTTGGGACCTGGAGGGGCAGTTTGAAAGTAAAGAGATGGTCCAAAAAAGAAAATAAAAGTGGCCCATTTACATTTGACTGTCCCCTAAGACGAAACCCTGGGGTAGTGAGGGGTTAGGATTTTGCCTTCTTGGGGGTGATTTTTGAAGAGCCAACATCACACAAAGAAAGTAGAAGACATGAGTGGATACTATGGGGAAGATGCTGGGAGAAGAGATGCTTGATTCATCATGCATTGTGGTACCCATACCAGCCTCTTCAGATGGGCAAAGCGGGGGCTCCTGGCACCAAGTCTTTACCACATTGTGGATAAACTCAGTCATACACCCCACCCTTTCCTTATGTGGGAGAAACCCAGGGCCTGCTAAGCCCAGATGACGTGCTCCTCTGATGGACAAGAAGGGTTTACCTCGAAAGCTTCAAGCAACTGGGTTTCCCTAATACCGTCAGCACGGTTGTGAGCAGTGTTATGTTTTATTTTCAAACTCGGCATGCGTTAGAGAATCGCTCTTACTTGATAACAGCTTTGCCTCTCTTGGGAAGTGCATTGCAATTAAACTCCATGAGAAGTTTTATGTGGTTTTGATGCGGCATCCCCCTTCTGAATGTCCCTCTAAATAAATTTCTAAACCTGCAGTCAGTGCCCATTAACTCAGAGTGTGGGGAAGAGCTGTCTATGATTAATAAAAATAACAGCTTGCATGGCAGCAGACATTAACATGGGCTGGGTTTTACAATATCTCAATTAATTACAGATTAGTGGTGTTAGAAGGAAAGGCACCTGGCGCATCATCTACTTCACTGCTCCGCCCCCTCCCCCACTCGGGGAGGGACAAGGAAACCAAAGCCCAGAGAGGGCGAGGAACAAATGGTTGGTCCATGATGAGACAGGTCATCGGCAGCCGAGACCCGGCAGGACCGAGACCTAAATGCCAGCCCAGTCATTTCCCAGGACATCCCAGCTCGATTCTCTCCTGATCCAGTCCTGACCAAAGCAGGACAGATGTCACCCCATGGTCTATCTGTGGGTGGCGTCCAGAACTGGTTTTACAGCACAAGACTCTGTATCTGACATGTTTGTCGTTACCCACAGGCACTTGTTGAATTTCTGCCCCCAGGAAAAGTGGGCTCCTGCTTTGTCTCCATGCCCAGCTCTCTGAGTCCACAGAAACCCCCCCACCCCACCAGAGATGTTCTAGAGTCCCGCTGTGATGGAATCGATTGGACATCATCATGTTTATCGTCCTTCTAGTTTTGAGCTAAATCTCGGCTGAGACGACTGGACCCTCCCAGGCCGAAGGGTCTTCCTTAGACAAGATTTCCACCCTCTTCGGACTCTGCCGCTCCCCGCTTGCACAGTCCCTTTCCTCTCCTGTCTGGTGCTTTTTCCAGGGAGTGTGGATCACGGAGCAAACGTAACGATACTGCTCAATGTCCAGAAATAGAGAAACGGCCTTAAAGATTATAGGACATTGATACAATGTACAGAGCAGTATTATAGTATTACCCCCAAGAGGGCACATGTGCATAGGAGGAAATATGAATATATGGCAAATAGTGTTTCCTGGTATATTACATAACTGCTAAAAATGTTTTATATATATATATATATATATATATATATATATATATATATATATATATATATATATAATGATCACATTATATATATATATATAAAATGATCACATTATGGTAACATTGGAAAAGCTTCCATCATAGCACAGTGATTAAGGGCAGAGGGTTCAGGAGTCAGATTGCTTCGGTTTGAATCACAGCCTTAGTGCTTTCTGATTGTGTAGCCTTGGGCAAATTACTTAAAATCTATTAAAAGGGAAAATAATAGAACCTATCTCATGGGGTTCTGAGGACCCAGCAAAGCAATATACACACAGTACTTAGAAAGTTCCTGATGAATTCTGCTCACATGTCTCCATCATCATCATCATTGTTGGTGGTGTTGCAAGCGATAAAAATCAGGACACAAATTTGTACTTGTTTTATATGTTAACCTATAAAAAACAACATGGAACACGTAAGACTGGAAAGCAATATGCTTACAGATGAGCATGGGTCTCTCTACCTTGTTTCATTATGAGTGATTTTTTTCTCCTCTTTATCTCTGTTTTTTTTTTCCAAACTTTTTGATGATTAAAATGTGTGTCATTTTTATAAGAAAAGACTAGCACTCGATGTGGCTTTAGACAAGAAGTTTTGTTTTCTGACCTCACTGATTTTTTTTTTAATCCGGGATCATCTCTAGTCATTAAATTCCTTTAAAAGCTCTGATCCATTTTTGATCATCTGAAATATAGTGACAGGCACTGAAATCAATCCTCCATTTGAGGTTTGCAAGGAGCATAAATTATTTTAGAAGTCATGTCAGGTAGAGTTTATTCCAAGGTTTGCTTGCACATTTTAATCAGAAAACACAGAAGGTATATGCAGCTGAGATTGAAATATCCCTTCACCTTGTACTCAGAACCAGGTTGACTTACTGTTCGCCGGCTGATAGGACCGGCAGAAGTTACAGCTTGTATGATAGAGGCAGCCTGGGAAGGAACTGAGGGAAACACATAAAGAAACATTTATTTTAAAAAAGTAAATCAACCATAAAGATCCTCCCAGCAGACCTGAGAGATGGAAGCCTCTCTCTCATTTTCTCCTTGGCAAAATTTAATCTATTGCTGGGGTTTTTCAAGCGTCATATTCAAAGAGATGCAAATTCGTCAGCGCTGAGACCCCAGCTGACTTTTAGCACCTTGTGAATGTCAAAGGAGTTTAAAGGTTGAAGTGACTTACCTCCTTCCATTCTAACTAATTCAAGCACATATGTGTGCGTGTGCATGCACGTGGCCGTGGCCGTGGCTATGGAGATATACATTTATATATATTTTTTTTCCTTTTTAAAGAAGAACAAGAAAGACTAAAAGCACACATCCACCTATATATTCAATGCCTTCTTTGTGTGGACCTGTTTGCCTCAAAACTGAAATTTAAACGAAAAATACCATACTGAGAAACAAAAGTGCAATTGAGAAATCCACAGTCTATCACTAAACTACAAGGCTAGTGAGATAGGTTTTTTGGTTTTGTTTTGATTTGATTTCTTTAAATAGTGATCATTGTATCCATCAGCTGCTTCGAGATCCACTCGGATTAACTGGTTTAGGAACAATGATTAACTCATGAGTGATCTCTGTCCTCCAAGTGTTTCACTGCCCACAAGTCCCTTAAGTAATATGAGTAATGTATTAACAATAAAAAATTAGAGCTTTAATTAGTTTTTTGCACATAGACATGGTTTATAGGAGAGTTATGCTCTGTATGGGGATTGGCAAGACTGTGTTAAAGTCAGTTTCCCCTCCATCTTCACACAAATGAAGGGTCAATCTAGTCATAGAAATTCTGTAACTTGGAGTCATAATAGAAAAATGATGTTTGGTTTCCCTCTTCATAATAAAAGCCCCAGATTAAGTATTAGTAATTCAGAGCTCTTCTATGCCCATGAAATTTAAAAAATATTTTTAATTGCAATTCAACAATTATTTATTGAATTTCTATTAAGTGTTGGGCCCTGAGGATATAAATAGGATTTAGACTTAAGGTCTGCCCTTAAGGAGAGTGTAGGTTTATAGGGGAGTGTATCAGTCACCCAGGACCATAAATGCTACTGAACAAACAAAATCTCAGTGGCATACAACAAGAAACATTTATTGTTTTTTCACATGTTGGGAGCACCGTTGATCTCAGTTGGCCCTGCTCACAAATCTGAAGGTTGGCTGTGTAACTGAGACGCCTGGGCTCTGCTCCAAGTGTCTCTCATCCTCCAGTGGGCTAGCCTGAGTACATTCTCACAGCAACATCAGCAACCCAAGGGGGAGGGCTGGACCAGCTGCGTCAGTGCTCTGCCAACCTCTGCTCACATCATGTATGCTAGCATGTCATTGGCCAAAGGTGACATCGCTGAGTCCAAATCAGAGAGGAAGAACATTGCAAAGTCATACCACAAAGGGTGTGTGCACCAGCAGATTTGAAGAATGGGGTCATTTTTGCATTCTGTATCCCAGGAATAGATAAAAAAACATAAACCCCACTTTATAAATATATATAACAGAAGAGCAGGCAAGGACTCCTGGGGTATCAGAGAGAAATGTGCTCTGGGAGATGCAGGGAGGGCTTTCTCTGGAGAGTGACATCTAAATTGAGTTTGAAGGGTAATGAGGAGCTCATCACACAGATCACACAGAGACAGGTGTGACAAGCCATGCTAAGACCACATGCCAAGGCATGGAGGCATAAAATGAAGCCCACCAGCATTGCAGAAGCCTGTGGAGTAAGGCAACGGGTGATGGATGAGACAGAGAGGCTACATGAGTTCTGACTCCGGAAGATGGAAGACATCGCATGCCTATTTGCAAACCTTGGACTTCCTGTTTAGAAAATGAATACATGAGAACACAGTGAGGACGTCTGCGGGGTCAACATGTGTGCAGGTTGGAGAAAGGGCAAGGTCCCCAACCCCTGTGTCCTCCTGTGGTTGCAAGGAGGTCCTCTAACTGAACTAGAAGAAAAATCCCAGCTCACACGGCTCAGAAAACCTCCTCCACTAAGAAGCCAGCCTTTGCATGCGATGAAAAGAGATGATCGTCTCTTTAAGAAAGTGGTTGGGGCAGTGCTTTGGGGTTTGGAAGTCTGGAGACGGTGGCACTAGATTGATTAGGTGTGTACATGTTGGCTGAGAAAGCTGTGGAAAGGCAAAGGGAAGTGTTTGACAAGATGAAAGACGATCCAGCATGTTAGACAGCTGCTCAAGTGAGGAGATGTGTAACAGCGCGGTGAAATACACTCGCCCGCGAATGATACCTTCGCGGCAAAAGCTCCTGCCGGCTGGGTCACACGATCTCTGTCTGGCGTGACGGGCTCAACCAAACAAAGTTTGAAAGCAGAGTTAAGCAGGTGACTGGCAACAGATGGGCCGTGGCCTAGGAGTTTGGGGGCCGCTTTGCCTCTCCCAGGTTTGGTGGTCATGGACTTAAGGACCTCTCCGTGGATCTCTGTAGAAAGAGGAGGCTCGCCATCAAAGCTGCAGGGGCTGCTAGAACCGGGCAGTCAGGCAGCCCCCGGGGAGGAACGCTGGCCCCAGGGTCTCTCCTGTTAGTCTTGGACCAAGTGCTTACTCTTTTTGACTCATCATTTTTACTCGTCTGTAAAACGGGAAATTGCAGTCACTTTGAAAGGGGAGGCAGACATCACAACTTGCTGATATGGGTGTATTAGCTTCTTGTGGCTGCTGGATGTCCCCAACATGGGTGTCACTGGGCTAAAAATCAAAGTGTCAGAAGGGATGCCTTTCTTTCCAGAGGCTTTAGGGGAGAATCCATTTTCTTGCCTTTTTCAGCTTCTAGAGACTGTCCACATTCCTTGAGTCCTAACCTCTTTCCTTCATCTTCAAAGCCAGAAATATGACCTTTCTCAGATCATTCTTCTGCGGTCACACCTCCCTGTGACCTCAGCCAAGAAAGGTTCTCTGCTTTTAAGGATCCACATGACTAGATTGGACCCACCCAGATAATCTAGGAGGATCCCCAGCTCAAGACCCTGAACTTCCTCACATCTGCAAAGTCCATTTGCCATGTGGGGTACCACCGTCATAGGGCCTGGAAGCCAGGACACACGCATCTTTGGGGGAGGGTTGTTTGGCCCTCCACCGTGGAGGAAGCTCTCTTTGACAACACTGCAGATAAGAGCCTTTTGCAATTAATTTATGATGTCATCTACATTGAACTGACCGCACAGTAAAGCAAGATACAAGATGCCTTAGGGTCAAGTCATGGGGTTTTTCCATGATTAATCATCCAAATGCTAGTAATAATGTAAGTGTCACTTCCTTAAAGGAGTCTTCCCTGACTGGATGAGTCAGCATCACCTTAGGAGGTGCCCTGCGCTTTCCTGTCCCAGAGGTACGGGGTCATCTCCGCTCTGCTCACATGACCTTCCTGACACCTAGCTCAGCGCCTGGCGCACAGCAGCAGCTCTGGACAAATGTCTGTTGATAAATGACCCACCTTGTTCTAGGCACTGTGCTGATCCCTCAGCAGACATCATGCCTAATCTTTATCTTAAACTTAAAGATCGATACAATTATTCCCAATTTACAGAGGGGGAAACCGAGCCTCAACTCGGAAAAGCCCAAGACCCTTTCCCAAATCCCAGAGCTAGTGAAGGGTGGCGGTGAGGTTCCACAAAGGCCCGGGGGGACCCAAAGCCCACTTCCTTTCTCCCCATAGCTTCCTCAGATGGACCGCGAACCGTAAATCCACCCAATTCAGATAAAAAAGGATCTCGCTCAGGATCCAGCGAAGCTGCCAGGGCAGCGCTCCCCAGGCAATGGCCGCAATCACAACAGCAGCGGCAGCAGCAGCGAGGGCTAAACATGCTCAGTGCTGCCCTTGAGTCACGCGCGTTTGCGCCCAGCCTGCGGGTTCGCGCCCAGCCTGCGGGTTCACGTCCATCCTGCGCGTTCACGCCCAGCCTGCATGGATGCCTCTGATCCTGGCGGCCACATGGTGCAGTCTCCATGGACAAGGACGCGCAGAGGCTAAGCAACTTGTCCAAAGCCATACAGCTGGCGGGATGTGAAGCCGCCGAGCCCGTGGGGGCCCCGCTGCAACGGCTGCTTCTTAAATCAGCTCACGGCTGGTCCTGGTGGACTCATCTCTTCAGTCTCAATCCAAGGTGCCCAGGCTAACCCATCGCATGATTTACCCCAGTACTCCCAAAGCGTTTGAGAAACAAAGAGACAAAAGCCAAGAATGTCACCAACACAATTTGATCTGAACGGGATCTAAGCTCTCCTTTGGTAGATCCCTTTATTTTGCAGCATGGACTCAGAGAAGAGATTCAGTTGCCAAGGTTAACCCAGGAGCTGGCCTTGCCCACCTTTTGACCCCTAGAGCACCTTGCTTGGGAAGTGATTGGCCCCCCTGTTATACTGCAGGTCACTCACCTGTCTCCCCTCCCAGGTGCCAAGGGTCTTCCTAGATCCAGGATGACATTAGCAACCAGCACGTGGAGCAGGGTGGACACAGTGGCTCTCAAGTCACTCAGTTCCTAAAAGAATGGAGCCTGTAGGTCCTTTCTCCAGAAGGTGTTCCCAATACACCTGCTGTCCCCACCTGTGTCCAAACCACCATCATCTCTCTCCTGGGTCCAGGCCCCAGCTCCTACATGGTGACACCACTTCCCTTTTTATTTCTTTAGACCCCACCCTCCATGCAGTAGCTAATGAGTTCCTTGAAAAGGTCGTTCCCAGTACACAATTGTCCCACTTAAACCACCCCATGGTTTTCCATTAGGGTTGGGTTAAAGTCCAAACTCCTTACTGTGTCTGCAGAGCCTGAGTTATGTCTCTGATCTCATTTCACCCCATTCTCTTCCTCACTTACTCTGTCCTCACTGGACTCCTTTTCTTAAACAAAACTCATTTGTTTTGATCTCAGGGCCTTTGCATTTGCTGTTCCTTGTGTCCGAACTGCTTTTCTCCCTGATATCCCAACTTTACATCCTTCTCAGCTCAGATGTCACCTCTTCAAGGAGAGAACTTCCCTGAACATCCGAGGTTACCAGCACCTGCATGTCTAGTTCTCATAGCCTGGGTCACTGTGGAATGCTCTCATTCAGCCTTTGCTGGCTTGTTTATTCTCTGTCTGCTAAACCAGAATGCTGAGTCCCAGAGGGCAGGCACCATGTCCGTCAGGCTTCCTCATCACTTCCTCTAGGCTGCATGGCTGTCATCCGCTGGCTTCACCTGGGATCTTGTTAGGAATGCTGAGTATCTTAGTTCCCACTTTACTAAATCTCTTTTAATATAATCCCTTGAGGATCTTCTGTACTTTTTAGTTCACAAAGCAGTGCTCCTCGAAAACACAGGTGCTTTGAAAACAGAGGTGTTCAGCAAACATATATTAAATGAATGAATACATGAGGTCCCCCTGTATCTCAAAGAAGTAGGCCTTGAGTGTCCCATGTCAGTAAACCTTATGACAGGTCTTCTGAGACTGCAGAAAGTTAGTTCATTTAATGAAGAAAAGGGATTTCACAAATAACATAAATGCGTCTGCTGTTAATCATCAAATATGTTGAGACACCAGATCACAGCACCTCTGAAGTGCCCGGAAGTTTGTGGTGTCATCACAGACATGTGCAGTGTCCTGTTTTAGTGGGCAGGCTCATCATTGCCCCGGGAAGTCTTATCCCGGCTCCTGATACAATCTTAAAATGACATCCTCTGCTCCAACTGGTAATTATTTGAAGCTGCACGGTATGCAGTTATGACTATAAAATAGCATAACTAATTTTTTTAACAAACACATCAGAACACAGAGCTCAAAGTGAGTGAAGTCCTCCAAAATACCCACCTTGGATTAATATTAAATAGAAAAAGCTAAGTTTAAACCTGAATCTCTCCCTTGATTGTGACGATGTAAAAATGCGCCCAAGAAGGAACTGGAAAGGAATGTGGACTAAAGAAGGTGGACACTTTGTTGGGGAGAAGAGTCTGGAGAGAAATTTTTCATTCTTGGTTTCACACTTTTCACGGTTATTCTAAAATGATCCCCAGTCCTCTAAACATAGGAAGTTTATTAGTAGAAATAAGCGAAGTGACACATTGATGCGTCAAACAGTTGTCCAAGTTTCTCCCTCTTGGTGTGGGACAAACTAAAACTTTCAGGGGTACCTGACTGGGTTCAAATCCCAGCCTGACTCTTCCAGCTGGATGGCTTGAACCCTCAAAGGTTTTGAAGACTTGGGGAATATGGATTAAAAAAACCCTGAAATGTCAGGTTTCTCTTTTGCATACAAAATAACTCATGAGGCTGGTGCAAAATAGTGAAAAGACTAACCACGAGCAGGGCTGGCCCGACTGGCGTCCTGCATGCGCGGTGGCAGAATCCCACGAGCTAATACCAATAAAGCTGCTAAAGCTGCAAGGCATTTCAAAGTTACATTAAAAACCAAAAAAAGACCCCCAAAGAGTTTACATCTTCAAACACATTAGAGTGCTTGGAACATATGCTCCTGCAATTGTGCCTTGTTTCCCAGCCTTATTAACTTATTTTATTTTATTATTTTATTTGCTCATACTTCACTTCATATTATTTTATTTGACTTGATTGTATTTGACCTCACTTACTGGCTTTTACTTGATTTTCTTTTACAAACACATCTGTGTCACCGACTCTGCCTTGGACACTGTTCTAAGCGCTTTACGAATACCAGCTCATCCATCCTTCCAGCAACCCTGTCAGTTGGAGGGATTATTGGCCCCATTTTACAGATGAAGAAACTGAGGCACAAAGAAGTAATATTTTCTACTAAGCCCCACTTGCAACTGGCCCGAGATGGTTTGAGCCATACAGCCTGATTCACTAATTCACTCACAACAACCTGGGGCCGTTTTCAAAAGTCCAGTCCACTGTGTAAGAAGGCGGCACGGGCTACAGAAGCTACTCCTGCAAGCAGCACGTGTTAAAGCGGACCTGAGCTTCTTTTCTGACTCATGGGAGTGAATGGGGAAAAAACTCCAAAGAAGACAAGTAGCTGAAGGCATCTCAACACAAGATGTTCACGTTCAGATGCACTGCTTGAATAACTTGCACCCCAAGGCAGGCGGCTGAGGTGCGTGAAAAAGGGACTGAGCTTAGAGACTGAAGAAGCTGGCTGTGGGTCCTGGCTGAACCGCTGTCCAGCTGTGTGACTTTGCCCAAGTCACTTAACACCTCTGAGCTTCAGTGCCTTCATCCCGAAATTCAAGAGAGCTACCTTTACTGCCCAGAGGGCTCGAGAAAATCAAACTGATAAGAGCTCCCGACACATGGTAGGTCTGCGCCAAAAATACTGGTCAGTGCAGGCGCAGAGGGTCTATGAACAGGAGATGTGTTTCGCTGCCATTGAGCTCTGCCTCCAAGCTGGAAAACACGCCACCAATTTGAGAAATGCATGCTATTCATGCGCTTGTGCTGTTTGGTCCTGAATTTTTTATCTCCCAAGAATAATGACCTCAGCCCTGGGCATTTCCAGGGGATTAATGACCAGCCGAATTTAATGACCCCGGCTCCAGCCTAGAGCCATCCCCCATTCCCTCGGTACTCATTAATCCCAGGTAGGCCAGCAGCGTTTCTTCTCGCTGCAACAATCAAGCTCAAGTTCAGCCCTGATGCAAGTGGAGGGACCGCTGGGACTCCACGCCTCTACTTCAGTCCCTGGCCTGATCCAAGCTCTAGCCACTGGCTCATTTATTTACAGGGAGAGCCAGACAGTAATTAAAATATGCTAAGGACTTCCCCCCGCCTCTATGGCAGCTCAAATGCATGCCCCCCTCCCACCCCCCTCCTCTCCTTCAACACACACATATTAACTTTTAGGGAGGCAGCTCGGCATTGCTTCACATTTTATGTAGAAGGATTTCATGAGATTTTAATGAGTTTCCACCACTGGAAAAGAAAGCTCATGAAGGATCCATGCAAATTGCTTTGTCTTGTGCAGCAATCCTAGAATGATGACAGACTTCAGTATTCGGTTTCCGTAAGGATATATAGATATGCTGATGCGTGCACACCAGCCCCTAAGCGCGTCTGCTTGCAAAAGCGCGAGGTGGAACGGTGCTGCCGATGCATGGTGCGGTCCCTGGGATGAAACCCTGGGCTGGATTTCTCCTGTGGGCATCTGCTGCCTGGACCACAAACTGGTCCCTGTCACAGCACCAAAGCACCTCCACTTGGACACACAGTTTTTTTTCATTTGTCCAAATTGTGAGTCTCCAAAATTTCTACCCCCCAGGCCAAGGAAGAAATCTTAATTCCCATTAATGAGCTGACAGGTTGTTCAAATGTCACCATCTTTCTTCCCACGGAACCAATCGGAAGAAAAGGAAGTGATGCTTATGAAATGAACGGCATATGTCAGGTGCTTTTATCCCCCTGACAGTCTCTGAGGTGGTCCTTATTTCTCTGATAAAGAGACTGAAGTTCATAAAAGATAAGTAAATGGCCTAATCAGCAAGTGGCAGTGTGGGAAGAGGAACCCCAGCGACTGTAGATCCTTCTCCGCCATACTGTCTGGAAGGACAGGCTTTGGGAGGGCTTCTGGGCTGGAGTCACACGCCCAGCGGGCCAATAGCTGAGGCTGCAAGCCAGGGCTGCCGGCGTCCCCTGTGCACTGCAATGTGGGGGTGTCACAGGTAGGTGGATGAAGGGAGACCAGAGTGAGAGCATCAAGACCTAGGGACAAGTGTGATGCCAGGAAAGGAATCATAGCACAGAAATCCCACTTAGTAGCTTAAAAAAAAGAAGGCTCTTTAAAGAAATGCCTCTGTGTTGATATGTGTGTTAGTACATATACGTGCATGTGTGTACACATAGCTTATGCACATACTTTTATTATTTAAAACCTTACCTCACTAATTCAGAATCTGTCTCCAAGAATAGCCAGTGTCCCTTATGAACTAGTTTTGCTGCTTTTTTTCATTTTACAAGGAACATCATGTTTTGATTTTTTTCTTCCAATTTTATTGAGATAGAGTTGACACATAGCACTATGTAAGTTTAAGGTGTTCAGCATTAACGATTTGACTTACATACATCATAAAATGATGACCACAGTAAGTTCAGTGAACATCTATCATCTCATATAGATACAAAATTAAAGAAATAGAAAAAATAATTTTCCTTGTGATGAGAACTCTTAGGGTTTAATCTCTTAACAACTTTCCTATAGAACATAACAGCAGTGTTAATCGTATTTATCATGTACATTTGATTTTATAGATAATATATGTTCATCATAAAGACTGTGTTCACGTTTCACAAATGATTAAGGAAGAAAGCAAAAGTCCCCGAATATCCCACCAGCAAGTTGTCTGGACACACCCCTCTGGAGGAGAGGGAGGGAAGAAATGTGCCCTCTGGGTACCTCCTTCCCGACCCGTCAAACCCCTGTGCTTGCTTACTAAAGCCTGAGTTCACTCAGAGCAGAAGCTGTGTCTGTCTCTGAATCGCCAGGGCCTGCCCAGGACCAGGCATGTCTGAGCTGCAAAGGTGCCACTGGCTGAATGTAAGACCTGTGACCTCAGGAAGGAAGACAAGAACCATCAGTGACCCATCAGACACGTGAATTTTTCAAGCCAGAAATTACAACCCTTTGGGTGGACAGCATTAACAACACAACACGTGGCTTTTGAGTGACCTTATAATCTCACTTCAATGGTGAAAAGAAGCCTTAATCATATCAATGATCATGGACACGTCACCTTTCAAAGGTTAACGTGTTTTGTGCCCATGACCTCACTGGTCTCCACGAGAAGTCCACGAGACAGGTACTACTGGCCTCATTCATCACATGAACAGGGGAAAGTTTAGAAAGGACAAGTTATTTCCTGAAGGTCAAATACCTAGAAAGTTCCTAAACCTTGGGTTTGACTAGATGTAATAAAGCCAAATTCTATACTCTTTCCACGGTGGTATATAGCAAGCTGCCTCATTTCTCCTTCTTTCACTGTCTCCAAATTCCAAAAATTCAGAGCTAATTCTACATAAGGTTTCTCTGAACATAATAAAGCAGCCCCTTTCTAACTAGTGACTAGACCAAGGAAGAAAAGAAAAGGCCAGGAAAGAACGTTGTTTTACCATCGAGGAATCAGAGGCGCAGAGAGAGGGTGACTTTCCCAGTGTCGCTCAGGGTCCAGGTCTTTGTCCTTTCCAGTTCGTTGCAGGATCTCTCTCTACCCCTCCTCCCCACCACTCGCCACGACCTTCCAGCTCTACCCATCCCCAGGGCCTCCACCGCCACAAATTATATATATATTGTTTAGCTGAGTCCTTGGATAAATTTTAGTCATTGTTTGAAACACACGCCTTCTTCTGTTGTCTGTGCAAAAATTTTCGGTCGATTAAACAACAATAACGTGGATTCTTCTATGAGTATCTCGGGATGCTCGCCTGGAGTACTGTCTATAAATTCCACTGTCTGGTACTGAATTAAAGCCCATTGTCTATAAAAGTCACCTGTCTGACTTGGGGAAAAGTGGGTCTGAATGCAAAAGACCCGACCACGTGTTGAAACTAAAATCTAACCGAGTCATTTGCGCCGCTCAGTTTGGAAGGATTAGGAGCAAGCACTGCCTGGGGCGCCGAGAAGCTCTGTGGTGGTTTTATGAGCCTGTTCCGATCGCGAAGGGCTGCTGAGGGAGGGAGGAGGCGCCTGAAGTTTAACCGCCTCTGAAAACGAAGACAAGAAAGACAAAGCCGACTTTTTGTCATTCTTGGTGCAAAGGAAAGAAACTTGTCATTCCAACTTCACAAGACGGTGCCTGGAGATGAAATGTTTGACTCCACTGGGACAGCCATTTTTTTTTTTGCTGTTATTACAGAAGAAAATTATAACCATAAAAATGTCCAATTTAGAAAAAAAGGTGCCACTTTAGTGTCATTTGCATAAAAGCTGTTACACACAAATTGTTATAAAGACAAATGTGTAGTACTCTTGTTGAAAATTGCTTATACCTTTGGTGCTTCGCCTCAAACGCCATAAAGCCCTCTTCAAACTCAAATTCATTCTCAGGTAAATAAAGCTGAAAGTGAAATTTCACCTATTTGAAAGGACGTGAGTGGTTTTTCCTGGGGTCTTAAACAGGTTCTGAGCGGCTAGGCGCTCTCCTCCCACCCCGGCCGGGCTTTGTCCTCCCATTGGTGGGCGACCCCCGTCCCACAGGGTCCCAGGAGAACGGGGCAGAGCTAGTGACGGCCAAGTCCGCGGACACCTGGGGCACTGTGCGGGCAGGGAGGAGGCTTGCAGAGAAGGAGGCCCAAAGTGGGAAGGGGCTGAAGACTCCGCTTCTCTGAAAAGTAGCACTCACGGGAGGTGTTGCCAGGGAGAAGGCTCTTGTCTTGTTGCAGGAAGAATTCAGGAACAAGACACAGAATTCAAAAACAAAGCAAGGATCTATTAAGGGATAGATGGTACGCTCTCAAGGAAAGAGCGGGCAGACCCAGGTAGGTAGCTGCCCCGTTTCTTTGGCAAGCTGGTTATCTGGGTGTCAAAATGAATGGATGGAATATTCATCAGCAGGGAGGGGTTTGGGGTCGTGTCTCCTGATCTTCATCCCTGCTCCGCCTTCCCAGATCGGGGAGGAGGGATATTTGTCCTTATTTAGTCTTGATCAGCAAGTCAGATGAGGTCATAGTGAACAAAAGGTTACATTCGGATGGGAGTATCATAAGCGAAAGTTTCGTTTGGATGGTGGAGATTTCTGTCTTGTCCCACCTTTCTTTGCCCCCAGGACACTCATCAACCCAGAATGTATGGTTACGTATCAGTCCGGAGGCTCCTGTTTTTCTTGGCCTGTCCGAGGACCCCTGAGGTTCACAAGATGTGTGGTTTTCCGCCATTTGGTCCGTGTCCCCCTTTCTCTGCTCATATCTAGCTACCTGCCAGCTCTAACAGAGAGACTGCAGACTTGGCACCTGCCTGCCAATCCTGCCCTCTGGGAATCTCCATTCTCTCCTTACCTCACTCACTAACCATCGTCACAGGGCACTCTTACAATTTCTTCAACTTCTGCCTCTTTCTGCCTGGAATGATCTTCTGACTTATCCTGAGGAATTTCGACTTACTCCTTGAGCATCAACTTGAGTGACTGATATTCTTCCTCTTACTGCCCGTGGTCCATTGCTCACTCCCTCCTCTATCCTCCCTGCAGAGTTATTAACATCAGTTCATTAATTTTAAGTGGTTGGTTGATTAATAACTTACCTCAACCCTTGGTGACTCACTTCCCTGCCATCTCTCCCGCCTGAAGGCAGGACCTGTGTCCAGGGCATTTACGTAGCCTGACTCCAGAACAACCACTGTCATAAAGCAGCCCCTCAAAAAGTCCTACCAAATGAATGGATGAGAGTTATTTACTCATATGATAGGATGCATTTCGAGTGAACTTCCAATTTTGAAGCATTTCCACTAAAATACCCCATCTGACTTATTTTAATCAGATGATTTTAGACCATTATAAAAATACTTGTATGTTCATACTACTGCATATAAAATAGATAAACAACAAGAAACTAAGGTATAGCACAGGGAACTATATATTCAATATCTTGAAATAACCTTTAATGAAAAAGAATATGAAAATGAACATAAGTATGTGTGTGCATGACTGGGACATTATGCTGTATATCAGAAACTGATACATTGTAATCAACTATACTTCAATTAAAAAAGTATCTGAAAAAGAATATATATAGGTGCATATATATAACTGAATCATTTTGCTGTACACGTAAAACTAACGCGACATTTTAAATCAACTATACTTCAATTAAAAAACACACACAGAGAATGCAGCCAAGAAAATGTACTAGTTTTTCTTTTTTTAAAAGACTTTATTGAGGTATAATTGATATGGGAAAATGCACACGTTTGGTGTATACATCTTGATGAGTTTGGACATATGCACATATCCAGACTATCACCATCATTAAAGAACTAAACACAACCACTGCCTCCAAAAATTTTCCTTATTTCCTTGTGTTCTTGTGTGTAGGAGTGGGGGGTGGGGAGGGTAAGAACACTTAGCGTGAGATGTACTTTGAAGTACACGATACTGTATTATTATCTGCAGGCCCTTGGTTGTACAGCAGATAGAACTTACTCATCTTGCATAATTACAACTATATCCACCAAGGAGCAACTCCCCACATCCCCTCCCCCAGCCCCTGGCAACCACCATTCTATCTTCTGTTCTAGGAGTTTGACTATCACGCAGCCATGCGGTAGCTGCCCTTCTCTGGCTGGCTTACTTCATGTAGCATTATGCCTTCTAGGTTCATCCATGTTTAGGTCCATTCATCAGCAAATGGTAGGATTTGTCTTTTTTAAGACTGAATAATATTCCATTGCATGTATATACCAGACTTTTTTCCAGTTTTATTGAGGTGTAATTGGTATACAAAAAAACTGCACAGAATTAATGTATACAATTTTATGGGTTTGGACATTATGTATACATAGTGTTACCATCACCACCATCGGGTAGTAAACATATCCATCATCTCCGAAATTTTCTTGTGCCCCTCTGTGTGTGTGCTATGTGCTAAAAACACCTAAAAAGTCTCCATCTTCTTAACATATTTTATTATTTTCCAGCTGTATTGAGGTATAATTGACAAATAAAATTGTAATATACTTAAAGGACACAAAAGTTATGATTTGATATGTGTATACATTGTGAAATGATTCTTAACACATCTATCACTTCACAGATCCCTTTCTTGGATGAGGACACTTAAGATCTACTCTCTTAGCAAATTTCAAACAAATAATATAGCATTAGTAACTACAGTCATTATGCTGTACATTAGGCCCTCAAAACTCACTCGTCTTCTAGCTGAAAGCATGTATCCTTTTACCAACCTCTCCTCAGTTCCCCCCCTTCCAGCCTCTGGCAACCAACGTTCTACTTTCTATTTCTATGAGATCAACTTTTCCTTTCTTTTTTTTTAAATTTCACATATATAAGTGATAACATATAGTATTTGTCTTTCTCTCTCTGGCTTATTTTACTTAGTATAATAACCTCACACACACACACAAATGAAATTAGACCCCACTCTTACATCATGAGCAAAGTCAACTCAAAATAGATTAAAGACTCAAATGCAAGACCCAAGACCTTAAAACTCCTAGAAGAAAACAAGAAAATCTCCTTGATATTGATCTTGGCAATGAGTTTTTGGATGTGACACCAAAAGCAACAACAACAACAAGAAATAGACAATGGACTACATCAAGCTAAAAAGTTTCTGTAGAGCAAAAAGAACTTAATCAAGAAAATGAAAAGGCAGCCTATGGAAATGGAGAAAATATTTGTAAACCACACATCTGATAAGGAGTTGACATCAAAAATATATAAGGAGCTCACACAACTCAATAGCAAAAATGAATAACCCAGTTAAAAATGGGCAAAGAACCTGAATAGACATTTCTCCAAAGGAGAGATACTGGTGGCCAACAGGTATATGAAAAGTTGTTCAACATCACTATCATCAGCAAAATGCAAATCAAAATCACAGTGAGGTATCACCTCACACCTGTTGGAATGGCCAACATCAAAAAGACAACAAATAACAAAGGCTGATGAGGATGTGGAGAAAAGGGAAACATTGTGCACTATTGGTGGAAATAGAACTTGGTGCAGCCACTATGGAGAACAGGATGGAGCCAAAAAAAAAAGAAAAATACCATATGACGTCACTCATACACAGAATCTAAAAAAAAAAAAAAAAAAAAAAAAAAAATTGAAAGAAAGAAAGAGAAAAAAGAGGACACTGATGAACTCATCTACAAAATAGAAGCAGGCCCACAGACATAGTAGACAATTCTATGGTTACCAGGGGAAAGGGGGTAGGAAGGGATAAATTTGGAAGTTTGAGATTTGCAAAGGTTAACCACTATATGTAAAAATGGATAAAAAACAAATTTCTTCTGCATAGCACAGAGAACTATATTCAATATCTTGTAATGACCTTAAATGAAAAAAAGTATGAAAATGAATATATGTGTATATTATATGCATGACTGGGACATTATGTTGTACACCAGAAATTGACACACTGTCACTGACAATACTTCAATAAAAATAAAATGTTTGTTTTCCCACATGTATCATTTAGATAGGCTCCCATCATTTTTCTCCCTCTAATGGAAGAATAATTCTTTAATATATATTTTCCCACCTGGTACGAGGTGGGGAAATACCTAATTAAGTTACTGTTCAGGGTCCAGACACTTAGATTTTCTATATGGAAAGTTACAAGAAAAAAAAATCTTTTTAGGATAAGAAAATATACCAGGTCAACATATTTCCAAAATGGAGATTAAAAAATAAATAAAATAAAATAAATTTGGGACTCTTAGGATATGTGAACTTTTGTCATTTCAAAATGGGTGTTAAATGAAAGGACTTTTGAGTTCCTGTAGTAAGAAGGGGTACAACTCAGACCTCACATTTACAGAAGAAAAATAAAACAGAACATTCAGCTTGGGTATGCGTGCAAATTTGCTTTCGCTTTTTTCTGATAAAGTACTTCTTGGGGAAAGTGAGGCTCCAGCCACGTGGACAACAGAGACAGTCAGAGACTTCGAATGTCTGTGAGGAAGGAGCACCACGGTGCTGGGGAGGGACGTCTCCCTCTATTAGAGAAGAACTTAAAGATGCATGGAGAGGAGAATGTGATTATTTTAAAGGTCACAGGTCTCGATGAGATAAGGCTAGAGAGGTGGCGATCTCACCGTGGCTGAATTGGATTTGAGACGATTTTGCTCAGGCCAATTCATCAAGGCTTGTCTAGATTAGACATTCATGAAACCACCACTGGTGAGTCTGAAAAGGAAGCTGCTAAAACAGGAGACATTTACCAAGCTCTTTCAGAATGTTTCATGAAATCTAAAAATACTGCACTTCTATTAATATTTGTATACCCATGATTATATGTAAGTCTGGGAACGTAGGTATAGCAATAGGCACTGAGCGGCAGAAATGTCAAGATAATCACCTACAGGTTGGGGGAGCCTAAGAGAGAGATAATAAAAAGCACCCCTCCCCCACCACATGATTTTGAAGCCTGTTGAGAAGCCAACCAGAGTCAGCAGACTGAAGCCACGGGACACCTTGATTGCTGACCAAGCAGCTCACGGAGATGAAGGCTTCTGTCTCCGGGTGATGGGTTTTCTAGCACTTAAGTCCCAGAATGCAGTGACCACAAGCACCTCTGCTTGGGGAACCTGGCCCCAGGAACGAGCGGATCACTCCTAGCATGGAATGAGTAGGAGTCAGATTCTCTGGACAAATGACTCCCAGTAGAACAAGAGCTCTGAGTCAAGCATCCCAGGGCATTCCTTCCAAAAGTCCCTGTCAGAGAGCTCTCCCTCCTTCCCGAGGGAAGAGCAAATGAAGGCACAGAGCTTGGCTGGTAGTCGTGGCACGCTAGCAGAACTCCCCCCACTTGGGAGAAGATTCCAGGTTAGGGAAGAAGTCCCCGCCCCCCAGTGGCAGGTGACAGCTGGGGTAGTAACATTCTCCAGAACAGAGACAGGACAAGTCCCAGCTTCAAGTAAGGCTCCAGCCCCAAAGAGGCAGGGAACCAAGGGGGTGTGGAGCGTGGAGGCCGGGCCCTCGGGAAAGCTGTGAGAACAACTGGAAACAGTCGCCCTGCAGAAAAGATTCCAAAGCAGTCAACATGCTCCAGACATTTTTCTGCAGGGCTGAGGAAGCTGACTTGTTCTCTGGAATTCCAGCTGGAAAGCTAGGAGCAGTGGTAGAAGTTCTAGGATGCAGGCTGCAGCTCACCATTTCTGACAGTTGGGGCGCCCCTGGACCAGCCACCTGGAGCAGCTGCCTTGTGCAGGAGTGAGGTCCTCATCTCCAGGAGTGTGTGAGCAGAAGCTAGAGGACTGTCTTTCCGGGATGCTGCGAAGGGGTTTCCTGCTTTGGTGGGAGGGAGGACCAGATGGTTTTGAGATTCCTCTAGGAGGCTGCACTTCTATGTTTATGCCCTTTCCTGAGACAGACTTGCAGGATTTTGGTGCCTCCTGTGCTTTGAGTATGAAATTCAAAGACGGTTTACATCCAACTCTTAGTAAGTGTATAAAGTTCAGAAACTCCAGACTCACTGTCTATGGAGAAACATTGCAATTTTGAGCACAATTCAAACACGCTTTAAACCTCCTGTCCAACACTTTTGGAAACCTGGCCAAAATGATGGACAATGTTTGAGTATGTACTTACTGTTCCAAGTAGCTTTGTACTTATAAACGTTTTCAGTCTGTCCAGCAGCTCTGTGAGGCAGGGCTACCCTCGTTTTGCCCCAGGGCGGGAACTGCCCCCTTTCGGTCCTAGTGCTGGTCTGAGCAGAGAGTGGACAGCTAATACAAGTTAGCTGAGCAAATAAGAAACCTGATCTTTCCATTCCGCAGGGACGATTCCTTCTGTTACAAGCTTCAAACCATACAGGCGTCCTTCTATGAAGAGCCGTGAAAGAGGCAGTCCAGGTACTTGAAGACCCCTAGATTCTGCCCGTCTGTGAACAGGTGCCCTTTACTGGGACAAGCGTTTGTCACTTGTCTGTTAGTCCATTCAGAGAACCAGGTGTGCAGACAGGATTAGACATGCAGAAGTCTTATTAGAGGAAATGCCCGGTGCCGGGAGCCAGGGCCTGGGGGAGCCCGCAGCTCGGACTGCAGTGCAAGTCTGACCTGTACGCATGGGGAAGGGACGGAAGGAAGGGAAGGCGGAGATGTCCTCAACTGCAGAGTTGGGTAAGAAAGTGCAGCGCAGCTCCCGGGGAGTCCTCCAGCAAAGCTGCCGCTCAGAGGGGTCCTGGGATTCCCACAACGCACCTGCAGTGCTCAGGGACCGGTGGTGAGTGGCCTCTGGGACACATGGCCTGGGCACTCCTAATGGGCTGACTGACAGATTTCAGGGCACGGCAGCCAAGACGCTCGGTCGGGTACGCTCAAAGCTCTGAGATGTGGATTCCCACGGCCTCCCTACCTTGAGGCTGACACTCCCCCCACCACAACCCGGAACAGGGAAGGACCACGGCTAAGACTGCTGAGCTGGGCTGTGCCACCACGGGTTTCACTGCGACATTTTCAGGGAGAAAGCAAATGCCAGCGTGTCCTATAGATTTCAGTGGCTTCTTACCCCTTGAGTGTTACTGACTTGCTCTGTCACCTTGACCCCAGCCAGATTCCCTAGTCTGAATACAACGCAGAACATCGAAGGGAGAGTCCCTGGGCCCCCACCCAGGACAGACGTGGCCAAGATGTTCAGGGAAGAGTCTGGAGAGGAGATGCGTCTGCTGGAGCAGCAAGGGATGGCGTTTCAAGGCTCCGCTGTGACTACTGGTGAGCATCATGGCTGGTAATGCTTTGTGCCTCCAGTTTGCCAGGTCCTGAGATAAACGCTTGACGTGGATAGAATCATTTAACGTGTACTGTTCTCATTCTTCCATTTTACAGATGAGGAAACTGAGGCAGGAGGGGACATAATGTACCCAAGACCATATGCCAAACGAGTTGCGGGGCTGGAATTCAAGCTCAGACAGTCCAGCTCAAGAGACCACATCCCTACGCTCTGTGCTCCTCCAGCTCAGAGCCAGGACGTCTGAAAGAAGCAGCCCGGGAAGAAGGCAGCACACAGATGTGAAAAGAGTTTGACACTCAGGCTCTCAGTGTGTATAATGTCAGGAGGCACCGAGGCCTGACCTTGACCATCCTGTGTATGCGTGGATCATGACCACTCTGCAGGTCTGCATCCTCTGACCGCAGATGGGATGTAAAGAGACTTAGAATCTTGTCACATCACCTGCAAACTTAGTGTTTCTCTCCCTCCCTCTCTCTCCCTCCCTCTCTCTCTCTCTCTCTCTCTCTCTGTGTGTGTGTGTGTGTGTGTGTGTGTGTGTGTGTGTGTGTGTGTGTGTATTTAGGCCTGGGAACCTTTTTTCTCCCAGCTTGTATTAAGAACACTTGCAAGACCCTGGAGTAGGTAGTGAGGTTCCCCCGAGTGACCCACGTTGAAGAGTGCCCAGCGCAGCGCCCCAGGTGACAGAGGTTCTACAGCGCCCCGCATCCCAGCCCACATCATTCTGTAAGGTAAAGCGTTTAGGACTAGATCTGTGGTGTAAAAACGAAAGGCCCAGCCCTCAGGCAGCACGGGGGCTACTCCTCCACTCATTCAGCAGATACTGACTGAGCACTAACTGTGTGCCAGACACCGTGCTGGGGAGTCAGCAGAGAGCTTGTAGAAGGAGAGACAGAAAATAAGTGGGTAAATACAGAACGGGGCTTAAGAAGGAAATGAAAGTCTGGCAGAGGAGGGACCAGGAGAGGAGGCGTGCTCCCGCCACGTGGAATGGTCCCCGTGGAGTTCTAGCAGAGATCTGAATAAGGCAAGACTCATCTGGGGCACGCGCACTCCGAAGGGGTTGGGGGGGATGGTGAACGAGCATAAAGGGGAGGCCGGTGGGAACGGGGTGCAGGAAGTACACTAAGGGGACATCGGCAGAGGCAGATCGGGGAAGGCTGTAAGACTGTGATAAGGACTGGGGTGTCCATCTGAGTGGTGCTCAGTTATAGAATTTTTCTTTTCCTTAATCAATAAACTGCTTTCTGGAGCAGTTTTAGGTTTACAGAAGACTGACACCATAGTGCAGAGACTGCACGTTTACTTCCTCTGCCTGGCACGCAGTTTCCTCTGTCGTTAATATCTTGCCTTGGTGTTTGTCACATTGTATGAATTTGTTACAACTGATGAACCACTGTTGACTCATGGTAATCAACTGAACTCCATAGTTCACCTTGGGGTTCACACCTTATGTTGCAGGTAAGTTTTGACAGGTGGATACTGTCAGATATCCATCGTTACAGTAACATACAGAGTAGATTCATTTTCCTAAAATGCCCTGCACGCCCCCCATTCAACCCCCAACCTTCCCACTGGCAACCGTTGACCTTTTTATGTCTCTACAATTTGGCCTTTTCCGGCATGTCATACAGATGAAATCAGCAGCACGCAGGCTTTTCAGATTGGCTTCTTTCACTTCGCGATGTAAGTTCTTCCATCAGCGTAAGTTTTGCCCGTGTCTTTTCATGTCTCGGTAGGCTAGCTCATTGATTTTGTTCACTCAGTGGTCATCCAGCGTCTGGATGTACTAGGCTTGTAAACCCAAGGACCTGAGCATCTAAGTGAATTCATTCGCTAAGAACATCCCGGTTGCTTCCAGTGTTGGGTGATGACCAATAAAGATGCTATAAAGGTCCACATGTAGGTTTTCCTGCAGATCCTAGTTTGCAATTCTTTTGGGTAAACATTTAGCATGATTGCTGATTGCATGTTAACTATGTATTTCCTTTTGTAAGAAACCACCAAACTGTTCTGTAGAAAAGCAATAGATCTGATTGAGGGTTTAAAGATTCATTTGGCTGTTGGTGAAAAGATCCCAGGCAGGCAAGCTTGCAAACCAGTTCACCAGAGCAAAGTGGACGCACCCTACTCCAGGCCAGAGATGGCGGCTGGCCAGGAGGCAACAGGCTGCCCTATGAAAAAGGGCCTCTTTTGACAACTAGATCTGTTTAGCTTATGGTCCATCCATGAGTGACAGTTCGTAAATAGGTGCTACATTTTTAAAAGCTGCTTGTAAATCCCTGCCCTGGCGATCTTTGGGGGTGGCTTCTGTGACCAGAAGGCTTGATTCAAACAGCAGGCCAGAGGTTCAAAAAGGGCCCCTTTACTTTCCACAGTTCAAGAACACAGTTTCATACTGTATCTAAACCTAACAATTTAGCCGGATTTTCCTTTGTGGTAATTATGCAATGATCAGTGTCTCTGTCTCTTCTAGGGGGAAAACCTACTAAATACATGTTCTGTCTAAAATTGTTGTTTTTATTGTTATAAACCAGGACAAGTGAGGTGCCATTTCATATTTAGCAACATATAATTTACCTCTTGTATGTCTTCCTTTAAACTTGCGGTTACCTTGTCTTAAGGTAAAGAGCAGCAAACAATAAATTATTGTCATTATCTTATAATCAAACACAGGGCCGCCGACAATGGATGTCATTATGTCCTGATGGGGAAATAACCAGCCCGTTCTGCAATGGTCATTATGGCGGCAAAATTTAATAAGGCTCTGATGCCCCACCCCCACGCCCAACACACACACTTCTAATTTTCAACACCAATTAAAACTCGTTTCAAGTGTTTCTTCCTACGTTGTCTGAATCCCAGCTAGTAAAATGATCGTTTAGCAAATGAGACCTGGCAGCAGGAACTGAGGGATTCTGCTCCTTTAAATGGTGAGCCAGCGAAAGGAGGCAGAGTTTCTGTCTTCTGGGGAACCGTGTGCTGCCTGGGAGAGGCGGAGAGGAAGGGAGAAGGAATCTGGGAGAGTCTGCAAGGTGACGTGAGAACCAAGTGGCAATCGTATTAAGTAATGCAAACTCATCAGCTCCCACATATCCTAACAAAGTGAGTGTTTCTAGCTTCAATGTGCAAATGAGGGATCTGGGACTTAGATTAAGAAAGTCCTCAAGGAAGCATGATGAGGGGGCGCTGAAGTCCAGACCAAAGTCCCGATGGTGGGGTGCCTCCGAGTCAGTCATTGACCCAGTAATCTGCACATGCTTGTCCCTGCAGTTAGGGAATTCATGCAATGGTTTCATGTGCCTTAAGCGTAAGTTCTTTCAACAAATTAATAAGGAACCCTTGTCCTGGGAGCCTCCTGTGCGCTGGGAGCCATTCTAGCCAACAAGGGACTCTTGGCTGCTTGCTTATTATTACCTGGCTCTGTCTTATCCGCTCAGCTTTGTTTGGGTTGTGCCTGATGCTCTTAGACCAGAGGTCAGCAAGCTGGTTTCTATAAATAAAGGTTTATAGAAACATAGTTGCGCTCCCTCATTTAACACCATAACAGGAGGAGTGAGGGGTGTGACAGAGACCGTAGGGCCAGCAGGCTTGCTATCTGACCCGGAGCAGAAAAACTGGCTGATCTCTGCCTTAGATGATCTAAGGAGAGATGGTCACTCATAGCAAGAGGAATCTCCTGGGAAAAATATAAACCAGGGTCAACTCTCAGAATAAAAAGCAGGTGAAGAGGAGTCAGTCAGAGGGCAGAGAGCGCAGCTCTGCCCCTTAACACCCGTGTGATGGGGGGGGTTCCCAAACTCGTCCAGGCCTCTGTTTCTCCATCTGTAAGTCAGCACACCAGGCAACCCCTCCTAGGATCATGGGAAGATTAAATGAATCAAGTGTCAAACGCCTAGAAGCAGACCTGACACACAGAGCCCAAAACTGTTCCCTGTTACTAGTGCATTTTTTCTACGTTTTATTATTTTGGTCTCGACTGAAAAAAATTGCATAACCTAAAGGTAAGAATTTGTGTTTTGTTCGGTGAAATTTCTGAGGCCTGAAGCCGGAGAGGGAGTCTCTCAGACGGCTCTGAGGGGCTGCTCTGAAGAGGCAAGGTGGGAGCCAGGATATATAGCTTTTGTAACAAAAACCAGAGAGTTGGAACATCAAAAGATTACTGTTAATGTAAGAAAGCCAGACGTCTCCAGTTAAGGAATTTAGCATTTTTCTATGGGGGGGGGGCAAGAGGCTGGGCTTATGGAAATCACCCCTTTGATTTGCATCTTAAGTATCTAGGCCAGTGTCCTGTTTCGTTTTGCGTTGTTTTGTTTTTTGGTTTTGTTTTTCTCCATCCTGAATCCCCTCAGGGTGCAAAGTCAGGGGGCTGCAGTGGCGGATGGCTTGCTGGCCGCAAAATCTTTGTTTACTGATACGGCAGGTGACTTTCTTTGTCCACATTGGAACCTAGATGGTTTTGTTTGCCTTTATTTATATCAGCCCAGTCCACTCCCACAACCCCAAACAACAGCCAATGGAAACAAGCCTCAAGCACCCGAGCTCCCCCCCAGGCCTTCTCGCCTTCCCTCTCTCCTGTGCTTCTCCCCGATGGATTGCTTCCAGATTCAGCCAGTAAAAATACAAGATGCCCTGAAATAAAATGCGGAACCTAAAAGTTGAGAATTACGTTTTATTTGGTGGACTTTCCAAGGACTCGAACCCGATAGGCAACCTCTCAGATCGCTCTAAGGGACCGTTCCACTTAGGCAAGGGAGGAACCAGGATATACAGGAGTTTTTGCAACAAAGACCAGGTAGTTGGAACATGAAAAGATGACTGTTAATTATAGAAAAACCATGTATCTCAAGTTAAGGAAGTTAGCACTTTCCTATGGATGGGAAGGTGCAAAGGTCTGGGCTCACTGAAATCATTCCTTTGCTATGCACCTGGCTCTCCAGGGCGAGCGTCCTGTTCTTCTACATCCTGAGTTCTCTCGGGGTTGGGGGGGCACTGTTGGGGGGTGGCAGCAGCAGCTGATGACTTGATGGCCACAGCATCCTTTATTTACTGATATGGCCGGCGATATTTTTCTTTCACAATTTGAATTTTAAATAAACCACCAATTTTTGTTTTTTAGGCTAAGTTTGTCCCATGCAATATTGTGGATATACTTATCCTAAAAATGTACTCACCTGTGAATCTGAACTTGACATTTAACCGGGAGCTCTGTGTCTTGCCTGGCAGCTCGGCATCTGGGGTGTCCCTGGATTCCCACGCTGGGACGGGATCTTCCATCTCAGCTCTGCTCATCCTGAGACTCCTTGTCTTGGACCCCTTCTGGGCCACAACTGGCTCCTGCCACCCTCAGGTAAAGGGACCTCTCATGGCCTACCTCTGGCTCTCAGAGCAGCGCCAGCCTCCTGGCTGACCCCCATCCAGCCCCCTTAAGGGGCAGGCAGGAGGACTTAAGTGGACCCTCCAGACTCAGTGTTGGCTTCTGAGACAATTAAGTGTAAATGCCTGACCTGAGTTTCCCAGATTGTTCTGAAATGGGGCTAAAACGAGCTCAGGCAGTGTTCCAAAGCCCCAGCATATCTCTGTCTGCCAATCCGTCCTCGAATTGGGCTAACTTAATTCCCATCAAAGCACACGCCCTTTTTCTGGGGCTCCTACTTCACTGCATCCACTGTCCCTCCTCCCCTGCTCCCTGGAAGCTGCCATGGGGCCGGGCCTCCCCCTGTGGGAGGGGCCGGTGCACTGGGTGGGGGTGGCTACTGTGTCTTGTGCTCCCCGTGGAAATGCCCTCAGTGTCGTGTACCCCGTGTCTGAAGACCGGCTGGGGACACTGTGTCCACTGCTCCCTGAGACCCCACCGCCTCATCAGCCGGCTTCTCTCTTCCAGGATGAGTCCTTTCCCACACAGCCCTTTGGGCTCCTACAGCGGGCCCACGGAGGCCCGGCTCACCCGATCAAAGCCACAAAGCTGGGAGGTGGTGTCTGCCTTCCAGGGTCAGCGCAGGGAACACTCAAGATGGCATTATCAGCGTGCATACATAAATGGTCCAGCCGGGAAGCAGTTTGAGAGTAGGAAGTTTTCCTTACTCACTGCTGCTCCCCAGGGCCTCCATAATACCCACTGGATGATCATATTGAATGAATAAATAAATAAATAAGTAGAGCTTAGAAATTACCTAGTTGAGGGATTCCAATGTCTTTGACCCACAGATTTCAGAAAATCTGATGAAAGCTATCAACATTCTATTTAGAAAAATGCATATTCATGACACTTTCGTACATAATTTAGGGGGTTCACAGCTCTCTCTCAAGGGCTAGAACGCTCATGGGGTCAGATTAAGAATGCCTTATTTCATTCATCCCCCTTCAATGTCTAGAGGAAGAGACTCAGAGAGGTCAGGAGAGTGACCCTAGGTCACACAGCTCCTTAGAGTCAGTTCTGGGACTTGAGTTCCCTGCTTCCTCCTACCTCACTTCCTGTCTCCTCCCATCTCCACGGCCTCTCAAATCATTCACCTCCTCCTGTGCATTCAGAACGAATAATCAGACCTTCAGTTTGGCTGGGTGGTTGAGCATTTCATTCAATTTGCATTAAAAGTTCTGATTTTAATTTTTCTAATATTCTCATTAATAATGTCTGTTTAAGCCATCAGCTGGCTGCCCAATGTTAAAATGTCTTTGAAACAGAAAATGAATGCAAATAATTAAAAGGAAAAAAAAAAAACTGGGGAAAGCTATCCATTTGTCAGGTTTGGCATAAAAAATGTCTTGGAATGCAGTGTTTGGGATAATAAAATATATGAAGTTTTTTTTTTTTTTAATAAATGAATTCCAATAATAATCCTGTCAGTTTTTGCAAGTCCCATCATTCTTTCCGGAGGCACCGTGATAAATCTTTCATGGGTACAGAAAGCTCTATTGAGTGTCTACTCTGGGTCAGAGCCTGGTCTGGGCAGGCATACGGAAATCCGAGGTGGCTGAGAGAGGCCCCCACCTGCAGGAGGGTCCCGGTTTAATGGGGGGAAAGGAGGGGCAGGAGCCTTGGTCAGTGCTGGGTGGGCAGGACCTGCAGGGACTCGTGCGTGAGGCAGGGGTGGGCTCAGAGGCTGGCTTGAGGGAGGGCCTCATCGGGGCAGGGGCTCCAGGCACCAAGGGCAGCTCTGGACGCCTGGAGTTGACTCGCTCACAGGAGTTGTTGAATGCGATGGGGCTGGAAGGTTGAGCAGAGCCAGTTCAGAAAGGGTCATGGGAGCCTATCTGGACATTTTTCTAAGAGCTAGAGTGATGGTGTGAGCGCTGGGTGTGTGTCACAGATGTTACCGCAGAGGGGGGCTGATGTGGGAGAAGGGAGCCGGGAAGAAGTGAGTGTGGCGGGTGAGGTAGGAGGTCCCATGCTGGCCCATGAGGGTCAAGTTCCACCAGCCCATGTGACTCAGTCTCCCTTTGAGACAATGGATCCACGGTTGGGGCATCAGTTCATACCGCACCATCTCTCCCATCTTCCCAACAAAGGACAGAAGTGATCAGAAACAAGAGCTACTCTGTCTAGTGGTGGATGAGTTGGTGGCGCTAGGCTTCCTGCCCATGTCCCTCTATGGCAAAGGCTCCACGTGGAGTTGTGGATCCTACTCCCAGGAAGGCGAGACTTGCCCGGGGAGGAAGGAGGGCCTGAGAGACAGAAAAGTGGCCGATGCCTCCTCTGAGATCATCTTGAGGCACTTGGCAGGAGGACAAGAAGGAGGAGGCTGGGTGTGACTAAAGCATCCCCAGAGAAGGCAGGACCTACTGGATTCCAACCTTGGGGGTGGGGTTTGGGGGGTGAGGGTCAAGGCCACTAGCAAGATCTAAGGCCAGTGACTAGGAAATGTGAATAGACAGCAGTTAAAAGCAAGGTTCTCCTCTCTGGAGCATCTGACAAACACCTGAGGATTTTTTTTTAAGCAGATAACATTCTAATGATTCAAAAAATGTCACACTAGCCAAGCTGACCCGTTTGTCCCCTCTGTGGACTATCTAGAGCTGCAGTGGCCACGACAACAGCTGGGAGTTAGTCCTGCCTTGCTTTTGTCTCCACTGGAAGCCAGAGCTCCGAGCGTCCAGGAGTCGGGCGAGGGAGCCAGGAGACGCTGGACACTCCAAAAGGGAGGATGGAGAAGGGAGGGGTGGTGCACAGGGACACTGCCCGGGGAGTTGCCTGGAAGACTCACTCATACACCTGTCACATCTTCTTGGGTCAGTCATTTCACCTCTTTGTTCTTCCTATTTCTCCCTGTGAGAAAAGGATGATGAGAAGAGGAAGAGGGGAGAAGGGACGGGTAAGGAGGAGGCGAAGGAGACTTACCTCACGGGGCTGCCGTGAGGATGAAATAAGAAAATGCACGTCCCATGTCTGGAACCTGTTAGGTGCTGTGTGATTGGGCGCTGCTAGGCTGAGTGTGTAATTGTCAGCTAATCCGGTGATGCTGCTTTGAAACAACATTTCTTAAAGCTGTCAGACCTTTAATTAACATTCATCAGGGAATATGGGATGGGACTGCAGGTGCGGCTCAGACACATGGACCTTCCTGCAAGGAACTTGCAGTCTGATAGGGGAGAGAAGGGGGCATGTATGAGGTTGACCTGGGGCAGGGTACAAACAGGCTGTACGAAAAGACAGGTAAGTGTTACAAGAATGAGTTGCCAGGGCAGCTGTCCCTGGCGGGGACTGTACCATGTCCCATAGACCCAGAGATGTAACTAGAGTCAGGCCATCTGGTTAGGAATCTCTGCTCCTCCACTTGGGACCATCTTGGGGAAAGCACTGAACTTCTCCATTCCCTCATCCACCCACTGAGCTGGTCACAGTATTTATGGAGTGACCACGACAGACTAGGTGCTGTTACAGGGGCGAAGATAAGGCAGAGACCAAGATAAAACCTCCACCTCCTTGCAGCTCACACCCTCCGTTTCCTCATCTGTAAAATGGCCCTAATAAAATTACAATCCCATAAGGTGGACTTGACCTCATAAGGATCAAAGATGAGGCCCCGTTACAGGTGATTAGCCAAGGGCACCCTGGAACATGCTTGATGATTTTGTAACAGCATCTTTCAAAAGCATTGCCCAGAAGATACGTGGTGTAATCGTGCAAATAAAATGAGACAGAGTTTCTGTATTATACAGAAGGGGTCCATGCACGAGCACTGAAAGGCTTAGCTTTCGGTTAAAAACCCAGCCATGTGGCTTTTTTAAATATGTATTTGGGCTAAGTGTGTTTGAAAAATTAACAAAAGAGATGAAATAATAGCTGTGGTGGTAATAATAGTAACAGATCACTCTCCCCGGAGTTCGTACGCCGCCTCACAGTGCGCTCAGCATATCACGCACCCTTTTGTCTGCAATCTGCAAAATCGCACGCTGTGAACTCTACTGTTGAGCTTTACAGATGAAGAAACAGAATTTTAGAGAACTGGAGTAGCACAGCTGAGCTGAAACCGTCGGTCAGTGGCGCCTCTAAGCTGTGTGCTCCCTGATACCTGGTTTATTTCATTTCTCTTTCAGTAGAATTGTAATTATTGTGATTATAGTCATCCTTTCTATGAATTCAGCATTTTTTTTTCATTTTCAAAGGTTTGGGAAGCCCTAACTGCATATGGAATCTCCAGCAGTCCAAAAGAGCACATAAAATTCCCGTTAGGCAGAAGCGGAAATTGAGGGCCATGGACTTGTCCCAGTTACCCCACAAGCTGGGGAGATCCGGGGTCTGCATCCAGGCCAGTGTCACCCAGCCCCATGTGACTTCACACCCCATTCCTGTCCCTTAAATCCAGCAAATAATCAACTATATGAGAAATTGATTGTTTTTATGAAAATGTTAGTATTTATCTTATCACAGGTTATTTAAAATGAGATCGGAGAAATTAAAATTTTTAAGTGCGCTCACCTCAACTGAGAAAATAATGTAATAAGATAGATGGTCCGATTTTAATGAAAATCTCTCATGGGCTTGTCTTACTAGCCAGTGCCGATGGATGGGGTGGTTTAAATTATATTTTTAAAAAGAGCACAATATGGTTTAATATTCCACTCCAGTTTTGCAGATAAGACATGTGCAAACCCAAACGCGAAACGAGGTAAACCTGTCAAAAGACTCAGAGAAGCAAAGCTGCTGAAACTTCCTGTGATTTTCAGGGTCCAAAGACTGGCTCTGGTCAACAGGTGCAGCGCCTTCAGCTTGGTGACAGAATCGAGCTGACCTCTTCACCCCTCCAGCGGGTCTCACCCCCGCTTTCGGGGGACCCTTGCTGACGTCTGAAGGGAGGTTTGTACGGCACGCCGGCACGCAGCGGGTCAGGGCCGCCCTGCGGCACCCGCCCCGCGCCTCGGCTCCGGTAAGGCCGGGAGGCCCGGTGCCAGGCTCCGGAAGGGCAGCCTTTGGGCCAACGCTCTCAGAAAAGAGGCTTTGCGTAAATCCTGCGGGAGCGTGGCTAGCTTCACTAGTGTGGGTTTCTCCTCTTCTCGTTGACGGCTCCGAGCGGCCTTGCGGAGCAACACAACGTCTCCTAATTCTAGGTCCCACAGGCGCGTCTCCGCGGCAGCAGCTCGCTGCTCCCTCCTCGGGCGCCGGCGGCCTCCGTGCGTGTCCCCTGAGCGGCGCCGCCCGCTCCGCCGCCTGCGCCAGGCCCGCCTCTGCCTGCGGCCCCCTGCGTCTCTCTCACACACACACACACACACTCGCACACATACACACACACTCTCACACACACACACCCTGGCTCAGCCAACCTTTCCTCCACTGGACCCCCAGCCCTCCAGTCCCCCAGGCCACACTGGCTTAGGCACCCCCCCTACTCTGGCCCCACCTTGTGCCTGTCCCTGTGACACTGGCACACTGCCCCTGCCCTGTCTGTGTGTCTGTCCCCACATCAAACTCTGAGCTCCGCGGGGGCAGCGTCACTCAGCAGCTGGTGAGTCGGGACTAGACAAGCGATGCCTGAGTAAATGCATGACCGGGCAGTAGGACCAGGGTGAGGACCACCAGGACGTTGACTCCAGGGGCTGGAGCCTCCAAACCCCCTCAGCCCTGTAGCGTGGCGGCCGTGGGTGGGCCGAGCCCAGTTAAAGACTCATTATACAGGCAGGTTGGTCGTTACTGAGACGTGTGAGGTTACAAAGCTTCTTCTACACGGAAACAGCTGAGATGGGCCCCTCGGCTGAGTGACCAGAAGCTTTCATGCTCCTTGGAGCTTTTCCCCTCACACTCTCACTCCAGGATGGCACCCAGGGGGTCCTTAGCTGCCCCTTCAGTTCACTCTCCTTTTCTCCCTTGGTTTTGCCTCCTGCCATCCAGGGGGTAAAATGCAAAGACCACCATCTCCCATTCCCAGGTGGTCCCCTCCATCTCAGGGGCCAACAGAGACCTTCAGAGCTGTCTCAGCTTGGCTAGGAAGTCAACACTGTCAAGTTTGAAATAGCCCAAATATACTTCTTTCTTTTTCCTCTCTTCCTTCCTTCCTCCCTCCCTCCTTCCTTCCTTTCTTTTCTTTCTTTCTTTCCTTCTCTCTTTCTTTCCTTCTTTCTTTCTTTCCATCTTTCTTTCTTTCCTTCTTTCTTCTTTCCTTCCTTCCTTCCTTCTTTTTTCTTTTCACTCTTTGCTTTCACATTTTCAAGGAAACAGGCAAAGCTTTTAGTCTCGGTGGTACAGGCAAATACATTAAAAAGATGAATATTTTAATTAATGTTCTAAGAAGATTTCCAAAAGCAGTTTTGATTGTGTACTGTTAGCATTAATTAATTTGCAGACCGGGCCCAGCCGTTCTGGAGGGAATGCACGTTTTAAGCAATTTCTCTGTGGTGCTCTGCGCTGGTTAAAGGTAGTTCAATGGCCTTGTCTGCTCCGTTCCTTTCGTTTAACTCAATGCACCAGAGTCAACCCCGCAGCCTGTGAGGGCAGAGTGCAGAGGCCAAGCTGACCAGCAGCCAAGGAATCACGTAGGAAAGCTGCTCAGATTCTTCTGAGATCTAAGTGCCTGCTTGCACACAAGGGCCAGGATGGAGTGTCACAGACATGGTCAGTGCCCTGTGCCCACCACCCACAGGGCTCCTTGTGCAATTTAAAAAAAACACCGTATCTTCTTGAGGGGTGCCGGCCCATGGCAAGTGAATGGCTTCAAGTGCAGAGAGCAGGCTTGATGTTGGACTGCATTCTTTTCACAGTAAACATCCTGCACAACTGTATATGGCAGCTTTCATCAGTGATCATGGTTTTCATCTCTGCCCTCTCAGAGGATGCTGGCCCAGGAAACTCAACCCACCTTTGCCTGCATGGTGGGTGTTATCGATGGCTTTGTGACATTGTTTGCACTGGTTTTAGTCTTTTCCAGGTGATCATGTAGATATCTATTTTTTGTCTCCCCATGAAAATTAAAAACCCCTTGACAACCAAATCCTGATCAAACACTGCTCAGAGGACCCAGCAGAGTTTTGCACTGTAGCCGGTGAACTACAATTTCCCAAGGACATACCCAATTTTTTTTTTAGATGTGACTCCCTGTCCGCTGTGGTCCTTAACCAGTTTTCCTGTCATTCAGTCTGTGTGTGTGCAAAGAGAGTGTAAGTGAGTGTGCTCCTCCATGTGTACGTGTTATCACATGAAGGGATATGCATTTGAGCAAGGTGGAAGAGGAATGTCGCTGCCTACACATGCATTTAGGCAAGCACGTGGGTTTAATATGCATGATTGCACGTGTGGGGAGGTCTGGCGTCTTTGTGTGCATGCGTGCACATGTGCAGGTTTATGTGTGTGTGTGTGCACACATGTGAGCGAGGACATACTGATGTGATGCACAGACGTGCGTTTGTACATGCAGGTGCGTGTGTATTATAAACGTGCATTCATGAGACAGCTCACTGTTTGAGGGTAACATGTCACTTTCCCAATGAGAAAGGGGAGGAAACACAAGAGCGAAAGGGGTACTTGCTAGTGGGGTCAACTCATATGAAGAAGTAGCCACAAGAGCCCCTCGCCGTGTACCTACCTACTCATGGTGCATTGATCAGAACTGTGTAACACGGCCGCTCCCGGCCACCAGTGAAGCCAGGAAAGGTTAGGCTGATTGTTACGTATGTGTTAGTGCTTTAATCTGGGCCCATGGCTACCCCAGATGAAGTCAGTTTCATCACTAAGGAAGAAGGTGAGAAGGGATTTTGAGTAGACAACAAGCGGGCAGTCCTGCCACACCTCCTCTGTGTCTCCCCAGAAGGACAAAATTAGATACTGAAAAGAAAGACATGTACCCAAGGCCCTTCCAAGGTCTTCACATCAGCATTTCTAGCACTGAGATTTTGATAAAGATTGGGAAGGAAGAGCATGAGTCACACACCCTGACAAGGACCTGGAACACCCAGCAGAGGCGCACTGGTGCTTCTTTGTGGACAGTGGTTATCAATTCACGTGCGTGTATTTTCTCTCTCCTACATCTCAAAAGAAGGCATTTGGGTCCCAGGATCATCTGCAGCATTCGCTCCCCTGCATCATCTGTGGTCATGGGCTCTGGGAAGAGCAGAGAGCTCAAGTGGATTTTCTAGTATCTTCTATCCAATCCCAGCAAACCCCCAAGTCAGGGGGCAGAGTAGGGACAGGGGAGGTAGGGCAGGGAGGAGAAAGGACCCAAACGCATCAGCCCAAACCAGAGGGAGATCTGCTGAATGATTTTGTCACCGTTCCAGCAGCCCACACCGTTTCCTGACCAGCCTTGATCATCAGGGCCTATTAGTCATTTCACAAATCCATTATTTAACAGTGTACTTAGACGAGAGGGAGAGAGAGAGACAGGAAAAGTGAAGCCAGGATGTCTCACAGGCTTTATTTGAAATTGTAAGCAAATTTAGTTCTTGGAAAGGTTGCCGGATAGGTACCCAGAGACTGAACCCTTCAGCTTACCCACAGCAAAAGGAAACAGCAGGCAAATCTATGTACAAATGGTCCCTCTCACAACCGGCAATGGGGATGCTCTGTGGTTTGGATAAACCTACTTGACTCTCCAGGCAGCTTCCTGGTGGAGTATCTTAGTTCAGACCAGTAATAAAGTTGTTCACATTAAGTTGGTCATTGACAAAGATGAGGCAAAGGAAATGTCTTTCCTAGTGTAATGGTTAAATTTGTTTTTCAGCTTGGCTGGGCCACAGTGTCCAGATATTTGGTCAAATATAATGCAGGTGGCATTCTATTTCTGTATCTATATGTATATCTATATCTGTCTGTATGCTGGTGGTATTATTTCTCTGTGAAACTCTGACCTTTACACTTGAAGACTGAAGTCAGATTTAGAACTAACTTCAGTTTCAACTGTCCGTAGAGTAGACTCATTGAATGCCTGCCAAGGATCTCAAGGAAATGCAGAAATGAAAGGTGTAGCTCCTGATCTTAAAGAACTCCTAGCCTGTAGGAAAATTAGCTAGGAAAACCCCCAGCTGCACTGCATCGTGATGGTGGGGTGTGATGGAGAGCAGTGCGAGTCTAAGTATGGAAGGATGATCTGAAACACAGCCCTGGATCAACAACGGAGCTGATTCTAGACAGATAAGTGGACGTTGCCCAGATGGAGATGTGACTGATGGTGAAGGGAACAGTGTGAGCCGAGGGTGGGGATATGTCATGGTTCCCATGAGACAGAGAGGGAAGACAGAGCAGAAGAGTGATGTTGAAGGAATCGAGCTAGAGGGGCACATGGCTCAGGGAAAGATAAATTCTGTATGTTTTCACTTAGATGTGGAAACTAAAACATAAAACAAATGGCTGAATATAACAAAACAGAAATAGACTTACAGATACAGAGAACAACCTAGTGGTTACCAGTGGGGAGGGGGCCAGGGTGGGAGGAGCAAGACAGATGAAGGGGACCAAGAGGCACAAACTACTAGGTATAAAATAAACAAGATGCAGGGTGTGAGGTAGGGAATATAAACAACATTTTATGGTAACTTTATGTGGAGTATAATTGACAAAAATATCTAATGTTGTACACCTGAAACAAATATAACGTTATTAGTCAACTATACATTAATTAAAAATAAAAAAAAGTCACGTGGCTCAGTTTCAGGTAGCTGAGCAGTTCAGGCCCATCACTGCTGCAGTTTTCTGGGCGCTATGGGCTGAGTTATCCTCCCCACCCCGGCCAAATTCATCTGTTGAAGCCCCAATCCCCAGGACCTCAGACTGTGACTGCGTTTGGGGATAGGGCCTTTAAAGGGGTAACTGAGGTTTACCAAGGTCATACGGGTGGGATCTGAGGCAGCAGAACTGGTGTCCTTTTACAAGGCGGTTAGGACGCAGACACACACAGGAAAGATCATGTGAAGATACAGGGAGAAGACAGCCATCCACAAGCCAAGGAGGGAGGCCTCAAGAGAAACCAACCCTGCCGACACCTTGATCTCGGACTTCCAGCCCCCAAATTGTGAAGACAGAAATTCCTGTCGTTTAAGTCGCCCAGTCTGTGCTACTTTGTCATGACAACCTGGCAGCTAACACACTGGGTGAATCCTGTGAGTCTGCCCTAACTGACCATTTATTTGTGAGCTGTTACACAGCACTGACTCAGTACAAACACTGCTGGGAGCATCAGTAAGGAAGACCGACAAGGTCCTCTGCTTCCTGGAGCTGATGTTCCGGTAGGAGAAAAAGACAAGAAAAGGGAAGGCTGCTAAGTGGACACGGTGATTTCAGAAGGTTGTAGCAGCTAGGGAGGGAAGGAGGGGGGTGACCTGAGACAGTAGGAAGCAGGGAGGGAGCTGATTTAACTAAGGTCATCAGAGAAACCTCCATGAGGAGAAGACTGTCACCTGACACCTGGAGCACAAGACAAGCCAGCCAGTTGTGGGTCCAGGGGCACAGAAGACAGGAGGGGATTTAAGGCAAGGATGTCTTGCCATTGGAAAGTCCAGAGCAGTAAAAGCGTAACGAGCCAGGAGGCATCACTACAGACCACGATCTCCTCCAGATGAAAAATAGGCATCCATTCATCTTTCTGTCTCTATCCCTTGGCTAAATGGAGGGAAGAGGGGAGGAAAGAAGACAGGAAGGGAAAATGAGTGACAGGAAGGGAGGACCAGAGGGAGAAAGGGTGGGAGGAATGGAGGAAGGAAATGCACTTAAGAATAAAGTGCTTTCAATGGTATCAGAGTAAGGAATATCAAAATCTCAAGATGCATTGGTTTTTCTGAGTTGTAAAAAGCAGGAAAATCACAAAGAGGAAGGAGCAAGGAGACTTCACAGGAGAGATGTTCAAGTGTCTCCCTGTTGTTACAGCTCAGCCACCCAATTAGGGCCCAGCCAATACAATTTCATGTACTGATCTGGTATTTATTAATAAGGCAAGTCATAATTTTTAATGGTTATTGTGCACAGACTACTCCCTTCATTAACATAAATGAAATAGGAGGAATGGTGCCAAATGTTTCAAATGGGGCCTGCCATGAGACCACAGGTGCAATTAGTGGAAAGTGCTAAGTATGTCAAAGAATTGGTCTGTGAGTGGAAATGATTCAGTTAATCAACTAGGGAGAGACACACAGACATATAAATAGAGCACTCGTGGAAGAAAGTCCTTGTAAGGTGCAAGTAACGAGGGCCTTACGTGTTTAGCTCAGAGTGCATAACTGTGCCATTGTGTTATTCAGCGTCCTGGAGACACCAGAGGCTAGGCCTGTGTCCCTAAGCTGGTATATCCATGGATATAGTTTAACCAGCCTTCAAAGAAGGGAATGTTAGTTGTTGAATGGCTGACATCTAGTTTGGAGGCCAGAGGGAAATACTCTTAACATTTATTGAGCACGTAGTATGTACAAGGTGTTCTATTCTTGTTACATGTTCATTTCTCCTCAATTTTTACCCACACCCACTTTACAGATGGGAAAACCAAGGCTCAGTGAGCTACAGGAAATTGCTCCAGGCTGGCTTTCAAATGCAGCAGTGCCTGAATTGAATGCTTGTTTTCTTCCCTCTGCGCCATACTGTCTCTGCAAAGGCCCCACATGTGAGGCTTAAGGAGCCCCCGGAAATGCTGCAATGGAAAGAGCCCTGGCCTCAGATCAGAGAACGAAACCACAAGGCTGGCGTGGCCACTGGGAGCCGTGTGACTGCACCTGTAAAGGAGGGTGCTGGAGGCAGCAGCTGTGATTTCCTGAGCACTCCCTAAGGCCGTGCTCCCCTCCCAGCGTTCCCACCTGCTTCGTCTCATCCCCCAGTTACTCCTCGTGGCAGCCGCCAACACTCTGCTCACCTCACGGATGAGGACACTGAAGTGCGCTGTGACCCAGCTCACACTGACTCATGAGCCAGAGGTAAACGTCTCAAAAATTGTATGACCCAGTTGTTAAACATGGATACTATTAAAAATCAAATTGTACAAGCTCACATTTAAATACATTATACTAAAGACAAAGGTAATAAATACTCCAGACTTCACACTCTCCTACCATCCTACTGTATTTTACTGTTATCTATACCCTTGAGATGATTTATGTCTGTTACATCTAATGCTGTGCACTGCCCGTCTTTTCCAAGTTCCCCGCTCAGTGACATCGCATTGGAGGCTTGAAATTGTCCATGATGGAAGTATTTACACCAGGGAAATCAGCAAACACAACAAACCAGAGGATTTTTTTAAGCCAACTGTTAATCATAACTGCTGGTTATGTTTAACTGAGAGAGAATGACCATTCAAAGTCAGGTTCCTAGAAGAAACATATTAGTTTGACTAACTGAAGGAATAAACACACCCTCAGGTCACCTTAGCTGAAGGGCACTTGTTATAAAGATGTGCAGGAAAGCAATAATAAAATAAGTATTACAGATTGAATAAGATAATAATCATTAGTCTCAATAAAGAAGCAGCATTATTTATAATCATATAATCCAGATTTGGCATGCACGCAGCCAAGATGCATTGTCTGATCTTTTATGTTCAAATCAATTCTACTTCTCAGCCTAGGCATTTAATCTATTTCTTTCCATCAAAAAGAGAGCAGTGCCCTCTCTTATTCCTGCAGAGATTTTGATTCTGGGAAGACAGTTGCCTTCACCATGGATGACTCCAGAGGAGGCAAGGCCATTGACCATTCCCTCCATGTTCTTCAGGCACCAGAGACACCACTGAAATGGTGTCATTTGACAGCACCTGGTCAGGGGACACCCAGGCAGGGTTAGATGGATACCACTCTCTCTGCGTGACCATTTCTTCTCACCATTTTGTTGCAATTGTTGGGGTGGCCATGGTAGCAGTGGTGGCAGTGATGGCATGTAAAGGACAGGCTTAACAAAAAGACACGGTAGACTGGGTCTCCCTTTGCTGACTGTCCCTTTGCAGGTTTTCATGTAAATTTGCCACTGTGGTCAAACCTTTGTCCTAGGCAGGTTAACCTTCAGGAATTCATGTCCTACACCACTCTCCTTAGGAAAGGGTTGTTTTTTTTTAATAGTTTTATGAAAGCATTTTGGCACAAACACAAGGAATGGCATGATGCCAATCCATCATAGTGGGCAGAGTCTGCAATGAAAACGTCTGGGAAGAAGGCTCTGGATGATGGAGCACCAGCAAATAAGCCAAGGCCAGGTCCAAGAAGAGCACATTATCATTCATCCGGGTCCAGCAGAGCTACCTCACTCGATAATGGATTGGAGGCTGGGGCATTCTCTGTGCTTCAAGTTGATGCTCTCTCGTTTGCTTCTCTTTTAGGAAACCACAGAACTAAGGAGGAGCGAGGAAGCACAGGGATAATGGAAGGAGCCCTGGTCTCCTGACTCCAGGGCCATGTTGCTGTTAACTCATGGCAGGCACCACACAACTCCTTTCTCTGCTCTGGGCCTTGGTTTTCTCATTTGCTACAGGAGGTGATTAGACTGAAAATTTCTGAAGACTTTTTCAATTCTAACAACCAGCATCAAGACCCATAACTATGCAAAAGACCTTCCCTTCCAAAAATTAAAATGCTCATACATGCAATTTATAGGGGAAGTCAGCTCAGCTCAGAACAAATCCCTTTTCACTCAGTGAGAGATTCCCTATCCCCAGCCTCCACAGGAATGAGCCCTCTGACGTCCCATTTTCATCAAGTGAGCAGGATCTCCTGACCACAGGAGACTGGCCCGGAGGTGAGCACCTGACATCAAACGTGCCAATCAGATTATCTTTTCCTGGAATAGAGGTTGGATTATGTGCCTGTATCTAGACCCATCAGGTGGATGGAGAGGGGTGAAGTACTCTGATTGGCTCTTACTAGGCCACCAGCTCACCCTTGGAGTCATGGTGATGGAGAAGCCAAACTAGTGTCCCCAGACCATTGGTCTAAGCTAATGTATTATAGAAATAGAACTGTAAGGGGAAATGTGGCATTTACAGATAGAAACCTAAAATAAAGCGGTGGGGAGCAAAGCAGGAATTGATGACTTTTCTAAGTCTTTCTATAAAAAACTCGGAGCAGAGGGGAAGGGAGGGCTGGGTACAAGAGATGTATAAGTGCGGGAAAACATGCAGAGACACACGTGATATTCCGTGGTTCCTGATCCACATGATGCTAGAGGTCAATACGGAAACTAGCTCTCAAGGATGACAGACGATTCATGCCAGAGGCATCTTTGTTAGTAAAAGAAATGGAACTTAGAAAAAAGTCATAGCAAGAAGAACAAGCATTGAGTCCCTGCTTGTGAAAGCACATGCTGGAAATTCATGCCAAACTGAGTTTACTCCTGAGAGTGGATCTCCTTTGGACCAGTTTTTATGACTTCCATTGTCATTTTGGATGTGAAATTTTCATTCTGAATTTGGCAAGATTTCTTTTCCTTTGTTTCTGGAGCATAATCAGTGGTAATCTGTATGCCAATGCAAATGAAAGATGAGATTAGGACAGAAGATGGAAGAAGACAATCAGTACGTAAAACTGGAAAGCCAAGAACTGGGATTGAGGATGGAGGTAAAAGGCTTCTAAGATACAGGGCATATTATGAGCAAAGGCAAGAGAGTGTGACACCACAGAGCCTAGAAAATCCTGTAAGAGAAATTCTAAATTGCCCCAGAGCTGAGTAAGAAGATACGGTAGGAAATGAAACCACGGAAGCAACGAGTGATCCAAGGGAAACGTTTAGACTTTATGCAGTGTGGAGTAGGCCTCAGAACCCTCTAAGAAGCTTGTTATAAATGTTGCCTTCACAGGGTTGGAAACAACCCAAAGTTCATCAAAAAGATATTGGTTAATCATGTTTTTATACTCATGCAATGAAAGACAAGATGGAGCAAATTTTATATGCTGATGAAAAGACCCTCAAAGAGAGATGGCTAGATAACGAAGGTAAGATGAATAAGAGTGTATTCTGTGCCACCATTGTGGTAACAATGCTCATAACTGTGTGATTGTATATACAATAAACACGGTGCTTCTTGGAGTAAAGAAAAAGAATGACTGGGACACAGAAGACCGAATTATTTGTTCCTGTTCATACCACTTTTGTGCTTTTTAAATTTTTGTACCAGAGATGCATATTACCTTGTCAATCAATCACTCAGGTCAATTAATCTTCTGTGTGTGTGTGTGTGTGTGTGTGTGTGTGTGTGTGTGTTTGTGTGTGTGTGTACCCGTGCGTGCTTTAATGAAAACACTAAGCCCCATCTCCAAATTTTGGTCCTGTAGATCTGGAACGAGGATAAAGAAACTGCATTTCACTAAAGACTCCCTCAGCCCAGGTAATTCTGACACAGAGCCACACTTGGGGAAACATTGCTGTTGACACATAGGACCCACTGAAGGTCATGTTTTAGAGAAGTAACTTCCTACGGATGGGGAGACTGAGGAAGCTAAAGGCAGAAGAAGCAGAGGAGGCTGCCTGTTCCCAACTTGAGAGTTGAGGGACTAGACAAGGACCAAACCAATAAAGTACAATTAAACGAGGTCCACCAATGGGTCTCAGAGATCCCACGTAGACGTGAGAAGCCAGTGACCTGGCCAGCTGGGTGGTGATGCTCCTTCCCGCTCTGATGCTAAGGAGGGAGCTGTCGATGAAAGAGGAGATGCTGCCATCACCACCGCCCCCAAGAGCATCCTACGGTCCTGGGATGCTGAGCTTGTCTCCAGTAACCCCACTGTTGTCGCCCGCATGTCCATGCCATAGAACACACTGCTCCTTTTAGCTTTCCTTCGTCTGCCTAGGAAGCACCTACTTACCCATCACACCTCAGTCTCAGCACCAGACTTCTAGGAAGCTTTCTTCTATCCCTCTGGCTTTTAAACTTTCTCCACAAGGCAGCCCATCAACACCTTGGTCTGTGTGCCTGTCCGTCTCCCCGACATGCCTGGGAGCTCCTGCGTGGGGACGGGGTCCCACTCGTCTTAGCACCCTCATCACCCAGCAGAGGGACTGGCCGCCCTTGTGCAAAATGGCTGTCGGTTGGGAAGGACATGCCTGGCTCAGGGCCAGCATTGCACTGTGCTGGGGGGGACAGTGAAAGTTGGGGACATGAAAGGAGACGGCTTCCCTCCTCCCTGTGAGCTGATGGACAATCTGGGCCTCTCCAGAAGGCAGAAAGTCTCAAGGCAATAAAGCCTCTCCCCAGAACTGGAGGTTAGGGGTGGGCTAGATAAATGAAGTTCTACAGGATTCATGCTTATCTGATGAAAGAGAAGTGAAGTTTGCCACGGGATTTGGTTCTGTGTTTTGAGATAGCAGCCTTTGATGGCAAATAAAAGTTACATCAAATGGGTATTTTATAAAGTCTGGCTACCTGGGCTTACTGTTTATACCTTACATTTTGTAAAACGGTCAAAGCATCACCATGTGTCTTAGAAGAGTTTCTTTTTTTTTTAATAGAAAATGTGTAGTATCTAATTTCCTAGCGAAAGTGTGTATGTCGAATGCACACATTTGTAAGAAAGAGCCTTGGAGAACACACACCTCCAGTGTTTCAGAAATTGTAACATACAGCTTCTTTCCTAATTTGTAAAGAGAGTTGGAGAGCAGGGTGCATCAGGAAGCGAGGAGAGGCCTAATGTAATTCTGAGCTTCTTTCGAATCAGAGGTAAGTGTGGCTGTATCGTGGCCAACATGATGTAAAACATTTAATATCATCTCTGAGCACATCGCAAAAGCTCTGAATAGGATCCCAGAATTTCACAGCTCCCTCTCCGGAAACTCGGGGGTCTGAGGCTCAGGGAAGCCTGCGTGCTGCAGACTTGGCATCCCTGAGACGCCTCCCCTTTGGGAAGAAGGAAGCGGTGGCTTCCGTCATCTGGCCCACGAAGGGAGGAAACCGCAGTGGCAGCTTTGCTTCCTGAATCCCAGCCCTCCTGAATCTTGGAGGAGTAATTTCAATAGTTGTGTCAATACAGAAACTCTGCTTCCAAGTCCTGAGGTCCCAGCCCACAAATGGCTTTCACATCAAAAAGTAAGACCGATCAGTTCACCCACCGCCTCCTCAGCTAATGCAGGTCAACTGAATTCCCTCAGTACCCCTGGGGAGCAGGGAGTAATGGTGACCAGCTCTTCAGCATCTTGGACGTGGAGCATTTCCTGGAAATAAGGATGGTGGTGGGGGAAACGGCTAGCCCTGCCCAGTTCTTACCACGCGAAGGCTCTGCTGACATCACTTCTTGCACAGGCCCGGTAGGGGACTCTCTACCACCTGCCGGTACAGGCCCTGTCTCCCTGCAAGTCTGTGAGCCCCTCGAGGACAGCAAGGAAGCAGCTAAATCGCCAGCCCCTGGCATAATCCTTGTCGCTGAGGAGTGGCCAGGAAATATTTCTTAAATGAGTAAGTAAATGGATGAGAGAAAGAGGGAAGGAAGAAAGGAAGAAAAGAAGGAAGGAAGGGAAGGCTAAACCAGGTGATTGGCCCTTTAAAATGGTCTCAGAAAACTGAAAGAAGGGAAAATTCAAGCTGAAATATTTCCTAGGGTCTAAACTCATAATATTAAATCACAAGGCAAAGAGACTCCTGGTTCCTTTTTCCGTGTGTGTTTTCATGGTGCAAAGCACTGAAAGGGCTTACTTAAAAAAAAAAAATTCACCACCATATCCACTCTTAGGACTGTCCTCTTGCTGGAATTTAAAACGTCAAACAGAAAGGTGATCTGGTTAAAAACAATGTAAGAAGAGGCAAGAGGTGGAGATGTGGGCTCTACATGGCTGGGCTCTACATTCTACATGAGCTCGAACTTGCCGCGCGGCCTTTCTGAGAGGAGGGTCCCTCCTGTGGAACGGGAGGAACAGCTCTCTCTGCCTTCGCAGGCTTGTTTGACGTGCAAGTGTCTCACAAGCACCAGCGGGCTCTCCAAATGTGGCAGTATATTCCCTCCTCTATTTCACGGTGAGGATACTGTACGCACAAGGAGGGAGGAACCGGGACATCTTCCTGCTGAAGCAAGGGACCAGCCCAAAGCTCCCCGCAGAGCAGGTCCTCAGTAAGTGCCTGTGGAACCAGGCTGGGGCTCTGTGAGTGTCTGGTATGCAGACTTCACCAGACAGCCTCGCTGTGGAGACAGAGAGGGGCAAACACAGACACGGGATTCAGACACAGGATCGTCACCGCGACTCCGCATTTACACGGGTGCAGCGCACTCCCTTGGCAGGGGAAACAGGCTTACCAGATTCCAAGCTGCGATGTGGGCCAGGAAGTAATTTGGTCTACACATTGCCTCAAGCAATGTTCCATAGATCTAGAAGTTGCCAAAATTGTCCCTACCAGTCACCGCCATTGTCTGAACTCCTGCATCCTTGTGTGTCACACATCGGGCTTCGGTCAAGCTCATCTCCATATTCTAAGTTGTGGGAAGGAAGATTTGTCAGAAAATCCCATGTCTTTCAAAGCCTCATGAAGCCCTTCTACCTGACTCCCTTCCCAAACTGGAGCCTGCATATGAACAAAATTGAATTCTGCCCATTAATTTGAAGTCATTCTGTACTGATATAACATTTCGACTCTGCCAAAACCGTTTCTATTTCTGAGTAATTCTTTATTCCAAATTTTTCAAATTGGCGTCTTCTCATAATCCTGGGCTCCAGTCTCTGTGGAGTGCTGTAGGCTGCATATGTCCCCGAAGCATCTTTGCTTTCTTCAGAACTTTGCAGAGCACTCTTCCTTCAGGCGCCATCCGTGTTCCATTATGCTCAGGAGGTAACATCTTCTGGATCCTTTTACTTCCAATTTGATTCTGGTATTTATCATTCTTGTTCAAAGTTTGTTTCACCACCGGGGGAATGAAAATGTCGCCTTGACCCAGGCCAAGAGAGAAGGCAGAAGAATTGGAAGGCGTAGAGCAAAGCCCACAATGAAAATGATGTTCTTGCAAACGACCTACCAGCATCTTTTCCTGTAAAACGGGTAATGAAGAGAAAATGCCTTCAAACAGGAGGGTGCTCACTCCTTTAGAAACTCAGCCAACAATGGCGCTCTCTAACAAGAAGGTGAAGACCGAGATGAGCACTCTGGTTACTCCTAAGGGATAGTGTTTTGGGGTTCTCCAGGACTCAGAAGCCACGGGAATGGTTGAAACTTGACCAAACGTCAGGCAGACAGAAGAGCAGAGAGCCTTCCCTTCCAGGAATCCCCTAAGGGCCAGGAGCCAAGGGGGCATGCTGTGACTCAGTCTCCCCTGGGATCATTCCACTGTCATGGTTTGCCCGCACCCTGCCCTCCCTCCATCCTGTCTTCCCATTCTCTGCTTCTTTCCAAGTGCTGGGGAGCCAGCAGCTCATGTGTCTCTATTAAAGTCCTTTGGTTCCTCTGGTTTCTTTTACCTTAACTTTTCTCAGAATCTGTGGCTCTCTTTGCCCTTATGAGCTCTCGTATTGGCACGTGGGCAGTGGGTGAGTAACATGGACTTTATCATCCAACCAAGATACCTTTGAGAGTCAACTTAGGCAATATTGATAACTACACCACAATAACAGGCTTCAAAGCAAGATTCTCCCAGGCAAATAAGAACTCTTGTTCACCTAATATCAGATAGTTTTTTAGGTACAAGTGACCAAAACCCAATAAAAAGTAGCCTGAGGATAAAAATGTATGTACTTAGGATGTTATTGGTTCAGGCTGAAGCTGAATTCACTCACAGCAATATTCCATGTCATCAAACTCTTTCTGTCTCATGGTCCTTCTTTTTTCTTTGCTACTGCTCAGCACCTTTCCTATTAAATACAGACTTTCTTCATGTGTTAGAGAAGATGGCTGTTCCATGACCCAAAAGACAAGCATTCTTTTCCCCTAGGGTGAAAAATCCTTGAAAGAATATTGATCAGTCCATCTTGCATCACCTGCTTATCCCTGGAACACATGCCTCAGTCAAGGGGAAGAGGCACTGTAATAGGATGTCTTCAATGTATATTCACAAAATTAAGAATTTTTAAAATTAGCACAATAAATATGAAGCATGCTTAATAAGTCAGCTTTAAGGCAAAGTTTCTGAACACTGATTGTGACAAGAGGGGGAAAAATGCCAATCCTCATCCTTCAGATTCAAAGGGGCTTTTATCATCCTATTTTCTCCACTCTGGAAATGAGGAAGCTCAGGCTCAGAGAGGTTGAGTATCTTGCCCAAGATCACACAGATGATAAACGGAGCAGCAGGGCATCAGGTTTGATGCCAAGTCTGTCTGAGGTGGGGAAGTTAGAGGTGTACACCTCCCCTGCCTTACACCACTTTGATCTGAGACATAATTCTTCCTTAGTCAAGATCTACTTTGTTTGTGAGCAACAGAAACACAGCCAAGACTGGCTGAGGCAAAATAGGTGATGTATGAACTCACATGCCCAAATGTGGGGTGTCCAGGGTACGAGCAGAATCAGGGGTGAGAATGCCATCAGAATTCTCTCTCTCCACCTTCGACACTGTCAGCAAGTTGGCATTAGCATTGCAAGCTCTCTCTGTCTCCATGGCCACCAGCAGCTCCTGGGCTCCAATCGTCTCAGTTTACAGATCAGAGAGCTTCCCTTTTCTCCCCATTTCCCACTTCCCTACCCGACACTCATCTACACACAGCTCCATCGTAAAAACCTCAAAAGAAAGTTCAGACTGGCTCAGTCTCATTCAGTGTCCACGTGCAACCAATCTGACAGCCAAGGATGTGAGGCTCTAGGATTGGTCCTTCTTCAGCCAGATGCTCACCACTTAGCCAATCATATGAGCTAGAGCTGAAGAGTCAAAGAAGAAGACAGAAGTTCTATGGGACCAACAGGGGAAACAGAAGGAGCTTGTACAGTGTCCAGTACAGATTCTGTTCATCAGTTGGCTCCCAAATTAGAACACAAATGTTTTAAAACAATATACACATTCTTAGCCCATATCTTACCTTCTCTCTAAATGTGGTATTGTCTTAATTCTGAATTAATATATTCTATTTACTTAAATGCAAGGACTTATCTGCATGCATCCCAAGACAGAGTGTTCAACAAGGGCCTCAGCTCTTATGTTGGGTTTTGCTGTGAGTCTTAAATTTTGCAAGTGTACTAGGCCCTTTAACTTTGTTGCCCTATCAAAACTTTGAGTAATACATCTAGCAATCTAAGGAACTCTCTTGGAGACAATGGGACAGAATATTTGAAATGACAGCTATGGTGGTAACACTGGTCTGAGCTTTAAGCAATATGTGGTAGGCAATGTTTCTCAAATGCGAATTAAAATATTCCTTTTTTTCCCTCTTGGAAGTACCCCCCCAACCCCTGCTCCCTTTGAACAGTCAGACTTTGCTTGTATGCGTTGCTTCAGAAGTAGACAGAATCAAGGCTGAAATAAAATATGCTGCTTGTGTTTCCCTGGCTTTTGTCTTCCAAAAGCCTAGCTCCTTAGGGACACAATGAGATACAGATAAAGGCGGGAAGGAATGGAGGAGTCATAGCTCTGGCCTCCTGACTCACTCAGCCTAGGAGGGAAGGAAGATCGAAGGAGGAGATGAAGGTATGGACACTGGTGAATCCAAAGAGAGGGGACCCACCCACACATCGGTTTGTAGATGCTGAGAATAGAGACAACGTGGTCCTCTTTTCTATGTGATGCCCCAGGGAAGTGCCAGGATTTCAGGAAGTAAGTGGCTTTGTGGAATGCCTAGAGGCCTTCACTGAAGGCCTTGATCAGCCTCACCGACTCCTTGCACCCAGCCTGACCACAGAAAGGTTCCCATGAAACAGAGGGGACCAGACATGGAACCCATGTACCCAAGTAAGTCTTGAGGAGCTTATCCAAGACTTACGACAAGGAGAAAGCTGACAGAGAGAAGAACTTTCTGCCTGGACTGAGATGGCGTTGCCTAAAATAAAAACAACCTCCAGCCTCAGGAGGTGTGATGGACTGTGCCCCCCAAATGTCACATGCTAAAGTCTTAACCCCAACACTGCAAAATGTGCCTGGATTCAGGGGGTGGGCCTTTGAAGAGGTAATTAAGGCTAAATGAGGTCATAAGGGGGGGCCCTATTTCAAAATGAATGATGTCCTTAAAAGAAGAGGATATCTGGGCACAGACGGGCATGGAGGGAAGCCATGAGAGGACACAGAGAGAAGACAGTCATCTACAAGGCAAGGAGAGAGGCCTCAGAGGAAGCTGACTCCAGGTGCTTTGCTCTGGCGTCCCTCGCAGGCTGAGAGAGGAGGGGGAAAGGTAGCTGTATTTCATGCCCGCCTGGGTTTAAGGATGAAGCTTTGTACTTTCTACCAAAAGACGGAGGAAGAGAAAGAAGAGGAGGGAAACCAAAATACTTACCATTCATTGAGCTCTTAGTCTGCACCAGACCGTGGTTAAGCCCTTTCTACACATATACTGCTTTTCTATCACTACCTAATGAATTATCACAAGCACAGTGACTTACAACCCCCACTCATTATCTCAGGGTTTCTGTAGATAACGAATCTGGGCACAGTGAGACTCAGTTCCCTGCTCAGGGTCTCACAGGCTGAAGTCAAGGTGTCTGACGGCTGAAGTTTTATCTGACGGCTGCAGTTCTCTTCCAAGTTCATGGAGTCGTCGGCAGAATTCAGTTCCTTGCATCTGTATCACCAGCGTCCTCGCCGTCCTGCTTGCTCTTAGCCAGGGACCATGCTGAGCTCACAGAGGCCCGCTCTCAGATCCTTGCCACGGGACCCCTCTGTAGACTGTCCACAATGGACAGTTTGCTTTCTCCAAGGCCAACGGAATTCATGGGGACCTCAGTTACATCTGCAAAATCCCTTTTACCATAGAACATAATATTGCCAAAGAGTGACATTCCATCGTATTTGCCAGTCTCACGCACTCAGTGGAAGAGGACACCCAGGAAGTGTACACCAGGGGGTGGGACTTGAGGGCCACCTTAGATTTCTGCCTGCTACCATAGGCCTCATTTCACCAATTCTCAGAATGACTCTGTAAGGCAGGTCCTTTTATCCCAGTTTACAGACAACTTATGGAAACAGAAGCATACATTCAAACTCCAGAAAGATTCACAGCTCAGCTCAATTTTATATATGCTCTTGGGGTCTGTTATGGGTTCATGACCATACTAGACCAAGACGGAGATCTTGACCCCCAGGGTCTCACATCTCCCACTGCAGGCAGCTACAAAATAATGGTAGTTAATGTCCGTGGAACAACTACAAGTCACCTCTTTAATGAACAAAGACATATGGAGTTGGTGTTCACTCTGATTAGCTTCCATTTACACATGAGCCAGTGGAGGCTTAGAGGGTCTTAACAATGTTCTCAGGGTCTCCCACATCATAAGTGCTACACCCAGAGCAGCTCCCTTCCACAGCTCGTGACCCTGATGAATACCACACAAAAATGTTTGTCCCACATTCGGTAAGAATTGATACCAAGGAGACTGGAGTAGAGAAGAGGTGACATTCCATCAGGATTGGTAACCATCTGAGTGTAAGAGAGAGGACTGGAGCTGGACCTTAATGGACCAGCAGGACTTCAGTGTGCAAGGCTGAAAGAGGGCAGCGAGGAGGGAAACGGAGCAGAGAACCTGCAGAAACTGCAGCTGGAGGGGTGGGAGTTCTGGGGGAATGTCTCTTACATCCGTCTGTCTCTCTTTAGGGACAGATTGCTTGATTCCACTAAGTATGCTACCCAGACATGGTAGGACATGCTAAGAGATACAGGCTGAAAATGAGTGCATCCTTCCTGCGGAGTTTAGAAGATTCCTTCGGAGCAGTGTTCCCCACCATTTTGCCCTGCAAGAGACATAAGTCAATGACTAGGGACATTTTTGGTTGTCGCAAATGGGAAGATGATGCTACTGGCAGCATCCAGCGGGTAGAGACCAGGCATGCTGCTGCTCCTCACAGTGTAGCACAGGAACACCACTCCCCCCGCCCCAAAATAGAATGACCCAGCCCCAGTGGCCCAGTGGAGACAGGTTCACCAGTGTGTATGATCTTAAAAATCAAACCCAAAATACAGTTGCAAAATCATTCAGCAAGTATTCAGTGAGTACTTGCTGCATGCCCAGTTCTGTCCCAGCCAAAGAGGCGGTAAACAGATTGCAAGACCTAGGAGCACCCACACCTCAGTGTGAGAGGAGGGAGCTCTGGTCCTGCGGTGACCAACACCCACCAATTTGCCATCGGCGCTACTGTTTGCTCAGCCTGAGTCACACTGCCCTTGCTGGGGTGACGGCTGGAATGATTAATCCACCCTCTTGAGGCCTAATCTCCATGGGCTCATCTCCCATCTGAGCCCTTCCCGACTTGAATCACAGGGTGGCCTGCACCATCTCAGCCCCGCCGTGCACACGAGAAGGCGGGGACCGGGCAGGGTGTAGAAGAGGTGCACAGGGGGGTCCCTCTGAAGGGACGAGGCCCCACGAATCAAGAAGCAGACACAGTGCCCAGTGGGAGCCCCAGGGAGGATGAGCCCAGCTGAAGCTCTGGATGGTGCCAGCCTGTGTGGGCGAGTCCGCCCTAAGAGCTGGCAGGGCTCTCGCCCGCGGGGAGCCAGCCGGAGACAGTGACCGCGCCAGGGCGCCCCTGCCAGGGCCTCAGCAGCCTTCCCACAGTCTGGGAGGCCCCACGGGAGGCGAGCGCTGTGCAGGCCCAGCCCGCCCCTCTCCCGGGGCCGCCTCTGTGACCCCGGGCCACCTCGGGCCGCACAGCTTGCCTGGGACACCGGGTAGAAGCAACACCAGCCAAGCCTCACCTTGCCCGGGAGCGATCTCAGGATGTACAAACAAGCAGCTCATTAATTCCCTGATTCAGGACAAGTAATAATTGAGCCCTGTTTTCTGTTGGGACTCTGCTAGGTTCTGGGACACGAGAGTGAACAAAACAGACACATTTCCCGCTTACTGTCTGGGGTCCCTGAGCCAGAGACCAGCCCTTCCTAACTGTCAATTATCAAAACTGGCCAGACCTCCACTTTCTTTCATCACTTAACTGGATTGTCCCAAAAGGGCATGATCCCTCATGACAAAGGAGGAAAGGGGATTCGGGGAGGCTAGGAGACCACCCACGGCCAGCCACGTACAGCGGGTAGTGTCCGAGCTGGGGTTTGAACCCGGGTTCGTCTTTGCTTCCTTCCAGCCCCACTTCCGTTTACAGAACTCCTGCAATGAGGATTCTTTCTTTCTTCTTCCAAGTGGAATCAGTTCCTTTTGGGAGAGAGGGGACACGAGGGGACTAGGAGACCGCTATCTATTTGGTCTCCATATTTAATCTGTCATTCACTTATCCTACACATGCGCACTGCACACTCGTTGTGCGTCTGTAGCTGTGCTGTGGTGGAGGCTGGGGTGGGCTGAGCAGCACCCTGCTCTTTGACACCCACAGTCTATGTGAGAGTGGCTTGTGCACAAGTACCGGGGACACAGGGTGGATGGTGATGAGCATCCCTCGCAGGTGTGGATAAGTCACCGGGCACTCAGGTCAGAAGAGGTCTGTGCGCACTGGGGCAATCAGGGAGGACTTCAAGGAGGAGGTGGTCTGAGCAGAGTGCTGAAGGGTGGTTAAGTCATTCACATCTGGAGGGGACATTCATGGACCCTAGATCAGAGTGTACATTAGCTTTGTAGTCATGAGACCTGGACAGCAGGGCATTCTGCCTACTGTCTCCCCTCTCTGACCCTCATTAGCTTCATCTATGAAATGGAAACCAAGTACCTACAACTACTAGGGCAGTCTAGACACGGGCTTTGGCATCTGGAACACCTGCATTCACCGCCTGTGTCATCCTTCTCCAGTCCCATCAAAGTCCCACGTTGCAGCCAGAATGTCCCTTTGCCCAGTCCAAAGTCCTAAAAGTGTGGACATGTATATGGATCAACTGAAACGATGAAGGTCGTAGTCAGAGAGGCAAGTTGGGTCCCTTCGCTGAGAACTCTGACCACCCAGTCAGGACACAGCAAACTCCTCCAGGGGTGCAGGACACTGGACCTTCCATCGGCGGTGCACCAGCTACAGGAAGTGTGGGTTAGGGGGGGACCAGGGCCTGGCCAGCCCCAGGTCTTGACTGCAGCCGAGCAGCACGCAATCACTGATTGAGATGCAAGATCCAGGCTGGCTGGGGGCCTGGCTCGGAGCTCCACTCTCTACCCACGCCCGCCGCGCCCTCCACCTTGCCGAGTGGCCCAGCCTCCCTGCAAGTTTTCTCAGGACTGTGTGAGCCCGGGGGAGAAAAAAAAACAGAGGCCTATGACCAAGTGAAACTCCTCTGCCTCGATCCACACCATCATTTCCTTTCCAAATACTAAGGGACAGACGGTCTGCCTGTCCTTAGCCGTACAAAGATTTTAAGGAATCCCACCCCAGCCAATCGCATTTGACCCTTGAAGTGGCTCCCACACATTGACTCAAAAATAAGACTTATCTCAGCATTTTTTGTCTTTAGACTATCTGAGCCTAGGCCCGAGGGCAGGGGTCAGCAATCTGTAGTCTGTGGGCCATCCCCTTTCTTGTTTCTGTAAATAAAGTTTTATTGAAACAGAGTCACTCCCATTTGCTCACACATCGTCCAAGGCAGCTTTCAAGTACAGGGGCAGAGTAACTGAGTAGTTGCCACAAGGACTTATGGCCTGCAAAGCCTAAAATTCTTACTACCTGACCCTTCACAGAGAAAGTTGGCCAATCTCTCCCCTTTTCCACTTATGCATGAATTTATTCATTCAATTATCTGTTACTAGTCTGTCTCCCACCAGGCTAGGAGTGTTTTTCAGGTTGGGACCACCTTGACTATCTTTGCACTCTCTGTGTCTCAGTGCCTGATCCCTGATCAGTCCTTAGGAAAGGCTTGTTGAATGAATGAATGAATGAATGCAATAAATGCATAAGTGAATAAATTTGTGGTCTCTGCCATCAGGAAACTTTTAGTTTGGTGGGAGACACCCACCTGGAAACAAATCATTAAAATAAAACCTGGTGAAGGTTGTGATTGGCGTGAACAAACTTTCCAGAAGAAGGAGCTCCAGCTGAAGGAAGTTAACGGCATTAGGCCATGGTCCTGGAGGGTATAAAAGAGTTTGAGTTACTCATTGTAAAATCCATGGATTCTAGGATGAGGCATCAAAGCTGAGTGTATTCGGAGCTCTGAGAGGGGAAATGAATTTGCTCAGTTGCTCCAGCATTCACTGTGCACTTTCTGTGGCTCTGCTGGGGCTTTAAGAGTGAAACCACCAGGTCTGAAGCTTCTCTTATGAACCTCAGATGCTGACAAGATCCCAGCGCATATGGGCAGCAGAGCTGGGAGGAGCCCTGACATCTCCCATCTCTCACCCTCCCCTTTCTAGAGGAGCCACACCACCACAGAATGATTAGGGACCCCATCCTATCCCCACCTCGTGGAGAGAGTCCAGGGCAGTGGGTCGTGGTGGGCAGTGGACAGACACAGGTGTGTCTTCAAACAGGGCCCTGTGTGCATCCCCGCTCTGCCTCCGGGAAGCCACGTGGCTCCAGGCCATTTGCTGACCTCTCCAAGCCTCTTTCTTTCTGCCTAAAAGGGTAGTGATGGTCCCCACCTCCTGGGTTTTATGTGCAGATTCAATTAGCTAATGCCCACAATGCACTTGGCACATGAAAGGCTCAGGAGTCAACATACAATAAGATCTAGATTTTTGATGTTCATGGCTCCAAATGGCAACCTGTTTTCTTTGCCTACCCCGATTCTAATGTCCTGCATGAAGAAGACTTTTCGCTTCCAAGGCCTCCTCCCTTTGGCCAGTGAGATGTGAACAGGGTCACCTAAGGCGCTGTGATTGACAAGCTGTCAGATCTCCCTGCCGATTATCCTCCACCTGAGGCCGGGAGGGAAACCGTCCCGTATTACAGCATGAGGTGATCTGATCTGATAACATCTCCTTATTGCAAACTTAGCTGATGCCGTGTCGCAAACTTCACAAACACGAACGCCACGCCTCCACCAACAAACTGGCTTTTCTGCTTGCAAAAGGACCTTTCCTTTTTAACCTTTCTCTGCCTTGCTTTTCCTAATGGAAGCGTATAGGAGTGATAATTGTATTCTGGTGAAATACAATTGCACCCGCAGCAGAAGCTGAGGCTGTCGCTCCAACTTTAATGAACAGATACCCAGTATAACAAGTTTTGAAGCCCTCGTCTCATCCTTCACCGCTCATCCTCCCTTCCCTTCCTCCCTTCCCTTCCCCTCACTCATTCCTTTCCCTGCACTCTCTTCCTACCCGCACCCATTCTCAGCAGAAAAGTTGGGGGGGGGTTACCAAGTGGCAGGTACAGCCATTGTCCTATCTAGTGCCATATATCTTGTCAAAAAAATCAGCACGCACATTAAAAAAGAAGAAAGTGAAACTCAAGACTCAGAAAAACATGCGGTTCTCCCAGATTCTGATTCACTTTTTCTTCTATTTAAATTTCACTACATTTCTTTTTTTAACCTCTCCTGCAGGTCTTTATACATAAGACACACACACACACACACACACACACACACACACACCTCCCTTCCTTACTCTGTCATTTAAAGTACGGAGAAAGTAGCAAAGGAAAATCTATTTCAGCTATTTTTCGATAGGATGCTTTCCATGCCACAGTGATGAAAAAAGTGGATTTCGAAGAAAGTCAAGTCACTGATGGAGATGAAGAAACATTTATCACCAGCCATCTGTTCTGTCAATTAAATTCTGCACATATCAAGTTATTTGTTCTTACATAACTAATACCTAAGGACTAAAGAGATGTCTGTGCACAGTATTTTATATGTTTAAAAAAATAAAAATAAAGAGCCACTCCTGCCCTGGTCCACAGTCTAGAGATAATTACACTAGCAAGGGGAGAGTCGGGGGGGTAGTTTCAAACACAAAACGGGATTTGGGCCTCAAAGAACAAAGCTTCCTATCAGATGTCTTTTTCTTCTAATGGTCCTTGTGCAGTAAAAATAAAGTCCAAACACTATAATTTTACTCAGAGAAAAGTTACAAATACTGTAGGTATCTTTAGAAACAGCTGCAAAAGTGGTTTCACTTCTGACAAGATTGGTGTTAATTACCAGCAAGGACTTCAGTTATAATACTATTTAAATCATTTTAAATTATCCCTCTCAAAAATTAATTTTTCATCAAAGATTACACACACACAAAAAAAAATCATGATATCATCTCTACAGCTGCGATTTGGTAATAATTTCATCTATTATTACCAATGTCAGTTGGATAAAAGAAAAAATGGCACCCCACCGAGTCGATTCCAGCACAGGCCATATATAGAAATTTTTAACTATCACTTATAATCGCTTTGATGAGCTTAAACCTCCTCTCAATTAACACCCTAAATGACACTGAGACATCTTAATGGGGGATGCAAGTAAGAGAAAAGACTTTAATCAAAGAATAAAGGAAAAAGTGCCCAGGAGAAGGAAGACTCGCCACGCACCTCTTCACGTCCAATCCAGCTGAAGTCCTTTATCATGTTTCGAGCCTTTTGTCATCCCACGATCCAGAGCAGGGCGACAAGGCAGCAGTAGGAAGACATGTGGCAGTGGCAGGATGCTATATTCTCTCTATAAAAATAAAGACTCTTTCAAGGGCTCCCTAGTCTAACAGCTAGACTAGGCGATGGGAACTCTGGGACGCTGTCGCTTGAACGAGCGCAGTAAAGGAAAGAAGGAAAAAGAAGGACATTGTTCCCGGAAGACCATCTTCTGGGGCATCCCAGGGTAGCTGTTTGGGGGGCCCGAGTCACCCACGTGCAGGCACCCCGACTCCCTCTCAGCAGGGCCAGGGGATGAGATGGGTCTCACCAGACACATTTGAGTTATGCAAACTCACACAGCCGTGGGGATGTTCCAGAAGGACATTTCTCAGGCCATTATTTTTTATCGTGAAACTGCTGTGCCTGGCCTTTGGGAGAACTGAAAATAAAATGAAATAAAACAAAATCCAAATGAAAACTGACCAGCATGCTTTACTCTTTTTAAATCATGTTTGCTGTATCCATGGTGATTTTTGTTTCCAATTAAGTCGTCCTAATGAACATGTGTTAGTGCCCAGGCTTTACTCCCAGGGAACAAACTGGGTAATTAATGGCCCTGCAGGAGCCCTGATCTCTTGAGCCATAAATGCATATGAGGTCAAAAAAGCAACAGTTTGCAAAGTCTTGAAAATTACGTTTGTAAATGAGGTAGAAGAAACTTGATTTTCAGATCTGACTTACCTCTTTTCACCCCTGAGCTACCTTAGTTCCCAAAGCCAAGAAGAATATGTTATTGTTGCTTGCTTTGTGCCAAGGTCTGGGAGAAAAAGTAGGTGAAATATAAGCCATGTATTCACCAACAAAAACGATGGTTTCCTACCTGTGGGTACTGAGGGCCAACAACTGTGCAGCGTCCATGGGAACAGGGTAGTGGAGTCCACACTATATCATAACTTCATAAATAACTTTCTGTGGTAGGTTTTTATCTCCCAGGGTTTGGAGATGAGAAATTAAGGATCAGAGAGCCTGAGGAATTTCCCAAAGGTCACACAGCCACAAAGTAGAGAAGCCAGGATTAGAAACTGGGTTTCAGCCTGGTGGGCAAATCACAGAGAACCAATTTCAGTATTTTTCTCAAAATAAAGACTATTTGGGCAATTTTCATCTTCCCCTGGTTAATCAGACACGTGGCCTAACCCTGTTCTCTTCCCACCTCCACAGACCTGTCAGTATCACACTCTGTTATGCAGGTTCGTCACTGTCTGCTATGTGGTAGAGCATTTTTTTAACCTTCTTATTTTGGGGTGCTGCACACACACATACACATACACAAAATAAACTGTACAGCTCACCCTTGGTGCCCATTTTTCTCAAAACATCCTCTTACTGGTGTCTTCTTCCAAACATGTTTTCAAAGAGGATCTGTTTGGGTAATAAGCCTTCTGAGGCTTTACTTGCTTAAGGAGATCATCACACTGTCCGAGTATTAATAGACAGTTCAGCTAGGTATAAAATTACAGCTTTAAAGTTATGTTCCTTCCACTCTTCAAAAATTGTTCTTCAATAATTGTCCTTCTTGATTCAATGTTGCTATTGAGAAATGAGATTTTAATCTGAATGTTATTTCTCCATTGTTGATCTATTTTCTCTCTCTTTAAGCTTGTTTTTTTTTTTAACATTTTCTTCTTAAATACAATCACATTGCTTAAGAATGATTTTTCCTCTTATATGTTTTGTTTGACTGTCCATAAAAGATTTTAACGTGAATCTTTTTTTATGGTATATCTGTTTTTATTCAGAACTTCTTTAATTTCTCTCATTAATATGTTACAATTATAGCATATGGATTTTATATATATATATATTATTAATTTTTTCTTAATGATTTTGTATGATTGATATTGTTTTAAACCTGCATTAAAATTTTCCATTTCTGATTATTTTTACTGAAGTATAGTCAGTTTACAGTGTTGTGCCCATTTCTGGGGTACAGCATGATTTAACATGAATTGTCTTCTTCATTTTATTCTGTCATTACTGTTTTACAAATACTTCCTCTCCTCTCTTTTTTCTCTCCTTCGATGGTTGCCTATTACATTTAAATCAACGTGTGTGCTCCTCGCCTCCATTTATTTTAGCTTTTTTTTTTTTAATACATTTTAACCTGCTTGCTTCTTTCCTTGGTGAATCCTTCAATATAATCTAGCTCACTAATTTATTCATAAACTCCATTCATTGTGGTTTTTACTCTACCTCCTAAATGCATTATGTCCAGTATTATCTATTTTATCTTTAGTATTTCCATTTGATTCTGCCTTGTAACTGCTTGTTTCCACTTTCCAGTCCTAATACTCTTGCATGTGAGGGACATAGTTCCTTCTATTGTGATTGCACACACTGTGCCCTTGCTTTCTTCCTCCTCAAGAGTTTAAGGGGCAAGTCATGTGTCTTAGGATAAAGGACACCCCCCCCCATATCAAAGTCTGGGCTTGGCCATTTGCTTGGTAACTTCAAAGCCCTACAGTAGCTTCCTGTCTGTGTCTCCAGGCCTGGCTCTTCCCAGAGTTTTTGCCCTCTCTCTACCCTTTGACAATACGGAAGGAAGCAGAAATGGAAACACTCAGCTGCTAGGCTCCTAACCTCCCCAGCTAATACCTGTATCCTCAACTGGCACTCATTTCTGTACTGACCCCCAACACCACTGGGTTGACTTTGCTATTTTTTCCTGTCTCAAAGATGTCACAGGGTTAACAGAGACATGCCAAGGGTAGTGTGGAGAAAAGAAAATGTACAATAGTCAAACTTTCCTTTTTATATCCATCCTCCCAGAAATGACAAAGCAGGCGTCCTCTGGTCATCATAACTGTTTTTAGTCACTGCAGAGATTTCTTGTAATATTTTATATTACTTGTCTGGGTCCATTCACTACTTCCTTAATTTTATGGCTTCTCTGATATTGAGTTCATGGAAGGGGGCCAGCATCCCATGTTAACCATATTACTAGACCAACAGGAACAAGGCAAAAGCATAGGGTTTTCAGAGGTAGCATGTGCAAAGAAAAAAAGTCATATGAACAGAACATGGACAAAGCCACAGAGCACAAAACAGGTGAGGAAGAGAATGCAAGAGAAGGAGTTTCTTGGTTTCACTGTTTGTTTGAATAAATCTAGGGAGCAGTAGGACCCACTGCCAAATTGGGGAATTAAGGACAAGGGAGGTATGGCAGAGCATACATCCTGGAATGAAAAATGAGGTGAATGAGCAATATTTTTAAAAGTGGAGTCCATTTTTGGTGAGCAATACCTCGGTTTAGAGTCTCATAATGATAAATACTTTGATGTAAGGCCACCAGTTGAGCTGTTGCATTGGAAAATTTGAACAGCCATAGCCAGCTTTCATGTAGCTGAGATCAGTGCTGACTTTGGCCCCTTTTGACTCACTTTTATTTAATATTTATTTTGAGTCTCCTATCACTGGAGTTAGGTCTTTATCTGTGTCCACAGAGGGCTGTTCTGTGAGTGGCTGCCTCTCCAAGGGAAGGAGGGCAGATCTGGTGAGGGATCATGCTGAAGCATTGACTGAGTCAACCAAGGCATTGTGTTCATTTCATCAAAGGCCCTACTGGAGCCAGTGCTTCCTCACCCATCACCTGATGAAGTCTTTTTTTGTCTTAACTCCTTTCCTCCCAATGGTGGAGACTCCAGGAAACAGTGAGACCTGGAGGAGAGAGCCCTTGACAGAGTTAGCAAACATACCAACTCATTGCTGTGTTCTGAATTGTGTGTGGGACATTCTACAGGTGGCTTCATTTCCTTGTCACAGCACCCTAGGAAAGGGGTATTATTATCCATTTTCTACATATGAGAAAACCAAGGCCCCCAAATAAAGAGACTGGCCCAAGTTCACCCTCCAAAACGGCAAAAATGTAAGACTAATTCAAGTCACAGGTCTATAGGTCCACTACACCTGAGAAGTGGAAGAAAGAGATTAGTCCCCACTCATTCCTTCAAATCATATTTCTTGAGTTTCTATACAGTCCAGGCTGTCTACTGGGCCCAGAGTTTATTCTCAAACCAAACAGACACAGACCCTTCCCTTTAGGGAAGAGCAGGTAGGGGTTACAGATATCAAACGAAGTTCCTGGAATTCACATGTACTTTACATAGCATGATATTTACAACTTAGAAAAAGACAAGAAAAAGAAAACTAGGGCATTTTGAGAGAGAAGGTTGGGTTCTAATTTAGAATGCAGGGTCTGGGAAGCTGAGCCCGAGTGAACGGATATGAACAGACAGCTGTGTGGCCTTAGCACCATGGACAGCCACATGCTCGCCCAAAGCCACAGTCAGGACATTTCCACCTGTGGCTCTGCCTGTCGGCAGAAGTTGCTTCAATAACTAATGATCTATATTCATAAGCTGCTTGTTCTTTGCAAATAAAAATGACACTTGAAATTGATATTGGAGCAATCCAAGGAATTTTTTTGTTTGTTTTTGGCAAATGGCACCAATTTCCTGTGAGTACAAGGAACTCTGAACTGAGAGAGCGAAGGCTTGATTCAAAGTCTAGCTCATTCCGAACTCCTAAGACCATGCTTTCCCCAGATCACATGCCAACTGTGAAGAAGTCATGGACATTGGAGTGAAGCAGACCCAGGCTTCCAGGGTTTCCAGGCCCGGGGCTGATACTCACTATCTGCGGGGACACTTCTTAATCTCTCTAAATGCCCATCTTCACACTGTATGACCACTGCACCACGTTGTTGTGCATAAGTAGGCCACCCCCGTCTACATACTTGACTTGCAACTGTCTGCGGGAAGGACTTTAATGACTATTTGTCTCTGTCCTTCAAACAAGGGCCAAATCAACTCCTCAGGGATTTTTATCATGGCGGGTCTTACCGAAGGAAACCTCACATTCCCTTACCTAATCACACAGTCGTCCCCGGGATTCATCCTCTGCCCAAAACCAGAGCAAAAGCACTGTGCAGAAAAAGCCTCAATGCCTGGAGGAGGTCCAGCCCAGAGTTACCCACGTGGGCACAGACGCTCCAGAGGCTCAGGCTCAGAAGGAGCCCATGAGGGCAGGCAGACGCATGCTAGGGCTGTGCTCCACATACCTAGAGCTCTCTTCACATCCTCAGTGCAATCGAGGGAGTCTAAACTGGCCCACAGTGCACGTGCCCAGAACACCCCATTCAATTCTAAAATGAAGGGCTCTTAAAACTGTGAAGTACTGAATTTGGAAAGGATCGAGGGCTTGGGCACTCACAGTGCAGAACAGTTTAATATTATGGGAGCTCTTCAACTATTTTTTTTATATATATAGGCACTTCATTTTGGAAGTAACTCAAATCATGCTCTATTACTTTCATTGAACACATGACCAACTTGAAATGCAGTCATCCAACACTAAAAAATAAACCCCCCAAAGTCTCCGAACTGTGGAGAAAAGGCAGCAATACTCAATTCTTCTGCACACCTGGAATATCTTCACTTTTCCTCTCCATCTCTCCAAGCAGTGTGCATTTTTAACCCCAAGTTTAAATGCTGACTTTCCTGCACCTCTTGATTCAGATGTGCTGGCGTGCGTAGAACGCCTCCTGTCAGCCAACCAATTTCTCATGTGTTAGGTCATTTAATCCTCATAACGACTCTGTAATGGAAGTGGTCTTTACCCCCACTTGACCCCAGAGGAGGCAGGAACTCGGAGAAGTGAAGCTGGCCGCAGAACTTCCAAGAACATGGGAGATGCTTTAATACTCATTCAAGAGAGAGAGAATGGGTCTGCCCTTGAGGAACCAGAGAAGAATGGACTTTAGCCAGCATGGAAGACTCTTAACCAACCAAGAATGTGACTGTATTTGGAGATATAGCCTTTAAAGAGGAGATGGCATTAAAATGGGTCCTTTAGGGTGGGCCCTAATGCAACATGACTGATGTCTTTAGAAGAAGAGGAAACACAGAAACAGACACCAGGGGAGTGTGTGCACAGAGGGAAGGTCATGGAAGGACGCAGCAGGAAGGTGGCCATCTGCAAGCCCAGGAGACCAAACCTGCCAACACCTTGATCTTGGACTTCCAGCCTCTAGAATGGTGAGAAAATAAATGTCTGTCGTTTAAGCCACCCGGTCTGTGACATTTTGTTATGGTAGTGCAGGCAAGCCAATACCCACCCTCTTCCCTACAGAGCCACCTTGCTCACGGGAGCCTGGCTGCCCCCAAAATAGGAAGGTGTACTTCACTGCCTTTGCCTGGCAAGGTGGCATCGTGGAGGAAGTCTCCTCTCTGACCTTCTCTGGGTCGGTGCCCTGTTTCAGAAGGTTTTATTGCAGTTTCCGCAGCATGGACTTAATTGCTTATTGGCATTGTAGCGCAGGGTGTGAGAGTCAGCTCACTAATGCACCTCTTGGGAAACAAATCTGGCCTGAGCTACAGAGATGGCCAGGAGAGGGGCTGATTTTATTTGCAAGAATATTCTTATTCCCAGCATCCCACGTTCACATGGGGGCATCATCAGGAACATAAAAAATAGATGAAGAGATTTATTATTTTGGAGTCAGGGGGAAGGAGGAGACTGGCAAAACATCGAAGATTTCATTTATACATAGTTTAAAATGTTTGTAAATATTTAACGGAAACGTCGAGCAATAAACTCAAATTACTGCAGAGCGCAGGAAAGAACTGGGAGGAAATTTATCAACAAAGAGGGAGGAAGGATACTGCATTTTACTGGGGCACACATATCCTGACATACTAATGGGGATGGTGTCAGTTAAGGGTTGACACGTACCGAATCACGGCCCAGCCTAAATGCCTTAGTCATGGCAGGGAGTTGTAAAAAGAGAATCTTTGAGAATAATGTGAATTAAAAAGGCAAGTTAGTTTAAATTTCTGTTTGGTAGGCCCCCAGGCCTACAAGTCCAATGGGAATACACTCAAGCTACAGGCTTGATGAATGGCCTTAATGAAGTTGGACAACCTGGAATACATGCATAAAATGATTTTAAATATTGATACGATGTCATTGTGTGTCTGAAGATATTGAAATGTTCATTCTCCGAGCAAGACAGGTTCCATCTAATTTATTAAAGGTGGAAATGATTATTTACATTTGAAAATGGAATGTGTGTCCAGATAGAAGCCAGGGCAATAAAATAGTTATTGCATTCAGGGCAACAGTCCCAGTCCACCCGCCGGAAGGAGCAAAATCAACCTGCGTCCTCACACCAAGGTCTTGGAGTTTGGGGCAGCTGTGAAGAAAACAAGGGTCATTTCCTCTGGGTTATCATTTCAGGTTTTTGTAGGCTGTGGGATGCAAATAGATCTTCTAAGAAATGGTGAACGCTGTTTAACCGGCGTCTCTGGAGGAAAAGGCGTGATGGATGGAAAGGCTTCTGGGGTACAACGGGGGCCGCCCCACTCTCCCCAGATGTGTCTATTAGGACTTTCCGTGACACTGGCTGGCATCTCCAACCTGCTACGTCGCTCGCTGATGGAAGGAAGAGGCGCGGCGTGATCATGGAGGGCTGAGTTCTGTGGTGATATGAGAGTTTCTACGGAGAATGCCTCCGGGCAGCTGTCTGCCTCGTGTGTTCGACATTAGGGCTGCGTAGCAAGCCGGAGTAGAAGTGTATTAAAGCTAGCAAGCAGTGCCGAGTCAGCTGGAGGTTCCGAAGTGCTAACTAGGCCGATGAACCCAGGGCGGACCCAGGTATAAAAATAAAATCACCGCAAGCCTATTTCCTTTCCTGCCTCTGCATCTCGGCTGGGAGAGCTAATTGCCCCTTGCTAGATGTGAGGCTTCTGCATGTGGGAAGCCACGTGGGTCCTCTACTCGCTTTCCCATTATTTCCTATTAATCACCCATCATTTTCGCTTGGGCTGCACTGGTATGACAGACACACAGGCCTCCCCGCATCCATCACAGCCTTCTTTGTCGCCGTCCCCACCATCAACGCCAGATCCAGCCAGCCCAACCACAGCACCCAAACTCAGAGACGGGCGTGTGCAGGGGGCCCCAGTCAGGGCCCACAGATGGGGTCGCGGTCAGCCTCTCCTGCATCCATTCAGTTCTTAGTGAGTGCCCACTATGTGCTCAGAATACCCGTGTGACCTCGGGCAGGTGACAGCTTCTCTGTGCCCCCGTCTCCTCATCTATAACCTTGATACATGACAACAGCCAGGCCACAAGGGTATCATAAGGATTCAAGAACTTACTGTATTTAAAGCTTTTAGAACAAGGTCTAGTACAGGGCAGGTGCCCAATGAAAGTTGGTGTTACAGCTGCTGCTCCTGTTTGTGTTTGTCAGACACTGGGGCATTGAAGTCAATAGATAACAAAATCAGAGCTCCTGTCCACCAGGAGCTCAGAGTCATGCAAAGAAAAAATAAAATTCATTTCAGTGCAATGGTCCACACGACTGTTACCTGAGCAGTGATCACCGGGCTGTGTCCCAGAGCACGACCTGCCCTGTGGCCCTTGACCTTGTCAATATCCTCCCCTGGGCTAAGAGCAGTTGCCTCCTAGACAAGGAGATTCAGCCCCATGGAAGTCAAGGGGCGAAGCCACAGCAGATGACAGAAGCAGGAACCCAGGTCGTCCTCCCTCCCTCCACCTCATCAGAAGCAGAAGCCGGGAGAGGGGGTGTGAGTTGCACAGGGCCCCTGCTAGCACGTGGCGGAGCCGGCTGGGGCCGCCCCTGCTGCACACGCTTGCCTTCCTGCTGTGCCCTCTCCTTGGGTCCTGGGGCTCCAGGGTCACCCGCTGGCATCCTCAGGGATCAGGAAAAGGGGCCGCCAGTGATGGATTGTTCTCCCCGAGCAGAGTTTTAGAGGCTACGCTTTTCCCCAGTGTGACTGGGGCCGACACTCTGGTAGGATAATTTTTTTCCCTCGTTTTTATACATTTTCCATTTTTTTTACTCTTTGCTTTTTTTTTTTTTTTTTTGAAGTCTAGTTGATTTACAACGCTGTGTTAGTTGCTGGTGGACAGCAGAGTGACTTAATTATACACATATATATTCTTTTTCATTATTGGTTATTACAAGCTATTGAACACAGTTCCTTGTGCTGTACAGTAGGTCCTGGTTGTTTATTTTATATATAATAGTTTGTATCTGCTAATCCCAAACTCCTAATTTATCCCTTCCCCACCCCTTTCCACTTTGGTAACTGTAAGTTTGTTTTCCATGTCTGTGAGTCTGTTTCTGTTTTGTAAATAATTTCATTTGTCTCATTTTTTAGATTCTACATATAAGTGATAACATATGATATTTATCTTTCTCTGTCTGACTTGCTTCACTAAGTGTGGTCATCTATAGATCCACCCATGTTGCTGCAAATGGCATTATTTCATTCTTTTTTCTGGCTGAGTAGTATTCAAGGACAACTGGACAGGGCTTCCTAATTATTGCCTTATGTGCTAATGACAAACACACTTTCACAAACTGCATGGTGCTCCCAGGGAAGCATCCTCTTTGAATCTTGAGGTCTCTTCACCCAGATGCAGAGATCACAGGGTGCAAACTGTGTTGACCGCGGCTACTTCTTCTCACACTGGCCAGGGCCAACCTCTCTCTTCTCAACTCTCAGTAGCTTCAAACAAAAATCTCTAAAAAGCATCTCACTGCAGTATCAAAAATGCATCATAGTAGAGAGTGCCATGGATTCATAATGAGAATTACAAAATAAATCATTAAATATCCCTGACGGGGCCACTGTCCATGCATTTACTCATGTAACCGCACGTGGGTGAGAAGTACACACAGGCCTATGCACTTGGAGAATTGACTCCATTTTACAGTTGAGGAACCTGTGTCGCCCACGTGTCTGAGATCCCGCACTTCTGCAGTGCAGAGGTGAGTTTTCATTCAGTTTGTCTGAATCCAGAGAGAGCCCAAGAAATTCACCTTCTGAGAACCAGGGTGTTCAGATGTGAGCCCCAATCCTGCCTTCAAGCGAAAGGGTAACTGGAGTGCTGTCCCCTTCCTGGACCTCAGTTCCCCCTCCTTTATAATTAGGGAGCAGTTCTTACGGTTGCCTAGCAACCCTTCCGGCCTGCAAAGCACATGACTGTGTGACTATGTAACTGACACATGCTAGGAATGGGGACACCAAGGTGCAACGGGCAACAGGCTGATCTTGAAAGCCAGACAGAGCTGAGTCACCAGCCATGTGACTTTAGACAAGTTATTTCCTGTCTCTAAGCCTAGATAACTCCTTTGGATAATGGAGGTAGCAAGATTGCCTGTTTCATACAGTCTGGTGAAGACTAAACGAGATGATATTTAACGCTTTACAACAATGCTGAGAGCACTGAGTCCTCAATGAAGAGAGCTACACAATTAAAATAGTTATTATGACCAGATGCTCAAAAATATTTCTGGAATGATCATTGGGCGCAAACAAAGCCTCAACTCCAAGTCACTGCTTCCTTGAATCATTTAGCTTGTACGTCCCTCTCAAAAGAGAGTTGTCCTGCTAACAGATTAAGAGCTCTTTATACTTGCTTTCATTGTTTCTGCAATAATTATCTCAGATGTTCACGTGTTTGTTGCAGAATTCATAGTGTTGTGCTCCTTGGTAACGTGAAAAAGTACTTCTAGTTGAGAAGGGAAAACAACTCAGTGTCTCAGATTTGCAACAGAAAATTCCTTTCTGGCAATTTTTGGGTTGGCATTTCACATCCATGTACACAGTAGACTACATACTCACTCTTCCAAAATTTCCAAGAAGAAAAATAATAGAAATTATTTAAATACACTAAAAAAAGAAGGAATAGAAGGATAAGGAAAGGAGAAGTCTTTTTAAAAGGGGGTTTGGATTGTATTGTTTGGGGTTGTTTGGGGTGTGCACAAAAAGGTAACCCTTTCCCTCCAGCTGTGCATGAGAAATTGTCCCCGAGGAGGAGAGAAGAGAGAAAAAAACAATACCCCGGAAAGCTTTGGCCACAGTTGGTGGTGGGGCTCTTGGTCACCTGTTGCCACTTATTAGACATACTTAAATGCATATGGTAGATCCAACCCGGTTCTTAAATAAGGAAGCAGTTCTTCTAATGGTCCATCCCTTCCTTCAGCCATCATCTATAGAGAATCTGTTTCATGCCATATGCTGTACTTGGGCTCCCTGGGATAAGATCAGGACCAGTTGCTCACATCAGAAAGAAACAGAGAAAGAGTGACTTTGCCTCAACTGGCCTGACACAAATATCCCAAGCTCTCTCCAGCTTCCTGTGATGTGAAAGCGGAGTTAATGATGTCTGTCTTATAAGATCGTTGAGAGGTCAGTAGGAGCCCATATGCAAAGATCTTTGAACCAAACTTATGTGCAAAAATGTTAATTCTCATTTCCCCATTCTCCCTGCATTGTTTTTGACGTTTAAAGCCCTCATCATTGTTTCTCTTATAGCCTCACTTAATGGATTCCTTTCTTGGAGTTTAGACAAGATTGACTTCTTGAAGACCACATGGTAATCATTAGAGCTGCATACCAGATATTTCCAGCTGTCTGCTTTCCCAGCACACTGCAGAATTGCACTTCCCAGCCTCCCTGACTTTGAGTGGGGCTGAAGGAGTGATTCTGGCCCATGACATGAGCAGAAGTTACCTATGTCCCTTTCAACTGCTGGGGCCAGATCCTCCAGAACACATAAACTTGAGGAAGGGCTTAGTCTCTCAAACCAGATTCCATGATGAGAAGATAAGGAGCCAGCCCATGTAGTAAAAACGTGAAGTAAGCCTTTAGTTTTATAAGTCAGTCAGATTTAGGGGATGTTTGTTGTAACAACATAACCTTATTCATCTTGACTGATACAGATGGCAACTGATCGATCATCCTATGGAATCTGTCTCAGGCCGTGTGCAAAGTTGCAATAAAAGGTACTTAACTGGCATATGAGGGAAGAGGAAAATTGAGCAGAACTTCAGAATTGAAAATGTGAGTCTAATAAGCTGTCAGATGCAAAAGTATTGACATGAAATAAGAAAAATGCAAACCCTACAGAAAGTTGACCCTACTCTGTTCTAGCAATGGGGACACAGTGAGAAAAAATATATAATCCTTGAGGGAGAAAAATCAAATTGCAAAAAAGTCAGAGTGGCAGAATAATCACTGGGAACATGCAAGCAATGGAGAAAAATACATCCAGGGGTCAAGAAGACAGAATTCACGTGCAAGCAGTATTGGATCTATTTATGACAAACTGACTGTCACTCCCACATGTGACTGCTCTGAGCTAGCAGATAAACGGCCAAGGGGCAGTTCCCTGAAAGGTTATGATGACAATATTTTCTTTAACGCATCAAAATGATGCCACTGCTCTGCCCATCAGAAGGGCATGCTTTCAAATTATGTTTCCAGTATTAGGAGAGGAGTTGGGGTAGAGATCACATGTCTTCAGTCTGATTCTCTGGGTACCAAAGGCATGACCCTGCTAATTCCTAATAGTATTGTTGACAGAGAAAGCCCTGCACCTGTGTTCACCCAGGCCTCACAGTGGTGGCCCTGAAGAAATGAAGGCATGGAGTCCAGGGAGAGGGTTAGCTTGCTAGTGACAAGCTTGGGCTCTGGAACCAGAAACTCTGGTTCAGACCTTGGCGCCATCTCTGGCCGGCTGTGCGATGTTAGGCCAGTTCACTGACCCTATGTGCTGTGGTTTCCTTATTCATAGAATGGGATTCTAACTGTAACTAACAGAGAAGGACGCTATGAGGATTTTATAAGGAAGCGCATGAAGACAGGCAACGCCCACAGGTGGTAAGTGCTTAATATATATTAGCTGCTAGTATTGATGTTATTATTATATTTATCATCATCTTCATCATCATCATTTCCTAAAGTCATTCAGCTGGTAAGTGGCAAGGATAGGATTTTGTCCACCCTGTTTCCCAGTAGACCTTGGAAGACCACGGTAAGAAATACAGGGTGTGGTTTGGGTACCCCTAGTTGCTAAGCAACTGAAGGTACCCAAAGTGAATAAAACCTACACACTCTGGCCTCTTGGCCACCACGTGGACCCACTGATCCCACCGCCCATAGGCTACTAACTTCTCCCCATGCCAGGGCATCACCGTAATCTTCATATCTGAGGCTGCTCAGAAGCAAGACTTCCATCGTATCCTGACCAATCTCTTCACTTCCCCAAGCTCATCCAGCCCTAATAAGCCCAAGGAGTGCCACCCAGGTAAGTTGACTATCACGCACATCAAGAAACCCTCTCTCTGATTGTAGGCTGTACGAGGCGGTCATAACAGCTCAGTTTCCCTTCGGGAACTTCATTGATTATAGGAGATAACTGATGAAATAATAAGGGATGGGAGGTTGTTTGGGTGCTTTTTTCTTTTTTTTTTCCCCTCTGTTTTTAAATGATTGCAAGTAAATGAAAGAAAAAACTACCTGCTCTGTGTCGTGCACACCATAAACTTCCTTCCATACTATCTGTTCAAGGCTAAGATGCTGCCACTGGGAACCCAGGAGCCTCACAGATGGGTGAGAGACCAGTGAGGATTTCTGAAGAGCACACTGTTAATGTTGGGAAGTCTGTGCGTATCATTCCAATTTGTAAATTGCCAAGCAATCAAAAGTTTACTGAGGAAAGTTGGAAACTTTCCCCATCAACTTACCTTACACACCATTTTCCTATTGACATCAGCCAAGCAGTTCCATTGATCACTTCCTAGTGATTTGACTTGGGGATTTACACTCGGGACAAACCATTGATTGCAATGGCAATTTCTGTTGACTTAAAGAGGTGTGTGGGCCTGATTGGGACCCCACCAAATGAGAAGGCATCCACTTTCAATCATGTAAAAATCAATGCTCAATCATCACTCTCTGAGAAATCCCCCCAATCACTTGATGACAAGTTCAGCGCTTTCCAAGGAGACTTTCAACACCATGGCAGCAATAAGATGCAAGGTTGCTGTTTCCTTCTTTCATAGTAACTCCTTGGGCTGGGATGTTCTTCTATTTTGTCCCCTGAAAAACTCCTGATTCTCCTTCAGGGCCCAGTTTCCAGCAGCCATGGTGAAACTGGATCTTTTTGAAAATAGGAGCCAGAGAGATCAGGGTGTTTCTGGTCATGCTGGATTGTGGGCTCCATCGCATGGCTTCCACTCCATTAATTCATTCAACAGTGGCCCTTTCTTTCTTTTTACTACATACTATATGCCAAGCGATGTTCTAAGAATTGGAGCTACATCTGTGGACACAAAATGCTAAGAAGCATGGGTTTACATACAGCCTAGAAGGGGAGACAGACAGTGAAGAAGTAAGCAAACAAGTGACGAAGGTTATTTAGATGGTAATAGTGCAATAAAACAACAAAATAGCGTGCTAGGTCAGAGACGTACATGGCACGATCTTAGCCGGATCATGGGAAAGCAGAAATTCTATTGATCTCAGTAGTTCTATATCTACACAATCTCTCTTACTACCTGCCCCTAGGATCCCATTGCTTTGGGCTCAGGGACCACAAAGACATTTATATACTTGTTTAAAAAAAATAAATGAGAAAGATAGTGGTGGCTGGGGCAAGCAGACCAGGCCATAAAGAAAGGAATTAGGAGCTGTTCTCGGTTTGAGATTCCAGGTCGCCTCCCTTTCAGCAAAACACATTTGAATTGACTGCGTCCCCTTTTGTCTCCTATTCTCCATCCAAACTGTTTTACAATTACCGTTTATTCCTCTAGAATAAAAATCTTTCTTTCTTCTTACACCAAAGATAATCTTCACCAATAAGAGGAATTTATTAGGCCCCGAATGGTTCACAGTGATGCACAGAGATGCTCTAGAGAGTGAATTAATAGATAGGAGTCTCCACCTTTGGGGCTTTAGAGTCAAGTACTATCCAAAGGCACTGGACTCAGGGTGAAGAGGTGCTACTTTTAGTCCCACTGTCATCTTATGGTTAAAAAAAAATGAATTTTTACTTTGAACAAGTCTGGATTCAAATTCTAGTGTCAACCCTCACTAGGGGCATGGTGACACCACAGACTGTCTCTCAGCTTTAGTCTTCTTATCTGTGAAATCAGGTGATGGTGGAGATCAGGGCTGATGCATGAACTGCTTGCCATGAAAGAGACTTCACAGGTGGAAGCTAATGTTTTTGGTAACAACTTCGGCAAGTCATCCCCCTTCTCTGTATCTTAACCTCTTCTTACAGAAAGTGGTGGGAGACAGAGCAGTTGAGATCAAGAAAAATGTTTTCTAAGCTTAAAATCTGCAGGCGTACAGTAACTCTATTTCCTTGGCTTCTTTCACATTTTGTTACCCTCCGCTGTTGCATTCCCTTACTGTCATCTGCACGCTGCATTCAAAAGCCTGCCCGTGTGGCAGCCCATTCAGTTAGGGTAATTTGGGGTCCCAGTGAGTCAAGTTATGAGTTCATGAATGAGCACCCTCTGGATGGCAGGTTTTGAGGGTGCTTCGAAAGAATGGATGTGAGGTGAATTGATGTAAAGGCGAACGCACTCTGACCTCAGCTCTCCAGAAATTCCTTCTTGAGTAGGGAGAGATGATATCTCTGTAATGATCACTATTCAGGAGAAAGTGCCAACGGTCATGAGAGGAAGGCGATAATGTGTCAGGGAAGCCTGGCAGAGAGCCCTCTACTCTGTGGGATTGTGGCATTGGACCTGGACCTCTATGGAGAGAAGGAGTTGAAGATTTGGTGATGAGAGGAAAGGCATTCTGGGGACGGGGACAGCTCATGCAAAAATCTAGAGCCAGGAAAGCTTGAACCTCAAGAGAGGTCTGGTGAAGCAGAAAGGAAGAGGGGACCACCAGGCTGAAAATGACCTTTTGGGTCACGTGGTAGAGGGACCCCCAATGCCAGGTAAAGCGTTCATACCACCCTGCCCCAGAGAACTGGCTCCATGCAAGTCAGAAATGCAGGGCTACTTTGTGCTAATTTCCTCAAGACTCAGTGTCTTTGCCTCTAAACAAGGAACAAGTCTAGATCTACCTCACATGCCGGAGCTGAGGATTTAAGAAAATGGTGCAAATAAAAGCAGCACAGGGTTGGCATCCCTCAAGTGCCAGTCCTGGGGGCGTGTCCTCGAATCCCTGGCGAGGCTAGCCTGGGAGGGTAAGAGCTCGGAGCCACTGGGAACATCTCTCCCACACAAACCTGGCAGAGAACAATGCCAGCACTGCGGCAGAATGAAGTGCTCAGAGGCGAGGAGAGCCATTCCAAATGTTATCTCTTAAGCACCTGGTTCCAACCATACCTGAAGCTGGAGAACCTTAGACTTTTCAGTTTCAACAGCTAGAGCCACTAAAATTTCATCTTTTGCCTAAATCAATTTAATTGATTTTTCTGCTGTTTGTTGCTGAAAATCTTAAATAACAGAAATACATAGTCATTTTTCCCATGTTGGATCTTGAATCCAGCTTGCTAACAAATACAGTTATCCTTATGAGCTGATCTGAAAGTGATCAAAGAGAGACTGAGCTCTGATTAGAGGCTTTGGAAGCAAGGCTGCATCACGACTTGTGGGCCTGAGACAGTTTTGCCCTTGCATGCTCCTTCCTGTATAAAATTATTAAAAATCAGATTTTGTCACTGCATTGGTATAAATTTATATTTTATAAATTTTTATAATTGTATATTTTATAGTTGGTATCAGATTCATATAATCCAAAACTCTAATATAATCCAGATTAATATAATCCAATATTAACATGTTTCTTCTGATTGTCAAGGAAATGAAAATGAACACATTGGGCCCCTAAACCTATCTTGGGCCCCAAGCACTGTGCTTACTGTGTTTACCAGGGATATCAGCCCTGTTAGAAGGTTCCACATGGTGCATCTTGAGGACGGAGTTAATGGCAGCCAGCAACTTTCGTCATCCTTCATGGCTATTATTCATTTGTATGATCAGGTTTCATTCCTGAATACACGTGTCTTAGTTTTACAACCAAGATCATCTTCCAACCTTTGTCCTACAACCCGCTGATGGGTTTATACCCAATTCTACTGCTACTGAGCAAATAATCCTTGGCCCTGTCAAGACCTCTTCCCCTTGAGAATCTCATCGTTTGTAAAAATGAAGGGATCTCCAACATCTCTTTCCAAGTGCCAAAATCATAATTATCACCATTCTTTCTTATTTCCAATTCTGTCTCATACAATTCCCTTAGGCTCATGTATACTCAACCCCTTCCCACACACACCCCAACACCCACGAACACAGTTGTCCGTCCCTTCCTCAAAAATTTGCAAATGATCAGAGAATACATTAAAAAGCAAGAAAAGAAGGAAAGAAGAAAAGCGTCTGTGGCTTGAGCTGGAAAGAGTTCCATTAATGCTTGGAGCCTTCTCACATTTTTTGTCTAACCTTCCTTATAGTTTCCACCTTGTTTATCGTATGTGGATTGTAATTCCCCTGGGCGAGCAAGCTATCTGCAATTTCTAAAGTGCCTTCTAAATAATCAGTAATCAAGAAATGCCAAGTAATCATGATCTTCAACGTGCTTGTTGAGGGTCATTCTGAAATTGGGCGTCAGAGCCTCCTGTCTTAAAGAGGCACAGCTCCTTGGTTAAACGCATAAATTGATGTGCTGAGGTTACCATGGAAGCACACCCCCTGTACATTACCATTATTATTATTTTGTGTTTCCCTAATACTTTCATTGAAAGATAATCATGTTATGAATATTAACTTTTATAGGCTGCATTTGTAACTGCTTATGTGTAAAGAAGCAGCACTTTCTGAAATCAAAATGACACTAATAATTTAGTCAATTTACTTTTTCCCATCTCCCTGTTTACAGTTGTGTTATTTGGTTACTGCATGGTCTGAATTTTGATATAGTCATCTTAGTAATAAACCCTTTTTGTTCTTCATATCTAAAGATGCATTTGTCACATAGAACAGAGTTGTTTAATTCATTCGTTCAACAAATATTTACTGAGCACCTACTAGGTGCTGGATCCTGTGTAGTACAGGGCACAGACATTTTGTTAACAGAGCACAGAGGTGAGGGAAGAAGATAAACTCACAGAGTAGGGATGAGGCCTCATGTGTAGCAATAGTCATATACGGAGGACGTTTCAGTGCTTCACGTGCGGACACCTGATCATTTCTGCAGCTTAAGGAGTATTTTCTAAATTTTAAAGCTTCAGGAACGTGAAGCCAGGGAACAAGTGTTTTATCAAGACGTTTATCAAGATGCTTATGAAGATGCAGAGAAACTTCACACCCATGAGGATGGCCATTATCATTAAAAAAAAAAATAAAAAACAAAGAAAAAGAAAAGAAAAGAACAAATGTTGACAAGGATGTGGAGAAATTGGAGCTCTCCTGCATCATTGGTGGGAATGTAAAATAGCACAGCCATAGTGTGAGTATGACGTTGCCAAAAAAAAAAAATTAAACAGAATTAGCATATGATCCAGCAGTTCCACTTTGTATGAAACAAGAAGCAGAGATTTAAACAGATATTTGAGCACCCATGCTCATGATAGCATTATTTACAATAGTTAAAAGATGGAAGCAACACAAGTGTCCATTGATGGATGAACAAACTGTAGTATATACACACAATGAAATATTATTCAGCCTTAAAAAGGAAGGAAATTATGGCATGTACTACAACATGAATGAACTTTGAGGACATTATGCTAAGTGAAGTAAGCCAGCCACAGAAGGACACGTGTCTTATGAGTCTCCTTACATGAAGTACCTAGAGTAGTCAAATGCGCAGAAACAGAAAGCAGAGTGGCTGTCCGGGGCTGGGAGAAGGGGGGTGGGAGTTAGTGTTTAATGGGTATGACATTTTCCATTTGGGAAGATGAGAAAATTCTAGAGATGGGTGGTGACAGTGGTTGCACAACAGTGTGAATGTACTTAATGCCACTGAACTGTACACTTGTGCACTTAAAAATGATACCTTTAAAGTTATGTACATATTGCCACAATTTAAAAAAAAAAAAACAGAGAACCCCACCACCCCTCTCTCTAATTCTACATTGCATTAGGCTGGGGATACAAGGAAAGTCCAACTCCTGCACATTTTCTAAAATGCCATCTTCCCAGGAGCTGCCACTGTTTGTATGGCAGCTTTATTTGTAAATACAATTAAAAAACCAACCACAAAACACCATCATCCAAGGAGTAAATGTTCCCGGGCTCTGAAACAGAGTGCTGTCATTCCCATTAACAGTAATGAGAGTCCCATGGCTAAACCTCCGTGCATCATGCTCAAAATCTACCCCCTAGAGTTTACAGATGGGAAAAAAAAGATTATCTTATGTACAAACAGAAAGCAGAAAATAAAGCCAGAAATAGCATTCTGACCATGGAGATGCCACCGGGCAATTAGCAGGCAATCTGGTGGGGATTGTTTCAGAAAGGATCCTAAAGAGGGCATATGGCAGAAAGGCTAATCCTGGACTCAGAGCTCTTGTATGTTTCAGAATCATCAAGGTCACTGGTTGCCCAAGGTCAGGAGTCTAAGTTGTGACTCTGACACTGAAACCTATTTTTTTTTTTTGACATAAATGTCCTCTTGAAATGCAGGAAAACAAAGGCAGACCTATACTTCCTGTGCCAACCAAAAGTCCCAAAGTTTTTGTTTCAAGTGGATTTCAGTTGAGAGTCCTGGTGCATTCTCTTAATTAAAGACTTCAAGTTTTAATTCTCTCCTCAATCTCCTCTAGAGCCTTTGTCATGTTAGGAAAAGTTGTTAGGAAATGCAATCAAATTAGCACAAGTAAAAAGAGCTTTATTGGAAGTCCCTCTCTCTCTCTCTCTCTTTCTCCCCCTCTCTTGCTCTCTCTCTCTCTCTCTCCCTCTCTCATATGTATGTGTGTATCTTTATCTATCTCTTCTCCATAAAACTTCATGGGCTGTCATTCCTACTCTTCTAAATTTCTTTATTTTCAAGCTTCTATCTATAGATGACATATCAGCTTCCCTTACTTCCTTGTGAACATTCAGTTGGACAAAAATGGCTTTTATTCAATGTGCCCCCCCATTTCAAATGCCACTACTGCCTGATGAGGTACATTGAGTGACTCACTCAAACTCTCCAGAAAGAGAACTTGATGGGCCACCCCCTGGCCACTGGATTGGATACTTTCTAGTTAAGTTCTCATTCTTCCCCAAATTGTGGCCAGTGTTGCTGCTACCCACACTTCAGAAACTAAGAGCTGAAGCAATTCTCTGAGATGGACATGTGAGCCTAGTAGGCAAAACAATCAAGCAGCCAACAAATCTGGCCACGTGTTAGATCAGCAGTTCACAGAAAGTGGTGTGTGCTCAAGACGCTGTCAAAATGTCTACAAGGTCTGAACATTTCCCGTGGTAATTCTAAGACACCATTTGCCTCTTCTTACTCTTTTGGTGTGTGTACTGATGGTGCAAAAACTATGCAGGGTAAAGCCACCGTGCTTTACATGAATCAAACTCTTTGGACAGACACTGAATTCTTCACCACTGCACACTTGAAGTTAAAAAAAAAAAAGACAATGCTAGTTTCCCTTAAGAATGTCCTTGATGAAGCAGTAAAAATGATTCATTTTATTCTATCTTGAGTCTTATGGGCACTTCTTTTTGATATTCTGGGTAAAAAAAATAATAAAAAGAAAAGTGGAGGGAAGTACACAAAGATCCCTTCTGTTATACCCCAAAGTGTGGTGTTTATTCTCAGGAAAACACTTGTATGATTGAGTTGCCAGCTAAACTAGCCACTTTTTTCATGCAACAGCATGTTTACAAAGAAGAACAACTGACAGAAGAATGATGGTTACTCTGACATGAATATTTAGCAGACATTTTTCTCAAGGATGAGTAAAATGAGCCTAACATTTCAAAGGGAAGAACTGCCAATATCAGGATCCTGTCTCATTTGCTGGCCCCTCCCTCCACAGCATAGCTTTCTCTGATGCCCTTCCCCACAGCATTGTTCTGGAACCTGTCTCCGTCTTAGGCTCTTTGCATTTGATGTTGACCCTACCTGAGATAGTCTTCCTTGGGTATCCCATTGGCCAACAAATTCAGTGTTTTCATGCCTTTGCTCAGATGCAGATTCCTCAATGAGGCTTCACCTGACCATTTGGACTGCTATTCATTCCCCCTCCAACCACTCTGTTTTCATTTATTTGCCTTTTTCCCCCCTTATCTTGTATCACCCTTCCCTCTCTCTGTGTCATGTCCTTAATTAGTGTGGTTATTGTCAATTGTCTGTATCCCCACTAGAAGGTCATTTCCATGATGGCAGTGATCTTGGATACTCTTGTAGCCACTGTGCCTGGAACATGGGGCTCAGCAAACTTTGTTAATAAGCTTGCCTGGGTAATTCCCAGAATTTAGCTTAACTTATTTACTGTCAGTATAACTGTGTCTAGGAGTTCATCAAGTGGTGGAGAGGGTAAAAAGTCATTTCCTGCAAAGACGACATGGGCAAAGGATCCCGAAGAGTTCCCCAGAGCTGGAGGGAAGAGATGGGCAGAAGCCCCATCACACCAGCACAGAAAGAGCAATGAACTCTGCTCCACAGCCAGGCTTGGTGTGCCCAGAAAGGCAGAGATGGAAAAGTAAACCTGCATCCCAGGCAATATGTAAGCCAAGTTTAAAGTTTTAAAAGATTTAGGGAAGCTTCTTTCTAAGCACCTTCAAAATTCCCAGAGGGCTTTTCTTATGTGGTGGGTATTATAATGAAAAAAGACCCAGACGTGACAAGAGACACATGGGTAAAGACAGTTATTAAAGCAAGAATGATTGATTTCATAACATTCCAAGGTAGCACTCTTTAACTCCAGATACAGCCACCTCTCAGTGTCGGCCTCCCTCATTTGCATAGGTAATTGACAGCTTGTTAACAGCTCATTAAGAACACTGAAAACCATGTGACAACTACAAATGGGTGTGCGTACATGGGGACAGAATCTGTGAATTGCATGATATTGAGAACTCAATCAGATCTCAGATTACAGGTCAGAAGACAAGTTGATCGACTCTAACGGTGAAAAAAATAGGAATATCAGCCAACTTTTTTTTAAACTTCATTCAAAAGCCCTGTTGTCCATAGGGCAATAAAGAAAAGCCCTATATATGACGATTTTCAGGGCTCAGCTCCACCAGATGCGATGGATGATGTGAATTTAACATAAATACCTAACCGCAGATCATTTCAGTTTCTAAAAACACGCATTAAACTGCTTATGCAGTTTTAAAATTTGTTCTTAAAATTCACCTTTTTCATAAACACAAGTCATTTAGACACTGCAATCTAATATTCTGCAAGTGAGAAAAATGTAAAGTGTAATTTGATTTTAGCCTATAAAAAGGAGATAAGTTTCCTGATTTGCACACAGTTACTATCGGTAAATTTGGAAGCTGCATTTTTTAAAAGAACATTTGAATATAAATAGTGCAAATAATTGTTACATCAGCAAATCTCTTCTGACTATCAGATGCCAGTGCAGAAACCCTCTTTTGCAAACTGTTTCCCTGAATGGAATAGTAAGTTTAAAGGCTCCCATGTGCAGCCGCGGTCGAGAGCTGTAAGCTCAGTGTTCATCTATGACCAAGGGGTGCTCTCCACACCCACAAAGCCTGATGAGTCTTACTTCTCATCTTCTTGCCTGCATCTACCAGATACAAATGGACAGTAGGTATGGACCAAGGGGTCCAGTGAATGCTGCCCCATGCTCGGTCCTTGGGAATCTGAAACCATTCACAGGGGTGCCGGCCAACCTGGTCCACCATGCTGCCCAGCTCCAGCCAATTAGCCAGACCCACTCTACACACACTCCTTCTCCCCTACCCCTGTGCCTTTAAGTCAAGTAGACTTCCCTACCTGGTCTACTCTCCCATCCTCTGTCCTGTTTAAGTGGCCAGTTCCTCCTCATCCGATCCGGTTCAGTTCAAAGGACTCTGCCAAGACAATGGGGACAGAGCACAGAATCCTAGGGACATCCAAGGACAGCCACCCAGAGGCCTGGCTCCACTACTTACTAGCAAAGTGATCTATCCTAGATTAGACATTTAAACTCAGAATATCTCAGTTTCTTCATCTATAAAATTGGGATGATCCTTAGAAATCTTGGCCATGTCAGTTCGTTGAGGTAAAGCCATGGTGCAGAATAGAATCTGGACCAGAATAAGAATGAAAATTGATATGAATCATAGGGCCTTGAAATTAGTTCCACATCAGAGCCATCAGTTAAAGTGACCACTTGATCTAAGAAAAGCCAGTCCAGAGGCTAAACGGAGCCACCCACAGTGCCCTCGCAAGAAGAGAGGAACGGGCAAGGCACAGCCCTCGTCTCCAAAGTCTGAGCTGGAAGATGAAAGAGGATGGCGGAGGTGGAGGCTGAGGCTGCAATTCTATGGTGGATGGAGAGCTCGGCAAGACCGTCCACAGCGGATCTGCTGCAAGCACGGGCCGCAGGGAAGCAGAAAGTGACTAAGCAGAAGCCCCAAGGTGGAAAGAAGACGCAACGCGGAGGGAGCAGAGGCTGGAGGAGGGCAGAGGAGGAAGGGGAATAGATGGGCACCAGCAGCAGAGGCCCCTCCTTCCTCTTGGGGGTCTGCCGTCCCATCTAGTTAGGGGTTGGCAAGATTTCTGACAAAGGCCAGAGGGTAGGTACTTCAGGCTTTGCAGCCCACGTGGTCCCTGCTGCAGCCACTCCACTTTGCCACTGCAGCATGAAAGCAGCCGTAGACAATAGACGATGCATCATCCTTCAAAGCACGAGCATGACTACTTTCCAACTCAACTATTTATAGAAGCTGGTGGGGGGCCATCGCTTGCTGGCCCTTGATTTAGTCCATCCCCTGGCTCAGTGATGCTGCTGCTCAGGGCTCTCTCCAGGCCACCACAGGACACCTACTGAGCATCTTATGACCATCTAAGGACCCGGTACCAGCTCTTTCTTTACCTCCCCACCAGACACAAACCTACAGGTCTTCAGGGGGTAAGTGCTTACTCAGAAATTACCAGGGATTTTTGGTTTGGAGAGTGCTGAGTGAGAACATCTAGGTTCGTAGGTGCGCACATCCTGAAACATATATGGACATCCCTCTGCCAGTGTTCCTCATTGTTTTTTTTCCCCCCATATTTCTGAATTAGCCCAGCCCCAAGCAACATTCAAAGGCAGTATCACGATTCATGAAGTAATGATACCAACGTCAAAAAGCAAAGGATATTTTTTAATATCAGAGTAGGTGGGTGATGAAGGAATCAGTATTTTAATGTTCCTTCTGGGTGATTCTTAAACCCGCTAAGGCTTGAGAATCACTGGCTGCACACTGATACCTCTGGGGAGCTTTAAAAAGGCACCAATGGCTAGGGTAAAGTTACCAGATTTAGCAAAAACAAACAAACACTCAAACAAAACCAAGATGCCTGGTTCAATTTGATTTTCATATAAACAAATAATTTTTTAGTTAGGTAAATTTTTAGTGTGACCAAACACATTCTCTCTAGCACCCCTAGTCTTGTTCTACCCTCAAGAATTCTCATTGCAAATCTTGAGGTCGCAGTTTATCCTCTCCCACACCCTTCCCCTCTGTAAACATAGTAAACATAGATTGCTTACTATGTCTGCGAGTCTGTTTCTGTTTTGTAGCTGAGTTCATTCGTGTCTTCTTTTTTTCTTTTTTTTTTTTTAGATTCCACATATGAGTGATATAAAATAAGTAAAAAACAAATTTTGTTTGTATAGCATGGGCAACTCTATTCAATATCTTGTAGTAACTTATAATGAAAAAGAATATGGAAACCAGTGTATATATGACTGAAACATTATGCTGTCCACCAGAAATTGACACATTGTAACTGACCATACTTCAATTTATTTTATTATTTTTTAATTAGTGAGCAAAATTTTATTTTATTTTATTTTATTGAAGTACAGTCAGTTACAATGTGTCCGTTTCTCGTGTCCAGCACAACGTCCCAGTCATGCATGTACATACATATGTTTATTTTCATATTCTTTTATACTTCAATTAAAAAAAAATAGAAGAATTCTCATTGCTGTGGTCTGAGTGCAGCCCAGGCGTTGAAATATTTTAAAGCTGACGTGCAGCCTAAGTTGAGAAGCCGTGGCCTGAGAAGAGGCCTCTTTCCTCCTTCAAGGCTTTTGTTGGTCACCATGTCACGTGGCTTTTGGCTCTGGGGTGGGTGGAAGAGGTGGCCGTGGAGAAAATCATTCTTCCCAGGATGGGCAGAGGTTGCAGCTACTGATCATGGGATTGAACCATCCAGCGTGACGTCCACTGTGAAGCCATGTCACAGTTTCCTTCTTTCCTCGGCTGTGTCCCAACTGTCACCATTTTCTTCAGGATAGAAAAGAAGACTCTCCCACCACAATGTCTAAGGGAAAGAAGGCGACCAAGTGTGAGCCCCACGGCCCCCGGGTGGGAAGCAGGGAGCATCTGGAGGAAGGTGGGGATGACTGTGAATGGCACTATAGTTTGGAACGTGGGGGATTGGGGTTTGGTTTGTGTGCCTGTTTTTTAAGAGTTACTCAGGCCCTTAGGCTGACAGAGCTCTGCAGTGAACACAAGGACTAAAGCAGAGCTGTCCTCAAAGGCAGAGCGGACTGTTTTGCACAAAGTCTCTGCCTCAAGGCTCCCCCGATAGTTAGTACTTAGCCCACATGGAAGCTTCCCCTTCCTGGGGTCATGAACTTGGCCAAACTTGTTACTCTGCTGATGAACATCGAGCGAGGGGTGTTCTCTCCTTAGGATGGAGAATTTTCTCCCTCTGTTCAGTGGTCTGCACTTTGCAGGAACATAGAATAAAACTCTAGCATGGAACAATCAGAGGAGGTTTTAATAATTATATTCAAAAAAACTAATGGTACCATGGACCTTTCCATACAGGGATGGATTCTAGCTTTGGTCAATCTGGAAGCTAATCTCTCCTGCTTTTTGAATTATTTGTGTCCTATTCTTTATCCCCCCCTTCACTTGAATCCCTTTAAATATATCAATATACTTATTTTATTGCCCTTTCAAAGTGTCCTATTATTTCTACTTCTCATGGTGCCCATTCTCCAAGTTAATGTATCTTCTTACTTTCCATTCCAGCATCTTCTTTCCTAATGGAGTTTTGTACATTTTTGATTGAGTCTATCTTCAGTATAGGTTTGGTTTGGTTTCGCTCTGTTTTTAAATCTATGGGCGTTTCGTGGACCCAAGTTTCAGAACGTTCTCCTAGGGAACCATTTTGCATTTGTTTCTATGGGGACCCTGGACCCATACCTTGGTTTCTGGGCTTGGAATTCCCACATCACAAGTGCATTGTCAACTTGGACCCTACTCATAGGCAGCATAGAGGTTTGTATCTTCAATTTCTCATTAAAACCCTTTCTCTCCTACCCGGAGTTCCAAGTAGAAGACAAGCTTTTTGCCATTTCTCCTGGTCTATCAGCTGTTTTGAATGTGCATTTTTTTATGCTGGAAGCCCAGTTCTGGCTGCCACCACATATAGACTCAAAGTTATATCTCCCGTCCCTGTGTGGGCAAACAAACTGCCAGCCCCCAAAATGAATAATCAATACCCCTGAAGGACACTGCAGTATCATCAAAGTGAACCCTCATTTCAAGTACCTAGACATTCCTTTCCTTTTGAATTCATATATGCATTTTTTTAATGTCATTCTACTTCTCCAGAATTTCCACGTATCTGTACCAGGAAGGCAATGCTCTTTGTCTCTGTCTGCCTTGTTGTTGAAACCAGACATCTGAAAGCTACTCTTGCAACCAAAGAGCCAGAGACCATGAATTCTTTCCAACTCTCTCAGAGGCAGTTGGCAGCAAAACAAAGGATATGAATGAGGAGCCTAGGTTTAGATCAATAAAATGTAAAGAGCTGTGGCCGTGGTTTTGCAGAGATATTCAGAAGCAACTCAGATAAAGCAAAGCACAGAGGAGACAGCTCCACACAGGGTCCTGCCATTTTGTAATTACAATGAATGATTCAGGACAGTTGATCAATTTCTATATCTGCTTAACAAACCATCCCAAAACTTTGTGGCCTCAAACAGCAATCATACCTCATGATTTTGTGGTCAGGAAGTTGGAGAGGGCTCAGCCGGGTGATTCTTCCACTCCAATGGTGTTGACAGAGATCACTTAGGGGTATTCGGTTGGTAGAGGGCCTGGCTTGAAGGACCAAAGGTGGCTTCACTCAAACGTCTGACACACCGCCCAGGTTGGGTGGTGGGACTGCTGACCGGACCACCCTCCTGTGGCCTCTCAAGTAGTGTGATCACAAAAGACTCAGATTTCTTCCATGGCTTCAGATTTCAAGAGAGAGTGTTTCAAGAGGCAGGAAGTGGATACTGCAAGGCTTGAAGTCCTGAGCATCGGTTTGCCACATTCTTTTTATCAAAGTAGGGTTCATCAAGCAAAGTTCAAGGAGAGGGAACTCTTGGCAGCAGGGATGTCTAGGAAGTTGTGGCCATTTTTCATCTGCCACAGTGAAGCCGAGGGCATGGGCTCTGAAGCCAGGCAGGAACACAGGGAAACTGACACCTTTTCTAAGCTCCTAGGTGCTGACTCAAATAGGCTCTCTAAGCTCTTGTTTTTCTCATCTTAAAGAGAAAAATACATAACATGAAATCAGATTGAAATATTTTTAGTTGCAAGTCATGGAAAAACTAACTTACACTTAAGCAAGGAGGGTTTTATTTTTCTCATAGGAGAAGGCATGAAGCAGGAAGCCCCAGGCTGGTGCAACAGTTTAACCACACTGCACAAAGAAAGCTGCCTTCTCTGTTTCTACCTAGCCATCTTTGGTGTGTTGGGTCATCACTGAATGGCTGCAGGATGGGTGTGAATCTTCCAGAATCATGACCATGTTCAAAGCGAAAAGAAGGACAGTGATGCCCTATCCAGGTTGGTCTTCTCTCATCAGGAAAGCCAGTTTCTCAGAAAGTCATGGCCGACTTCTTGCCTCTCATTGGCTGGAACCTTGTTACAAAGTCACTCCAGCAGCAACGTGGTCTGGGAAAATGAGTCCTCAGCTATGTAGGTTGATGTCATTGCAAAATATGCTTTTGGGGGGCAAGAAGAAAGAGGGGACAGGACAATGGGGAGAAAATGGCATCTGCCTCAAAGACATGCCAGGAACCAGACATGTCTTAAGGCCAACACGATGCCTGGCCTGTGGCATAAACTCAACAGCTGGATTTATTGTTATTAGTTTGGACCCGATCTCGGTCAACCAAAAACACGAGGTAGTTTACTAGAGGAACGCATTCAAATAATGGCAGCCCAGAAATGAGACTCATGAATCAAGTCAGAAGGCACTGGGAGAAAGCAATCTTCTTTATAGATATTTGAGGAGGAAAGTGTTTAAACTATGAATTGAATAATTGTAGATTGAAGATATTCTGCTCTTGGCAATCAGGACCTTCTGCAAGACAAAATAGTTATCTAAACAGAGACTGATGTGCAGTATATATATATATATAAAGCAAATCAAAAGTGCAACAGGGAAGAGGACCGGCAGGTCGTGGATGAAAAAGGGAAAAACATCTGATTTGGACCATAACAAAGATAATTCCCTTAGATAGTGACTCTTAGTGAGATGATATTAGAAGTGAATGTCCCACTGCATATAATTTATGATTTGAGGTATATGATTACACTTAAATTAAGTGTACAATAAATTCTAAATAGAACCCGCACTGTGGGTTCAATTACCAGCACCTAATTGGTTTGCGACGCTCAGTACAAGTATTTACGAAGCACTGACAACGAGCCCACTGCCACGTGAGCTGTCTCTGCATTTTAATCCTGGCCGTCCTTCCGTGAGGAAGGTAAACACGGCGTTTGACAGATAGTGAAATTAAGCCTTGGAGATACTGAGGGTTGCCCATCTCTTGGTAAAGGCTGTACTTGGACCCAGGCCAGATTCTCACCCAAGAGCATCCTGTTCACGCCCACCAGGTTGGGCCATGGCCCCGTTATCTCTGCCCATCACGCAGTTACGCCCATGAGAGTTTCCAGCAAATCCAGAAGGGAACGACCACTCCTCTGGAAGCATGTGCGAAAATAAGGTAACAGCAGAGACACCAGAACCGTCTCCAGCAGATGCCCTGCCTGTAAACAGAGTCTGGGGTAGAGATAGAGGGAAAATGCACTAAGTGCCAAGTTCTCCCACCTCCGACACTGGATCATTATCTACTGAGATCTTTGTTACATGGACTGCCTGAATCCCAGCTGCTTTTTGTACTGAGGTTTTTGGAAAAGGAGATTTCTTTTGTTAAACAAATACCCTATATTTTATAACCGGTTTTATACATTTAAGACTAAGAGTCTATCCATAATCACTTCCTAGACAAAAGTTCATCGTCTTAAACCTTGAAAAACAACGTTTATTTTCTGCACACATTTTGGGATTGGGTTCCCAGCGTATAGACCAAACACATGTTTAGGGCACAAGGCAAACAGAAGAAGCATTTCCCCAAAGTCAGAAGCAATGTTGGGAAGAATTTGCTGTTTAAAAAACACATCAGGGTTATCCTCTTGCTGTTCCGGCTGGATGTTATTTCTAGTTGGAAGGACACAGGAAAGAGGTCCTGGGTTGGTATGCTTGGGATCTGGATATTTTGGGAACTTCCGGGTCCCTGTGCAGAAGCTGCCCACCTCTCCACTGGCGTCACAGGGCAGACCCAGCAAAGGAAATATTGAGACTCCTGCCCTGCCCCCATCTGCCCCCACCTGCCCCCATCTGTCCCCACCTCCTCCATCTCTCCTGTGCTGTCTCAACTCTAAGGCAGGGTCCAGTCTGTGTGCCAAGTAACCTGATCTTGGCCAGAAACCAAAAGTCAATTCTTAGGAAAGACACAAAGAAACCCTAAAAACCAGGACCAGTGACCACTGTGGCCTGGCAGTCCCTCCTCCTCTCCTGACAAGGCAGAACGAACCGCCACAGGTCTCCTCCACCAGCATGTGCCCCAGGATGTCTTCAGCCTCTCACAGAGGGCTAAGCCCTCATGCTGAGGATGCCTGTGTGTTCACAGGCTCACGCGCGCGCGCACACACACACACACACACACACACACTCGTTCCGGGACACCCGTTCATTCAGTTCTCCCCTCAGCAAGTATTGTCGAAGACCTTTTCATTCTTCCTCTCCCTCCGGCCGGCCTCTCTCCCACCTCCCCCCTTAACAACTCCCTGTTTTATTAGCCTTATTACTCTCTTACGTGGCACACGTAGTACTGCCTCCTGCTCCATCAGGCCCCGCCGAGAGCAACGGAAGCGGGCTCTCCTCGCCGTGACATCTGTCTTGGTGGCAGCCTCCTCGGGCGGTTTTCTTGGCAGCCTCCGCGCTGCCACCAGGCCTGTCGGGTGGCTCCGCGGCTGACGGCTGTCACCACCGCCTCATCTTACTGGCTTCTGATTTACCTTTTGATTCAGAAGCATTTGCATGCTTTCATCCCTGGGTGGACAAAGTCCTCAGCGAGTCCCCCCACGCCTGCCTTCTGTGTAGGAAGCTCGCAAGGAGGGAGATCCCGGGTGGCTGCTTTGAGGTGTAAATGGGGGGCCCGGCTGGTCAACGCCAGGCAGAGCCCAGATGCGGGTGTGGACTGTCCCTAGAGATGCTGTCTGGTTGGTCCTCTCCTATGTTCAGAAGCTGCTTTGTCAACGACAAGGGTCCCTCCACGTCAATTACTTTATTAATCACCCAGCTCGACAGCCTGGTAATTTGGGGGTTAGAAGGCACAGAGTTCTTTCCTCTCTGGCTGGGCATAAAGCCCATTAATGTACCTCCCCTCCTCTCCAGAAAATTCTTTCTTTGCCTTTGTGCACATCCCAATGAAACAATTTGAAACTGCAACTCTTCCTTCCCAGGCGGGCACGGAAGCGACGACAGGGTTAAATTGCTAATCGAGGTTTCGTGAGGTCTGCCAGAGCCGAGTCTCCAACACTTACATCTGTTCAACAATTATTACAGCATTTTTGTCATAAAAAATTCAACACCCTGAGTGTCGTGCTAGCAAAACCTGAAAATTTATGCAGTGAATAGAATAGCTAATTTCTCTGAGGAAATGCAGGGGGAAAATTACAGATTTTACTTAAATTCTAAACACCAGAGCACACACATCTGACGCCCTCCTTGGGGTTTTGTCACAATGCCGGACCGAAGGAGGACTTTCCAGCCACCGAGGGGCAGAGGTGGCTCTCAATGCAGTTCCCACCTTCAAAGCAGCCCCACCATGGAAGTCGACTCGTGTCCACACACCCACCCTGGGCGTCAGCGACCTCTGCCCCCAGTTAAATCCGTGCGTGGCGAGGAATCAGACTTCAGTTCTGGAGCGAGGGTGGTGCGATTGGTGTGCGTTTTTTCCGCTTCTGTTTTTCCAATTTGCCCCACACCTTTAAAACAACTCCTTGGAGAAAATAAAGGGACGGAGAAGGACTCTCACAGTTCTGAGAGTCTTTATTCTCCTTAATTCATTCTCATGCCGTCTGATGCTTGTGACGGCAGCACCGGAGTTGCCTCTCTGCTCCATAAAGGTCTGGAATTTGGATTTTATGCTAAAACTAAAGCTGCCTAGTCAGGATGCCAGTGCAGTGGAACGAGATGCTACAGGCGATCACTGACTATCCTCCAGGGCCGGAGCCTGACTCCCCCGACTGGGTGTTTGCTACCGTAATAATCATTGCATCCGGGATGATGCAATGTCACCCCAGTGGCACCATCAACATTACCCAGATTTTCAGAAATTTAACTGCAGAGACGGGATGCATTCTACTCTCTTTTAAAGATGATTTCAGGGTCTCTGACTTATTTACTCTGGCATGAGATGGTCAAAGGGCCACCTGCCTTTGGCTCAAGTGCTCTGCGCATAAACCCTCCAGGTCAGGTGTGAGGGAATCGAGAGAATTCACCGCCCGGCGTTTATTTATTTACTTTTAATTTTTTTGGTGGTAGAGGGAGGTAATGAGGTTTGTTTGTTTGTTTATGGAAGGACTGGGGATTGAACCCAGGACTTCGTGTGTGCTAGGCACATGCTCTACCACTGAGCTATACCCTCCCCTCTCACCCCTGGCATTTATGTCTGAACCAAAAGCATGAGCAGTTTTCAAATAAAACAAACACCACACTTTTCTCCTTTAATTATTTTTTGTCATCTTCCCCTGCTTCATACCTTTCTTAAAGGTGAAATGTGTCCTCTGAAGAGTCCAGAGAGGCTGCACTCTGATTAGCTCTTGGGTGGATATGCAGACAGACACCACAGACCCAGCCTGTGTGACAGGTGGTGACAGCGACAGCGTGCAGGGCCCCCTGCTCCGCGGCCCAGCTGTGCCTGGGGGCACAGAGCGCCCGCTGGGAGGAAGGCTAGGCCCCACCTGGCTCCCGGCCGGCACCATCCCCAGGCACTGGTGTCAGCCTGGGCACTGCCTCTGGCTCTGTCACCCCGCAAGGCCTCCCAGTGGGCCCTCCTGCCTGACATCCCCCACGAGTCTGTTCCTGGGCGGAAGAGCTCTGAGCTGGGGGCTGTGAGTGCAGTTTGTCAGCCAGAAGAGGGCCGACCGGAGTGACCTCACGTGCACCTGCCCCGGGCCCTGCACGGAGACAGCCAGAAAAATAACAGGGACCCTTGCGGCAGCCACATCACCGTGGATGCTGCGCCCCCATCATGTCTGTCCTAGCAGCACTTTGTCTGTTTCATTTTCAGCACCACCAATGAAGTATACATTGTCATGCTCCTTCTCCAGCTGAGGACTCTCGGGATCAAAAGATGAGGCAGATTTGCTAAAACTGCTCAGGACGTAAGCACGAGGGCCAGGGTCAGATGGTAGGCTGGTCAGACCCAGGCCCTTCACCCAACTGTGCCCCCAAGGCCACTTTCCAGGTGAGAAGCAAGCTAAGCATGTGACGTACAACAAGAATGGTAACAAGCAGACCTGTGGGGACAGCTGTGTCTCTGGTGGGGAGAGGTGGGGCATATGACACCCTGCCAGTCTGTCATTCAGGGGACAGAGGACAAACTAGGAAACTCAGCAAGGACACAGGGAATTAGCTTGACCTGAGAGAATTACGATCTCAGAGGCCTAATCTCCAACAGGAGTTTCAGTTGTCCTCTTCCATCCTCCTGAGCTGTGATTTGACAACTATGTGTCCCAGAGGGGAGAAGTTTCAGGCCCCACCATGGTGAAAATGGTGTTACAAAGCCCTGAGGTCCCCGTGTCCGTCAGCATTGATCTGTCCTTGTTTACTCTAGATGTCCAATCTTGAAATCCAGGCCCCGGGAATATCTACTCAGTGAGACTCCCTGTTTTCAGCCCCTCCCTGCTGTTTGCAGAGACTTCTCTGTTGACAGCAGGGTCTCAGAGCCAAGCTGTACCCTGGCTGCCACCATACGAGGCTCTCTACACCTCAGCATCAGCACACAAGGATCATTTTTGTCTCCAAGCATTAGTTATTTGTAGCTGTGTAACATATTACCCCACTACCAACTCCAAAGACAAATTCTTGTGCATGCAACTTCTAGGAGGGTCCAAGTTCAGCATAACCCTGTATTCTGAATTTTCAAGTGAAGTATGCCATTGTATTCATTTAATAAAGCAATCTATAAACACATAAATAAATATGACTTCCTGATGTTCCTTTGAATTAGCTGACATTACTAAAAGCTGGCATTTCAGAGAAAGTAATCAGGGCCAACAGAGCTCAAATAACCAAATACATACAGAAGGACTCAGAACTGGAAATACCTTAGTTTTGTTTGTTTGGTTATTTTTTCCCTCAAAAGCACTCACATTATTCCAAACAGTCATTCTCTTAAAAAATGCATTTCTTAGAGAAAGTTTTAATCTCTGGGGAATTTTTTTCCTACAAATTTGCAGTGCTTGTGGTTGAGTCACCAGGTTACCTGCAAAAGAAAGTAAAATGTGGTTAATTTTAGGCTTCAAAATTGTTTCTATCAAGAGGCAAGTGAAACAGAGTCTAATGAGTTTTGAGAAGAAAATGGCATAATTCGAGAATTTTATACCCAGCCAAGGGATCTATGTGAAGGAAAAAGAAAGACACTCAGCTACACAAGAAAGTATAGCACCACTGTACTCATCCTGGAAATTAAGATCTGAAGATATACTGGAAATGACTGAGCAATGAGTCAAGATGAATAACCCAAGGATAGAGAAACTATGATTCAGGAAAAATAGTGTTTTGAGTGTAGATCACTGCTATTACACACAGAGTTAAGCCCAAATCATTTCAGTAAAAAAAAATTAGAATTCAAATATTAAAAAGTCATGTTGAACAAAGTATGTAATTTAAAAATAATGAACCACCTCAAGAAGAGCAAAACAAATCTAAGGACAAAAGAAGCTAAGGATAAAATAAAATCAGATATTAGTTAATTATACACTAATGTAATAGCATTAATAAAAGTCATAAGAGATGGTATTTAGGAAGAAAATAAAATAGGCTACTATTAAATCCAAATTAAGAAACAAATATGCAGAATTGGATATGAGAAAACAGATATAGTCTCAGATAAGACTTAGAAATTATAAAAATATGTAACACATAGTCTTATATAAAGATATTTGAAACTAGGAGATAGGTGATTTCTGGGAAACAGAATAACAAAAATTCACCCAAGAAGAATTGGAAAACCTGTAGCCATGGGAAAAACATGAGAAAATAATTTGCAACATAATTACCTCCCCAAAGCACACGTCATTCAAGTAATTTTGCTAGTTCTTCATAATATCAAGACATAGCTAATTATTAATATGGATTATTTGATCCAGAGCATACATAATAATGGGAAAATCTTCCATTCATGCTATAGTGATATTTTATATTCAGATCAAAAGCTGATCTGAATAGATTCAGACGATGAAGCCACGAAAAAAGGAAACTAGAAATCTGAATTACTCATGAGAACACAGGCAGGATTCTATATCCACTACTAGCTAAGTTAATTCTGATACACAGTTAAAGAACTCTAGAGATTTTACTAGGGACATAAGGAAGGCTTAATATTAATAATCTATTAATTTAGTTTATCACATCACATTAAGATGCCAACATTGAAAGAAGTTATATGTATAACATGATCTTTATAGAAGCCAAAATAGATTTCATAAATTCACCACCGATTAAAAAAGAAAAACTTTGAAGCATTTGAAGCCTGGAAGAATACCTCCTTAATATCCTTAAGACCATGTTTTTTAAACACGAGTCAACATAACAGGTAATGCTTACATCCAAGATGTAGTTCCACTCAAGTCAAGATTAATGCAGGGACGTCCCTTCCACCCGGTCATACCTGGCAATGCCCTGTATGTTCTAGACAACGTTATGAAATGGGAAAAAGAAACATCGGTTCTATGAATCATAAAGAAGAAACACACTCATTAATCATTCACAATCATTAATTTCATAAATCATTAGATCATATATCGGGTATACCTTCCATAATTAACCGGAAGAAAATATTCAGAGCCGTAAGGCAGTCCAGTTAATTAAGCAGATACAAGATAAACCACCTGGACAAAGCTGGGCTACAACATGAGCCACCTCTGGACAAGTCACATTCAGAGCAAACACCAAAACAACATCCAGAAAGAACTGGGCAAAAAAATACACATCTAGTAAATCGTGGCTTTAAAAATGTCAAAGCAGTTTCACGTTATGTTACAGAGAGAAAAAGTTCTATAAAATCTTCTTTAGGCATCTCTTGCCCCAATTTTCCATTTATTTACCCCACATATCTGCTGCTTCTGATCCTTTGTTGAAATTCCTCTACATTACCCCAAAGTTCACTCAAAATTTCCCGCCACCCACTGTGTTTAGACAGAAAAGATAAACCAGCCCATTCTTTCCCAGTTAATATCTATACTGAACACAATTCCAATCAAAATATCCATTTATTATTACTGTTTTTGGCAGGGCCAGGGGAGATGGATGACTTTAAATTTCATTTGGAAGATTTAGGTGAAAGAACCTAAGAAAATTTTGAAAAAGTAATACAAAGGGAAGAGACTCTACTTTAAACTGACTATTATAAAATCGTAACAATAACACCTGCAACGATCTAATGCTAGCACCGTGCCTTTAGTAGGTTGGAATAGCTAGTTCCGAAGCAGACCTGCGTGTGTGAGTGCATGTGCATAAACTTACTATGTAAAAAGAAGTAATCAAAATCTAACTGTAAAGAGATTGATGATCCAATAGATGAAGTTAGAAAAGTGACAGTTCTTAGAAAGAGAGGCCCCATTTCAGCTCATCTCAGGTAGATTATATTTAAATTAAAGTTTAAAAATAAATAAAAAGGGCTTCTGAAAAAAACAGACAAATACTGAACATTCTGGAAAACTTAAAAGATTCCCTAAGCATCAAAGTCATGGCAAAATCTATAACAAAAATTCTCAATACACCTGGAACACAGAAAACTTTAAAACTTTATCAAGTACCATCACCAATTAAAATGCAATGCCAAGAAGTATGTTCGCTACAAATATATCGGAAACAATATTAATAGCCTGTAGATGTAAAGATACTCAACAAATTAACGAAACACACACACATGCACAAACATCTCAAAAGGAAAAAATGGGCAAAGTATATAAATAAATAACTCAAAGGAAAAGTAGATGTAAACAGCCAAATAAATAAAAGCCATTCATTGGGGTTAGTCATTTGAAACAGAAGATTAAAGCAACAAAGAGTTGGCACGTTGACCTTGGTTACCTTGGAGAAGTGTGGCAAGAGGAAACCCTCCCTTAGTCACTACTGGGAGGCTAAGTGGGGTCTGTACTTCAAGATGGAAAGGCCACTGTCAGCCCAGAGTCCTGCCTGTCGTAGCGTTAACAGCAGTATTTGCTGAATGAAAGACTAATTAAACTTCCAGGGGTAGCGTGTTCAAGCAGCTTAAAATATTTATCTATTTTTGTTCTCAATAATTTCACTCCTACAAAAGTATCTCTAGGAATAATCAAATATTCAGATAAAGGTGTATTTACAGGAATGTTTACTGCAGTATTAACTATAATTTAAACAGAGATAGTGAAAATATCTAATAAAGAGTAAGCGGACATTCATATAATTACACTGTAGGCGATTTAAAAAAAAAATGATAGTGTTCCCAAAATATGTAATGGTATTGGTTAATAATGTGCTGTTACTGAAAAAAAATGGATGATATGTGTAAATACAAGTGTGTGCATACATATATACACAAAGAACCAACTTTCAGAAAGTATGTATTTTTCAATATATAATGTGAGTATTCAGTATAGGTGAAATATAGGTGTGTGTGTGTGTGTGTGTGTGTGTGTGTGTGTGTGTGTGTGTGTGTGTGTGTGTGTGTGTGTGTGTGTGTGCACTTACACATGCAGAGATACGCACGTTGGTCGGCCCAGGCCAGCCAAGCCCTCCAAGGGGCACTCTGACTTCTACCGTCTATTTCTTTACTCCTGGACCGCACTGTAGGGGTGCGAGCCAAAAGAAGTCAAGATCAGCCTGTTCCATTTACACATAGGGTAGCTAGATTTAGCAAATAAAAATACAGGATGTCCAGTGAAATTTGCATTTCAGACACACAATGAATAAGCAAGTCAGAGACTTACTGATTGCTAAAAAAGTATTCGTTGTGTAGCTGAGATTCAAATTTAACTGGCCATCCTGTGTTTTATCTGGTAACCCTATCCAAGAGTGAATGTTTAAAGAGGAAAAAAAAAATAACTGTAAGATAGAAGGGAATAGAGTGAAAATGAGGAGAAACCCAGGGACCTGGGTGTCTAGTCCAGCCTGGGGAGGTTGGAAGGAGAGAGGGCAGGCGTGGGAGAGGAGGAGGGGCAGCGGGGACCTGGGCTATGGGATGGGGAGTGTGACCTTGCAGAGACAGACGAGGGCTGAGCACTGAAACGTCCAGACCATTCATGTTTCAGATATCAGATCAGTGCTTCTTCTGCAAGTGGCATCATACTGAACCAGGGCACAAAACGGCCCAGCTACACTTGGCCTGGAGATGCAAAGCACAAAGGTTGGCAGGGTCAATGTGGACGTGCCAAGGGGATGGAGAGAGAGGTGACTGTCGTGGAGTTTTCTCTACATGTGTCCATATTTTCCAGATTTTCTGCAACAGACATGATTAACTTTGCAAATAAGACAAACACAGAACTTGTTTTTAAAGCCTGACCTCACATGAGCCAAGTGTTTGTGGGTTTTGGCAGGTTGATCCTACCGGAGAGTGAGAACCCACACTGGGCATCCCAGCTCCTGGTGCCAACCGCCAGGCTGCCCCTGCGGACCCCGGGCGTGTCTCCTAAGGGAGTTGCCTTTCTGTCTGAAACCAGAGTCTGAGGCTCGTCGGCATGAAGAAACGGGGCCAGCCCCGGAGTGGGTCACTTCGGATCACTCACTCCAGACCCCACCGAGCCCCTGAAACTGTTCTTTGCCGACTGATCAGACCTCGTTTCTGACCTTTGCTGAGAAGGAGGAGCCCCGATGATCAGACCTGGGGTCACTGCATCTGTGCCTGCTACCTCATCCATGCTGCGGCTGCCTCTTGCATACCTGGCCGCATCTGGCCTCCACCCAATGCTCTGCTACCCTGTCGAGTAAAGGGATCGCTCTGTGAGGCACTCACGGTGCACCAGGCCAGGTACCAGGAGTGTCCCCTGCGTCACCTCGTTGTATCTGCAAGTAGGTAAGGCTGTCATCATTGAGACTGAGCAGCTGACCCCCAGTCAGCCAGCTCCTTCAGCGCTGGAGCTGGGCTTCAGATCCCACCTTGATCAGCACCAGCCGTGGTACCGTCTACTGAGTTACCTGCTATGATCCATCCCCGGCAGCTGGTTTTCCAATGAAAGAATGAGGCTGGTTGTGTCCAGGCGAGAGACGGACATGTGCCTGGCGCAGCCCTCGTGTGACTTGCAGGTATATTTGATTCATCTTACGCAGTGTCCTTATCATTTTTAAGATAGATTTCTTCCCTTAAACATTTGGAGATTTTGCATCACATGCCAGATTTCTGGCTTCTTTTATTTTTCTCAGTTTTTTTTTTTTTTCTGTAAAACGTGTAAAGGTCACAGTCCATTTACAGTTATTACAAAATGTGGGCTCTGTCGCCCGCGCTGGACAATACATCCTGTAGCCAGTCTTGCAGCTGATAGCTTTACCTCCCACCCCCCTCCCGTATCGCCCCCCAAGTGGTAACCACTGGTTTGTTCTCTGTATCTGTGGGTCTGCGTCTTCTGGGTCATATTCACTAGTTTGTTGTATTTTTTAGACTTTACGTATAAGTGGTATCACACAGTATTTGTCTTTCTCTGTCCAACTTACGTCACTCAGCATAATGCCCTGTGAGTCCATCCCTGTTGCTGCAAAAGGCAATATTTCATTCATTTTTATGGCTGAGCAACGCTCCATTGTACACGCATAGCACCTCTTCTGCGTCCATTCATCTGCTGATGGACACCGGTTGCTTCCATATCTTGGCAATCGTAAACAATGCTGCTGTGAACATTGGGGTGCGTTATCTTTTCAAATCAGGTCTGGCAACAATGGGTAAGAGCCCGTTACCCCTAGAAATTTCGCTTCTTCCCCTAGTGGCCTGTCTGTGATCTACACATTCAGTATCTGCCTGAACCCTGTGGGTATTTGTGACCATTTTTTTCAGGCCTACTCAAATGGTTTTATTTTTATTTTCATTTCATTTCATTTTCTCCCCTTAAAATACACTCTGCCCTGGGTAGCCCAGCTGTCTCCTGCCTCTGGCCAACCTTCTGACACCTCTGTGGGACCTTCCCTGGCTCCCCTGAGTAAACGAGTTGCATTTTCCTATATCAACCTAGGAATGCTCTATTCAGTTGAGGGCCTACTGTGTGATAGGCTGTCCTTTGCAATTTTATTCTCATCAGGCTCCAAAAGATCAAAGGTAGAGACAGGAGTCCCAGGCAGGCCGGCTTAGCTCCTGGCCCGGGTGTTTCCCACCGGGCGCCCTGCCCACCGACCACTGCAGGTCATCCTTGCAGCTGTCTCGGCGCATGAGCTGGCCTGGACCCCCGGGAGATCAGCTCCTGCTTGAGCACCATGAACCTGACCCATCCACCCAGGTGTCCCAGCACCTGGCACTCAGCTCGGTGCGTGTGGGACCCAAGGATGCTGAGAGACTGAAAAAAAGAGCAAAATAGAGAAGAAAGGCAGAGCGAGGGGAGCAGGAGACTGAGTGGTTGAAAGGCTTGTATTCACCCCCCAGGGTATTTGAAGCCAGCACCTGGGCCGCACAGCCTTGCCCTCGCAGTCTCACGGGGCTGGAAAGCGGCACCTGGGGTTGCAGGGGGCCTGGCGTCCAGTCTCCTCCCGCACCGGAGCCACCACACTGCACGGAGGTGCCAACATGGTCGTTAAGTATTCGGACCTGCTTGTTCCCAAGCCAAAGCCTCCAACAAAGAGATGAAGTAAATCATCACGGCAGAGAAGCTTTCCCGTAACGGATGGGATGCTAGAGTCTTGGCAAGTCATTGAAGGAAAATCTACCTCTTTCCTTTCTCCTGAAAACATCATTAGCCTTAATTTAAGTCAAGTAGTGGGTAGAAGTGGCAATCATTTCAGGGAATCCGAGTGACGATTGTTTAATCCCATTTAGAGACACTTTGAGCAATGACTTATAGATAATGAGAGATTTAAAATTCTTTGGTCAGTCTCTAGCTAAAGGCTTTTTACTGGGGGAAAGAGTGAGTAATTCGATGCAGACCATCTAGCCTTTCATAAGCTTTTATTCGTGATTTGTTGGACATGGATAACATAAATTTTGCTACCAAACTGTTAACAAGTTAAACTGGAACTTGGTTTCCCTGCTCTGAATGTGGCGTTCAGAAACAAGTGTAAAAACTGAAGGATCAATAATTCCTATTTGGTCTAGTATCTGAGGTAAGCGAACATGACTGCATTATTTCTATTTACTGAATATCATGTCAACAAATTCCCATCTCAAGGATAACAAAACAACTTACATTCAATGCCAGGGTTGTTTATGTATACGAAGGGCGCACAATACATTTCACTTTTTAAAAAACTTCACTAAAGGTCCTTTATTTAAAATAATCCATGTTTTGATCGACTCTGCCAAGTAAAAATAATTTTGCACTGAATACGTCAGCTGTTGAAACACGTTACATCCCATAAAACGGACAGCGGCTTCAGGAAGAAAAACCCCACAGTGCTTGCTTTGTTTTGGGTATTTTTCCCCTGTTTATTGAAAGAAGCATGAGGTTAGTTTATTCAAGGTATTAATGTAAACATGGACATTTAAAAACAAAGATACAGCAAGAAGAGAAATGAGGAAGAAACTTCGCTGCAGGATTATTTCCAACCTATAGCTCTCAAACAAAGTGTGAAAAACCTGAAAAAACGAAATTTTAGTCATTAGAACCTGACAGCTTCCAGTCATAATATGCTGACATGTGTAACGGGAATGAAGAGGTTCTACTGGTAGAATGAACGTTATTTTTTTTTTTTTAGGCGAATCATTTATTTCAGCTCCGTGAATCACAGCCCGGCTGCAGATCACCGGACGTTTATAAATGTCATCATACAACTTTTTGAGACTTTGTGTTTGTTTGTAAGTAGATTCCACTATGGACATTAATTTTTGGCTGAATGGAAGCATTTTCTGCAAGGCAAAGCGAAGGAGGTCTACTCAGAATGGAAAGAGTTTTCCCGGGGCCCCACAGAGGGACCCAGACCTTCGGAATCCTACTATTTGGTGCCCTGCTAAAGTGAGCTTGAGTTTTAATTGATTCAGCTTTTCAGGGAGAGATCACAGCCTCCCCCCATTCATTCATCATCAACAAATATTTCTTGGGTGGACCACGCAACTGGCACTGTGCCTGCGGGAACACAGACACGACTGACAAGGACTTCTCCCTCATCTGACTCTTTCAGGGGGTGGGGAATAAACAGACAAGCAGATGAGCACTTGGCACTGACAGAGGAGGTCGGAGATGGTCCAGGCTGGCTAGCAGAAGCCTCACCTGGGATGAGCAAATGCTCCGGGGTCAGATCCTGATTCTGATCCCAGCAATTCCAATGAAAAGTTATGCGGCCCCAGCCAAGGAATGTGGCCCCTCTGTGTCTTACTCTCTTCTTCTGTCAAATGGAGGTGTCCACCAAGCTTCCCCCAACCAGGGCTGCAGTGAGAACTCAGTGAGTCCATTATACACATAAAGAGTTTCTGGCACAGAGTGAGTTCTTTGGAAATCAGTAGGCATTGGCCAGGATCATGGTGCGGAATGACTAGACACCATTGAAGGAACCCAGGTGGTCCTGGTGGGCCCAAGGGACAGAGCATGGAGCCCACGAGGACTATTCTCATGCCTTGAAATCAGACAGAATTTCTCGTGCTAGATTTTGGACATGCCTGGGACTCGTGACCCTTGTCTTCTCTCTGGTCCCTCCCTTTCAGGATGAGAATGTCTGTCCAATGCCTGTCCCACGAAGGTATTTTGGAAACTTGTCTGATCCCAGGGGTTCATAGCTAGGGAGGAATTTTGCTTCTGAGTGAATCGTAACTTGAGTCTCAACCACATCTGACTTACTTGAGATTTAGATAAGAGTGCAGACTTCCTGTTGAAGCTGGAATGGGTTAAGACTTTCAAGGCTGTTGGGACAGAAGGAAGATATTTTGCACACAGGAGGAACATAAACTGGGGGGAGGGGGACAGAGGGCAAAGTCTTATGAGCTGAATTGTATCCCCCCAAATTCCTATGTTCAAGTCCTAACCCCCAGTATCTCAGAAGGTGACTGTATTTGGAAATATGGCCTTTAAAGAGGTAATTAAGGTAAAATGAGGTCATCAGGGTGGGCCCTAATCCAACAGGATAGGTGTTCTTATAAGGTCTTATAAGGTCTTCTCATAAGAAGAGGAGATTAGGAGACAGGTGGGTACAGAGAGAAGACTGTGGGAAGACAAAAGGAAATCATGGTCAACTGCAAGCCAAAGAGAGAGGCCTCAGAATGAAACCAAGCCAGCCTTGATCCTGGACTTCTGGCTGCCAGGACTGTGAGGAAATAAATTCCTATTGTCTAGGGCCCAGCCCACCTCCCTCCAGTCTGTGGGACTCATTCATGGCAGCCTTAACAAGCTAGTATAGATTTCAAAAAGAGACCCCTCTGCTGGACCCCAGAGATGGAGGCGCTCTGCTTCATACCAAGTAAGGCAATAATCATGGGGAGGCAGAGGGGAGCCAAGATGGGTCCTGCCTGGCTGGTACTAGTCTGAATTCTGCTGCTAATTCACGCGGTCACGTCGATGCGCTCACTTCGACCCTTGGGTCTTAGCTTCCTCACTTGAAAGTGAAGGTGTCAGATGAGATCACCCACCACTACCAGGTCTTCCTGAAGCGGCTTTCCGGGAAATAGAGCAAATAAAGTCCTGCCAAGCACCCTTTTCCCCAGCAGTGGGGTTGCATGAGAAAGAAGACAAGAGACTAGCAAGGAAAGGGTGGTTTTGGTGGGTCACAGATTCTGGAGTGCAGGGGGGAAGAAGGAAGATGAAGATTAAATCAGCCATCACAAACTGGCATCCTGAAATTGTCCGGGGGATGGCCAAGACTGTGTTTTACAAACCCAGAAATTGTCATAAATCTACCCAATTTCTGAATTAAAAAAAAAGTCAAAGACCCAACCACATGGACGCACATTCACCATTTTGAAGGTCCTTCGAGTGGGGAGGACACACTCCTGGCATGCCTTGATTCTGCGCTCACTGAAAGAGAAAGTGGAGGCAGAACCAGGGGCACCCTGCCCTGTGTTGTGGAATGAACTCAACTTTGGGGGATCCTGAAATGGCCGTTGACAAAAAGCCTTTCAGAGAGTTCAGAAACCTACAAGTATGTCACAGGAAGTGAGGAGACGAGTTTAGGGGCAGGTTAATCACAGGACAGGAGAGCAGGGGAGGGGAGCTCAGGTATCCTGAGTGATGCCGCTGTTTTGAGTTATTTAATTTGCATTCTTTCTTTCTGTCTCCACCACAGAGCCCTGAGAGGCGGGTTAAGTCATTTATAGGGTGATTAATTTTCTTGCAAGGGATGGAGGTCTATTCCCGAAGGTCTCACATAATTCAAAACTAGTACAATTCAAGATTAATCCTCTGGAGGAGGAAATGTAAAACAAGGTTTGCATTATTTCAAAATCTGCACGTAAGTGAAGACTATTAATACATTATGTATCACAAGCTCAGATTGGCGAGATTCAGATTCACAAAAAAACACCACCCCACCCTGCACATGATCAGGGGCCAGGGGAGCTCATTACCAAGTGCAAGATAAACCCTGTATTGTTAAATGGACCTGAGGCCAATATGCTCCAAGCCAGACCACTTCTCCCGGGAGCTCATGCCCCAGACCCTGGCGAGGCCTTGACCAAGGCAATCCTGAAATGCCCGCCTCCCCTCTTGCCTTGGACAATTGTTTCCTGGAGGCTGGCTACCTGTGAAGAGACAAGACAACTTCATGGCCAAAATCTCATCTTTGACTTGAGACAGACATGGGTTCAAGTTCCGGTTCAGCTAGCGGGTCTTGGGCAAATGTGAAAATAACCCTTTTAAATCTTAGACTTCTTGCCCATAAAATAGCGATGATAATAATAATGATGATGTAACAGGGGCGAACAAATCGGACTCCAAACTGGATTTCTTTTACTTTCACCTTTGCTTTCTATTGCTTTTACTACAAGTTCATCACTAACAGGATGCTGCCTATTAGCTTAAATTAGACATAATGGCCCATCTCTGGGAACCCTGCCTCCCAGGTAATGAGCGTTTAGCTAAAATATCTTTGTTTCGCTCACGGGAAACATCGTGACCAGGCCCACCTGTGAATGATGGCAGGAAGGAAGGAATGAACACATCCCCTCTGGAGGGTGACCGGAAACAGGAAGGGTTTGACTTGCCTCCCTCCCCTTTTAGTACAAAGGAAGCTTGGATTCTAACTCAGGCAAGGTGGTTCTTTGGGACTCCAGTCCACTATCTTTTCAGTCTGCTGGCTTTTGGAATAAAGTCACCATTCCTTGCCCCAGCAACTCATGTCTCAATTTATTGGCCTGTCACGCAGCGAGCAGCGCGAGCTTGGACTGGGAAACAGTACCTGATTCAGAGGGGTGTCTCAGGGCTAAGCAAGATCATGAACACCACGCACATCCTTCTGCGCCTGGCACGTGTAGGTGCCTGGTAAACACTGGCTTGTACCATTATTAATTTACATCTTCCATGACCTCTTCTCATCCTGCCCGTTGACGGTATCACCATTCCCGTTTTATAAGCAAAGAGCTGGGATGTCAGAGAGATAGAAGGTTAGTTCAGTTTTTATAACTAGTAAGAGGACAGGGAGGAGCCAGGAACCCAAGTCTTCCTGGCTACTCAGTTCACACTCACACTTCGCACAAATCCCTCCTGTTAGAGAAGATCAGGGGCAGGCGGGGCCGCCCCGGTGATTGGAAACCACCCAGAAGACTGAGCCTCTGCAGCCGCCATACTTTCTCATGGAGCTGTTACCTGTGTGACTGGTTAGCGCAGGCGTGCTTCTTGGATGCTGCCGGCATCTCAGTAATGCTGGGACATTATGTGCTGTAAAAACAGAACATCATTGCTTACCAGGGGCTTATAAAAATAATTGCGATCCAGCCTGGCCTCTGTCACTAGTTATTTATTGCATTGCTCCTCTATTTGTTAATGCAGTTTATGTGAGTCAAACGGATAGTATGTAAATTAGGAAGCAGGTCAGACTTCAAGTCGAGAAGTGACAGGTATAGGTGTGACTAAGGTATTTTCAAACTTTTCCAATCCCAAATGGAGGAGGTGATACATTTGTGATGGGAGAGGAGCACGCTTGGAATGAAAAGGCTGGAGGCCCTCCAGTTGGAGAAACCAAGGGTTAAGGTCTCAGCTGCCCCTGCTCCCTGCCCACTGCTGTAGTTCAGCATCACGTCTCCCCCATTGTCCCCGATTCCATCACTGCGCCCCTCAAGATGCATTTCCTGCCCCTCACTGCCGCTGGACTAACACCAAACGCCTTTTATCATTTTATAATTGTTTTTAATCTCCTGGACAACACCACACATTTCTTTAGACTGGCATGGCCATGGGATCTTAACCATTTGTTCGTTGAGATATTCAACAAAGGTGCAACATGTACATGTATATGTGTGTGTGTGTACACATATGTACACGTTGCATGTTTTGAGGGATATGGTGATAACAGATGAAGCGTATTTTGCCCTCCGGGAGTTGGAGAATGAGCACGTGGGTTGAGGGAGGTGTCGCCTTTAGCCAGGGATGTCTTTTTGGCAAACCTAAGTATGACCCAATATTTTGCTGTACTTGAATCCCAACTGGGTTCTGGGGCTCCCTGAAACTTTTGCAGCTGTTGAAGTCAAGTGTGAGGACCTTGAGTTTCAGATTCACTGAACCGGTCCACAATCTGGGGGCCTTCAGTTAAATGTGCCCAATCCTAACAAGAATATCTGGTGTCCAGCCTACTGATGGTTTAATAGTCGTTCACCCTACACCTGTACATGGCTGGTCCCTCCCTGCTCCTTGTGGGTGGCTGGTTACCCCTCACCCCATCTCAGGACCTCTGTGCATGCTGTCCGATGTCCCCTCTGCCTAGAATATTCATTCCCTCTCTGCACCCTCTCTAACCCATCTACATAATCATGTCTTCCCGATCTCCAGACCAGGTTGGGTTCTGCTGTATTAATACTCTCAAAACACCATTCACTTTTCCTTTATTGCATGCATGGGGATGGGCAGCAGCATGTGTGTGATTATCCAATTACAGTCAGTCTTCCCAGGAGGACAGAGACCACATCTGTTTTTGCTCATCATGGTAGCTCTAGAGTCAGTGCCCAGAAGTGTTCATTGGCTGAATGAGCTCAACAAGTAGCCTCACGGAGCACATCCCCAGTCAGATCTGTGTTGCTCTGAAAGGACTCCAGCGGAGCGTGGAGCATGAGGCAGAGGAAACAGGATGAGAGGCAGAGGGCCACGAGGAGGCTGCATCAGATGCGACGGCGGCCCTTCCACTCAAATCCTTCATTCATTCGTACAAATGTACTTATCGTATCTGTCATATGCTGGTGACACTGCCTCCTAGCCCTTGACCCTAGTGGGAGAAGACCCTCCACACAAGCAGCAGTTGTCAACTGCTGTGAATTCTAACAGCAGGGGGAAGGAGGGAGGGCGTAGACAGTGACCAGCAAAGGGAAAAAGCAGGAAACATCATCCAGGAATAAACAAGTCCTCTCAGTGTGTGGCTGACACCCTTGCTTAAAAATAATGACATAAATGACAGAGTCAGTGCCAGAAATCACCATCCAAAGAAGAGAAGATAATACCAAAGAACTGACTCATGCCCAGAAAGCCACTCAAAATCAGGTAAGTTAGAAACTATGACACTGTTCTCAGTTGAAAGCACAGGGTCCACGGGGAGCTTGTGTTCCCCGGGACACGGGATTGAGAATCAAAAGCCCCCAGCATTGGCCAAGATTAGTTAGAGTAATAACAGTCCTAACTACCCGTGATCGAGCACCTGTTATGTGTGTGTCACAAACATCACTTCCATCCTATCAACCACCTTCTAAAATGGACATAATTTGAATGATCCGATTGTCAGAAGCATTGAGTAAATTCTTTAAAGACATACAGAGATTGAAAGGAAGAACCAGGACGTGGATCTCGACATGTCTTGATAGACAGCCTGGAAGACGGCCCCAGCGGTCCCCGCCCTCCTGGTGCTCCCGCTCTGTGTAATGCCCGGCCCTTGAGTCTGGGCTGGACTTACTGCCTCACTGCTCGTGAACAGAATCCTGCAGAAACAATGGGTATCACTTCGGGTGTTGGGTTACAAAAGGACTGTGGCTCCCATCTTGGGCTCGCATGTTCTCTCTCTCTCTCTCTCCCGTCCCCTCTCCTTCATTCTTTCTGCCCTCGTATTGAAAGATTCAAACTGCCATATTGTGAGTAGCCCTATGGAAAGGACCACATGGCAAGAAACTTTTCTGTTTTTGGCCAACAGACAATCACAACGTGATGTTCTAAGTCCACCAGTCCCCGAGGAGCTTGCCAACAGCCACGTGAGCAGCTTGGAAGAAGATTGTTCCCAAAACAGCCTCTTTTGAAGTGACTACAACCCTGGCCAATGCCTTGCTTTCAGCTTTGTGAGATTCCCTACATCAAAGGCATTCTGTTAAGCCATGCCTGGATTGTCAGCCCACTAACACTGTCAGATAATAAATGTGTGTGTGTTGTTTTAAGCTGCAAAGCTTGGGGATCATCTGTTATGTAGCAATTAATAACTAATATATATTTCTAAATCCAAAGTCCATGCTCCCTCACAATCACCATAACATGCTGTTTAAGAGAGCCCTCCACGTGATGGCTCCCACCACAGCACTGACCCCAACCCAAAAGATGAAGTGACTCACCAAATGTGCATGTTGAGTTCTGGGTGAGAAAAAAATATTAGCGTGTACATCTCAAGCCAGCTCCTGTAAATGAAACAATTAGTACAGTTTACTACCTGCCAGGGTTTTACAGTTAATGTTTTAGTGAAATTGTCATTGAAAACAACCGTTATAAGAAATTGAGTGCTGTCTCAGTCTGAAAGTTCCCTGAGATGCCCAGCTTACTAGAAAAGCCATAGTGAAGAAGCAAGCCCCGAGAAGACATTCCTTCACTTATTCGTCTGTCCTTGAGCACCTTTATGTACTAGGCACTGAGAGATACAGCCTGCAATTTTTTTTAAACCATGCTTTGGGATAAGCACCCAAACAGATATTAAGACGGAGTCAAATTGGATAATTCGTGGGACCTACAAAGGTCTTCTGCAGAAATAGCCTTGTAGCTGGTCCTCATGAACCAAAGTAAAGAGGAGGAGAAGCACAATTGTCTTCCCAATTAATTTACTTGCCCATTAATTCAACAAACATCCACTGAGCATCCTCCATCCTTATCATGGAGGTCGTGAAGGAGACACAACCAGAGACACTGTCAGCATCAAGAAATACAAGAGCAATTTTCAGAGAACACTTAACTGAGCAATTGTGAAGAACTGATCAGAAAAGTAACAAGAGATAGAGAAACATCCCCTATATTAGTGAGGTGGGTTCTCTGTGCAAGTCTTGCTGAGGAGTAAAGACAAGATTTGGCCCCTGTGTAGGCCATGTATACCGCCATCCGAATTAGGACATTTCTGAGCACAAAAGATGGCAGCATTGATCATTAGTTTTGGACGATTGGATGAGCTGTGTAAACTGTAACTGTTCCCAGCAAACCAGGACAGTAGACTCTTAGCTTCAAAGAACTGACCAAGGTTAGCTGGGACCTCGTTAGCAGAGAGAATGACACATGCTGCAGCTCTGAAGCAGAAATTACTAACTGCAAATTACTGCAGAAGTGAATACAAGTATTTAAGTGTGATGACAATAGGGCGTATTATAGCATGCGCTCAATGAGTATTTGTCAGCGGGAGAAAAAGAGGGAGGGAGGCTCAGCATGAGGAAGACCAACCTCTGGCAAACTAATTCCGCCAAAACCACTGGGCTTACTGACGTCTTTTAAGAACTTTGACCTGGATTTTGTGTCTTAATTGAACTCTGATAGAAGCACAAGGATCGCCCAAATTTGTGAGGATGGCTAGGGTAGAGTGCAAAGGTCATGGGCTTGGATGCTGGTCTTCAACCACAATGCCAGCATTTCGGTTCTGAACCTCAGTTTCCTCAACAGTAAAAGAGAGATGAGAACTCTTACCTCAAAAGGCTATTGTGCAAGGAGGGAAGGCATAGCTCAGTGGTGGAGTGTGTGCTTAGCATACACAAAGTCCTGGGTTCAATCCCCGGTACCTCCATTAAAGATAAATAAATAAAAACCTGGTTACCTCCCTCCAAATAAAAACTAAACTTTTTTTTTTTTAAAGAGGCTACTGTGCAGTTGAAATGAGATAATAACACAGATAATAGCACAGTTCCCGGCACACAGCCTCACTTAACACATCTTCTCTCTACAAAAATCTCAGTCTCATGTGTGCTGAACATACCCTCGCACAGCCTTAATTCCTGCCTGAACGAACAACAGCCTCCTGATAAACATGAGAACTCAAAATGGCCAGAGGCACTGGGGCCAGGAGGGAGAAGTGGGAGCTTACTAGTCTTGGAAGCACTGCACGTCTTCTGAAACCAAGAGTAGACAGCAATATGCCTAATTTCACCAATGAACAAAGAGCCAACTAGATTTTTTTCAAAGAAATTTGGATAATTTGACCATTTAAAGAACCAAGTTGAACAGATTTTAATGGCATTTTAAGTCTCAGAAAATAAGGCTCCTTAATGTAAATGCTGACAGACCCTTAACTATAGCAAGACATCCATCGTCACAGTAATAGCTTTAAGAGGAAGAGAAAAACTCCTATTTACATTTTGAGTACCAGCCTATTCCCTAAACACATTCACATTTGAATCAGTCACAAAACCAAGAGGCCACCTTGGACTGACTGACAGGTGTCAGAGCGGCAGCAGGATGAGCAGGGATCAACCTCTAAAACCACTATGAGTGATCACTGCCCATTTAAAAATCAAATGTTATGACTGAATTACACTTCCCAACTGGCAAGCCCGTTTTCTACCTCATACTTGCAGACATTGGGCTGGAATGGATGGGCAGGTTAAATACTGGCTGGTGGTTCCCAACCAGAGATCCGCTGGGATCCAGATCCAAGAATCCACAAAATAATCCCCTGTCCACTTGTGGGTTCTGCACAAAGTCCAGCCTAACACGAAGGAGATGCGAATAAATGTTGCTTGAAAGACAAAATAGAACGAAGGCAGGAAGACAAAGAGATGAGGAGGAAAGAGGAAGGGAGGAAAGGAAGAGAGAAGAGGCAGGTCAGAACTCTGTTCAGGATTTCAAAGGCAACCCCAAAGATGGCCTGGTTTATGTACCTACAAGTGCCCTGGGCCACGCACCACTGAAAGGTAGACATGTCCCCAAAGCCGAGATCATCACACATCAATCTTGTCAAACATCCAGGTTCAAATCATCTTTGGCTGCTTCTTCTGTTAAGCTCTGCTGCTTCTCCAAGTCTGCAGATGAAGCAGGACATCACTGATGGGGAAGGACCCTCATCATTTCGGTCAAGGTCGTGGTCAGGGTCATCTCCAACCCCATGCCTCCCAGTCACTGTCCTAGCCCACTCTCATCGCCTCCCGCCAGGCCTATGGCAAAGATTCCCGACTGGTCTCTAGTCTGTCCCTTAGATTCACTCGTCACAACAATCTCCAATGTCCTCTCTCTAGAACAGACATCGGACACTGACACCTCTTACAGAAACCCTATTGTCTGCTTCTTTTGTGTTAGCTCCAGCACCCACAGGGAGGCCAAGCCTCTGGTCTCTGTTTTCTGGGGGCCCTCTCAGCTCCAGCTGGGGAAACGGAGTCCCAGAGAAGAGGAGTGCTGAGCTCAAAGTCACCGGACAGAGAAGAATTAGCTAAGCAGGCACCGGGGCTCCAGGCTCCCAGCCCAGGCTGCGGCTCCTCCATCCAGGCACCCAGCCCTTCCCAGATCTGGAGCCACATCCTGGCGTCACCGTGCCAGCCCGAGTTCTGCCTCTGTCTTGAGAAGTGTCGATCTGCATCCCAAATGTGCCAGCCATATTACCATCATCAACAGACTTCTTAATGAAGCTGCCAATACTGTCAATGGCATCTTTTTAATGACACTTCATCAAGAAAAAGAATTCTCCCGACTCCCTCCGACATGGCCATTTGGTTCCCTTGCTTTATGGCAGTCTCAAGACGTTCTCTGAGTAAAGATCACGACGGCAACAACAACGACGACAGCAGTAATAATAATGACCGCAGCTAATATTCACTCAGTTCTAATCCTGTGTCAGGGACTGTCCTCAGCGCTTTAAATGTAAGGTGGGGTAACTGGATCAAATACATAGGGATTTAAGGAACTGGCAGCCAGGCACACTTAATAGCCAGATCTTCCTTCCCTCGATGTTAGATTCTGACTTGGCGATGCTGCACCTGGCACCGTACACGCCATTTCTCTAATCCCTGGTGCAAACCTGCACGAGCTTATGCAGTACGACACCCGGTTTGGGAGAAATAAATAATAGTAATAATAATAATCATAAGGCACAGGGAGAGCAAGGCACTTGCCCAAGGTCGGCCAGCTAGCGGATGACTGGTAGAGTCAGACTCAGAACCCACGTCCTTGGATGTTCAAAGCCTTATTGTCGCCTCGAGCTATACCAGGTGCTCATCCATCAAAAGTTTCTGCCATGTGATGGATGTGCCAGGGATTCAGACGGCTGGAGAACAGGGGCAAACACTTCACTGCTGACTCCCCAGAAAACTGCACCACAGCCACATTGGGAATTTGACAGGCATTTCCTGGAGAAACCATGCCACAAAAGGCCCTTTCTATCCCTGCTGCTCTATTTAGTACTTTAAGACTGAGCAGACTCTTATGGGCTAACCATCTTTATCAAAACGTATTCTTCTGAGAAGAAAAGTTATTTCAAATTGTAAACAGGAACATGATTAATTCCTAAATGGTGGACAGCTTTTTATCCATAACCTTTCAGAATCAGACAGCCACTCCTGTCATCAATATTCTCACTGAAGGATGCAGATTTTCCATGGATGTTTAGACTAGGGGGCTGTGTGCATGTGCTTTGATGACCATTAGGTACCAATTCGGGGCCTCCTTGCTGCCCACCAGTCACGTGATGGGAGGAGATTCACCCAAGCTCCATGAACAAAGCCCAGGTTCCTCCTATGTAAAATGGGAGAATGACACTTATCAGGGGCTTAACGCAAGATGTAGGTGTTGATAGTTCTGGACACCTGGGGGTTGGCTGGTCACTGGGGGTAACAGGTGGGCCCTGGAGCCTGGATTTCTCTCTCTGTGGCTAAAAGGCCTTGGAAAATGACTTCATCTTATCTACACAATAAAGGAAAGAGTAGCTTACCTCAGGGCTGCTGTGAGGATGGAATGAAGGAATATATTTAAGGAGCTTAAAATAGATTTATAAGATGATTGTTCGTAGGATCTTCTGGGCTTCTTAGCGTTGGCCCTACTTAACGTCATATACATGTTTCAACCTGTATCTCGTCCACCTGATTCTAATGCAAAGAAATTCTGTTTGCAAAATCATATATATATATTTTTCAAATGAGGAAAATACTAAGATTCAGAATTGGCCACTGCATTTGGAGAAACTTTTCTACCAGCCCATCACCATTCCACCATCTAACCTAAAACTGATTGATTGATTGATGCCTAGAAGGACTTGAGGCCACTGCCCTTTGTCAACAGATCCCATGTGAAAATGCCTTTTTAAAAAATCACCTTTTTTCCCCAATTTCACTATGTAAGCACCAACAGCCCTCCTATTATTTAGTAATGGAAACACAGTTTTTAAAGCTACAGAGCATGGTTTTAAAAATAAAAGCTTTGTGCATCTCTCTTCTGGCCAAACAGATCTCTATGTTGGTTCCTCTCCAGTTAGAACATTAAGAGGAAAAAGATTTGGCACAAGAGGCTTTTCATAAAAGGAGAGACAAAGAAACAAACCAACAAAAATAATGAACAAGGAGAGGGTGAAAATGAAAAGTTGAGGGGCCATTATTCAGCCCTAGACACACCTCTTACTTTGGGAGCTGTCTCTCCCTGCTCCTTGAAGTTCATGGTTATTTTATTCTTTTTCCCTCACTCATCTCTTTGAAGTTGTCTTAAGGCGGCAGGCACAGTGGTTCTCAGGGGCCTGCCACCATTTGTGTCTCTCCCGCTGGGGCCCATGCATCTGTGCAGAGACTCAAGGAAAGCAAGGATGGTTCGCTGCTTCTGTGTTCCAAATGCTCAAGATGAGGCTCAGCAAAAGAAATGATCTGCTCGAGGTCACCTGGTTCCAGCCCCCAAAGCTGTCACTCAAACTCCTCATGCTTCTGTTAAGCCACACCATCTGGATCAAAGACATCACTTCACAAACCTGAACCACGATGCCACATTAAGCTCAGCACACAGGCACCGCGGCACGTAGAGCCACAATGGCATATAACAGCGTGTGTGCTACATATAAGCCCAGGCACACGCACAGCAGGGGAGGAAAACCCACCAAGGAGCCAATAGCAGCCTTCCCACAGCTGGGGGATTATGAGCGGTCTTTCTTTTCTTAACAACTGTTAAACAAAATGTTAAATAATGTGGTTATACTAATACAATAAAATAAATATATTTGAAAAATTCATTCTCCCTATTGCACCATGATTTCTGCCAAAGTTGCCTTTATTTAAAAAAAAATAAATTTTATTGAGGTAGAGTTGATTTACAGTGTTATGTTAGTTACAGTTGTACAGCAAAGTGATTCAGATATATACATATTATACATATGATATGATATATATCATATATATATATCTTTTTTTCAGATTTTTTTCCGTTATAGGCTATTACAAGCTATTGAATATAGTTCCCTGTGCTATACAATAGGACTTTGTTATTTATGTATTTTATATGTAGTTTTTTTTCAGAGTCTTTTCCATTATAGGTTATTCCAAAATACTGAATGAAGTTCCCTGTGCTGTACAGTCGATCCTTGATACTTATCTGTTTTATATATAGTGGTGTGTATCTGTTAACCCCAAACAGCTAATTTATCCCTCCCCAGAAGTTTCCTTTAGCATCACCTAAAAAGTTAAAGAAAGTTAAACAAAGCCTCCCAAATTTTCCAAATTATTTCATGTGATACTTTTAAAGCACCTACTATGCTCCTTGACCAAGGCCAGACAGTATGAGGGCTGCAAAAACAGGAAAGACCTGTCCCATTATAATAGAGCTGGGGAGACAACAATCGTACCAAGCAATCAATCAGAGAGAGATCCAAGACCACGCATAACCAAATGTCCTAGTAAACCCTGTGACTTCCAAACTATATGTTTCAGGCAACACAGGGCAGCATTCTCACCAGCAACCTGCAATTCTTCAGCAAATAGTCCAGGCTGAGAGGTTTGAGTGGTTCATGAAAAATTCCCTGTTTACCATATGCATTGCCTCAGACTGCTGCTTCTTAATGCAGTGTTTTTTTTTTTTTTCTCCCAACACCACTTCCAAGCTCTCAGAGTTGTATTGTACTAATAAGTAGTGATTTTTGGAGTCTCTAAATGTTAGACTGTATAATGAAAAAGGGCAGGGAAGTGTTTTTAAATACCAATGAATTCCAGCATCTTGGGCTGCCAAAAGTCTGGTCTCAACCTCCAGTTTCCAGCCCATGTGTCTGGGATTTGCACATGTCGGAAGCTGATGAACGGAGGTTGGGCCCTTCTACCCTCCTCTTAAGGTCCTGAGGAGTCTGGGCTGCTGGGAAGGCCGCCCCCCTCAGAGGGGCCACCAGGCTGAGTTCCGTGCACCAGGAGCCATCGGCAGTTGTTGTGTGGAATCCCCACGCTTCTCTCTCCAAGGCTCAAGTCTAGGTGGAAAGAGTAGCCCTTGGGCATATTCCAAAAGGATATTCCCCTGCAGGACATTTAGGAACATTTACAGGAGGAAATGTGAGATAAGAAGTGGTCTGCAAAATCAGGATTTTTCATTCTAGGAACAACCTATAGCCCTTGCCCTCACAGCTCTGAAGTATCATCATGGAGAATGTTGCTACCAGCAGCTTCACGGTGGCCTTTGTCCAGGGGCTGCATGGTTGGCTTAATCCTTATAGTACCTTTAGGGAGACACTGTTATTAAACCCTTTTCATCTTTAAGGAAACTGAGGTCTCGAGAGAGTAATTCACTTGCCCAAAGTCACTCATCTCTTAAGTGGAAGAGCTAGCATGTATCTGGCGCCCTGGCTCACCAGGCTGTCCTGACACTCATACAAATGACACACAGCCTAGGCACCCTCTGTGCTAGCTGAGAAGACCGCCTTGCAATCCAGTCATTACCCAGCAATGGGATAAGTCCTGGCGAGAAGCAATGGGAGCTAAACAATGGTGACCCAAGACACCTCTGCCTGGGAACAATGCAAGGAGGCGAGGGTGTGGATACTGGGGGAAGCAAACATGATTGCAGAGGAAAACTGATCTTTGCGCTGGCTTCTGGCTTCATTTGGACCTCAGAGCCCCATTGTTGTTTTCCATAAGCCCCACCTTTAAACCAGGGCTGGGCCTTGCAACTCTGTATGGATCTAAAGCCTCACAAATGCATCTGAGCACAGTCAGGTTGGGAAGACTCTCTCCCAAAATTTCCTCTTCCGCAAGATGGGAATTGGAATGCCCACCTCACGGAACTGTTATGAGATAAGCAGTAGCCTGCGCTAGGTGGTACCCAGCCCTACCTCTGCAGACCAGCCGGCACTTGCTAAGTGATGTCAATCCTCCAGCAAACCATGGAGCACAGTTCTGTTCTGGGGGGCTCATCAGCACCCAGGAGAGGGAAAATCCTCGCTGAGAAGCCTGCCTTCTAGTGGGGGAGATGAAAAACACCCAGAAATGCCAACACAGGAGATCAGGAAGATTGTTACTAAGATGAATGGTGCCAGATACTTAGATGGAAAACACATAGAAGAATCATTTGGAGAAGAGGATTGAGGAGAATGCTGACTTCATTTCCAGACATGCTAATGTGAAAGGCCCTAATGAGACACCCAGAAGGAAGTGCTCACTGGTGTGTTAGGGTTCTCCAGGGACACGGAACCAATAATGTGTATGTGGAGAGATAGATGATAGATTGTTAGATAGACAGAGACAAAGACAAAGATAGAGACATAGACAGATTTATTATAAGGAATTAGCTCATGCAATTAAGGAGGCTGGCAAGTCCAAAAACCTACAAGGTGAATTGGCCAGCTGGAAATCCAGGAAAGCCAACAGTGAAAGCTCTAGTCTGAAAGCCAGCAGGCTCAACACTCAAGAAGAACCAATGTCTCGGTGCAAGTCCAAAGGCAAGAAAACAGTCAAGTCTCTGCACAACTAGGCAGGCAGGAAATATTCCCTCCTACTGAGCCTCTTTGTTGTAATCAGGCCTTCCGACCGGTTGGGGCCCACCCACATTAGGGAGGGCAACAGACTGCTCTGCTCAGTCTACTGATTCAAATGCTAGTCTCAGCCAGGAGCATCCTCACAGACGCACCCAGAAATGGTATATGACAAATATCTGGGCAGCCTGTGGCCCAGTCAAGGGTTCTGATTTTATGTGACACATAAAAGTCACCATCCCAACTGGGCAGTTGGACAGTCACACCCAGAACTTGATGCTCCGTGGAATTCTCAATGAAAGAATCATTAGCGTGGGTGATAAATGAAGTACAGGAATGAATGAGATCACACAGGGAGAGTGAGGTAGTGGAAAGATCAGAGGAGCTCCAGTGAGGCCCTGAAGAACACAACGCTTAAGGGTCAGCAGGGGAAGATGGGCTGGTAAAGATAACTGAGAAGGACTGGCCAGGAGTCTTACCAACAGAGGCAAGGGTCCTTGTCGACATGTGGTTACCCGTAGTCGAGCGCACCTTGCGTCATCAAGAGTGACCTCTTAATGCCGTTGGGCTGAGAGAAAGGAGGAATTGTGCCCATAAGCAGTTAGGGACAGGCACATCTACATTTAGGTGGAATAGATGAGACTTGGGGAGAATTTTGGAAAAAAAAAATTAATTCTAGAGTTTAAATAAACAGCATCTTCCTGGACAAGGGAGTTAATTTACTACTGTATTTCAATTTCAGATGACCAATGAGTAAAAATAAAGATTTAGAGGTGGAAATAGAGAAAATGTGGGCTAAATGTTCAGAAACAGTGTGGCTTCAGGTACAGCTGAATCCAAGGGCTCAAAAAATGGCCTTATGTCTCAGTCTCTCTTTCTGACTTTGAGCTTCATCATATTTTGGCTTCACGATCAGGCAGGCTCTCCTCTTATAGTAACCCCTGCAAAGTCCAGAATTACATTCTCCAAATTGCAACAAAATCCCCTAATTGAGCCCCGTTGGCTTGACCAGTAACATGACTCTTTGAATGAATCCTGTGTCCAGGGAAATTCACAACTTCAGAGATCTGAGTTCAGGCAGTTGGCCAGACCTAGGTCATGTGACCAGTCATGAAAACCAGGAGTCACTTTTACCCATCCCAGCAGATGGAAATTTAGGGAAGGAGGCATGAGTCCCTGTCTTGGTCATCAGCTGCTACATAGCAAACCACAGCAAAACTCGTAGCTTAAAAAAAAAAAAAATCATTCATTTTGCTCACAGACTTGAAGGTTGGTGCCGGCTACACTGGGACCGCTTGCCTCTGCTTCATGAGACTTCAGCAGAGGTGGCTCACTTGGGACTGGAAGACCCACCAAGGTGGTTAGCGAGTAGGTAGCTGCTCAGAGCTATCAACCAGGGCCCTCTGTTCCAGTCTACATGAGCTTCTCATGGACTGTCTTGGACTTGATGGACTAGATGCCAAGAGCAAGGTTCCAAGAGACCAGGGCAGAAGCACCAAGATTCCTTCTGGATTCACAGGTTCCATAACATCACTTCCACTAGATTCTGATGATAGAGCAAGTCCCTAAGGTCAGGCAGGTTCAGGGCTCAGGGAATTAGACTCCATCTCTCAGTGGGAGGAATAACCAGGACTTGCAGTCATTTTTATTCTATAGGGTCCCCTAAAGTTAGATGGGGGTGCAGTTATCAGAAGACGGAATGGATACTGGACAGGGAAAGAAATTACTATAGAGAGACTTTTCCACGTACTTCTCCATCCCTAGTGCCATGCTACCTGGTCATGTCGCATCTCTAAAACTTGGTTTTCCCACTTGTCACTCACCCCTAACAGCACAGAGAAGAGTCACCATGTTCAAATCCATCTGGCCCCACTGAATAGCTGAGGTTCCCTCAGTGCCCCTCATGCCAGTTGGGACACTCCCACAATGAGATGACTTGTCCCAACCACACTGTCGTCCGGCAGAGTTGAGAGGGGCTGTGAGGATGCTCGGATGCTCAGCCTCTGGTGTGTTGCACAGTGTCACAGGACATGAATTAGCTGTTTTATGAGAAACTCAATTTCCTTATTACAGGGCAAACAGCCACTGTTCTATGCTAACTAACTAGACGGATTCAATTAACGGTGCTAAATACAGTTCCTACTTGAAAATAACTTCAGTTTACTGCTTCCACAAACCTCATTACATTTGATTAAACAAAATACATAGTAATAGACAAAAGATGTTGCAAACTTTTGGCCATGGCCCATTGACCAGCGGGCCTGCAGCTCTCGGCAGGGAGGAGGAATTACGAGTCGGGGCCTGGGAATCAGACAGAGGGAGGTTGGGAGCTCAGCTCTGCCTCCCAACAGCTCTGGGACCCTGAGCTTAAGTTCCCTTATTTCACTTAAGTAGAGAGTAAGAGTCAATAAAAAGAGAGAGAGAGAGAGAGAGAGAGAACCCCATTTCCAAGAGTTACCATGACAAGGAAACAAGAGAAACATGTTATGATGGGTTGAATTCTATCCCCCAAATGCCTATGTTGAAGTCCTAACCTCTACTATAACTGCCTTCGGATTTGGAGATGAGGCCAGTAAGGAGATGATAAAGGTTAAATGAGGTCATAAGGGCAGGGCCTTCATCCAATAGATTTAGCGTCCTTACAAAAAGGGAAGAGGCAGCAGAGCCTCTCCCTTCTCTCTCTCTGTCTCGCTCTCTCTTCCCACAGACACAAAGGGAATCCCATGTGAAGACACAGTGAGAAGGCGCCATCTACTAGCCAGGAACTGAACCTTGAGAGTGGACTTCTAGTCTCCAGGACCGTGAGAAAGTGGGCACAGAACAAGTACTTGATAGACTCTTTGGCAGCTGCTACCTTCCAAGACCCCCTTTGGTAGCATATCCAGGACTAGGATGTCTAGAATACCTTCTTTGTAGAGATAAGCATTAAAGAAGAAAAAAAGTGCATGACCATCATTGCCAACAAAAGAAAATTAAAGACAAACAAATAAACTATGTGAGCATTTTCATTGTCTTCTCGAATGGAAACTTGTTGAAGGCAGAGGCTGTTATAATCGATTTTGGTTCTTCTTTGCCCAGCACAGGGCCCAGGATGTGCTTAGCCAACAACAATTGAAGAAAGATGCTAGTTGGAATTCTACTGGGCAAGCATGAAAAACAAACAAACAAACAAAAACATGGCTTCTCTTTGGTTGGGCTGAGTTCTGTTCAATTAAACAAACACTCTTCTAAGGCTTCTTGCTCTCCCAAGAGCTCAGGAGAAATAATTGTTCCTGTCCTCAAGCAGGAAAAGGTGAAACACAGTTGTTTATCAGGAAACAAGGCAAGGGAGGCTACAGACGGTTTTCCGTGTTCTCCAGGAACCCAGAGGAGGGAACAACCACGTTCTCCTTTAAAAGAATAGAAAAACCAAGTTGGAGGCCACTGCGAGTTATTAAGCCTTAAAAAATGGGTCACTAAAATCAACCAGCGTTTATGAAAATGCCCAATAAAGGCTGGCAATCAACCCAGTTCTGCAATTAGTTAATGAGGAGTTGGGTCTCTGCAAATAAAAAAGAAATCCAGCCACAGATCTTGCCCTGATTTTGTCTTTCTTGTTGAAGTAAGAAATAACTGCAGAGAACAAAATTCCCAAGGGAGCCATATGATGTGGGATTTTACTGCCAACCCAGGTGGTCAAGGCACAAATGCATGGGGAACAGGAGTCAGCTGCAGCTGCAGGAAGGGGCCTGGCATGTCCCGTCCCATCAGTGCACATGGGTGTAAAGGCCTAAGTGTTCATGCACGCAACAAGCAAGAAGGGAAACTTACGGTCACCAAAGGGGGAAGGAGGGCAAGGATAAATAGGGAGTTCAGGATTAGCAGATACAAACTACTGTGTATAAACTAAACAACCAGGTCCTACTTTACAGCACAGGGAACTATATTCAGTATCATGTAATAACCTACAATGAAAAAGAATATGAAAAAGAATACACATGTATGTAGAAATGAATCACTCTGCTGTACAGAAACTAACGCAACATTGTAAATCAACTAAACTTCAGTAAAAACAGACAAGGAGAGGGGAAGAATGCAGAGGTCTCATGGGCAGTGGGCATTTGGCTGCATACCAAGGGCCAGGATCTCGAAATTAATGAGTAGGACTGAGTCAACTGTCAGAAAGGAACAGAGTCTTAATTCCCCCTCCTTCTCTGACAGGCTTTCATTCTCTCGCGTCTTGCCTTCTACTGTTCATCCATCACTCCTCCCATCCATCCAGTCCCCTCTCCCACACACCTGCCTCTCTCATCACCCTCCACTCACTTGCCACCCTCAGTTCTGTCTGTTCTGTGGCCTGAATTTCTCCTTTCTTTGTACTTCTGTAATAGGGAAGAACACATCTGATTCCATATTAGATCTGCTCCTTTAGCTCTAACCCTGTGCTCTGTTTCCTGTGCTTAGTCGTGCTGGCTCTGCACCTTCTGTAAAAGAATGTTGCCTAGAGCCTGAAATGTGCAGGAGAGCCCATTCTCAAAGCTCTGACCTTGAAGGGTGTAACACTTTCCCATTCATATAAAGATAAAAAGTTACAGAATAGAAAATAACATTTGTCTTGTTGGAGATTTACAGGAACATCGTGACCTGACCTACACGGAAAGTTCTAAGAACAAAGGATTCCAACACCAAGAAGTTTGCAACAGTAACCATACCCCCCTCCCCTTTTAGTATAAAAGGAGCCTGGATTCTGACTTGGGGAAAATGGTCCTCCAGGATATTAGTCTCCCATCTTCTTAAAAATTGCTAATCCCCCTTCTCTTTCTCCACTGCACACTTCATACTCAATCTTGCTTCAATTATCAACAGATTTTAAGGGGTTTTCAGCATGGAAAGCTCATCAGAGAACGTTCTTGGGTGAGAAGGAAGCAGCAAAAACAGAGGATTTATAAAAGGGACATGACACACTAGTCATTGGGGGAATCTGATCTCATCTAGAATTGATTGCCATTTTCCACTAAAAATTACCCAGGAAGTTCAGGTAGTGGGAGTTCCCAAAAAAGATTCTGTCAGTGACAACTGGCAGCGTGTTTGTGCCTCTTTGATATCCTGATGAAATTTTCCCAACCTCGCTGCTTAGAATAAAAAATATTAGCACCTGTACACATGGGAATGTGGACTGACAGAGACAGACCTCCCTCCATCTCTGACGGTGGTGCTTGTGTATGGATATTTTCTTCTGTTTTCCAAAATATTTATCGCTACACAGTACACAATAAAAACGGACTGACTCTCATTCTGAATCAGAGCAGAAGGCGCCCTCCTTCTCGGTTCCTGGACGGAGATGCACGAGGGCTTCGCTGCGAGCAGCACGGTGACAGGCAACAGGGCTTCTGTTAAAACTCATACATAATCAAAACAAATTGAATATCCACCCTTATTTCCATAGGGAGCAGCGCTATAATGATTAATGCTTGACAATGATATTTAATTAAAGCTTATTTACTTTATAAATACTTTCCGAGTATTTTTCCTGTGATATACCCAGCATTAACATTCTAAGATAATATAACACATCATCGATGAAGACAAGGGTTGTAATAACAGGAAGAAACTCACATTGACATCAGGCACAGCCTGGAAGCATTTTTTACAATAAAGAATATTTGCAGGGCACAAATCTGAAAACAATTTGATTTCCAATGTCTAGAGTAGTTTCTTTCTTTCTCCAAACACACATTACACACACAAAAACAGCCCTCAGATAGGTGTCTACAATTTTGTTTCACGTATTTTTGTCGCAAAAGCTCTCACCTCCTGCAACCCAGCCTCAGGCTTCGGACTTAATTAATCCTGCAATTTCGGCTTCAGTATGTTTCTGCCTAGAAAACTCCATAGAGTCAGCACACCTAGATCCATACTGAATTTCAGACCAGAAATCTCATTTCCAGGTGCACTGCTTTAGGACGATGAAGCTCACATTATGAAATCTGATTCTGGAGATATATTTTAGGTATTTTGTAGTTTCCCCCAATTAGGGTATTTCACAAATTCCAACCGATTAGGTTTCATCTTAGACTGCCAATTAATTATCTTTAATATAACTGAAATTATGATCCTTTCCAGTTGGAAGCAACTTGATTTTACTTGTGCAATTTCTGTGAAAGACACAACAAACCATTTATTCATTTCTAAAAAAGAAGTTAGAAGCTAGAATTTGGAAAACATTCACATTTTAATTTTTAATTTTTTCTCGTTAGTACTGAGGTCAGGTAACTATAGAAATAACTGTTATGACAATGGAGGATCATCATTCATTCTGGTTCATAATGTTGTTTACACTCTGCTCCTAGACCCACAGCCTAAACAAACAGCAGGATTCTTGACCTTTGAAATGAAACAATTTAAGTGGCTGCCTGATGAGAAGAGAAACCCCAGGTCCTCCACAGGGAAGCCAAGGCACAGGTACCTAAGGGTACTGCTCAGTGGTGCTGCGACATGCTGGCCACACGTGGTCCTACTTTCTTACTAACACAGGACACTCCCACTCTCTCCAAGGGGTTTCTGAAGGTCTCCATTTCCGATGAACTTACCTAATTCAAAACTTACATCAGGTGGGTAATTCTGACAAAAGATGGCAGGCAGGTCATTTTTGCAGATTAAGAAGGGGATGTGATGTAGCTGTGGCATCCTACAGCATACAGTTCTCTTGGGGCAAAGTCAGAATCGCTTACTTGACATTAAAAAAAAATTTTTTTCTGATTCACAAGATCTCAACTTGAGACAAAGTGAAACTTATATTTTCTATGAAACAATCTAAATTTGCCTATTTCAAATTGGCTCACGTGTTTTTGATCCACTGCATTATCAACCCCATTTTATAGATTTTACACGTGTTTTTGATCCACTGCATTATCAACCCCATTTTACAGCCTTAGTTGAGTCTTCTCCTTCAGAGAAAATTTAAGATAGCTTAGTATACAAACCCACCTCCACTCCTGGGGTCCTGCTCCATGTAAAGGAAGTAAAATCAGATAAACTTCAGGTTTGTCAACACATGGAGTCAAAGACATATAGAGGATGCCCTCAACACTCTTTTTTTTAACCACATGCGGTCCTGTAAGAGGAGTTCTTTCTACAGCTATGAATGACATTGGCTTTCAAATCTAGACGGCAGCTGGAAATAAACTGAATTGACTTGGTTCAGTTTTTAATTCATGAAAAATATATCGCTCTCTGTTGCACATCAGTTAATATTCCAAATACAGTGCCTTGCTTTTATTTCTAATCATAATAACGAAAGTGTATTTTATAACAAGGTGTTCTATTCCTTTCTAACTATTCATCCTACAGGTGTACATAAATGTTAAATGAGTTGGAGAGGCATTAAAGCCAATTTTAATGCTTTTAAAACCAAAGGTGACATCCATTTAGGCTGGCTTTCTAATAAATTCTGACTTTTTTTTTCATTTGAGGAAAACTATATAATTGCTAAGTTTATGCAATTTAACAAGGTATTTTTAGCCTCAGAAGAATAAATCCCTTTTAAATCACTGGTCTTTGTACTTATTACAAAGAGTTAATAATATAAGGCAAGTGAAAATAAATGCAGTTATTAAATACTGTATTGGTAAGTTGAGACCAAGAGTTACACCAACAGAGAACTGGGAAGGGGAGAATTGTAACGAAGTTAAAACATAAACAAATATATAATGCCACTTTGCAGGATTAAGTGCACTGTCTAAAAGAAAAATTAAAGGAAATAATTTAAATAAATGGTATAATAAGATCCTTTTAAGAGACAGCTGTTTGGATCCATATTTAGATTCATGTTCTTTTATCCATTCTATGAATAAAAACCAGCTTTTGTTATTTCCTTACACGAAACCATTTTTAAAATAAATTTCAAGTGCTATAAATCACTCAGAATGTACGTGCCCCTAATTCATGCAGTTTTATTGCCACTAAGGATATCATCATTCTTTCACACTTTGTATCTCTCTGTCTTTTTCTCCGAGTGCACTTCTTTATATAGTTAAAGTGTTTGGGTTTTTGTTTTTTTTTTCCAATGTCATGATTGGGAACCCACTTTTTCAAAACAAAATCTTTTCACAGTTTTAAAGGGGGAGACATTTAACACCCTTGGTAAATTTTCTTTACAAAGCCTGTAACCAGTATGTCAATAGACATGTAAACATCGATATATTTCAAATACCTATTTATGTGAATTTAGGAAGACTTAAAGGGCCCTCATTGTGCAAAAAGCAATGTTGCAGGCTGTTACTCCAAAATACAGAATAGCCTCTTTGGCATATTTAAAGAAGAAAGAAAAAGTAAACAGCCAAGGTATTGAGACTTCCAGAGTGGTATCAACCACCGTACAGGGGTTTATTTCCATGCGGCGTCTGCCTTATGAACATTCGATAATGTTTCCATAATTCGGGCACGCACATCACACACCCATGTGCGCTATTGCACAAGCCCGTTACAACGAGTAGGATCAATTTATGCACATGGTGATTATGTCAAAGGATAATACACAAACACAGGTAAACACATTCCTCCTGTCAAATCAATTACAGAAAGTCCACACTGTTACTAATATATCAGAGCCATAATGGCACGAACTGTGAAATAGTGTTGTACTTACACATACACGGTATAATCCACTGACATCTCAGGAAGACCAGCTTACTAATGAATCTGGGAGTAATAATTCAAGTATTTAAGTGTGCGGAAGAGGGGGTGATGGAGGAAAGAGGCCAACCGTCCTTCACCTGGGAACTAAGAGATTCTCAGTCATGGGACGTTCAGCACCAAAACTGGGAAGCGCCCAGGCAAATTGGGGCAACGTGGTAGCCCTAGAAGGAAGGAAATTAGGAATTCATCTTCATTAGGGCAAGGGCCACAGGGTAAGTGGTCTGGAAAAAAAAAAAATAATAACCCCCCCCAAAATTACAAACCTGAAAAAAAAAGATTTGAATTTGTTGTTTAACAAAGATGGAAATTGAAAGAAATTTACCTTTAACAGTGGTTTTTAGTCTCAAAAAAAACAAAAAGTCCTCAGCATCCGAACACAATGGCAACCCCAAGGGATTCGCAATGTTTAATACCTCCTCATGTAAAAATGAACTGCGTTTTTAATTTTACTTTCTGAAAAAAACGGATTTGATTGGCCCAATATATTTTAATAGCAATTCTGAGTGTTCTGGGTGAGGAGTCAAAAAAATTTTACTTTGGTGCGTACAGATTTCAAAAATGCTGAAAATAGCCATTGAATAAAATCCTGAACTGAAAAAAAGTCAGATCAATTTCACAAAAGATTATAGTAAAAATTTTTAAAAATCAGACCAAATTTCTGCCTTCAACCAGTGAATGATTAAGACAAAGTTACCAATGAAATAGGATAAAACCAATCCAGAGGCAGGCTTCTGAAATGTTACCCCCATAAAAAAGATCCCATAAAATTAATCTACCTGGACACTTTTCCATGTTAAATCATCACAGAAATAACTTTGAAGCTCTTAGGACATCGGTTATAAAATGCCTGGTCTCTAGCTGTCTAGACACACAGACCCACGAGGCTGTGCACTGGGATCTGCCCAATTCAACCTGCAGAAAAGCCGGACAAGAACGGTAGATGCGCTCCAGGAATACCTGGGATTTGTGCTCCTTAGAAAGAAGAGAACTATCAGGAACTCAGGAAAAAGGTGGGGGGAAAGGCTGGAAATCCCCAAATCATTCTCATTCATAGTATTCATATGTGACTTGCACTCCCACTAACAAAATAAATGATCTCAGTGTGGTCTTTCTCACCATTTACTTAAAATCTGCCATATACCGTGCATAGTAACACTACCATGTTGGTACAGGGTAACTGTATCTCCTTTAATAGAGGAATAAAAGCTCAGAGAGCTCAGATGACTTGCCCGAGTGGGGCTGGAAAGGCCCACGAAACCATGATTCCAGGTCCAGTGATCTGCCTGTCACAGGACAGCTGCCTCCCAGGTAAACTGCCACCTTTCAACTGATGGGAGTCCTCTTGGGGCACAAAAGAAAACCTTTACCTTCCAGGAGGGAGAGTAACAGAGAGACAGAATCTGAGCTTCCACTTCAGACGAATTCCAGTGGAAATCCCAGCTTGCAACTGGCCACTTACAGGTAACAGACCAGCTCCTTAACCTCTCTGAACCCCAGCTTCCTCTCATGTAAAACAGGACCATGAGGTTCCTCAAAAAGTCAGACCTAATGAACAGCAAGGTCCTGCTGTCTAGCACAGGGAACCGCACTCCACACCTTGTAACAACCTATAATGAAAATGAGCATGAAAAGGAATATATGTGTGTATAACGGAATCACTGTGCTGGACACCAGAAACTAGTGCAACGTTGCCAATCAACTAGACTTCAATTAAAAAAATAAATTCAATAAAATAAAGTAGTTGCTCAGTAAAGGTTTGTTGAGTGAATAAATTTGTGAATGAATAAATGAGTGACAAGGGCTTAATTTTTTAACTTTTAAAAATTAAAAATCAAACATAATTTTTTAATTAAAAAAACTTAAACCTAGAATTACTGCACAATCCAACGATTCCCGGGTGTACACCCAAAAGAATTGAAAATAGGGATGCAGGCAGATACTTGTACATCCATGTTCACAGCAGCTCTACTCACAACACCCAACATGGAATCACCTCAAGTGTCCATCAGCAGATGAACAGATAAATAAAATGCGGCCTCTGCAAACAATGGAGTATTATTCAGCCTTAAAAACCAATGAAGTTCTGAAACAGGCGACAACAGGGATGAACCTTGAAAACATTATGCTAAGTGAAATAAGCCAGATACAAAAGGATGACTAGTGGCTGGATCTGCTTACATGAAATATATAGAAAAGGCAAATCCATAAAGACAGAAGGTAGACGAGAGGGTCCCAGAGGCAGAGGGGATTGGGGATGAGCAATTATTGCTTAACAGAGAACAGAGTTTCTGCTTGGGGTAACGAAAAACTTTGGAAACAGATACTGGTGATGGTTGCCCTAGACGGTCGATGTCATGAGTGACACTGAATTGTACACTTAAAAATGGTGACAATGGTAACTTGTATGTTCTGTGCATATTACCACAGTTAAAAAGGATTAAAAACAAATAAACAACAGAAGCTTTCATGACAGCTAACACACAGGGCTCAGGGAGGGGTAAGCAACAGAGTTCATGTGAAAGAGAGTGACAGAGAGGGGACACTCAGGTCTGAATGTCCTTCCCCTTGACGTCCGGCCCCCACGGCACACGCTCAGGGCTGCGCTGGGAGGCTGGCCACCCACGTGGCCCCACGGGCAGGTGCAGGGCTGAGCACTTCCAGTCCAGGAGTTCCGAGTGGCTCCTCATCTGCAGGGCCTGTGTTCCCACCAACTCAGGAAGTTTTGTTCCTTCAAGTGGAGAGGAAGCCGTGGGATGTCAGTTTCTGACAAAGGCAATTAACAAGTTGTACGCGCAGGAACTTACTTTTTTTCCCTAATCATGAGCTTTACAATTTACTGCATCTAGAAAGAAACGGAATTTAAAATGCAATTATTGTGCAGTAATTAACTTTGTCCAAATGAGGCCCTTTCAGAACTCAGTTTCTTTAGACAGATGACTGAGCCCGGTACTGGTTGTCTTTTTTTTTTTTTTTTAATGTTTTTCAGTAAAGTATTTTTATGGTCAAATTGGTGGATTTAAAAAAAAAAAAGCCTGATTTGATATATTTGGGTTATTTCCAAGAACTCTGTCACAGTGTTCAGAGTTTCAGCTTTCCACTTGTGTGCGTGGGGGGCGGGGGGCGGGGAAGAGTCTCATTTCTGTAAATCAACTGTTTGCTGCCACGCAAAACAGCCTCTCTCAGAAATCTGCCTCCAGCCAGCCAGCCCAAGACAATGGCAGCAACACTTTGATGTCATTTTGCCCTCACTCCAGAATCAACACAGTCCTGCCTTAAAATTGCTAGGGCAGCTGGGCCAAGACAGGATGTCGAGCAAAGCCCCTGCTGAAAGGGACAGAGGTCTCCGACAACAGGGGGATGCAGAGAAAGGGCTGGCTGGTGCCCTTCCCTCACCTCCTCCGCCCGTGGAGATTTCTTACTTCTCTTTCCTTTCTTTCTTGTTTCCCCACATACAGCATCCGGGAGGCAAGACATCCCATCCCACGAGTAAATGTCCATCGGCCCAAACACGCGGGCGGGAGTGGACAGCCAGGGGCTGAAAGTCCCAACTTGATAAATGAAAGTGAAACACAGCCGACTCCTCCCCTTCTCTGTTTCTCTCCTGGCGAACGTTTGAAACAAGGCTTGCTTTAGAAAGCCCTCTCAAATAGTTCTTAAATCTGAAAAAAAAACCTCCCCTCGGCTCCAAAGAATGTGAAATTTCAAACTACTGGGCTCTGACATGGGAGACCACCTCGAGGGGACATTCTGACTGTGCCGAGGGCTCTGAATCCAGGACACGTCACGTTATTAACCCCATTCTGAACACAGCAGATCTCGAGCCCTAGGGGAGAAACTGACCCCTTCCTCCTCATCCCGCGAAAACCCCAGCTGAGTTACCGGGATTCTGCAGAAATCACCGGCATGTCCATATATTTTGCCAAGAGGGAGAAAGAAAAAGAAAGAAGAGAAAGAAAGAGGAGTGAGTGGGAACCTCAGCAGATACACGCTGGCCCTGCCAATGACTCTCTGTTTAACTTGTAATCAAAACAACTCAAACCCAGTTACTGTTTGCATATCTGCCAAGTTTCTCAGGTTCCGTGTCAGCAGCAGGCCCTCAGCATGACAAGCTGTCTTTCAGAATCCAGCAGAATCTGCCAAAGCCCCAGCTCAGAGCAACTGGTAAATTAAATGCCAGTGAGCAAGGACATTCCTGCACCTTTCCTCTGCACACACAAAGCGGCACCCCGGCCCTGCCTCCGGGCAGGAGCCTCGAGGACCCAGGACGTGGAGAAACTCCGGCCAGTGCCCACAGGCCCGACTCCCTGGGTCATTACACCCCAGTGCCTGCTGGGCATCAGTCAGTACAGGGGTGGAAATCAACAACCAAGTTTTCTTATTAAAAAGAAACTGGGGTGGGGGGGGTGGACCACTCTGCCAATAGATGAAAAGAATACGCTCAAATCAAATAGACTCAGGAAAATTCGCTTTCAAGTGCCCAACGATATCATGCAATCTATAGATAACGTGAGGTATTCAGATCCACTGCAAAGTGTAATTGAAAATAAAATAGACATTAAATGCATACAGGCGCATCTTTAAATCTTGCATCCTAAAAGCTTCTTGTGAAACTAAAGATAAGGCTTCTCTTTTCCTAGGGAAGTGTAAGCTTTTAAAACCCAGTTAATCCTCCGAGGGGGCAGGGATTGGACGGGGCAGGTTCAAGCCACCTCCCTGATGATCAGGTGCCGATTTGCATGGCAGATATTAATGAATAAGCATTGTTTTGACGGCAACTTTGACTATAACCTGCTGATTTAATGACTCACACTAAGTTTGGGGAGTGCGGGCTGCAATCTTAATTACGCAAACGTGGCCACGCTCCTGGTATTAGGAACAGCTAGCATAAATATCGGTACTTGACAGAAACATGTAATTAAAGCAGGAAAGATGCTCAAGTCAGTGGGCCCAACGGACAGTCTAAATGGGCAGATGATTCCTGATTTCACCACTGTACCAAAATCTGCTTCTATAGTAAACAATATGTTTTTTTAATTACTTGAAGGTGGGGCAAGGATGCCAGTACTCAAAATAACAAAGCATTAAAATGTAGCTTAGTGTTTGCAGGTGATGGGGAAAAAAACGCACTGGCAGGGAAGAGACCACGGGCAGGGCTCTGTGACAGTGGTTTAATTTGTCTTCCTACCTGGACTGACATGCAGGCGACGGGCTGCCAAGGAGAGGGACCAGAGCCTGCCTCGGCTGTATGTGTCGTGGGTCTGTGAATATCTGCATGGTCCCGGGGAGCGTCCACAGTGTCCTGTCTCTGCACCCCCGCAAGGTCGTCCACCTGTCTGCACTCGGCGTGGGCATGCCTGCTGGAGGGGGTCTCCCAAAAACCTCCCTCCTGCCCTTTGTCCCAAGGGTCGAGAAGGGCCTGTGGTGCCCGGCGTCCCTGTTACTTGCCATCATTTGGCAGGTAGCAGTCTGCGAGGCTGCAGAACTGAGAAGATGAACACTTGGATGCAGCCTCTGATGGGCGTCAGGCGCAGGGCACCATCAGGGTAATTCTAGCCTCTAAGCCCCAGGACACTTTCTATTCCAAGCTCAGGGGCTTCGTTGGAGAGGGAAAAGAATTTTTTTTTAAGCGTAACTCGTAAACCTGCAGGTTTTCTTCCCCTAAACTAGCAACATTTCCAAAAGAAAACAGAATTCGAAATGTCTGCAAGGTGGAACAGCCAGGCCCATTACCTGGCGACGTTTCTGGAGACATAGCCACCATGGGGAAAGCTGCTGAAAACTCCTAGTGGCCAAATTTTAGTTAGCTGACTGACAAATTCCTGTTGAGTTTCTGTTTTTCAATCAGGGAAGCCATGACTGGGTCTGATCACTTTCTGGGGAAATTGTAACTCTGTGGTGTGTGTGTGCTCGCGTGTGCGCGTACACGTGTGTGCATGTGTATGTTTGGAAACAGAAGGCCTTCGAGCCTGCTTTCTGGTATTGGGATGGGGAGGGCCCCACCTCCGTTTTGAGCAGAAATGTGCCAGGCTGCATTTTGGCCCCTGTGGCTGTCGCAGCCCCCAGCTCCCAGCCCTCAACGCCGCCTTACAAACCCGGTTCTCGCCCAGCATCTTATTGGTATGCTAATACCGGCAGCTGCCTCAATTTGCAATTCCTCCCTGGAAATGGTATTCAGATTTCTGCGTCCCGTCATGGGATGGGGACGCCAGGAGATTTTTTTTTTTTTTCCCCTGCATCTGGTCAGACAGGTAAAATAAACTTAGCTCAGTGACAGAAGATCCCCTCCCCTAAGGCCTTCCTTGGTCTGAACAGAAATGGAGGAGCGTGGGCAAGTTAAAACACCGATAACGCTTTTTGCAGACGATCAGGAGGTGGGGGGGAAGGCCAGGTTCCTTTCACAAACTGTTGTTCTCCATGATTAACTTCTCCTCCTTTGTCCACACGCAAGGAGATACAGTATCAACGTCTTCACTTAGCGCTGGGGCGGCTCCCCCTTTGCTAAAGATAAACTCCTCTCTTTGCATCGGAAAATAAATGTAAAGTTTACCTTGGGAACAAATGATTAATGAAGTGTTTCCAGTGTATCCCAGCTGTTCACTGTAATAGATGAATAATTTGATGTTTGGGGTCCTTAAGCCATTTGATGGCAATTTTTTTTTTGGAGGGGCGAAGGGGGTAGGGTGATTAAAGGGTTAATATTCAAATCAGAAATTTGCAAGGCCTGCATAATGGGAGCGCCACCCTCATAACAATAGGAATTTTTAACAATATCCAGCCTTGTTAGCAAGAGAGTTACATGCATTGAGGGCAATCAGTGTGTCTTGTCAGTTTCTTTTTATCTACCATCTCCAACCGCCGAGGAGCCGAAATGAAGCACTTTGGAATTATCAATTTCAGCCACATTTGCATAACAAAGCCCCCGAGGAAGAGGCATGATAAATGTGAAGGACCCCTCTTGGAAAAGGAACTGTCAACCGCGCCCCGAAAGATTCTCCGACCAAGCGCATTCTCCGGGACTGCAGTCAGCGAAAATAAAATGAAAGCATTAAAGAAAGTCATTCTCTCAGAGAGAAAAATCTCCCCCTCTGCACAGAGAGAACTGGATGAAATGACATTATGCATATGAAAATGTCCAGAAAGATGTTTGATTTATGTATGCATTAGATGCAAATTCCATTACGGTGCGCGCGCTGTTGTGTGATTTGGCGCTGAACACATCAGCGCCCTGATCAGATCTGATCTCATTAATTCCGACAAGGAGAGAGAGAGGGAATTGAGAAGAATTTATGGCCTGGACACTTGAAAGAAGTAAATTGTAATTCTGTTTAAAGCTGTAGCGAACCTTTTAAACACCTTTTATTATAGGAGAGAAGCACTCACTTTTATAACACTGTAAGGACTTACTTAATCTTGTGCGGGGGGCTTCTGGTTCTCATTTGGGGGTGGGGGGAAATCTATGACCTTGTTTAGAGGAAGAGAAAAGAAGAAGTGCCTATCTTAGACCAAAATTCAGGGAGAATATCACAATAGTAGGATCAAAGGAGAAATGGTGCCTTTGAATAACTGTGTAAACGCTGGGCTTTAAGAATCATGTTTTGTTTTTAGTTTTTGCCTTTTTTTTAATTCCAGTGGCTTAATGTTTTCAAATAAAATACCAAACAGTGAAGGAATCTTTTTTTATGGGACTAGGGCGGCAGATTACATTTTAAAATGTATTTAATTGCGTCGCAGATAAAAGTACCACTAAAAATATATGAGGGAAGATGTCATGGGAAAAGCATCTTTTGAAACCCGCACTTACTTTCACTGCTTTGGAAACAGTCCATTTCAAGCCAAAATTAATAATAGTAATAATAATCATCATCCAACTGCCAAAACTGTTTTAAGAGGAAATATATTTCCATAGGAAAAATCCCAGATTGTTTGTTTCTATCAATAGGAATTCTTATCATTTTTTTTCTCCCCGAGCAAGATTTTAATAAATTGTTTCCTCCTTTTAGAAGCGATAATCACCCTTCACGGGTGAGATGTCCTGTATTTACTTGATAGCGAGTGTAAAACCGAAAGTGTCCCAATACGTTATTGCAGGGAGGAAGCATGGTTCCTCCCCCGGTATTCATGACCCCCTGGGGTGCAGCTTTGCCTGCAAGAGTTGCGTTTCCCCAGCATCTTTCGTCTTCCAGAGCTATGATTAACTGTCTTCCCAGGGCCAGAGGTGGGGGCCGGGGCTGGATTCGGAAAACCTTAGTTACCGATCATGTTTGGTTTGAGATGGAAATGAAGACGAGGAGGTGGCTCTCTCCCCCAGTGCAGCCTCCAGCTACCAGGGGTAACCCTCTCCCACCGAAGTCATCTTTGAGTAGTTAGTTTAGCCAATGTTTATCCAAACGGATGCAGCAAACTTGCACGTGAACGCAGATAAACAGCGACTCGGAGGGCAGACTGTTACAGAACCAGGTGAACCTGTTTAAATGTCACACTTTGTCAGAGGCTAATCCCCGTGTCGGTCCTCCTTCCCACCTGAACTACGAAAGCACCTGGCGTGCGCTGTAGATACAATTACAGATGAAACTCGCACCTTATTTACATGACGCGTCAGTGTTCCTGTCCCCCCCAACCCCGTGCTGTGTGTTTTTAAGGACACGGGGACTGTGTGGCATCTATTGGTTTGCCCACATTCCAGCGTGGAACACCAGCAAATCAGGAAAATAATTGGGTTTTCCTCTGAGAAGAGAGAGAGGGGGGAAAAATTTATTCTTCCTGTGATGTTTTAAAAATTCAAAATTTCCTCATTTATCTCCATGATAGCTCTAACCACGCAGCTGAAAGGTATATTTAGGCTGAAGAGATGGTATTTCAGAATGTGGAATTTCAAGTCCTCTCACTTGCGGGAACTTGAAAGAATTGTGCACATTTCGAATAGGATTGTCTGCGAGTAAGGGGGAAAAAAACTTACCTTGGCATTATATGAGTGATTTTTCTTTCCCAAGGTGTTTTAATGTGTCTGGGTATGTGTGAAGGCATGCATTGAAAAAGGAATCCAGTCTGTTCGCCTTCAATTAAATCATCCCTCAAATATATATGGAAGGAAACGTATATATTATATTTCACAAACAATAAGGGAGGGGAGCTTTCTTATATCTTCACACAGTCAGCCAGACGTCTCTCTCTCTCTCACACACACACACACACACACATACACACAATGGGTAAGGCTTGGTGATTAAGGTCATGCTGTTTGTTCATTTCTGCCCTGGCTAATGTGATTGAATTGGAACAATACCTTTGAACTCCCTGGCTCTGATCTGCATACTAATTGAACCCACGTCCTTGACAATGACCTTTACTAACCATCCACCCAGTCTGGGCCCCGCTCAAAAGTTGCTATCAAAATGCAGCAACAACAACAAAAAAGTCTCTTTATAAAGAGCTTCTTTCCACAGCGTGCTACTCCCTAGCTCCCCCTGCGAGATGCTTTAAGAAATGAAAAAGTATTTGTCCAGGACTGGAAAACAGATTCAGCTAGGAATCGCTCAAGTTTCTGATGCGGTCACCTCGAGAGCAAGGAGGAGGGGATTTGATTTTCAGAACTTACCCTTGTGCTTGTCACATTTTATCCTAAAATAAAAAATGTTGATAATCGTTTCCCTGTGAGGGATTTCCGCAAACAGCCGTCAAGTTATCAGAAACCTGCACATGAATTTCATTCTTCTAATAGCAGTGGGCAGGACCAGGTTCCATCTTTATTTAAAATTTAGGGGTTTTGTTCATCCTGGCTGTTTGTACATTCATTTTGATTTTTTAAAGAAATATTGCATTTAACACTTTTTTTTTTTTTAGAAATATTGCATTTAGTGTTTATTTCTCTTGATTACTGAATTTGAGGCACTCCCTTAAATTTTTCACCTGCAATGCCTGCTTCACATGCCTTATTCTAGTCTCAGCCCTGCTAGGTGGGTTTGCATTATCTCGGCCACGTTCTTCAGGCAGTCCGGAGGAAAGAAATGAGGAAACTAGAAGTAGTATAATTACCCCCAATTTATACGTATTTACTTAAGAATTTAAATGCTCATGAGAAGGTGAAAGTGTAATATTCTACGAGGACCCTCATATAGCTCATCGAGATGAAGTGCTCTCACTTGGACACAAACACACATGGAAAGATATTAATGCCCAGAAGCCGTGCTTTTAAAATTGTGCCGTGCAGTAATGAATTAACCAGGAGCTCGAAGACACCAACCAGGTTTCCACGAATAAGCCAAAGGTACATTCTTGGTGTGGCCTTGAAAAGCAAAAGACATCGCTTCCGAGGAGAAAATTTATCAAAGGAATTTATTCAAAGCAATGGTAATATCAGTCCGAAGGCAAACACTTGAACGAAATAAAAATACCAAACCTTTTCTCGGATATTAAAGCATCAATTGTATCAGACTGCAGGGGCTCCTTGAAATTTGCCTGGGGGCGTAAATCGGCAGAGGCCACCACATTTGGTTGTGAACAGAAGACATCTTATTGCTGGAATAAGTAATCAGCTAAACCCGAGGAGCCCTGGACCACGCTCCCCCAGCATCTCGACCTGGGCTCACCTTGCTGACAGCAGGAAAGCACAGGCGCTCAACAAAAGGGCCCCAAAGGGCCACCTGTCATAGCCACACCAGGACGTGGCATCCGGCCCTCATTTCCCCGCAACTTAGAGGCCAGACCCTGGTCCTTGTCAGCCCAGGGTGGCCACGTGTCACCAGACCACGTTACCTCACATTCACAGGCATGCTGGGTTTCCACGCTTCCCCACTGCACTTTTCTAGGAACACGTGGTTCTAAAAAAGAAAAGAGGAATAAAAAGACTCTCTGTTATCTGTCATGAATTTCAATGACTGAAAACTTTTGATTTTTTTTTCCTTTTTGCAAAAAAAAAAAAAAAAATTGGCATTCCTCCAGGTTTTAAGAATGTGGATAACGCAGAGAATGACAGAAAGATAAAGATGTGTGTGTGTGTGTGTGTGTGTGTGTGTGTGTGTGTGTGTGTGTAGAAACAGCTCGGAAACCGTTCAGATAGGCCTGGGTGGGTTTTAAGTCTCACAGAAAGGTTCCTGGTGACACGGGTGAGAGGGAACATTTTGCATTGATGTGGCGCAAATGTTCCGACAGGTTCCACGGTGTTTTTCGGAGCTGACATATCACAAAAGTGACTCTCGACGTCCCAGAATTGTGCACACACCTCAGGAAGCCAGTCTACACTCACAAACTCACTGCACCGGAAGGGCTTCGGAGAGAAGATGGAGAATCATTTAGCAATTGGAAACTACGCGGGAATTTGTTTTTTCTCCTTTCAGATACACAGAATACTTACCAAACGGGAGCAAAAGCAGAACTTTTTTTTTTTGAAATGTGCCACTGTGTGAAACTTCTCTGGTTTCAGATTTACACAGAAATTTGGAACCCTCTTGTTTTCATCCAAACAAATTCAAACTGAAGAACCTCTTAACTAAGCTGGGAGCACATTTGCACCAAGAAACCCATGTTCCTAATTCATTAGCCTACAGGCGTTTGGTACCCATGGAGCGTACTAACGATGCATAACCCAGCAACTTGTTTTTGTCATGGTTCCATTTGATCCCGGGCTGACTCTCCACCTGCACTGTCCTAGGAATGAGGTGAGAGACTTAAAAAAAAGGGGGGGTGGGGACTGGCATGATACCTATTCTGTGCTCTTAAAGAACAGTTTGGGATTTTGGAGGAGCTTGGTACATAGTTGGGGCTGAATGAATGTTTATCCGATAAGTAAATAAGTCAACCCAGAACACTTTAAGTTGTAACAGGAGATGGTGTACAAACTGAAAGGTCCAGGTCCTTCCAACAGGAGTTCAAAGGTCAGAGGAAGCGGGGCTGGTGAAAATAACCCCTCCTGTAAACACAGCACCCAGCACCGGGAGATTTCAAAGGAGTGTTGCATCAGTCATCACGTCCAGCCACAAAGGATGAAGTCCTTGTCCTCGAGGGGCTCCTGCTCTGGTGTGTGCTGTGGGGGAGGTGATGCGCCCCGCGCCCCAGACGATACGTGCCGTGGGGGGGTCACGAGGGGGACGTGGACTCCCACGGAGTCCCCGTGTGCCGCGTTAGTACTCCGTGCACCGTGCTTAAGAAAGCTCTCCTACAACGGCAGGTGACATTTTAGTAAGGAACAAAAGAAGCAAGGGCGGAAGCCGCATGTTCTTCTAGGGGAAAAGAAATTCAAGTCGAGGGAAGAGCAAGTTTGACACTTGGCGGGGGCGGGGTGGGAAGCCCGCTTGGCACATTCCGGAAGAGCAGGGGATGCAGCTAAATGATTAAATAAGGGGGCGGCGAGGGTGGGGGGGCCACGCAGGGCCTCAAAGGATGCAAAGCCAGCGGAGAGCTTCGCGCACTGGGTGTCCTGCTCGGAGGCAGAGGACGCAGCCTCCGCCTCCAGGCGGGTGGGAGGTTAAACAGCAAAGTGCAGGCAGCGCGGTCGGTCTCAGCTCCAAGGGGGCGCAGGCACCAGCCCCAGCTGAAAACTCACCCATGAACGTGACAGGCGCGGGTCCAATGGGGAGCTCCAGTTTCAGAATCTCAGGTCTTTGCACTTTATAGAGAGGCAAGGAAAGTGAGGGGAATAAACTGCTGTGTTCTCTTAATTTTTCATCACTCTTGTACGTGATACATCCATCCATTCTCTGAACTATGCTCATGTTTTTTAAAGACACAGGAGCAAAGTGAAGAACAGAGAAGAAAAAGCAGTTGGGATACGTCACTGGTTCTGGGTGACTGTCTTGTAAGTATCTCCTCCCTCCACTCCCTAATGGCAGGGCGCCTTCAAGTGCAAGGCCAGACAGTCAGGCTCCAGGACCAGACAGCCCTGCTCCTTCCTGAAACCCTGCCCGAAGAGAGGGGTCCAAATTGCAGGTTGGCCAAGAACCTGTAGCTCTGCCGCTCACCGTCTCATTAAACTAGACTGGACCTCAGTCTTCTTATCTGTAAAATGGGAGCTTTAATGCAGATTCTGGCCACCTCCAGCATGCTGGGGGCACCCAGATGAAATACTGCATGAGAAAGTGATTTGCTGCATGTAAATGAAATCGTATTTACAGAATCAAGTATAACTGTGTTCTTAGGTTTTTTGAAACAGGCAGAAATAATGAAAGAAAACTAAACAATAAGAAAACTAAACAACCGGCCTAGACTTTCTATGCTGATGATAAACATATAGAGAAATACATAGAAATTGGTATATTTCATAATGCAAATTTTAAATATATCTGTATGCACAACAAGAATAAAAATTACTTATAGTTTTAGCACTTGGAGAAAACCAATAGTAACTTTTCATTATATTTCCTTCCAGCTTTTAATCTATGTTTAGAGCTGAAATATAAATATTTACATTAGTATTTATATGTATTTATATCATTATTAATATATATAGTATATGTATGTGTATGTGTATTTGTATAATATATATGTATATATAATATGACATTAAAAAGGCTAGGTTATGGAACATTAGCCATAGTTATAAGCCATATTACAGATATAATATATAATATAATTACAAGTTATTTTATATGGCCACAGAAATATGTTTACATTTATACTTATGAATCAAGTGCAGATTTATATCATTGAATATATTACTATAAAATTAGTACCATTTTTTTAAAAATGAGTAAATCCCAGGTATTGTTAAAAAATCAGCAGTACCAAAACAAAGTCTTCCCCCATCTCTACCAATTTTCCACCAAAAAGCAATAGCTCTCCTCACTGATGAATGATAACATACTGAGCATTCCATATATAGATATATAGATTTGCTGCTTTCTTTTTAATGGCTGTGTGGTATTGTCTTGTAAGGATATTTTGTATTTTACTTAATCTACAAATCTATGTTAGGCTGTTTCCAATTGATCACTACCCCAAACAAAGCCACAAAAAGCACATTTTTGTGACTATGTGTCAATGCATCTGAAAGCTAAATTGCTAAAGTGGAACTTTCAGCTTCAAGAGTACAAATCATGTTAAGTTTGATATATACGGCCAGCTTGTTCTGCAAAGAGGATGCACCTTAATGATTTGCAGGAGCTCTTTATATATTAAGGCAATCAGTCTAGGATACATCACATGTGGTGCAAAACAGAAGTTTCAAATGCTGTTTTTCTTTATTTTCATCAAAATTTAACCCACGAGGCATTTTCACACCCATGATATCATTCAGTATCTGAAGGGTCCCCAAGGAAGGCAGCATCGGGGATCACTGTCCTGCTTCTGTGTCTAGGGAAACTGAGGCACCGTTTCCATCACTGGGTCGGGTGCAGTGATGTGGGTGCCCATTCAGCCCTCCTTCCGAGCACCATCCCACCACCCGGGATGCAATGCACACAAGGAAAGCCTTGGAAAGATACCATATAAGGTGGAAATCCCAAAAAGGGACACTAGAAAAAATCATTCTGAGAACCAATAAAACCATACAAATGAGCGTTTTTCTGCCAAACCGTGAAAGGGATGAAACCCCACTGGGTCGTCCCGGCTGCCCCCCCGTCCTCCCTCTGCTCCTGCCCATCGCAGCAGGCGAGGGGCCAGACGGTCACAAAGGCAGTACCCTCTGTCACCGATCAGCTCTTTAAGGCTCCTCTTACGGCCTCATAAAGTCACTCGAAGACAAAGAAGGTATAATTAAGCCATCATGACCAGGACACATAATGGGATGTTAAAGGCTCAAGCCTTGACCTCCTAGTTGGCTATTAGGCGGCTGGTAAAGACAGATAAACCGACCATTATGGCTCCTATAAACCTCGGGAGTTAATTTGAAACACTCCTGCTCATCCTGCTTCAGTCCTGCCTTTTCCATTCATAAAAATGTGAGGAGGATGGCACGCGACACAGGCCTTATTCCTCCCATCCTTCCCAGGGAGAAACATCGAGAACTTAGGTGATCATTATCAGCATGGAAACTCAAGACATTGACTTGGCTTTTGTCTCTCAGTCCCTGACCTGTGAGCTCTGCAAGAAAGACAGCTCCCCCAGCCCCCCACCCACCCCCTTCCCCAGGTCAGGTCCTCATGGGGAAGTCGCTCCTGGACGCAGTGATTCCTGATTGACGGGGTGAAGGCTTCCTCCCCTGGATGAGTGAGGGGGTGTGTCTTTATGTGTGCATGTGTGTCTGTGTGTGTCTGTGCGTTTGTGTTGTGTATTTGTGTGCGTGTGTGTGTGTGTACACGTGGGGGTACCTTTGTCTGGGTGTAGAGGGCGAGTCACTGAGAGGGGTCAAGTTCAGAAGTGGAGAGGTAAGTACTGAGAAATTGAGTGAGAAAATCCGAAGTTTGGTCTGGGGCCTCTGAGCCCCAGAAAGCAAACCAGAACGCTCACCATTTTTTCCCCAGGAAATAATCATTGGTTATTTCTTCTAGGCACTGATGCTACAAGACCAGCTTAGGTTCTATTTGGAAGAAGAGAGAAAATAAAAGAACAAGGCTGTTTCCATTTGCAGGAAGTGCTGGGAGGGGACGGACACAGGGTGGTTTGGTGGAGTCGGGCGTTGTGCAGCTGGGGCAAATTTAGCTCCAGAGATGGGGGAGCAGTAGCTTTGGAGGGGAGACCCCAGCACCAAGGAGGATCTGGCAAGTGGAGGTCAGGGGTCAGGTTTCTGGGCTGGGAGCAGCGAACACACCAGCTTGAAGGCAAGGACAAGCTTGGAGTGTCAGGGTTAGAACGACTCTCCTTTGTACCCCTGTCGCCTTCCCCGGCTGTGATCAAATCCTTACTGCTGTCATTGCTGGTGATGATAAGCCTGGTCTCTTCTGTGCTATGGAGAATAGAAGAAAAAGTCACATGGCCAAAAGTCTGGGCCATCGGGGCGAGGGGAGCCAAGGACGACTCCGGAGCAGGCTCGGGTCAGGGTTGTGATCCAGGAACCGGCTCTCCTACCTGCGACAGAGCCTCGCCCATCCTGGGCCGGCTGTCAGGATTCTTCTGAGATCTGTTAAATTGAGTTCCTGCCTTACATGGCAGAAGTTCTGGGTTCATTCCGGGCTCTTCTCTCCCTCTTGGCAGAAACTGAACAATCAGCAGTCAGACAGGAAGACAGAGACTCAGACAAATTAAGAGAAAAATAATCGCAGGGTACAAATGAAGGCTCCTGTGACTGACAGAAAGGTGCGCTCCCCTGAGCGTCTGCATGGAGAGTCAACCTCCTGTCCCTCAGGAGGTGACACAGAGTCAGCCTCCCCCGCATCTCACCGGCTGACATGCCTGGGCCCACAGACTTTGGAGGGAACCCTGCCTCACCCTCAAGGCTCCTGGGAGGACCTGGCACGTGAGCCAGCATCCTGGCAGGTGCGGGCAACACCTAGCCAATCAGGAGATGGCATGATGCAGTCTCTTCTGGGTGCTGGGGTCTGCCTAGGGCTCCCAGGGCAGACGAGTCTCTTAGGAGAAGAATATAGAATGAATGGAAACGCTAAGCACATCCCCAAAAGAGAACACTCTTGCCGACGGTTTGAGAAACTCTGAGATTGTACACAAACACTTGTGTTCTCAGATGTATAAGCCTCCTGGGTCCCAAGAGAGGAGCCATAGTTTTCAACGATGCTCCAAGGTCTGTGATCTCCAAACCATTCAGAACATCCATAGACATTGCTTCCTTTGTCAGCCAAGACAGTCCCATGTCCTCCCCTAGAGATGCTCCTTGTCTCCAAGACCAAGACCAAGTGTGTCTGTCCATGAAGCTGTTGCTGCTAATCCCTCCCTTCCTTCTCTGAGTGGTCCCGGGGCCTGCCACCTCTCCCTCTGGTGTCTCCCACCCAGTATCACTATTGATTATATTCAAAGACTAGCTTCCTCCTCCGAAGGACAATCCCTCAAGGACCCCAATGGTGTCTTATTTGCATCTCCATCCCCGGGGTCCAGTACACTGCCCGACACCTACCAGGTACTCCGTAAATATTTCCATGAATGAACGAAAGCATTCCTGCTTCCACAAAGATGCCCTTTGGATGAGCCACCCTGAACCTGCCTGTCTTCATCCTAAGACATCAGAATAGAGGCTGAAATGTGGTTCTTGATCTGCAGCCTCTTACAACTTGGAGAGCAGCCAAAGTGCTGTCCCTGGATGAGGCATCCTCCCCAGATCGCCAGCTTGGTGAACACGATATGCAAATCAAGGAAATGGCATGACAATCATGCTCCTTGCAAGTCAAACTCCCGCATTCGATTATAAATTAGAATTAGATTTTCGGGGAGGCGGAGGGGAGTGTCATCTGGGTGAATTGCACTGGTGTTAATGGAATCCTGTCCTAGCAAAATGCAGTTTCCTGTCATCTTCTGTGTTTGAGTGGACAAGTCCAGAGGCCACTGGCCTTGTTTATCATCACCAATAAATATGTCTGTCACCATTGCCAGTTTCTGCCGTGCTAGACTGCACTGTTGGCTGCAGTTTCTCACCCTCCCTGTTTCTATGGCCTCAGCAAGGGTGCAATGGACTCCTCCTCCTTTTGACGTTGGTCTTGGCCATCAGATTTGTTTTGGCCAATATTGTCTGAGCAGAAGTGACCCCATGTCAGTTCTGAGCCTGAGCCCCAGAGATGTTGCATGATCCCATTTATTTTCTTTTACTCTTCTGCCACTACCAGGATAGGAACATGTATGTCCTGGAGGAAAAGCGCAGGGCTATCCTGGCCAACAGGTGCATGAGCATTAAATACTCATTGTTGTAGGGGAAGGGGAAAGTTCAGTAGTAGAGTGCATGCCTAGCGTGCACGAGGCCCTGGGTTCTAGCCCCAATACCTCCATGAAGTAAATTAAATAAATAAATAAGTCTAATTACCTCCCCACCTCCAAAACAAACAAACAAACAAAAAACTCGAACAAACAAATACTCATTGTAAACCATAAAGTCTTGTGGTTGTTTGTTACTGGGCTTGCTACAGCAGCACCTAACTGATGCTCCCCGATTTATTTTCGTACTGGTCTATAAGTTATCATAAACTTAGAGGCTTAAAACAATGTAAATTCATTACTCACACTTTCCTTGGGTCACTAGTCTCAGGACCAGCTGGCTAGGCTCCCTTCTCAGTCTCACCAGGTTGAAACCAAGGCTTTGGCTGGAACTACAATCCCCTCTCAGGCTTGAGGTCCTCTTCCAGGCTCACAGGTTGTTGGCAGAATGCAGTTCCTTGTGTTTGGGGGGCTTCTATCAGATCCTTGTCACATGCCATAGTTCCTATTATAATACAGAAATAGATGAGCAGAGAATCTCCCCCTTTTTTTTTTAATGGAAGCCTAATTGATTTACAATGTTGTGTTAGTTTCAGGTGTGCAGCAAAGTGATTCAGTTATGAAATCTCTCTGCTTTTAAAAGCTCACCTGGCCGGGTCAGACAGGACAATCTCCCTTTTCACTAACTCATCCAAGTCAACTGATTAGGAACCTTAATTACATCTGCAAAATCCCTTCCCCTCTGCCATGTAACCTGACCATGGGAGTGACACACATCACAGACATAGGTCCTGTCCCATTCAGGATGACAGGGTCATGAAAGGTGTGTACACCAGGGACGGGAATTTGGGGGGGCATCTTAGATTTCTACCCACTTCAATCCTCATTCTGTAGAACCCTGTTTTTTACTTAGCCAAGAGTTGCTTTGTGAAAGTTTTACGTTTGAGGCCGAAGAGTGCTTGCATCTCCAAATGTAAATAATTTTCTCAGGTTCTTTTTTCCTTCATCCTCTCCCATGGGGGTTTCACAGGAATTTGACAGCAAGCATTTCTAGGCTGAAAGAAAGCTCAGCCTGTCTCCTAAGCACCAAACCCAAGACCATGACAGAACTCACCAGGAGTTTAGGGTGAAAGGTCAACAAGTAGAGATAACAAGGAATCCCTGAGAAGCAAGCATCAGTAAACAGGGTCCCCGGAGCTCCCTGAACCGCATATCAGGCAAGGCCCTCAGTGCAGCCAGGCCAGCCCCGATGATGTGTCCTCTCTGATGGCTGCACGAAAAGTGAGCAGTTACATCATATGACCAGCCCTGGAGCCAGAGAGATCCTGGCTTTATAACATTCAAGTTATGACCAATCTCAAGAGACACACAAACACACACGTAGACACCCACACACACGATGGAGTTCTAACATTTCTATAATTAGCATTGGCAACTTTTCCAGGGTTTGAGCCTTGGTTCCACCTCTTATCCACATTGGGCAAGTCACTTAAACTCTCTGCACTTCAGTTTTCTTACCTACAAAATTAACAATAGTGACAGTAACAATAATAATAACCAAAAAGGAAAAAAAGAATTCCTGCTACATAGTGTCGTGAGGATTAAATGAAATCATAGATGCAGTAAGACCAGCCCTGTGCTTGGCTTGTGCAGACACCTGAGCAACGGCCAAGGTCAGATTTCCATCATTCCCTCCTTCGTTCATTCTTTCTTTGTCGATGATGTTGTCACACTCTGCTAGACCCACATATCAAAGTAAGTTAGGCCCAGTCCCTGTCCTCAGAAAGATGAAGTCCGGTCAGGGAGACAGAATCAAACAACTGCTTCAACACAGCACTTTAAATTTTATTTTTCCCTCGAAGAGAAAAAGAGCTTAGAAGCATAGAAAGACACAAGGAAGATAAAGGAACCAGGATGAAAACCGGGGACAGGAGGAGGTTGCAAAGAGAAACAGGATGCCAAGAGCTCAGTAATTCTGCATTTGCATCTCATGAACTGCTGGTCCTGCCCCTTTCAAGGAATGCGCCCTTGACCTAAAGAGCAGGAGAGACAAGTGGCCTTGGGAACTGTGAGGTCGCTGAGGAAGGCAGCCCTTGGAAGATGAGGGGATCTGCTTCCGCAGCTGGGAACCCCTTTGTTGATAACTGGAAGTACATAAACTCGAAATGTTAATGCGGGTTCAATTCAGATGCAAATGGCTCTGTCCAAGTGGTAAATGCGAGAGAAAGACCAGGGTGACAGCAGGGACGTTATTCCTTCCCGCACCACTTCGGCGTTCTCTGAATCACAGCGACATAAGTCTGGGTAGCGAGCTATCACCTTCCCGTGTGAGTAATGAGGGACCGTCCTCCATACGTTTTCCCTGTGAGCGGGATGGCAAATCCAATTAGTTATCTCTGAGGACAACCTGTAAATATTATCAGGACATAAAATATTGTGGGCATTTGGAAAGAAAATACAGTCATCTAAATATTGATGTTTTTCAACTGAGACTTGGAATTTCCGAGCAGGAATCAGCTCAAGACACAACTTACTCAGCCTCCCTGGTTCAAAGATGAGCAGTGGAGGGTCTGGTACGTTCATTTTTTGTCTCTGTTCATTCGTCCATCCATCCATTCATGAGAGAAGCAAGCCCAGAAGCCCAGCTCTCCACCAGGCCCTGTGTAAGGCTGGGAATTCAAAGACAAATAAGACACAGTGCCTGTGATTGAGGGCTGCACATCTTCGGTGAGAAAGAGACAAAGAAACTGACCATTTCCATTTGGTTGATGACTATAAAGACACCCAAACACCAGGGCTCCGGGAGGACCTGGCCTGGGCCTCCAATCCAGTCAGGCATATCAAGGAAGGCTTCCTGGAAGAGGTCACATCAGAAAAGAGTCTTGAAGACTGAGTTCATTTGTTTCTGTATGCCTGGCATCTAGCACAGGCCTGGCACCAGACAGGTGTGCTCAACATACGAGTACATATGAAGAAATGATCATCTAGGGAATTTAAGTAACTATTTGCAAGGGCTGTAACTCAAGTGCCACCAGAGAGCAGACTGGTATCTTTCATGAACAGAGACCACAATGAGGTGCCAGGGAAGACTGGGGTCTGTGGCAATCTGCAAAGCGCGTGCCCCCTGTGAACAGGGCCAGTGTTTCCGTTGCACAGATGTGGGCTCTAGGTGGCCAAAGCTCTCATTTTACTCAGTAGAAATGAGAAATCTGCATTTGTCTCATGAAGTGTCCCAACTTGTATACGTTGGTCACTGATTCAATTTTTTAAACACCTTACGAGGGCTTGTGGCTCAAGGACTGCCAATTTGTGACTTCTGATTTATTAAGTCCTAGGAAGCTTAACAGAACTTCCACAGAAGTTAATTGTAAAGATGAGGACATTTAAATGCACAGAAGTTAATAAGCAAGTCCCTGTTTTTCAACATCCTCATCATTGGAAAAAAGAATGAATGAATGAATGAATGAGTCAGCAGAGCCGAAGAAGGGATTCTAGGCAGAGAAAACTGCACACGTGAAAGCCAGGGAGATGGGCGCACAGATATTCAGGAAACTGCTCGGATTATAGGTGCAAATAGGGGAATGATGGAACTTACAAAGAAAGAGACAAGGATCAGGCCATGTGCCTTAAACACCAGACCAGGGAGAGCGAACTTTAGTGTGAAACTGATGTACAAGAACTTGGGCAAATTTCTCGGCTGTTCCATGACTTTGTTTCCCCAGCTGTGGAGTGGGGACAGGGGGACAACCTCCTTCCCAGGGCTGCTGAGCTCCCCAGGAGTCGAGAAGTGAGAACAGGGCCTAAGGCAAGTCACCTCAAGTGCTCAGAATGGCATGGCCATTGTCACAATTGTGTCACTATTACGTCAGCATTAACCTACCTCTGCCCCAGTGCCTGCCCGGGCCAGACCCACCGGGTCCCTGGACACAGAACGGAGCCAGGCAAGGAATGGAACTCCAGTTTTCGAGAACGTCACCTTGTCGGGGTTGCCGGCTGGGGTCTTTGCCAGGGTCGCCTTCACTCTGTGTTCCCGGTGAACAGCTGACAGACAGTGAGGCTGCTCCGCCTTTGATGGTGCCCTTGCTGGGATGATGAGCTGGAGGCCTGCGGAGAGAGGAGCCGCAATCCCCTTCCTGCTCCAGTCACACTGGGACACCTTGATGCATAATTTGGGGATGTGGATTTATGGCTCACAGATAGCTGTGGACCCCAATGGCTTGGACTTGAAAGAAGCAAATAGCTACAAAGTTTTAATGATGCTAAGTAGTCATGACAGTACCAGGTACCACTTACCTGCCCGCCAATGCATCCAGGACCCCTGACAAATACCACTGATCTTCAGGCCAGCACGGAAAGGCAGTGATGATCTCCATTTTCCAGAGGAAGAGACTGAGGGTCCTAAAGTTCAGTGGGTTGCCCGACAACACACAGCTAATGGGTGGCAGAGCCAGGTCAGGCAGCTCTGCACTGCTCTGTCACTGCAGCCGCAGGTCCAGGGTCCTGGCACCCTTAGCTGGCCTGTCCTGCAAAGGCTTGGGTGCAGAAGGTCTCTGATTTTGAGTAGGAGCCACGTGAGGGAACATTCCCGCCCGAGGAGACATCTGAGACATCCTTGCAGTGAAACTCGCCCCACAGAGCAGCTGCTTTCACCCCCTCCCCCCAGAAATAAATAAATAAATCCAGAAGAAGAAAAAGAAAAGGAAAAAAAAAAAGTTTCTGACTTTCGGTAACCTTTTCTTAGAGTTCAGGTTATTTCTTTAATGCATTTGTCTGCTTTAAAATTGTCTCCTTAGCCTCTCAAGGGAAACCAATATAATACACCATCACATTTCTCACCGGGGAAAAAAGAACACTTACTCTTAATAGGTGGCAATTTTGCCAGATGTTATTGACATAGTAAGTGCGAAATTTCCGTGATACTCAATGCAGAGTGTAGCAGATTAAAGAACAATGAAGCACAGTGCAAAATGAAGTTTCAAAAGCCGCAGTGTCAAAGTCAGGGAAGGTGTGAAAAAATTACGTCTGTGAAACACCATTAAGACCAAGAGTTTACTAATTACTCTACCCGGCACAAATTTCAAAGTAAATTCCCCAAGACTAGGGAAAGTTTTATAAGTGTTATTTTTTTCCCCTCTCCACTTGTCATCATTTCTTTCTTGGTGGCAGAGAGAGAAGGGGTGGGGAAGGGGAGACAGGGCATGGAGGAGCTGGGCTGGGTCATGGATTGCTGCCTCGGTCACAGATGAGACAGGGCCGGCTCTGAGATGCCCACTGACCCATCTCCTGGACACCCTCTCGCAAATAGCAAAGCCATGTCCAGCATCAACAGGGCAGGTCTAGCAAGGGAGGTAAGACAGGCGCTACATCCACGTGGTGCTCTGTGAAGCAGAAATCGGTACCGTCCGCCTGTCCCCCAAAACCAATCTGGAGATGCAGAAACCAAAACCCAGTGCTGACAATTACACAGACCTGGGTCCTCCGTTCCCACATCTCATCCTCTGTTCTTTCTTCCTAAGACATCAGTCGATGCTAAATTGTTTTTGAAGTAGTGAAAATCCTTTTCCAAATGAAGTCTTAAACAAATATCCAAAGTATGAAGCAGATCAAAGCAGAGCCATGCTGCTTGGAAGGGAAGCCAGTTCAGGGCTCCGAAGGCACCCCTGGCTCTGTGTGTGTGTGTCTGTGGGGTCCTTGCGTGAACACCATCCATGAACCATATCCGAGCGTGTGATCATGCCCACGTGTGCACAGCTGCACGCACGACCACACACACATATGTAAGTGAGGGAAGGGGGTTCATGGAATTTAACAGATTCTCAAAGAGATTCGGGATTCTTCCCAAATTAAAAAAAAAAATTGAAACTTCAATAAGTCCATGATGTTCCTCCTGCTACAGAAGTCCCACTTATTCCTCTGAAAAACGCACAGATTCACTGACATCCTGACTTAATAAAACACGACAACTCCTGGGAACCTACAGTCAGCACCAACTTATTTATTTTTTTTAAATTAAAGTTTTTATTTGGAGATCATGGTAGCTTCACATGCGGTTTTAAGAACTAATGCAGAGAAGTCTGGTGTACCTTCTACCTGGTTCCCCCCCAATAACCATATCTTGCGTCACTATGGGACCACACCACGGTCAGGTGATTGATACCATCTACCCGTTCCTCATCCCATTTCCCCAGTTTTTCTCGTTTCTGTGTGTGTGTGTGTCCGACTTCTTTTTTTTTTTTTTTTTTTTTTAATGAAATCCTTCTCAAAGGAGTGAATGCTGAGTTAAAAGACTTCCACCTCGGGGGGAGAATGGAGATAAAAGGCGGAGAGAGCGGCCCACGTCGTCGTGAGCGCAGTGGCTCCGAAGCCAGCCCTGACCCGGGGCGGGCCGCCTGCAGCGCGGGCAGAGACGAGCGCATCCGCGGAACGGCTTCGAGGGCCTGCCCGGGGGTGAGGGCTCCTCGCTCCGAGAACTCAGATCCGGCTGCCCCGCTTTGTAGATGAGAATCATCGCCCTGAGTGCCGCTGGGAGGCAAACGGCCATTAGAGCGGATGGAGATGGCGCTGACAGAGTGGCCTGCATCCCTAGGACCCTGGCTCTGTAAACGGCCGTCACGGTGATCCCCGGGACTCCCTCCGACAGACGGCCAGAACCAACCTGTGAACCAGGCAGAGCTGCCTTCCGGGGGAGTTCTTCACGTGGCATCCTGGGACCACACCCAGCAACCTGCACGGTCCTCTTAGTCCCCTAACCCCCCCACCCCAGTGCTCTGGACACAGAAATGCAGAGCCACAGCATCTGCTCAGCGCCTCCTGGGTCACTCGATCCTCAAATCCAACCTCTTCATCTCCCAGCTGGGGAAGCTGAGGCCCCAAGAACATATGGGGAGCCCTGAGTCCACCCGAAGATTGAAGCAACGTGTAGCTATGACATCCAAGATACAGGACAGTGACCCTCAGCCATGGACTTGGTCAGACAGAGGATGGTGTGCAATCTCTTTGAGCTCAGCTTTGCCATCTTTACCAGAGGTCAACAAACTACTTCCTGAAAAAGCCAGAGAGTAAATATGTGAGTCTGGTAGGGAGGGAGTCGGGGAAGGCCACGTGATCTCTGTCCCAGCTACTCAGCTCTGCCTGGTACTTTGGAAGCAGGCTTGAACGATTTGTCAAACAGTGGGCGCGGTCTGTGCTCCGGCCAAGCCTGGTTTGCAAAGGTGGGTGGCAGGCACGCTTCAGCTCAGGAGCTGTGGTTTGACCACCCTGGATCTATATAACCGGTAAGTTCATAGTTCCCTCACAGAGCATGATGACGCATGACAGAGACGGTGTGCATGGAATTCTCTAGAATGACTGACTCATAGTTGGCGTTCAAGGCACACTGGGTGTTAGGCTGTTTTATGTGATGTATGGTATTCAAGCCCATATAAGACGCTGCAATCCTGGAATGAAGTACTACGTAAGTGATGCTCAGAGACAGGCAAAGTATCCATCTAGAAACTTCCAGCAGAGATCTATGTGTAGAGAACAGGAATTCAGATCTTCAGGCAGATCTTGTGTTTACATTTCAAAGGGCTCTTGACCCAGCAAAGGTGAAAACACATTTAGTTATTACCTGTGACGTAACAGTACCAAATCTGGAGCCCTAAAGGCAGCTCCAGCTGACCAGGGGAAAGGTCAACTACACATGAAGCTGCCCATCATCCCCAGCAAATCCAGACCCAGGCAGCAGCCAGAACCAGGCCAAGTCTCAGAGGGGGACAGGGAGCCCCCCGGCAGATGTGACCTCTTAGCTCAGACATCAACACAGATCAGAAGTGTTCAGACAGAGCATATGACAAGGAGCAGAGGGGACGGCAGGTGCAAAGCACCTGAGGCATGTGAGACAAAAAGGAAGAGATGTGGTGAGCCTTCACTCCAGTTGGGTACCAGAACAAGGGAAGGCAGCGAAGTCTTCATGGAGAAGGTGGCCTGGGTGTTGAAGGATGAATAATAATTTTTCAGAAAGAAAAGCATCTCAGAAGAGGACCAGAGGGTTCAAAAATACAGACACCAAGAGAGTGTAGCATCATATAGGATTTCAAGTCTAAGGGAAAGTTGAAATGCATGCATGGCTGGAGAGCTCACAGAAAGGACTGTACCTCTTCGTCCTCTGCAGAACTCGAGGGGATCACCCGCGCGGTGGACCTGCGGGTCCCAGGAAGAAAGCCCGCCCTCTACAGCAGAACAAGCCTCATTCTTGGGTGATTATTCAGGAGCCCTTGGCTTCTTCAGGGCAAAGACTGGGTGGCATTCCCGGAAGGAGAGATGTACGTGGCCTGCTGCACACGCTACCAGAGAGACGCCACATAACCCAGGTGAGACAGGAATTGTTTTAGAAGCAGGGTCTCCAGACTCAACAAGCCTTGCTCGACGCCAGCATGGTGCAGTTGCTAATATTCTCATAATTCTTGCTTTTTCATCTCATATCCCCCAGTGGCTCAGTCTCTTTCCTAAAACCCTATTTAACAGTGTCCCCTTGGATTGGGGGCCCCTTAGACACAACGGGCTGCCCATCGCCCACCTGCTTAGTCACTTTCTATTCCTTCAACAATCTCACCTTCCGCCTACTTAAACATTCTTTTCCTTTCGCTCAATAGCTTCAGTCTCCCGTCGTACCAGTCACTTCACCGTCTGACTGGCACGGCTCAGTGTAACTTGGACAGCGTGGGTGGGATGCTGCAGGCTCCTGCTGCTGCGGGAGGGGAAGGGGCTTTCAAAAGTGAAGATGAGCGGAAGTGGAGTCGGTGGGGGGGAGAATGTCCCAGGGTCAAAGGGACACCATGAGGCAAGAAGGGACAGGAGTCTGATGGCTGATGCATTCCCAGCCGTGTGGTTGAGAGGTGCTGGGAGAGCAGAGAGGCTCGGAATAGAAAGAGTGGTGGAGCTGAGTCAGAGCACGAGAGGGGATGGCAGAGGGCACAGGACACCCACACTGTGACAAATCTCCATACTTTTCAGGTGGAAAATGTCAGCCTAATTTGGGAGCCCATCTCCCCACCTCCCCTCATAAAAGCTGCCCAGGTAATTTGCAGTATCAACGTGGTGGTAATCATGTGTTGTTTGCCTTGCAAGGAGCTTGAAGTTGGGAAAGAGAATGGAGATGATTCTGGGACCACTTGGAGCCATGCCTTGGCTACAGACCCACAACCAGAGGCTGGTTATTAGCCCAAGTTGCTGAGTTCAGTTTCTTCGTCTGTAAGATGGAGATTAGGTGCAAAATCAGAGCATTTCCCTGAAGCAGTACACAGGGCATCAGAGCCTCGGCCCTGAACTCAGAAACCAGGGTTCAAATCTTGGCCCCTCACTTACTGTGTGACCTTCGGTGGGTGATCTTACTCCTTCTACCTCAGTTTTCTCATCTGTAAAGTGGGAATAACCAATGGTTCTACTCTCATAGAGCTGTAGAGAATATTAATAGAGTAATCAAAGCCCTGGAGTGATGCTTATTAAGCAGTCAAAACTATGTGTTTATTGTCATTATTATTATTCTCAATGCTTGTACTTATTGTCGTAAAAATGCAATGGAAACCTTTATAGTTGGGAGGTGGGAGGCTAGAATCAAAGGAATAAGGGCTTTGCATAGGCCAGGAATTTGTATTGGAATTTAATGATTTCTTTGGAATAGGAACATGATTCTGGAGCTGCGTGTCCAAAACAGGAGGGAATAAACCAGCTTACCTGTGAGCGTGGGTCATTGAATTTTGCCCACCCCCCCCCCAGCCCGGCCCCACGGCCACTCGTAGGTGTTAAGCTGACAGCCAGAGATAAACATTCTGTGCACAGCCAGGTGGGCTCTTCTCCAAAAACAAGAGTTCTCTTCCTGGAGACAAACCAGTAACGGTGATGATCATCATGATCATGATGATGAAAAAGCACCCATCTTGCTAAGTGTTTGGAAATCTGTGTCTGCAAATCAGTATCTGTTTTTCTGAAACTTTCTCTAACGTGTCCTACTGAGAATTCCTAGCCTTTCTCGTGCCTTCACTGCAGCTTCTGCCGCGTTCCCTGGCTGACTCCTACTAGGGCTTCAAGTCTTTCTGTGCTTCCCTTGGTCAGCCTCACTCAGCCATATCGGAGTTAATCTCTCTCCTTGTCTGAATCCTTCACTAACCTGTGAGCTCTTCTAAGGGGAGGGATTCCATCTCATCCATCTCTCTCTCCTCTACCCAGAACAGTACGTATTAGGCAGATGAGGGGACAATGGTCAGATGGATAATTGAGTGAGGAAATGGGTTGCCAGAAATTCACGGCACTCCTGAGCCAGAAGAAGACGAACCAAGCCACCCGTGGGCTTAAGCAGACCCACAGTTAGAGGCTGAGACAAGAGGCCGACAGCTAAAGGGGCTGAGAGAATGAAGGTGTCAAGTAGCTGAAGACAGGAAGTCTAGGGTAGGATACAATAATCTAGGAACCTAACAGTGTTTTCCTTCTTTGTGGGTGCCATGCAATTTGCTTAAGCTGACATCCTTAAAGAAGCCAGACAGTCATAGGTAAAAATAATTTTTTACCAAAACTGTGGCAAAGGTATTAAGACATCCAAGAAGTCAGAGAGAAAAACAAAAAACGTAGCAAAACAAAACAAAAAAAAATGCCTAAAATCCACCCAGAATTCAAGACTCCATAGCTTGCCCAGATTGATAGTGATCTTCTGGCTTACTTGGAGTCTTGATGTGCAAATTATGCCACATAAACACTTCCCACAGCATAAAGTATGTCTGCGGTGGACGTACAGGAAGGTATCTTTCATGGAGTCACAACCCCACTGCTATGCAAATTGTGATATTTGTGCATAACTTCCCATGTACATCATCATGCTTCCCAAATTGCCCATTTATAGCCCTTAATGCAAATGCCATTTTTAAAATCAATTCTCTCCTCTGTTAATTTAAAGACTCCAACATATGTCAAGACAATACAGGCAATTTCAACCTAACAGCGGTTGGCAAGAGCCAAGATTTATGCTGTGTTTCTATCACACTGAGACACAACACCAGTAAGGAAAAAGAGAGAGGGAGAAAGGCAGATCCAGGAGATTTTAATAAATCATTTTGTCATCAAACAATACGTGGTAATGTGGGGTCAGACCAAAATGGCAAGCTGAGACTTGGACTTCTCTGCTGAGTGCACTAGGGCGCACCATGGAAGGGTAGAGTTGCCGACCACCTTCTCCTGTTCAGCTCTCCACGGTGTCGTCTGTCCACTGATTTCTTAGGAAACTTGATGGAGCAACCTCTGAGTGTGTCATACTCTGTGCTGGGTGCTGGAGATTTGTAAGAGAATGACGTAGCTGTCCATCACGGGGTACAGAGTCTTGCAGGGTATTCAAGACAACCAGATTCTAGCTGAGATGCCATCATGCTCGGAGTGGGATAGACTATTAATAATGGCCTAAATAACCCATTTAGCTCACACTGCTCGGCTCACAACACTTGTAGTACTTAAGGATATATATATATATATATAGATGTATAGATGGATGTAGAGATTATTCTATTAAGTGAAGTAAGTCAGACAGAGAAAGGTAAATATCATATGGTATCACTTAAATGTGGAGTCTAAAAAAAGATACAAATTTTATTTGCAAACCAGAAATAGACTCATGGACATAGAAAATAAACTATGGTTACCAAAGGGGAAAGGAAGGGGGAGGGATAAATTAGGAGTTTGGGATTAACAGACATACTAATATATATAAAATAGATAAACAACAAGGATCTACTATACAGCACAGGGAACTATATTCAGTTTCTTGTAATGAGCTGTAATGGAAAAGAATCTGAAAATATATATGTGTGTGTATGTATAACTACATCGCTTTGCTGTGCACCTGAAACTAACATTGTAAGTCAGCTACATGTCAATAAAAAATAAAATTAAAAAAAAACTAAAAAAAGACTAAGAAATTATATATGTATAATTATAGATATATAACATATATCTATATATATGTGGCAGGTAGTCCAAGACTGGTTTGGTACTCCGAGGAGTCAGGAACTTTATCACAAGGGCACCCACGGCTGCATGAGAGCATGGGAAACATGGTCCTGATTTAAGGTGACCTGTGCTAGCCAGGATTTTGCAACTATGAAAGATACATTTCTCTTCTGCCCTTCATCATGGGATGACTGGACTGCGTTTTCCCCACTCAGAACCTGTCCTTTGCTTGTTCAGAAAATAACAGGTCAAACTAGGGTTTCAAGGGACCCTCCCAGCTCTCAGTAAATACAAAGTGAAAGAATGCATGAATGAAAATAAATGAATATCGTCTGTTGATTTAATGAAGTACACTAAATCAGCACCAAGCGGCAGCTCGTTAAAAACACAGACCACTCTCCTGCTCCTGTGCATGTCACTTCTCGTACATCAGGATAAAAATTTCCCTGACCCCACAATCTTTGCAGCATTTGGACTGAAAGTTTCCTGTTCCCTTCATTTTTTTATACCAACTTATCATACTATGTGACAGAGGCATTTTGGTGCCTCCCTGTCTTTCTAGAATTTCAAAACTATTCCCATCAAAAGTTGGCATTGCCTTTTTCTCAGTGAAGCCTAGCTGAACCGGAGAATAACATAATCAGCAGGTTTCAGAGGAAATTAAAGTCAGATCACTGCCTACCGCACCCCCGCGCAGCTGCAGGGAGACATGCGTTATCGATGCTTCGGTTTTTAACGTTCAGACGCGTTACGTTAAGCCAGCTTGTGCCAGGGAAGGATTTACTGATTAGTTTCTGATTCGGTCCAGAATTGGCAATGGCAATGACTTCTGCAATGTGAGCTAAATTAAAAAAAAAAAAAAGAAGAAGAAGAAAGAAAAAGCTTATAGGTAATTCTTTGCAAGACGCTTGACAGAGATGTGGGTCCCAGCACATAAGAATCATCATTTAACTTAATCAACGGTGACTTCATCGAGAGTTTTTATTTATAGCTAATGCAAACGTTAAAAAAAAAAGTACAGCCATTAATTATTAGTAGGTTATTTTTTTAAAGCCGAAAGTACGAGTTGAATAAACGTACTTTAAGACACTTAAAGCTGAGGCATTCTTTATAAAATGACTAGCTAAAGAGTCCCTTGGGCTGCCTTTTAACTGCTTTCAAAGCTCTAATAGCACTTTTTCCACCAAAGACACACCCCTTGAATCCTCCGAGAGATACAATAGCATAATTGTTCTTTTAGGTTTCAAGGCCCTGACATATCTGTCACGGGAAGAATAGTGAATAATAATACCAGAACTATTTTATGCAAATTCCACTTAGAGGTTTCAAGATTTCCCTGAGACAGATCTTGCCCCCTTGTTGACACTTGCATTGTCACATTAGCTTTACATAAGAGAGTGGTTGGGGTTTTCCTTTTGTTAAATAATTCTCATTTTTAAAAAAATCTTTAGATAAAGTTAAAAAACAAATACAAAAACAATGAGATGGAAACATCAATTTGGAGGTGTATCAAAGGGAAAAACACTAGTCACTGGAAGGATTTCTGCCCCCTGGAGCTAATCACTTTGCCAACGGAATCCTCCTCTAACTTAAAACATGATTGCGTCAATCGGATGTTGACGAAGACGCAATATTTGCAAAGGCACCTGTGACGCCTCCCAGCACGCAGGCCACACGGATGTATTTTCCAAAGGCCTGAGCTCTGAATTCACAGCTCCTCTGGATGGAAGGTGGTTACAGTGATCACCTACAGGAGCATGGAGCCCAAGCCCTCATCTCTCGCATGACTCTCTCGAAGATGAGGAAGGAGTCTGAGCAGAGCTCTGGCTGCTTGAAAACATGTCCTTAAATTCTTTGGCCCTCCTCCCATTGAGATGTGGGGGACAGTGTCCACCTGGGACCTCAGAATGCTGGAATAAGACTCTTTGCAGATGTAATTAAGGTAAGGATTTTGAGTTGAGAACATCTCACATTACAGAGGGTCCTAATTCCAAAGATGGGTATCCTCACAAAAAACAGAAAAAAAGATGGTTACCCAGGGAGGCTATGTGAAGATGGAGGCAGAGATGGGAGTCATACAGCCTCCATGCCTGGCACCCCCAGAAGCTGGAAGAGCCCAGAGCCCTGGGGGGAGCATGGCCCCGCTGACACCCAGATATTCTAAGCTGGGCTGGCCTCCATGACTCACTCACACTCACTAGCAGACAACAGATGTGACCCTGTGCGACTTGGTCAAAAAAGAAACCAGTAGCTCTCACTTTGTTTTCCTGAACATTCACGCCTGGAGCCCCGAGCAGACGCGAGCGAAGCCTGACTGTCCCGAGGCCACCACGCTGCGGGGAAGCCCAGGCCACAGCGAGGGGCTGAGAGGACGCGCTCCGCCCACAGCCCTTGAGTCTTCTGATGCTGGCGTCTTGAGGCCCCAGAGATCACGGATCGGGGAAAGAGGCCCAGCTGTCATTTTACCAAATTCTTTTGGTAAAGTACTTGCGGGTATAATAAAAACTAGTTGCTCTAAACTGCTGAGTTTCGGGGTAACTTCTCTGCAGCCACAGTCACCAGAACGGTGGCAGCTGAGGTGTAGGTCTGGCTAGGACTGAGGGGGCAGTGGGGTCCTCTGCCTGGGGCAGCACGGACCTCCTCCCTGCCTCTTCTTGGAAAGTTCCCCATCCCCCTCCTACTCTATCTCAAGGCCAAAGTGGTAGGAATTTGGTCTGACTCCCCCAAAGCAAAGAAAAGTACACGAAGCAAGCAGGGCCTGGAGGGCAGCCACGGTCAATGTCCAGAATGGCCACTTGGACCTTAGTGAGACCTACAGATCCTCATCCTACGTGCTTGTGTCTACCTCTCGCTGGCTGTGCAACCTTGGGCATGCAGCTCAACCTCTCTGAGCTGCAGTCTCCACCTATGAACCGGGGGATAATTACTACTGTGACAGGATCTAACGCGGGTCCAGGGTCTGCTCAGTTCTCCACAGATGGTAGCTCTTCCTGTTCTTGATCTTTTCGCCTTGGCCCAGAATCCGCAAAACCCAAATCTCTGCCGTCAAACGTGCACAACCACGAGAGATGCTCAGATTCCCTCTCCTCCTCACCTGGACGGGAGGAAACCACTTTCGAGCCAGGAAGAAGAGGGATCTGCAAGTTCTGCCTCAATTTAATGTCTCTCCTGGGGGCCCAGGAGGCTTAATGTTTATAAAGTACTTCGAGGTCCTGAAAGCACAGACTTTTATACAAATGCGAGATAATCATGATAATTAAGCCATGAATATAGCAGGGCCTTTATTGTTCCCTCATCCCACAGTGAGCAAACTCCTGGCGGACTCTTTAGCGCACTGAAGAGATAATTTGCTAAATCATAGGCCACTGCCCTGAACGTCTCACACACCTACGGCCGGGATCGAGTTCCTTCTCAGCAATAATGCTCGTAGCAGGGCCACCGTCACGACCACGCTTTACAGTTTACAAAGCACTGCAGATAGCTTCTCCCACTCTGTCAGTAGGACCAGGAGGGACAGGAGTGGGGAAAGGATGCCTGGTTGACACATGGGAACTTGGGGCACAGATTCATCTCAGATCCCACAGAGTAACTCTACTGTCACAGAGTCTCAAATCTGGGAACCACAGTCAGTGTTTAGTCCAAGGTCCAGATTGTCTAAACGAGAACGCTGAGGTTCAAAGGGCTGAGATGACTTGACACAGGGCTGCTGCTAGCCCACAGGGGGCTTCTGTGGAAACTGGAAACACGCACACCCTCCACCGGGACCTGGTTTAGCCCAAGGCTGGACTTGGGCCCCACTCACTTGGCCAGGAGACTGAGGCACTCCCTCAAGAATACCACTGTGTCTTAAAATCTAAGTTCTATTCTTATTCAGGTGTTACAGGCGAACAAATCAGGAAACAATTGCCGCTGAAAGACAGTTTGCTAGACTCACAGACCTCAAGAAGCGGGAGCACCCCACTCCATGGTGGGTCCCCCTGGTCAGGAGGCTGTGCGTCTGGTGGGGGGCCATGAGCAAGGGCTTCCACTGTGGTTTCACAGAAGGAGCGAAAAGTGGGTGAGCAGGTTTACACCTGGCTGGTTCGTGTTTTTTTTTTTTTTTTTTTTGCATTTTTTTTTAAACTGATGCAGAGTCAGTTTACAATGTTGTGTTAATTTCTGGTGCCCAGCATCGTGATTCAGTTGCACATAGATGTATTTTTTTCATATTTTTTTTCGTGATAGGTTATTACAAGGTATTGAATATGGTTCCCTGTGCTCCACAGTAGGGCCTTGTTGTTTACCTATTTTATGTATAGTAGTTGGTATCTGCAAATCCCGAACTCCTAATTTATCCCTCCCTCCCACCTTTTCCCAAAGAAACGAACCATACGTTTGTTTTCTATGTCTGTGAGTCTGTTCCTGTTTTGTACATAAGTTCATTTGTCTCATTTTTTTATATTCCACATATAAGTGATGTCATATATTGTCCTTTCTCATTCTGGATCGGCTGGCTTGAATAATTGCAGCTGGCTCTGAGGTCTGGGGGCCGGCCCTAGTGGGCTGGTCCCTCGCCCTGGGGTGAGGAGGGCAGGGGCAGAGAGGCCTGGAGTGTGAAAACTAACACAGAAGGTGCTTTCAGGTGGGGGCTCTGGACTGGTCGGTTTGCATGTGAAAAGCTGTCCGAGCCAGCTGTTGGCCAGCTCTAGGAGCCAGGCAGCCCTGGGAGGGGCCGTCCCTGCAGGGCCAGCAAGGCCCCAAGAGAGCAAAGCATCAAAAATAAAGACAAAAAAAAAACTTGGTTGGTCCATGCTTGTCAGGGCCTCCAAAATCATAGTATCACACACCCATTTCACGGATGAGAAATCTGAGGTCAGATAGTAGAATAACTTGGCTTCACTGCCAACTGGTGGTAACCAAGGTGCCTTCCAGAAGTAGAGCAGACTGGACCTTGGGCTCCAATCCCTTTTATTCCCATCGCTTAGAAAATCACCTCCAAGGACCCTAATTTAGGGACCATGGTCCTGCCCCTCTGACCTCGCGTGTTACCTACATCTGTCGCAACCTCACACGTCCGCTCCCGCGGTTCAGAGGGAAGGCGAACACTTCCCTGTCATGCTTTGCTGTTTCGTGCGTTTGCTTCCACTGTTCTCTCCACCTGCCTAGAATCCTTCCAGCGCTTCCCTGCCAGGAGATCTTCTCTGTATCTTTGAAGATTCAGTGCAGGGCTTACTTGCTCCCAGGAGCTTTGGTGGAAGACCCCCAGTGGGCTCAGTGTCCCCATCTTGGGCTCCCAGGAAGCCTCTCTATGGTACTGATGTTTTTGTTTGTGGGTCCCTGTTCTCCACTGGACCACAAGTACCTCGAAGGCAGGGACCAGGTTCCACTCCCCTGCCAATCCTTAGCATCTGGCATGTGGCGGCACTCAAGCATTAAACCAAAACCCAGCTCCGCACATAGGACTCCCGGTCCAGTGCCCCTTTTCACACAGACACTCTGTAAAGCCACGCCTCCATTTCCGTGAGAGCAGAAAGGATTGCACACTGAGCAATGCTTCTAATACACTATATATTTAAGCTTCATATTATAGCCACAATTATTTTGCTAGATTTTCCATTCTGTTCCTTTGTCAGAGTCAGCTGGATTTTCCAAGAGAAAGAGTCTCTGCATTTCCAAACCATCAGCTCTAAACCGGGCTCCCATAACCTCCTTTACACCTGCGTGTGTACAACCAGGAATGGCTTGCCTGGGCGCACTTCTTTGCCTGCTGATTTAGAATCTGCAAATAGATATCTTCTTCCAAAACATACCTCTCCACAAAGCCAACCCACTGAATCAAGCTCATTATCTTAAGACACCTCTATGGCCAAAGGTTATGCTTTTCAGAGCTATATTAATCTCTTTGTCTAAACAGCACAGGCTTAATTGGTTTAGATCAGAGTTGTACTGTTTTGAGTAAAAGGGTGTGATTAATGTGAGCTGAAGATGGTTGGACGGGCTCAGACTAATTCACCAGCATCCACAAACCTATTATCATCAGAACCGTGAGAGCTTGGGGGAAACCTGCCCCAGTGAGCAAGTTTTTTTTTTTCCTCAAGAAAAACAGAAACCTGAGAAGGCTGCGGAGATATCCCCTCCCCTTCCCCCACCCCCCGTTTCTCCAGCAAGCAGAGGACCGTCACCGTCTTCCTCTTTGCAAGATGCAGTGGGCACCATGTGCACAGTGGAACAGAGTGTACCTGCTTCAGCAAGAAGTTGGGTTCATTCGGTCCCCCACACAGGAGAGGAAGATCTTGTCCTAATTAGAATATTACCTGATCACTCCCTGGCCCCCGAGGCCACTGGCCAACCCTCTTTTCTCTGCACTGAGCCCCGCAGGCTGATCTTCATAGATTGCCCCCTGACCCTGCGGTCCTGGATCCCCTTAGAGGGGTCACAGCCAGAGACGTGGGTAGGGGACTCACTCTCCAGGATGCCATAGGCTGGCTATGAAGCCAGTCGTCCCCTGACAAGCACTCTGCCTGGGCCCGGGGATGTACTGTCTTTCCTTGCCCAAGTCATGGGAACAGCCACTGTTTCCAGGCCCAGCTCCTGCGCTCTGCCTGGTTGGTTTCTCTAACTTATTGCATGCCAGCTTGGTTCTAAAGCTTTACAGACATTGATTTATTTAATCCTCCAGAACCGTATCAGGTAGGCACTACCCTTGCCTCATTTTACAGAAGAGGAAACTGAGGCACAGGGAGGCTGGACAACATGCTGGAGATACACGCCTACTGAGTGGTAACAATGCCGCTGGACCCGCATGTGCGGTCGCCGGCGCTCAGCCTCTTCCTGGCATCGTGGCAGGGGAGAAAAGGAAGGGAACTCCAGGCTCAGAAAACAGGATCAGCAAAGGTCTTCAGCTTCAGGGCAACATGGAGAAACACTGAGAAGTCCAGTGTGGCTTGGAGTGGACGGGGGAGTTGGGGGCAGAGAAGGCATAGCTGTGAGGCTATCTGGTGCGGGCTGGGGTAGCGGGAGCATCTATTAATGCCGCCCTCTGCAGTCTGAGTGTTCTAATTCGACATCTCGGAGCCTACGGCCCTGGGTGTGGTCCAAGGGAGATGCAAACGTGAGCTGAAATAGCCCCGTCCTCCCAGTGGAAGGGAGGTGACACCCACCGCAGCCACCTCTCTGGTGTCACAGGATGTGATGAACAAAGGACACTGGGGCCGCAGAGGCAAAAGGCTCTAATTCTGGCAGGGCTGAGACCAGAGCTGGGGCAAGGCATACGCCCACTGTGGCTGTAGAATTGTTAAGGGGGTCCTGAGAAACTCTGTCATTAAGAGAAGTAATATTTTAATGTAATGCTGTCTAAGAATGCAAAATGAATGCAAAATCCAGGATGAACAAAAGCTTGAAGCTTGCCTGATCCGACGAACAAGGTCGGTCTGACTTGTTTTTGCCTTTTGCCTCAGGTTCCATAATAGCTCAGCATGCCTGAGCCACTGTTAATTTAAAATTTTGATCTTTTTTGTTCATCATGGACTTTTTTTGCAAATTTTTAACTTAGAAAAGAGTGCATTCAATGCTATTTATCTTGGTGGCTGGGTTTTTCTTAAACTTTCCACTACCTCACTGGCCTCACGAGGGTCCCGGCCCTGCTCTCTGAGGCCTTGACCTTGAACTTTCCCCTGTGGACCCTCAGCAGTTCCAGGGGAGACACAGACAAGATTTTCCAGGTAGAATGATTGTGTCGGGGAGGAAAAAACTTTCTCCCCTATCCTTCTAGGTTCTTCTGACTGGTCCAAGAATTAAATGGACATGAAACCGATTAATCGGAGAAAATCAAATTTAATTGTTTACATACAGGAGCCCACCTACATGAGAGGGTCAGAGACAGGAAGGTAAAATGAGGTTCCTATGCCACGCTGGGAGGAGGGCCTGGGGCTTCCAAGGACGGAGGGATATTCACGGGACAGTGAGGGAAAGAGAGGATGTTTGGTAACTAGATGTTTGCCCCGCCACCTAGATGGGGCCCCTCATATAAAATGTATCTCCTGTAATGACTCTTCTCTGGGAAAAAAAAATCCCCGCTTTGAATTCTTCTAGATGGTTATGGGAGGGGCAGCCGTTTCTTTGAAACCTACAGGGTATCCATTGCCTTTAGCTCAAAAGATTCCTTATGCAAAAGTGACGCATTTGTTCTCCACCCCAACAGTCGCTTTCTCAGCAGAGTGGAGATCAGGTCAGGGGCGCCCAGTATGAAGGGTACAAAAGCCAGGTTGAGTAGAACCGTGCAGTCATATCTGGACCAGCCCCGCAGGCTCGAGAGCTGAGAGGCTGGAGGCCACCCAGGGGTCCTCGACGTGGATGCTAGAGCTGTGTGTGTGCATGAACGCAGGCTGTTTCTTCAGTTCTTGGCCTATTTCCTCTTCCAAATTGTGACCAGATGCACGTTAAATTAGGATTAATGGGGCTCCTTTGTGGAGCCCTGCATTTGAGCTGCGCCCAGGAACGGTTTCATAGCACATCATTCAACTTCCGCCGAGGTTAAAGACTGTGTATACCTAAAGCTCAAGCATATTTGTCTGCCGTCTGCGTGATTCCAAGGGGGGGATGATCAGTCCACTTCGTTAAAGGAAGACCGGTTAAAGAAGTCAGCAGTGGGCTTCTCCTGCCAGTTTCGAGCCCAGTGGCATTTTTAATATAAACGTCCAGTTCTTGATCGAATTAGCTGGCCTGCCCTCTCCCACTGCAGCCACGGTTTTTGCACCATCTATTTGGGTTGGATTCTTTGCGCATGACTTATTTCCTGGAAAATCTTTAGAGAGGTCTGGGCTGCGTAGTTATAAAAATTGTTGTAACGTATTTTCCGCGCATATTAAACTAGCTCCCCAGACTGATAAAAAGGTTGAAAAGCTATTATTCTTTATTCTTCAGTTTACTACCACCCTCAAGTAATAGTCTTCTATTAAAGTTTATTGATTTCTCCCACTGTTAACCAGCAAGTCGGCATATAAAAATTAAGCAGGGAAATCTGCCATTTCTTCCTCGTTTCTTCCCCCAGCACGTGTCCCTTAAGTCAGATTTCAAAGGACCCGCGTTGGCCGTACTGGGAGGCCTCGCTGCGGGTCTGGGGGAGGGTTTGGTCCAATTGTTTACTTTTGCTATCGTTGCTTGTTTCTGTTTTTCCCAGACACTAAAGTTTTGAGACAGATGAGTGTAAAGTCCTTTTCCCTCGCCTCTTTTTCAGAGAACAGAAACCAAGAGGCCTGGTCTGGGAGGCCATCCTGGATTAGTATGCGCGTCAGTTACATGATTCATCCGTTCACTTCACAGATAATTCCTGACCACCTACTACGTGCCAGGCCTGCTTCTAGGCATCGGGAATTGAACAGTGAGCACAAGAGACAGAGGGTCCACCCCCGCGATGCTACCCTTCCAGTGCTGGGGAGACGCAATGAATACATACAGAAATCCAGATCGACCTGGTCAGGTGGCGAGAGGTGCTACGAAGAAAATAAAGCAGGTTAAAGAGACAACGTGATGGTTAATTTTATGTCAACCTGACAGGGTCCCAGGGAACCCAGATATTTGGTTAAATTTTATTTCAGGGTGTGTCTGGGAGGCGTTTCTGGGTGAGATTAGCATTTGAATAGATAGACAAAGTAAAGTCGCTGCCCCACCCCCCAGCGTGGGTGGGTCTCAGCCCATCCTCTGAGGGTCTGCACGGAACAAAAAGGTGGGGGAAGGGAGAATTTGTTCTCTCTGCTGGACCATTTTCAAGCTGGGACACTGGTTTTCTCCTGCACCCAGGTGGGGACTTAGATTATTATTGGCTTTCCTGGTTTTCAGGACTTGGACTTGGACCAGAGCTACACCATGCACTGCCTGCCCTTGGACTCCAGCTTGCAGATAGCAGGTTGTAGGATTTGTCAGCCTCCATAATCCCATGAGCTAATTCCATATATATATATATGGCCACGCTGGGAGGGGGGCCTGGGGCTTCCAAGGACGGAGGGATATTCACGGGACAGTGAGGGGAATTCCATATATATATATGGAATTATATATATATGTATATATACACACACACATATATATATACACACACGTATATATATATATATATATATATATATATATATATATATATATATTTTGTTTCCTGTTGCTTCTGTTTCTCTGGGGAACGCTGACTGATAGACAGTGATGGGTGTTTTTTAGACCAGGAGGGCAGGAAAAGTCACTCAGATGGATGCATTTCAAGCCCCAAGGTGATGGGGGAGGCCAGCCATGCAGATTTCAAGCAAAGAGAATGCCACAGGGGCTCTGGGCTAAGTAAACAGGACACCTCAGCCCAGTCATGGACACCACGCACACAAATGTTTTGGGAGCATCTACTAAAGAACAGGGTATTACACCAGACCCTGGGACGAGAATAATCAATAAAACAATAAAACACAGCCGTGCTTTTCTCAGGATCCCACAGTTTGGTGGGGGGGTCATCATATAAAGATAGCATCCGGCAGTCTTAAAGTCTCAGAAGGACGAGTGGAGAAACTATAACATATACAAACTTCCAGGTACCACATGGTAATTGAGCCACGGTTGGTCAAGGCACATTGCAGGAAGCCAGGAAAGGGAATTTCCTCTGTTGGCTGGAGTTGACTTCAAAGGAAGGAGTTGAAATTATGCAAATGCCAGGCAATGGCACCTTCTGTGTCCACATGACTGGCAAGATGGGTGAGTCCAGCAGCGCAAGGGCCCGGGAGGCAGAGAGTGGCTGGAGAAGCTAGTGCGGACAGGGTTGAATTCATGGAGGGCAGTCGGCTGTCACCTGGTGGGTGATGGTGATCTCAAGGCTTCCAAGCAATGGTGCTATTTGTCCGGTATTTACTTTGGGAAGATAGATCTGGCGGCCGAAGAGAAAGTAGCTGGCGGCAGAGTGGGTGACCTAGCTCAGTGGGAAAGCGCCTGCCTAGCTCTGGGTCCTGGGTTCCATCCCCACCTCCCTCAACAAGGAAGGAAGCAGAGAAGGAACGAAGGGAGGGAGGGAGGAAGGAGAAAGCGTTTTAGAAACAGTTCTAACACAGCTCTGTCTCCCAGTCTCCTCTCATCTATAAAATGATTCAGATGATTCCTAAATTTGCATCCGGCTCTAAAATTTGAAAACATGAGGGTATCAGTAAGTTACTAATGACTATACGTAAAATAGATAACAAGTTTCTACTCCAGTAAATAAATAGACAGGAATCTTTTTAAAACAAAATCAGTAAGTAACTTAAACATGCTGTCTCTTTCTCTTTGACACAGAGTTTAGATTTTTTGAAACTAGTTTATGCTTTTGTTCGATGAGTAATTATGAGCCCTACTTATTGACTGGGGTGGGAGCGGGGAATCCTTATTTTTTAAACAAAATGACGTGTTTACCTCAGCTTGCCCCAGTTGGATGTGCGCGGGGGCACGCATGTGTGCGTGCGTGTGTGTGTGTGTGTGTGTGTATATCTTTGCTTCTAAGATTGACCTTTTATCCCCCCCTTTTCCCTCTCTTTGCAAATAAAAATGAGTTTTGTATTTATCATGTTTATTCCGAGTTACAGCTTTCCCATCAAACATAATGATCCCGCCTTGAAATCCCTGGGCCCCAGCAATGCAGAGGGGGAGGCGGGGCAGATGTGGGAAGAATGCACTTCATTTTTAATCCTGGTGTGAAATTCTAAAAAGGAAAACCAGGTTACAGGAAATATCACACAGAAGAGAGGCAAGGAGGACACAGGGACACGTTTCCAGGACACAGGCTGAGATCATTTATGGGAGAGGAGGTCTACTCGCTTCTACGGGAGTGTTCTGGAATCTTCCATGACCCCTGTGGTGAAGTCCTTGTGAGGTTGGTTCCAAGTCTCCAAATAACTTGATGTGTGACTTGCAGTGTTTTAGCTTCACTTCAGGAAGAAGGTCAGGTGATGACTCTCTCTGCCTCAAATGTCTGCGATACAGGCGGATGGAAGTGGGGAAGGCATTGCGGCAGAGACGATGAACTGTCTACCAAAATCTGAGCACCTTCATCCAGAGGTGAGAATTGTCACGGGCTGGCTCAGGACTACATTTCCCAGGCTCCTTTGCATCTAGGTGGGCCCATGTGACCAGCTGCCACCAATGAGATGTAAGTGGCAGTTAGGAAGCCAGTGCACTTCTCCATCATCTCTTCTGACCCACCAGCTGGGTGGAGGAGGGCAGGGCCACCAGGTAGGACTCTGGGTCCCTGAACCACGAAGTGGAGGAAGGCCACGGCCAAACACAAACACCCACACCTGTGTGTTATGTGAGCGTTCAGTGAGATGGTTTCTGAGGTCTCCTACTTCTATAAATGTCTATCACCCTAGTCTTTGGAAGGTTGGGGTCTGTTAGGGCACTTAGCAGTGCCCTAAATAATACAAAAGTCAACCAAGGAGACTCGCGCTTGGAGGTTGGTGCTGGTCTCTGAGGGGCAAGCTGGACTTTCCAGGCGTTGGGTTTTTTGCTTGTCATTGGAGGGTATTCCCCATGGATGATGGTGTGACTCTGGGACCTGCAAGGTGTCGTGTGCACCTTGGAGGAAGAGCCAAGTTGAGAGGCTCAACTTTTAATTCGTGAACTGGGGACAGTAATAATTCTTCCTCTCAGGTCAAGATGAGGGTTGCATGAGCTCCTACACTCAGCACAACGCCTGCCACAGAAAAATCGCGGTATTATTTTTGTCATTGTTGTTGTGATTGTCACTATGATGACAGAGTTCCGCTGAACTCGCATTCCTGAGGGGTGGGCGTTAAGACTGCTGTGGATCCCACTTATCAGAGGAGGATGCTGAAGAAGGCCACTTAACTAAGATTGCAGAGTCGATAATAGATCGAGTCTGGCCTCCAGATCTTCTGCCTCCAAGCTTGCCTCTCGCCCCACTGACCTGCTGGGCGCTGCCCTGCATCCTAACCGGACACCGTAGTTCCGTGTTGAGTACACTTCGGGGCAAGTAAAACACAACCGGAAAAAAAAAAAAAGACATTTGAGCTACTGGCTTCTCCTCCAAGACAGATTTCTTTCTGACAGACAGGAGGACACGAGGCAGGAGCATTTTGCATCCTGTTGTATAAATAGGGGTAGGACAAATGGCTTGGCTAAAATAAGCCCAGGCCTGAAACTTTACTGAAACTGGAACTAAATCCAGACGGACTTGATTTTATATTTCCATCTCTTTCTCTCTCTCTCTCTCTTTTTCTCTTTCAATTATTTTTTTTTGAAGACTTAAGAAAAAGTCCATTCCAATTGTGTTCTCTGGAGTTACTTATTCTGTCCCAAAGAAAAGGCAAAAAACTTACAGAAAACGTGAATGGGGAGGGGAAATAAAAATATACATTGAGATTTAAAAAAAAAAAAAAGGAAAGAAAAATCAAGACGCAAGACGCATCCTGGCTTGTAGGCGCTCCCCCGGAATGGTGCAGCGCAGCTCCCCTGTACAAAGGTGACGGCTCAGGACGAAGCACAGTGGAATGGACTGAGGCTCAAGCGTGGCTAGTGCACATTGCCCTTCGGGAGTTAAAAGGTAGCTTTGCGTTTTCCAGGGCAGAAGGGAGTCAGTAGTGATTCAAAGAGGCATTTCTACTTGCTATTTGCTCAAGAGCTCTCAGATGCCCTGTCTTGGGGACACACAACTCAAAGCCATGCAGACAAGTTTATCTGCCCTCCCCCCTTATTTTTCAGGGTCACAAAGCAAACTTTTCATCTTCTTGGAGCTTTAATAGGGAAGGCAACAAAACCAAGAAGTGAGTTCCCTGTCATTAAGAGTATTCAAGCACCGAATGGGTAGCTGCTTGGCAGGATCATTGGAAAGAAGGTTCGAAATCAGTTGAAGCTTTAAAACAGATCAGTAATCTCCAACCAGAAGTTTCTGCACTGGTGGTGGGTACTCTGAGTTTGGACCCACCTCCAGGGAAGGTACAAATGAACCCCGCAGACCCTCGGATCAGCCAATCGCAAGCATTTCTTGAGGTCTCCTAACTTGGAGCATCCTCGATTGTCGCTACAGATGACAGCACCTTGGTTCAGATAACTGCTCACTGAACAAGTCTGGACTGGGAGACAGCGTGTGCCCATTTTCAGGTAAAAAGATGATGAGATTCAGCTGAGAAAAGCGAGATAAACTTTTCCTGAATAATACTTGAAAAAGAGAGGCACCCATGACTTGTTTTGTTGCGTATCAAAATATGGTACAAAACACCACCATATTTTGGGGAAAGAATTTGGGGGCTCGAAAAACCAGTTTGTGGGATGAAGTTGGAAGCCCAGACAGACAGTGGGCAGTGGGACCAGGTATCGGTCCTGCTCAGTATATCCCTAACACCACGCACGTGCCTGGCATATGATAATTAATCACTATCGAGTGAATCAAAAATGAGAAATAAGAGAATGCTTATTTAATAAAAGAGTTTAGAATAATTACTTAGTGATTTAGGAGGAAATCAATTTAGACTCAAATTACATTCTATAAGCTAGAATGAGTCTGATGGATAGACTGAAATATGAAAAAATGTAAGTACTAGTTAAAACCAACTATTTATCAGAATTGTGGAAGGTCACAATCATTCTAAGCTTTGACAAATTGGAAGAAACCACAAAGGAAAAGATTAATATTTTACAATATGTAAAAATTAAACAGCATAAGGTAAAATCAGAAACAGAAATAATAGGAAACCAGAAGTAGGAGAAAAAACTTAGTAAGACAGGACATAAAGACGTTTTATGTGTTTACATTCAGGTTTATAAATAAAAATATCGAGAGTCCAATAAATAACTGGGTTGGAGACAATGGCAGGCTTCAAACAAGAATAAATACAAATAGTAAATAATTGCCTCTTCTTTGTAATAAAAAAATGTAAATTGAAGCAAGCTTTAAGTTCAACTTGGAAGAAATGGCTGAATACACTGTGATAATCTCCAAGCGGAGTATCATTCAGTGATTAAAAGTGATCAATCTGAGGCCTATGTGAAAACATAATGAAAAGTTTATGGTAAGAATCTAAATAATATAAAGTCAAACTCGAAACAAAATATACAATCGGATTACAATTATGTGAAACATTGGAAGAATTATGTGGAAATGAAAATGGCTTCGTGGAAAGGGGCTGGATAGAATGTTACTAAAGGAGTTGTTTTGTTTTTCTAAAATTGTCTTTAGTCCTGTTACAGTATTAAAAAAGAAAAAAGAAAAGAAAAAATTATCACCTAGTGTCATGGAACCATAGTAAACAGGGAAAGAAGAGACCTTGCCAAGTTGCCAAGGAGTATCAAAAGCAGGTACCAGCCAGATACAGATTGCCTGGTACCCCAACACCTCTGAAGATGCTGGTAGGGGAGGCTGCCTCTGTATGTGTGTGTGTGTGTGTGTGTGTGTGTGTGTAACTTACACCCAACACTGTGTCAAGTCCAGCAAAGACAATGAGTAATTGCTGAATGGAACCAATTGTGTGTGTGTGAAGTGAATTGGACACTGACTTCATGACTTACCAGGTGGTGACTGTAAGCAGCACATATAACCTTTCTGCATCTCAGTTTCCCAATCTGTGAAAAGAGAAAAAAACAGCATTGCTTCCTCCATAGGGTTAGCAGAAATGCAACCTATGTCTACCATCTGGTAAATATTACCGACCTGCTCCAGCCCTCATCCAACTTAAATACAAAATGCTCAGCTCATTCATTGCATCATTAGTAACCACAGTGGCAGTGCATAATTCAGTTCCGGTCGTCAGCACCCATCTTTATACAGGACACACACATACACACCCCCTCCAGAGTCTTTGGACTGGACACACGTCGGTTTGAATCTCAGCTACACCATCTGATGGCTGTGTGACCACGGGGGAATGACTAAACCTCCCTCAGTTTCAACTTCTGTCAAATGAAGATCGTAACGGTCATCCAACCCAGCAAATGGCGGGAAGATTTGAGATGATGCTTAATTAATATGATTTGCCTTCCACTGCGTATTGACTTGTACCCATTTATCTGTTGGATGAGAGAAGCGTGGAATTCCCCAAATCTCATTGGAAAGCAAGAAAGGACTCAGAATGAATGGAAACTGAGGGGTAGGTCATGATTTTTTCCAACTCTACTCTTGTATTTTTTGGGGGGAAGTAATTAGGTTTCTTTATGTATTTTTTAATTAATTTCTTACTTTATTTTTAGTGGAGGTGCTGGGGATTGAACCCAGGACTTTGTGCATGCTACAGAGCCACTCTACCACTGAGCTCTGCCCTCCCCCTCTCCAAGTCTATTCTTGAGTCCTACTGAGAAGATTCTCATCAAGTCACTGCTGTGGGGTGAGGCTGCCTGGACTCCCCGGGTCACACCCCAGCCACTCCTCCCATCCAACTCAAAGAGGAAAGACTTCCAGCTCTGCCTGGCCCAGTGCCCTTTGCCAACCGAGGTGCCCACGTCGGCCTAGCAGCCTTCCTTCCCCAGGCTGGACCCCACAATACTAGCTGTCTCATTTTCTAACCCGAATGCAAGTGTTGGGCACAAAACAGCCCCGGGAGCTGGACATTTGGAAGCCCTGCTGAGAAAGCGGGGAGAGTGCGCCAGGCAGCGAGGGGAGGGGGAGAAAGCCGGCTTGGGCCTGCCTGGGGAAGACCAGAGCCCCCTGGGGTTGGGAACAGGCCACCGAACCACCAAGCTCAGTGCTGAAAATGACCCCAGCCCCCTACCAGGCTCTGCTGGATGGAGAACCAGTTTCGCATGGCCTCCCCAAGAGCCAGGCCAGTGCCCGGTATTCATTTGTTATATAAGTCAATGATTAAGGAGGCTGAGAACCAGAGAGGGAAAGCAACTTTCCCAGGGCCACACAGCTAGTCAGAGGCCAACAAGGTGGAGAAGCCAGTGGCCTTCCTCCGGGCCGATGATGGTGTTCTCCTTTGCCACATGACTTCCCAGCCCGCACTGCGCAGAGATGGAGGGGCTGGTGTCCACCAAGCCGGCTTTCTTGGGAGCTGGGAGCCATGGGGCTGTTTGGTCCCCAGTGGCTCCAGCCAGAGTGGTATCCTGGCCAGCCGAGGCGGGGACCCAGACAGGGGTCACCACACTCCTCTTAGGTTCTGTTTTCTGGACCTCTCTCCCATGTCCACTGTGAATTGTCTCCGCTGTTTGCTTTTCCACAAAACATTGTCATCACTACTGAGTGAGGTCCTCTAGCAAACCAGGGCCTTCCAGCCTTAACCCGCCCATCCACAGAGTAACCCCGAGTGAAACACTGGGAGAGCTGAGGCTGCCCATTGGACAGATGAGGAAACTGACGTCCGCAGAGCAGAGTGCCACCCTGAGGACCACCAGCAAGCGAGTCTTGGCCCCAGGCCCAGAAGACATGTCCTCTGACCCCAGACCTGGGGAGTCCCCACTTCATTCTGACCTTCAAGTGCAGAGCCAAACAGAGGTAGCCTGAGTGATGGATGAACCCTAGGATAATGGAACCAAATGTATCCTGAGATGCCTAAGATTTGGACTAGACTTAACCAGCTCCGTCAACCCGCTGGGTTGGGTCTGTGTAAAGAGAGCTTCTAAGGCCTGGACAGAGGCCCCTGACTGGTTGCAATGCCTGTTCTGGAAGCTGGCCTCCAGGAGGGGAAGTGTACACAGCCAAGCCGCAAGGACCACTGAGCCCGGGGCCACGTCCGACGCTCCTGGGCCATGGGTACTATTGCCTCTGTGGGCCCCTTCCTTCATAAAAACAGACTTTAAGATATATTTTGCCCATATTGGTATTATGTTATTCATTATGTTATTATCTTTTTCCCTTTTTATTTTAAAATAAATTAATAGTAAAATATTTTCCTGGGCTCCTAAAACTGTCCTGGGCCCTGTGCCGACTACACCTAACCAGAGAGGTCAGTGTGCTGAGCCCCACTGGGTGCTGACACCACGGGGCTTCCGAAATGGCCAAGTCCCAGTCTCTGCACGCCCAGAGCTCTCAGGCCCGAGCAGAGGGGACATGTGCCCTGAAATAGCAACAGCAGCAAATAACAGGGAGAGAGAACCCTCCACCCCCCACCCCGGGGCTGGGGAAAGCTCCGAGGGCTTCCCAGAAGGGAGCGAGGGGCTCTCAGGAAGGCTTCCTGGAGGAGGTGGGCACTGCAGCCCGGAGGGTGGGGGAGGCTCTCCGCTCATCCCCCTTCAGGGACCGGCCCCCTGAAGCAGAGGAGGGCTACTGGCATGCAGGAGCGCATCCCCGTGCCCACAGAGATGCCTGTCACACACAGACAGAGGACGCATCACCTTTTCCCTCCTCCCCTCCTTGCCTTTGGGGACACTTTTAAAAAACTGACAAAAAGATTTTTTGTTAAGTAAGGAAAGTAGGAAGGAAAGAAGGAAGGAAGGAAAGAAGGAAGAAGGAAGGAAGGGAAGAAGAGAGAGAGAGAAAGAGCCCGGGCCGCTCCGTGCTGGCATGGTTAGCATTCATGTTGATGTCAACATCTCTGCAAAGACAGGTAGCAGGGAAACACCGCCGGGGAGCCTTTGAGGGCGCGCAGCGGGGCCCTGGGTAATTACTGTGGCCTACTTATTTCTCTGCGAAGGGAAAAAAAAGTCCAGCACCCGATCTGCTTTTTTTTTTTTTTTTTTTTCTTAATAGGAGAAGTTGAACCTAAAGCACTGTAATTTTAATCAAATCTTTCCCATCTGCGTGTAGTGTCTCTGAGAAGTTGAAGATTTAAGTGTATGTTGTAGGATTTGTGGAATTGTCCCAGCGGGGGAGGGAAAAGGGGCAGAGCGGTGGTAATTATGCTACACTTAAAGGTATTTTGGTTGCCAGGGAGCCTTTTTTTTTTTTTTTTTAAATCACCGCTTTCCCTCAATGAGGGTTTGGATGATGTCATGGACAGGAAAGGGGGTAAAAAAGGTTGCAGCAGCTCAAAGGGCAAGTCAGAGGGAGAAAGATGAAGCTGCAGTTTTCTGTTTGGGTGAAGGTTGGAACAATTTGGAAAACGTGATGCTTTAAGGACCACGATCTAAGGTGAAGATGGACTAACATCCTCTAAAGTGAGCGCGCGCGCACGCGCGCAGACGCACACGCGCACACGCACGAGTGCCAACACCCCACAAGCACATCCAAACACACACATGCAGGACGGACGTGCTACACAACACTTGCTCATCCCTGCGCATCGACGTGGGGAACACACACGTTTCATGTCCCAACACACACAGACACCCAGTACCGGCGGGTGTGCGTGAACTCACATCAACAGAGACCTCGAGGACACACAACAACCAGGCTCCATCAGAAATCATCAAACCCACGGCCCAGGGAGCAGGGCTCAGGGAAAACGTGGCTGCAGGTGGAAAGGTGGGGAAGGGCGGACAACCTGGGGGCCCTTCGCTTTTTTGATGAGTTTCAGATCTCAAAACAGACTTAGATTTAGAGAGAATTTGGGAAGACAGTGCAGAGAGCTCCCGTGTCCCCAGAGCCGGCCCCCAGCTGTCAATTTCTTACATTAGTTTGATCCATTGATCACACTGAAGCTATACTGATTCTGGTTTTTGGTGTTGTGATGAGAATCCCTTGACCCCTGTGCCCCCCAGGATGCAACGAGTTAACACTTCACAATTCCAAACAAGCAGACATGCAGAGAGCTCTTCGGAAGCTTCTGTCTTGGAATTGACAGCCTGGAATATTGTTGTTGCCGGTGACCGTGTCCAGTGAGAAATGGGATCCCTTGTCGCTGAAACTCTCCAGCAATCCCACCCAAGGTGGATTTTCCAGATGGACAGACAACTCCATGGATTCTGGCCCTGAAATATGTGTACATACTTTTACCTTTCTGTTCAACAGGTCACTTTCCCAAGTCAAAACCTCCCACAGGAGTTAGCTGGGATCAAGGAACTCCATGGAGGAAAAGGGGCAGTTTCGTTTTTAATGAGGCACCATCACCTAATTCAACAAGTAACTGCTGATGAAGGCGATTCCATCAGAAGAAATCAGACTGAAAAAGCCTGTCACTCACATCCTTAGCCCTGACATCTTCTGCTCAGCTCCACACTTTATCTCTACAGATCTCAATTGTACTATCTTTTGAAGCCCAGTACGGTGCCACCTCCTCCAGGAAGCCTTCCTGTGTACCATCTATTGTCTCTCCCACTCTTGGAACACTTAACCCCATTTAACACCTGATCTATTAGGTGCCATAACCAAGTAGTGCAAACTGAGTGGCTCAAGCAACAGAATTTTGTCTCCAATGTGGAGTCCAGAAGCCAGAGATCCTAGTGTCAATAGGACTGGTTCCTTCTGGGGCTGTGAGGGACAATCTGTTCCAGGCCTCTCCCCTGGCTTCCAATGGTATGCTGGCCATCTGTGGAGTTCCTTGGCTTGTAGGTGTGTTACCTGGTGTCTGCCTCCCTCTTCAAGTGACATTGTCTCCGTGTGTGTGCAGGTTTTTATGAGGATGGAGTCATACTGGATTAGGGCCCACCTTAATGGCCTCATCATAACTTGATCATCTGCAAAGACCTCATTTCCAAATAAGATCATATTCACAGGTGGCAGATGTTAGGATGTTGACGTCTTTGGGGCAGACACCCTTTAACCCCTAGCATCTTCCTTGTTGGGCCCAAGCACCAAAATATGTAGCCTCCATTTTGATACTCATCGTGTAGCTTTGCAGGAGCTGCGTGTGTGCTGGCCACGTAACAGGAGCTTAGCAGAGGTTTACTTCATGAGCTAAACATTCAGGCAGCCCAGACTGAAACATGATTACAAACCACTTCAAAAAAGAAATTATTGTATCCAGCCAGATGGGCCAGGAAACGCTGGTATTCTGAGACATTAACTCAGAGCAAAACCCTCTTCAGAAGAAAGACCTCTCAGATGCAGTCCATTTAAAAGCTAGTATTTGGACAAAATAATACCTTCCCACATGTAATGCCAACTGACCCACTGACTTCATCTCTGATCCTTTGCTACTAAAACTCTAACCCCTTGATAAACTGATCATGAAACCTAGCAGTACTCAGAAAGCCACAGTGCATTCGTGAGAGCCTGCTGGACCAGGCGTGGAAAGAGGAGATGGCAACCTTCCCTTCCCTGACTGGTACTCAGAGCATCTGAGCACAGAGAAGTTGTCCATGTACCCAAGTCACTCAGCTGGTACCTGGCAGTGCAAACATTCTGACTCCAGGGTCTGTACACTTGACCATTATGCTAGGCTGCAAGGAATAATTAAAGACTAAATCTGGGTCTTAAAGAAGGGGAAAATAAGCTAGATAGCAAGAAAGAAGGGAAGGTATTCCAGGAGAAGGAAAGAGCATGTGCCAAGGTGCACTGGCTGGAAAGTAACAGAGATGTTCAGAGTCTGGGATAGAGCAAAACCCTCTGGGACACAATGATTACTTTGTCAGTACATCTGTGTGTGCAAAATAAAAGTTCAAGTCCTGGGGTAGTGTTCTTGCTCTGTCCAGAGCTGAGCCAGCTGGGAACATTCAAGGTGAGTCTACACTTCTTTATAATCTGCAGCACCCAAGCAAGATCTTGGACCTTACTTGGTAGGATGGATCCAACAGATAGGGCTGAAGAAGCATGGTCTCTAAACCCACCTGAGATGTTAAGTCAAAGCCAAAAATGACCAGATTCCAATAGGAAGGAAGGAGAGGGGGAGGGAGAGAGGGAGGAAGGGAGAAAGAGAGGGGGAGAGAGAGGGAGAGAGGGGGGAGGGAGAGAGAAAGACAGAAAGAAAGAAAGGAAAGGAAGAAAGAAAGGAAGAAAGGAAGAAACCCTCCCATGGATCAACCAATTGGCAGAAAGGGGGCCATCCCTGACTCCTCAGCAAATTGGTATGAACTTTCTCACCATCAACAGTGCAGGCAGCTGGCCCCATTGTCTGCCTCTTTACAAAATCCAATATTTCCCCTTCTGTTATTCTTGGCACAATGACAAGAAAGGAAGAAATAGAAGTTCCCCTTTTGAATGAAGCTGTTGGGAATCTTTTTTTTATTATCAGAATTGCCATGACCATTACCATTTTGATTCCGGTTCTGACACAAGAGTCACATAGCAACATGAACCTCTCCATGGCAACCTCCCCACTCTTCACACGAAGACAATCTTGACTGTTAAACATTCAATAAAAAGTACTTTTAATTAAAAGATGACTAAGAACTGGCAGCACAAAAAATATATTGAACACATATTTTCAACTGTTGTTAACATTCACTTAGAAAGGAAAATACCAACCTAAGCTTGTTTTTTGAAAAGGATGGTCATCTGCCTTGAATGAGGCATGGAATGATTCAGTGAGTCCACCTAAAGATATCAAGTTCCGTTCAACAAGTGTGTAATTAAGTGCCTGTGAAATAGTAAGTCTTATCCTGGGTCGTGAGGGCAAATATTGGAATGAGGCCTTGACAGGGAACAGCGCAAAAATGGCAACAACAATAATAGCATCATAATAGTTACCACTGTCTATAGAGGGCTGACTGCGTGCTAGACATCACACTAAGAGCGGGGCCAACGTTTAATTTCATATAGCCTCTCAACAACGCTATTATCCTCAGTTTACACACAGGGAAACTAAGACTCAGAGATGATAAGTAACTCACCCAAGGTCATGTGCGTGAGTTGTGCTGAGTCAAAATTCAAACTCAGAGATTGTTAACTGCAGCCTTGCTGTCTTTCTGCCTTGCGCTTCAGAAGGAGGCAGAAGCAACCAGGAAACTTCCAGGGCATCGGAGAGGGCGTCCTGGAGGCAAGTATATAAAGTGTGTGTGTGTGTGTGTGTGTGTGTGTGTGTGTGTGATATAAGCTCTTCAATGAGACAGTAAACCATGGTGATTCAGAACACACACACTGCTTGGCTCAGAACCTGGCTCCATCACTTACCCCTTGTGTGATTTTAGGCCAGTTTCCTCCCCTATAAAGTGTGTATGATAATAGTACCTCTCTGTTACAAGAATCAAAAAAGTTAATATATGTAAAGAACTTAGAATAGTATCTGACCCAGAGTAATCATTGTCAATGTTAATATTATTACTATTAATATTATCAAAGCTCTTACCTCCAAGTTGTGGAAAAGAAGCAATAATAATATCCTGCCTAAATTAGGAAATGAATTGAATCAATCATCTGGACTTTCCATCTGACTCTAGCTCTTTTGGAAATACCATGGCCACACTCAGCTTGGAGCCAGATCACTTTGAAATTAGTTTCTTTGGCTTTGGAAAGAGTGAATGATTCCAGGTGATAAACACACACATACATACATACACACACACACATTTTAACATGTTGGCTATAGGGCTGGCCACTGGAATATAAAAGGATGAAGAACTATACAATGTAACCACAAAACAGGTCACCATGGGGGCACATAATTCCTTAAGTGTTTATTGAAACCTGTTATTGTTATAAGTAAACAAATGGTCATTCAGAGTTTCCCGAGCACATCCAAATACCTTATTAGTGCTCCACCCCAGGTTGCATTTTGGTGCATCTATAAGCATTATTGCTATGGAGCCATTTTCTGAGATTGCAAACTCATAACAGGTTTGGTAAAGAAAAGAAGCTCAGTTTTGGACAGGCAACATTTAAGGTGCCTATGGGGCCTCCAAGAGAGCTTGTCAAACAACAGAAAGATAGAAAAGTGCTCACTCTATGTGACAACATGGAGGTCATCGGATACCAAAGGAGTGGATAGCGTAGGTGCCATATTGGAGTGAGTTGAGGAGAAAGGGGAGGGATGACGGGAGATAGCACCTGAGGACCAGGCCAGCATCCAGAGGAGGGCGGCAAGAGGGAGACACCCGGAAACAAAGTCAGGATCTCCTCCTCTTTCCATGCCTGGAGGTTATCACAAGGTATTGAATATGGTTTCCTGTACATCCACTACACAGCGAATCCTTGCTGTTGGTTTATTTTATGTATTGTAGTGTTTGTGTACCAAGACCACACTGTTTTGATTACTGTATTGTCTGAAGTCTGGGAATTTTATTCTTCCAGATTTGTTCTTTTCCTTTGGTATTGCTTTGGCAATTTTGAGTCTTTTGTGATTCCATATCAATTTGAGGATTATTTTATATATAGTAGTGTGTATCTGTTAATCCCAAACTCCTAATTTGTCCCTCCCCCTCTCTTTTTCCCTTTGGCAATCCTAAATTGTTTTCTATGTCTGTGAGTCTGTTTCTGTTTTGCAAATTCACTTGTACTATTTTTTAGATTCCACATATAAGCAACACATAATGTTTGTCTTTCTCTGCCTTGCTTCACTTAGTATGATAATCTCTAGGTCCATCCATATTGCTGCAAATGGCAATATTTCATTCTTTTTATGGGGGAGTAACATTCCATTGTAGATATAATCTTTATTAATTGTATTTAAATAACTATATAATCTATCTATCTGTAATATACCTGTATTTATTTCTATCTCCCAATGGTTCTATTACTCTGGTGAATGCAGACTCATCAAATATGTAGATTCTGTCTTACATAGACTCAGTTCTGCTATAAAACCATCTACTTTGAAAAATCACACAAGAAAAACCACAGGGCCTGTGGAGAAAAAGGGGTTAAGGCTGCACATTAAAAAATTTTGTCAGTAACCCATTATAAGAAGATAAGATATTGAAATTGGGGGTGATAAAAATGTTTGGAACTTAATATAGGTAACGGTTGTACAACACTGTGAATGTACTAAATGCTATGAAATTTTACATTTTAATATGGTTGACTGTAGATTATGTGAATTTTGCCTTTATCTTTTAAAATAGATAAGAATTTTAAAAAATCCTAGCACAGCTTTACATCTGTCAAATTCTTGAGAAATGCACAAATATGGCAATAAGTATGGTGCTTTTCCTGAGAAAAGGCCTGGAGTTTGCTTGTAGAAGTGGACCCTGGATGCGGTGTAGCTCATGAGTTACTGTGAGCAGTGGAAGCGGGTTATCTGGAGTCTGTGGGAAAGTTAGAGGTGGATGGATGTGACTCTAGCACACGGGGAACTGAGGGAGCAGGTGGATGATGGAGAGGTGAGCGTGTGTGTTGTGTTCTGCTGTGGCTCCGCCCATCTGGGCCCTGAATTTTTTCTGTTTCCTCTAGCATTCAGGGAGCGTGTCTCAGGGATGAAATTGCATGTATGCAAATATCAAATCCAAGCTGGGCTCAATTATTCCCTGCTAGCTAGGTTGTGTTGGGACAAATTGGTGTTTTCAAAATAAGCATTAAAGCAGGAGTAACTGTACGGTCTTATTTAATTTTCACCATCCCCCCTTTTACAGAGGATAAAACAGAGGGTCGGAGATGTCCTCCTGCTTGTCCAGCCACACGCAACGGACTGAGGAACGGACTCAAGGAACAGAGCCGAGGCTTCCGGTTCCCCAGCTGTTGCTTTTGCCCTGCCCACTGCTGCGTCCTCCACACACAGCCTAGGTGCACATGGGGAAGGGGGCCCAGGCTCTGGTCCAGCGCAAGGGGATGAAATAGTGCTGGACCCGTTGTCAGAGCCAAAGTCCTCGCCCAGCTCTGGCCCTCATCGTGGGAAGGGAAATAACATTTACTGAACCCCTACTCAGCCAGGTACCGGGCATAAATCATCTTAAAATTATCAAAAGGTCCTAGTGACCCAGTTCCTGTTATACTTACTGTGGGGGAAGAGGAGTCTGAGGGTCAGAGAGGGGACCGCCCTTGCCCTAAATTGCACAGTAAGCCAGGAGCAGAGCAGAAGTTTCCACACCTGTGGATTTCCCCGCCACGTCTCAGCCGCCAGTCTGGAGGGAGCCTGTGAGTATGTCTGGCCCCCCCACTGCCCAGGACCCCTGACTGCACCCCAGTATGCCTAAATTCACTAGGCTTTCAGCATCCCTCCCCAGGGCAGTGTCTCCAAGGGCACGTCGGCTCCCAGTATCTGTCCCAATTGGGAAGGACAGCCTGGGGGTGAGGTTTGAACCTACGCCTTGCGGGGAATGGGAAAAGTCCTCCATGCAGCCTTTCCGGTCAGAAGCAGCTGTCCCTCCCCTTGCTGTGTTCGAGAGCATCGCCTTTATTATCTCTAACAGCCCCATAGCCGCTGATTGCCCACGCTGATGGCTAATTTAATTTCTGTCAATACAGCACTGAATGGCTTTAAAAGAACCATTATCCACAGGGTGGTGCTTGAGGGGGATGTTAGTGGGTTCGTCAAACAGAGAGCTGGCTTCCATACTAAGGTCAGAGTATGTTCAGAGCTGCGGGGACCTCAGAGGTATATGGTCAACCTCTCAGTTTGCAGATGGGACAATTGAGGCCCGGATGGGTTTAGGATTTTTCTCAAGATCTCGCAGCAGGGACGACCTCTCCTATTACAATGGAGGGTTTGTTTCTCTGTGATCACCTAGCAGACCTGCCCCATCTCTCATCTACTCAGTGCCAAGAAGGGCTACGAAAAAGGTCAAGCAGAGGCTCCCACTCTCCAGTTTAAAAGCCTTCAGTTCCCAGAGAGATGCTGTCCCACCTCTCAGGGGTGGGCCCTGCCTGCCTGGCCCGCTCATCGCTCCCTTCGGCCCTGGTGCCCCGGCTGACCCAGATGCATGCCCTGAACCTCTGAAACTTTGCACCTGCTCCTCCTTCCACCAGGAAACCCCTTCCGACCTCTCCAGCCTGAACAACTTCCTTTTATCTACAAGAACACAGCTCATTTCTGGAAAGCTTCTTTTTATTTTATTTATTTAATGGCCAGTCATTGTTTATTTGTTGAGAACCTCTGGCAGATAATGTGGTTAGTGCCGGGGACAAACAGCTGAGCAAAGCCAGACACGGCCCCTGCCCTCATGGAGCTTAACATTGCCAGGGAGAGGCAGAAGCTAAACAAAACAGCACAGTGATGACTGCGGGTAAGACCCTGAAAGAGGGAGCTGTGCCAAGAGACCCCAGATCGGGGAGCAGATCAGGCCAGAGGAGTCCGATCTGCTTGTCTCCTCCGTGACTCCCTGCACACACGGCCTTTGTCACTCTGTGCCGTCATCATCTGCTCATACGTGAGCTCCTCGGGATCTTAGCAGCCAGCCCCAGGCTCAGAGCCCAAAATACACCCATGGGACAAATGGAAACTTTCTCTTTCTTTTCTTTACTAAAACATTGTCCAAATTCATATGGAGAATATTCAATGTGCAGAGTAATGAGGATGTGTATAATGTAATAGCTGGAAAAATATTGCCCGTATGGCAAGATCTTGCCCTGGAAATTACCCAGGCTGGGCATCTATCCATGATCCATATATCCACCTGTCCTTCCATTCATCTGCCTTTCCATTCATTTAGTTTCTTCAACCATCCTTTCATTTAGTTTATCCATCCATCCATCCATCCAATTATCCATCCATCTATCCATTTATCCTTCCATCCATCCATCAACTCAAACATCCACTTGTTTATTCACTCACCCATCCACCCCTCTATGGATTTCATAAGCATTTATTGATCCCCTAGCATGTACGCGACATGTGATAGATGTTAGGGTACATAGATGGGAATCACGCACAGCTTCTCCCTGGCTAACTCTTCTTGTCCTTCAAATCTCCTTTAGATCGCTCCCTCCAGGAAGCCTCTCTCACTCCCAAGGCAACGTTACATCTCCTCACCACTCCCCACTCCTGCTCTCCTCACCGTCACTCCAAGGACCCCATTTCCCACATGCCATTAACAATATTCAGCATAATATCATATTTGCTTAAATATGTTTGTCTCTCCCACAAAACTATGAGCTCCTGCATCTTATTACTACTATGTTGTCGTAGTACGGGCTCCATCTGTATTTGTGAGTGATGAATTGGTAAATAAATGATAAATAAATGAGTAAATTAACATGGCCTTTACCTTAAGGGGGAGAGCTGGATCCCTTTGTGTGGAAGCAGCTACACGAGCAGTAACAGTGGTAAGCCTACGTTTGAGGTGGACGCAGGCTTTGAGCCCTGATGCCTAAGGAGGGCTGAGGAGACATATGAGGTTCCAGGCTCATGGAACAGCAAGGGCAAAGGCATGGAGTATGGAGAACACAGATTCGATCCCCATGAGCCCAGCTCTGGGTACATGAGGAAGTGCAGGGAAATGAGGTTTCAGAAGTTTGGAAGACTTCCTCTTACAAGGCAATGGTGTTATACTTTTTAAACAGCCGACTTACGTTCTTCACACGAAATCCTAGACCTGACCCCAGTTACCCAACTGATGAAGTGGGATTGCCATCAGTTTGTATTTCTGGTACGTGTACTAGAACAGGAAGCTGGCAAATGTAAACAATGAGGTTATTGTGACAGACAAAAAGCTGTGAAAGTAGGGATTCTGAATCAATCGTTGTCTCAATCTGCCCCAGCCCCACACAGTAGAAAAAAAGTCCCAATTCACACTAAGCTGTTGTAAATCGTAGCAGGTTATTAGCTGTTTCCGCACGTTCAGGATTCCTTTAAAGGAATGGACTCTGAAACTTATGAGAAGAGAAGTGAAAATCTTAGCTTCAAATTTGAATCACCAACAATATTTAACATCCAAAGATTTGAGAGAGTTGCTAAAACACTGAATATAAGGCATTGTCCCAATGGCATCTCGGTGTCCTGTGGCTGACTCTTTAAATAAAACAGGCATGGAGCCCACATGCTTAAACCTCGTTCTAGAGAGTGCAGATATGGAGGAAGGAGTAACTCACAGGAGATCCAGAATTGGAAAGGGTGATGTAGTTTCAAGATTAGGTTCAAAGGCCAACTTGCAGAGCAGTTCTTGGCACTTCCACCAGATGAGGTGGAGGCAGAAACCCTGGTTTGTGCTCAGGGAATGGGACTGATGAGACAGAAACACAACAGGTTTCAGGAAGGAAGGTTGATTTGGTTCAAGACATGCTAAGTCTGGGGTGCCCAAGAGACATCCAGGTGGAGTCTGTGGGAGTCAGCCATAAATGAAAGGTGGGTCTGGAGCTCAGGTGAGAAGAGGATGGTAGAGACCGAGACTGGAGGGTCTCTGGCTTGAAGGTGAAAGCTGAGGTCATAGAAGTGGGGGAAGTCAATCCGAGGAATTATGTTATGAAACAAAACAGCCAAAGACAATAGATTTCTACATACCATTTGCCCACCAGCCACTCCTAGTCTATATTGTCTTCCGTGCTTACAGAGCTCCGATTTGGGGTTCAGTTACTGGAATGACGTGTTAGTTTCCTGTGGCCACCATAACAAATGACCATAAACTGTGTGGCTAGAAACAATGGGAATTCTCTCATTTCTGAGCCCAGAAGTCTAAAATCAAGGTGTCAGCAGGGCTTCCCCCGACCCAAAGTCTCCAGGACAGAGCCCTCCCTTCTGGCAGCTGCTGGTCATCCTTGGTTGCAGCTGCACCACTCTGGCGTCTGCTTCTATCTTCACATGATCTTCTTCCTTCTGTCTCTCCTCTTGTCTCTCTACGTCTCAAATCTCAGTCTCTTTCCTAAAGACACCAGTCATTAACTTTAGGGCTACCCTAAATCCAGGATGGTCTCATCTTGAGATCATTAACTTAGTTACATCTGCAAACACCTTTTGTCTAGATCAGGTCACATTCAAGAGGATGGGAGGTAAGGACTTGGACAGATGTTTCTGAGGGACACAAGCCAACCCACTACAAATGGTGACTCCTTGATCTCTGAAAAGATTCACTCTTCTCCCAGCTCCAGGAGATGAATCTTTATTGGTTCATCTTGACAATGATGTCAACCCCTTTTCCATTTGCACACACCCTGTTTCCAACTTTTAAGGTGAGTAGTTTAGAACATAACACAGTTCTATCCAGTGAGACACAAGGAAAATTCTGCTGGGGTTGCTGGGAAAGATAAAAAGCAGCGTGGTTTCTGTGCTTGTATGTCTTTCCTGCTTTGGATGCTGGTGTGAGGACAAGAAACCTTAGATGGCAGCTGTCTTGCAGGCATGAGGATGAAAACCAGCCTGCTCAGGGTCTGACACGGCATCATTGAGGAGAAAAGCAATGCCAGTCCCGGTTCACCTTCAGACGTCTTGTGCTTCCCTTTGTTTAAGTCACTGCTCCTTGGCTGTTCTGTTACTTACAGGTGAATTCACCCTCATCTGGCACAAAACCTAGACTTAAGGAGCAGAAGGAGAAAGAGAAACTAGCAAAATAAGCAAAGTGCACACCTCAAGAAACAGGGGAAGGTAATATCCCAGAAGCCAAGGAAAGAGAGAACACAAAGAAGAAGGATGTCAAATGCATACGGATTGGGAGGTAAAGTAAGATGAGTGAAAAAGATGAGTGTGTGCAGATTGATTGTTGAGAAAAGGCAAGCAGGTCGTGCCTTAGTTAGACATGGCCCACTGGAATTGCCGGCTAGAACCCATCAATGGCTAGCTGAGAGAGGTTCCATATGCTGGAGAAATTGGGCTTAACAGAATGGAGCAAGTTGCTAAAGATGATTGAAGGAACTGGATGAAGAACACAAGGGCAAGACTTGGCATGAGGAGGAAGAAACAGACCCATTTCTCAGACACAAGGGGGAAAAGATGAGGAAGCTACAGAAAGAGAACACAGGCAATCAAGAAGAAGTCAGGTGGATGGGATGATAGGTCACAGGTAAACGCACTGTTAGAGGGGAGGAGTTTGAGAGAGGACTTGAGAAGTATGGGGTCGTTCAGGACAGCTGCTCCCTACGGGAATGAGGAAGCCACTCAAGGGAACCAAGGCTGCTTGAGCGGACCAGGCTGCTGTCTGTGCGCTCCATTTTTCCACAGGCAGGTGGCAAGTGAAATCTTCTGCCCTCTCCGTACCAACTTCTTGTCAGCAATTGGCAGTGTTTTTATCTTCTGCATAGAGAAAGAGAAATTACCTGACTGCTGATCTCTGTTATGACATATATCTTCTTGGAGGAAGAAGGGAGGAAAACTCACCAGTGACAAAGAAACCAGACAAATACCCCGTCTTTCCTCATCGGGGAAGAAGGATGTCATAACAGAGAGTCAGCCGTGGCCTTACGTCCGTGTATGCAAACCCACCGCTCTGCAAGGCAGAAACTCCTTTGGATAACTGCTACGGAAAATAAAAACACTTGCAATATGAATTCTGCTGTCAATGCAGTAATGTACGGATGGATGTTTGTAAAGAAGGAAATATTACCTGGAAAAAGTCTCTTGGTTGATTATATATCGGCAGTGTCTCTGGCTTAGGCAAGCGATGGATGCCTTTTATTTATGTCTGTGTATGTGTGTGCATATATGTTTAATATTTTAGAGCCCAGGGAGGACTTGCCATTTCTAGATAACAATCTTGCTTTTCATTGCCAAGTGAGGTAACCAGAGTAGCTACAGTGACCTGCTGTTTGATGACAATGCTCTCTACCTATTTCCCCTTCACTCAGAAGAGGACCCATGTCTAACAAGTCACCCTGATGGTAAGGAATGGGCACCAGTGTGACAGGAAGGAAATCTACAGCCAGTGCAGTTGCCAGAAAAGTAACTTTCTATGTCATGCATCAGTCCTTCTTCATCCTTCACTGAGAAGGACCTTGCAAAGGAAAGATGAGACAGTGACCTTGAAGGGGGAAGTATTAAAATGTGGCTGAAGAGGAAGGAAGGAGGAAAAAGACACTTCACATAGCTCCATGTCTCTGTTGGTTTCTGATGGCTTCAGGTGACATCTCCTTTAGCCCCCAGAAGCCGTCCAAGTTGCCAGTCCACCTTCTGTGACCCTCTTTGAGGTCTTCACGGCTTCTGGAACTGACATTTATCCAGGGAGATCACTTCCCTGCTGACCCTGAAGATGGGGTTGGTGCTGGGTGTTCACCAGTTTAAGGTTCACCTTTCCCAGGTGAATTCCTGCATATTTAAAACATCTCTTAGCCTACTCCTGCATGAACCTTGCTAGGTGAACAGGCAGGGAGCAGTGCCAGCCCACTTGCTCTGGGTGGGAAGCTGTAGTACCAGCTGTAGGAACAGAGCAGTAAATGCCAGTACCGTGACCCCGAGAATCAGAAGAGCAACTTCACCACAGTTTAGGTAAAGGGGGACTGAGGTGAGTATAAGGTGCTGAGGTATATATCCTAAAGGGAGGCATATATCCCCCTCAGATGGGAGGAGGGAGTTGGGAGCAGCAAGTCAAAGCAGGCAAATAGAACAGCTGGATTAATCACAGAGGTGGGGGAAGGGGCAGCAATGACTTTGGCACAAGCACCTGTACACTTCCATCATGCGATTTTATAGGCTGTCCACTTAAAACTGTTCACCAGTGAAGAAAATTCAGCTCTAAAAATACAAGAATCACATCAGATCTCGAATGGACGCTCATAAAATGATGCCGTGATAGCTAAATTCTCAACTTATTTCCTATAACTATTACATATAATTTGTTCCTGGGAAGAACTTCAACCAATTTGTTTTAAAAGGCACAGATATAAGCGAACCAGAAAAGAACTCAGTAATAGAGGACAGAGAATTGCACTAAAAATCTAGGACAGGTATGGCTATGGGTGGCAAAGTACTAGATTTAATTAAGTGGGAGCTTCCTAGCTGTCAAGGCAAAAAGGGAAACAGGATAGGTCACAAAAGTCAAAGTCTCATGGTCTGACAAAAAGCATAGCATTCAGTAAGAGAGAAAATTATCCTAGCACTAAAGTCTTAGAGGAGTTGATTGTGGGATTTTCTACATAGTAGGTCATTTGATGAATATTTCTCCAACAAAAGACACAGAAATATGACCTTTCATCCATGTTTTATATAATCCCTTCTTAGAAGCCTCCATGAAAATGTAGATGTCAGAAGGCATGTCTGTGAGAATGGTAGGTCATGGACTCTGGGCTCTGGGCTGGCAGCACCATACAGTATACAGCCCTGTCCACCACCACCCTGAACTGCAGTTGCCTGAACATTTGCCTTTCTCCTTCCTCAATTTTCAAGGTCTTGAGGGTAGCATTTGTTTTTTGCTTATATTTGTATCCCTGTGCCCAGGACAGTGCCCAGCACACAGTAAGCACTTCTGTGACAGGTGCTGGGTACCGGATTTAACCTAATCCATTCATAGTATTCAGCTTGGCAAATCACTTAGCCAGGATGCTGCTCAAATAAAGTCCCACACAAAGGTTCTCACCTGACAGCCTCCATTAGCATTGCCTGGTGGCCTTTCAGACAAGGAGACAATCTGTTGAGTCCTTCTGGATAAGTCCTCAGTGTGACTCCATTTCTGATCTTTCCAGAAAATCGGTCATTCATCCTTTCCTCCCTGCGGACTCTGCCCTGTGCTTTCTACACATTGCTCTTCTGCTGTGTCACTTAGGGTCACGTCTGTTGCTGGTAACAGGCTCTCTGATCAGAAAAGTGATAGTGCCCCTACCAGGGACACCGAGAAAGTGAGAGCTTCATGTTGAACCTTATCTCTGTGAGGTTTCCAGGTTTGTTGGCTGAATAGCCGGGTTTCTCTACAGAGGACGCCAGGCTGACTGTACGCATCTCTTCCAGACATGCGTTCAGCGACCTCATCCGCGTAGTTTAAAGGCAGCTCTGATGACAGTACTCACACCATCGAAATCTGCAAACTCTGGAAGTCAGATTTGAGCTCCCCTTCAACGAAGAGCAGATTGTTAAACATTTGACAGCGCACCTCTGACGCCAGAGAGAAGAAGGAAAAAGGAGCAGAAAGTAAGAGGAAAATGGTCCTCTGATCTCTCCCCATACAGTACCTCCCCCTTGAGAGAACTGCAGATCCTTCTTTCCACACAAAACTTCCACCTGGCTCCCCAACGACTGACAAAGGAGGCAGCAGATTTTTTCTTAAAAGATTTTTTCTTAAAAGCAAACATTTCAGGCTTGGCTGGGCACAGGGTCTCTATCACAACTATTTAACTCTGCCATTGTATTATGAACACAGCCATGGACGATACTGAAGTTAATAGGCATGTCTGTGTTCCAATAAAACTTTATTCATAAAAGCAGGTGGTGGGCCAGATTTGGACCACAAGCCATAGCCTGCCAACCCTGATCTAATACCTAAATCCGGGGTCTTCCTCATGACACTCGAGGACCCGTTAATCAAGGGTTAATTCCCACACTCCCCACCTGCTTCCACGTCTCCTCCACTCCCACACAGCACAGTGGGTTCTTCCTAAACTCACGTCTCTAATTTGAAAACTCTGTACTTTGGTCCCTCCGGTCCTTTGCCAGGAATATCAGCTCCTGTGTCCCCTTTCAAAACCCTCACTGGCTTTCAGACTTCTCTCAAAACCAGTTGACATGCACTGAATTTGTATTTATCAAAACCCATTATCTCCAAATAGACAGACTCTCTCTCCTTCCACGGAACCGCACCCCCAAACCTGACAGACTCACAATGATTTCTTTTTCTGTTTCTCAGTTATATATGGGACATAAGCCAACCAGACTGCAGCCTTCCTGACATCAGGTATGGCTGTGTTAATTTATCCCGACCTCTTCTGAGCCTGGCACATTTAGGCACATGGTAGGGGCTCAGTATTGACTGGAAAAATAAATCGAAGTAATTGCGCTGCGTGGTCTAGAAGATCTTCCCAGACTGGGTACCGCCGTAGGCTGTCTGAAAAACTGCTCTCGACATCAGCTTCTTGAATCATCTGTGCAGCCCCAGACGTGTCATCTACCCTCTTTGAGTTTCATTTGCTTTATCTGCTGAAAGAAAGAGTTATGTTCCTTGATCCTGAAGGTCTCCATAATCTAGAAAATATCTTCCCAGATCAATTCGTGGCTTTACCTCCACACACTGACCCCTTCATCAGGGCAAGCCAAGGCGCCATAAAAAATTACCGCCCCAATGCCAGCCCCTCTCTTTACACCCTATTGATATTCTTCAGGGTCCAATATATTGTCTTAAAACGCATTTTATTACTGACAAATACTTGCACTATTGTCATGTTTCTATAATATATGAATCCAAGTAATCCCTTGAATTAAAGCTCAAACCGAGTTCGACCAATAATTCTATAAATGTCACAAACGTTTTTATTTTCTTTAAGGTTTTAGTTGATTGTTCTTTCATAAATCATAAGAAGCTGAAATGATTTAATGTCAAGTCCCCATGGCTTTGCAAAAGAAAGATAGAAGATTATATTCTTCGACTCAGAACTCCAAGCTGATTCACAAGTTAAATTTCAAGTCCGATACTAACTCCAACCTGGGTAGCTTCTGCCGGATGTGTGCTTTTAATGCTCATAAATTCAGAGGTCATAAATCACTTGAATTCCCTTTTCTAAATAAAATTTCCATGTTAAGGTCATTTTTCAAATAAGACCTTAACCTCTGTAGATGAGCAATGCCTGGAATTGAAATCATAACCATTTTTTCTCTAAGTCAAGAACTCTGGAGAAACTCAGACCAAATCATAAAGTGTAGTCAATTTCTATAGACACATAAATGTACGTAATAAACAAAATGCAAGTGGGATTCGTTTAAAGAGATCGAACGTAGGCCTTATTTTGAAATAATCCTGCAGCAAAATCCAAACAGTGTCAGAGATGCCCCCGCCCCTGGTGATAGGACCTTCCAAATAATCTCAAACTGAGCCAGGAAACATGGGTGGGAATTCTCTCAGCAGGGCCCTGGGTACGTCTTCAAAGCAGGGAAAAGTAGTTTGAGACGTAAAGTCACTGCCATTCAAGAGCTGTTGACTTGGTCCTCAAGGGACCCAGCGGCACCACCTTCCTTTTGCCCATCCAGTGCCCTCTTGAAGAGGAAGAGTCCACCTCTCCCAAAGTGGAAAGAGTGTTGGATTTGGAACAAAAAGATCTGTGTTCTGATCAGAATCCACCACTAGAAAGCTTGGAGACTTGGAGCAAGCCTTTGAAAGTGTCTGGGGCCAAGTGTGTTTATCCATTAAAAGGAACATTCTTTTTTTTGCCCCCACTTTTTTTTTTTAAATTGAAGTATAGTCAGTGTACGATGTTGTGTCAATTTCTGGTGTACAACATAACGGTTCAGTCATATGTATACATGCATATATTCCTTTTCATATTCTTTTTCATATACACAAGAAACTTATTTCTTGTTCATATGTAGTAGTTAGTATCTACAAATCTCGAACTCCCAGTTTATCCCTTCCCACCCTCTTTCCCCTCAGTAACCGTAAGTTAGTTTTCCGTGTCTGTGAGTCTGTTTCTATTTTGTAAAGAAGTTCATTTGTGTCATTTTTTTTAACATTGCACATGCAAATGATATCATAGGATATTTGTCTTTCTCTTTCTGGCTTAGTTCCCTTAGAATGATGATCTCCAAGTCCATCTATGTTGCTGCAAATGGCATAATTTATTCCTTTTTGTGGCTGTGTAGTATTCCTGTGTGTGTGTGTGTGTGTGTGTGTGTGTGTGTGTGTGTACGTACAACTTCTTTATCCAGTCATCCATCGATGGACATTTAGGTTGTAAACAGTGCTACTGTGAACATTGGGGCACAAGTATCTTTTCAAATTAGAATTAAAGGGGACATTCTTTTATTGAATAGCCACCCTCTCCCAGGCTTGTGGTGGGATAATCCCAGTGGATGACAACCCTCTTTGTCCAGCTTATTTTTCCAAGTCTTTAGTCTCAGATCCCTTTGAGAAGCTTTCCATGACCTCTCCACCAGGTCCAAAACTAACCTGATGACCTTCCTCTGGGGTCCTTTTTTTTTTTTTAATTAAACATTATCTATTCAAATATATTCAATATTGATTTTTTATTTAATATTATTACACAGAATTAGAGACAACAGTCTTGACTTTTATTCAATTTAGTATCCCATTTAGAGTAAGAGCGGTGAGAATTATGCTTAACAAAGATTGCCTCATTACTACATCATTGTGATATGGCTTTAATTATTTGATTGTATATGGAGAAAAAAATAACATTGGAATTAAGGCAATAACCACATGTGCAAACCAAGCAGAGTCCCCTGATCCAGTCCTTGGGAAAAACTCTTTTGGTTAGGTGACGGTGGTGTTGCTGTGTGTAGGTCAGTCAGTGCTTTGAAGGATAAGCTTTGGACAGCTTCAGAAGCCACCTTCCAGCTCTGCTGTCTGGGGTGTGACTATCCCGTTACTGTGTTTGTCTGTCATGATGTCCCTCCTTTAGGTTATAACCGCCCTGACGCAGGATTGAAACTCTCACCACCGTACTTTTCGTGCGTGGAGGTGTGTGCTTCTGAAAAACATTTAAATGAAATACTGCCAAAGGACAATTCCTTCTCCCTTCTCTGCCTGCCCCAGCATCCAGGATCTTAACTGGTAGCAAAGGCATAAGTGAAATAGGCTTAACATGCCCAGAGACACTATCCATTTTACAGCAGAGTTTCTAAGTGGTGTGATCTGGGAGGAAACAATCTTGAGAGCTCTTCACCAAAAGGGACGACAGTGACCGTCCGCCTCCTGCAGGCTCAGGGGCCGGCAACTGAATCCCTGTTTCCCGCGAAGTTTTGGAGCGTGGTGAGAGTTAGACCAGCCAGCTGAAGAGTCACAGGAATGGAGAGCTTGGGCAAAGGGACCAGGGCCTGCATTCACATGAACAAGGACATGGGCTGGCCTCTTCCCCAGTCACCAACCCCCGTCAGTCCTGTTTCCCCATATGCATAATGGTCACATGGTGCCTCAGTGTTCTTCAGACTGATTTTTGCCCTTGTGGTTGGCCAAAAACATTGTTCAGAATATAGCCCAATATAGCAGATGGCTCTGCTCAAAGCAAGAGCATGGAGGCTGTGTCACCCACACCTCCCATTTTTCATGATGTCCATGACGAGGGTCCATCGACCTTCTAAGGCTCTTTGGAATATAGTTTGTGCCCAAGATGCCAGGTGATGGGAGGTCCTGCTGTCCTGGGCAGCCCCTCTGCTGTGATTTTTATGATCTGTGGCTGGGATGTCCAACTGTCCCAGCTTACCAGGGACTGAGGAAGTTCTGGGGACACAGGGCTTTCAGTGCTAAAGCCAGGGGAGTCACAGGCACACTGGACTGAGTTGGTGACCCTGCCTGTGGCCAAACCAGACCATTTCTCTGTGCATCTGGGAGGACACAGGCCTGCATCAAGTCACCAGCAGGACAGGTTGGGACTTAGCATCTTCGGGAGCAGGGGACACCCAGATATCACAGAATATTTTACCCAGAACTACGCCGTGACGTTGTGCCAGAATGACATTTTGAGAAGTGGACTGAATTTTCTTTTCCATGTTTTCTTTGTCCTTTCTGCCATCCTATCAGGGACTTCTGTCCACTCAGGTGAAGGTTACATGGCAGGAAATCAGAGAAAGCACTGGCCTGTTTCAAAAGCCAATGCCTGGGATTTGCAAGCACCTGGGCTTTGGGGTTTAAAATGTCAAAGGCACGAAAGACACGATCTGTGCAATACACAGGCAGATCTCGCGATATTGCAGAGTGCATTCCAGACCATGGGGATAAAGGGAATATCGAAATAAATGATGAAATGTTTTGGTTTTCCATTGCCTATAAGACTCATGTTCACTATACTATAGTCAATTAAGTGTCAACAGCATTATGTCCAAAAATACAATGTACCTGCCTTAATTTAAAAGTACTTTATTGCTAAAATATGTTAACCATCATCTTACAGCACAGTGTTACCCCAATCCTCAAATTTGGAAAAAACGCAGTATCTGCACAGTGCCATGTAATGAGGCAAGTCTGCATTTTGTAAATAATAAGTTTTTAAAAAGATGAGCTGTATTCATTTCATTTCCTATTTCTCCCATAACAAATTATCACAAACTTAATGGCTTAGAACAGAATAAATGTATTACCTTATAGTTTGGAGGTCACAAGCCTGACATGGGTTGCACTGGGCTGAAGTCAAGAATTCGTCAAGCCTGTGGTCACCTGGAGGATCTAGGAGAGACTCCATTTCTTGCATTTTCCAGCTTGTAGAGGCCACTTACATCCCTTGGCACATGGCCCCATCCTCCATCTTCAAAGTCAGCAGGGTAGCATCTTCAAATCTCTCTCTGATTCTGACCATCATCACATCTCCTGCTCTCCCTCTGCTTCCAGCCCCCTCCTCTCTGCAACTCTTCCCTCTCCCTCATAAAGACCTCTGAATGACACTGGGTCCATCCAGATAACGTAGGATACCCTCCCCATCTCAAGATCTTTAATCATATCCACAAAGTCCCTTTCACCACGAAAGATAATATAGCCACTGGTTCCTGGTATAAGGATGCAGACATTTTTGGGGAAAGAGGGTACAAAATTTTGTCTACCACAGAGCCAAACAACTTTGCCAACCTCAAATATTCTCCAGCCTGGAAGAGGAGGAGAGGCAGCAGATCACAAGGGAAAGAGAGGTCCATGGGACTCAGGGAAATAGTTTAGACAGATCACATTGGCATCCAGATCCCATCCGGCCTCAACCTGAGATCTTGTTTGTTCCCAGAACCACAGAGCTGCATGAGAGCCACATCTAGGTCCACAGACGGTCCAGTCCCCAGCTGAGGGTACTCTCCCAATGTTAGTGAGCAGCAGCCTCATTGGTGTGTCTGCCACTTGATGCCCGATAGGAACATATTCTTATCAGCCATACCCAATATGTTACCCAGTGACCGTTCAGTGGAGTAAACCCACCTGGAGCCTGGAGTTCATCCAGGGTCCTCATACAACCAACCTCATATGCACAACCTTCAACCTCAAAGGCTGAGGATGATTGAAATACCGCCCCCTCCCCAATTAGGAGGGTGGCACCTTGGACAAGGACAGAAGGAAAGAAGGAAAAGAAAGAGGAAACAAAAGAAAAAAAGAAGCAAAGACCTCCCACCCACCCATTGCTTATGTTAGGTTGGGCACTGAATTAAACCAGCTCAGAATCCCCCCCCGATAACGGTACAACACTGTCTTGATACACTGCACATACTAAATGAGAATCTTTATATGTGCAAAAACAGTGACTATCTGTATGTTTATGCATGACTGGGACATGGTGCCGTACACCAGAAATTAACACATTGTCATTGACTGTATTTCAATAAAAAAATTTTTTTAAGCACAAAAATACTCAATTTCTTTTTCCTCTTCTTTCTTTTCCCTTCTGCCTAACCTGCTCCCTTAAAATCAAGTCCTCATAATGTACCTGTGTCAGACGTCACAGCACGAGAACAAAAAAAGTAGAAAACTGTGGTAGGCGCACCAGGACACAAGGTGGATTAGAGAGATGTCTCAAAATTGAACAAACTATGAATCCTGGTCACTCAGTTTCATCTCTTAACAAAAAGAAAGCAACGTGTGGTCGAGGTCACACGTGAGAGGGCATCCCTGCTCAGCAAAGCTGGGAGAAGAGGCTCAGAAAGTTCAAGGTTCTCTCTCTCCTGTCTTATTTCCACTGAAATAAAAACCTCCCATTGAAAGCATCTGTCCTGTCCCTTGTATATGTCAAAATGTAATTGGCAACGGTTGGGGTTTGTTGCCTTTATTGCTTTTAATAGCTGTATAGCCACTGATTGCCCAAGCTGATGGTTAATTTAATTTCTGTCAATACAATATTGGGGCTGTCTGCATATTCAGACCATGATTAACTGCTACGGAGTCCATAACACTGGTGTTATTATTACTGCATTTAACTACCTCTCGGGAGAAGACAAATTAAATTATGTTGAAAATGCTGTTGATTATCATTACGAACTTATTTGTAGAGCACAATTACTGATCTGTTGTAAAATAAATCAAATTTTTTATCATCGTGGTATAAATTAACTTTACTGTAGGAAAATGGAGTGTGGCGCCTGGAAGAGTTGGGGGCTCCTTGTGTAAGTCAACAAAGCACTGAATTAAAATAATAATGACACATGAACGTAATAGTATATTTTAATAACGAGCTACTTCTGACCAAGAGTGCCTCCTAGATTATGGAATTTCAACAATAAAGCCACAAGCTCAATGGTGTGTCGTGTGCTGTTGACTCAAACACAGGTCCAGACGGGGGGAGGGCTGAATTATTCCTGGGCTGTGACTCCAGTTCATTCTGAAATTACCAGTCATGTAAGGAAGGCAGCTTTAGGAACACAATGACATTAATGGTGTAGACGTGATCATCATTTTGCTTTTGGCATTTCCTTGCGATTTACTAGGGTCTGTTATCATAATGAGAGTTAGGTATCAATAATCCATAGAGCTTGTCACCTTTGCAACTGTAAGGAGAACCAAAGACATGGGACCTCGCAGACTGGCTGTCACATAATTAACCACATAACACGGAAGCTTCAGCTCAGCTCGTCCATTAAGGGCCGAGGAAGGCCATAATCACGCATGCTCCTTTTGCCATGATTTAAGCAATTTCTTCACCTTTAAATAACTAAATGGATCAAACGGTTGAGTGATCTGAATAAGAAATACGCACCCAGGGCTCTTTTATTTAAAAACACATGGTTGTGTGGCACAACAAGGCAATAGACAGGGGGCTTAGCAGGATTCAGTTAAGTCCCTTCCCTGACACCGACAGGCTGATCTTGGGCAAGATGACCAGCCATGCTGGGCCTCAGTTTCTTCATCTGCAAAATGGGGGCATTTGTGTTCCATGGTTCATCTGAAGGTATTCATTTTTCTAGGCTGTGTAACAAATCACCACGACCCAGGGGCTTAAAACAACACCCAGGTATCAGCTCACATCTCTGGTGGTCAGAAGTCCAGCCGAGCAACCAAAAGACCAATGTTCTCAACAGTGACCCAGAATACAAAACTTCTGCTTCAGGGAGCGAGCTGGAGAAGAATCACATGGCAGGGAGTCACCGGACATCAACAGCCAAATGTCCTTTGTCAGTGATGCATCTGTCAGGCCACGGGAGAGAGCATTTCTCAATGGTCGATCTGCCCTACCTGGCTCTTAGAGTCCTATTGCATTGCTGGTCAGGCCCTGTCTCCCTTCTCTGCACTGTCATCTCCACTTGAATGTGACCCCCTTGGAGAAGTCCCCTACCTCTATTTAAAACAGCTCCCTCCTTTCCACCCAACCCCTCATTTGTTTCTTCTGTACCTTTGAAATGGATCAGGACCCTATGGGGCCTTCTCAGGATAGGGCCAGCCCACCCCCATGTCCTCAGCTTGCCTTTGATCTATACAAAAAATTTAGTCAAAGAACAAATTTAATCACAGAAGTGAAAAAAATGCAGAAGCAAAGGAAAGCAGTCAAACAAGACCGAACAATCATAGTTGACACCTTAAACAAAGCCAAGGACCTTTAGCTCCTCCTCAAGGGCCACAGGTCATATTCTGAGCCGTGTCCTGTGAGCTGGTTTGTAGAGACTGAAACCCCCACCAGGTGGAAGAAGTTAACTGCACGACGACCAACTGTAACCATGACATAAGCTGCCACAATTCTAAGAACTGGCCTAAAGGAAATGGGACAAACCGACCCTGGAGCTGAAGGTTAACTGTACTTAGAGCAATCAAGATGACACTGAGCAGACTGCCATGTGACTAATTTCAAGATGACTGTCAGAACTGACTGTCCTGTTATGCATGTAGGCACCTCCCTGTCCTGTGCACCCCTGAAGCTCCACTTTAAAAGCTCTTGCCCTCTGATCTGCAGTAGGAAACGGACCTTTGGACATGAGTCCACCTTCTCTGGTTGCCAGCCTCCACAATAAAGCAAACTTTCCTTTCTACTAACACTTGCCTCTCAAGTAATGGCTTTCAAGTGGTGAACACTGGACCTGAACTTGAGAACAATTTGAAATTAATCTATTTGTGTATTTATATGCTTAGGGTCTGTATCCTCTATAATAACACAGTGCTACAGGCCTGACACAAAGCCTGACCACACATTCATTCGGAAGTTTTGCACACGTGCGTCGTAGGGGCCTGGGAATGAAACCTGAGACAGAAAGCCTCGTTAGGAGGCTCTGGCAGCAGGGCAGGTGGAAGATGCCGGTGGCAGAGAGGGGTTGATGTGGGAAGTGGAATAGATGTGGGATACGAGAGAAAGCAGGTCAAGAGGAGTCCAGCTTGCACAGAGTAGGAGCCGGTGAACGCTGCTTATTCTAAAGGAATGAGTGAGAACATAGAAGGCCATCTCAGAGCAGTGAGGGGCCACAGGTGACAGTCTCAGGAGGAGTCAGAAGTCCCAGGGGAGGGGTCATGCCCATTCCTGACTTTTTCATATTCCAGAACTTCTATGTCTCCCTCATTTTGGTTTTGAGGCTCTTTTGCTCCCCCAGGCATCACAGAAGCTTATGGCTTTTACTTTCCTGCAGTTGAGAACCAGTAAAAAGGAAGTTGCGGGAATCTCATCTCAATCAAAAATGGAAGAACAGCAAAGGTAGATGATGGAAGGAAGGACCACTTCTAAACCTGAGATGACGCTTTGGGACTTGACAGGATGCTGCATAATTGTCCAAAATGTACCTCATAAACTCAGTGTGCATATTTGAGCTTTCTAAGGTTATGTTATGGTAAACACACCACAAATGTAGATTTTTTCCTATTACTTATGAGCTGAGGGTCTGTGCCTCAGTTCCATGTACGTGTCTCTTCACTCTGGAACTCCTCTCGGAGGATACCGTTCCCCTGGTAATGGGAAAAGAGAGCACGGCAGCTTCATGGAATGGTCTTTAGCTTCTGCTCAGAAGAAAGATACATCCCTCTTGCTCATGTTATGTTGGCCAAAGCAAGTCAGATGGCCAACCAAGCCTGAAGACTCGGGAGTTGTGGCGGGTTGAATGATGACTCCGAGAGACGTGTCCACCTAAAGCCAGTGGATGTGACCTTCTTTGGGCTTTGCAGATGTAATTAAGTCAAGGATCTTGGGAATGAGATCATCCTGGATTAGAGTGAACCCTAAATCCAGTGGCAAGTGTCCTTACAAAAGAAGAGGAGGGAAGAAGGCACGTAGAGGAAGCAGAAGATGGACACAGAAATTAGAAGAACGAACTACGCGCTAAGGAGTGCTAGGGACTGCCATCGACCACCGAAAACTAAGACAGAGACGTGGGCTACATTCTCTCAAAGGGCCTCCAGAAGGAATGAACCCGGACGATGCCTTGATTTCAGACCTTTAGCTTCCAGAACTGTCAGAGAATAACTTTCTGTTGTTTTAAGCCTCTCAGTTTGGTAATCTGTTAGGGCCAGACCAAGAAAACAAAGAGAGAATATAATCCTCCTGGGGTGGGAATTAAACAGTCTTACCCAGAGCCCCTCCTCTGTGCTGGGCACCGAGGAGTCTGGTGAAGAAGACCGCTGTCTACACCAAGTCGTTCAGGCCTGGAAGTAACTCCACCACCCTTACCGGCCATCCGGACACGGACCCTCACCTGGTCCTGCCTCTCCTCACTCGAGCCACCAGCCTGGGTGCTTTCACAGAGGGCGGAGTCGGTCTCCAGCTGCACTGCTGCCCACAACTAGCTGACCTCGGCCTGAGCACTGAGGAGGAGCCTGGGACCATGCAGCTGAAGGCACCCAGCCCAAAGGCTTCTTGAAGGACGTGTCTCCCTCCAGGGAAGGGCTACGACCACCACACACAGCTGCCCCACTGCCCAGAAGTTTGGACAACAGGGGCACTCTTGCCACCTCGGAGCACAGAGCCACAGACAGCCCAGCCCTCAGCCCCGCCACGGTGACACTGAAAGAACCTCATTATTATCCTCTGGGACGTGCTCTGAGTGGCCTTGCGAGGGCTGGAGCCAGATTAACTCAGCTCCTTGTCACAGATTCAGACTGATGTGTCATTCATGTGAGAGCCGGACGTCATAAAGAAATGTTTCATTTGAGTCAAACAAGTGTGATCTACCATATTGCTTTTTCTTCAAAGGAGCCCCCTCGGGCTTCACTCTGGCTGTAAAGGGTGGCGGTGCGTTCTCTGGGGGTGAGGAGGGAGGAATGCTCAATAACCTACAAGCTATTTTTAAAACACAAAGAACTTGGTTCCTGGAATCAGGGTGCAGGAAGGAACCACAGAAATCAGGTCCAATCCACTCTCCAGCCTTCCCTTGGAGGACTGGAACTGTCATTTGGCTCTCCGGGACCACCGAGAGCTATTCCAGCCTATTAGTATGTCCATGCCCAGCCTTCTTCTGGGCTTCCAATAGGATCTTACTTAAAAAAAAAAAAATAACAATTTATTAAAAGGGCTAATTTAGGCATCTGCAGTGATGACTTCAGTCTTGACTTCTGGCTCAATACTGGTGGAAGCAATCTGCTTAACAATGTCAGAAGGCTGTGCAAGTCAGTGAGTCGCTTGTGGATCCTCATCTGAAAACAGTCCCAAGTCTTAGGACCTTCACCACGAGGAGCTTTCCTCACGGTTGTTCTCAGAGTCCCGGTGGGCACTCTCCTGGTCCACTCCAGGGTGCCTTTAGGTATCAGGAGAGACTAGTTTTTCTGCAACATCCTCCCTGATGCACAAAGACACCCCCAGGTCCATGCCCTGCACGGCCCAGCTTCCCTTTCACACAGCATCCCTGACACCACTGCAATGGTCGGCTCGCCTGCCTGTCTTGGCACCTCCACTGGGACGTCGACCCCACAGTCTCCTTAGCTGATCGACACATCTTTCCCCTGAGTCCGTGAATGAATGAACACGTGGAGAGCGACCTCCCTGGGTTTGAAGGATCTGTTTCCAGATGGCTCTGTTCCTCTGAAAACTGCTCTGTGAGGCGATGGAGGGGAGAACAGCTCAAGGACGACCTCTCTCTCCAACAGCGTCTTCCTCAGCTACGGCACAGATCCTGACGGCAAAGTCATAGACCCGGACGGTGCTAAACCATCGGTGATTGACCTCTGACTTTACCATCGCTTTGAAGATCTTCCCTGCAGTTCGAGGAGGATGCCCCTCTGTCCTGGTCCTGGATTTGAGTTAGCCTCTGAGATGGGAGGCCATGGCCCCCTGGGGCAGTGGCGGATAAGTACAGAAGTAGCCTCAAGGTCAAGGCTGCTCCAAGTTGAGTTAAAGAGTCATTAATGTTGGTGCAACCAATGGAAAAAGCTGACAAGAGCTTTTCTGAGATTCTTGAGATTTGTAATGGCCTCTGGGTGAGCCCCCTCAGCGCCCCTGCTTCAACACTGCTGCTGAGTTGCTCAGAGACCTCGCTGCCTGCGTGCCTGCAGCCCTCCAAGTGGTTGTAGAAGCTTCTAATTCCTTACATTAAAACACCTCACACCTTTAAAAAAAAAAGACATAAGCAAACTAATCCTAAATTTACATACAAAGGCAGAGGCCCCAGAATGGCTAAAACAATCTTGAAATAGAAAAACAAAGTAGGAGGAGCCATTCTACTCAATTTGAAACTTTACTACATGCCTAGAATAGTCAAGACAGTGCGGCATTGTCTGAGGGACAGACACTGCGATCGATGGAACAGAACAGAGATACAGGAAGAGGCCCACTCAGATAGGCCCAGAAGATTCTTGACAAAAGTGCAAACACAATTCAATGGTGGAAGGATGCAGCCTTTTCAGCAGATGGTCCTACTGGAATTGGACATCCACCTGCAAAATAAATGACCTTTACTCTAAACCTCGCACCTTGTATAAAAGCTGACTCAGAGTGAATCATGGACTTCAATGTAACATATGAAACTATAAAGCTTTTAGGAAAAAAGAGAAATCTTAGACTTGACACACACACACACACACACACACACACAAAATGTGATCCATAAAAAGAAAAATTAATAAATTATATCTTATCAAAATTATAAACGTTTGCTCTGTGAGAGACCCCATTAAGAAGGTGTAAAGGCAAGTTACAGACCAGGAGACGGCATCTGCAAACCACCTGTCCCACAAAGGACTAGATATATGTGGATTATGAAAAGGCCTCAACATTGGAAAAACCAATACCTTCCAGTGAGAAAGTGGGCAAAAGTCATGAACAGTCATTTCGCCAAAGAAAATAACCTGATGGCAACATAAGGGAAACAAATCCAAAGAAAATATCTTGATGGCAACATAAGGGAAACACAAATTAAAACCACAGTGAGATGTTACTACACACCCGTCAGAATGACTACAACGAAAATCTGTGACAACCCCCAGTGCTGGCCTGGTGACGACGGGGACAAATGGCCACTCCTACACTGCCGGTGGGCGTGTAAGATGGGACAGCCAACTCTGGGAAACAGCTTGGCCAATTTTACAAAACCAAACCTGCAATCACCATGTGATTCAGCCAGTGTACTTTTGGGCATTTATCCTACAGAAATGAGAAATTGTGTTTACACAAAAACCTGTATGTACTGATTGTAGCAGCTTTATTCCTAGTAACTCGAAACAACCTGGATGTCCCTCAGTGGGTGAATAGTTGAATAAACTGTGATGTATCCCCCATGCCATGGAATACTATTTAGCAATAAAACAAAACAGACTACTGGCACCTGCATGAGCTTGTATGAACCGTCAGGGGATTACTCTAAGTGAAAAAGCCAGTCCCAAAAGGTTACCTGCTGCATTCTTCCATGTATATAACACTCTTGAGATGAAAGGACTGTGGAAATGGAGACCAGATGAGTAATTCTGGGTGTTAGGGAGGGGCAGGAGGGAAGTGGGTGTGGCAAAAGGGCTATACCAGGAAATTCATGGTGAGGTTCTGTATCATGGCTGCGGTGGTGGAGACATACATGTTATAAAATTGCACAGAACTAAATACACATGGCTATGCACATACAAATGAGTACAAATGAAACAGGAAATCCAAGTCAAGATCTCTGGAATGTAAATCCTGCACTACAGTTTTGCAAGATGTTACCACTGCAGGAAACTGGGTAAAGTGTCCGTGGTGTCTCTCTGTGTTATGTATATTACACGTGAAGCTGCAATGATCTCAAAATGAAAAGTGTAGCTATTAAAAAAAAAAAACAACCTTCATACTGGGAATTCATGCATGGCTGTTGTTTTTTGGCCAAATTCTAACAGCTACCAAGAGTTCCCCACACAAATCCCCCAAAAGGGAGACTTTAAGAAACATAGTTGAAAGGTAAGGGTAGCTCGCCACCTAAATGAATCTCATGCCATTAGAAAGACGGAATTTTTTGTACATCCTTAGGAGTCCTCCGGATCCATCCCATCAGTGGATCACCCCATCAGTGGAAATGAATAAAAGATAGCAATTGGTTTCTTCTCTTGGGCTGATGTGCTATTTATTGCTTCTGGATACTAAACACACACACACACACACACACAGAGAGAGAGAGAGAGAGAGAGAAAGGGGAGAATGAAAGACTAAGAGAGGCCTTTCTCTATGAAAAGCAGCAGAGTACTAGTCAATATTTGCTTGATGCAAAACCCCGACATTTTGCTGCTCATTTCTCTGTGCAAAACCTACCAACATGCACAATAGACGGGAGCCAAGCACAGATTAAAAAGAGGACTGTGAACTCTGTGTAGAAACTTAAATTGGATTTCTTTATGATTTCAGGCGTGCTGGGTCATTCATAATTCATCACGAGGGCATCGTCAGCTAATGGAGTAACACAGAGGCAGCAGCCTTTGCTCCACCCGGCGAGATACGCGCGTTTGGGGGCTGCTAAGTGAAGGAGGGGCGGTGCGGAGAGGGAGGAGCGCATGCGTATTCAGACAAGCGTGCACGTGTGATCGGACCCTGCGAATCAGCACACGCCTCCGACCCGCACGCCCTCCCCCAGGCGGTGTGGACCGAAGCAAATCAGAATCTGGTGCGGGTGCGTCCTCACAGTCATCGCAATCAAAGCTCAAGTCAAGAGCGGACGGTAAGCCTTTGCTGCCCTAGCAGAGGCGTCAGGTGTCCGCGGGGCTTCGCGGCTCTGAGCTGGGAATGGACACGGTTTTCTCTGCAGACGGGGAAGATGAGAAGCAGAGAGGGAACCGGGTCTACCCGGGGCCTTCGTAAGACTTGTCAGGCGTGAGCCCTCGGACGGTTCTCGAAGCATCCTGTCCCCATTTTGCAACGTACCGCCCAGCTACCTGCCTGTGGTTTTTTCCAGCTTTACGGAGGCATACCTGACAAACAAAATTGTAGTATGTTTGAAGTGTACAACGTGATGATTGGCTACACCAATACACTGAAAACATCCCCTCCCCACGCCGACGTCATTAACATATCCATCCCCTCCCAGAGTTACCTTTTAAGAAAAATCTTTGGTTAGAACATCCAAGTTCCACTCTCAGCAAATTTCAGTTACACAATATAGTGTTAGCAACTACAGTCACCACGTTTACATTAAATCCTCAGACCTTGGTCACCTGATAACGGAAAGTGTGTACCCTTTTACCAACCTCTCCCCATTTCCCCCACACCCCCCGGCCTTGGCAATCACCATTCTACTCTCTATTTCCATGAATTCAACATTTTTTCTTTTTTCTTTTCTTTTCTTTTCTTTTCTTTTCTTTTCTTTTCTTTTCTTTTCTTTTCTTTCCTTTCCTTTCCTTTCCTTTCCTTTCCTTTCCTTTCCTTTCCTTTCCTTTCCTTTCCTTTCCTTTTCTCTTCTCTTCTCTTCTCTTCTCTTCTCTTCTCTTTTTTTTTTTCCTTTTTTTTTTCCCAAGATTTCACATGTAAGTGGTGTATGCAGTGTTTGTCTTTCTCTGTCTGATTTATTTCACTTTACTGTCATGCCATCCAGGTTCATCCATATTGTTGTAGATTAGGATTTCTTGCTTTTTTTTTTAAGGCTGAATCATATTCCATTGCATCTCCCTGTGTTTCAATTGCTAGTTAGATGTCTCTCTTCCGGGTAGCCCATGACTTCTCAAAAGCACAGGCTGTGTCTGATACATCACCCTCTTCCTAGAGCTGAGCCCAGAGCTGGACCAGAGCTTGACCAGAGTCGTGGCTGCATAAAGGTATGTGGAATGATGCTTATGGATGGATAATCCACAGAACTGTATTTTTATGTAAATAACACCTTATTACCTGATTACAAAAACAACACTGGCTGTACCTCCAGATGCATTCTTTTTTTTTTTTCCTGGTGTCCAAGGAGGCTGCCCATGTTGATTACATTGCCTTGGCTTCCATGACCCCGGATTCTGATCAGGTTCCATTAAAGGGCACACCATCAGAAGATCAGATGGCGGAAGGAAAGAGAAGTAGAGTTATCCCCTTCTTCCCTGACAGCCTTGGTTCCCCCCAAAGTACATGCCTAAGGCTGCTAACAGCTCCCCACTGTTACTGGTCACCAAGTGTGTCACCATCTCTTATTGGTCCCTTGATAGGTATTCGGGCCGTTTGCCAAATACTGGGATGGTTTCTGTCGGCATGAGTCAGGAGTGTGCTTCCTGGCTCCCTCAACAGGCAGGGCCATATGAATTTCCCTGACACATAGATAAAGAATCACCAAAGCCTTCTTTTTCTTTTGTCCCAATGACCAGCAACATTTCAGAGAGAGTTCCATTAACCCAGACCCCAATGGAACAGGGATGGAGCACAAGACCCGAATTTCTAGACACGCAGCAGGAGCGAGAGGTAAGCTGAGATTTCAGGGATCATTCGTTACTGCTTGGTCACCTCATCTCTCAGGACCGATACAGTCACCTTAACTCTGAGCCCCTGCAAACAGACTCTTCACTGAATGCCCATCAGTTCTCTGGGAATATACCTATTTCCTGCTGAGACCCTAAGTGGTAGTGGCCCATTTTGGAAATTTTGAAAAAATACAGAAAAATATAAATAAGCAATTAAAATAGTCAAAATCCTCACTGCTCAGAGATAACTACTATAAATATTTGGCGTATTTCCTTCCAGTCTTTTTTCTTTGGGTGTGTGTGTTGCGAGTGGGAGAGACATGTGTATGTTTCCATAGGTGTTTGTTTCTCAGTCTTTGTACATAACTGAGAGCAAATGGCAATCAACGCCCTTCCAATTGCAGCTTAACTTCCTCTGAGAAGGTGAAAATTTAGAAAAGTGGTGACGATAAATTTAGCCAACACAGCTTTGACCTTGTTTAATTGAATTGACTGGTGCCCCAGAGACAAATAGCCAAGCAGGGCCAAACCACACAGTGATCCGATGGCCATTTCACCGAAGCCTGGTTTTTTTGCCAGGCTCTTACAGTAGGGAAAAGAATGGAGGAAGCTTTGCCAAAGGAAAATAAAACCTCCAACCCCTGGGGAGCCGGGCACAATGGCTGCACTGCTAGAAAACAAGCCACACGTTGTCAACAAACAGAAAATGAATGGGGCCTGTCACAAAGCTGGAATTTGGGGAAAGTCTGGTTTCCAGGCATTTTAGGATAGCAGCAAAGAAGCAAGGATAATTCATGTGCATTGTCAGATGAGCTTCTTTCAACACAGCCAGTTTAAAATGGCACAGTGGGAGCGTCTGGTGCAAGCCAGTGTCTGCATGAAGCCCAGGGCAGCAGGCTGAGCTGAGCCCGGGGACAGGAAGTGGACTGGAATAAACCAGCCCCTGAACCTGAGTCCATCCCGGCCTCTACCTAGGTCATATTTATTAAAGGTTGAAAGAGTTATCAAGGTTACAAAATCATTAGGGGGTGGATGACATTCAAACTCTGTTCTCTCTCATCCCAAAGCCTTCAGTTTATTCACTAGGCCATACTACCTCAGGGGGCCAAGGGAGGTGTAGAGAAAAAAGGTTCTGCCTCTAAGAGCTAAGATGTTAGTTTGTGTAGCAGAGTCTGGCTGGTGCTCACCAACCCTCTGTCCTTTTAGTTCAAGAAGACTACATTTCCCAGCTTCCCTTGCAGCTGCACTGTGGTCACATGACCAGCTCTAGCTAATGAATGTGGACTGAAGGGATGTATGCACCTTTGCAACTGGCTTAAGAATCTCCCTCTAGAGCCTTAGGTTACCCTCTTCTTCCTTCTATATGATAGAATGAAGTGATGGAGAGCAGTCCTGAGAAAGGACAGTTCAGGAAAGCCACCTGATCCACACAGGAAATAAATGGGAAATTAATGTGTGTGTGTATTAAGTCACTTCTGTTTTGTTAAGCTACAATTTTGGGCTTGCGTGTTACAGCATCTAGCATGCATTATCCTGACTAATACAATGTAGTGCCTCAGACATGCACAGAAAAAGTGCCACTGACTGTGGCAATATATGCTAGGGTGGCTGGGAGGCAGAAGAACAAAACATTAAAAGGTATAAGTCATAAAGAAAAATATCAATCAAATTGATTATATTAGAATTAAGAATCTCTATTCAAGAAAAAAGCCATCCTGGGCAAAGCAAAAAAGGCAAATCTCACTTCAGGAGATCCTTGCAAACATATAACCCAAAAAGGATCAGTATCCAGAATGCCAAAAACAAAACAAAACAAACCTGCAAACTAATAGGTAAAAACAAATGTGCCAATTTTTTAAAAATGGACAACTGTCATGAACAGACAACTCACAGGAGGGGACCTGTGAAGGATGACTGGCATCCAGGTTCTCAACTTCTTTAGTAATCAGCGAATTTAAGTTGCCTTTTCAATAAGAGATCATTTTGTACCCACCAGACAGCAAAATTTAAAATTACAATGAAGTTAATCTGAGACCAAAAGCTGTTCACCAAAACCCATTTTGTCTTTTTCGTGGGCATAAAGCGTAATGACATCTGTCAGTGGCTGGTGTAGACAGGGGTGATCACGTGTGTGTGATTCCAACTAGGGATGTGAGAGTGAAGTCATGGTGCTGCTTTCAGCTTCATCTTCTTCATACAGATCATGATGGTGACTCCCAGGGTGGCCTTGAAAAGCAGGTATTAAAAATGGCACAGCTGCCAATCAGCCTAGGTCCCTTAGTGACAAGGGGGACCAAAGCTGCCCCTCTGCCAGGGACACCTTCCTTGGATTGTTATTGGAGGGAGAAATAAACAATTGTGTTTGAATCATTACACATTCAGGGTCTATGTGTTACTGCAGCCCACCCCACACTCATAAATACAAAAATGGGAGGGCTGATTTGGAGAACTGGGACTCTCATACTATAAACCTGAACATGCATATAGGTTTTGACCAAGAAATTCTACTTCTGTAGATTGTAGAGAAACACATGCATATCAGGAACATCAAAGAATCCTCAGGCAACATCATTTTGTAAAAGCAAACACTAAAAACCATCCATCAACAAGAATGGATATATACATTGTGATAAACACACTGTGGTATGTGTGTATCCATATCTATCTGTCTGTGTGTGTATATACACACACATATATACACACTCACATATATTCTGCTTATATATTGCATATATTCTTCTGAAAGGTAACTTTTTCTCAATGTTGTATTTGGAGAGCCATGCATGATGAGAAGGGCAGCAGTATTGTCATTCATTTTTTATTGCTGTATAATACTCCAGTGTGTGTGTCTGTGTGTGTGTGCACGCTCATGTATTTCTAGACATAACTATGAGAGGAAAAAAATATAACTTTTGGAGGAATGTATACACTATAATTCCCCAAAATGAACATCTGGTTCAGGGAACATTCACTGTAAAGACAAACAGAGGGTCAATAAACACAGATTCAGCAAAATTATTACCTCTGGGAAAGAAGGGTTGAGATCAGGGAGGGCTGGAGCGATGTTCTAGCACTTGACCTTACACTGTGAGTTCATTGGTGTTGGTTTTATCATTAATCCTTAAGCCTTACATATGTTTCATATTATATTCCTGAACGAAATAATAAATATAGAGAGAGTGAAATAGGCATACACGTGTGTTTATGTATAAGACTGCAGGAATGTAGGAACCAGTAGGCTGTTGCTGTGGTCCAGGAAAGGAGACAGAGAGCAGTGGACCTGGCCATGTTATTCAACAGTAAACTTGGCAGGGTTGCTAACAGAGGAGGTGGGTGCAGAAGGAAAGGTGTGTAACTGAGGGTGGCACCTATGTGTCTGGTTTGCTCATGTGGCTGAATGTGACCTGTGTGATTCGGTGCCCTGGGAAATATTAAGAGAGAATAAATTTGAGGAAGATGTGGAAATGACTCAGGATGAACACAGCAAAAGCAGAGAGCCAGATGGAGAAGCAGGAATCCAAGACTTCCATGAATGAAGGCCATTTTCCTCAGAGATAACAGCAAGATGGATGGGGAGGGTGAATTAAAAGAGAGAGGTAGCTTTTCTTTTTGAAAGAAAAGGATGAGGTGGTGATGGTCTGGAAGCAGACACACATCTCTCCATCCTGAAGTACTTCAGGTCTGAGAGACTAAACAGAGAGCCATTGCAGGGGAGGGTCAGGGAGAGTTAGGAAGATGTCATGCTGGGGCACCATTTCAGCCAATAGCATGAGGTAAGGATGGATGGGAAATGAACATGGTGGAGGGAAAGCTCAGAGACCACCAGGAGTGGGGATGGAAGATGCAGGTTTATAGACAGCTGGTCAAAGAGCAGGAAGCACAGAGCAGCTTGGATACGTGGGGTTGCAATGGATGGAGGACTTTGATTTGGGGCATTGTCCAATGAACGTAAGAATGAGACTGTTACGGGTTTAGGTACCCGAGTCTGGGGAGAGCTTCTGGGAGACAGACGGGGACGGCGGGTTCGTGGCCCGGTAGGTGGACTCACATGAGCTGGGGAGACACGCTGGTGCAGGGATTCCAGTAGCTGTTAATGTGGACTTGAGTGATCATGAAGATTCAGGGTCTGTATGCCACGGGATGGAGTTTGCCCCGGAGGCCAGCAGAGGTGAGGCGGCAGGCAGGTAATCCCCATGTTTATAAACTCTGCACGGAAAGGGCTTAGGAATAAAAGGAGAACGAAACTGATACAGCCCCTGCCCTCATACAGCTTTTCTTCTTCCAAAATGTCGACTCATTAACTCCCCTCGTCCTGCTTGACAGTGGGGGAAACTGAGACTCAGGGCATTTAGGAAGCTTGCCCAGGGCCGCCCAACTGGAAGGCAACAAAAACAGACATCAGTCTGCCTGGCTCTGCGCCACACCACCCAGCCTCAGGGAAAGTTTTTAAATAACAGAATACTTTGGCTGAGCAAATCAGGCCAGCGCGACTGCCTGTACTCTCTGGGAACACGCAGGAGGCATCTGGAATTCTATTTTGGAGTGCCATCCTAGAATGCCCTTCTGTCATCCATTGCCACCTTCACAACGCTGGAGACGCTGACATTTATATTTTTAAACCCATTTTTTGTCAAAATTAATGCTAACATTCCCAGGTGCAGGAGCCTACCCCGTGGAGCACCTGCAGAAACAGGAATAAATTGTAAACAAAAATTCCCGGTATTACATAAGATATTAAAATTGGAACAAAAAAACTTGAATTTCAACCAGTTCAATTTTGTCCCTAATAGCAAATGCTGAACAATGGAGAAACCCTTTCTCTATTCAGAGTCTTCCAAGAACAAAGGAAATTGTCCCCAAATAAAGCAATAACCTAATACCATATTAATAATAACCTGGCATTTGTAGAGCTTACTTAACCTCACAAAGCATTTTTACATCTGCCATCTTATGGGGAGGCGACTTCAGGCACAATTGTAGTCATTAAACAAAACCAAGAGTTTATTATAAGGTTATATTTGAACAACCACCAATCTACCTTCCCCATTAAAGCCAGAGTTCAACTTTCTCAAAAACAGTTCTATGAAGATCACTTCTGGGTCATAAAACACGTGAATCCTCCTCTCGGGCCCCAGAACGAGGTCCAAGGACCTTAATGCAGCTGGGAAACCTTGCAATCTGTCCTCGGATATTCCCTCTGCCTCATTTCTCCTCATTTCCTGGGTGGAAATGTGGTCAAGGGGTTAGGAAACCCCACATGGCCTGAGGACAGAGCCTAACAGAGTTCTGATCCCGCCTCTGCCACCTTGTGGTTCTCTGGTCTTGAGCACATCACACGACCTTCCTGCTCAGCCATCAGATGAAATTAGCAGGAGCTGTGCTGCAGGGTTGTTTGGGGCTCACACGTGGTCATTCCATCAAACAGCATCTGACATCAACAGGCATTTAAGGAATTTTAGACACTGACCCTATCCTTGCTCGTCCTGCCCGCTCAGCCTGGAACGCCCGTACCCTCTCCCATCAAGGGAACACAAGACCGCTCTGTGATCACCGCGCCTACTCAACCCCAACAGGACTAGCCAGCTCTGTCCAACAGAACTTTCTTCAATGATGTTCTGTATCCCCACCTCTCAATACGGAGCCACTAGCCACACGTGGCTGTTGAGCACTTAAAGTGTGGCTAGTGTGACTGAGGAATAGAATTTCTAATTTTATTTTATGTTAATTAATTTAAATATAAATAGTAACTTCTGGCTAGAGGCTACTCTAGTGGCTACAGTGCAGAGCTGGACAAACCCAAAGCTAAGTTAGACCTTGAGCATAAAGGAGGTACTGAGAAGGATGCATTACCTCGTGCAGACTGCTGTTGCAAAGGAGAACCCATGGTTAGGAATGTGCCAGAAAGAACCATAAGTCATAGAGCTGGGCGGATGTGGAGAGTGGGCTTTGGAGTCCAGTGTTTTCCAAGCTAGGTTCCTTGAAGACCTTGGGGTTTCATAAGGATGCATCAAAGGACAGGTAGAGGAGGGCACCTTGAGTAAGAAGAGGAATTTATGTGGTGACATATACATGTGCTTCCCAGCCTGGGTCCCCCTCTTCCCAGCCCCCTTCACTTACCGCAGCTCTGCTTATATCTGTGAAATAAGGTGAGTTACTAGGGAAACAGGCAAACAGACAACACTAGCTGGTGTGTTCATTTTATTTACACATTTATTTACCCTACTGTGGACTTGACAGGCAAGGCTAAAGCATAAACTCCTGCCCCACCCACTCCGCCCCAGGAATGAACGGCCAGACCTGGCTGTGGACTCCTCACATCTTCATCCTAGAGGGGGGTAACTCCTTTTGTGTTTTAGGTCACTGTAGCCAGCTAAGCATTCGTTTAGGAAAATCATGCAATATAAGCTTTTTGCACCCTCCTATCATGAGCACATTCTTATCCTCTGCCAGACATGCTTTGTAGACTACCCAACACTCGTCTCTCTATTTCTTCCTTTCATGCAGAACCCCATTTTCACTTGGGGTGGCAGTGTGGCCAGCCTCACGTGAAGAATGAAGATTTGTCTGAGGCAGTCAGGGAAGCCACACTTCTCCTTACCAGATACTCACTTTCCCAGCCTCTCTTGCAACAAGTCATGGTCATGTGACACAGTTCCGGCCAGTGAAATTCAAGAAGAAACTTATCAGGAGGAGGGTTCTGAGAAAGATATTTTACTTTCCAATCATAGGGATAGATGCAAAGAACTGTTGATCACTCTCCCTATCTTAAATATGGACTTGATTCCTGTAATTTCTGCAACCATCTTGCAACCATAAAGTAACATGCACGAAGATGGGAGTGAAGGACTGCAGAGTGGGCAGGTGGAAGGAAGCTGGGTCCCCAGTTACATCACTAAGCTATGAAGGATCTTTGGAATTGCCTACATCTAGCTTTTTTTTAATCAAGTGAAATAAATGTATATTTTAAAGCATCGTTAGGCGGTTTTGCTTTTACTAGCAGTAAAGCTTATCTGGTCTGTTCTCAGCTTACAAGGAGAATTTTTTTGAAGACAGTGTTCTGAGGCTGAGAGCAAGTTTGCATGCAACCCACTGACCTAGACCAATCCTGTCTCTTGGGATGAGGAGGATGATGCTGATGCTGAGAGAAGTGAATCTCAAGGTCGCTGACAAGTTAGTAGAACCAGGACACGAACACGGGTCTCGTGACTCTCAATCCAGGGCACATTCAGTTCAATTCAACTGTTATACCAAGCAGCCTCTACTTTGGCTGGTACCATGCCTCCCAAACTCTAAAGTGATTCCAGCCAACCAAGAGGTGGAAATCTAGGGTCTCCAGTTCCATAAAGTCCCCATATAAAGTGTCCACTCACCAAAAGGCAAAGAGGTTGCATACAACCATCGTTACTCCCCCAGAGGAATGTGAACCTGAGGAATTTCTTCCTTCCTCTGCCCTAACAGGAAAAATAAAGTAACTGTCATTACATGCACAGGAGATCATTTGTAAAATGATAGAGACAGATTTTAGAGTCCTTCAGAACATCTCTTCCTGTAGAAAATTAATTTGGCCTACTTTGTTGGCAAGAGATATTTGGAGGGGTGCCAAAAGACATATGGCAATCAATCAATGGGAAATAAAATAAACACAAATTACAGATTCTTGTCAGAAAGTGAATGTCCTGATGTCTTGCTTTTAAAAGACAAACTTGCTTCCTTAGCCAATTGGGCAGTTATGTTTCTGTGGGTCAGTTTTGCCAACATAAGTCATAGCGAGTGGCACAACCCAGAGCTAACTGGTCAACCAGAAGAGGCGGCAGAAGAGCATGAGAATTCTGAATGTAAACATAAGAGCTCTTCTCTGGATGCTCAACAGTCATGCCGGATGGCCTTGAGCATTCTAAGACCTTGCCCATGCTTGAGGAAGCTCCAGACTTCCCCTGGGTCTCTGAAGTCTGCTGTCCAGTGTCGACATTCCGCTGTTGCGCAGCCCTGAGCCCAACTTCACAGGGCGATAGGTACACAAAGAGGGACATCCAAACAAGCGTCAAAGTCACACAACATGGTGACTTTGGAGTCAGAGGGACCTGGGTTCAAATCCTGACTCTGCCACTCACATGCGAGCTAAGTGACCTTGGGCAAGTCCTTCAAAACACTGACCCGCAATTTCCTCATCAACAAAATGAGACAATAATCACGCCTCCCACCTAGGTCTGTGATGAGAATTACATGAAGAGGGGAGGGTTTGGAAAATGGCTGGTATTCAGTAACTCGAGACCTACTACTATTAATTTCTTCTGGTTCCAGCTTTCCCCTGCCATTTCTCCAGGGAAGCCTGATTCTTGGTCCTTGTCCTACACCAAAGGTGAACAGACCCAGCTGGCCGGCAGGACACCCAGACTCCCAAGAACTCCATCTGGTTATTGGATGCCTGATTGAGCCAAATCCAGGCCTCCCTCTGGATCTCCAGACACTGCAACAAGGCAGACCTTGCAGCCTCTGTATTCTAGAAGTTTCTCCCATCTCTCTCTTCCTCAGCCTGCTTTGATCTAGACCCAAAGTAAGAGAGCCAGGGGAGATGCTCCAGCTATGTGGTCTACTATGATACCCACTTGAAATGTGGCTCTTCCATGTGCTAAAAGCATAAAATTCATACCAAATTTTGAAGCGTTACTACCAAACTCTTCAAATATATTACCTCTGAAGGTAAAATACGCCATTGATGTTTTTATCTTGATGACATGTTGAAATAACATTCAGATACAGTGGGTTAAGTAAAATACATGATTAAAATTAATTTCATATCTTTATTCTCACTCTTTTCAACATGACTACTAGGAAATTTAAAATTAGGTGAGTATCTCATGGTATATTTCTACTGAACAGTGTTGTGCTAGAGGAAGCTGCCGTGGCCCCAAGATGTCTTTTTTATAGGGTTTTCTAGGGTTGCTGTAATAAATTAACACTTACTTGGTGCCTTAAAACAACAGAACAACAAAAATGTGTTCTCTCACAACTTCAACTAGAAGTCCAACATTCGGCAGAGCTATGCTCCCTATGTGTGCTCTTAGGGATGATCTGTTCCGTGCTTCTGCCAGCTTCTGGTGTCTGCCTCCAGTTTGGGGCTTGTTGCAACTACGTCACCCTCATCTCTGCCTCCGTCTTCACATCACGTTCTCTTCTGTCACCTGCTCTCTCCTCTGTGTGCCTCTTACAAGGACACTTGTCTTTGGATTTAGGGCCCAACCAAGTAATCTAGGATGATCTCTTCATTTTAAGATCATTCACTTAATTGCATCCACAAAGAACCTTTTTCCAAGCGAGGTCACATTTACAGCCTCTGGGGATTTGAACATGGACAAATCTTTGTAGGGGGCACCATTCAGTCCTTCAGCCCTTTCCTCAGTGTTGGTGATAAACCCGAGCTCTCATGGGCTGAGCCAGGTGACCTAAGGGACAGGTACCCACCCTCTTCCTGACTGCGTCACTGATGCAGAAAATGAACATCTCCACAGGTGGATCATCAACCAGGTGTTTCCAAAATGACAAGGGCTCAGGGTCAGGAGGACCAAGCTGGTTTCTTGACCTAAATTTTGGGGATACGTTCACGCAGCCATCACTTTCTGTTTTCAGCTACATGCCAGTTGTTGGACTACGGGGTGAATGTACCATAGGCCTCGTGTCCCAGGTGGCCCACAGATTCTGGTCTTTGTCATCAGTCTTGCTGGCTTACGTTTCTGGTCCTTCACTCACCGCTTTAAATATAGGCAAGATCAGCCCATTTAGGGGAACGGGGGGACATAAGATGTTTTAGTTGTTCCAGATAAGTGCCAGCCAAGGTAAAACCAGGCTTGGTCTGACCATGCACGGGTGCCTCCACGGTTTGTGAGAGCAGTAATGGATGTGCTTCCTGGCCTTTGCGAGCGTCGTTCTGCTCACTTGAAAGTCTCTGATCTCTGCTCCTCATAGAACTTCTTCTTTCTCTTCCTTCTGGCCTCAGGTCAGACTTCTGCTCCTCAAGGAGACCTATTCTGACTGCTCCCCCAACACACACGTGCACACATTCAGTGTCGCCCCTCATCCCCCCCTTGCACTGGTCAGTTTGTAGTTACTCTATGTGCTTGTGTACTTATTTTTGTCCGTTTTTCCCACTGGAACCTAAGCTCTGTGAAGTCAGGTCCATTTTTGTGGTCTCAGTGCCTTGCACACCACCTGGCCTAGAGAAGAGTGGCTAATGGATGGAAGGATGGATGGATGGATGAATAGATGGATAGATGAATAGATGGATGGGCGGGTAGATGGATGGATGGATGATAGATGACTAATTGCAAGAGTACATTATTTGACTGGACAGAAGCCTGGTGGCACCAGCAGGTCCAGATGAAACTCACACAGTGAATTAAATCCGTCCCCCTCCCAGCCCTTAGGTGCTGGAGGATGGACCTCCCAGAGGGCAGCATGTGAACTCTAGTCACAGGCTCAGACATGCCAACTCCTGCGAGCAGGGAGAGCCTGCGAGCAGGGAGAGTGCAGCTGCGACCCGCCAACCCGCCAACCTGCCAACCTGCCAACCTGGGCGGCCCCACCGAGCAGCTACCAGGGGAGGAGAGGAGGTGGGCCCTGGCTCACTCCATTCCCGCCAGCCTTGAAGTTGGTCTGATTGCTCCGTCTGTGCGGTTAGAAAAATTATTTAGTTGTGTGCATTATACTCTGGGTGGGCCGAGTGCATACAACTTACGAGGGGAGCACTTCAATGCGTATTTAACAAAGCTGCAGACACTCACACGCCAAGTCAACAGTGTCAGGTGTGTTTGCTTTGGGAGCCTGGGGGTGTCCCGCGGCAATGCTGACGTCCTGGGCAGGCCGCTTACAGCATGCAGTCCCTCAGCAGGTGGGAGAGGACTGCTCGCTCCCTAGCCTGCAGTTACTGCAAAGGGTGTGACAGAGCTGGAGTCATCTGGAGAGACTGGAAAACTTAGGACATCAAAAAGGTGCGAGACAGAAAGAGCTAAAGAAATTGGGAATGAATGGATTGAGAAGGCAGGAAGAAGCACAGATTAAGAATTGTCATCATCCTAACAATGATAATAATTACTAATATGTGTGTGTGTTCACTACATGCCAAGCCTTGCTTTAAATGCTTTGCGTGCAGTTCTGCTTTCAATCCTTACAACAGCTCTATGGGGTGGCTGTGTTTTATTATTCTTATATTTTGCCCAAGAGGAGGTCAAGACTTTGAATGGTTAAGCAACTTTCTCCCAAGCTCAAAAACCCACAAAGCGTTACGGCCAGGATCAAAATCCAGGTAGGCTGAGTGCAGAGTCCAGACTGCTACCCACACTCTGTACGATGGTTACAGAAAGAACACGGCTGAGCCCAAGTCTGATTCCCATTCCACACCCTGTGGTGTGGATGACTGTGACAGAGGCAGCCAATGGGAGGCACCCTCTCCTTTCTTAGTGTAGAGATGTCACTGGGGAGCTGCTTCCCAGCCTGCCCCATCTCCTTCCAGGAAAGGCACGTGACTAGCTCATGCCCGTGAAGCAACAGTGATGGGTGGCACATCCAGGGCAATTCAGTTGAGAAGCTGGTGTGCCTTCTCTGTGCTGCCACTCTGCTTCCTTGCCCACCTTGAAAGCTTTGTACAGAAAATGTGGAGCCACTCCCTGGCACTCACATGAAACTATTATGTGAACAACAGAAAACTCGTAGATGTGTGTCCAGTCACTGACAGGCTGAGGTTTATTGTTACAGCGGCATGACTTGACTCACACTAACTCACATATCCTGTTGCTTAATCTCTGCATCGTGTTTTCTCGCTCTGTAAAATGGAATGAAGACTGTGAACACCATTAGGTTGTAGTCAGATTAGGGCATGTGTCATAGCATCATGGTCAGCTTATACCCTGTGCCCCACAGGGTCATGATCCCATTAGGAGACATAATAGATGCAGAGTTCCTGGATCCTTCAAATTTGGCGGCCACGACTACATTTACTTTCTGGTACCAAGTACAGCCAACTTGGTTTCAGTTCACTTTGGGTTTGAAGCAACCTATCCAAGTCAGCTTTATTTATCTAATGAAACATATGAACACGGTTTTTTATTACATTCAGGGTCTGCTATATCCAAAGCAATGGCTGGGTTGGTTTCCTGTTCCCATTCTGCACCAAGATCCAATGAAGTAGCAGATGGCATCCATCCCCTCCCTTCTGGCCCTGCACTTGGAATCAAAGAAAGGGGATGATTTTTTTTTAAGCCTACGTGAGTGCTCCTAGGACACCCAGCGTAGCTGTAGTCTGTAATCACCAGGGGCAAAATGTCTGTTCCCCACGGTGAGGCTGTCAGCATTGACAAACGTGGGTCCACAATCTTCCTGGACAAAGACAGCCTCGTTCTCAAGCCAAAAGCTAATTATTAGACATGAGTCTTATAAACCACGTGTACTGCATAGCAGAGGATACTGGTGAGTAAAGAGGTCGGAATAGGGAAAATGCATCCAGCCACCCATCCGGCCACCTATTGATTTAACATTGAACAGCTACTAGTGAATTCCCTTCAGATTAGCTTGATAGCTCTTTTTTTTTAATTTTATTTTGGAATAAGTGTATACTCACAGGAAGTCGTAAAAATAGTAAGACAAGTCTTGAGACTTAATCCTCCCGCTTCCTTCAAGGGTAACAGCTCACATAATTCTCAGACATATCAAACCCAGTAAACTAATTATTGATACAATCTGCACACCTTATCCAGTCTTATTTCACTACTTTTTATATATATGTTAATTTGTGTGTCTGTGCATGCGCGCCTGGGTTTCTGTGTGATTCATCACGTATATAGATTTGTGTAGCTTCGGGTTCTTATTGCATTACAAAATCTATGCACATTCATCAGGGAAAATGTTAAAAAGTAGAAGTAAAGACAGTAACAACAGCGTCTACAGTCCGCCTCTGAGTGAAAAACCATTTTCATCATCTGAGTGCATTTCCGATCGCAGCACTTTGTTTGTACATTTCTGGAGTTTGCTTTGTTTTTAAGTTTTTAGCTAATTTTTGAGCACCTAACGAGTGACAGTTACTGCAATCATTTATTGTGCTTCTGTTTCACTTAAATTCCCTAAAAGATTTGTGGTTCTGATGCAAAGATAGCATTCTCCCTATTTTATACAAGAAAAGATGGAGGCTCCTTGAGAACAGATGCTCTGCTCACATCGCACAGTCACCACTGAGATGACTGGTCTGATTTTGTGACCGAGGTACCCTGCCTCCAAAGCGGGTCTGCTTTCCGCCCTGAAACCAGCTTCCACAAACACTCTTCAGCTGAGGAAAACATCTCAGATTATCACCTTAAAAGTCCTGCAGCTTCAGCGAGGCAAGCGTTAGTATATCCATTTTAGAAAGAATGGAACAAAGATTCTGCAAGTTTATTGAATAATAATACACACCTCACAGGAAGGAAAAAATGATATTGGACTCAGATCCCCTGCTTCTTAGCTGAATGTTGAGTGCAATACCAGGGACAGCAGGGAGAGGGCGTTTGTGCGCCCACATTCCCCCAGTTTTCACACCTGTGTTCGTGGCAAGTTGGTGAGAGCGGTTGTTCTTACCAGTCCTGGATGTGGCTCAGAATCCTTCTTAACCCAAAGCACCAGAGAGCCATTCTCAATCCATCAGTTTGGGATTCAGGCTGAAAACTATCCGTACACAGCCCCACTCGGACCCTGGACATCCTGTGAAATAGGGATGGCCACCCTACTTGATCTGGGCTCCACTCAAATCTCCCTTTATACACCCCATGTGAAAGGGAGGTAACCTTTATTCTAACTATTATTTGTATGATTAAAAAATCTATAAAGGCACATATACTATCCGAGAGATCCTTTGCAATATCAAAGAGCAGAATTTCAATAAGAGTGTTGCATTAAATCTGAGCTGGCAAGAGCTTATAATAAAAGTACAGTAATGAGCAAGCTTTATGATAAAATTAATGTAATTAATTAGTGTTTGTAAAGGACTTCAAGATCACAGGGTGAAAGGTGCCAGCTAGAGGAAAAGTCATCTTAGAAATTACCACTATTATCATCTTAAGACACGGCATATATTACGCACTATATGAGCACTTCCAAGCGTATATTCACGTCCCAGCTATAACTACATTAATTTATAGTAATTTGCAAATCAGGTCTCTGATCAGCCTTGGGAACTCTTTCTGGAAATCTCTAAGTAGATGAGGTTATGACTCAAGCGGTATTTTAAACTCCATCCTGTGATAACCTATTAGAAAGAGCAGCCCCAGACCCCCATGCGTGCTCAAGTTAGAGATTCAAATTATAGCTGACACGCAGGAGCCCTAAGGTGCGTTCTTGAGCTCTATGGCATGTCTTTTGGGGTTTGGTTGGGTTTTATTAAAAGTAGGTCTATGAGCATCTCTGTAGTCCTTAATTTTTCAACTTTCCAGGATTCATACATTACTGCTTCTCTCTAATCCAATTATATTCCCTGAGGTCGGTACCACCTCTTTGCTGTAACCCCAGAATACAGGGGACTAAGTCTGACACACTGTAGATTTCAGGGAGTTTGGATTGATGGGGAATGTGCAACTCAAAAGTCGCATGTCCAAAATAGGCCTTTTATTTCTAACCATCCCCATGCACTAGCCCATTTGAAAACAGGATATTGTATTTCTTAACTAGACCACACAATTTCTACTGGGCTTTGGGGTACATTAAAAAAATATATAAGCTAATTGTTTGATAATAAAAGTCACCCCAGTAGGGAATTTGAACAATAAAGAGAAAAATAGAATAAAAAATACTCTGGAGAATTTCCGGTCGCTTTCTCCAGGCATTTTTATGTCAGGCCACCGCAGCGGCCAGCATCTTCACTTACCGACATTCCTGTTAAAAGTAACTGTCAAGGGCATGTTTCCCCAAGTTCATCACTGGGGAGGGAGAAGGTCATGGACTGGACCAGTTTCCTGCACACAGCTGAGCACGGGAGACCAGTTAAGGGGGTACCATGGGAAGAGATGCTTCTTTAGTTATATAAAGGGTGTGGTGGTGAGTTTAATGAGCATTTGACCTAGCGACCTTACTACCAGTATGATCCTGGGCAAATTACTTTCTCTTTCCATCAATGAGCTTCCCTATTTGTCAAAAGGAGGGTGAGGGAGTGGATAGAGATTGTACCAGATCACACACACACACACACATACACATGTGCAGGCACAGACACACCCTTCCAGGATGCACCATGGCAGACATTACAAATCCATCATAGAGCCCTTCCCCATGGAGCCCAAACACAGCCTCAGAATCCTCCACACAGCCCTCAAGTCATCTCTACTTCCTAACCTGGTTTGCCAATTGAGAAGATACCTAAGTTCCCTTCAGGCTCCAAAGATGTAAATTGTGCTGGAATTTTGCAAGATACTGTTTCCGACAGCCTTGCAAGAAAGCATCAGTGTCTCAGTAAATGCATTTCATTTTTCCGTGAAAGCTTTTCTGGCTGCCACATTTCATGAAACTTTATAGAAATTATAATAACCTTTAAAAACCAAGTAAAGTAAAAACATCATTATTAGAATGTTCAATTAGAAATGCAAACACACTCTGCTCAACAATCTCCAAATGTAATTGTTTAATAACAACACATAAATTAAAAAGAAAAGTACAAAACAAAATGCCCAGGGAACAAATTGCGCTCTTTAGCTGATGGGTGATGAAAACACGCTCTCAAATGGTTTGCTTGCTGTGCTGTAGTCTCATCTCACACGTGGACCAGGCCTGCACTGAACAGACCTCTGGATATTTCCTCAGCTGTCGATGTTAGCACATCATCCTGGAAAACCCTGGGAGATCTCAAAAAGGTAGCTCTAGTATGCATAGTAACATGATTTACAAAGCCTCACATTTCCATAGTGTGTCACTGTTTCATAGAGTGTTTACATGCAAACACCATCTCTTACAATTTTTTTATTGATGTATAGTTGATTTATAATGTGTTAGTTTCAAATGTACAGCAGTGATTCAGTTTTACATGCATATATATGTGTATATATATGTATGTATGTGTATATATATATATATATATATACACACACACACATACACTCTTTTTTAGAGTATTTTTCATTATAGTTTATTACAAGATACTAAATATGGCTCCCTGTGCTATACCTTAGGCCTTTGTTGTTTATCTACTCTGTATATAGTAGTGTGTATCTGTTCATCACAAACTCTTAATTTATCCCTCCCTCAAACACCACCTCATTTCATCTTTGCAAAAAAATCTCATAAGCCTGTGTTATTATTACCCCCATTGACAGATGGGGAGATTGGGTCTGAGTGAACTTAAGTCCCAGGCCCAAGACATAGCAGCGTGTTTATACCCAGGAGGGAGTTCAGAGCTCTTTGTTGTTGTTGTTGTTTATTTGGGGGGAGTAATTAGGTTTATTTATTTATTTATTTATTTATTTATTTAAATTTAACAGATGTACTGTTAACAGATGTCCTGGGATCGAACCCAGGACCTCGTGCATGCTAGGCATGTGCTCTACCACTGAGCTGTATCTTCCCCCCAAGAGCTGTTTGACTCCACGGGTTCATAAAAGAGAGATGCACGAAGCAAAGCACCACTGGTCCCTTTGAAATACTAGTTCAGCCTCCCTGTCTTACACAGGAGTCAGCTGAGGCCTGGTAAGTACAGAAACTCACCCAAAATCCTAAGAGTCAAGGCCGGACTTAAAACATAGGTCATTAGAGTCCTCATCACTGAGAAAAGATCGCTATGACTACTTGGACAAAAATAGGGGCAACTGCAAAAGGGGTGTGGATGCAGTAAGCGGAGACAGGGCAGGTAGGGGAGCAGGAGCTGGGGGAGGATGTGAGTAGCTGTGTCCATAAAGAGCATGTCCTTGGAACCCAGCCGCGCCTGTTCATTTACACACTGTCTGTGGCTGTTTGCATGCTGCAGGAACAGAGCTAAGTATTTGCAACAGACTGCGAGGCCCTCAAGGTCTAAAATATTTACTACCTGGCTCTTTGTAGAAAAAGTTTGCCGACCCCTGTGTGCGGGGAGGCGGTAGGCTGGGGTCCTGGCGTAGCTCAGCTTCAGATCACGTGTGTGACCTTAGGCAGGCCTCCTCTGCCCCCCAGGCCTCAGTGCCTCCATCTGCATTATGTCTGGTTTGGGAGGCATATCCTCCAAGGCCCCATCGAGTTTAACCTCCTGTGTTTATTCACTCTACACTCCCTCCCCCAGGGGTCTCTTATGTCCTTCCTCTGATTTAGAGCTCACATTAGACAATCTACATTGGCAACTCCACTGGCGACAAGATTGGGAGTTTAGGGGGTATAGAAGAAAATGAAGCCCAATTAGGCGATTTCCACAATCTTAGATAGTCTCAGGATGAAGATATTGCAAGATCAAGGTTTCCGGGAAATTTGGATTTCTCTCCCCTCTTGAAATGGCAATGCTTCCATTGTCTCCTTTGATCCTTATAATCTCCTGAGGCATTATCTGCAATTTATAAAGAAGACCACTGTGGCTCAGAGAAAAGACCAAACCCAAATAGCTGAAGGTCACCTAGCATTTCAGCCCGCAGAGAATTGCGCCCTCACCCAGAGCCTGCCTTCCTCTGCACACACTGCCTCCCGTGGTAAGCAGACCTCTGGTCCTGTCCAAATGTCTGTGAGCGTATTTGGTCCAGGACAGTTGGTTCTGGAGAGGACCAAATACCAAGGACCTTTCGACGTGGACCAATGTCTTACGGATCAAATGCCTTACGGACATTTTGGACAAGACCAAATGTCCTGCAAGGCCTCACACTCGTTGATGGTCAAAGCAATTCGTTTTTGGATTTAATGTTGCTGTTATCAATCATGTCTTTCTATGATCATTATTATTAAGTGGCAGGTTTGTTCTCTAAGAAAGTAATCAACCTGTGACCTGTAAAAATAATTTTTAAATATGTTCTATTCTGCTCAGCCATGCCATTGAAATTGAAATTGTGGGGAGACCTGAAACACAAGAATAGAAAGATTCCCCAAATGCCCATAGTTCATTCTTACATTCCACCAACAATGCAGCAAGCACCTACTATGTGCCCTGCTGAGGTTCGCTTTGGGTGGTGGAGCAGGTGGAGGGGAATTTACTTGGGCAAAGACACTGCTGCCCTCAAGGGGCTCTCTGTCTAATGGAGGAGGCAGGGAAGTGGAAAACTACTGCAGCATTTGAAACACTACAGGACGAAGGCTGGCAAGCCAGAGGGGGCTTGTCCGAGCTTGGAAGCAGGACCAAGAGTTCTGGACCACAGAGATCTGACAAGGTAAGAGTAACGTTTTCCCTCCAGTTCCCTATTGAACCATGATCAGGGCTATATTATGTCACTCTCTCCAGCTTCAGGGCTAAAAAGTAAACTGCAGCTACATTTGGCACAGATGCTACCTACACTCATTAGAGGGGCAACTTGGGGTGAGGAGATGCCATTAATACTAGTGTTAGTATCATCATCATCATCCCAGTGATCACAATTTACATGGACAGAGGAGACATGGAGGAAATCCTGGTTATCTACTGCAGTGCAACAAAACTTAGTGTCCTAAAACAATCATCGTTTTATTAGGTCTCACTATTTTGTGAGTCAGGAATTCAGACAGAGCTTGGCTGACGATTCTTCTGCTCCACAAGATGTTGACATGGGTCACCTGGTGGGATTACAGACAGACTGGTCTGATCTGGGGGGGGTTCAATATAGCTGGACTCACAAGCCTGGCACATTGATGGGGGCAGCTGGAAGCCTGGGCTTGGCTGGCCCCTCTTCTTCTCCATGTGATCTTAGAACCTCTCTATGTGGTTTCTCCAACAGGACAGACTTCCTACGTGGAAGTTCAGGAGCCAAGCATTCCAGGTGAAACCCCCCAGTCCTACTAAGGGGTGAGCCTGAAACTGGCAGAGCATCACACCTGCCACATTGTAACAGTCAAAGCATTCACGGTCATCCCAGATTCAAGAGGAGGTGAAATAGTTCCCTCCTCTCCCTGGGGGAATTATCAAATAATTTACAGCCATCTTTAATCTACCTCAGTCTGCCATCTGGTCAAAAACTATTCATGTGGCTCACGCAAGAAATAAACATTCTCCTGTCCCAAGACCCCTGAAGTCTCATCCGAATTTGGCATTGCCTTAAAGTCCAATATTTTATTATCTAAATCAAATCCAGGGGTTCCTTGGGTGCAGTTCACCAAATATGGTTCTTTTCATTATGATGATCTGTGAACTAAAGGGAAAAATTATCTGCTCTCCACACACTCAATTTACTATGGTACGGCAAAAATATATAACCGCAAAAGGCATGCTTATCCAAAAAAGGGGCAAACAGGGCCCCCCGGCAGTTCCTGGTCTATAGCAATTCCAAAATACAGCCTGGTACGTGTGCCCAGTGCCTTGAGTAGGGTCCAGTCATGCCCCCTGGAAATGATTCTCCCACATTCTTGGCTCTCTCCTCTGCATCAATCTTCATTTACTATAGGAAATGGCTCATATTTGCAGCCATATATCCTCCTCAGTCAGCTTCTTCCACAGTAGGTGGGTAGAACGCAGAGTTGTCTCAAGACTTCTTTTCAGTTTATGGTACCTCTGTCCTTGTTTGTCCCAGGTAGTGGTAGTTTCACCAATACAGTTCTCCTAAAAACCTTGTGGATTTTCTACAAATCTTATTGGAGTTTACTTCTTTAAATTAAAACCATACTCACATTTCTTTCCAAGACTTTACTCTACCTTGGGCTGAGATTCAGGGTGTTCTAAGACAATGCCCTTCAGTTTCCTGTAAGTTTTTTTTTTTTTTTTTTTGGCCTAATTGAATGGTTCTATAAGGCACATCCTTAGAAATTTTACCAACCACACTCTTAAATCCTGCTTATCAAAAAAGAATGGGGAAGGGTGGATCTTAGAGACACATCCTTAAGACTCTGAGACCAAACTTTATTGGGAGAGCCCTGGATTTCATCTTTGCCCTGAAGCCATTTCTTACCTTGAGAACTTCTTGCTGAATAAGAGGTTGTCCTGTTTCTTCTAAATTTTGTTCAAGAACTGCACAATTTTTTCTTTAGTTCACTCTTTCTTCTTGTATCTTATCAAAACCCACTAGAAGCCAGCTGGCACTTTCGGTATTCTGCCTGGGGATGTCTTTAGCCAGATAAACAGGATTCTTAGGTAGTCCTTTGTGTTTTTGATGTTTCCACTCCCCTGTCTGCCAACGTCTAACGTGGATACCCCTTCCTCCAGCTTCCAATAACACTTTTCTCATCGTCCAGCAGGCCCTCCTCCATGTCTCCTCAAGGTTCTTCTAGTTCCTGCTGAGAGAGCAGAATCAGAGTCAACCTCTTGAAGGAAGAAGTGCCAAAGAAGTTGTGTCAATCTGTAACATGTCACAAGGGTTAGGAGCACAGATTCTGGAGCCTGAATGCCTGGGTTCAAATCCCAATTCCTCCACTTACTAGGTGGTCTAATCTTGAACAACTTATGTGTTCCTCAATTTCCTCTTCAGTAAAATGGGCATAGTAATAGTTCCTACTTCATAGATAGACAGAATGAATAGTTTCACATCCGAACCTTCAATTTGACTCACCAAATATTAATGAGCACCTATGCATGACAGACACTCAGAAATGGCTCTTTCTGCAGGATGCTCTTGGTCTAATGAAGAGATAGATGATTAAGAAATAACTATTATTTATTTAGTTATTTGACTTTACAGCAGATGAAGCTGAGTCTTAGAGAATTTAAGTGAATTTCTTGAAACCTCGAAGTTTATTCACCACTGGGGTCAACGGTAGTGCCAAGACTCACCCCAAGCTACCTCCACAGCCCAACACTGCCTCTCAGTCTGCAGGGTCCCAGGTTTCATCCCTTCATCCTCAGCTGAGTCACTGATATCTGGAAATACAAGGTTAAATAAAACATATATTTTAAGAATTTTCATATATTTTTTTCATACCATATACATACTATAATTGATCCACACATACACATTTAGGATTCATAATTATTTAAATCATGTCTCAAGATGACCATTTACTGCATTTAAAAATGTTGCAGGTTACCCAAAATAGATGTCACTTTGACATAAACTTCCCGACTTTCTAAATCTTGCTTCCATAATGCTCGAGGCGAAAAATTTCATCTAAATATTATTGAATTCCAGCACGACATTAGCATGCAGAGATATTTACAATAACAGAGCTATTACAACTCAATCAAAAGCTGATTTCAGCCAGAATTATGCAGAATTAAATCTTGCAGGATTCAAATTATTAAAAATCAGAGACTCAATAAAGTGTGGTCTGGAAGTCCCATTTATCAAGGGAGCCGAAGTGCCTCAACAGTTATAGTGACTTCTTCATATATATTCTGCAAGAATTTGCATGCATTTTAAAAGATCAGAGTTTAATTCTTATGGAATTCAAGTAACTATGCTATATTTATAAGGCAATGGAAGCCCATTCCGAAACTGTTCTCTCTATTTCCTTTCCACATCTCACATTTTAAATGCATTGATTTTTATTTCTAGTTTCCACTGGAGAGAAGGCTCTGCAATGAGACCACAATCATAGAGAGAAGAGTTTACTCCAATAAAAGCCAAATCAGGGTAGCAACAGAGGCAGCTAATCCAAAGCTGGAAAGAGGAAATGAAAAACCATGTATGAAGCTTGTTATGCAACTAACCCACTAGAAATGCCCTTCATTTACTGTGCTTGATCGTATCTATATTTATTTATAAATTTATTTATAAATATATATATATATATATATTGACCTAAAAAGAGAGAGAAATAAAGAGACAAAAGAAAAGAGAAGAACAGAAAAAGGAGAGAAAGGGAAAGGAAAAAGAGAAAAAAATCACCATATCGAAACACAGGACTTCTACATCTGTCTGGACTCTGAAACCCAAGAAGCCAAGTCTCCTGACAAATAGCATTTACTTAACATCTGTTCTGTGCCAAAGACAGAGATGAATGAAGCATAGGTCCCTCACTCCAGCACCTTACAACTTAGTTGGAGTTGCTGAGATGTGAATAGATATTGGCAATCTAAGATTAATGGTAACCACAAAGATATGGACATTCATATCAGTCAGGAATGCAATCAGTTTACAAAAAACATGAACACAGTCTGTCAATAGACTGTCCAGGACTAAGATAATGACTTGGTATGTCCATAAAGAATCTAGCTGTCTTCCTTTTATCTACTAGGTCATTCTTACTGTGTGGATTTCTGTTCTTCTGCATATTGTCTCTTGGTTGCAAGAGGGCTGCCTGACCTCCAGAGATCCCATCTGCATTCCAGACCAAAAGAAAGAATGGTGAAGATCAAAAGAAGAACATCCTGACTACACTGGCAAGAACTGTGTCCCATCATCACTCTTAGATGCAAGAGGGTCTGGTGAAGTGAGTTTTTAATAATTATGAACAGGAAATGAATATGGAGTACACAAATAGTAATGTCTACCACTGGTCTGTAGAAGCACAGAACGAGAAGGTGTAAAAAGTTGAAATCGGGGAGATGATATCAAGGAAGTTTTCTGAGAATAGATGCTTTTGGAGAAGGGACCTTTGCCCAGAAGGGAAAGGGGAAGGGTTCCAAGCGAGGCAGAAACACAACCAAGTGAGCAGCTCTCAAAGCGTGACAAGAGCTAGCATTCACTGAGCCTTCACCATGCACCAGGCACTGCGTGTGCTCCATTGCATCTACTAATCACAACTTCTCAACGTGACCTCCGTGTTTTCCTCAGGAAAACACGGAGGTCTGAGAAAGCTATGTGATTTTTCCAAGGGCACACGATCAATAGCCAGACTCCTTAAACTTGACCTCACTTCCTGGTCAGTCTGGCCAGAGTGTGGAGGATAAAGCAGAAGAGGGAGACGAGAAGTGTTTCCTCCCCTTCAATTCATAGCCACCTGATTAGCTTCAGGATCGCACCTGGTAATGATGGTAACAAAAACAATTAAAATGCAGACCTTGTATTGGTGAAAAGACAGACGTGTTAAAACCTAATTTACAGCATAAAGTGAAAATAGCAGGTTATGGAGGGCTTGGGGAGGGTCCCAGAGTGGTCCCCCAGCCAAGGACACCTCATTCTGGTCCAGCCTGGGCTGGATTCCACCACCCAATCTAGGCACCTGTGTCTTGACCCCATGTGCCAATGTGTCCACCAACTCCTCTGGTTTTTAAAGGGTGATCTCTGCCAGGCCTTCCTAAAAAGTGACAGAAGGGTGGGTGAGAAGGGCAAACTTCCCCAGGAAGAACTCCCCAGCATGTTGACGTCTCAGGCAGAAATCCATATTCGACAATTATGATCTCAGTTCTAGTCTTCACTTGCCAAAGTTCTCAGGAGGAACTAATGAGATCTTTTCTCTGGTGGATCTGGGAGCAGCTTCTCCTTGGTAGTTTTGTTTTTGTTTCCTTTTTTAATAAAACGTGTATTGAGGATTTGCCCCTGTACCAGGCAAGGAATCCAGCACCTTACACATATACCCTCCCAGAGGTGCACCAGCCCTGACACTATTCTGCCCTGGACCTATCTCAGGGGCTAGCAGCAGGAAGGAGGGGGTCCTGCTTTTTGGGAATCCTCCAAGATGCCATCACCAGGGAAACAAGTGGCATCTCTGCACATGCCAGCCTCTGAAAGTCTCTGCTGCTCTGCAGAGGGCTGTTAGGAGCCATTTATGTGTCTTGGACTTGGTGAGAAGATGCATTTCCAGCTCGGTTCTGAATCAAAGACCTCTCCAATGGGGCAGAAGTTATGAACTCAAGGGCACGTCTTATGGATCAGACAGCTCTGAACAGAGCATCTCAAAGCTTCACCACTTAAGGTGGCTACAGGGAGGGTGTAGGGACAGGGAGGATGGAGTGGGGAACACACCAGCATGCACCTCAGTGCCGTAAAATGTTCCCAAAGATGAAACAAAATGCTGGCAGATCGCTTGCTCCTCTAGAACCTTCAAAATATGGAAACATCCAGCATCTAGACATATTTCTTTTGACCACTAGAAAACTTAGAACCTCTTTTTGGATCTTCATTTACCAACTTTATAGAAATATATATTTGAAAAACTGCATTTGCTATAGCATCATTGTCTTTTAAATACCTTCTTCTCCTGTCCCTACTTTGGGTGGAGATACTTCCCCACCCCAGTGATTTGGGGCTCGGCCGTGTGAATTGCTTGGGCTCGTGGAATGTTAGCAGACATGTCTTGAGCAGAGGCCGCTAATGTGCTCATGTGGATTGGCATTTGAGCTCATGCCATTTGCCAGAACATGTCCTGGGCCACACTGGTCCAAGGAGGACGACAGACTTGTGGAACAGACCTGAACACACCTGAAGCCTAGAGCCACACCCAGTCACCCCACCACCTGATGAAGAGACCTCCTTCCCTGCCACTGAACTCCACGGAACAATGAACAAAACAAAACAGCTGCTGTGGTCAGTCAGCCACTGAGTTGGGGGGTGGTTTGTTATGCAGCATTATTGTGGCAACAGCTAGTCCAAAATTTATCATCTCTGCTTTATTAGTGAACCCCCACCATCCATACTAAGAGCTTTCTGAAGATCTCTTTTCTTTTCATTGATTTGTTCGTTTGTTGACTAACTCAAAAAATACTTCCTAAGTGTCCACTGCACCGGGCACTGTCCTAGGTGCTGAGGACACCGCATGAAGGAGGCAGACAGGGCCCTACTCTCCAGAACTTTCCCTCTTGTGAGTTTGCATGTGGCAATAGCTTGTCTTTCAAGCGCTCTGACATCCATCCTCCTGAATGCCTTCAGTTTTCTGTCTCAAAGGACTCAGTTGATGAAGAAAGCTTTCATCGCTCCTGGGCAGAGGGAAGGGAGTAGGTCCTGCAAACAGGCATGGAAGAGACTCAGCAATTTACAATTCAGAAATGCTGAAACTGATTCATCTTACAAAATAAAAAATCAGTACTGAGCTCTAGTCGACTTCTCTAAACCTCAGAGAACAAACTATGGTTATATTCTAGGTTCAAAATAATTTCAAGCTATTTTGTATGAACGGATGACTCATCTAACACCAGAAGGGGGAAAAAAAAGGTTAGGCTTATTTCAGAAAAAAAAAGCACGCAATCCACATTAAAAAGCCAGGGTTTTATTTGTTGTTTCAAATAAAGGGTGATTAAACATTACTTATAACTTATTAAAGTAATTCTATCTAACGCATTTAAACCCACACCCTTGCTATTCCAACCCCTAGGTTTGGACTGCCATGTTATCTGTATTGTGATCTAAACTCTCTGAGATGCAGACCAGGTGCTCAGAAGATGCATACCAAACAAAGAAAGAGAAAGTGATTGACAGTTTATGAACCATCCAGTTGGAAGACAGCAAGCTGGATATCCTTGCAATGGAAGGATTTGGGTCAGCAACCCAAGATGTGTTTGTCAGAATCCTTACTCTGCGAGGTAATAAAACAAGTTCCTTGAGAGACACTGACTGCGGAAAGTTAAATGCCACAGGACTTTCTTTGCTTTAGGACTTATCAGCTTTACTAGACTAGCAGGCACGAGAGCCCCCGAAAAGGGGAGACTGTGGGGAAGTCACCTGACCTGGAAAGCTCATTGCTGGAGAAGCAGCTCACAGGACTGTCTCTCACTGGGAGCTCCTGACTTACAGCATCCGCACCAGTCTGTGCCCAACTCAGATCTCTCCGCACCCCCAAAGGGCTTCCAGTCTCCAAGTCCCAGAGTTCCGACAACCAGAACCCCATTAACTGGCATTTCCATTAAGTTCCACTGCAATTTCTGTAAAAGAGCAACACAGAAAAAGTTATAACCGAAGGCCACTGGCAATCAAATTGAAAGACATTTTTCTCTTAAAAAAAAGAAGAAAAATAAAAGCCTTCTGGTTTGCAAAAGGAGCATCAATGGCCACCTCCCTCTAAAAAAACAATCCTCTAAACAAACTCCTAAACGCACACATAAAGGCTTTAGTTATTTGAAAATACGTTAACAGCTTGATGCTCTGCGTTCTTGCACTTCGGAGGTACAATTTTTTTCCTCGTTATATAGCAAATTTGGTTAAGGTATAGCTATTCTTGTTTTCTCTTTTTTAGAAGGTTTGAGTTTTCTATTTTCAAAAACAGCAGCTCCGTAAGAGCCAAGAGCTGTTAATTTTGCAGTGACTTGCCTTCTGCAGGTGTGACATTCCAAAGTTGATGGCTCTTAAATACAGCCCTTCAGGTGACTTCTGTCACATCTAAAGCAGATTAAATTATGAGCTGTATAGTTCCAGTATATTTTGTTGTATTATAATTCTTTGAAAACTGGTAATTCATGCATGGCATATATGAGAACTCTCTATTAACCAGAGTATTTGATTAACGAGCCCGGCGGGTGCTTCCATCAGGCTGAGCAACCGCCTTTACTCCACCTGGATGGATGCAATACCCCAAACCATTCAGTCTTCTTGTTTGTTTTAAAGGATGGTAAGAGCATCATACCAGAAAAAAAAAAAAAAAAAAGCATAGAAACTGGAATCAGAAAATGTGGGTTTGAACCCCAGCCTCCCAGACTTGTGTGTGTTTCTAGAATAACACCTAGTATCTAGTAGATATTCAATAAATTATTATTGGGTGGGTGAGTGGATAGTTTATTAAATAAATAAATGAGCAGTGAAAGGCTTTTTGACTCTCCCTCTGTCTGAGTTAGATGCCTCTTTTCTCTGCTTCCTTAGCATCCTACATAGACAGCCAATACAATTTGTGACATCTTATTGTAAATGTTTTTACTTGCATCTTCCCCATTCATTGGAGCTCCTTGAAGGCAGCTGTTGTCTTATTTCTCTCTCTATTTCCAGGACTCAGCAGTTCCTGGTCCTCCAGCAAGGACCCAGCTAATGGTAAGTGTTCTATTATCACATGAGCATGCACTGCTTTACTATTACAAAAAGGAAACAAATTCAGCCATATGTGGCAGTAACAAGAAAGAAGTCCTGACATGAGAGGTCTGGACTCAGGAAACGGGGCAGAGGCAGGTGTCAGAGCAGGGGGCCCAGGAAAGGGAGGCAAGTTCAGGTAGGGAAAAAAAAGGGCAGAGGAAGCGGAGGGGAGAAGACGGGATCTTCTCAGAGACCAGGTGTGTGGGAGGTTGGAGGTGGGGACGGGAGGTCCTCTTCCACTGCCTTGATTCATGGATGTTATTTGAAAATGTGTGATTATCCCAGAAAATAGCCTCGTTACCCCCAGTAAAGAAAAGAAGGACGAGGGGAGGAGGATTCAGTGATGATTCTGTAAAGAAGCCACATCATTCAGACCAAGGACCAGAGGGCACTTCTGTCAAACATTAGCAAAATCAAGCTCAGCGGAAACCACTGGCACTGCCCCACGCCAGCTGCAGTCCCAGGTCGTTGCAGTGGTGACAAGCAGGGCAGGGCAAGGGGGGACAGCGTCAGCGTGGACTCCTGACATTCTGACACGTGAGGTGTCCTGGCTGCTGGGGGAAGAGGCAGAAGAGCGGGATTCAGCGTGAATTTGTGCCTAGAACGACAGGCTACGGTAGGAGCTCAGGTGAGGTTTGTTTCCTGAAAGTCGTGGTCCTTTCACAGAAAGAGACAGAGGATAGATCGTGAGATCACGGGCTAAAGGAGCAAAAGATGTGATTGGAAGGATCACACAGGAAACAAATCACTTGGGTACGAAAGAACTCGTGTGTGACCTCGGGCGACTCAGTTTCTTCCTCTGAGCCTCAGTTTCCACACCTGTTAAAAAGCAGGTGAGACAAGATGACCTGGAAGATTTGCTTAAGAGCCAGGGTTCCAGGATCCCATGATTCAGGATTCTTCAGCTTCAGAGCGTTGGGGAAAAAAATACGCATGCTGCTTGATTCATAATTTTCTTCCTTGGAATCTTTCCCAAGGAAATAATCCATCATGTAGACAATGATACATGTATACAAAGGTGGTCTTCCCAGCATTGTTAATAATAGTGACAAAAGGGAAATAACCCAGATGGCCAACAACAAGAAGTGGCCGGGAAATTATAGCATGTACTTACGACAGACTAGTAGGCTGACCTTAAGATTTATGTCAAAAAAAAAAAAAAAAAAGAGAGAGAGAGAGAGAGAAAAGAAATGCAACACCCAGCATTAGGGATTTAATACAGCCTCGTACCGGGAGTGTGGATTCCAGAGTCAAGTGCCTGCGTGGGAGTCTTGGCTCTGTCTGTCATTCGCCGTTGTGAACTCAAGCAAATTACTTACCCTCTTTGTGCCTAAATGTCCTCATTGGAATATGAGGACACTAATAGAACCCATCTCATACAGTTATTGTGAGAATTACATGAAATAGTTTTCATAAAGCACACAGGATGGTATCTGGCAGATAGGAAATTATGAATGCCGGCTGTTATTACATACGACATGATTGCCCCCGTAACTGCTTTGGAAGGAGTATTTATCACATGATCCACAGGTTAGAAATACTGGTAGAGAAAAAGTCGTGTGTTAACAGTGATGAACTTTAGATGGTGTCATATCATAGATAATCTTATTTGGTTACCTTATATGACGTATTTTTCAAAAGCTTCTGCAGTAAGCAAGTGACAATTATAACCAGGAAAAAAAAAAAAAAACAGTGTGAGTTAAAAAAAAAAAGTAATTCTGTACATAACCATTCACTGCATGAATATTTGGGAGACTCAAAATGCTTGGACTTAAATAAGCTTGGAACAGTCTTTGCCACGTATGAGATATCTATATTTGACCAAATCGTAAACCTCTCTAAGTCTAGATATCAGGGCAAGTGGTGGGGGTCAGGGAGCAACATGGGATTTATATAAGCATATAGCAAGGGCTCAGTAAGCGTGCTCTTACTGTAGAGAAGTTACTTGATTCCTAACATTCCTGGGTGCTGTGGGTGAGAAAATGAAGTTTAAGAGAGGGTCTCTGTCCTTAAAGAACTTGAAATTTCATTAAGGGCCCAGGAATAAGAAGCTTAAGCTGTGAGAAAAGAGGAGAGTAACAGACCGTATCCTGGCACAGTCATAATTCAGTGATGCAGGACACAAGGGGGTCTGGAATCACCTGGGAGGACCTCATAGAGACGAAAGAACTGGGAAAAAAAAACTGAGCTGAACATGTGTAGAATTTGCATACGGAGTAAATACTTATCAGGATCATAATCAGGCACTAAAAACAAATCCCTGACAATAGTGACTTAAACGTGGAAAGGTATATTCTTCCACGTAAGAGATGTCCAGCTGTAAGCAAAGCACTAGATCATCAGGGATGCAACCTTCTACGTATCTATACTGCCATCATCAACATAATGTCACCTCATAGTCCACAGTGGCTGCTGGAACTCCAGCCATCACAGAAGAGCTCCGGGCCAGCAGAGAAGAAAAGTTCATCCCCTCTAAGTTGACTCAGCATATTCTAAATAGCTTTTCTCTGAGTCTCCTTATGTATCAATGGCTGATATGTTGCAAGAAAGGCTAGAGAATGTTGCCTTGCACTCTGCGGGTGCCTAGCTGACATCTGCGATTCTGTTGCTCAGAAAGAAAGAGAGGCAATGAGTGGCCTCTGCCACATGGGGGAAATGCCAGTTTGGGGCACAACATAGCCAAAGCCTGATGCTGGAAAGTGCAAACACAGAGGACAGTTAGATGTCGCATATGTGTCCTTAAGGACTGTTGGGAAGTTGCAGGGAATTTTGCTGGGCTTAAACTCTGCCCATGCCATTACCGTTGACCCTGTGTACAACGGGCTTTCTCCGTGTTTCCTCCATCTCCACACTGTCCTTCCAGGGAGGGTGACTGCTCCCATTTTGAAGATAAGGAAGGAAACCCAAGGTTCAGGCCTGTCCATCTGCAGCAGGGGGACTATTGGGTACTGTCTGGCTGTCTCATGTGCAAAGAGCATTTGTCCCCAAGGGTTGCTCCCCTGCCTCCCTTCCCCAAAGCCAGGGCTGTGTCTACATCAGGCTACGTCCCTCCTACCCCTCTGCCGAGCCTCTGAATCTCCAGCAGTCTTGTCACAAAGCTAACAGGCTCACACGTGGCTGATAGGAGGAGAGCTTTATAAGAGAGGAAGTAAAAATACTCTGGATTTGTGTGTGAGAAAGACCTCTCTAATAGAGGGTCACACGTATTAGCAATACATTCAGAGCCAAACACTGACACCCTTACTCAGCTCTCCATATTCGAAACATTTGCAGGGCTAAACTCTACCAGCAGACCCTTCAGATTACTTAACCAGACATAAAATTGAAAGAGGAAAAAAAAAAAAAAGAGTTGAGGCCACGAGTCCCACAGGCATCCTGGGTCTTTTCGTGGTTGTAAATGGACTTATGATTGAGTTATCACAGCAAATGCAAGCCACCTCGTGGGTCCGTCCCAATCCTGGAAGTTTCTGATGCACTTTTCCAAGGATGAAATGGTCCCTTTTCCCCAAACAGCCTGTGTGTTTTTAAGGAAACAAGCCCTTGGAAGATAATTTTGCGGGAAAATATAAAATAGAGATAATATCCAGTTACCTTTCCTTAAAAAAAGATGAACGATCCGAGGGAGGGATAAATTGCGTTTGCTATGAAAATTTGAATTTCAAGAAGTCTATTATGTCTTTCGGTGTTCTCAATGAAAAGAAAATTATTTCTTTCTTGGGGAACACACTCTTATGGCATTTTAACTTTTATGACATTTCTGATTTGGGATGATGAGCTTTCTCCACAGAAATTATTCAAACTTCCATTTTTGTGGTGTGCGTGTCCTTATAAATTACTCTGCCAGCAGAGAAGGAAAATGCTCCCTAAAGTGGAGACGGCTTTTCTGCCGAGAAGAAGTTTCTTCCCCCATTTCTGGACGGCGGTTGCTGATGGAGACACATATCAGGAAAATAAATTGCACTTAACCACTAATCACCTGAACATAAGCTAAAAATGATATCAGTCTTTCCTACGGACGAAAATAATTTCCCTTCATAAATAATGAACAAAGACACATTTTACCAGGTGCAATTAAATCTAATTGTAAGGATATACTGAGATATGATTCAGATCTCGCCCTGTCGTGACAAGCCCCGAAATACCAGGATGCCCAAATTCGCCTTTTAAGCATTCAGAGGAGATTCTGATCCATTGTCTTTCCTGAGCAGGAAACAATGCTATTCGAGGGAAACTTGAGGCAATGATGTTTATTTAGAATTAGAATCGATTTTCATTTTGCATAACACCTTTCATTTTCAAGGCTCCCGAAGTACTTTACAAAGCAATAAGCTAGACAGTAATATTGCCACAGACAAGTGTAACCGTCATTATGCTTTCTGTAATAGCTCGCAGGCTTGGAAATTAGAAATCAAGGGAGAGAGATGGAGAGACAGATAAAGAGGGAGTGAGGGACGAGAGGGGAGCTAGGGGGAGAGGCGAGGGACTGGCATGGGAGAACTGCAGAGACCAGCGGAGGCAGAGGGAGTGACAAAGCCCGGAGGGAGCTGAGGTCAAGCCCCCGGCTTGTGCTTTGTCATTTTGAAACACTTCTCAGGGACCCTTTATTTCCACCTTTGAGGGTCAGGCAGCCTTACACCTAAAGGACGGAGGGGGTTTTGAGTCAGACAGCCTGGGAGTCACATCCCAGCCCCTCTTTCCAGCTGGGTGGCCCTGAGAGACTCACGTAACCTCTCTGAGACTCATCTTCCTCGTCTATAAAATGGGATACTGAGACCTACACCACAGAGTGAGACAGACAGGACCCACAAAGGACCGAAGGCAAAAGAAGCACTCAAAGGCAGCTATGTGTTCCCTCCTCCTGGCCCTCCTCTGAATTATGAATTCAAGGTAAGCAGATCCTATTGGATTTCCAGGACACAGAGGAATTTACTAACCCCTGCATAATGGCTGCACGGCTTGCAGAGCCTGTGATCTCATCTCGTGAAATGAAGCCAGCCCAGCCACGGCAACAAGCTGTAACAAAGCACTCATGATCTCCTTCCCTTGAGACCTTAATGTTGTTATTCCCATTTCACAGAAGAAGAGACTGAGGGTTAGAGACGCTGAGGCCCCCAGGAGCAGCAGAGCCAGGACTCGTCCCAGGGCTCTGCGCCCAGCATTCTCTCCATGGGGCCAGCTGCCTCCTCCCAGAGGGACTGGGTCAGTGTGACTCCCCACATCCTCGTGATCCCCCCTGCAAAATGGAAGAACATCGCAGATACCAAACAGCCCCTGCAAAAACAGATTATGCTCATTCTTCAACCGCCACCAAAACGTGCATCCTCTAAGAAAAGAAGATGTTTTGATTTTGCAATTCAGTTTCAGTGTGAAAGGGCTCGGCCTCTCCGTTACCGCGGTGCCCTGCAACAGAGCGAGTGTGCAGTCAAGGCCTGTGATGCATTTTGCGTTGATTCTGCCTTCTTCTGACACAAACACATTGACTGAGGGCCTACTATGTGTCTGGCACTGTGGTAGGTCTGAGGACCCAGAGAACGAAATTGAGAGAGACACTGACAATTACTAAGTAAATGGTCTGAGGGAGTAGAAGGAAGATAGGGGTCTGATGACGTCTGGAGAATGGGCCCTACCCATTTTGGGGAAGGATAGAAATTAGGAAGTCTCCCCAGACCAGACCAGGAAAACCAGGTGGAGGCTGTAGAATATTCTAGAACAAATGACAGTCACGACAAAACCCGTGGAGACAGCAGAAAAGGAAGAATTTGGGAGCTATTTAGGAAATAAAGGACACAGCCTTATAGACTGCACGGATGTGGGGCTATGGGAGGGGAGTCTGCCTCTCCTGTTAGAAAGGCCTTGCTCTCAATATCAACCAAAAAAAAAAGGGGGGGTGATGACTGCAACCCCAATTTCAGCACCACCTCCCCGTTTTCCTCGTTGGGTTGACCTCTGGCTCCCTTTCGCCAAGGCCACCCTAAGCCACTCTTCTGGGCTTGGATGATGGGGAAGACACTGCACTGAAGGATACGTTACTTATTTTAATCAAATACCATTTTTTTTTTCTAATTGTCACGGCGCCGGCAGCCTCACGGGGGCTGGTCTGACTTGCGTACACCCGTGACAGGGGAAGCGGGACCAGCAGCTGCTTTGTGCCAGCCCGCCTGTGTACAGTACCTCTCACGCCTTGTCATTCACATCTCCCCTAATTACGGAACATCTGCTTGCTGTGGCCATTAACACTCTGCTACCAGCTTGTCTAGTTTAATACCAATGACTCCTGACCTCCCCCAAGGAAGGCGCTTTCTGTCAAAATGTTCCCCCAAAGAAGCCAATTCTCCACGCAAAATTTGCACTTTTTTTTTTTTAAATGCTACCTTCCTAAAGACTTCTGAAAGAAAGCGGCTTTGATGAGAAGCCATTTGGAGAGGGGAGGGGAGAGGAGTCGTAGCAAGTAAAAACCTTGCCCCTGCCTTACTTTATTTTGAGCCTTTCAAAATAAAAAATGAAGGGGAAGGCTTTCCCTCAGTGGTAGAGTGCGTGGGTAGCATGCACGAGGTCCTGGGTTCAATCCCCAGTGCCTCCGTCAAAAAATGAATAAATAAATAAACCTAATTACCCCCCCAAAAAAAAAGCACAAACAAAAAAAAAAAGAAAGTAATAAAATTAGGAAAAAAAACCCACAAAATTAAAAAAGGTAGTCATTTTAAGGGCTACAGGTGTAAATCTGAGTGTGCCTGGTTCCCCCCTCAACCCCGCAGCCGTCCTGCTAGGGGGCAGTACAGTCACCAGCTCCCAGCTCCCTTTTCCATAATGCTATCTGCCCACCTAAATAAAGACCCTGGTGGAAGATTCCAACTGCCTTTATTATTATTTTAATTATAGGTTTCCGTGGTGGTGCGTGCGGTCCCAGGCGCACCCAGAATCCTCAAACTCGGGGCAAGAGCTCTCCCTTCCTCCCAGGGTGATCTGGAAACGGCATATTTCTCGGCTAACGGCAGACGGTGTTTAAAATATTTCCCAGCTTCTCTCGCTTTCCTATGACAACAGGCACAAAAAGTGTAATAGAAATGCGGGGAGAAAACACAGAAACAGTATTTCGTTCGAAGCATAATGGATCCCACAGCAAACGGTTCCCAGCCCATGGCTGACTCTCACCAGATTGCATTTGGTGACTTTTCTCTGACGTTAAGACTCCCATCAGAGGGCACATTGCAGCCCAACATGGTAACAGTAACTATATCGAAGGGAAAGCGATGCAGCTTTATTCTTATAAAAACGGGGAATGGAGAAGGAGTTAATTTTCAAATTACCCCCAACATGATTTGTGAATCGATGTATTTTTTTTTCAAACGTCTTGCACGTTAAATTCTTGCCTCTGCTTCCTGTTGAGATACACGGCAAATCCTTTTTCCCAGGGAAGCAAGAGTTTAGGAAGCTTCCGCAAATACCTGGCTCAGAAGAGGGGTCAATAGGCTCATGATATTTTATAAGGCAGCTGGATGTGGCTTCCAAAACGGAAAAGCATTTGCTCAGGAGAAGCTCCTGTGCAGAGCCAGGCAGTTTAACTAGGATGCAAGCTGGACCAGTACGCGGGTGAAGGAGAGCTAAGCGCTGATCTTAATTTTATTTTTCTCTGAAAGATTCAAAAGTGATCACTGACCCCAGCACAAATAAATTCCAATGAGAGCAGTGTAATTAGGAGAAGAATCCAGAGCGTTGCGATTTTGCCCCTCGACATCTAAAAGCATTCACAAGACTTTGCTGCAGGGAATTTGCTCTGGCATCGCCCGGGTGCTGAAGAATGCGTCTCGCTTCTCTGGGAACTGGAACGGCCGGGGAAGGATGAAAGAGGGAGAAAGGTGAAGGGATAAATGGGTTAAAAAATACTGCCAAAGAATACCTGTAAATACATTTTTTAAATGTGCATTTCCAGTATACAACATCATCTTAATTGTCGACCTCTCCAAAGCACCTATCTGAGAAAACGTTTTAACAAGGGGGGGCGGGGGGAGAAATGATCTTGTAATCTCGACAGTAAAAGCGTTTCCATCCTTTGTATATGCTGACTTACAAAAAAAGTGCTTTCCAACAACAAAAGATGGAGCAGTAATTACATAAATCTCTTCATTCTTGATGAAGACACAACGGAGTGGAAGCAAATCAATAGTGTTGCTGTGGTAATTCTTGTTTTTATTATGAGCCGAACGCAAACTTGTTAAAATTGAATTCTGCTCCTTGTGTATAAAAAAATTAGGATTTGCACAAATCTGGGAGGAAAGAACACATGTTCTGTAAATGTTTCATTTTTTTTTCCATGCTACTTTGGAGATTTATGATGGAATGGAATCAGATTTAGAAATGGATGTGACACCAATAACATAACATCGTCGCTGCCCGGTTCCCCAAAAATGAGACCTGCCACCTTTCCACGTCTCATTTGACTTGCCGTACTGTCGCTGTTCAGAATGCCCAGAAATTACCTCCTCAATTTTTAATCCCGCTATTACATAAACTAAATGTACCCTAAAGTCAAATATCTCCCACTTATTGCCAATAAATTGGCCGTAATGATTTTTCCCCACAACCTAAATTTGTAATATTTCCCATTCAAGAATAAGTCATATTGCTGATTTTCCAAAGAAAAGGTAAAAATTATTGCACTTAAAAATAATTAATAGATGGGCCTGCATACCTTTGAATTAAATTAAAGGAAAAATATTTTTTTTTGCAGAGATGATTGCATTCATATCCTGTTTGGTGTGAAAAGTAGATTCCAAAAAGCTTTTAACTAATTTGTTCAATTTGTTTCAAAGCCAACATGAATAGGCTTGGTGCAAATTCAGATTCATTAAAACTTAATTAATATGCATCATTATGCAAATGAGGTTGCAGTTAATGAGTTCTTAAAAGAAGCTTTCTTTAATTAGTTCAGTTTTAATGGCATCATCATTTATCTGACTTGTTTTTAAAGCCACATGACACGCAAAAAGTGACCATCCTCTACAATGTGCTGCCTAATTGCATTTCATCCTAATTGTTTAAGGTTAGAAACTTTCAGAAAGTTAAAATGTTTTGATATTCAGTTCTGTGAAGCAGCTTTCACAAACTTTTCCATTCTGGTGACAGAGACGTTCTTCCGTTCCTCAGCTTTTTTGCCACGGCTGCTTTTAATTATGAATATTTTTTTTTGACTGAGCCATTTTGATCACCAATTTGGATTCTATGAATATTACGTCCACACATATAGATATGATCCATTGATAAACCCCTCCCCACAGGTACACACGTTGAACTGTGACTATAATTGCTCAACAAGCACACTTTATTGTTATGTGCATACATTAGTGTGGATTATTATACTTATGTACTTGAAAAATTAAAACGAGCCTTTCTAGAGGCCATCTGCTAACTTCAGGAAGCTTGGTAACATGTTTTAACACAAGGTTTGAGAATGTAGTAATTCACAGGAACCATAGCCACGGCTCTCACCAGCATCTATGTCGGAGATGCCTGCCTGGGAGATAAGAATGCTTAATAATTATTGGGGAATATGGAAATCAGAAAGAAAAAAAAAAAAAAAAAGCAGGCTTAGTGCAAAAAAAAAAAAAAAAGCTAACCCGGGAAATGACTTTGGAAAGCTTCGAAAAATACAATGGGTTTTTTAAACATTTTCAGATTTATGAAATATTGTGCTACACAATTACAATTGTGTTTTGACATGTGGTGCCGAACGTAATTCTTTGGGGGAAAGAAAGCTCTTTTTTACACAGGGTCCTAGAGAGGGATGCGGTCTGCGTGTTACACGTTTTTACACCACTGTCAGGAGTTTTACAACAGAGACAAACTCCTTGCATTCGAAGCTCAAAAATAAATATATGTGCTTTGCAGTGGTTTAAGTGAAGTTTTATGTTTTGTTTCAGCAGGGATGGAGCTGTGCACGCTCCACCCTAATTAACAACAACAACAAAATGCCGGGTAAGTCTGGCATGTATCAAGACACGGGGCCAACGCTGCATACATTGTATATTTTACATAGAAACAAGGAAAATAAATATCCCAACCTTTTTTTGACACTTAGTCTTTTGAGTATCACCAAGAATATCCTGATTAAATAACTGGGAAAAGAATGAAGCTCCCGGAGAAGGGAGCTAAGAAATCGTTATTTGGAGGATGTTTATAATGAGGGTGCCGTCCTCGGCTGGGAAGATGATCCCCTTTCTCCTAAGTCGGCTGGTTACAACAATGTAATTGGTAACACACTGCCATATGGTGATTGAGATCATATTAATAGAACTACATGAATAACTATTGCGAGAGGTTCTGTTCACAAATACGACATCGCGTAAAAGTGTGGAGCGAAGCCACGCCATTCTGGGATGTTTCTGGTTCAGAAACATTATTCACAGACAAGGTAAGGAAGTAACCGGGGTGGTCACCCTATCTGAATAAAAAACAAAGCAGGGCAATCTCATGTGTGGAAACTGGAACCAACTAAAAGACATTTTTAAAAAAATTGTTTTTTAAGCTTTTCAAAATGTGACAGTGTAATTCTTAAGGGTGGGGGAACCTGCCTTATTTATACCCGTCCCTTGAATATACAGACACTCTCTAAATGTTTATTGAATATGTGAATGAATCCATTAAATCAGGTCAGAATTTGCTAATAAATCCTTTCTCTAATGTGTTCCAACAAAAATGTGCATTTATAAAAATAATCATATGGAAAAGGTGTCAATATATTTATGGCCTCTAATCTCACATGCTCAGTGATAAAGTAAAATATTTCTGTCTCTATATGAATAAAAACAAGCTTCTGTTGGCACAGTGCTTTAGAGTTTATAAAGCAATTTCCTGTCCTTATCTCTTTGTAATTTTCATAACATCTCTTTGAAATTGGCAATGATACCTTTTTTTTTTTTTAACAAGGGTAAATATCCGATCTCAGAGAGAGGATGTGATTAGCTCAAGGTCACAGGAATAGAAAGATGCAGAGGGGTCAATGCACGATGTAGGACCCCCAACTCCAGCACCCTTTCCCTGCCCATGAAGAGTCTTTCAGCAGACTAGTTTATAGCCAGTAGGAAGGATCATACAGACCCCAAACCCTGACCAGAAAGACCCCAAAACAGCACCCCTGTCTCTGCCCCCAAAGCGGAGTTTTAATAGAAAGGATAAATGATCTGAATCTTCAGTGCCAAGAAGCATTTAAGTTTAGGGCTTTCCGAGACAATATGCAAAATGATAATGCTGGTCGCCATCAATCATAATTATTTTAAAATTCAATAAACATTTAGTGAATACTTTCTTAGTGTCGGGGCATCGTGCCAGGGGCTGGAAAAGCCTTACTTTATTTAATCCTCTCAGTGCAGCTGTTCGAGGGAGGCACGCGTGTTCACGTTTTGAGGTAACTGGTGTTTGGAGACGGTGAGTGATGCAGCCCGAAGTCTGAGAGTCAGATTGAGAGCCAGTCCCACCTTGGGTTTGAAAAGGCTGTGCTCTTTCTTCTGCGCCCTGGGTGGGGACACCAAGCGCATCAATTAAAAATTGCTTGCAAGTGGACGGCATATCCAAAGAGCAGCATTTACTGAGCGAGCCATGAGTTCATCATGAAGAAAGGTACCCAACAAATGTTAGAGAAGGCATCATAGACGAAGGGGAAAATCTGCGAGGCTGAGAATTATGGCAGTGGTTGTGACAATAAACACAGCAAGGGCCAGCATTTGTTGGGTACTTGCTCTGGGAAAGAAGAATTAGGAGTCTTTTACAGGTGCTGACTCATTTACACCTCATGACAATTGGGAGGGAAGGCCATTCTGTTGTCCCATTCTATAGGACACAAAACTGAGTCCCCAGATGGCTAAGCCATGAGGAGCAAGGGTGATGACTTTCCTCTTAGACACGGATTGATCTTCTATCTTCAGAGACAAAACATTTTCACTCTTCATATAATTAAGTAAAATCGGCTTGGTCGTTTGCAAAAACGTTCCTCTGAAGAGAAAGTGTATTGCTTTTCCTCTTTTCCAAATGCACAAGCCCCAGATCTTAATACCATAAGTCACACCTTCAGTTGGACGATCACATGGCCATAGTTATCTGCTCCGAAGCTGGGAATAATATTGAACTGTCCATATCAACTGAGCACTCATAAAAGGTTTCGGGGTTTGATATTAATAGAGAAAATTTTGGAGCATCTGCAGTGGGCAGCCATGGAAAACCAAACTGGAACTTGGAATGTATGGAGTCAAAATAGGTTTTATCTCCAGGTCACAGAGAAAGAAGGGTAATAAAAAGCAAAAAGAGGCAAAAGGACTCCATCAGTTCACAGGTTGGTCTTCTCCCTCTAGGGGCTTCTGTATCTGTCCCGCATCCAACCCTGCATCCTCTTGAGCCCTTGAAAGCATCCTGGCCTCTGCTCTGTTAATTCTCACCCAATTAGCTCTGACGAGCGGGTCCTGTAGAGTCCACCCCTTCAACACCACCTGCAGTTGCTGGGCAATCTCTTCTCTTGCTGTCTTACGTACAACACCTGAGACCTCCACCTCCTTGGCAGGCCCCCTTGCCTCCCACCTTGAGAATCTGAATGCATTCTCAATGCTGTCACCAAAGAACTTTTAACCCTGCAATTGCCACTACCTCCCTCCCAAACATTCAATGGCTCCCCATTGCTTTTCTAATAAAATACAATCTTCTCATCCTGACTTCGTAGGCCTTTCAAGCTTTAGCCTAAATTATGTATTCTATCTGATTTCTCTCTATTCCTTTCACATCATCTCTCAAACTAAATAATCCTTCCTACTTTCACCAAAATAATGTTTAGTGTTCTGGGAATCATAAATAATACTATACTGGAGTACACGATAGATAATTGATAAAATACAGAGAAAAAAATAAAGAAAAAATCCTGCAATCTGAACACCCAGATATAATCCTCCAGATGTAATAAATATGATGGTTTATTTTTCTGTATGTACATATAACACATAATAGATTTTAATGTATATGATAAACCTGAGATCACGTTGTAAGAACAATTCTGTATTCTAATTTTTTTCCCATTGAGCTACATCATATGAGCACTTTGTGACATCCTTAAATATCTTTAAAAATCCTAAATGGAAGGAGTTATTTTAGAACAGTGCCTGGAATGTAGCAGGTGCACAGTGTTGGAATATTAACTCTCGTCATTAATATTAGCTAGTATTATCTGAAAATGGGACCTTTTAATAACTGTATAATATTTGCTTATATGGATAGTCAACCATTAATTTGAAATACCCCTGGTTATGCATTTAGTCTGTTCCTAATTCTTTGCCACCAGAAGCAGTCCTACAATGACTCTCTACATGTCTGTGTGCATATCTGCATGTGTGTGTACGTGTGTGTGTGCATGTCTGCACACGTATGTGTGAATACATGTGTGTTTGTGTGTGTTTGTGTCTGTCTGTCTGATGTCTGCTTATCAGGCTAGAAGAGTTTCTTACTACCCATAAATTTTCTCTTTTTCTCTTCGTCACCTATTCTGAGTTCATTTTCTGTCACTTGCAACTTGAAAGACACCTGACCCAAGACATTTTCTCCAAGTTTCCACTCTCAAAGGGGCAGAGACGCTGAGTCAGTCTGGAAGCCCATGAGGAGTTTCTAATGTGCCCGATCCCCACCCCCTCGCTTGCACTGTTATCACTTGGCCAATTTGATAAATATAAATTGGCATGTCTTTATAATTCAATTCTTATCCCCTTGATTAATAATGACGTTGAGTTTTCTTGATACATACACGTTGTCTCTTTGTATTTCTTCACTGACTACATCGTTTGTGGGGCTCCATGCAAAATGAGAGTGAGGATGCCCCTGGTTCAAAGATCATTAAGAATTTCAAGACGGTAACAGCAAAGCATTAAACCAAACACAGAGCTCTTGTAAACACCGGGTCTGGGAGATTTCCTGGTCACACAACCACGAAGCTGGCCCTGACTACAGATCATTGTATTCTCGTGTTTTGGACCATTTTTATATTAGTATTATTTTTTTCTTCTTGATTTTTCCAAGCTCTTTCTATAGCAAGCATATTGATATTTTGCCACATTCCGTGCAAAAGTCATTTTTCCTATTAGTTGTGTGAGTCACAAGAATGGAATGCATCACAAAGGGGCTCCCCATCATTATACAAGGGACATGAAATCTCTACGTTGTTCCAGTCCTAGTAGAAAAGCCAAGGTCAGTACCACGTCCGTTTCTCAGCTACCAGACCTTTGATCATGCCGTTTTCTCTCTGTGTCTGGAGCGTCTTCGCCTCCCAATTCATCCTGTGTGATCTCACCATCCTTCAGAGTCTGACTCTGATGTCATATCACCCAGGAAACGTCCCTGACACTTTGACTCTGAAAGTTACTCCCGCCCCAACTCCAGACAATCCTCTCCTGAGATCCCCTCCTAAGACACCACCTGCTTCAATTGTACGTTATCCTTACCTGGACCTCACAGTGAATTCCTCCAAGTCAAGGGCCCTGGTTTATTCATTGTTAACTCTGCCTGCCTTGCTATTATTTTATTTTACCATTAGTAATGAACATTTATTAAGCACTTACTGTGAGCCGGGCACTCTTTGAAAAATTCATCTGCTTGATAACTGGCTCTTTCTTTCTGCAGACCACGGCCATGGTCAGTCTCAGGTATTTCTGGACCCAGACATTCCCCAAGCTGGAGAAGCTGCGTGCAAAATTATTCATTCTATTCTGGACTTGAGAGCCTCACCTGCCATCTACTATAGGACCAACCATCCATCCATCCATCCATCCATCCATCAATCAACCCACTGACTCACTGACCTACCTACCTATACGTCCATCCACCCATTTTTTATCACTCATTCATCTCATTCCTTATTCATTCCATTGTTGATTTATTGAAATTTATATTAGGTTCCCACTGTAGCAGAAATAGTTTTAAACACCAGGGAAAATGTCTAACTAGAATTTCCATTAAACAAAACAAATTCCAGAAATAAAAAAATTCCTGCCTGCTTCTGAGATACATGTTACAACTCTCATTTTGGACTCCTTGATCCAGCAAATTAAGACTAACATGATTTTTAGACACTGTAGCTAAATCCAGTCGAGGACGTGTTGGTCCAGCAAATACTTTCATGAAAGGACGTCCAAACTGGTATGTTTTTCCAAGTCCTAAACTCCTCTCTCTAACCCACTTGGCAGCTTTTAGTTACCTATTATTAACCCTTCCAAGGACCTTTACATAATGACCAACAAACAACAATGTCCTTTGTTGTTGTTTGTTTTTTTTTTTTTTACAAAGTACTGTCATTCAAAAACAAAACTGGTAAGTCTTATCAAGTTATGAATCTTTAACTCAAGGTACTGTCATGTTTTAGATAGTATATCATAAAATAAATAAAAGTAATTTAAAGATCATGTCTTGCCTGCTCTTATAATCATTTTGACATGTACCAGTATTAAACTGGTTTTCTGTAATTTAATGAGAAAAGGTTCAAACATCTCAGATACGCCCTCTCAACAAAAAATGAGGGGGAAAAAGAGCAAAATGTCGTATCGCCCTCTTTTAATTGATATCTCATCCTTCGCTTAAATTACATGTCAGAACGAACTGTCTATTTTAAGGAGAATATTGATATTTTATTCCCATCCTTTTTTTTCCCCCTGTGGCAGGAATAAAACATTAAAACGGTGATTATATATGAATCACATCTTATACATCGGAGGTACAGTATAATTATAAAAATAATTTTTACCACTTGTAATACTGTTTCACAAAACAGATCCATCTTTCCATTGGAAGCTGTGTTTAACTCAAATTCAACTGGATGACGTGTGCAAGAGATGCCAAAAGAAATGACTGCCACGAAACTCATTTCTTGAGGTACCTGTGTGCTGAGAAGCATCTCTGAGCCCACCCCCGCCTCAGTCTCCGGGGCAGGAAATGGATAGTCATTTGAAGTTTGAATCGGATTCCCTGAAGCCACTGAAACCCAGGGCAGGGCTAAGCATTAACTGGAAAAAAGGAGCTGTAGCACCGAAATGAGCAAGCTACAGGCTGGGCAGTTATGTGACGGTGTGGGCCACCCCATCTCTGCAGTCCCAGGGGAGGACGAGAGAACTGGAGAGAGAGAAGCAGTTCTGCGTCTTCACCCCCGTGGTGACACGACTTACCTCCCATTCATCAGTCCCTTCACTCATTCATACATGCAACCTGCAAGAGGTTTCCATTTCTTTGCTCTGATTTTCCATATTGGTTACATCTACATGCATGTCTATCATTTCTACAGAAATAAGAAAGCTAAGTTTGTCCTTTAGTGAAATTAGAAGAGATCAGAAGGCAAATGAAACAGAGGGGAGGCAAATGGGAGTGTTCATCCCCGGTGAGAAGAGGGTGAGAACCGGGAGGACGAAGACGCGGGGTGGGGGAGGGGGAAGCACTGCACCGGAAGTCCTGGGGACCCAGGTGCCCCCTGCTGCTTCCTGTGCTCAGGTATCCTCATCACCTTTCTACCCAAAAGACCCAACACACACATTGGCTTACGAAGCTGTTTCCAGATGTGATCAGTCCAATCCCTCCTCGTGATCCCAGTTTATCTAGACTCAAGCTTCGTATTTATGATAGCCGGACTTGTAGCATATTAGTTACGCAAACGTGACTCCCCTGCTACCAAATCCAAGCTTGTGCTGCTCACCACACGACAGGCCAATAAATCAAGGGGCAAACTGTTGGGGCAAGGCATAGTGACTTTATTCAGAGAGCCAGCAGACCAAGAAGATGGGGGACTAGTGTCCCAAAGAACCATCTTGCCTGTGTTAGAATTCAGGCTTCTTTTATACCAAAGAGGGAGCAAGTAAAGTCAAATATATCCTGGTTCCAGCCAGACTCCGGAGGGGATGTGTGAATTTCTTCCCGCAGTCATTCACAGGTGGGCCTGGTCAGGGGATATTTCCTGTGAGCTAAACAAAGGTATTTTAGCTTCATGCTCATTACCTAGGAGGCAGGGTTCCTGGAGATGGACCATTATGTACAATTTAAGCTTATAGGCAACATCCCTTTAATGATTAACTTGCAGCAAAAGCAACAGAATGCAAAGATACAAGTAAAAGAAACAAATCCAATTTGGAGTCAGATCTGTTCTTCCCTATTGCACCCCTGTCCCGCACCTCACCCTTAGCCCATGCAAGCTCCCTGGCTGTGGCGGGTTATAGGGAAAAGTTTTAGGGTCTGAATCCTGAGCTTCATCTCCTCCTTCTGTAACAGGCATCATAGTTACACCCAACCTGCCTCGGAGGGTTATTGCAAGAATCAAATAAGAGTTAATGCAGGCAAAACACTCAGTGCAGTGACTGGCATGTCATAGTTTGTTTATTGTGTGTCTATTTTTGCTTCTCATTTCTGAGTCCCCAGTACCCAACACAATGCCTTGCATAATGAAGGTAAGCAACAAATGTTTGTTGAATTTGGTTGACTAGGGATTGGATTCAATTGCAAAACCCTTGGAAAAAAAGAAAAGAAAGAAAATCCATAGTTTTGAAAATCAGTTTGTATATCTTCTGGCAAAAGGCAGGCTTCCTGCATTTACTTAACAAACGCATATTAAGATTCCATGTATCCCACGAAGTGCTGGAGACGCAGAGATATAGGAGTTCCCAGCCTGACGCCCTTGAGGTCAAAGTCGGCTAGGCAAGGCAGACAGCAAATAAATAAATGGCCTTATGCATTGGAAGTAACAAGGAGGAGGTTCGAATAAGACAGCAGGGCATAAAGAGAGCAGATGTCAAGTCCCCCTTAAAACTAAAATCCTTCCCATGGTCCACAAGCATCCCCTACCTGACCTGCACCTCCCTACTTCCACTAGGACCTCATCTCCCAACATCCTGCCCTTTGAACACGATGCTCCCTCTGTTCTCCTCCTACCTGGCCCTCAAGCATACCCACCCCAGGGCCTTTGTATCTGCTGTTTCTCTGCCTGCAATGATCTTACCCTCATACCTGAATGCCTCACTCACTACCATGGTTAATTTTATGTGTCAACTTGACTAGGCCACGTGGTGCCCAGACATTTGGTCAAAAATTATTCTGAATATGCCTGTGAGTATGTTTCTAGGTGAAATTAATATTTGGATCCATAAACTGAGTCTAGCAGATTGCCCTCCCCAATGTGGGTGGGCCTCATCCAGTCAGTTGAAGGATTGGGGCTGGGAAACAAAAGGCTGGGGAAGAGGAAACTCCTCCTGCCTAACTGATTGAGTTGGGACATTAGCTTTTCTTTTTCCTGCCTTCAGAACTTAGCCTAAAACATCAGCTCATACTGGGTCTTGAGCCTGCCGGCTTTTGGAATGAAACTCACACCTGGACCTCAGACCTTCAGTCTCCAGTGAGGACCATGCCATCAGCTGTCCTGGGTCTCCAGCTTGCCAACTGCAAACCTTGGGACTTGTTGGCCTCCATAATTGTGTGAGCCAATTCCTTATAGTAAATCTTATGTATGTATGTATGTATGTATGGTGTATGTACACGTGCACATGCACACGCACACACACATTCTACTGGTTCTGTTTTTCTGGAGAACTCTAATACACCCCCTTACTTTATTCGAGTCTCTGTGTGATCTTCCCTGCCGAGCATCTAAAACAGCAGCTTCTCTTACCCTCTGCCACTTGCCCTGCTCTCTCCCTTCACACATGACACAACCCAGCATCCCATAACACATGTATTAGTTTATCTGCCATTGTCTGATGCCCTCACTGGAATATCAGTTCCATGTGAGCAAGGACTTTGCCTGCCTGGCTCATTACTATGTCCCAAGTATCTGTGACTGTGAGAGCCACACTGTAGACATTCATAAATGTTTGATGAATGAAAGAATGAAAGTTGTAGTGGGAGCCAGGATCTGAAATTTCTGTCATCCATGTAATTCAAAACAGGGGTCCAGAAATGCACCCTAATGTTCAAAGCAGCATTATTTACAATTTCCAAGATATGGAAGCAACCTCAGCATCCATCAACAGATGACTGGGTAAAGAAGATATGGTAATATATATAATGGAATATTACTCAGCCATAAAAAAGAGTAAAATTTTGCCATTTACAGCAATATGGATGAACTCAGGGCATTATGTGAAGAGACAAAGTCAGAAAGAGAAAGACAAATACAGTATGATATCACTTATATGGGAATCTCAAAAAATAAAACAAATGAATGAATATAATAAAAACAGAAGCAGACTCACAGATATAGAGAACAAACTAGTGGTTACCAGTGGGGAGCAGGGAGGGGCAAAATAGTGGTGGGGGAGTAGGGGGTACAAACTATCGGATATAAGATAGCTCAAGGATGTATTGTACAACACGAGGAGTATAGCCAATATTTTGTAATAACTGTAAATGGAAAATAAACTTCAAAAATTGTATAAAAATGAAAAAGACAGGAGTCCAGAGAGCAAAGGATGCTATCACTTTCTCCCTGATCCCACATTTCAGGAAGGAAATAAAGTTTGCCAAACAAAACAGATTCCTCAGCAATTAAATGGGTTGTGGAGTTTGGGGCTCTTTCTTCTTTCTTTGGGAAGCGGTGGGAAGAGCTGTTTATCTTGCTCCCAGCACCAGAGGGGGGGCTGCAAATAGGAAAGAAGACATAAAGCTGCTAAGTGTTAACCTTCTCTTCCCCAGCGAGGCTTCAGCTTGGTCCTACTTAGCATTTCAATCTATGTAAACTCAATGGGCCATAGAACCCTCATTTATATACACTCACCAGTTAACATTATTCTTTAATAGGAAGAAGTTTAGGAGATTTTTTTTTTTTAAGTCGGATTCAAAGTAACATGCTTAATCACGAAAACCCGATGCTAACGAGTGCAGTGGGATGGAAGGCAGTTTGGGAAGTTCCACTAGGCACTTTTACGTTTGTTTTATGTACACTGGTAAAAGAGCCTTCTTGGATGGCATTTAAGACCTTCCATGATCTGACCCTGAACTGTCTTTGCCACTTTTCCCCGACTCTTTCTCTCTGAGCTTTCTGAATTCTAGCCACACTGAAATTCTCAGATCCTTTCACATTCTCTTCAGTGCCATGCTTCATGATTTTTCTGATCTCATTCCTTCAGTCAGTAGGTTCTTTCTCCCTCTCTCAGGTCACTGGCATTATTTTACATCCTTCAATATTCACACCCCACACAGATGTCAAATGCCACATCGTGTCCTCCTGTCTCTCCCAGCGTGACTCTTGTGCCCCTATTGTACCTTTCCTTCTGTTTTTCATAGTAATTGTTTATTTCCAGATCTGCCTCCCTGTAGGTAGTAGAGATATGTCGTTGGCCTGCCCAACAGAAACCCCTTTTATCCAAGGAAAGCCTCATCTTCCAACTGGATGTCCCTGCCTTCCCCTTCTTCAGTTCACATGTTCCCGGTAGGGCTCCTCAAAGCCCAAACCGATCAGTGCTCAGGGCCCTGGTCTTGGTGATTGGCTCAAGGGTGGACACGTGACTTAGGTGGGGCCAATCAGAGTGTCTTGGGACTATTGCAAGTTACCAGAGGAGAAGTTGAAAAGGGGAGGGGAGGCTCGCGGGAGCCATTTAACCACCCCTCAGGGAGGAGAAGACCCAGCAGAGAAGCCACACAGATGCTGCCAACAGCATTCAGTGCCTGAATTCAGCCATGCCTGACACCAGACCTGCCCTTGAACTTCTCAAGTAAGCCAAAAAAAGTGATGTCACTTGCAATAGAAGCTGTCCAACTGAGAATGCCCACCATGAGATCAGAAGCTTCTAGAAGGCAGTCCCTGAATCCAGTGGACCACAGTATCATCCTACTCATTTACTATAATGCCTTGCATATAGTACGTGTTCACTTAATGCTTGCTGGATATAATCAATGCAATTTTTAAAAATTGCTTTTTAATAACTTGGCTGTGCTTACTGGACTAAATTGCCCCAAGTTTTTATTCTGTGTAATTATGAACTAATACCTTCAACCACCGTAGTGTATGTAAAGTCCTGGTGAGGACATTCGTCTTCATTTAAGTGTTTCTTAAATATTATTTTTCCTGCTTGTGGGGGAAAAAATATTCAGCAGCATTCATGTTTTTTGTATTGAATGTGAGATGAAACTCCTAAAGACTAATTTTCCAGATTACTTATTTTATATTTAGTGCCATTAATTCCACATGTGTGAAAAACATATAATTATACTCACATTATTAGTACTGAATAAAATTCTGTATTATTCAAGGGTAGTAATAGACAAATCGGCACTAGACTCATGTACACAAATGAGGCTTTTGAACCTTAGTGTGATTTCAGTTGCCTCACCTTCTCATCAAAAGTGCTCAGCAAAACGCCTAGATGCTGCGTCGCTAAGTCTTTCTCAACCTCTACCCTTATTCTGGTAAAACCCCCCACATGGTAAATTGCTGTGGACACAGGACTTTTTGCAGTCTGTGAAAGCGTGTGTTCTTCCAGCAGAGGGATGGAAATAGGCAAGTGGTTCCCAACTACCGCTCCAGGGGACACTAGTGCTTTGAGATGCTCCTTGAAAAAAGAACTGCAGGGTCAAATGGGTTTGGGTGGTGCGACGTCAGACACGCCCTCTTGAACTGTCACGAGGCACGGTATGATGTTAAAGGCTCTGGGAAGTCCTACAGTGAGAAGCCCGTGGGATGTTGTTCCAGACAGGATTCCTCTTGCTTTGCTGACCCTGGGGCCCCTTCTTGGCTCAGTGTCTATTAACATCTGTCCCCAGTCCTGGGGATGTTGCCCAGCCAACTGAATATGAACTGGATGTTTGTCCTTCCTGCCTGTATGTAGCTCAACGGAGCTGAGCTATCTTTGACCCTTCTGGTCTGATTCCTCAGATGAACAGGGGTGTGATTTTTTTTTTTTTTTTAGTGATTGTTAAAGGAGTGAATGAAGACCCTCCCAGCCCGGGGGTGGGCATAACTAAATGGTAGAGCGCATGCTCAGCATGCACGAGGTCCTGGGTTCAATCCCTAGTACCTCCATTCAAAAAAAAAAAGAAGAATATAAATTAAAATTGTCTAGTAACCACACTAAAAAAAATTAAAAAGGAGTCTCTCCAACCTGCTCCACAGAATAGAATTTTCCATTTATTCTTTTTCTCCCTGCAGATGGGGAAGGGACTCCTGCTTTTTGGAGCACTGCTGACGCACGTGTGGATGCACTGATTCTCGTGTCAGCTGGGCCATCCCAGACCCTCACGGGTTTGGTCAGCCTGTTCAAGCCCCCAGCCTCTACTCAGACTTGAAACTCAGCCCTTTCACTGCTTTTCAGGAAAAAAAAAAAAAAAAAAAAACTCCACCAGAGCAGGCACACATGAGGATGGTGACGCGACCACAGGTGTGGATGTGTCATGGGAGCACGTCACTAGGTACAATGCTTCAAGGAAGGTGGCAGCGGTCAGGACCCCAGGGGTGCATGGAGCTGGCTCACGTCCCAGGGAGGGCAGCGCACTCTGACCCAGTGGCGGCCAGAAGGCCTTCCACGGAGCACGAGCTCCATTCAGCTTCAGTGGAAATATAGGACTGAGCTGTTCCCTTAGGAAGGAGTTTCAGGAAGAACATCCCAGGTGAAAGAAAAAGCCAGGCATGCTGGTCAGTGGCTAACTTCCGTCTGCTGCAGCTTCTTGATTAAAATCATAAAGTTAGTGGGAGAATTAAATGAGTCAATACCCAGAACGCGCTTGGCATAAAATCAGGCGTCCATGAACACAGCTGCTGGCAGCGCCATCACCACTGCCAGTCTCGTCATTGCGAATGACTGACTTTGGCCAGAGTGTCGAGTTCCTGAAAGAGGAAGGCAAGGAATAAGTTAGAAAAAAATAAATGTAGCCAAGAGATGGACACTGTGGTGAACACCGTGGTGGTAAGTAAACGAGGAGCCTCCTGTGATGGAAATGAGATGCCTGTCTCCTGTTTGTGGGAAGCCCTCAGTATCGCTGGAGTGAATGCATGAACGTCCACTGAATTCTGCACACACTTCTTTGGGTTAGATATCTATGTCTGGGCGCAGACATCTGAATTAGACGGCACTTACAGAGAAATGGGGAGGACTGGAGCAGGGAGGAGATAATTGATTAAGGGGAAACGGTCCTTGCTCGGTAGAGACAGGAGACTGTGGTTCTTGGAAAATCTGTTTCTGGTGTGTATCAGGCAACTGGAGACTGAACACTGAGCCCTCACAGCTTCTATTTGCCTCCAGAGAAATCCCACAGACGTACAGAGATTCTGTGAGTCAGCGCCTATCAGAGGCATCTTTTCCAGCTCAGGGGCCCCAGTGATTCATCTTTCACCTACCAACTGGCCCCTTGTTCTGCCCTTCCGCCGTGAGGCCACCTGCACGTCACCACCTCTCACTCGGCAGTTTGCTCCTGGAGGAAGTTCCCCAGGGTACTCTTTGGATGGAGCCTCTAAGACAAGCAACAGGGTTAATTCCCCATTTCAGTCACTGCTCCCCGAGCCTCCCTGCTGTCCTGGCTGTATGCTCAGCTCTAAGTGAAAGAAGATGGTGATCTGGGATGAAAAAGAAAAATTTTTTAAAAGACAGGACTAAACCCAAGCCAAGTATTTGAAACTACAGGGCAGCAGAGGTCAAGGCATGGCACTGAAATTCTGAAATTTGCATAGACCTGTTAAGAACCGTGATCAATAAAGCAGGTGTTTCCGGGACATCATCAATGGGCAATTGAGTCTATATCATAATGAGATGGGGGTGACTTATTCTGAACAAGGGTGGGAAATAAAGTACACCCTTGTTCCTCCATCTCCCATTTACAGATAAATTTAGATACATAAAAGCTCAACCGAGATATAAAAGTTTATGAAAATCATTCAAAAGCCTTTCATGCATTCACTTACTCACGAAATATTTATGCCATGCCAAATATTTGTTCCAAGCACCATAACTCCCTGTAATGTCCTTATTCATCTTTGTGTTGCTCTGGATACGGGTGGGGGACCACAGGAGAAGGTGATTCACGCAGCCATCGCCCGTGATGATTCCGGAAGTCAAATGTTACTTCCACTCTGTGCAACTGGCTTTTCTCTCAAAATAGTGCTATGGAAAAATGATACATTAACACAAATTTCAAAACCAAAGACCATGGTGGTGGGTCTCGAGGACCCAAATAGTCCTTCTGAGCCTCCCTTTGTCCTTTAGTAAGTGTCTTACTCTCATTCACACTCACCATCCCAATGGCCCCTGAGCACTTGGTCTGCTCTGCAGTGCTTTAGACAAAACATGAATACAAAGCTTCTGGAAGGTTCTATTAGAACTGAAACAAGTTGGAATTTGCCACATAGTGCACTACCACTAAGGGATAGTGGCAGGAAAATAAATACAGACAATACCAGAAGCACACATTCAGCCCAGCAGGTGGCGTCCAGCCTCTGACCCCATCCCCCTCCATCTTCTGAACTCTGTCCATTCCTCACTTGGTCAGATGATGGCCGTGTTCTGGTATCAAATCTTAGTTACTCTGCCTGGCTTCTTGCTTCCTGGTTCTGTGCCTGGTTTCTTTACTGTGGGGGCCTCAGTACAAGAAATTTGCCCCCCACACACACATACACATACACACACACACACACACACACACACACATACACATACACACACACACACATACACACACACACATACACATACGCACTCACATACACATACACACATACACACACATACACAAACACACACATACACAAACACATACACACACATACATATACACACACATACACATAAACACACACACGCACACACACACATACACATACACACAGGAACCGGTCTCTGACTTCTCTTCATGTCTGTATGAGGTTCCTGTGGCTGCTATAACATATACCACCAACTCAGTGGCTTTAAACAATGTAAATTTACCCTCTTACAGTTCTGGAGGTCACAAGTCCATAATGAGTCTTAGAAGGCTTGTAGCAAGGTGTTGGCAGAGCTGTGTTCCTCCCGGGAGCTCTACGGGAAAGTCTGTTCCCTGCCTTTTCCAGCTTCCTGAGGCTGCCTGCATCCTTTGGCTGAATCATTCCAACGTCTACTGCCATGGCCACATCTTCACTCACCCCGACACTCCTGCTTCCCTCGTCTGAGGACCCCTGTGATGACACTGGGCTCACCAGGATGATCCGAGAGCATCTTCCCATCTCAAGATCCAGAGCTTAATCACATCTGCAAATTCCTTCTTGTCACATAGTCACCGATTTTAGGAGTTAGAGTAGAACCATCTTTGGAGTGGGGAGCATTCCCCTGCTGACCATAATGGACCAAGTCAAAAAGGAGATACAAATGGTTATGAACTGAATGCTTGAGTCCTCCCCAAATTCACATGCTGAACCCCTACTCCCACCCCACCATCGTGACGGTATTAGGAGGTGGGGCCTTTAGGAGGTGATTAGGGTTTGATGAGGTCATGAGGGTGGGACCCTGGGGGTGAGATTAGTGCCCTTATAAGGGTGAGCAGAGAGCCTGCTTCTCTTCTCTGCTCTCCACCATGTGAGGATACAAAGACCAGCTGGCCATATGGAAGCTGGAAGAAGGTTCTCACCAGAACCTGGCCACACTGGCAACCTGCTCTTGGACTTCTAGCCTCCAGAACTGTGGGAAATAAATTTCTGTTGTTCATAAGCCACCCAGTCTGTGGCGTTCTGTTATAGCTGCCCCAACAGACTGACACCATTTATGCTGCTAGAGGGCCCTCCCCTTCCTTCCTGCTTGGCCAGCCTTCCAGGCTGACCTTGCATTGTCTTGAATTCACTTCTCCCAACTTTCTAGCACATCGTAGGACCACACTTCCTGGACCCCTTGTCCCTGGGCAAAGGCACATGACTAGTTCTGGCCAATGAGTTTTAAGCAAAATAACATGTACCCCTTCCTGGCTGGAGCATTAAATTACCAATGGGGAACTTCCAGAACTCTCTTCACCCTCTTACTGGCCCAGTGAGAGTTACCCTGCTCAGAAAGATACAGGATGACCATCTAATTTGAATTTCACATAAACATGATATTTCAAATATTGCACAGGGCATACTTACACCAAAAAAAAGAATAAAGGTGCTTGTTATTTTTCTGAAATTCAAATTTAACTGCACACTCTGTATTTTTATTGGCTAACTCTGGCAACCCGAAGGGCCAGTGAGCAATGGACCTCTGTTAGGGCACTGAGATTTGGGGGGTTATTTGTCACTGCAGGAGAGCCTAAGCATTCTGCCTGCACCAGGCCACTTGCTTAGGTGATTATCAGGACCACCGTGATGGACAGCGTCACACCGCTCTCCTGAGAGCAGGAGTCTCCTCAGCAGCTCACATGGCTACAAGCACATCTCACTCTCCAGCAGCCGTGAGAAGCCGCGGAGCAGCGGGTCTGGATGCCTACAAAGCACCACCTGCATTTATGTCCACCGACGAAGGTCAAGTAACGATGCTATTTTCCCACTTGGCGGAGGAAAAAAGGAGGGAGGCATTCTCATCATTCAAACCTTCCCATAAATGTCAGTCTTTCTCCATGATTTTCACTTAAACCTTCGGTGTCCACTACCACTAGGATCACTTAGCAGATGAAGTGTGATTTAGCACAACTTGATATGTTTTGTCAGTTTCTGTTTCATATATCAGTATTTCATGATGTGTGCAAAGGAGCCCTGGTAGAGGGTTTTAAATAAGAAAGCACTTTTGTATCCACGGTGTGGTGAGCCCTCTCGCTGACACTGATGATGGCCACACTTGCTGTAAAATGCTTTTTAAAGCCACCAAAATTGCATCTGACAGTCAACCGACTTAAGTGGATTTGTAGCAATTGTGGCAAAAACAAAGGCACCCGAGGCACAGGTTTACAACTGAGTCTTAAAGACAGGTGACCACGGCCGGCTGGCCTGCGTGTTCATCTACCTGGAACCCGGGGAGACCAGCAAGAGCTTTGCGTGCTGTGTTCTTCAACACATAACGAAGCCCCTGGCTGCTGCCTGTTTTGAAGAGCTACGTCTTCAAGCCACGTGAGGCAATTTTCATTCCTGGTAAATGTATCTGTTACTGAAGTGTGAGAGCATTTGATGTGATGTGTGGTAGAAAGTGATCAAGATGGAAAGCCCAGACAGCAGGCGCAGAGCAGCACGCATCACCCTGCCGGACACAGCAGCACTGAGTGGTGTGGCCTCTTGTGTTTTGTTTTGTTTTGTGTTGTGTCTTAAAGATGTAAATAGGGAGATCTGGATGGCAGCGACTCCTGCAGTGCCCCCAACCCCGACCCAGCCAGGAGCACACTGTGTCAGGCTGGGACACGGTGGTTCAGGGGATGCCTTCCCAGGGGACTTCAAAGCGCAACGGAGATGTTTGTAAAATAACCTGATCCAGGATCCAACACGTAATAGAAGTTTCATGGTTGTCAATTTCCTCGATCCCTTTTGGAAACTTTCATCAGATGCTGGTGTAAAGATATTGCATTGAAATGGTGACCTTTAGGAAACACCCAGGAAGTTTACCTCTTCCCTCCACCTCTTCCCTGAAGGGGAAATGCACCTGTAATAAGGAAGAACAAATCTGCCTCTGCTTAGATGTTTCTTTTACTTGAACTTTTGTATTTTATTGCTTGTTAGTCACCAAAGGGGTGCTGCCTATAAGCTTAAATTATACATAATGGCCCATCTCTGGGACCCCTGCCTCCCAGGTAACGAGCGTGAAGCTAAAATACCTTTGTTTCGCTCACAGGAAACACCCTGACCAGGCCCACCTGTGAATGGCTGCGGGAAGGAGGAAACTAACACAGCCGCTCCAGAGTCTGGGCAGAACCAGGGCTTGCTCCCTCCCCTTTTAGTATAAAAGGGGCCTGAATCCTGACTCAGGGGAGGTGGTTCTTTGGGACACTGGTCCACCATGTTCTCAGCCTACTGTCTTTCCAAATAAAGTGGTTTCTTGCCCCAACAACTCATCTTCCGATTTACTGTCCTGTGTCGTGTGGCGAGCAGAACAAATTTGAACACAGTAATGCACCCACAGAAGTTGAATGTTTTGATTGCCTGGGTCTCCTGCCCTTGAGTAGGTGACAAGCCATTCAGGAAGATGGGACAAATGGACAAGGAATGGTGACACAACCACACCCCCCACAGGACATAACCGAGTAGTGTGTTGTGTGTAACCAGAATAAATGCTGCAAAATTTAATGATGGGGAAATTGACTGGGCTGGAGCAGGCCAAGGATGAAGAGCTGGCAAAGTATTCGGCCCTTAGATGAGGCCCCTGGATGAGGCCAATGATTGGCAGAGGCAGAGAGAAGAGAGGCTGCCGGGGAGACGCAGCAAAGACACAAGTGGTGGAAGACAAGCAGAACAGCAGCGGTAACGTCCACCGTCCAAAAAGCCAAGGATCACAGGAGGGGCAGAGTCGGAAGGAATTGTGCCGATCATGTTTATCTCACTGATAAAAGCAGCAGCAGCTATGATGTGGGGAGAGCCCACTGCGCACCAGGAACCCCCCTGTGTGCCTTGCAAACTGTTCATCTAACCCCTTGCAGCAACTTTACCAAAGGGTCTTGCTTTTCCCACGGCAGGCATCGTATTCGCAGCCTCCCTCCCTGTGGGGTGGCCACACCCTGCTCACCCATGTCCCCGTGCAGTAGCCCTTCTTCTGTGGAATGCTTCGCTTTCTCCAGTTCAGTCAAACTTCCAGCTCCATCTGGCAATGGAACAGACTCGGAAAGCAAGTAGACACTGGATTCAGACAGATTTGGGTTTGAATTCCAGCTCTCCCAGCTGTGCAGTCTGGAGGAAATGTCTGTACTTGTGTCTCAGAGCCTCAGTTACCCCATTGTTGAAACTGACTTCCTGCTACACAAGAGACAGGGGCTAGGACAATTTACTGAGACGATGCAGGCAAGTTAGAGGTAGTAATTAATATTCGACTCTGGTCACTCTGGGCGGCTATCCATGGTAAATGCAGTCCCCCTCTAGTGATATTTCTTCAGGCAGATAAAATGACAGTAGCCTTCCAATAACCCCCCTTTCCAGGAACACCACTAGGAGAGCCCACAGCTTCTGATTACTGGGACCCCGCCCCGATTCTTGGTGACCACCTCTTTCCTTTCCAGGTGTCACCAACCATCTGCTAAATAGTTCCTTCGTGAATTTTGCCAGACACTTAAAAGTCAAGTCTACTGGTCTGACCACTTCTTTTTGAAAGTCAGAACACGTGCCCACCTCCCGTCTTCAGCCAAGGGTTTCCAATGCTGTCAATGTCAGTGTTGGCTGTAATTTCCATTAGTTAGTTCCTGAGATGTCAAAGATCTGGACCAGAGCATTTTAACCCATTTTAGGTCAGGGCTGGATTTAAAAAAAAAAAAAAAAACCCACCACGTGAAGGTTCATAACAGCTGACCAGAGCCTTGCTGTCTGAAGTTTGGTCCAAGACCCAGACGCCTTAGCACCCCTGGGACGTGATGAGAAACGCAGTGTTGTCCCGACCCATTCTCCTCTCCTCTTCCCGCCCCAGCCGCACTGATTCAGGGTCTGTACCTTAGACAAATCCCCAGGTGATCCTTGCACATGTGACAGACTGAGGAGCACAAGGTAGGGCAGTAGTTCTCGGACTTCACTGCACTTTAATGATAATCAGGAAATTTTCAAAACTGTCCCTGGCCTGACCCCTATCCCTGGAGAATCTGCTTTAACTTGTCTGGAGTAGTGCTCGAGAGGAGGTCCTTTTTAAAAGTGCAGGCGGTGATTTTAATGTACAGCCAGGTTGTGGGTCCTCCTGGACCAGAACACCTCCATTTGGACAGGCTTGACCCTGTACGTACAACGGGACCACACTGGGCTCACAGCTGGAGGTCAAGTGGCCGCAGCTGTGGAGAGAGACGTGCCCCAGAAACTGGGGACCTAGAATGGCTTGATAGATATATCCTCGTAAACACCCGTACATTTATACAGTCTCATTAAAGTACAGTCACATGCTGTGTTTATAACGACAGAGATGCCAAAAAATGGGCTTCAGTAAAACAAATCGTATTGTCACAATGGTTATTATTATTGTAACAAAACTTTACCATTTCTTACCCGTCTGCCAATGCAATCACAATGCATAATGCATTTGAGATTACTTCCAGCTGTCTCCTGCTCTATGAATGGGGACATTTCCTGCTCACAGCATTCAGACGCCATCTATATTTGCATGATAAGCATCTATCTTCCCATTCATGAGTAGAAGCTCATAACGGGGGTTGGCCCTTCCGTGGATGGCCTTCGACCTGGAAGGAGGCCCTCTACCTGAGCTGGAGAGGTCCATACCTTAGAGTGGTGAGTGAGGCATGAGCTAAAGCAGAAAAGATCTTGACAACCTTTCAAGATCACATTTCAAGTTTGCATTATGCTACCCAGGCCCCAGTTAGCATGGTGAGCTGTGTTCTGATCTGTGAAGGGAGATAGATATACCTGTGCTGACCACCCGAAGTGACTGTTGGGAAGCTCAAATAAAGCAGTGCACAAAAGCGAGCTGCATAAGAGTAGAAGACTCTGATACTAAGGAATTGATACTGAATGCTGCATTAGTAGCAGCAGCAGTGGCAATAACAGTGTCAGAGAGAGGGAGAAGAATCTGTCTTCATAACTCTTAGAGTCTCCTGGGCTTTTTGTAAAGAGAGAATAGATAGATGAAAGGATGGAAGGATGGAAGGATGGATGAACGGGTAGATGGATGGATGGGCAGATGGGTGAGTGGGTGGAAAGAAGGAAGGAAGGAATAAAGGAAGGAGGAGTGGGTAGGCGGGTGGGTGGAGGGATGGATGGATAGTAGGTAGATGGACAAATGGGTGGATGGATGCATGGGTGGATGGATGGATGGATGGAGGATGGATGAATTCAATGCTGCTTTCAAGCACAGCCCACCTCCCATGCTTACTGCTTGGCCTCCCATAGCACTAAGTCAATCATCTGAATGCCTCCTGGGTCGAATACAACTGTTTGGTGTAGCCTGCAAGGCCTTTGTTGCCTGTCCAAAGTTGTCCTCCCTGCCCCCCTTGTTCTATTCCCCATGCTTTCCCACCACCCACCAGCCTGTGCTCTCTCATCTCCATTTCTTGGCTGTGACTGTTTCTTGACTCTGTAAGCCAGACTGGGTGCCAAGCCCAGCTTCTGCTTGGAAGGAAGCCTTCTCTACTTCAGTCAGTCCAAAGGAATCCCTCCCTCTCCTCCGGGCACCATGGCTCCTTACACGTTTCTGCCCTACAGACTGACTGCCTTTCTACATATGTGAATGTCCTCCTCCCTCACTTAGAGGAGAAGGAAAGAACAAATGTTTATTGAGCACCTCCCTGGGCACCCTCCTGCAGTCCTAATAACAGCCCAGGGATGTATCGTTGTTCCTGTTTTACCAAAGCAGTGACCGGGCTCTCAGAGGGTGACTGCCTTGTTTGAGGTAGATCGCTGGTGTAACTGGAATTGGAACCCAGGCCTTCTGACTCGATGCATCTACCAGCCCCTCCACTTCTGTCATCAGGAGTGGCCTAAACTCCCGGAGGACAGAGTTTACATCATGAGTGATTTGCCTGTAAAATGGAGGTAATTATAGCAGTGGGGCTACGGAACCTGGGAAGAGTAGCCAGTCATAAACGTTACTGATTATATTAGCACCGCTCTCCTTTGTCTTGGACCCCTGCCTGCACAGATGAAGCTGCCAATGGAAGCTGTTCATTATAATTGTTGAAATTAAAGTCAGGGTACTAAGATCTGATTCTATGGGGACCCCTGGCTGGTCAGTGAATTAGGGAAGTCCATTAAAGTAGAATCTTATATATACCTTAACAGCTTAATATTCATTTACAGCGTATAAGTGTGCTACTTTACCAAACGTTTGCTTTAAGACCCATACCTTTTCTCTGAGTATGGGGTACCCCCACCATCTAGGTCCCATAAATCGCACACATAATGCAGTGTCATAATACAGTCTCCAGTTTGGGTTTCTTTCAAGCAATGGCTAGAACATGAAGATACACACCAGGTAACAGGCACTCAGAATCCCTCTGAACTGTCACCGTTCCCCCCAACACCAAGGCATTAGCATTACCTGACTCACACCTAATTTGACAGCAGTTTCTATCATGACTTCCCTTCGTAAGATCTTCTGAAAGCTTTCATCCTTAAGTTCCACAGGAACAACTCTCTGTTCACACTATTTCACTAGCTTACATGAAATATGGAGTATTTCATTAGATGCGCTCACTAACAAAGGAACAACCGCGGCCAGGAGGACTGGGTACAAACCGAGTGACTCTTTATAGGCAAGCAGGTCCCCTGGTGAGATGCTTGCGGGCAGGTGCAGCAAAGATCAGGCTGGCTAGAGGTGGTCAGCAGGCCCTGTGCAGGTGTTGGGGTGTTTTGAGTGAGAAGTGAGGAGCAGGAGTTAATTCACACAGATTGAACGCAGTGAAGAGAGACTCTCTTGCCATTTATTAATTGGCAGTGGAAGCAGCACTGGCTGCGGACTTCTTTTCATTCCATCAGTGAACTGCCAGTGTGGAAACTGAGGCATGGAAGAGACCTGCTCGGGAGTCGGCTTGGCCTGGATCTGTACCTACACTCCATCACTCATTAGCTGTGTGACCTTGAGCAAGCCACCTTTCCCCTTGGTGAAAACGGAGCTGTCACCGATCCTGCCAAGCTTTTGGTGGGAACGGATAGGGATGATCCAGAGAAGATGCTCAGTGCATAGGAGATGCTCCCCAAACAGGAGCTGATGCTACAGTTTTCATCCTTGCAATTTCTGATACCTCAACCCTCAAGAAGTGGGTGGAAAGAGACATCTTAGTGCTCTCCCTCTCTTGCATTAAGAATTCTCTGAGTACCCTTCTCAAAACGAGCATTTACAAACCCTTCAGAGCCGCAAAACCCCGAGACCACTTACCCTGTTTGCACTTGCAAATTGTTTTCCTTTGAATTTGAAAAAAAAAATGCACACATGCACATATACTATTAGGATCTGCTACTATATACAAATGGAAGGTCAAACCGCACCCTTTCTGGTTTCAGGCAACACTCCTATTTTAATTGCAAATCCATAAGCCTCTTTTGTGAATTGCATTTGGTTTTTAAAGGGAAAGGGGTGCATAAGTCACAGGATCATCTGCAGAAGTCACATCACAGAGACATTTTCTAATGCACATAACCGGATAATATGGTAATCAAACTAAATCGGTGGCAAAACGCTTTGAAATCTTAAATCAGATCTAAATTACAATTATTCTAACATTCAGAGTATACTCTTTGTTTTTCATTTTGGCAGAAATAGCAAGTGACTTGCGAGTTAATCTTTTAAAAGATGTTCGACTGTAGCAAGTTGCAATAAAATATGCATAAAACATACTTAATAAAAAGTAACACTTCTGCTATCATTTGCTTCATTGAGATATAGAAACATATTACAACCCATAAAATGCATACAAGAAATGGAATGAAACCAAAGTTACCTTTATTGTCAGTTTTTATATCTGAAGTGGTCTGAAATTGAAGATAATGATTACTCATGGAAAAGAAAAAACTTTATCAAATGCAATATCAACATTGTTGGTGGCATTTTCCGACTCGTGGGTGGATTTGTGGTCCTGGAGAGGTGCCTAGACATTGTAATTCGCAAGAATTATAATTAACAAGAAAAAAAATCACTCATTTATTTACATTCCCATTTGAACACTAGATAAATTATTTGCTAAAAGCCCCTTAATGATCCCAAAGTACGTAATTATCTAGTACATTGGTCCCAATTTCAGAGGATAAAAACTACTGCAAAACGACTTTCTTCCCCTCAAAACTGTTCCCTTACAACTCCTGCTAGACATTTCTTTTATGGTGTTTTAAAAGTTATATTGGTTTTTTTAGATATCAAAATATTTTATGCAAAATATTTCATTTTTAAAAAATTCACTCTCGCTCTCGGGAGAGTGTATGTGCAATTGTTAAAGATGTAGTGCAGATTGCAATAAATTCTGAAATTAACACTGAATATATTTTCATATTATGTTTACATATGGGTAGGTTTTTTTTAGACTCCCTATCTTTTTTAGATTTATGAGATTCTCTACAATAAGATTTTGTGTGAGTATATTTAAATTTCATATGTGTATATATTTATACACACACAGAGCAAGATTACATACTTGCTTTAATTTCTCCCAGTCTTAAAAACTCATAAAATATTTAAGCTGTTTCAAGACCAGAATAGAAATGCCTCAAACTGTTGTTTAAAATTACATCCAACCTTCACCTACCCATGCTAATGAATGGGGCAGGGTAACTAAGAGGAACATCAATCAAAAGTAATCAATGCACCTGCCGTGCAGCTGGACGGTTACCCTTGTTCTCTGCCCACTCCCTTCCTCCCTCACCCTCCTTCATGACCTTAACTACAGCTGCTCAGAAAATGACTCATTGGTCCCTTTCCTCATGTCCTGTCATCTGACTGATGAAACTTCCAGTTGGGAATAAAATGACCAGAGGGTGAGTAGAATGAATAATCTGGAAACTGGCCAGGGGTCAGTTGATGTAAAGGTTTCCATGCCTTCATTCGTTCATTCCACAGATATTTATTGAGCACTTAGTATGTGTAATGCATTGGCTCACAGTTGGGGCTACATAAATGAACACAGTGAAACTTTTCCCTGCTTTGATGGTGTCCATAGTAGAGGAAAAAAGGCATGCTCCAAAACACATAGCTACAGAACCAATAACAGCCTTGAAAAGCAGAACAAGGAAAACTACAATACATAATGAAAGTATGTACCTGGGGATCTATTCTGGTCTTCATGGGGGTGGAGGTGGTCAGGAAACAACACCTCAAGGGGAGGGACCCTCAGGATGAATAGAACAGATTAACAGTAGGAGTGGAAGGTGCCAGGCAAGAGATACAGTGTGCATGGAGGTCCTGGACAAAGAAGCAGCTTGGGACATCAAAGGAAAGACAGGCAGCCAGGGTAGCTCGGGTGTAGACAGCATGGGGACTACGAAATGAAGTTGGAAAGGAACACTGTAAAACCAAGTTAGAATCTGGATTTGATCCTGGTTGCCACAGAGGGCTGAAGTGGAGTGGACCTTGACCACGTGGACGTGACCACACCTATGAGTGTCAGAGCTTGCTCTGACCACCACGTGGAGAGCAAATCAGAGAGGTCAAGTGAAAAACGGTGGACATTGGCCTGGAGGTCACTGCAACATTCCAGATGGGAGGTGATGGTGCCCTGGAGCTAGAGCGAGATGAAGAGAGTTGGGAAGAATCCATTCCTCTGAAAAGGCCACTTGGGTGTAAATCAGATATGCTGCTCATAACCAAAAGCCACTGCAAAGGTTACAGAGTGAATGCAGGCACAATATGAGTGCCTCAGCTCAGACATCCATGATGCATTGAGCTGTGTGCTCCCAAAATTCACACATTGAAGCCTCAACCCCCAGCAGGTCAGAATGTGACTGTCTTTGGACACAGGTTTTTAAAAGAGGTAATTAAGTTAAAATGAGACCTTTAGGGTTCAATCTGATGGGTATCTTTATAAGAAGAGGACACTAGGATGCTCCAGAGACATCAGGGATTTGAGCACACGTGAAGAGGCAGCAAGAGGGAGCCATCTGCAAGTCCAGTGAGAAACCACACCTGCCAGCACCTTGATCTTGGACCTCCAGCCTCCAGGACCATGAGAAAACATGTTTCTGTTGTTTAAGCTCCGTGGTCTGCGGTGTTTTGCTATGACAGCCCAAGGAAAGTGACAGAACATCAATACAGCATCCGTTAGCGAGAGATGCGGAGGGTAAGGAAAAGGGCAGGGATGGGTACTTTTCTGCCTTAGCTCACAGGTGGATTAATGAGACACAGGTTCTTCGTGCTGATAGCCTTCTACGGATAAACATGTGGGATTTCCTTCGTGGCCAATGAAAAAGGCAAATTGTTTCCTTGACCATGAATTAGAGAGAAACTTCACTAATGCTGTTGTGTGTAAAATACTAAGAAGGAACCACCAGGAAGGCCTGGGGTTGCTCCAAAATTGAAGAAGAATCATGGGTGAGCTGGAAAACCTTCCAACCTGGAAGTTTATAGACACTGGGCTAAGGAAACAGGGTGGCAGCATCTCCCAGAGGTCTCTCCGGTGGACATGATACGGAAATAAATTGATTCGAAAATCTATATTCGGGAAAGGAAAAAAAATCAGTGAATGTGTTATCACACATCTGTCCATTTATCCATCCGTCTACCCATCCATGAGTCCATTTTGTTCCTGTGGTTGCTGCATTTCAAAGTAAGTTGCAGACATCAGCACACTCCATCCATGAACACTGCACCCTGCCTCTCATTAACTCAAGATCAACCTTCGTTTGGAGTTCGTTTTATAGGTGAAATTTACATACAGTGAAATGAACAAATCTTTAACAAACTTAAAGTGTTCCCGAAGTTAAACTGACCTACAATAAAAAGCATATTTAAATACATAGTTTGATACGTTTTGATACAGACACACACTCATGAGACTGTTTCCTACAATGAACGTGCCCATCACCCCAAAAGGCTCCTCAGGCGCCTGTGTAAGCACTTCCTCCCTGCCCACCCCGGGCAAGAACACATATGCTTTATGCCACCTCAGAGTAGTTCTTATTGTCTAAGATCTTATACAAGTGGAACCATATGGCATGTGCAATTGTTTTGCTTGGCTCCTTTTTTTTTTAAGCTCAGCATAATTATTTTGAAATTCATCCAAACAGTTTATCAATAGTTTATTCATTTTATTTCTGGGCTTCAGCCGCATAGATCTAGCGCAGTCTTTCACCTGTTGATGGACATTTGAGTGACTTCCAGTTTGGGGTGATTTAAGGCTGTAGTGAACATTCGTGCATATGTCTTTTTATATGGTCTGTGCTCTCCTTTCTCTGGGGCAAATACCTAGGAGTGAAAAGTCTAGATCATAAAGTAGGTAAATGATTAACTTTTTAAAAAACCGGCAAACTGTTGGCCAAAGTTGTTGTACCTACTGGAAGTGTGTGAGAGTTCTGGTTGCCCCGTATCCTTGATAACCCTTATTATGAATCCTTTAGATTTCAGCTATGCTAATATAGGTGTGTCTTGGTATCTTACTGTGGTTTTAATTTGTATTTCCCTAATAACTAATGATGTCCGCATCATCTCATGTGTATATATACTGTCTGTATGGCTTCTTTGGTGAAATGTCTGTTCATACCTGTTGTTTATTTTTTATTGAGTTGTTTGTGTTCTTGTTGTTGAGTTTTGAGAGGTCTTTAAACATTCTGAGTTTAAACCCTTTATCAGGTGACTTGAAAATAGCTCTCCCAGACTGTGACTGATCTTTTCACCTTCTTAATAGTGTTTTTCAAAGAACAGTTTGGATTTTGATTAATTTGGCAATTTGTTCTTTTATAAATCATATTTTTGTTATTGCATCTAAGAAATCTTTGCCTAATCTGAGGTCACAAATGTATTTACCTCTAGAAGTTTTATAAACTTTTAGGTTTTACTAAATGCAATGTTATGTCATGTCACCCAACTTTAGTTAATTTTTGTTTGGATGCAAGGTACAGACTGAAGTCTGTTTTTGTTTTTTGGTTTTTTTGCATATGGATAGACTAGCCTTCCTCAACACTGTATTCTGTTTTCATTGATCTGTTTTATTTAACTACCTTGATCACTGTAGCTTTATTTTTAAAAAGCTTGAAATGAAGTAGTAAATTTTAGCCAACCAACGTTCTTCTTTTCCAAGGTTGTTCTGGCTGTTCTAGGTCATGTCCATTTCCATATGAATTTTAGAATCAGCTCATCAATTTCTAGAACTAACCCTGTTGTGATATAGACCTTGTTAAATCTATAGATCAATTTTGGAATAAACATCTTAATAAGAAGTCTCCCAAGAAGGTGTTTAGACCATTTACACGTAGACTCAGCGTAGTTCCTGGTGTGGCTGAGTTTCAATCTACAACATTGCTGCTTAGTTTCATTTGTCCTTTCTTCCCCTTCCCCTCTTTTCCTGCTTTATTTTGAGTCTATTGAATGTGATTAATGATTTCTTCTAGGCTCCTTGTTGGTCTATTAGCTATAACTCTTTGATATTTTATTTTAAAGGCTGCGTCAGGGTTTACATGCACATCTTGAACTTGGCACAGTCTGCCTGTAAGTGGTTTCAAGCCATGGAGCCTGAGAACCATACGAGAGCAGACCTCCGTTCCCCTCTCTTGCCCTTTGTGTGTTATCACACAGTTTACTCTTAAAAGTGCGATAAGCACCTTCCTACATTGTCATTATTTTTGTTTAAGTGCTCAATTATCTTTCCAAAGAGGTTTAAATAATAAGGAAATATATACACTCACTTATACACACATAAACACCCACAATTTCCAGTGATTTTCATTCCTTTGTGCAGTTCCAGATTTTTATCTGGAATCATTTTCTTCTACCTAAAAGATATTCTCTAACTTTCATTTATTTATTTTTTTTAGTATAGGTCTACCAATGATCATTTCCTTTCACTTTTGTGTACCCAAAATACAAGAAAGCTAGCATTGCACCTCATCCTTGATAACACTTGGGAGTTATCAGCCTTTTCACTGGAAGATTCTAATCAGTGTGTAGGGGTATCTGTCTCACTGTGAGTTTAATCCCATTTCCCAAATAACTAATGATGTTGAGATGTTTTCATGTGCTAATTGGTCACCTAGCACTTCCTTAGTGAAGTGTCTGTTTAAATCTTTTGCCCACATTGTGGTCACTTTTAATTTCCAAAGTTCCCTGAAAATACTGAGATGGTAACAGCCTGCTGGATTCAACAACGATCTACACTCCTGCCTGGAATTTTGTTCAAGAAAATGCCCATGAATCCGCAGAGATGGAGCGAGAAACAAGTTCCATCTAATGATGTTGTTTATCACTCTGCAGATGGTCAGAGTACACATTTTTTAGATGCTTTTTCTGGAAATTTTCAAACCTACGTGAAAGTAGAAAGAAAAGTAAAAGGAATTCCCACGTAACCATCATTCAGGTTTAACAAGGACCAACATTCTGCTGAACTTGTTTCATTCACCACCTCTTTTTTGCTGTTTTGTTTTTTTTCCGCTAGAGTATTTTAAAACAAACCCCAGACATCATATCATTTCATCCATCAATGGCCCACCATCTTGACAGCTAGAACTTAAGTTATTCATTTAGGCTTTTTATTCGGTTGTATGTATAGGACCAGGAGCTCTTAATGGAAAGAGGTTCAGCTCCAACCTTTTCCCTGATCAGAAAATGGAAACATATTATTTGAAACAAATGTTGACACTTAACTCGAGCCACAAAGCCCATGTCTTAATAAAGTTGGCCCATAATACCATCTGCTGCCTTGGTCTCCTCAAGTGGAAAAGAAGGTAATACATACATTATTTTTTCAAGTTTTTTATAAAATTCAGTTGAAAATTAAAGCTCACTAATAACATATAATGGAATATAATCTACAAAAAAAAAAAAGAATTACTATGCTGTACACTTGAAATTAACACAATATTGTAAATCAACTACACTTCAGTTACCAAAGAGAAAGTGAAGGGTCACTTACTTTAAGAACAATAGCACATGTTGTCCCTTATTCTCTGTACATAATTAGTAGTCATTTTTTAAGTTCTGTGGGTTCATATCTTAGGAGGGAAAGAAAACATTCAGTGTTTCTGTATTATATAAAATTCATATCTCTTAAGATACCCAAAAGCAGGAAATACGATCAAATAAATTGCCTCCTTTCCTTCTTCTGTAGCAGAATTTTTCAACCTCAGCACTGCTGGCATTGGGTTCGGGTAGTTCTGAGTTGCAGGGGGGCGTCCTGGGCATTGTAAGATGCATAGCAGCATCCTTGGCTTCTACCTGCTACATGCCAGTAACGGTTTCCCGGCGGTGACAATCGAATGTCTCCAGATAGTGCTAAACATCCCTGGGGGTGGAGAGCAAGTCAGCCCTGGTGGAGAAGCCCTGTTCTGCAGATGCGACCTCGTGTGCAGCCGCAGATCATGCACTTAGACGAGCATCAGTGTCTCACAGCCTTGCTTTCCTTACCTGCGGAATAAGCGTCATACTGATACTCCGAAAGAGGGTCAGGTGTGTGTGAACATCCCATGTAAAGGGCTAACTGCTGACAGATCGTGAAACGGTCATGCTAGAGGCTCTGCCTTGGGCACGAGTCGGGGGAAGGGATATATAAGAAAGTGGCGAGCAATCCTGAGCCTTCAGAATGCTTATGGTGAAAAGAAGAAATAACTGGGGTGTGTACTACATCCTCAGCCCTGGGCCAGGACCTGCAAGGACGCAAATGCACAAGATGAGGTCCCCTCCTTCCTGGAACCATGTGAGATGGTTGGAAACCAGGTTTACGAAGGCCCCTCACCCAGTGCCTGGCACATAGTAGGTGTTCAGGACATGGGATGATGAGAATGAGGATGAAGCTGAGCTAAATGACAAGGGATAGGACAGCCTCCGCAGATGTCAGAGTCAAATAAGGTTTGCACTAAAAGCCCACGTCTGCTACTTATTGCCTGTGTAGTTTGGGGCAAGTGGCTAAACCTCTCTGAGCCTCAGTACCATCCTCTATCAAACAGATCACTATTCCTACTTACAGAATTATTGTCTCTAAGTGTCTAGGTTAGTGCTGAGAATATAGATGGTCCAAAATGTTTTCCACTAGTATTTACTAACATAATTATCATTTCAAGCCAACTACATTAAGTGCTGAAATGATGCCTTTTGACAGCAGTTGGGAACTGGTGAGTGTTAACTGGAAAATGTAATGGGATATAAAGAGAAAGAGAGAGAAAGAGGGAGGGTAAATGGACAGGTCAGCTACTTGATCCATCCTGAAGAAGAGATGAACTCTCTCAGGAATTGTGCGGACATGGGACAGCGGGATCTGGGTGGACCAGAAATCAGGGGCGGGTTTTCAGGCTCTTTAGAGACGTTCAGACTTTTGAACAACAGGAATTCAAAATGGTCAATACAAAGCTTAACGCTGGTGCAGAATTTAAACCTAAGGTTTGTGGGGAACCAAGAAGGCACAGGAATCAAGTGAGACATACCCTCCCCGCGCGCCTCTCCGGTCTCGTGCGGTCTGTCTGTTTCGCTCGGTGCCTCCGTGGGGCCCCCTGCAAGCCCCGCTTTGAGTTTTTCTGCATTAGTCTCAGTTCGGCCTCTCGGAACCCATGGTTATTAGCACGTTGCCAAAGAGACTCCTCCTCTGCAGTGGGCATCACTGCTACAGGCTGTAAATACAGTGCAATTAGCCTTTCAAGGGCCTTATTATAAGATATATAAAGGACACCTACGTGGACTCACAGATTAGAGGATGGAATTTCCGTAGAGAGAAAGCCCTTTTTTAAAAGGTTAACTTTTTATAGAATGCAGGGGGTAAAAAAGAACAAACCCATAAATGAGAAAACCTATCTCAATCAGCAAATTTGGGCATTGTTTTTATTCTCACTCTTCACTCTCCAAATCCTTGATTCATCGAACAGCCATTTCAAATGCCAAGCCTGGTCGTAGTTATCCAATTATAAGCACAGAGGTCTTTTGGTGATGATTAGTGGAAATAAAGTCAATAATAAGTCAAAGGGAGGTAAATGCTACAAGCCTTTGGGGAAAGTAATCTGGTGATGTTTATTCATTTAAAAATATTTATGTAATTGACAAACTTAAAAATACACAAACTCTTTGATCCAGAAATCCCACCTTTGGAAATCCGTTCTAGAGAAATAAGAGAAGGAACCCTCAGGGAGATTTGTGCATAAATGTATGGTTAATGTACAACTGTTTCTTCCAGCAGAAACCAAACACCCTGTCAACTACAGAATATCCATCAGCAGTGAAGTGGACAGACGTACTAGGGTGCACCCATAGTGTGGAAAATTGTGCAGCTACTTATAAATGAATTTGAACTCTGTAGATTAGTTATGTGTGTGGAGTTATTGTGAAAACAGCAAATTGTGGAGGATTGCGCATGTAATTGTTCCGTCTTTGTAAAAGAGAAAACAGAAAGAAAGTAAAGAGGATAGAACACCAGGAAGGAGGGAGGGAGAGCAGGAGAGGGGAGGCAAACGCCCTGTTCTGACCCAAATCCACCGCCCACCCTCCATCCTGGCTGACAGAGCCCCGGTGTCATTTGTACGTTTACAGGTATTAGTCAGGGTCCACGCAGGGAAACAGACATCCCTCTTGATGCTCCAAGGAGAGGGTATGCACCAGACTGACCTGATTTTATAGATAAAAGAAGAAGGCAAGAAACTAAACAGAGGAAGTTAAGTAACCGGGGATTAACAAATGAGGGAGCCAACTGTCTTCGACTCCCCAGGACTTTGGAAGACACAGGGAGGTGGGGGAGTAATTAGGTCCTAAAGTGATGGCCCCATTGGGAGCTAGGACCATGGAGGGAGAAAGGAGAGAATACATATTTATTAGGTTTGTTATGTACCAGGTGATTCATAACAATGATGATGTTAATAATAATTTTAAAAGTAGTCTTATTTATTATTAAATGGGTATTTTTAATTTTATTATTAATAGTCCCTGTATATTAAGCACCTATTCCGTGCCCAACATTACCTTATTTTTTACAAGCCTCGTTTAATTTAATCATCGCAACAAGGTTTAAATGGTTGTTTCTTCCTTGCGCAGATGATGAAACCGAGACTTAAGGAGGTAAAACCTAATCATAAAAGATCCGGAGTTTGAAACCAGTTCTACCCACCACTGAGTCCTCCAGCATTCCGCCCACAGGCCCTGCTAACCTAGTCACGATAAATCTGGATTTGGACTCAACAGATCCAGGGGTGGTCCTGACAGTTGCTTGTGGTTGTTTTAAAACACAGCCCAGATGCGCTGCCGCTGCCCGGCTCCGCCGGCGGGGGCTCTGTGTCCACCGCCTGCGTCTGGACGGGCCTGGGACAGCTTCACCCACCAGAGCAACAGGGGGAGGGAGTCCACGTGCCTTCAGAGGCCACCCCGCTTTCACCTTGTGTATGGAGATGCTCACTTTCCAAGCCCTGGGCCCTCCAGGAAGTCTACTTTGGGATCACGATGCTGTGAGGAAGCACAAGCCACCCTGAGGGGCGGGCACAGGACTGCTTACCCTTCAGTCATCGCGGCCCAGGCACCTGACGTGGAAGCAAAAAAACCTCCGCATGATTCTCCCGCCCACCTGCTTGATCCTTCCCAGTTGAGGGCCCAGCGCTGTGGAGCAGAAAGGCATCTTCTCCAGCAAGTTCTACCCCAACTGCAGGCTCAGGAGCCAGACAAAGGACTGGTTCAGTCCCCAGCAATAGAGAACCAGGATTCTCAGTGGCGTGGTCAAGTCCTGACACGTAATACACTTTCAGTAACTTTCCTAAGTGAGTGAATGAATGATAAATACACATTTCAGTCCTGCCTGTAATGCACACATGTAAAAACACCTGGTAAGTTGCACAGCACTATTTAAATGTAAGGCTTTCCTTTTTTTTTTTTTAATTGGAGTATAGTTGATTTACAATATTGTGTTAGTTTTAGGTGCACAGCAAAGTGACTCAGTTATACACATAGATGTATATCCATATTTTTTCAATTCTATTCTATTCTAGTTAATTACAAGATATTGATTATAGCTCCCTGAATTACACGGTAAATCCTTGCTGTTTATCTATTTTATATACGGTGCTAGGCATCTGTTAGTCCCATACTCCCAACCTATTCCCTCCCCTCCTGCCCCCCCGGTAACCACAAGTTTGTTTTCTATGTCTGTGAGCCTGTTTCTGGTTTGTGAGTAAGTTTATGTGCACTGCTTTTTAGATTCCACATATAAGTGAGATCATATAATATCTGTCTTTCTCAAATGTAAGGTTTTCTTGCAGGAGCTGCTTGAGAGAAGCCATTTGCATTGTGACTCAACATTTCAAGGCAGAAAGGGCTGGAAAGGAGCCACAGACCCCTTGGGGGCTCAACGGATGGTGAGATGAGAACGTCCCTCAGAAACTCACTTCTCCCGTCTAATTTGGATTCCTGAGTGGAGGCTAGTGCCTGGAACCGAATACCCTCTGCACAGCACAGGAGACATTGAGTTTCCCAGCCAAGACTATCCCCTGGTTGTAGACAGTAATTTGGTGTCTGGCAAAGAGAGGGCACCTTGCATAGCAAATGCACAAATATATTTCACTGGATAATTAGAATCGTAACTGGAAGTTAATAAGCTGGCATCCTGCTTTCAAGCCTCTGCTCTGTGCATTGGGCTGGCGTAGGTCAGCCTGGCAGGGCCTCATATGCTCACCTAGGTCCAGTGGCAGAAGAGAATGAAGCCAGGATAAGACCTGTGAAGACCTGTATGAACCAGCTGCTTCGTGACAACTGCCGTGTGTTACTCTGGTTTGTCCGCTGATAAAAACCCAGTTAACCACTAACTGAGGGCTGCCTGCATGTCAGGCCCTACAATGCTGTATAGAAAGTTGGCATTATGAATGGGAGGGTAGAGCTCAGTGGTAGAGCGTGTGCTTAGCATGCATGAGGTCCTGGGTTCAATCCCCAGTGCCATGAAGTAAATAAATAAATAAAACTAATTACCTCCCTCCCAAAATAAATAAATAAAGATTTAAATATATATATATATATATATATATATATATATGTAATAAAGTAGGTATTATTATTCCCTTTTGAAGAAAACTGAGGCCCAGAGAAAACCAGCCCAAGCCCATGTCCTAATACGCAGCAGGGCCAGCCTTGAGCCCAGCTCTCTGTGGTCCCACCACCCAGGGCACGGGCCCTCTGCTTTCTCCCCTCAAGGAGGGTGGCTTGTTCCTTCCCATTGCAGGGACCAGCTGACCCCAGGATGGAAACAGGTGTCACTCCCTGTGCTGCTCTGACCACTGGATGGAGATGGTCTCCAACACAGCTCCCAAGAAGGATTCTCCGCCAGAGTAACCATGGCTGTCACAGGTGCTTTTTAGGGGCTGGGGACAAAACTGCTGCTTAGTTGGGCCCCTCCTCTAGATGTCTCCTTTGAGACATGACCACTGGAAAGCGGGGACTTTAAAGAGTTAAGAACTGAGGAAGCGAGATTGTAACAAGTTGAAGGGTAAATGGAAGAACAGAATGTCAACAACGCTTTTTAGAGCTTTGGTCGCAGGAAGGAAGCTAAAAATAAGGCTGTAGCCGAAGGGGACATGGAGGCAGGAGAGTGATTTGTGGTTAGTTTCTAAACAGGAGAGACCAGGGAATCTTGACGGGCAGGAAACACCAGCTTTTAAACATGCTTGTGCAGCTCAGGGATCGATTCCAAACCACCTGGCATCATTAAAGATACGGTCATTTTCATGCAGCAAAAACATGTTGACAGTGAACCTTGGAATAAATCCAGTCCCAGTGCCTCGAGATTCCTTGGGCCATCTCGGACCCACTGGAATTCTTACGTTAAAATACCTAAGTTGAGAGGTCTGGGAACACGTTGGGTCTGGTCACATCTAACCTTAAATGACTTCCTTCAATTTATTTAGAAAGCAGTTCTTAGGAACACGTTACGTATCAGTGTAAGCTTTGTTTTTTTTTTTTTTTAAAAAAAAAGTGCCTTTAGATAGATCCATTTGGCTTTTAATATGGAAGAATTAAATGGAAGGCTCGTTGTCATTATAAATAGACTTTGGAATGTGCATCAAGTCCAGGTGACACAGCTGGACAGAATGTGCGCCAATGCCCAGCTGCCGTGTCCGAAGATGACACTGTGAGAACTTACGAGCTACATGTTCTATGCACAGAACCCACCTTCCCTCCTTACCAGATGCCCTGAAGATCGAATGGGAGAATAAATTAAAGCCATTAGCCCCACACCCGGGCCAAACCAGGGACAGTCGTGACCCTGGCTTACTTTTATCTGACTCTCCCTCTACCCTAGGCACAAAGCTCTTACAAGGATTCTGTCATCTGATCTCATTCAATGAATGAGCTGTGCTTCCACCTTCCGGTCCCACTGGTAACCTGGAGCAGGCTTTGCCGAGGGATCAGTTACACGATTGTTTAGTCACAAAACACTCCAGTGAGAACCTGGGGACCGAAAAGGGGTGCCAGACACTCTCATGAAATTTTGCCTTCTTAGCACCATCTTTTCAAATGCCATCTCTTCATACTCTCTGCAGTTTCCCTCTCATCTCTCTGCTTCCCACATTCTTATTTAATCCTCTCTAAAATGCGCAAAATCGTTTCTGATTAAATTACCTGATTTAATATGCTTAATAAACGTATTAAACAGGCAAGAATGAAAATCTGCTAAAATAAGCAGGAGTTAAGACTTAGTGGTACTGTAATGAAGCGTTGTTACTTTTCTATAGTTTTCTGGGGTTTATGAGTTTACTATAAAGAGTCTAAATTGCTTTCATAATGAAAAGCAAAGGTTGATTTAAAAGCGCTTGGTACACAATAAAATCTTACACACATATAAAAACGAGTGTGCACACAGAAAAAAAAATGTGATAATGGACTTATATCATCATAGATTTTAAACTACCTTTTTTACTCAGGACCACCACATACAGTTGGTCAGGTTGTGTACTGCAAAAGACTGAAGAGGCAAGTAGGACCTGGAATTCAGCAGGTGCTCTGCTTGTAAATGTTTCATCCCAGCCTGGGGCCAAGTCAGCTTAAAGGAGCACCTTTTACTCACTGTTATAAAGCCTCCATGGTTGTTCCAGCTGCCCTTTGACATCTGTTGATGTTAGCAGATTCTCTGCCCTGTTCTCCACTCAGGGGCACACTGCACACTATTAAATGCGTGGATAAGGTATGGCCACGAAATGTCAGCAAAAGAAGAGGAAAAGCATTGTCAGAAGACAATCATGCCTGCAGACTGCATTGTCCAAAATTGGGAGCATTGCTGTCAGGTAAGGGGCTCCCGAGTGACTGCACAGCATGAGCAAAGGCAGGCCAGTGGCGGTGGGGACAAGGATGGCATGTCTGGGGAATCACCAGTCAACAGGCAAGCCAGGAGAGAGAGAGGGAAGGGCTTATGAAACAGGAGGCTGGAATGGTGAGCTGGAGCCAGGCTGGGGGTGTGGGTGCTGAGGCTGGAGCCAGGCCCAGTGGGTGTAGTAACATGCATTAGGGCTTTAAGGATCAGGGTCCCTCTCCAAGCAAAAGGAAGGAGGTGAGGAAAGGTGTGACTCTTCTTTCCAACAGGAGAGAACGGCAGGAGGAGGTTGACCAGCTGTCTGCCGTCTCACCTGGGGGAGGCAGGGCAGGCAGAGCCAAAGGAAATGTTTTAGCCACCGTTTATGGGATTGAGATATTCTTAAGAACAAAATAATAAACTATAAGGGTAGTAAAAAACTAATAAATGGCAAAATCATGTCATGGCTTTCCCTCTATTTGACCAACTGTTTAATCCACATATTTTCCCTTGAGAGTTTTGATGAGGGAACAGACTACAATAGCAAATAAGAAAATTGCTGCCCTTCTCGGGGCTTCATCTGAAAGTGGGAGATGATTAAACTGTTGCTCTCTCACCTGTGACTCTGAGCAAAAGACAGAGGTGGAGACTAAGCCATTTCCTGCAGTCCCACCCCCTTCCGGCCGAGGTCTCCCCCACTGAGGTTGCTGTGCACTTTTACACTCACAGAGATGCTCGTGCAGATGCTCCACACAGAGAAATTTGAAGGGGAGGGTGGCTGGCGAGAGGTGAATGCAAAATGTTCAGCACGAACCTGTGCCCGGCGAGTTCTCACCTCTAATGTGGACCATGGAAAATGGTACCAGTGTCATCCCCCCTGTGGGCGTGTCAGTTGGGATTTTTCAGTAACAGACACAAAGGGACACTGGCTGTACTCCCCACAAAGGAAGTGCAGGGACCTGATGTGGCTGCTGCAGTGGAAGGAACAGACTCAGAGACGACAGGAACCAGGGGGAGCCTGAGGACCCCGGAGCGACAGCTACAGGACCATGTTGTCGTTGGGATGAATTCAGTGCATGTACTTTTGCCCGTGTCCTGGCTCACCGAGATCAAGGCTCAAAGTTGAGAGACAGAGAGAGAGAGAGAGAGAGAGAGAGAGAGAGAGGAAATATCTGATTGGATCACAAATTCATGCTCAGAGGGAGGGGCCAGTGACAGTCCAACCAGACCACCAACGATGGGTGGGGGCGGTTCTCCGAAAGGATACGGGGCTGCTGTTCCCAAGAGAAGGAAAAAGCAGTGAACAGCCCCAGCACTGACTAGAAAACATCTTGAGAGCCCAGGTTCCAAATGTGGCTCCTGAGTCCATGTCTCAAAGGCTGTCAGTTCCACGACATTACATCACAGCAGAGAGAAAATTCATTGAGTTTACTTCTGGATGCAATAAAGAATTTTATTCATTGATCTTTCTATGAAGGTCATAAAGAACCAACTCCATTCCCAGCACAAAAACCCAAGTTCAGGGAAGGTACCGGAAACACGCTCCCGGAAGACTCCCTGTTGAGGTAATGAAAAGGAGAAAGGTCCCCTGGACAAGAATGAGGCACAAGCACGTCTTTCCTGAGGCTTCCCCTGGGGGAGGGGAAGGCTGCCGTCCAGCCGGGCCGCGCTCCCTAGAGCACCCTTGTCAGAGTCATCCTGGGCGCTCACACCCAGACGGTGAGAAATTAAACTCTGACTTCATCTCCCAGTGACTCTGTGCGTCTCTACCTTAAAACTGCAAAATCTATATTTGGATGTTTAAAAAAAAAAACTAGGTTGGATGGGGAAAATAGGCGAGATATAAAATAGTTACTAATTTTAACACATTTTTTATAATGAAGGCGCTGCTTTGAGAATCTTCTGTTTCCACATATGTGGATGATTTAACTTGACTTATTAACTTCAGTGGAACTGAAGGATGTTTTTACTTCTGACAAGTCCCACGGTCTGATCATTGCACAGCTCGGCCCACAGCGGTTCCTGCATGACCACGGAAGGCGTCACCTTGAACGTCTTTGTTTCTAAAATTCCGGACGGTGCGCAAAGAGGTTTCGCAGACACTGCTCCCCAGAAATTCTCATCAGGGCCAGGACATCAGTGGATCCCTCAGCAGCCAAATAACGTTCTTAAATACACAGCCTCTGACACCAGAATGTGGAAAAAACAACCAAAAAAAGAAGATCCTGGCAACTCTGAATCTCACATCAAGCATTTCTGAAAGTCTGAATCCTTACCGGGTCTAGCATCGCCCCAGGGGCAGCAACCAGATTCCGCTGGTGCTCAGTTGGCAAGAGTTGGAGAGAAAAAAAGAATTAACCCTGAAAACGAGCTTTTCACCATCACTTGGATTTCTGCTCCTGCAAATTCCTTGGGAAAGGGGATCAAAGGCAACCGTGCCATCTCCTGTTTTGTCACAAATCCAGTGAAAGCACCCGGAGCACCTTCCTGCCTCGAAGCGTTTACAATCCAGTCAAGAACAACACGCGTTTGACTGACACTCATTTCCTCTGGAGCCCAATCCTGCACGCCTGTGATACGCTGCCGGAGCCTGCAGGTTCTGCTGGAATTCCTTGACCCCAGAGGAAGCCTGCATCACTCCAAGGTCAAGGAATGTCCTTGACGGCTGCATGTCTTGCCGGCACTCCGGTTAGGAGTTCCCAGATCAGTGCAAGGACCCCTTGGAAATGTTTCTCCCGCCCATGCAGCAGAACTTGCCGAACCTTGGGGTGACCACCGTGGGGCCTCCAGCAGACTTCCTGCAGAGGACCCTGCACGGAATCCTATAATTTAGAGACTAGAGTTACTCCCTGGTAGTGACCCCTCTGCAGGTCCACTGTCCTTCAGCCCAGGTGGTGGCTCTGCCTGAGCCACCCTGAACAGGCCACTTTGGCCCTAAGGGCAGGAACTCTGTCTCCAGGACCAGGCAGCCTCTCAGATCTGACTTCTCAGATTCCAGTGAAGGAATGAACAAATTAATCAATAAATGCGAAAGCAAGTAAGTGAACAGATGAATGAATGACAGACGAGGCAGTCATTTCTCTCTCCAGACTGTCTCTGACGCTTGCGTGGATTTCTTTCCGGAACTTTTATTCCCTGTCACGCTGCTGCTGTGAGAAGCTGGCTTGCTCTCTGGCTGGGGGTTAGGAGGGAGGGAGGGGTTTCACCCTCCGAAATCAAAGTGATTTCCCAGCCGTCACCGAGAAAATTGAGTATATAAAGACCAAACCTTAGAACTCACAGAAGTTTGCAGAATTGCACAAACTGGTCCTTGGGTTAATATTTCTTGTTACCCCTTCCTCCTTGAGATGACTGTGTATAAAACCCATGGAAGGGAAAGAGGTCTGTGGGGTTTTTGCCACTATAGCAGGGAAGACAGAGCAGGTAATGAGAAGACAGGGAAGGTTTATACCAGAAGGAGAAGCGTTGGGGCACAGAACATCCTCCTTTCAATGACAGGAGGTCTGAGAGAGAACGTGGATGAGGGGTCTCCAACTCAAAGGCTTTCCAGGGCCCGGTGGGTGAGCTTCCAAGTTAACGGAAACTGTCACTGGAGAAGGCGTGCTCATCCCAGCAGGGCCACTGCTGCCTGGTTTAGGACCCTTGCAGGCCAGAAACCCAGCCGATTATATAAAATTTACAGGTTTCAAAAACATCAGCCAATTCAACTTTTAAAAGCTCACACAGTGGGTCCAAATTGGGAAGCCAAGATAAAGTTGGTGGTTCCAAACCGAAACTCAGATTTGACACCTTTAGAAGAGACCAGATGCATCACCCTAGAGGTCCAATGGGAGCAAAAGATTCAGCCTAAAAAGAGGCTCATTTAGGGCCAGCGTCAGGAACTTATTTCTCCCCATGTAATTGTCTATCTCAGAAGGCAGGGAGTCCGCTTGGAAAATGGACAACCAACTTGGAACTGGCAGACAGGCTTATAAACAAACTGTAAAACCTCTTCTCATAAAGGCTCAAATTGTGCTAAGTTATCAGCACGTGCCAGATCGTATTCTAAGAGCGTATATCTGAGTAATACTTTCATTCTGCAATTAACCTTCGTGAACTATATATATCACTGTTCCCCAAAGAAACGACTCCGTCACTCTGCGCCGAGCAACGGCTGAGACTTACAGGTCAGACACTGCATGGAGGACAGTGGCCCCGCCCCAGAGGGAGGGATGGGGCTGGGGAGGGGGCGCTGGGAGGGCAGCAGCAGGGGGACCGCTCAGCCGGCCCTGAGGGTTTGTTCGGTCAAGTATCGGCAGGATCCCCAGAAGGCAGGAAGGGTTGAAGGTGCAGATGGGCTCGGCTCAGATGAGCTTTTGGAAAGATCTTTTCGCCTACAAGTGCGGCCATGAGGAGACGATGGTACAGTGGCTGCGGAAGACTGTTAGGGTGGGGACCTCCTCTTCTTGTTTTCACCCCGGGCTCTACGTGGAGCCTTGCCTGTCCGCAACAAGCAGAATTAAACATTGCTCGATACAGGAAAACACAGCCGATTGGACGACTCACCTTCATGCTGGGACCCTTCCCGCACACGTCACCTCTGGCCCTGGACCCCATCCCTTCTCTCTGCTACTGAAGGGCCTCTCACTCCTGTCTCCACATCCAGCCTCGGTCCAACATCCAATCTCCACCCAGCAGCTGGAGAGATGTTGGAAGATACAGGCCCTTGTTTAAAACCTTAAAAAGCCACCGCCAAGATCTCACCAGGGTCTCTGGAAATCCTACCCCTCCTCCAGCTACCCCAGCCTCCTGGGGTCCCTGTAACTCCCCACCATGCTTCTGCCGCGGGTCTGTGTTCAGGGCTCCCTTGGCCAGAGATGCTGCGTGTCCAGGAATCCACGTAGCTGCCCTCTCTCTTTCCACGACAGCTTTCTTCAACGCTCAGCCTTGCAGAAAAGCTCCCCCTGACCAACCCAACTTAAAACCGTCCACCCCTACCCATGCCTCTTCCCCTGGTTTACCTCTCTCCCCAGCACCCGTCGCATCTAACCACCTGGAACAGTGCCGCCCATAGTAGGTGCTCAATGAATATTTACAAGATTTGTTTATGAGTAAATGATTTCAACTGAGTTGATACTTGCCTTTAGATCATAGTAACATAATCATTGAAGTAACATATTAAATAGAAGCGAAAGATGCTTTAAAAACTTAAGAAGCTATTTTCAGCACCTTCCATCTTTCATGAACCCCCTGAAACTCTCATTCTTCCTATCTCTTCTTTGTGACTTATGAAATCTATACACAAAAGAGTGTTTAACGTGTAAGTGCAGTTTGATTAAATTCTGCTAATAATAAAATAACCATGTACCAACTCCCAAAACAAAAATATAGGAGGCAACCCCCTCAGTTCCCCACCCCCACCAACCTCAACCTCCTTTTTCCCTCAAGAGGTCCCCACGACACTAAATTTTGTGTTAACCATCCGCTTATTTTTCTTCGTGGTTTTACCAGCTGCATTTTTGGTGTCAAACAGTAGACTTTATTTTGCCTTTTACAGAAGTTTATATAGATACGGAACCAGTTCCTTCTTTTAATTGAGTTTCTGTGCTTCATTCACGTTGACGATGAGCTGGGGTTCACGCCTTCATCTCGCCTTGTGGTGTTGTATCATATGGGAGCCCCACGATTGCTTGTCTGTTCTACATTTGATGGGCATCCTTCTTCATATCTGCCAGTGCACGTGAAAGAGATTCTTTTCCCAAATGTTACCACTTTCTGTGGGTGAAATGCCACGAATAGGTCAGGAAGCACCACCTTCCAGCTATACCATCCACTAGAGTGGTTATTTAAATTTAAATTAATTAAAATTGAATTAAACTTAAAACTCACTTCCTTGGTCACACTAGCCATATATTAAGTGCTCAGGAGCCACAAGCAGTTGGTGGCTATCGTACTGGAAGGGCAGACATAGAACATTTCCATCGTCACAGAAGGTCCCTTTGGACACCTGAAGCCTACAGGACGTAAGTAGGAATGGAAGGGCTCAACCACGAGGGAAGCAAATATTCAACTCTTCTAGGAACACCAGGCTGCTAGTAGCAGCTGACACTCTCCCCTGGTGCTGTGTGATCCGTGCATCCCAGTATACCTCGTGGTCCTCTGAGCTTCTGCCTTCTGCCTTCTATCTTTTGCCTGATATTTAATATTCTTGTTTATGAAGACCTCCCCAAGGTCATGAAGATACCCTCCTATGAGTTTTATGTTTTGCCACTTACATCCTAAATCTTCTTGGAACTGAATTTTTGCATGTGATATGAAAACCCGTATTTTTCCATATATATGGATATATATATATCTCCAGTTGTCCCAAATTGCCAAATTCAGTGATTTCACCTGCCCTATCATAAATCAAGCTCCCATACATGTGAGAGTTAACTTTGGAGCTCTCTATTCTATTCCACTGGTCTACTTGTCTATCCGTGTGCCAGTACCTGGTTGGGTCTTTTATAACTTAAAGTGAGTTTTTCTGTCTGTCAGATCAAGCTCCTCCATTTTGCTTTCTTCTTCCAAAGTGTTTCATCTCCTCTTGGCCCTTCCCTCTTCCCTATACCTTGCATAATTAGTTTGTTGTCTTAAAAAAAGTATCCTCTTGGCATTTAGATTGGAAATTCATCAAATCTGTACATCAGCTTGGAGAATTACATCTTTCGAATATTGTCTTCCACTTTGAGAAATATGTTTTTAATTGAGTAAAGTTTTACAATTTCCTCCATAAAGGGCTTATCCATATTTTATTAAATTGATTCCTTGAATTGAATTTTGTTTGCTATACGTAGACTGTTACCTCCATTTCCTAAGAGCTTTTGTTGGTTTAAGGAAATGCAACTGCTTTTTGTATTTTGGGGCCTATTCTATCAGTCTTACTAACTTCTAATTAATTCTCATTTTTTTGTGGATTTTTTTTAATGTAGACTATTATGCCATCTTCAAGCAACGAGAATTTTATTTCTTCATTTGCAGTCTTTATACTTTTGTGTTTCTTTTCCTCCTTATTTATAACACCTTCAGTGCAGAGTTGACCGCCTTGGTGACCGAGCACCCTCTTCAGAGCTTCCTTCTAGACTTAAAGACACTGCTTTCAACATTTAGCCAGTAAATATGATGTTCACTGTGTAACTTTTTAGATGCCCTTTATCATATTAAGACAGCTCTCTTTGATTCCAATTTAGCTATAATATTTTTATTTCTGATGAAAACGTGCAGAATTTTATTCAAAACAGCACGTGCATCCATTAAGACTATATGGATTTTCTCTCTTCTTTAGTTGATGCGGTGAATTCCATTGACTGAAAAGCCAATCTTGCCTTCCGAGAGTAAACCCAACTCCCTCGTGGTGTATTGTATGTTTTATGTGTTGCTGGGATTGTTGTGCTGGTAAATTTTAAGCATTTTTGTGTCTGTGTTCATGAGTGAGGCTGAGCTGCAGTTCTGTTTGCTTTTCTGTGGTTCCCGATCTGTTTTTGCCTTCAAGGTGAGGACCTTTTCACAAAACGAGCTGAAGATTATTCCTTCCTTTTCATTCTCTGTTAGACTTTGTAGAAGATAAAATTATTGGTCCCTTAAATATTTGATAGAACTTCCCTTTCACATCATTTGGTTCTACTGCTTTCTTTGTGAAAAGATTTTTTAACCACTGGTTCAATTTCCTTAATGGTTAACAGAACTAATTCCTCTGGAATCAGTTACAATAAGTTACATTTTTCCTGGTACTTAATTCATTTAATTGAGGACTTCAAATTTATTGGCATACATGTTTTATTCATTATATCATCAATTTAATCTCTGCATCATCTTTTTATTTCTAAAATCATTTATTTGTGCCTTCTTTCTCTATTTTTCTTAATTAACTTTGAAAGAGTTTTGCCGTTTTATTTATCTTCTCAGACAATCAACTGTCGGCTTTGTTTGTCCTCTCTTGACTGTATGTTTATTTTCTATCCCATTAATTTCGGAAACTCCTACTTTTTTCTGCCTGCTACTTTCCTCGCGTTTAATCTGCTGTTCTTTATCTCTGTTCTTAAATTTAGTGTCTCATTAATTTTCATTCTTTTTCTTTTCTAATCGAAGTAGATTTCCTTCTTTTTATGGTTGTGGCTTCATTCCACATACCATGATACATGGATGTCTGTCATTAAACACTTCTAAACAGTTTATCATTTTCTTTCTATTTACTTTGTGTCCCTTAAGTTGTTCAGAAGTGTGATTTTAAAATTTCAAATGTATGACTTTCTAGATACATTTTTGATAGAGATTTCTCAGTTCATTGCCATCTGGTCAGAGATGGTGGGGTACTGCGTGTGGTTCTTTGAGCGGCAGCTGGGGCTGCTTTAGGCTGGAAAGGTGGTTCATAATCTGGACTGCCTATGCGAACCCCTTTGGTAGATTTAAAGAGTCCTGCTCCCCAGGACAGACTCCGTTTCATGGCATCACCATGCCTGACATCACTTGCTTTTGAAACACCTCAGGTGATTCCAACATGAAGCCACATTTGAGAATTAGTGCCATACATGTGGTGAACTTCAGAACTATTCCACATGTGCTTCAAAAGGACGTGTATTTTTCCATTTGGGGACAGAGTGGTACCTAGTTCTAAATACATCCACGAGGTCCCTCCCATCTTCCATTACCTCTTTAATCGGTGTGTGTGGATTTGTCCATTTCTTCTTGCAGTGCTATAAAGCACTCCTTCACATTTTGAGTCCTAGCTCCATATTATATTTTATATCTAGAACTATTACATCTAAAATTATTATATCATTTTGAGGCCTTTTTTTGTAGTGAAATGACCATCTTTTAACTCCAGTGAGTCTATGTCATCTGATGCTAACATGGCCACCAGCCCATTTTGGGGAGAGTAGTTAATGTTCTTTTCTTCTGTGCCCTTATGTCTATTTTAAACATATCACTATCTAATTTTTACCAAATCAATACTAAGCCCGAATGTCAGTTTAGTGTCTGTTTCTCTCTTGCACATTACAATAAAATTAATCTGCCTTTAAAAAAAAAAAAATTTCAGAAGTCAGGCTCTTCCCTAATTTGAGCTAAATTGTTCCCAGTAGTCAAAATTAGCATGGGATATTCAACAGAGTTCCAAAATGCGTGGTCTCCATCACCACAGTCCCCCAGTTAGAGGACCTGGAAATAATCATTCCTTTACTAAATAATACAAACTTAACTCTCTTTGTCAAATTTGTAAAATCATTAAGGTGCTCATTAACTGCACAGCCACTACAACTTTCAAAACAGCCACCTTTTACTTTAGTGGGCATTTAAAAAAATTAATGTAAATACAATCCTCGGTGATTGAAGGAGCACGGCAAACGCTGACCCCTGGCAGATTCTTCACAGCGAGTTAGCAGCCTTTCAGGGTCCTGGTCCTCGTAAGTCCATCTCTTAAGCCTGGGGGAGACTGTGGGTTGTGCGTGAGCTTTAAATCAGCCGGTGGAATGCTCTTCAAGGGTACAATTAGTGTGAGCGCAGCCAAGACTGTATTTAAGAAGTCAGAGTTCAGACAATTCTAAACTTGAAAATGCTTTTACACGCCGTCATTCAAGGCCTCAATTTTTTTTTTTTTTTTTTTTTACGATTAATAAATTGTTTTCAAGGCACCTGTTGCCAATACCTAATTTTCATTGAGCGGTTTTCTAGAGAATGTGGCCAAGTGTCAGTGTATAGTTCCTGCTTGATGTTCCGTATAATTTTTAGGATATTCTGAATGGCATGTGCTAATTATTTAGTACAATAGCTAATTTTATGGCGCTGAAAGACTGTAACAGAAGGGTTGTAATTACTTATAATAGGAATGTCTCGTTTTTTGTTAAGACCAAAGTGTGGGAGGCAAAAAAGAAAATAAAGGATAATTTTACACTCTCCTAAGAAGAATGAAATAGTTAATATTTTCAAGACTTTGTTACTAGTAACACTGGAAGACTAACCATATGTCCTAGACTTCTAAGGAAAACATTGTAGCTTAAGTGAAATTTACAGCAGTTTCCGAAATCCGTGTTTAGATTTTATTTCCCAAAGCAGATGAAAATCCTTTCTAAATTGCGGCTTGTGCGACAGTTTCCAGTATAGCACACATCTTCTTGAGAAAAGGGGGAGAAAGGTTTTCCAGATTTTTATTAGCAAGGGAGCCTTATTCGAGGTACATAGAAATAATAATGCATGTTGCTTAGAAAGATGCCTGTGGCAGCCGCGTTCCCCAGAACACACACATTCATTCTCACCACAGCCTTGTCAGAAGGGCAGAGAGGGAAATCGAGGCTCAAAACCCTCCAAAATTAGCACCAAGGGTCTTAAACTATTCATACCCTTCCACACAGGAGTTCCATTTCTAGGGACCTACACCAAAAACCAGTTGTGCGTGCGGTGTGCGATTCATGCATCAAAGAAGAGGTTTCCCTCAGCACTTTTATAATCACGAAAAATGAGAAACCATCTAACTATTCAGAGACGGTTTTATTAGATTAGGACACACCCAACCCAGGGATCCCAAACTGGCATTAAAATTATATTTTAATATCTATGAACTGACAAGGGAAGGCTCATGACTTAATATTAAATGCACAGACTGGGACACAGAGCCAAAGAAAAAAGTGGAAAATTAATATTATATATGAACATAGCAAAAGAAACTGCTTAGAAGGAACACATCAGAACGTTAGTAATTATCTTATGTTTATTGTGTTTTTTATTCTACCATAAACTTTTTTCTAGTTTCCGATAAGAAAAATAAATATTATTTTCAAATATAAGCATTAAAGAGTCATCTTGTAGTCAAAGGCAAAGAGGTGAACCGGACTCCTGCACCCTCCCCAGGACCCATCGTTTCCAGAATCACAAGGGTCCATGGACTCCTCCCATCTGCGTGCATCCCAAGGCTGCACCCTTTATGTTTCTTGCCATTTTCTTTCTCCGAACTCCTCCCTCACCTCCCAGCACTGTTTCCCTAATGTCAGCCCTTTGTCTCCCTCTCTACCTCTCCGTTCCTTGCTGCTTCTCTTTTCTGGACTCAAGTCTGTGCACAGTCCCATGCTGCTGGGGAACCCAGAGGATCGGCCGGGCTCTCCTAGGAGAGACGTGGGGGTGGGGAGAGGCCAGCATCGCCCACCCCCGCACATCAAGGTGTCTGTCGACTCCTCCCCCGACCCATCATTAACGATTTGAACATATTCATCAGCAGCTGCCAAGACCCACACTATTAAGTCTGACCACAAGGTCACTTCTAACTGTCAAGGTCAAGAAATTAAAAGTGAACTAACAGGCCAAGAGAACTTCAGATCCACCTAGATCAAAAATTCAATTTCTTGTAATGACATAATGGAAAAGAATAAAATATATATATATATATATACACACACACACACACATATACAGCTATGTATATGCATAACTGAATCACTCTACTGTACACCCGACACTAATATTGTGAATCAACTTCATTTCAATAAATTTTTTTTTAAAGGCAACCATGGTCTGGAATGCGGGCCAGACATACAGTGCAGACTTCAGTTAAACGAGGAAGCAACCTATTAGGGCTTTTCTAATCAAGTGGCTGCCATCCGAGGGCTGGCTCATCCCATGGGTTTGGAACGCTTCTACTGAAATCCTGGACTAAAGTTGTAAGGTGAAAGGATAAAATAAAATATAAATAAATAAATAGCTCTACCATTACACACATGTGTATAATACATGTATACATAATGGTGGCCTGGGAGGGGACAGTCAGACTTGGGTGTCTGCAGCAGTGAGGTGAGCTGCTGGGCGCATCGCAGGTGCTCCTGGTCCCCGGAAACCGGAGGCGGCTGGGCAGAGCCCTGCCGTCAGCTCTTCCGTGGGGCGCCCTAAGCCACGTAACATATCTGCCCCATCTGCCTTATGGTGTGCTCAAGGAACATTTATTGAGCACCTGCTGTGTACCAGGTGCACGGCACCCAGCAGGGCACAAACAGACGAGGTCCCTGCCCTTGTGGAGCTGACATTCCAGCAACCTCAGAGACCCGTTCACGTTGGCTACAGTGCCAGGCGGCAAGTGAGGCTTTGAAAAGAGCTCATGCCAGCCCAGAAGAGATGGACAGAGACCCCAGGGAGGGAGCCGTCTTGGAGCATCGGGGAGGCGCTCTCTGCAAAGGCCATGCTGACAAAGACCTCAGGTAAGTGGGGAGCGTGAACACTTTGCAGGTAGAACATTTCTACCTGTTTCTATTTTGAAGGTAGAGTGGAAGAGATTTCCTAATGAACTGAATCAGCATCGAAGGGGAAGAGGAATCAGGACGTCTGGGGTAGACACAATGGGACCATGAACGAGAAAGCAATTTACCAACCGTGAAGCACTCAACAGCGGGTCAGCCCCAAGCAAAAAGCCTTTGCAGAGAGTGACTGGCAAAGTGTCACTGAGCAATGAGGAGCTTCCCCTGCCTGCCCCTAGCTGTCTGACCCGTGAGGTGACAGGGCTGGGCTCAATCACCAAGACGACGAGGACAGTGATGAAATTCCTGCCCACACCTGCACATCAGCCCACGGTTTTCCACAGCATGGCGCCTCCACTTTCCAGTTTCTTTGCCACGACCTTATGGTTGGGCACCCCCTTCCGAATGCTCTACGGGAGGTTTCCTGCAAGGCGGGGTCCAACTGGTGGCCTCTCAACTTTGAGCATGATTTAATTCAAAAATAAGTGCTTGTTCTCCTGTTTTCTTCTACTGTTTTAAAAAAAAAAAAAATGTGCTGCTCATTCTTCTCATTTGATGTGACTTTGTAGGGTGTGCTCAGAGAGCCGTACTCCATTCAGCGGCAGGATAAAGAAGAAACAGATGAAATGACTGATTCTGAATTTTAGACTAAGAAACCTGCCCACACTTTAAAAGGAGGAGATGGACGCCCAGAAGCTGAAGGCCCAGCTGAGCAGCAGAGCCAGAATTTAACCCTCTTCTCCCACACACAGGGCACGTAGCTGTCATCATGCACACGGTTTCGCCCAAAGAGGTGGGATGATGTGATCAGTTTAAATCAAGGTGGTGCAACAGAAATCAGGGCAGTTCTTTGAATATTAAAAACCACATTTCTAAGGGAAGTGTTTCTATTCCCTTCTCTATGAGCTCCTTCTTTCCTCCTCTCATTTACTACGGAAAGATCGCACTGCAGCCCATAGAAAAATCCTTGTCTGGAACCACTGGCATCTAGATTTCATTTTCCATATCTTTCCCACAAATCACCATCCATTTGCTTGTAAAAATTACTCTGAAAACTCCCATTTTCTCCCTTTTTTATTTCTCCCCTGTTCTAAAGTTGCATTACTTGTTGTTAATAAAAACGGCTATACCACTCAGTTAACTGCTTTATTATCAATTGCTATTTATGGCAAACAAGCCTTCGGTTATTGTGTTATTTAAAAAGCAGTTGGTAATGTGCTTCTGAAAAACAGCTCTACAAAATAGTTTATTACTGTATTAATTATATGACTCCTGAACCCCAAAACAAATGTAATGATAATATGAAATCTGCTAGCCAAATGCAGAAGACTGTGTGTGATGTTTCCTCGTCCGATGTGCCAATAATATAAATAAGTTTGTTTTGTTAGGCAGGCATCTAAACTAGCAGATTCACTTCCAAATAGCCTTAATATTTATTATAATGCCAAAGTAATGTCAACATTATTTACAGATTATGAAAAATCATTTAAGGCTTGAGCAAACTTGCTGTTGGACTGTAACAAGTTTCCTAATCACAGAAATATTTATTGTGGTGCAGTCGGCACGGATTCTACTGTTTCCAATAATGAGCAAATACGATTACGTTTTAACTGTTTTAAGTCTTGTCAAAATATTTTTCGGTAGGACTGGAATCTCCCGATGTACTGAGCAACACTATTGATTATACTGTGTAGTGGGTATAACTTCACCTTCTGTATCCAAAATCTTAACGGTAAATTGTTAGCTTTCCGGAAGAGCAAATAAATCATTATATTAAATATAGGCTGTCAGGTTAGTTCAGTGCTTAGCACAACCTTAAAAATTAGGCGTCTGATCCGTGCTTTTTGTAGAGCTGCTACTTTATTTAGCAACACATTAAAATAAAGACTTTTTGATTGGCTCGGCAGGAAACAAAGAAAGTAAAGCCAAGAGATAAGAGGTATTCAAACATTTTTAAAAATCACACAATGCTCTGAAAAAGAATATTTATCTATGTAGAACTGAATCACTTTGCTGGACACCAGAAATTAACACAACATTGTAAATCAACTATACTTCAATTCAAAAAAAATTACACAATGTTGAACATTAAAAATGAGCTCTGTTTGAGTATCTTGGTCTTTGGGGTCTTTCATGGGGGAGGTGTTCCTTATCAAACATCCAGGGGAGCCTGTAAAAGAAAACAGCTCATCTCCAAGGTGGTCTGCCGCACAACCAAACCGACCTGCCAAGGTCAGCGGTGTCAGAGAATTTCGCTTCCATCACAGTGGGCTTGACTCGCTCAGGTCGACACAGCCAGACTCCCTTCTTCCTTCCTTTGACTTTACAATAATTATTTTCATGTTTGTTTGTTTTGCTTTTCGAACCTCCAGAGTCACATTCCTTAGTGCACAGTTTTCACTGGGTTCAATTCTTCTTTAAGACAGTCCAACCTGTTCAGTTTTAAAGATGTCTTAATTAGTCTAATCCTGATTGGGCTCTTTCCAAAGCTCCTGTTGGCAGAGTCAGATTTCAATTAACATTCCACTTCCATACTGCAAATGCCCTTGCTCAGAATTTTTTTTTTTTCCAATGTGCTATTTTGGATGCCACCTCTCTTCAGCTTTATTCTGCCTCTGAAATCATACGGCTTCTCAAATGTTTCAAAGCACCAGGCCCTCGGAGGAGTTCTGGCAATGACTCTTCACAATTTTCAAGAAACATAATTCTGTTGACCGGCATCTTGTTCCCACGATTAGAAGCTTCGAGAGGACGAGGGAGGCACATTCTTCCGGTCCTTCAAAATCAGGCATCAGGCCCTGTCCTTTATGGATGACAGAGGGTTTAAACCAAGGACATGGGCATACAATTCTGGCTTAGATTTAATAAGCAGCTAGTGAATAGGTGCAAACCGATCTCAAACACGTTAGTACCTGAATCCCATCAGGTAAGCATTATTTGTGCCCATTTTACAGATGAAAATGCTGAGAATTCAGATTGCTTAACTGATTCCCCCAAGACTACAGAACCAATCAGAAGCATTTGAGATTAGTTGGTCTTCCATTTGACCACACTGTTGTGACCAAGTAAACAAGCCTAATTTTAAAAAAAATTCAAAAAGATGAAAACGAAATGAGTAGTGCTATGCTTGTCCACCAACAACTGAGAGATGCGACACGGGGCGTAAGCAAATGCCCTGAACCACTTTGGCTTTGGAGGTAACACCAGAGCTTGCTTTCATGAGCGCCCCCCCACCCCCAATTCCTGAGTCAGATGCCTGAGTTTGGACCCTAGCTCCATGACCTTGGACAAATGCACTTAACTTCTTAAGACTTCAGTTAATTCGTCAGCAATATGGGAACTGTAATAAAGTTTACTCCATAGGGTTGCTCTGAAGATTCCACAAGATAATCCTCTCAGAGATCCTCACACACGCCTGACACACAGGACGCGTGACGGCTCCTTGAACAACTGTTATCTGTAGACAATGGCTTCTCAATCTCAGCACTAGAGACAATCTGGGCTGGAGAACTCTTTGCTTGAAAGGCTTTTCTACGCATTGTAGGATGTTTCGCCACATCCCTGATCTTTACCCACGAGATGCCACTAGGACCTCCTCCAGTTGTGACAACCATGGTGTCTCCAGGCATTGCCAAATACTCCCTGGAAGACAGAGTAAACACTGCTGTGATGCGTCGCTGCAAAGCTGCTCTGTCCAATATGGTAGCCAGAAGCTACACATGGCAACCGAGCACCTGAAATGTGGCCAATGTGCACACAGTGAAATAAGGGTCTGCATATACTGGGCTAAATAAAATCTATTATTAAAATAATTTCACCTCTTTCACTTTTTTTTTTACTGCGGCTCCTAGAAATCTAAAAATTACACATGTGGTTCGCATTAGACTTCTGAGGGATAGTCTGCGCTAAAGGATTCGACCCCATTTTTAAGGAGATGACTCTGGACAGCTATCACAAGCCTGCATCCTCATTTCTACTTGGCCACCAGACATCTCCAACTGTCTGGCGGCTCATGGTCCAAGTGGGCAGGTTGGCCGGAAAACTCATCAACTTTTCTCCATCCCACCTCAGTCAATGGAACCGTCTTCATCCTCCCCAGCAACTAAAGCACATACACCTGATATCATTCTCAACGTGTCCCTCTTACTCATCCCTCATCCCTGACCAAAACCCAGCATTTCATTTCCCAGCCTGGCTCAGGGTTCTAAATGTGAAAAAATAAAGAATCAAAGCAGTGTCTATGGAGAAAAACTGGAAACAACCTAAATGCCAATCGTAGGGGACTGGTGAGTAAATTACAGTCCATCATGACATTCTGATACCGTACAGCTGTTAGAATCACAGGGGAGAACATTTTGCAGGAAGCATATTCATGCTGTGCACAGAGAAGGAAACAGATCCGGCCGTGGTACCAAAAGAATGATCTTATTTTGGCAACAAAAGTTTATCGATCGATATCCACATGGATGGAGGCATGAAACAGACTAGCTATATTAATAGCAGTTTGTTCTGAGAACACAGATGAATTGTAGTTTAATTTCACAATTTTGTTTTACTCCAAAGTTTTCTAAAATGAACACATATTACTTCTACAATAAGAAAAAAAGAAGATACATATGAAGAAAAGAAGAGGGAAACTTGCCATCTTTATTGTTATCCAGCGTAATTCTACCAACGTGTGGGGTGGCTGCATCAAAAGCACTGCGGGTTGTGAAGCCACTTTGTAAATACAGGGACTGACCACTGTCACCCAGACATTGGCATCTGATGCCCACAGCAATGCCGTCACCCAGGGGACATCGGGTGATGCCTGGAGACATTTTGGTTGTCACAACAGGAGAAGATGCTACTAGCACCTCGTGGGTAAAGGCCAGGGATGTGGCCAAGCATCCTACAATTCACAGGGCAGCCCCCCAGGCAAAGAACTATCCAGCCTCCAATGTCAACAGGTGAGCTCACTTTGACCAATGTCACTGTCAAGAGACAGTGTCTACAGCTAACATTTATTCAAGAGGCCATGTTTACGTGACCAAAGAAATAGTTACTCATGAGTTACAAGTCCAGATCAAAGCCTCTAAGTGTCCCTGGCTGCATGTGCCTGACACCAAACATTCCAATTAAAACAGAAATTTGATTAGTTATCCAATTACTGACACGCACGAGGTAAGACAGTTTGCTGGAAATAGCGTGGTCACCCACAGGTGAGATCGTGAAGGGGAAGTAAACAGAAATTACCTTCTCACGCTCAGAGGCGACGTCTGGGTCTGCGGTGGGCTGGGAGGGCACAGCCATCTGCTGAGAGCGGTCCTGCTGGACCTGTTCTGTTGAGCGTCTACAGTTTTGAACACGGTTTGTCTGGCGCCCTTCACAAGCACTACATTAACTTGGGTTCATTTGAAATTCATCATTTCCAAAGAGATACAAGACACTGGAGGTTTAGTTTCCAGGATTTTAAATGTCAGGCATCCAAAATGCACTGTGGAGACACAGCATCTGGAAGGCGATGTTTCTGAAATTTATCTACAAACAGGAGCATCTCCCCGAGCTAGGCTTTTTCAGAAAGAAAAAAAAAGCATCCCTTGGAACACACAGGGCCAGAACTCTGACGGGCCTGCCTTTGCAAAAAAAAAAAATAGAACAGTTCAAGTTAAAAAGGAAGTATTTGTTTGAGGACTGACCTCTCAAAAGCACAAGACCAGCCAACCAATGTGGAGCGGAAGTGCTCACCAAGAGAAGAGTTCTCCTTCCACACTCGAGGAGAATTAAATGCCAGGCTGCAGCCACACCGGCCTCCTTGCTACTCCTCAGCACCCCAGGCGCACTCCGAACTCAGGGCCCATGCTTTGACCTTCCCTTCTAGAATGTTCCTCTCCTGGATTACTACTTGGCTCCCTCCCACAGCCCTTTACAGTTCTACTCCCTTCTGCCCTGACTCCGCCCTTTGACACCTCAGTCTGTCCCTCCCAGACCCCCATCCCTCAGCATTCTCCACCGCCTTACACTGCTCTGACTTTTTTTCTCACATAGACACAATGACACACTAATTATGCTTGTCATTTATTGTCTTTTCCTACTTGAAGAAGGTAAGTTCTTGGAAGGCAAGGTTTCTTTCAGTCACTGGGCTCCCGAATGCCTACAACAGTGCCAAGGAATTTACTGAACATCTTCTCTGTGGCTCAGTGTGAAACAGCACCCCTGAAACTGATTTCATCTCCTTAAAACAGGTGGTTGATTAATCAGACCTATTTTACAGAGGCAGCACTACCACATGTGCAAGACAGAAAGCCATGTCTCTAGGATGACCCCGGGACCAAGAACCTTCAGTCTACGGAACTCACAGAATAGAGGTGATGCCACAGGAGCCCGCTATGAAGTAAGAAGTTCTTTGATAAGGAAAATCCGGTTTCTGGCAGCTGAGTATCACATATGGACCAATTCAAGACTAGACAATCAACTTACTTCCCTAATGCCTTAAATTTCACTCAGAACCCAGGATCAAAGAGACAGATTTGAGCCCTGTCTCCTGTCTCTTTGCCAGTTGACCTCACAATAAAGCTCTTTCTTTTCTCAGAAGCCAGTGCCATCCTATTGGTGTCTATGTACCTTGATGTCTATATGCATCAGGCAGTAAGCCCTTGCTGGGTAACAAATGTGATATTCACAGCAGTAGGAAGAAAACAGCATAAGCACCTGCTGCCATGTTTAAGAAAACTACAAGCCAAATGAACAAAGGAAATTGTCCAAGGTGCTTAGACCAGCTTGAGACAGTTTCTGTTGCTTGCAACCAAAAGCCATCTAACCTTTGAGACCCCAACTGTCAGTGCTGGTTCCCATGGAATGCTGTGGGAATTTGGGGAGGGGTGAACATGAGTGTAGGGCAAGTCTTCATGGATGAACCATGGATTCTCAGGCCATGAGGAAGCCGGGGGAAGCACCAGTCTCTTACTGAATGCCTGAAATTCCCTCTTCCTCTTCACCACCGAATATTGAGCAGCTCAAATGATCTACTCCTCTGAACCCACTCCAGGACTCCTCTAGCCCTGGTGAAGTCTGGCCCCTGGAATGGAAAAGCAGAATTCCAGGTGAAGTTTGGTCATCACCACTCTGGGACTGGGTGATGTGTCCCATTCACGCAGCCCTGCCGGCGGCATCCTGCCCAGCCCACCAGCCCCGAGAGGATCTGCCCAAGACCACTGGAAGGGTTTCCTGAGCACAGCAGACAGGTGAGACCATTGCCTTTGAGGGAAATACAGCAGGGGGCAGAGGAATGAGCTCAGAGCCAGGGTAGATGCCAGGCACCGGGGTTCTAGCCCCAAGGCTGGAACAGCAGGAGCAGAAGAACCGACACCAGGAGAACTCAGACACAAGCTTGAAGTCTGAGTGCCCCGCAGGGAGCAGATGTGTGGTCTTAGGTGGTAGACTCAGCCTTCTGAGCCTCCATTCCCTCCCTCTTCACAAGGGGATAGTAGTCGTGGTGACCTCATAGATTCTGCAGGGTTTAAATAAGGGAATATGCACAGATCAAGGAGACTGCAGTAAGCACTGCCTCTCACTGACGACTATTATTATCATGGCAGGGGGTCCACAGTGCGATGTCTCAGAGAGAAAAACTAAGTATTAGGAAAAACCATCAGACGAGTATCAAAGGAGAATCAACAAAGGGATGCCACAGCGCTCCTGGAGCACCTGGGAGGTGAGTTAACGAGGGTGGCCACGGACAGGAAAAGAGTGATGGCCCACGGACAGGAGTGGGCGACAGATTAGAGGTTGAAGATGAGGGAAAGGTAGAGTTTAAGAAAGAGCAAATCAAAGACCGCAACCCTTCATCCTGTTCCAAAAGCCTATTAGCAAATTACATCATCATCACAAGGTCTGGCTCCTGTACAAGGTGAGCTGGGTAAGAGACGGAAGCTACCTTGTTAGTGGGCAGACTTTTCAATGCACCAAATGGTACCTGGGGACCAGCAGATGCTCAATAAATGTTGTTGAGTAGATTTATGAATGATTTGTCTGTGTATATAGATATAAATATCAATGCAGATGTTTAGGATATATATAATATTTATAGTAACATATATGCTATAAACATCATATATGTATAAATACATACACGTATGTATATGTGTAGAATATCTACATACATACACACATAACCATATATTATATATAGTTAACATTTATATATAAATTTAAAAAATAAATATTTAACTTGTTCACAAGGATTTGAAGCTTACTGTAAGAAAAATACACACATGAACTAAGACAAAAAATGAAAAAAGAGAGTATAAAGATTCTGCTTTTAGGAAAAAGCAATGTGCCAAGAAGCTCCCTTTTTCAGGGACAATGGATGTTCTTGAGCCTCCTGCTGGCCAAGGTGATGAAGGAGACCCACAGTATTATTAATTCCCATTGCCCCACCAATAAGCCTACAAGTTAATCTGGAAGAAAAAAAAAAGTGTAGGGGTGCATATAATTCAGCTCTTCACAAAATGGGGGGCTAGGTTATCATCAAGTTTCCAAGAAATACAGAAGTGTTCTGTAATTTGATTTCTTTTTTTAAAATCTCAAAATCTTCTATAAAACTCTAGGGTATGGCATGAAATGAAAGCTCAACATAGGCATCTCCCCACTGCCAATCACGGTGTTTTTAAAATTTATGAACAAAGGTGTTTCTTTTTTCTGCCAGGGACTGTGACTTGGAACTCCCGGTCCCAGGTCATCACTCCACGGATGGCCAGCTGACAACACGCTTCCACGGGAAAATCCTTCTGGAGAACTTTTCCCACCCTCTAGTCTCCATTTGCCTGGAGTCAACTTGTCAGAGCTGGCAGAACTTCACTTTGCACAAGTAGGCAATTCAGCATCCACTGAGGCATCTGAGTGTGCACGGTAAAATATGGCAGGAGTCGAATGTGCCAAAAATTTGTTAAGATCTGCTGCTGACCTTCATCACTGTGTGGGTGCTCTTGTTGCCTCATCCAGTCAGTCAAAAAACCGCAGCTCTCTGACGAGGTGGCACAGGCAGCTGGGTGCTGGGTGCTCAGGGGGACCTCCACGCCCTCAGCTTGCTCTCAGTCTAGACCAGGATGGGCAGAACATGCGGGAACAAGGATTACAACAGAGAACAGGCAAAGCCCTGTGGGTGCTTCGGGGAGCAGGGAGATGGCCTCCCACGATGCGTCACCCTTCTTCCTGCGGATGCTGTGAATGAACACGGGGGCGGTCCCCACCTGCGCGCTCACCCACCGACAGAGGCAAGGTCTCCCCGGAGGATGGAACGCCACTCCGTGTGGAGTAATTAAAAGAAACAATGAAAAAGGCCCGCCCGCCCCCTTGAAAATCAGGAACCCAGACAGCGTAAATAACGACAAGGAGAGTCTTTCAGGCACCAATGACAAGCAGAGGAGTTACGTCCCCACAAAGGAGGTGCACAATGGTGAGCCTCTGGATGAATAGGGACCACGTCTGTCTAACTCGTGCAACACGCCACAGGCTGCCAAGTACCTGTGGGTGCTTAATACACGCCTTTGACGAATGATGAATACCGTCATTATTACATCTGCCATTATATTTTTTAGTGAATGAACCTTCCTTATCAATCTTTAGAATCACAATTTCAACGGTATTAATTCAGCCGTCTCCCATACCAAGTGCTTTTCTAAATTCCCGTCCTCAAACCTTGTCAAAAAACAATGCATTTGATTTTTGCCATGTCACATGCCAGTAGCAAAGAAAATTTAACTTATATGCTATCTTCTCAAATGGTTACAGCATAATGTGGCTCATAAAGAACAAAGAATTATTTTCTAGTTTCTGATCTGTGGCACTACTTGAATTTTTCACGTGATATTGAAGACGCCTTTCAAAGTGCTACTTGATATTAGCAATATATGATTTTTGAACACAAAAGCCATTGTTTCTCGAAGTAATCGCTTAAAAAGTAAAGATTTGGCTGTTGCTTGTGAACCACAATCATTTCCAATTTATTTATTTTTTTAACACTCGCTACTTGAATCAGGGCAGGCACAAAACCAAGAAACCCACAGATGTCTTTTCATCAACACAAAATAGTGACTTTTCCTATTCTACCGGTCATTCTGAACTTGAGTTCAGTCATTAGTCTTCAAAGTCAAGTTGGGGGACCTTTTCCATCCAGCCCAAATGATCTCCTCTTCCTCTGAAACTATAAAATCTATTATTTCTAACACTTGTTTGACCAAATACACAAAAACTCTCCCTCTCTCCTTGCCTCCCTCCGTCCTTTCTTTCCCCAAACAAGGAGGCTACAGAGACTGTGTAAACAGACATCAGCTCCAAGATCAGCGATTTGGATGGGAACCTGACCATCCTGCTTGCAAAGCAGGCACATCGCGGAGGGAAAAGCGACCATCAGCGGCAAAGCAGAATCCCACGTGAGGAGGGCCACCAAAGCGGGCTGAGCAGGGTGCGAGAGGAACAAAGAGCAGGGACTCATGAGTCTGAAGGGAAGCTGGGGAGAAGGGGCATTTGAAGGCGGCTGGAGGGTGCTATGACCATTTCGCAGGCAGAGGTGATGGGGGTGGGAGGTGGGGACAGGAGGATGCAGCCCTTGGAGGTCAGGGATGGAGGCAAAGAGGAAGGCTTGAGTTGAGTCTTAAAGAATCAACAGGAGTTCACCGAGCAGATGAAGAGAAAGGAAAAGCATTCCAGAGAGAGGGAACAGTAGGTGCAAAAAGAGGGTTCTGAACATAGAACAAGCTATGACAAAGCCACCTAGATGGGCCATCACCTGCACCTGCAAAGGAGAACATTCACCGCACAGTGTGGGACCTTTTCGGATCAAATCCCCAAGGATGAAATTCACAGCTCTAACCGGCAACTGTGGCAAATGAGGAAGCGAACACGTAGACGCTTCCTTTGAGTGTAATTCTACAGGGGCCCAAATGAGGCTCACAAAAGAGAAATTAAACACAAGGCTGTGTGCTGGCCCTTTGACACACATGTCAACTTAGAATTTCAAATAGAATTAGAAGAATCCTCTAATAATTATAGAGGATGGCAAATAAGGTCTGGGGCAAGCACATGTAGCCGGAAGTGACTAATCATATCTTGCAAAAACAGCATCCGAGGCTGACCCTTCTCAGGATAATACTGTGGGCGAGTCAGACAGGAGGAAAGGTTCCCAGCAGTTAATGTTAAATAGTAATCCATCCGCCACACGCCCCCACCCACTCCTCCATATTCATAGGACACCATGGTCCATCCATATTCATTACCGTCCAAAGAGGTTTAAAGTAGCGAATGCAAGCTTGGAAGATCTCAGTTCTAATAAAAGTCCTTCCAGTGACGAATGCCACAGGCTTCCCCCACCAACCTCAAAATTAAACTCAGAAAGGGACATGGCAGGTAGCAGGGCTGGGACAAGTAGGACGTGCCTCCTTTGACTGGGCATCAACTGGACGCCCAGCACCAGGCCCAGAAGGTTCCCCGTGCCAGCTCTCGGTGCCCTGGGTAGCACCCTGGCTCCACTGATAACTCGGGAGGCAGGCTCCCTCCCTGCTCTCTGCCCCATCACTGCTTCTCCTAGGTCAACTGGCCATAATAACAGTACCTACCTCAAATGACATCATCCCCGTGGCCATGGCTTTGGCCCCATGTTTTCACTCTGACTCTTGTCTCTGGTGCTTCCAAGGCGTGACACAGATGCCGCAGTCACCTGCTTGTGGGCGCCGGGTTGGTCAGCCACTGCCACTGCTCCAGGCCTCTCGGCTTTAGTCTTAGAAGCTTGGGGAACAGAGCTTAGGGACGTCCATCCCCCTCCATCAAAGGGCTCGGGGGTCTTCCTCCCTCCGAGGCCTCAGACTTCCTTCTAGAAGTGGCTTCTGCAAAGAACAGGACAGAGTTAAAACTCTTCCAAGGACAGAGCTAACTCAAACATCCCCTCTGCTGGCCCCAGCGGGTTTCAGCTTCTCATGTTCCATTTACGCTAATCTGTGAGATCCCTTCATCCTCCCTGCACCTACCTTCCCAACACCTAAAAGAAATATAAGAAATAAAACAGGGGGATTTCGAGTTTTTCAAAGTGCTTACAGACAACATACTCACCCCCATCCTCACAAGGACACTTCAGCAAGGCTAGTGTGTATTACTGGGTTTCTCCCAGTTTCATAGAAAAGAAAGTGAGACAAGAACATCTACGGAATCTGCCTAAAAAGTCACCCTGTCGTGGGAGAATATCAGCCCAGGGGCTTGGACCAGCGGGAAGGTGAGCTTGCACCTGCTGCGCCGCGGGCCAGGCAGGAGGTTTGGGAGAGGTCCTGCGGAGCGGCTGGGGGGACTATTTGGGGCCGAGCTACGACAGAGACCCTGGGCTCTTTCTACATCCTGTAAGAGTCCCAAGGGCCCGCTGTCTGGCTGGCTGTGATGCCTGGTCTCAGGGGCAAGTAAGCGGGACTGCCCCTAAGTGCGAAGGGCTAATTCCAAAATCAGACGGAACTGCCAGGGACCCTAAGACTCAATACAGGGAGAAGGGCTTTGTGGTGACACTGGCTTTCAGGGCTAGAAATGTACATATTTTAAAGACAACAAAAACAAAGACGTGGCTAGGCGTTGGGGAGGGATGTGCTGGGGGCCCAGGACCCTGACTTTTCTTTCCAGGTGTGTTTGCCAGGGTGAGGTAGGCCTGGGGTGAGAACCCAGCCCCATCCCCACCCACACTCCCCAGATTTAGACCAACGAGGGAGACCTCAGTTCCCTTTACCCTGAAACGAACTACTCTGGCGCCGAGTGGGTGGGAAGATGCGGAGCTGAGATACGCAGAGGCAGTGGCTCCGGTAGACCTTGAGCCGGAGACCCGGTTCCCTTGCCGTCTCCCCACGGCCCCGCGCCTCCCTGCGGCGCCCAGACCTCGCGTCTGCAACCCGGTCCCCAACCGCGATCGCTCGCCGCACCCGGCCCCGTGCCTGAGATCCGAGGGAGATTAGGAGCCTGCCAGGCGGAAGGGCGGAAAGGAAACGCGAAACGAGCGGGGAAGAAAAATATATATTGAATTCAGTTAAACACACGAAAGGATGAAAACACAGCGCTCAGAAAGCCAAAAATCGAACTCCCATTTGGACTCCGCTGTGCCCCTCCCCGGCGCGCGAGCCGGCTGTGCCGGGAGCCACCTTCGGGTCCTCGGGTGGCTGGGACCCCGGGGTAGACCAGCGCCCAAGTCCCCCCACCCCACCCTATGCAACTCTGGGGCTGGAGACGAGAATTCTCAGAGCGGGGAGAACCGAGCTTGTCAAATTAGGCTTCTGTAGAAAGAGAAAAAAAAAGTCGTAGTTGGAAAGTTGTACAACCCGGGCGGATTCCGGAACGAGCGCCCGCCCCCGCGCCGCCCGCTCTGCCCGGCCGACCGCGGGGCGCCCTCCGCAAACCGGCGGCGGCCGAGGGGGCTCCTCGGGGGTCGCTCCCTCCGCCGGGGGAGCCTCATCCCCCGGCCCCGAAACCCCGAGAGCCTGGGCTGGCGCCGGGCCCGTGCGTTCTTAGCTGCGGGGGGCGCGCCAGCTCTGCGCAGGCCGGGCGGCCCCGACGACCTGGCCTCCCGTGGCTTTTTTTCTCTCTCTGCATCCTCTTCTCGTCTCTTCTCTTTTTTCTTTCTTTCCTTCCTCCCTCCCTCCCTCCTTCCTTCCTTCCTTTCATTATTGTTGTTGTTAAGTTCTTCACAGCCACTAAGTGCGATGACCGTTCCGACCCAGAGGGCTTACCGGGGTCCTGGTCACCGCACCAGCCCTTCCGCCCCCTCCCCAGGGGACCAGGAAACCGTTGCCTCCTCCAGTCCCTCCGCTTTCGCCCGGTCATCTTTCCCCCTCTTGGCGTCAGGATTTCAAGGGCAGAGACTTTCCTCAGGATCAACAGCAACAGGTGGCGGGAGGCACCAGCACTGGCTCCTAAGGCAGGTGGCCACGCGTCCCCTTCCCGGCGACACCGACCCCTCCGTCCCGCGCAGAGCAGTGGCGCCTCCCGCCTTGGCTGGAGGGCGCACTGCCCGCCGCCGCACCGCTTCCTGCGGGTTCCCGGGCCCTGCAGACCAGGGCAGCGACTTCGAGCCTTTTTGTCTGGAAGCGGACACGAGCCGGTTTACTGAAGTGACATAAAAACCCCACTTTGATTTACAAATAGATTCATACAACTGTAAGAGCTTGAATTTTTTTAAAGGGGCTTGGCTTTTTTTTTTTAAGAGAGTGCCAAACGGGTAATTCAAATAATAAAATAACCTAACACAAATAGTACAATGGAATTAAAGTGGGCCGCTGACAAAGTAATTAAAAGGGTTATAATAAATAGTCGCGGTGTATTTCAGGCGGGTGACTGCAGATTGAGGTACAGTATACCATGTGACAAGCATCATCTTTTCATCCCGATGATGACCGTATGTCCCCATCTGCTGAGACAATCAAAAGTCTTACCTGAGACCTTTAAAATGAATAGGAGGCCTGGGGAAATAGGCCCTCTTTATCCCCCAGGTCTTCTTCACCTGCCTGGGAAAAAAGTGAGGCCAGAATTCAACCCCTTTATGTCCCAAATGGGTACACTGAGGTCCACACAGGTGTACGGTTTTGCCCAAGGCCGTTGAAGTAGTGACCAAGCCAGACTTGACCGAGTTCTCCAGACAGTTATGCCAATGGGTACAACACCTGAGATGCAGTCCCCTACTTGTGACAGAGACTCTCAGTCCCAGTCTACGGATGTGAAAACTGAGGCCGGGAGCGACTAAGTGACCATATCAAGCACTCCCGCTAGGAAGGGGCAGAACTGGGACACTACAGGTAACGCTACCCTCTTCGGCCCCTGCTGCAGGTCTGAGGGACTCCCCTAACGGTTCCCATTAGACTTGGGCTGCTATTCCAGTTAGCTGTGACTCTGTGCAGGGAGCTGACCCCCAACCTCCACCTCTGTGGAATTTAAAAGTGGCTTTTCTGAACCTCTGATGACATGCCATGGGACTTTTTCTCATTGCTGCCTCATCTCCTTCAGTGAAAACTAGCTCCAGAGCAGTGATCCTTCTAGAACCATCTCGGTCTGATAGGGGTTAAGCCGGCAGGTGTGATGGTCCTGGCGGCAGAAGCAAAGCCACGATTAATTCTGAATCCTCAGTTTCATTGTTTTAAGAGGTTCAAGTTCACAGTTTCCTGCATGGAGACTCTTCATTTTCTTGGAGCCAAGCTTAAATGCCTCTGAAAACTTGGCCTGCCATTATCTTTAGCTGTTAATGAAGCTTCGAAAACTTTACATTATGTTTACAGTGCACTTGTGTGAATTGCAAAATAAATTAGAACCCACTGCAAAGAAATTGAAGTTTTGAATAAACGGAAAAAAAAACAGGGGAGAATCACTTCTTAGATACTATATGCACTCTGATATTTCTTTCTAAGGGGGGAAAATGGACTTTGGAAAAAATAAATTTTCCTTCTCAAAAATAAAACATAATCCTTGGCATGGCAGCTTGAGTTGAATAATTCTGCAAAAACGAGGTAGTGAAGAAGAAATAAGGAGAGAATACAATGTGTAAGAAAGGCATTTCTTTGCCATATAGGAAACCAGAAACACAGACAGCATAAATCATTCACACAGTTAAAAGAAACAACAGAAAACAAAATTATAATATGGCTTAACAAGACTTCTACAGCAGGTTCCAGGTAAATTGTATATTTGCTTTTGATTTTTGAAGCAACCTGTACTAAATTCAGGAGACCAAAAATAGATTTCAAAGAAGGGCATAAACAAAACCTCGCACAAGAAGAAACAGCTGATGTTTTTCAAACCTCTAGCCTAGAAGGTGCTCTTAAAATATATTCTTTAGAACATTACTACTCAGTTTTAAAAACAAGGTATGTGTACTTTCTTCCTTCTGTAAATTTCATGTTTGGGGGGAAAAAAAGAGGGTTAGAAGGGCTTGAAATCTGACTATAAAAACTATTGTAAAACAGAGCAGATATGTAAGCTTTTATGAACAGAAGAAGGAAACCTTTGGTTTAAATCAGATAAATTCATTACAAAAAAAAAAAAACAAACCTGCCAATTCTTCATAGCAATTCAATTCTTGAAATTTTGAGAGAAAAAAAGAGGAATCTTCAGTCTGACTTCTTGAAATAATTGATCATTTGTTTTAAAATTAGGGATCCGTCTCTCAAAACAGATGCAAAAATTATATAAATTTTGATCATCCTGACATTCCGATGATACTCTTTCACCATGTCCTGTTATAAAAGCTGTGAGGGAAGAAAAAAATAGAGAAAAGAAAGATAAAAGAAATTAAAGGGGGAGCATCTTCAGAAACACTGGTTTTGATCTGCATTAATACAGTAAATTTCCAGAATACCTTCACATAAATGGTGGTTAACAATATAAAATAAACAATCTTCTCTGCAAAACAAATCCTATTATATTTCCTAAGTTTTAAAAATCTGTTGTTTCCAAACCTTTCTAAGAATTTTAAGCAAGAAGGTGTATGTGATGAAGAACTACAGAAAACAACACACAAAGGTACAGTGACCGGTCGTTTTAAGGACCATTTCCGTGTCAATCCCACACCAGAAACATTAGGTTCATGGAAATGGAGGTGACAGAGGCTTGACCATATGTCGGGCTTTGTGAATAGAAAAATCAGGAAATTACAATGCTTTCTTGTTTCTTTCTTTCTTTCTTTCTCTCTCTCTTTCTTTCTTTCTTTCCTTTCTTTCTTTTTTTCTTTCCTTTCTTTCTTTTTTAATCCCATTTGTTTGAGGGTGGCAAAGAGCAGGGTGTAAAGCCAGAAGCCTTGAAGTCTGACACCAGTTCTCAGGCCCCAGCTGGATGACCTTTCTCTAGTTGCTGAATCTCACTGAAGACTTGGTTTCTTCATACAGATATAGATTTGAAAAGAATTAAGATAAAGAGAGAGGTATCTAAGTATAGATTCAGGCAGAGCTATGGCTGTGAATAGAGATATTGGAACAGATGTAGACATGGAAAGAGATACAGATATATTAGAGATAATACGGCGTTTTAATAACGGAAGCTGTCTTGCCTACTTCGCAGGCTCAATGGCAAACAGAAGGAAGAGACATGTTATTTTTTATTTTTTTATTTTTTTTGCAAATTGAAAGTGTGAGAAATATAACATCACCTCCACTGGAACGGTGCCTCGTGGTTTTTCAATGAATTTAGCAATTTGAATGCGACGTGAGTAAGAGGGTTTGGGAGAAAGTATTCTAACTGGGGTTTGACTCCGTCTTCATTCTTCTGCGTGTTTATTCACTCCGCAATCCCTTACTTGAGGGCTTTGTAGGTAGGGAAGAGAGCTTGCTTTTCTTGACCTGCTTTTAAGTATAATTTCTAATGATCAGATCAGTCACCAACCTTCATTAAGTACCTGTCCCGAGCCAGGCACCGCAGACTACCCACGACCTCATGTCCATTAAAGACTCATCATCTCAACGCTGAAGACAAGCTGCTGCTCAGTCCTTCTGGCTGATGAGGAAACTGAGACCCAGAGAGCGCACACAGAGTCCCGCAGCTGGTTGGGGGCATCTGGACACAAGCACTATCCTCAGCAGCCTTTGACCCCCACGACTTTTAAGAAAATGAATACAAAGCACAGAGATGGGGTGCCTTGATTTGTCTGCAGGCAGGCATTTCTCCACAAAGGGAAAAAGACCCAGCCATCCATCCCAGGACGTTGCTATTGCACTGGCAGAGGTAACAGAGGAGGGTCTTCAGGATGGGGATGTTCTAGCAGCCACGTTATTCCAAGTACGTACACCCATGACCACGGTCAAGGGGGAAACAGCTGTGGGCACCCCCTCGCCTGGAGGCATCTGTGTGCAGCAGACTCACACGCTGTACCAGGCGGGGTGGCTACCTCATCTGCCCTGCTTATTCTTTAGCAGAAGAAACTGAGACCCAGAGACCTTGAGTGGCCAAGGTCACAAAGCAGGCAAGTGTCGAAGCCGGGATGTGGCCCCATGAGCTCTGGCCTGTGGTCCGAGGTCAATGCTGGACATTTTTTGGAGCCCGAGTGAAGGCTGAAAACCCGGAGGGGGGTTTGCTTTTGCTTAGGTCTAGGGTCAGGAGTGGCCTAGCAGGAAGAAATCCTGCCCCCAAGGCTTCCTGGTCTCTGATTTCACAGGCTCCACTCAGGAGTGGAAGTGTCATGTGTGCTCTGATGTCCTTGCTAGAGAGTTAAAGGATGCACACCTCTTGGTCCCGGGACCGCCAGCAGCACCCACAGAAGCCAGCCCTGCTCTGCTAATGCTGCGACACTGGATCCGCTTGTCATCTGGGCTCTGCGGCTCCCAGTTCTTTCTGTCCCAGAGTCGCTGTATATTTTCTGAAGTTCTGTGTTCATGGTGCCATCCTGCAGCACAAATTATTACAGACCAACTCCAAGGTTCTTTGTCTAGCAGTTGCCTCCCACACTGGAGACAGAAATGTGCATGACCCTGTGACTTGGATCTGTTGGCCTTTGACACATGCCCAGCCTTGAATGTTTAGAACAATGGATCCCCAAAGAAATCAAAGAAGGCATCAAAAAAGAGAGACAAATGAAACTGAAAACATGATGATCCAGAGCCTCTGGGTCGCAGCAAAAGCACTTCTCAGAGTGAAGTTTATAGCGGTACAATCTTAGCTCAGGAAACAAGAGAAATCGCAAGTAAGCAACTTAACCTTACCTTACACCTGAAGCAACTGGAGAAAGAAGAACAAAATAAAACCCAGAGTTAGTAAAAGGGAAGACACCGTGAAGATTCGAGCAGAAATAAATGAAAAAGAGACTTAAAAAAAAACAAAACAGAAAGGATCAATGCAACTAAAAGCTGAGTCTATGAAAAGATAAACAAAACTGATAAACCTTCAGGCAAAGTAAGCAACATTGCTAGTTCCCCAAGAGCAGCAAGAGGCTGAGCGAAGGTGAGATGCCTGACCCCTTTCTATCATCATTATTGGTTTGCCACAACGTTCCACCTCTAAGGCTGTTTGGACCCACCTACCGACACTTTGAATGTCGCCACCGGTTCCGATAAAATGAGAGGAACACGTTTTGGACTCGAAGTTAAGGAACAAAGATCTGGGCCAGCCTTTGAGTCACTCACCCTCACTTCCCTCACCTGTGAAGTGGGATGGGAACACCTGCCCTGCCTCCATTCACAGCAGCAGGGATGATGATGAAGGCACAGTTAGCATCTCTCGGGCGCTTGTTTTGTGCCAACTCAGCCTTTGCACGTTGACATCTCATTCTCACTGTTGACTGGCACTTTTGTGATCTCCCAGCTCACAGAAGAGGAGACTGAGGCACAGAGACATCCAGTTCCTTATCCGAGTCACAAGGCTGGTAAAGGGCAAAGCTGCAGACTTGATTCTAGGTCAGTCCCACTCCGAGTCCTTGTTAGATTCGAAAGCCTGTGCAAAGATGCTTCGACAAAGATGGAGGAAATGCTTCCGAGTGCTGCGGTTATGAAACACCTTGAACATTTTTGTTGCCATAGGATTAATTTACGGCACTTTAGTGGGATCTGGAGAGCAGATCTTCAGTTTTGTCTCTATTTACTGTCTTGGGTCTTATGAACTAGAAATCTTCAAGACGCCTTCTACCACTGAAATTGTAAGTTTTTATATAATCAGATGCTGCTATTCGTCCCACCCCAGGGAGGCAGAGAGAGAGGAAGGTTTGGGGGAAACTGAAATTCTTCTTCAGACCCTAAGGGAACCAGTTAGGGAATTGATGCTTGAGTTTATGAAGGTATTGTGCACCCTAATTCAGCTTCCAAATATGCCTTTCACACTCAGACTTAATCATGTGACCTTGGGCAGGGCGTCCCACAGCATCTCTCTGTCTCTTAGCCCCGGGTCCTGCATCTCTGTTGAGAATCTAAAATTGCCCATCATGCTAACCTCCCTGGATTGGATGAAGGACTCAGTGAAACAGCACGTGGGAGAGGACCCCCCAAACCAAAAAGCATGTTCTGTGCATGCTTCTTCTCCACCTCTCCTTGGGCTTTATTCCCGTTCCATTTCCTTGGCCCTTCTTTCTGTAGCTCTCTCCGAATTTCTTTCAAAGTCTATATAGCAAAGAGGCAGGGTGTCTGTTTGGACGGCGGATTTTTTTTTTTTTTTCTGCCCCTACATCCTCACTCTCTGTTGATGAAGGTCATTCTTAAAACCGAGTTCCACCCCTACCTTTCCCTACTCACCATCCCCACCTCCAGGTCCCTTCACCTTTCAGGACAGACCGAGCATCAGAAAAGTTCCAAAACAGGGGAGTACAAATACAGCTTTCCTTCAGGGGCTAGTTTTGTCTTCCTGATTATATTCTACTGTGTTTCGGCAAAAAAAAAAAAAAAAAAAAAAAAAAAAAGCATTATCAGCCATCTGCGGGGGGAGAAAAAACAAAACAACAATCCAAATTGTCTATCACTTTTAGGTTTTAGGGTAATAGTGGCTTTTACCTTCTTACTTTGATGCATTACCTTTGCGAGAGCGTATATCTGCTGCTCTGGCACTAACCTCCGTCATGTGCACGTTAATCAGAATAATCCTCGCAGCGCCAGTGACTGAGATTCTATCACTGGGTTATTTTCCGTAAGTGCCGGGGCAGCGTCGCCTAGAAAGGAGCGCGAACGTGGCAAAAAAAGTTTTCCTCAGAGATGTGTTTCGGAACTTCACATTGTTTTTAAGTAGAAAGGGAAGTTGCTTCACAGAACTTATCTTTTCGAAACTCAAAATTCTAATAAATAATTCAAATTTTGCTAATAAAATGATCCTGCCCCCCCCCCCTTCCCTGGTAGTCCCTACGAGTCCAAGAATGGGCTGCTTGGGGTGAAACGAACTTTCTCCAAAAGCAATCAGCTGCAACCTGATTACAAGGCACGTTTTAGGAAATACATCTATTTCTTTTTATTTAAAATCTGTACAACATGCCTACAATGTGCCCAGCACCAGGCTCAGAGTTAGGGATGCCAGGCTGCTGCGTCTGATGTGTTATGGTCTGAAATCATCTCCAGAGTATTTCTTTATTAAAATTTGTTTCATAAGATGTGCAAGAGTCTTTTTCTCAGGGCAATAAAACAATGTTTCGTTAATGATGGAGACAAATTAGTGTGTGTGATCCCAGTCATTTTCACTTTAAACATTAGGCCTTCTCTTGCTGAACATTTTCACAGCAAGCTGATCGCAATTTGACATGCATACAATTTAGGAAGATTGATTCATTATACAATTTAAAAAATTCTTAAATTGCGATTGTCAAATAACGATTGTTCCGCTAAGGAGTTTTGATGTTCTGAGAGTAGCCTTATAAATCCATCCTACTGAATAAACTTGCAAAAATTTCAAAGCGAAATAAAACACTTGGCCCTGAAAAGTGAGGCTTACGACGGAGAGTTAATATAAACTCAGCGTGAAGGAGTTACGTCAAATGCTGATCCTACTATGCGTAAATCCCAAATCATATTAAGCGATTTGTCTCTTTTGTGCAAAGGGGTTGTGAAGGATAGTGTCAGGGTGGAAAAATTAACATTTGCTGAATGTCTGCCACAAATTGGGCGAGGCGCTTTCACATGCATTAGCCACCTAACCAGCAGGTAATCACATCCCCGTAAAAGGAACAGAGAGGAAGCACCATTAACTCAGAGAGGTTAAACTGCTTCTCTAAAGTCACACAGCATGAAGTGGCTGAGTTACTCACCAGACACTGATCAGTCTCACCCCGAAGTCCATATTTATCCTCCCCTCTCCACCCCTTGCTGCTTCTTATCCCAAATCAACTCGATTTTATTTTTTCAGTTACAAAAATAAATGCAGCAGCATCTGGAAAAAAAAAATTGAAAAAAAAAATTTCAGTCAAAAAGCAAAAGATCTTCCATACTCCAAACACCCATAAATAGTCCCTTCCCCTTCCAGTCTTTCTTCGGATTTTGGTGCCCTCTTGCTCACAATGTTTCGGAGAATGAGGAGTGAGTCCACTCACAAAGTCTCAGGGCAACCCTAATCGTATGTTGTCTGTGATTTTTAAGTAAAGAATTTGACCTGCTGGTTTTTAAATACCCCGACTAACTGGGCAGCGGAGTCTAGAGCACATCTGAAATCCTAAACCAGGGCGGTCTTGAAAGGTGGAAGCAGCTCCGTCCTCATGGCCTGGGCCATGTGGTTTGGGTCTGTCTCTCCTGTTCATCCTATTCTGTTTTTCACTGTGCCTCACCTACACCCTAACACTTCACTGACAATCTGCCTTTTCTCCCCTAAACACAATGGAAAGTTAATTGAATGTTTCATGCCTTCGCAATATCAAAGAAATGAAAAGAACGTAGGTTTCAACCATATTTCAATAATAAGTGCATTAATTTTTACCTTTTAACTGACACTTGTACTAATTTCCTTAAATGCTCTCTCTGGTTCTTTTTTGATCTGTCTGGCTTTGTTGGGCTGGTGATGAAGGCTTACTTCAAATGCAAAAAGATTAGCTCTCTTTTCCTTAATAGCACAATTACAGATTGTGTGATGTCTCCATCATGAAAGCCAACCGGGACAGACTTTTAAAGTCACACGAGTTTATTACAAAAGTGGCAGCAATAATTTTAATTACTTCACTCTACAAAAGATAGCAAAATTGCCCCAATTGTCTACTGGCATTTAGGAATTGTTGTGGGGAAAATGGGAGAAAAGCAGTGAGTAAGGTTTCTCCCCTCCTTTTAATCTGACTTGGGTCATTGTTTTAATAATGTGATACATGTTAACCTTGAGCCCCAATTCCAGAGACCCGAGGTATATGAGAGTCTGGGAGAAGGCAGAATAAGTTTCTCTACGTAACATTCAGAACAAACTAGAAATGATAACCCTAAGTACTATTTGTGGCTTGCTATTTAAAGCCTAGGAGAAACAAAGAATAAACTCCTTGAGTTTTGTCAAGCGCGTACAATGTTTAAATTCAGCAGTGACTACAGTTCAAAAGACCAGATGTTCTTGTGTATTTATATAATTATTTTGCACAATAGTTTACCACTGGCAAAAAAAAAAAAAAAAAAAAAATTCCAAGCATATTGTTGTATTTGGCATTTCTGTGCTTGACAAAAAAAAACTAGAGATTGCAATCTATTGAATTAATTCTAATTTTATTAAAGCCAAAGAGAGAGAGAAATAAATGGAGGGACTGTCAAATTAGTCTTATACGAAATTAAGTCCGAGAATAAGAAGCAACATTGATCCATCCGAGAATAAAAAGCCGCAAGTCTAATGCATGCAGGTTCACAGGGGAGAGGCTGAAGCTGTTTGACCCATTGTCAGTCTATTTTAAGATGAACATTTGTTAAATTCTAATGAAAAATGTTGTACTTAAACTCTGGCAAAGAGACAATTAGTGCTTCCCCCAACCCTGCCAAGACTCAGGGAAAAAAAAAAAAGAAAAGAAAAAGAAAAACCTGGAATTTAAAAAGTAAAAGAAAAAAACTACGAGGAATAAGGACTTTTAAGATAATCTTCTGGAGGATGCTCTGCTGTGATAAAATTAGATGCTTGCAACCAAATTACCTAAAAGTAAAGAGCATCTGATTTATATTATATATGAATAGTCAGGTAGGAAATTGCACGGATTCCCGTAATGAAAGCCTTTTCTAACAGTAAATTTATTAATTAAAAAAAAAAAATACAGGCCTTCTCAATAAAAGCGCCTCACCTAAAAGGAACGATTCTGGAATATGATAATAGAAGGAGTGTTCTGTGATACAACGTAGTTGAAATATGAATTAGATTCTGAAATTTCCATCTTTCGAACTCTGCTTACATCCGATGAGGAGTATGAAAAGCGATATTGGGGAAGTGGCAACAATAGAAATGAATATCGCATCATGAAAGGAGACTGAAACCTTCCTTCATTTAATATTATCCAGATTTAGTGACTATGGTTTTCTCCTCTTAGACAAAGAAGGTAAAGAAGGGAAGGAGGGAGGGAGAGGAGAAGGAAGGGAGGAAGGAAGGGAGGAAGGAAGGAAGGAAGATTACTTTTACTTAAAATCTGTGAGAACTAGAGGCTCAGAGAAGCAGTTTGGTTGAGAGAACAGAAAAAGGGCATTTGATGGCTCCTGGCTGGACATTGTCCCATCTGAAGGAGTGGACGGGTCGAGGAGCTAGTTTGGACACTGGAGAAAGAGTTTTCTTTGGAGGAAGTTAGCGTTTTGGCCCTCGGACTGGCGAACTGGACTAAACCCCTTCGTCAACTCTGTTAAACAGTGTTGTGAGCAGGCGCTTTCTCTTTGCCATTTTGGCTCTTAGGTGCGGATCTGACTTACCGTCAGTGCTGCATGTTGACCCTTGACGTCTGAGGCCTTGCAGAGGGTGGTGCACTGTGGGACTGTCACCACGGGAAGACTGGGATTTTGTTATCTTCCCTCATTGCTGGATCCTAGGTGCTGAGCCACGGAGGAGGCTCAGGAAATAATTAGCGATTAAATACATACACACACAGCAGAGAAGGAGATGGCATAGACATCGTCTTATCTGAAAAACTCGTCCCCTAAAAACGCTGTGCGTATAATAAAGGCTGCGCAGCCCCCGGGATAGGTGAGAGAAAGTTCCCTTGGAAAGCCTTCCGGCGTCTCATTACAGTGACGAACAGCTGGCCTTTTTCCCTGGCCCCAGAGACACTGTCACCCTGAAAGCATCTTGGTGACCCTGGACACTCCCTGGCTCACCCTCCCCTGGATTAATAACTGCTCCAGCCATGCGCCAGTTCACACGCCCGCACTGTTCCGTTAGCAGTTTGTGTTTGGTGGGGAAAGATGGAGAGGCAGTCAACTCAGTCCCTGCCAAAATCTCAAATGTGTGACACCACAAGAAAGACACTGTCAGGAGCAGTTGCTAATTTATTTTAAGTGCCCCCCGAGTTTTTAATTTATCTGGAAAAATAAATAGATAAATCCGAGGTGCTCCTTGCCAACCCAGCCCAGCGCCGGGTCTGCCAGTGGCGGGGAAGGTTTTCGGGTGACAGTGACTGCCAGCCAGCAAGAGGTGTCAGAATGTTCAGCCAACAAAGGAGGGCGAGCGCTGACTATTCCTGGTTGCATTAGAATCAGATACATCACATTTGTGTAGAGCTGACCTTTCCTTTTCCGAAGTTGGCGGCTGCCACACGTGCTAAATTTTCTTTTTTCTTTTTTTTTTCCCCTCCTCAGATAGTCTGCAATTCCAAACAGTACCGCAGGCTTCTCCAAGCTCAGCTTCGGTGGCAAGTTTGGAATGCAATCCGTCTAGTTTAGAAATTCATTATCCAAAGCAAGGAGCCCGGCGAAAATTATAGTTTCATAAATATGCAGATTTTGTTTATTTAAACATTCTTTTATTACACTTTGTGTTTTCCTAAATTGGGTCATCATTTTAATATAATTGGAATCTGATGTGTGTCCTGTTTTCCTTAAAAGCCATCTGGTTCATTTTCGACTTTCAGAAACCAAATTACTTGCGGTAGTACCAGGCCTTGTTCACCACTCCTTTTGAACCAACTCACAGTTCCGGGGTGTTGGACCAAAAACACCCAAGGCCATTTGGGAGGGCTTCCTGCTCCCCACTCTCATAAAGGCTTTCCAAGCTGGGCAGCTAAGATGAGACCTATGCCTTGAAAATCCATGGGAAAACCAAGAAAGCAGCGTTCAACTGCAGAAAGTAAACAGTGTTCACTGGGCACCTTCTTGAGTGAAGGGCAAATGACTAACAATTAGTGTGGTTAAGAACACAAGATGTGGCTCCAACATTTTTCTCTCACACCAGATTGGAGCTCCCTGAGGGCACAAGTCTTAGGCTCTGGACAGACTTCTGCTCCATCTTCCATAGGACTGAGCACCTAACTGGTGCTGAAGATAAGTTTGCTGATTGATAAGGATTCAGAGACCTAACTTATAACAAAGTAGTGTGATGTATCAGTTACCCATTGCTGCATAACAAAGTACTCCCAAACTTTGTGACTGAAAACAACATACATTTTTTTTAACCCCATAGTTTCTATGGGGCCAGGAATCCAGATTTAGCTTAGCTGGACCCCCAGCCCAGGTTCTCCACAAAGGCAATCAAGGTGTCTGCCAGGGCTGCAGTCATCTCAAGGCTTAACCTGGACAGGGTCCGCCTTCAAGTTCTCAGTTCCTTGCAGACCATTGAACAAGGGGTCTCCCTCCGTTCCTGGCCACGTGGGCCTTTCCACAGGGCAGCTCATAATACGGTGACCGGCTTCATCTGAGCGAACCAGTAGAGGGACGTCGCAGTCATCTGCAACCTGATCTCAGACATAGCATCCCGTCCCTCGGCTGTGCTCTGCCGGGGAGAAGAGAGTCACAAGGTCCAGCCCACACTGGAGGGGAGGGGGTGACACCAGGGCGTGAGTCCTTGGGAGCCCTGCCGGAGCTGCCGGTCTACCACATGTGTATGTATCAGTGCTATAGGTCAGGTTCAAATTGCTAATCCAACAAGATCGCTGAGCCTCTGTTGGGTGTAAGAAATTAAAACATAATGACTTAGTTTTTCAAATGTCTTTTATACTTTTTGAAAATTTATTTTTGTTGAGGTCTAGTTGATTTACATTGTAGTGTTAGTTTCCGGTGTACAGCAAAGTGATTTGGTTATAAATATACACAGAAATATATTCTTTTTCAGATTCTTTTCCATTATAGGTTATGACAAGATATTGAATACAGTTCCCTGTGCTGTATAGTAGGTCCTTCCTCTTGCAAAGATTTAATTTTAAAAAGTTGTACTCTTTGATATCATTCCCTTATTCATTTATTTTGGGATACAGTGGCAAATAAGACCAACTTTGTTTTCCCAAGGTCCACCCATGAGATATTTTGTAAGGGTTACAAATGTAATTTGGGTTTTGATCCTGTGACCAACGAATATACACTAAGTTTACCCTAAGCAGAGCAGAAGTCCTCATTGGCTCACTGGCTCTGTTGTAGGGGGACTCAGGTCAAGCCCCAGCTCTGCTGACCCGCCGGCTAGTCACCTGTCTGGGGATGAGTGTCCACCTCTTGTCCTCGATCTGCTCACTCAGAACTGAGGATAACGCTTGCGCCCCAACCATGCCTTAAGGGGCAGTTGTCAGAATGGCGTGAGCTAAAAGGGTGTTTTTCAAACTGCAGGTCACAACTCACATGTGACTCTGAAATCAGTTTAGCACAAGGGTCAGCACATGTTTTCTTAAAGATCCAGAAGGTATTTATGTGGCTTTGCAGGTGCACTGGTCTCTGTCGCCAACACTGCAGTGCAAAAGCAGGCATAGGTAACAGCGTGAGTAAGTGGGCGTGGCTCTGTGTCAATAAAACTTTACTGACAAAAACAAGGCAGGCTGAATTTGCCCCAGAGCCGTGGGTTGCCGACCCCTCGTTCAGTGGATTACTAACTAGCATTTTAAAAGAATAATAAATTAATTCGAATGGAAATATCCATGTGCATCCCTATGTGAATAGGGAAGATGAGTGCAGTTTTTAAATTCTGGGTTTCCGCAGTAGCAGAGCTGTAGAAACGACTATGGCTTCACACACACACATCATTTACTGGGTTGAAATGTAAAAGGTATTTATTTCTGTAGTGGGACTTTAAAAAAGAACAAGAAAGCCACTAAGTTAGGGCACGCAATGTACTTAGTGTGGCTCCTGCTCCATCTCACACGCTGAATAGATGAGTCACAGTTAAAATGTTACGCGGGATGCCACGGGGCCATATAGAAATGAGCCTCAGCCGCCATGTCCTCGAGGAGCACATGGTCTGAACGGAATCAGCCCCCGTGGGGAGAGCAGCCCTCCAGGAGGCCGACTGCGGGGCTGGTGGAGGGGGTGACAGTGCATCTGTGACACCACGGTGACTGCGCGCTGCTGCGTGTCTGTTGGGACTCCTGGGAGCCCAGAGGAAGGATGGGGCTCTCCTGACTGCAAAAGAGATGGTCTCCAAACCAGATTTGGAAGATTGGGAGGGTACGGATGTTCAGTCCTGAAAGTGTTACAATTGGCTGTCATCAGTTGAATTCTCCCCGAGAATCGTGCTTCTCAAAGCATTCATTTGTTCATCCACAAATTTACTGAGCAACTATTACATGCCAAGTGCCGTGCAGGGACTAGTGATAGGGTAGTAACTGCAACGAAATCTCTACCCCGTGGAGTTTACATTCTAGAGGGAGAGACAGAAAATAAACAAATGCATTTACAGTGTCGCATATTAATACTGGCTGTAAAACAGGGAAAGAACAGAGTGATGGGGGCTTGGAGGGACATTTGAGAAAGATGTGACCCAAGGGGAAGAGTGAGCCTGTGAATGCCTGGAGGGTTCCAGGCAGGAAACAGCCAGCGCAAAGACCTTGAGTCGGGCACGTATTTGGTAAGAATGGAAACAGTAGGTCTCCACCACCTAGTTCTGTGTGAAAACTCCCAGCACGTGAGAAGAGGAGGGTCTTTGATTTCCAGAGCCAGGCAGCTGAAGTCGGCACACGGGTTGGCCCCTCCCTTGGTTCTTGGTCCACGTTCTGAGATACATGTCAAGGAAGAGTACCCATCTACTAGTGTGGCATCTAAGCCACCTCAAGGGAAGAATCTGGACCAGAGCAGGAATCTTGCTTTTTTCATTTACATCGACTCTAAGAACCATAATTAGAAATGGTGAAATAAATCAACTTGGAAATATGGACAGTGGATTTTGGACCAATACATCCCTCCATGCAGAAGCCAGAGCAAGGATGTCCTGGGAGTGGCTCTCCCTGCGGCCCCACGGACATCTCACAGTTATGGGATTTCCTTTTCCTTTGTGCTTTTACGAGTGCTTTATGGGAGGTTTTTTCCCCTCAAAAATAAGCATCTTCATAATTAGCTCTTATAATCTATGTGTTGTTCACTTTTTCTCCCTCACTTATTTCATTAGTATTTGAATGTGATTTAATCTGAATGATGTATTTTGAGAATTTCAGGGAGAAATGGAATTCGGTTTGGAGTCTCCCCTTCTTGTTACGCTGTTTCTCCCCCTAGCACTGCGCTCAAACAGTCCGTACATAAATACATACACAAACACACGCACGCACACTTACCTGCACCCACAGGCAGGTCTGATCTTGAAATCTGTCTTTGCCAATGTCTTTATTATGGTAAATGGTACACAGAGGAGAATTGTGTACTTTTAATGTCCAAAGGGAAACAAAATATTTATCGTATCAATCAACTGACTGTGACCTGGGCCCTACCATGTGCTAGGGAAGCCCCTGGACTTCTAGGAAGTTTACTTACTTGCAAGGGAGTCCGGATTCAGAACATATTGGACAGAACGGGCTTCAGCAGTATACATGTAATTTGGGAGGCGTGTCTGCAAGCGGGACACTTGAGCAACCGCACAGTAAGTGTCAGGGTGTCAAAATCTGCCTCTCCCATTTCTGGGCATCACCTAAGCTCAGGCAAGTTCTCCTGCACTGCCTGTTTGTGAGCTCATTTAATCCCCCTTAGAGCCCCTGAAGCAGGCATTCTGAGCCCTTTCTACAGATGGGGAGATGAGGACCAGAGGCCTGATCATTTGACTAGTCATCATCTCATCATCTCAGGTTTATTGAACGAACGGATTAAAAACTGGGCTCTGGAGTCAGCCTGATTTTGAATTCCAACTCCAGAATTTCCTAGCTATATGACCGTGGTAATTTGCTTACCTTCCTTTATTCATCTGTAAAATTTGTATGATAACAGTACCTTCCCGTGACAGAGGCTACTGGTTCCATATCCAGTATAGAACCTTGTCATCCTTACTGACAGAACCCTGAGATTACCAAAGGCAGCAATGCGCTTAGCCTCTCTTGCAGACCGGGCTGGCCAAAGAGATTTAGGTGATCATCATCAGATGGGGCTTCGGGGAAAATCCTTCAAAAGAAGCCAAATGGTCTGGGAGATTCACCCTCTTGCCTTTGTCCTAGTTTCCCTCCTGCTGCCTAGAATGTGGGCATGATGGCTAGGGTCACAGCAGCCATCTTGTGACCATGAGGCAGCCTTGAAGAGGGAAGTAATGATGGCAGAGCAGAAAGTTGGAAAGATTCTGAGTTACCATTGGTGGAAATTGGGAAGATTCAGTATAGAGCCACCACAGCAGCTTTGTGGTGTTCACATAATACAAAAGAAAAAGAATATCGAAAAGATTTAAACCACTGTCATTTGGTATTACTAATAACTAAGCAAAGTTCCTAGCTGATATACTACCTTATAGGTTTGCTGAGATAATGTACAAAATAATGCAGTTTTTGTCACAGAGCTACACACTCGAAATCTGAGCTATAATTATTGTTGTTGCTAGGTGCTTATAAATGCAGCATCTGAATTTTAAGAGCACCCCAAGAAATCATCTGTTCCTCTTAGTTTCCAATACAAATGAAACAAGCAAGACCCAGAAGGGCAAAGGGACTCGCCCGAGTAGCCGCAGGCAGAGGGCCGTGATTTGGGGGGAGGGGGTAGCCTGAGGGTGGGTTTTGGTGCTGGCTTCTCATCTTTAGGCAACGACTTCCTCATCATGCAGTTCCACATTCATTTCTCCTCAATCCAAAAAAGAAACAGAAGAAATGTGCTGTTTGGGGTCCCCATAAAGATGTAAGAGGCTTTCAGCTCCACAGTGGCGCATAGGTTGTTGTGTTGCAGCCATGACCTTCACATCAGCGGCGGCCTTGCGGTGTTGCAAGGAGCCAGAAGGGCAGATTGCTGAAGACCTTTCAGGAAGGGGGACTGGGAGTGCTGGCTGCACTACAGTTATGGTTGTAGATTGTAGTCGGGGGAACTAGAGCTTGAACTTGGGTGAAGAAATGATGGCTGGGTTCCATGGCTTGTAATTGGCACTGTGGCCTGTCAAGAGGCCTTGGATTGAAGCTGAATGGCACAATGGAAGGTGGGCAGTAAGTGTGCTTCCACCATGTTGGAATTCCAACTTCAGGACCATGAGCTTTTGCAAAGTTTGATCTGAAAAATGGAGAATTTAAAGCTCACTTTGTGGAGTTGTTGTGGTCATTGAGTCAGAAAATAGTTAGAATTTCTAACACAGGAGCTGACATGGTGCCAACATTTGGAAGTTCCATGCTTTAGACCTTCCTCACTAGATGCTTGAGAGGATGAAGTAAAATATCAACTCCAAAGAAAGGGATTTATTATTTAAGGAGCCCCTTAGAGATATTTATTGCCAGTTCTCAGGATCTGACAAGTTGTTTGTAGTCTAATTCATTCATTTATTCATTCTCCAAAACAAACATGTTTGCCTCTCAAGATGTTAATCTTCAAATGTCTTAAAATGTTTATAACATTTGCTTGGGTAATATCACTCCTTGGACTCTAGCCCACTAAAAATTTCTAAGTACAAAAATACTTCAAAGTCCACTGAAGCATTATTTATGGTGGCTGAAAATTGGAAACAACTGAAATGGCAAAAAAAAAAAAAAAGTAAGTATACTGTGAAAAGTTTGCACAATGAAATATTAGATTATTCATTAGAAACTTCATGGGGGGAGAGTTATAATGATGCAGACAAATATGAGGCAATCATGTATAGAAAAAAGTCAAGATATGTTTGTGTGCGTATCTCTAATGTCTGTATATAACTCGTATTTAAAAAATAAAGACCCAATCACATTTGTAAGCTTAGAAGTTCTAAATATGAAACTGTACTTCATAAAACTTTTTTGTAAAATATATATTATATATACACATACAGACATGAATATAATCACAAAATATGGAGAAAAAACTAAACTCTTAAATATAAAATAATTGATGAATTGGTTATAAATAATTATGGTTCAGACACAAAATACTGTATCTGGTGTAGGAGAATATTTAATACTCCAAAAGACTGTATATGTCCATAGAAATAGTAATAGTGGTTTATAATGCAGGGTATAAATATGGTCCATATATTTTTTTAATATTTTTTATTGAGTTATAGTCATTTTACAATGTGTCAAATTCCAGTGTAGAACACAATGATTCAGTTACACATGAACATACATATATCCATTGTCACATTTTTTTTCTTTGTGAGCTACCACAAGATCTTGTATATATTTCCCTCTGCTATACAGTATAACCTTGTTTATCCATTCTGCATATGCCTGTCAGTATCTACAAATTTTGAAATCCCAGTCACATATATTTTTAAAATACCCTTGTTTTTATACAAACACAGAAAAAATGGATATAGCCCTGAACATCTGAAGGAGTGATAAGTGAGTGGTGGGATTGTAAGTGACTTTATTTCCTTCACGCCTTTTTGACTTCACTTGTAGTCTTTGTTGAGTTCACTTGTAGGCTTTGTCGTTACGTGTTTCTTTGGAATCAGAAAACAAAACAACCCCGCTCATTACTAATGCACAATTTTTGAGGCTGTTCATCAGGAGTTTCTGGTGTTCCCACTTCGATCACGTGGTAGGTTGGCACTCCCTGGCTTCTCGGGGGTTGAGAAGAGTCATGTGACCAGTTGTGGCCAATGAACTGTGAGTGGAAGTAAAGCAGGGTACTTCCGGGTTGGAGCATTTAACCGTCAGCGTTAGACCTTCCAGAACTCTTTTTCCTTTTGATGTAACAGTCAATTGTGTACTGAAATTGACTTGCTCCATCAACCTGCCTCCCTCAGTGATTGCCAGGGCCAGAGGCCCCCCCCGATCTGTGAAAGGAGCATGAAGCAGAAGTAAACTTAGGCTGATTTCAACCACTGATATTTGGGGATTTGCTTGATTGTTGCTGCAGCATAATCGATCCTATCCTGACGGGTACAAACAGAGACAGGCAAATTACTGGAAGCACAGTCACCCACACTGTCAACGTTCATTGTCTTTATGTAGTAAGATCAGTAAATTTTTCTTCTTTTTCTGTCTATGATTCCCAATTATTTATAATGAATATGTTTTTCTTTTCCATTGAAAAATAGCCCAGTCAACTTTACAAATAAAACGTCACTGCAGGACAGTATTGTGAGTCTGTCCTTTTCTCAGGGGATGTGGTGGATTTCCGCTGGTCCCACCCTCTTCCCCCACTTCTTCCCCTAGGGGAGGTGGGCTGGCTGGGCGGAGGGGGGACGCAGTACCTATGGGGCCCACTCTGCCCACTCACTGTGGCAGGAGATGGGGTGGAGCCTATGGGTGGGCTTTAGAGGGACCTGAAAAAGTGAAGGTGGAGGTTGTGGGTCTCAGTCAAGGCTCAGAGCAAGGAATTTGAGTAATCTCCTCTGAATGTATTTTAAGGAACAAATTATTTTTTCAAGGTGAGTTTTAACACAGTGATACTCGGGAGCAAAAAGAAGGGAGAGCAAAGAGGGTATCTTTCACTCCTTTCCTTCACTTTTTTTTTCAAGGAGGATGTAATTAGATTTATTTATTTACTTACTTATCTATTCAGTGGGGGTGCTAGGGATTGAACCCAGGACCTCGTGCACGCTGAGTACGCGCTCTACCACTTGGGCTGTACCCTCCCTTCTCCACTTCTTTCCTTCACTTTAATCTTTTCTTTTCTAAGTGCTCTGGAGCTCTTGCCCAGGACACAGGAGTTGACTTTGCCATTCCAGATCTGAAATACAGTATTTGGGATCCAGCCTCCTGCCGTGCTTCCTTCCCACTTAGGCATACTTCTCAGCATCTTTGATTGTGCATGAGCCCCTCCTGAGACGTCCCTGGGATGCCAAATGGGAACCTAGTGGCGCTAATCTGTATGGAGGCCCTGAATGCTAGAAGAAAGACAGAGGGTGATGTCAGATGGGTCTGGTTCAGATCTAAGCTCTGCCTGTTACTATTTTGGGGGCAAGGGGCTCAGGACGGGCCCTCCAACAATGGAGTTAGTATAAGATACTTGTCTCTTGTGAAGGTGTCCCAGACACTAGGATTCCAGATGCAAACACTTAGAAGACCTTAGGGCTGAACCTTGGACTATGAGCAGTTCACAGAGAAGCCAGTAGAGGCATTCCGGGTCGGGGAGAAAGCATGAAAAAGGCTTTCAGTGCTTAAAGATATATGAGGCAGAAGGGACCACCTGAGCAACTGTCAGAGGAAATGCAGAATCCAATCTCAATAGAAAGGGTTCATTCAGTCTTTTGTGGGTGACAGAAAGCAATGATCTCTATCAGTCACTGGGATATTTGCTATAAGTATGTACGCTTAATTATTTTTCTTATTCAATGCCTATTTCTGGGGTACCTTCTCCCTGCCAAACATCCGCAAAGCACTATCCTCCCCTCCTCCCCTTCTTATTTTATATGAAATAAATGTATTTTGCAAGGAAAATTTATACCACCACCATAGAGGGAAAGTCACATCCTTGTCATTCGCAGAGGCAATCACAAAAACAAATACAATTAAGAAGACAAAAATCCTCAAGTCCTCATGAGACGTCATTGCAGGAGGCAGGTTCTGAGCCCAAGATCTCACCACTTTTCTTAAAAATGAAGTTTAGCCAGTGCTAGAGAGATGCTGGGGGCCTACTGGCACCCGACAAGTCCTTGCTCTTGAATAAAATCAGAAAGGACGGGAAAGGTTGACAAAGAATTAGTGCGTCCTTTCTCTCTTTATGTTCTGAAAATATCTGGAACACACACATAATACACTTCAGGGAAAACCAAAGCAGGAAACCATAGTCCTTGCTGTTGTTTCAAATAGCATTTATGTCCATCACATTAATCCTAGCGCCTTGATCCCCCATCGCTTGATTAGAGCGAGACCCTAAAAGGCAGCAAATACGATGATGTCCATTCGACAGGTGAGCCTTAAAAGGTTGCCTGATGGCACAGAACTGGCAAGCATTCCAGTCAGGATTTGAATTCAGATCCATCCACTGACCCATAGGACCTTTTATTTGTCATCATGACTTTTCATTGGCTAAACATGTAACGGCCAGGCTAATCAGCTACATGGACAATTTCCTATTTCCTCCAGATAAAGTCAGTTTGCCACACAGTAGACAGCAGATCGCTCAAGAAACATAGAACTCCTTTTTCCTGAAATAAAAACAGATCAAGCCGTTTTCCTTTCACCATCATGTCTCTGCCTTCCCGCAAACACTCTGCGTTGCAATGATTCTATGTGTTCCCTCAGGTGCTTACGTTTTTCAGTTTGGTACCAAGAAAGAGACCAACCAAGGGAAGAAATGAGAGGGAAAGGGTTAAACATTTTTATTATTCTTGCTGCATTTGTAGTAAATTGTGTAATAGTTTTCATGTCTTAATTACTTAAATTTTATATTGAGCTATAGTGATATTATCTCTCTTTTTGTCTCTACACAATTGTATTTTATAATAGCTTTTATTAGAACCTACATGAATGGAATTTTAAATGAACACATCATTTCTGTTCCTTGTGCGGTATAGAAAAGAGAGCAGCTCTCTGATATTTGGCATGAAAAGTACTTTCCTTTGTATTTTATGACACATAGCAAGTTATATTAGGTGGGGACATATTTTGAACAGAACAGTAACTAAGGAGATACCGAACTTCTTCCTTCTGCTTTTAGTAGCTTTTTCGGTGAAGAAGGGTGGGGGCATTCAGTATATCAGGAAAAACTCCCCCATGAAAGCATCATCTAATTATAGTAAAATGCAAATGATATATATGTATTTTTTTAACTGAGATTCTCTTTTGGAAAAAATTGGATGTGGTCTACGTATTACAGAATTGTTGGAAAACTGGGTGTTAAATTACAATATCAGATTTCATCTCTTAATGCAGCAGCTACATCTATTTTTTTAATCCAATAGTTAATATGACATGTAGCAAATTGCACACATTGTGTCCCACTCTGGCTCCGTTGAAAAGGCTGCAATCTTTCCAACATGGAGTTTTCAAAATAAACCAATAACTTGCATTTGAAGAAATGCAGGAAGAGCTTCAGGACAGAGCTGAAAACGGTTTTTGTTTGTTTGTTCGTGCGTTTTTTTCCTGTCTCCCCCCACTTTTTTAACCAAGTATAGAGGAGTCAGTAAATCAAAGTCTCTCGCATCTAGAAGCTCAAATACAAAAGGGAAATATCTTGACAAAGGATGCAGTGGGTACTTGAGAGTGATGGCTATAGAAATAAATGTGAAGAAATATTATAGATGCATATTTAATATTGTTGTGTTTATTGCTTCATTTATAAAAGTCAACCAGCTAGAAACTGTGAATGAATAAACTTCTCGCAGGATATGAGTTAGACACAGTGTTAAGGTGTACATTAACTCTTACAGTTCCCGACGTAATTAATTTAAAAAGCCACTGCTTCTTGATAATGAACAGGGCTCTTCTGGCTGGAAGAAAAACAGGCAAAAGCAGTAGGGATTTGCTCCTAACCAGAGTCCGTCTCTGCCTTTTCGGTTATTGCCCTCCCCAGAATAAACCTGCTCTCAGACCAGCTCACGTGACCTCCTCTGCGAAGCCCCTCAGGCTTCGTTGGAAACAATCGCTCGCCCTATTGTGCCCCTCGCTGTGCTTTGAGTCTCAAGACAGGCTAACTCTAGATCCCTGCTGAGTGGGGAGTCCTTCTGGGGGAGGAATCTTGCCGGAGGACGTTCATATTCACAATGCCTAGTCCATTTCCTCTCCCACGCTGGATGCTTAAAGGCGATCCTGGTAGCATGCCGTTGAATTATGCCAACGCGACGTCCCCTGCTCAGTACAGGCCTCGGTTTGCAACCCGACCTCAAAGGGATGAATACACTGCCCCTGTCCTCAAGAAAGGGCATGCTTGATGGATTAAACAAGTCATGAAACAGAGAGGCTTAAGATGATTAAGTGCAAATTTGGAGTCACACACTAGAAGCTCAGAGGATTGGACTCAATGGGGGTAGTGTTCCAGAATGAGAATAATAACCCTGTAAATTACTCCGTAAGGTTTGGCTCAGTGTGTATTTCTGAGAAAGCTGTCTTTTCTCCTACAACAGTCAGTTGGTCCTCATGTTTCACCTTAGGTCGTATTTTACCTTGAGGGAGGGAGGGAGGAAGCAGGAAGGAAGGAAGGAAGGAAAGGGAAAAGAGGAAAGAAAAAACACAGAAAGCTCAGACTCCTCTCTTCTTTCCATGATTTTCCAATTACCAACTCAAGTCTGTTTCCAGATGCTGATTCTTTTTCAATCTGCAATACAACACCCCTCCCTGGACGGGGACGAGGCCTCTTTCCAAGTCACTGCAGCCCCGGGGTGGCCAGCACAGGTCCCTTCGTCTCTTCCGCCCAGCCCCACACTTCCTTCCCTGCTCTCCATTAATCACCAACGATCCAAGGGTTTTTCTGCTCCGAGATTTGGTTCTTTTCGCTGACACTCCCCACCCAGCGCCCGCACTCCCCCCTCCCCTTCCGTCCACTTTTATTTCTCTCCTCTTTTTATTAACATGTCCACACTGTTACTCAACATAAAGGGTTTCTTGAGGAACTAATTTCCCCACGTTTGTCTGGGTGTTATATGGATGCTCCAAATGGAGATCAGGAAGCACAAAAATAGATTTTGTTGATTTATGAGACCTCGCTGTTTTCAATTCCCCATCAGTATGGGCAGGCACGGCGCAGTCAAGAAATGAAGCATCTGCTTCCCCCACGTTTCATTTGTGAACTTTAGCACCAGATGTAAATCATTCATAAAATCCCAAAGTGTTGGAAGGTACTCATCCCTCGCTTTCACTAACATACACTCCACATACTGTACCCAGTGCTGTCTCTCATTTGTTACAAATGATTGGAGCAGAATTTTAATGACGACCGGAAATAAATTTTCAGCAACAGGGGGAAAACAAACAAACAAAAACAAAAACCAGGTAGTTCTGGGAACCCCAGCATGCACGGCTTGTTCATCAGAGTTCTTCCGGAAGCAAACGGTATCACATTAGGTTATCACAACCCAACATCAGCACCTGTAAGGGACCTTAAGGGAGATGAGATATATTGGCTTGTGGCTCTTCTTCTTGATTCTTTTTGGAAGTGTCAGATCTGCCTTAATAAAGAATCTCTCAAAAGCAACTGGAAAGGGTAGTCGCTTCTGGTTGATCAGTAACCCCACCTGCCTTCCTGGCCATACCCTTCACATTTCCATGACTGTGTTCAGACATTGAATTACATGTGTTGAGCATCTGAATAAGACAGTTCCTCCTTCCAAGATGCTCATGGTTTATGGAGGGTGGGGGTCAGGGGATGGGGAGGGAGGCCAACATGTACGTCAACAACCACACTATGTTGTGTGCACTGGACTTCTCTCGGTCTGCCTGTCCATCTTCTGGAAACAGCAAATCCATTTCCTTGGGGAGGCGGGGACTTGGATGGGCAGGTCAGTTGAGCTCTGCCATCTTCCAGCCAAGGAAAGGGAAGCTGCCCCCGGCAAGTTCAGATAAACTGTGAAGTCAAGTGACCCAGGAAAGAAAATGGTCAAAAGCAATGCACTTCAACAGGGGTAGCTGCTGCTTCAGGGTCCTCTGGAGGGGCCCCAGTTCCATGCCCTTCCAATCAAGTCTCTTCCAAGAAAGTCATCTAGTCAGTTTCGGTCATTTGCCTCTAAGGTACCCTTATGGATACCTCTGGAAAGCAATTATTAAGGAAGGTACAGGGTTCAAAGAGTAGGGAGTGATCAGTTCCATATAGACACTCAGGAAGTAGGCAAGACTCTGTCAGAGAATGCTTCATGGAGGAGCTAATATTCAAAACATTATTAAAGGAAGGTTAGGAGTACAAAAGGTGTATTTCAAACTCCTTTTGCCAAATACAGACCAAAGTTGTGAGGCTAAGGGCTCTGGCTTTAATTATGAGAAGGACATAAATCCGCCAGGCAGTGTCTATCAAAGACATTCTTAGTATGAGGTATCATACAAAATGCATATTATTTTCTCAGATCCTCTTAACTCTGCTGAGAATAACACAACTGGAGACTCCCAAGTTCTAGCTCTTTGGATTGTATCAACTGCCTTTCTTGCTTTCTGTTCAGAAGAAAGGCTCCCTTTGATTCCTTCCAAAAAGGAATTCTACAATTCTAGAAACCTCTCCTATAGTAATTGTGGAAGATGCTGGGAGGGTCCTGTGTGGTGCATTCTTGGCCCTTTCTCTCTTACAGAGACTAGAATAAATGGTGAGCATATGTGGAGAGAGGGGGTACCATTTGGAATTTCTACAATTTCTACATTTTCTTGTCGCTTTCAGGTCAAAAAGAAAGAGGGACGCCGCATTTAATAGCTGGATTGAAATCTTAATGGGAATACTTATTTTCTCTCACCAGTTCATCCACTCGTTCCTTTTTGCATCCGTCTGCTCCTTTACCAATCAATTCATTCATTCTTGATGGTGCTCCTTGAAGATTCATTAACTCGTAGGATAGTCATGTTCTATAAACATAATGAGAAGCAGACTGAGTTTTCTCTCCAAAATTCCAAAGAGATGATATTCTAAGTAGAAAAAACATTGGTCTGGGCATCCAGAGACCTACATTCAAGACCGAACACCAAAACTTAACTAGCTGTAGCACCTAGCCCCTCTGCCTCTCGTTCCCTTTCTTTAAACAGGAATCGTCATCTCTGCTCTACCTGCACCAGAAGGTGGTCAGAAGGACCAACTGAACTTGGAGAGCTGCCAGTCATTTGCTTGGTAACGCAAACTGCCGGTCAACTACCTGATATTCCCTGGGTTCTAGCCTCCCTCCCGCCACTGGGAAGATAAATAAGCTTATAAAAGTCATTTCCACTCTCTGCACCTGCTTTGCCTCCTCTGGAATGTGAAAGCGGGAGGGGGTTGGAATACCCAAATACAAATATTCTTTGCAGCTCAAAAAATGTGTGACTCTCTCAAGTGACTTTTCACCACGTATTTCAAGAGGTATGATCCAAGACATTGGTCCACTTGACTGGTTTCTTTAAGACTTGTCACCACGATGTTGCCCTCGCCTGCCGCGCGTCCGCAGCACCTGAGACTTCTGATGGGATGTGCAGGGCAAGCAGTAGATGCTTCACATGCTCTGATGGACTGTCACCTTGCTGATGCCTGCGTCAGGTTAAAGAGATGCTGGACACTGACTGAGCGCCCATGATGCCCAGACAGTGAAGTTATACCCTAACCCTAGCACTGCTTAGTCAATGTCCCATGTCCTTCTCCTCCCTGCAGAAGAGAGCCCTGTGCATGTCTTTCCTCAAGCCTGACGTCTTGCTTGCCTGTGTCTTCTTCTCCAAGACACCCTCTGCGTCTCAATCACTCTCACGTTTGAAACCTTGGTAATAGCACCTCACCGATTTGGAGTGCTCACTCCCTGTCTGCTGCTCTGCTGGGAGCTTCGCATGCCTCATCTCAGTGAACTCTCACAAGAACATTATGATGAGGGTCCTAGTACTGTTCGTAGTAGAGCCTGGTGGAACCAAGCCAGACCTAGAGTCTAATGCTTAACCACGGGGCCTGCTGCCATCTTTGAAAGTATTTTTCCCTCTCTGTTTCTATCCTCTCATTCTCTTGACACACTCACGTGCACATGTGCTCACGTGCACACACATGTGTTCACCAGCATGTACAGGGCAGATAAAAAATGGAAGAGGATGCCACCCAGCGAGTCCTGAAACCTTGATCAAGTCCTGTGCTTTCTCTTGGCCTTAATTCCCAATATTAGCATCTTTAAAATAAGGCCATTGTATGTCCTTTAGACCTCAACCCTTAGCTCCTTTTTCAGTTTAAGGAAATTTTCTCCTACCATCTTTATTATAACTTTTATTTCTACTCTTCCAGTTTCTTTCTTCCTTAAAATGTGTGATCAGTGATCTTTCTTTCTGTTATCTGTACTGGCCCTACACTCTCTCAGCAGTCTTTCTTTTTTCCTTTGCTTCTTCATGCCAGGAGGATTCTCAGGTTTGTCTTAACCCCAATTTTTCATGTCAATTTTCTGTTTTCTACCCTAAAAGCAATGTAAATTTGATGATCCTACTCCATTTGTATTTCCTTACATTCTTTTCTTATTTAACCTCTTGATTTTTGCCTCTTTGCCATCATGTCCACTGGGATTTTTTTTTTTTTCTTTAGGCTTTTTTCCCTTTTTCTAGAGATTTTCCCTCCCTTATGCTATAAGTATTCTAAACATTTTTAAAAATTAGAAAACAAGAAAAAATTGTCCTGGATGCCTTAAAGTCACCAGAGATGAGCATCTATTTTATCTTTCGCACAGACGTGGAAGCTGTGTGTGTGTGTGTGTGTGTGTGTGTGTGTGTGTGTGTAAACATGGGGAAAGATGGAGAAGCTATGCCTTTCCAAAGACGAGGGAACCACCGACTTCCATGTCCTGTCTAGTTGAGTCAGGTTCCTAGGTGGCTGCTGTCACCTCCGTCACCACCCACCACTCTCAGTGCCAGCATTCTCTTTTCCTCCGAGATGATCCGCTCTGGGTGACTCGCTCTGCAGGAGGAAGAGTGAGGATGCTGTGCGGCGGGTGACTTCACAGGAAGCTTGGCAGGCTGCCGCCCGAGCCCCAGTGCGGGGAGTTTAGATGTCAGGGCTTGGGAACTAAAAATATTAAGTGAAGATGCAAGGGGCAGATGCGTGGTGGGTGACGCTCCCATCGACTCTGTCCTCAACCCACCAGCACCTGCCAAAGGAGCCCGGGGGCTCCCAGTGCCCCTCACCCATCGAGACCCAGAGGCCGTATAGAAGGTGCTTCACAGTCCACTGTCCCTTGCGCTTCCTTTGGGAGGCGACGGAAAAAAGGCAGATTCTCCTTCGGAAGCTCCGGTCCAGTCCATGAAGGAGCCCAGCCTGAGGGCCCCCCGCATTCCAGACCCGCACACAGCTCAGAGCTGCGGCCTTTGCCCACCGCCCCCCCCCAGCTCCGGGATGACTCAGCGAGCATCTTTCCTGTTTTAGCTGGTGCCGAGTGTAATCCAATGTGACTAAAGTTTCTCCTTGTGATGAATCACGCACCCAAGCAAGGGAAGCTTTAGGAAAAGCATGGCTCAAAAGGAGATTGTCTCTGTGTGGCAGGGGCAGGTGTGGGTGAAGAGGGGTGTTCCTCAGCGTCATTTCAACTCTTTTTTTTTAAGGACCCTCAGCCAGTGTCAAAGTTCCTTGGAGTTACTTGAGGAAACACTCTTGGTCCACGCAGCTCTGTCCCCCGGTGGCAGGGCACTGCAGAGCCGGCAGGAGGAAGATAGGAGAGTGTTCAGGAGGGGAGCCTATCTTCTTGGGCCTGACTTTTGTTTCTGCTGTTTACAATTTGCCGAGATGCGGACTCAGCCGCCGCAAAGCCAGAATACCGGTGTAGATCTCAGAATGGTCAGGGTCGGGGCCTTGAGGATCAGCTGGTTCAAACTCTGACTTCCTGGATGATGAAACCCTTGAGTTTCAAACTGCATGACGTGTCCCACCATGGCCCAGAGCAGTGCACCAGTCCTGGTGCCATTATGGTCAGCAAAATAATGCCCCCCCAAGGATGTCCACGTTCACTACCCCAAACCTGTGACTATACCATGTTTCAAGGAAAAGGGGACTTTGCAGATGTGGTTAAGATCTTGAGATTGGAAGACGCTCCCAGATTATCAGGTGGACGGGACGGAACTGCAACTGTCCTTATTAAGAGGGAGGAGGTGACGAGAGAAGTGAAGGTTGATGTGATGATGGACACAAGCCAAGGAGTGAGGTCAGCCTCTAGAAGCAAGAAAATGCAAGGAAACATTCTCCCCTAGAGTCTCCAGAAGGCAATCCAGCCCTGCCAGCCCATTTTGGACTTCCGACCTCCAGGGCAGTGGGATAATAAATCCGTGTGGTTTCAAGCCACTGAGTTTGTGATTTGTTACAGCAGCAATAAAAACCAAATGCAGTCCATTTCTCTTTCTCGTCAGTCTCCTCCATGAGGCAGAGAGCTTCACTGAGCTGTGCCTCTTCCAGCTCTGGGACCCCAGACCCCGCACAGTGCTGGGCACAGATCTAGATGCTCAGTGAACACACCTGTGACCACACGGAGCCCTCAGAGAGGACATGACGGGCCGGAACGGGCCAAGGCAAGGCTGAGCTCAGCGCCCTGGTCTCCCCAGCATCTTTCTCCTGCAGCCCTCTAGCTGACAGCGGACACCCTGCCTTCTCCTGGACCACAGCCCCAGCCTCTGCAGCACCTGGGACACCTCTCCATTGATCAGTCTTGGCCCTTGGTGAGAAAAAGGAGCCAGAGAATAGAAATCCCACCCATCGCAGTCCTACCTCCCAAGGCTTGACTTTGGATGCAATTCACTGAACGCTGTCTGTACGCCGGGCCCTGAACTAAGCTCTTTATCTGATTTAACTTAACCTCACAACTGTCAGGTGCAGTGGGTCTATTATGATTCCTGGTTTTCCATATGGGAACCAAGGCCCAGAGAGAGAAAAGAAATAAAAGGCAATAAGACACCCGGGAGATCTGTCTGACTCCGCAGTCCTTGCTTCTAACCCCTGTACTGTGCCCGTCCTCCTGGAAACCCTGTCCCTTGTCTGGTAACAGGGAGACGGGTAATGCTCACACCAGAGAGTGTGGAGAACGTACTCATTCATCCATTCAAGAAATTGTACTGGGCATCGGCTGGGTTCCAGACACCGTTCTGGGCACCAGGCAATACAGCGGCGAACAAAATGAGTTTCTACCCCCAGAAACTGGCAGAGAGACTCCCTGTACGAATAGATAAATGTATGACATCAAACAACATCAGGTAAAGGCTATGAACGATGCTTTTAATTAAAGAAAATAATATTAGAGAAATGTGCATGGTGCCCAGCACATAGCAGGTGCTTGAAAAAGGTTTGCTGAGTGTCTGACTGGACATAAGGGCACGAAATCAATTCCCTCACTCTGAAATAAACACCCGTGGCTTCTGAGCGCCAGGCCAGGTGGGCTGGGGACGGGGGTAGGGGGACACCCCGTGGGACCCTTGTCCTGCGAAGTGGAGGCTGAGGCAGCATCTCTGGTCTCTTGAAGCTCCTGCCTCGATGGTCATGAACTTGTGGCCGACACCAACAACAGAGAGAGCGCCAGTAATTAATAAGAATGCCCTGCACTGAGACAGCGGCCTCCAGGCTCTTCTCTCTGCCTCTGCCTCTTGTCCTCCATTCTGCCCCAGAAGCGTTGTTGACCCAGAAACCAGTCCCAGTCCATTCACCATTACTCAAAGGGGAACCACAAACTCACATGTCTACACAAGCAGGCGTAATGAAGCAGGTCAGGTGCAGAGGGCATCTGAGAGATGAGAACAGTGGAAAACTGATTTTTTTCTTCCCCCAAGAGAAGTCAGAAAGTCTTATGATTGGAGTGCCCAGATTTTCTAAATGTTGGTAATTTAAAACATGGTAAGCCACGACAATTTGCCCCATGGAGGGTGCTGCTTAGGGAGGCCAGACTGCATCCCAGAGCTGCCACCAGGGCACCCGACAAGAGGTAGGTCAGAGTGGCAATAATGATGGTGGTGATGGTGACATAAAGCACTGCACACCCGCCAGCCGCGTTCTGGGACTTTACAAACAGTGAGATGCATGCGCCTCTAACAGGTCTAAGTGTCCCCATTTTCAGGAGGAGGAGACAGAGGCTCAGAGGAGCGGGCTAGCTTTCGCAAGGCCTCACCGCCAGCGGGTGGAGTAGCTGATCCAAATCCTGGAGGTTGGCTCCCGCTCCTGTCTAACCCGGGCGCATCCTACCTGTCAGATAGAGGCTGAGTACAGGTGTGCTGATGGCTGCTGTGCGAGGCAACGCTGAGAGATACAGCTACACGGGATGTGATGTCCCAGCCAGCCCTGGAGGCCGGGACCAAGGCCAGGGGTGATGAGACTTCTCCAGGGACCGAGGGTCTCTGGATGGTGGGGGGTCTATGCAACCCTCGGTCTCCCTCCAAGGCATCTGAGGACTGATCAAGTCCCTTTCGACTTTGCTTAATGCCTCGCCCATTAGTTTTATTCAGAGCCCTGTGTGTGTTTGAAAATATTCCTCTTCATTATTCATATTGTGCCACAAGAATGATATATTTGAAGAAATCATCATGAATAAAGTGGCCAATTTAGCAGGGAGATTTACTAGGAAAATACTCCGTAAAAAATAGTCAGCCACCACATTTTCTGGGAGAAAGGGGAAAAAAAATGCTGTTTGGGCCTTCACAGCGATAGAACAATGCTCATCACTGTGGGATCCTATTCAATAATGTTTCGGATAACAATTCTCGGACGAAGAAAGAGAAATTTATTTTTAATGATGATGAAAGAGGAAACAAAGTGGCTTCGATTTTAATGAAATCCACTTGCAGAAAAATAAGTCATCCTCTTTTCCCTCGATCGTTCTAAAATAGTTTTGGGGAGGGTAAACACGTGGATACGTTAAAAATAGAGTTGCTAATAATCTTGCAGGTGGATGTTCTGGGTTTGGGAGGCCAGATGGCAGGGCGGTGAGAGCTGGAGATAGAAGCCTTTCTTAATGCAATTCTTACTAGCTCTGAAGTCCAGGGGAAGGTCAGTTAGCATGCCGAAACTTCCATTTCCTCATTTTAAAATGGGGTTGTTATTGCACCTAGCAGAGACGACCAGGTGCCCCCCACAATTCGCATTCCCCCTCCATCATGCGCCCTAGTCACCAGGAGGAGGCCAGCCATCTGTTGGTAAATCAGCTCACCAAAAACCAACCAAAGCTTTTGCCAGTGGCGGTGGTGTCAATTCTCCTGGCTGTGTTCAGGCTATCCACGTGACCCGACTCACTGACCGCGGACTTGGGAGGAGCCATGAGGAGCCGGTCCTTGATGGCACCAACACAGCAGCGGACCCCCAGCCACGCTTCCCAGGACCCCCACTGCCTTGCATCCAGGTGTGGTCGTGTGATAATCTCACTGGCTGTATCACGTCCCGGGCGAGCTGTTAAGAAGTGGGGCCGCCTCCTCCATGCCCCAGCTTAGCTTTCCTCCCTCTGTGGGGGGACCGTAAGGTGATGGTGGAGCCATGAGGTGGGAGAAGCCTGAGTCTGCGAGGTACTATGTGGAGGGAGCTGTCCCTGGGCAGAAACGCCCATCGTGAACGGATGGCTGATTCAGAAGTATCCTCTGGGGGTCTTCTGTTCCAGCAGCTAGCTGGACTTAGGGACTCCAACTGCGGAACCAGCCTTTGAGGATTCTAATGAGTGTTCACCTCTTGGAGTTCTGTAGGAATTGCTCAGCCCAGTGCCCAGCATCTGGGGACACTCAGTGTGCTCCCCATTATCAGAAGTGCACCAGAGATGGACTCCTAAGAGTCACACAGGATGACACAGAAATCATTCACTTTCCGCAGACAGAAACACGCTGCTGTGAGCAGGTATCTGTTCATTCATTAAATCCCTTCGTTGAACATCTACTGCTTGCAGAGATGTATGTTTTTCCTTCTACAAGGCATGGAAACTCCAGTAAAGAAAAAGCCCATTTGCATCCATGACCCCGGGAGACGGGAGGGGCAAGCGCCTTGGTGACAAGGGTAATTTACAGTAATCACGCAGCAGCTTCGAGGCACAGAGAGGGCACTGACGCCTTACCCCAGCGGCCACCCTACGGCCAGGTTTTATTGTTAGCCCTATTTTACAGATAAAGAAACTGAGTCTCAGTAAAGGTCAGAACCGGGATTTGAACTCAGGCAGTCTCCAGAGCCCACTCTTTGAACAAGGGTTCCAGGAATGAACAAGGGTTCAGAGCTACCACGAGACGGGGTGATTTTGAGATGGTCCCTGAAGGAGGGATGAGCCCCATGTACCTGAGAGGTGGGTTCAGGCCACGGGAATTTGGAAAGGAAATGGGCTCCTGAATGGGGAGGGCCCCACGTGCCTGGTTAGAGAGTTTCAGCTTGGCTGCAAAACTCCAAGAAATTGAAAATAAATTTTAAAAATAACAAAAAAAACCAGACAGGGCTTGGATCGCAGGGCTTCTCCCCTGCGATCGACGACCCGGCTTTAACTCCACATCGGAGCCGTGTCTCCGATGAGCTCAGACTCCATACACTTAGCAGCTTCTCTCCAGGACTCAGATTTATTTAAGTCCACCATTAAAATGCAAGCTGGAATCTGCTTAGAACATCTCCATAGCGATGAAGGTCCTCAAAACCAGCGCCAATTTTAATGATTAAATTATCTTTGTTTTATTTTTGGTTCTTATAGCTCGCCGTTTCCCCACGACTTTATTAGACTTGGACTAACTTAATTGTACTTTGCCAGCCCCACCGAGGTGAAACCCTCCCCAAAGAGGTCTATTCCAGCTGTGAAACTGACACAGTTAGGACATCTCTAAACACCCTAATTTTAGTGGTTATGGGGCTTCTTATCACAAGAGTTTTAAATCACAATTTATAATCTGAATTATACAGAAGAAACTCGTCAGCCTAAGGAAGTCCTACATTGGTGATGTGATCACAGGGAGTGGTAGAGAATGCTGTTTCCAAGAAATGCTTTTTTTTTTCCCCCAGTGTTTTGCAAGACATTTAAGGGGAATTAATGCTATTTTCATTGCGGCTGTGAGCAGCGGCAACATTAAGGGCCACAAATCATTAAGTGAGCCCCATGTTATATCTAACATAATACAGATTTTAAAATAACAGCCACAGGGGGCCTGTGCCAGGTACCAGTTGGCAATAGGTTCCCCAACTCTCAGAGAGTTTTGACCCGCTCCTGAGCCACACAAGGTTAAAAGCCTGCCTCAGTGGAGTCACACTGGGAAGGCCTCGTGTCGGAAGCTCAGAAACACTTGGAAAAAAATTTTTCTAAACTTACTTTATTCACCCGTTCAAAACTTTCTCACCTGACCAGGGCATCTCCCATTCATTCCTTTGGGTAGCAGTGTAGACCTCACCTCCTCCAGGAAGTCTTCCGTGCACCCTACCACTGGGTCACACCAGTCTACTCTGGGTTCCTAGCATTCTTCCTGATCATAGTGTCTCACTGGGAATGTTCTAGAGTGGGTGTTTTTCTTGCAAGGTTGTAGCTATCTACCAAGCTGTCCATCTTTACCTCCCGCCTCTGGACCAGGGCATCCCCTGGGGTGAGTCTGACACTCAGCTCAGTAATTTGCTGGATGGGTGTAGCTCCTTCTCAGGCCCTGGTTCCTGAGGGTCCCAGGCCCAGTGGAACCCCAGGAAAGCTTGCTGGATATGGGGTAGGTATTGGAAGCCCTCCAGGCTCTCTGGCTGCTAAAACCCCCAGGTTAGTTCCACGTCCCCTCTGTGCTCCCTACAGGCCCTGAGGGAGCCAGCTTCCTTCCCTCGGGGGGCCCAGCTCCACCGCAGGCTCCTGCATTGGCTTGTTTGAGGGGCAGTTCCCCTGAAAGCAGCTCACCAGTTGGATCTGTGGGTGCCCGACTCCACCGCCATCCCCAAAGGAAGGGAGGGAGGACTGAGCGGGGAAGACGACACCCCTCCAGAGGCTTGTGTGGCTCCTTCCTCCCCAGGAAGGCCCCTCCCCAGGCCCGGGCTTATTTTGCTATTAGAAAGAAAGGACGGAGACCCTCCCCTAAAATAAACAAAATCCCCCCGGAGAAGGAATAACGCTTCACATCACCCAACCTTCTCATTCAATCATTCACTCCACAGTGTCTGTATCTGGCAGAAACATGATGGACACCCCATCCTAGAGTCAAGGGAAGAAGAGAGATTAAAAGTAGAGCTGGTCTTGACCCAGAGCTTGTGACAGGCCGGGTCCTATCTTAGCACTGGACTTCAGGTACCTTGTCATCTTCCTATGGGGGGAGACTCTGTTACTTCATTTAGCAGATGAGGAAACTAAGGCAGAAATCCATTAAATACGTTGTTCGAAGTCACATGACTACTAAGTGGCAGCTCTGGGATTTGAGTCCAGGAGGCCTGGGCCCTTAACCACTCCTTCAAGTTGAAACTATCATTCAGCACAATACAATGTCTAATTGCTCCAGTAACACACACATCAACATTGATTTCACAGATGTACACACACACACACAAAGGAGCAAATTACTATATGCAGGTGTGGGAGCTCAAAAAAGTTTTCTCAGAAAGAGAAGTCATTTCGTTGGGGTTTTGAAGGATGAATAGGAGTTCACCTGGGCAAAAAGTGAAGGTAAGGGCATTTGATGCTTGAAGACCAGAGAAATACTCTTTATATGACTGATGTGTGGGAGGTGGAAGGAGCAGGGTAAGGTGCAAAACTGAAGAGGCTAGAGAGTTAATTTGTTGTCAGACTCAGAAGGACCTTGTATAAAATGTTAGGAAACCAGTCATTCTACCAAATTTAATAAGAAATGATAACAATCAGCATTTGGATTTCTAGCTTATTTCCTTTCCATTCCTACCCACCTCTTGTAAGCATTAAAGAAAGAACTGTGGAAAGCTGTAGGGTTTGGTCCATTCAGATCACCTTCACGGTGGACCTATAAGGGGTAAGGAGGCAGGAGGCATGCACTGCTTCAAGGAGCCTGCAGAATAGATGGGGGGCCTGCAAGGACATGGGACCCCACCACACAGTGGGGGCAAAGGTGGGGGAGAAAGGGTTTCAGATACAAAGACTCAGTCTCCTCGTTGTTTATAATCAGAAAACCCCAGAAGCTTAGATAATCTGCAACCTAGACGATGAATCCTGAAATAGTGCAGAGTGTTATTCCTCCACAAGGTTATTTTTAAAATGTACTCATCAGATGTATTTATACCCTGTGTCTTTCAATTTAAAAAAAAAGGATCTGAGGACAGCCAACATGAAATACGATTAATAAAATAGGACTAGAAATAAGAAAAAGTGAGTTTAATAAGGCAGAGTCAGCACAGTTGCTGTGACTCAGTTTAGATCTGGGCTCTGAGTTTCCCAGTGACTGAAGCAAAGAGGGAAGCTCATTGTTAAATAATGCGGATTGTCCGAAAGCCATGAATGAGGCCGGGGAGGAGGGGGGAGACTTGTTTCTTGTTCTAAACTCTAAATGAAATATCTCGTGTTAGATGTTTGCAGGAAACACAGAAATAGCTTCACGTGTTTTGTAGGAACTTCACATAAAACTTACAGACGTGACATTTAAAGCAACGCGCAGGTGCGAAGGGGTGTGGTCCACATACGGGAACTTCCTGGGATTCCAGTTTTCATCCTGAATTTGTTCATCCCTCCACTAACAGTTCTTAATGGCTGTTAAATGCCCGATTGTCTTCTAGGCCCTCGAAAGGTGGGGCAACTGGCCACAGAAGGAAAAAGTTTCTTCAGACAGTCGGGATGTGTATGGATGCTTAAGAAGGAGGCAGAAGTAAGCACAAAGGAGCGGAAGAACGTGAGGGCTTCACACACTCGGGGATGGGGCTAGGGGAAAGCCGGCCTGTTCTGGGGCCCAGCGGGGGCCATGGACGTGTGCAGCACATGAGCTTCTCACATGCACATCCCTGCAGGGCAGGTCCAGAAAATTGATCATGGTCCTGGCTCTGACCCCAACCCACTATGGGACCCTGTGTGACTCTCAACCTCTCTTGCTAACTTCCTTACCTACAACAAAAACAGAGTTTGACCCTAGAAGATCCATCTCTGTCTCTTCCAGCAAGAAAATGTTGATTCCATGTATATACCCTCAAGACAAGGGCAGGATTTTTTTCTGCCAGCGATATTAATAAATGAACCCTCAGTGTTTAACCGGATCAGAGGGGTTCACTTTGGAGCCTGGAGGGATGGCTCCATCCAGGCCTCCTTTTCAAACCTCATCGCTGCCTTGGTGGGGTTTGGCTTCCCAGATTAGATGTCAATACCCAACTAGAGATCCTTAGAGATAAATGGTCCAGGAACTGAAATCTAAATTTTACATGCTCACAGGGTGACTAAATACTGAATGTAACTCACATATAATGACAGTGTTCGATGCTGGGGTTGCTGTCCCCGCTGCTGTCCTCGCCATCTATCTTCCTAACAAGGTAATATGATCGGTTACCAATTAGCAGTTTTCCAGCTGTCCATTTAGGGACTCAGTGACCGGAAGTGCCATCAGATGAACACAGCCAGGTCCCCTCGCTCCCGACTAAGGCAGGACTCTGACAGCCATTGGCATTTCACTTTGGTTGTGTATAGTCGTGAAGGCATCAGTGCCTTTTCTGGACCGAAGAGCAATAGTTGTGGTAAAACAGAGCCAAGGACACTCCCAGCGTCATTGGTCTGAAGGTCAGCGCCGAGATGGGGCTGAGTGGGGTCACGTGTGTACAAAGCTCCCCACACGGGGAGCACTGGGTAAATGACACTCTCCTCTTGCCTCTTGTTATTATTAACCAACATCTCAGGTGTGTCTTCTGGTCTAACCTCCTTCTGTTTTAATTAACTTTTTTTTTAAAAAGAGGGTGAGAGATTTTCAAGGTCACCCAGGCTCTGAAAATAACTACCACTCATGTCATTGCCCAGGGTCTTCAGTCTGCCCTGCAGATGGGGGACACAGCCTCGTCTCTGCAGACCGGCGGTGGGGGCGCAGACCTACTGTGTGTCCTGGCCCTGCTGCCAGCGATGGGCTCTGGGAGGCATCCAGGCCTTGGTTCTGAGGCCTTGGTGTCTTGACACTTGGAGGAGGTGGCAAGTGGGCAGTTGTGATCCTGGAGATCACAGCCGTCCTTCTCGGCCTTCTCCAGATCCCCACTGCCCTGCAGCCGCACCTGGTGTGCCTGCGATTGTTCTGGCGTGGCCGGTGTGTTCGCTGCATCTCCATCACCAGTCCCTCCTACCGAGAAGGCAATGAGGTCACTGCTCCTGGCTGAGCGGGGCCCTGAGGGTGGGGGTGGGGCGGCCCTAGACCAGCTCGTTTGGGGAAGCTGGGCACTGAGGGTGCGAGACAGACCCGGTGGCTGATGCTGGGCACGTCCAGTCTGGCAGGCACATGGGGCTTCTAGAAAATGGGCCAGTGGTGAAGAGGCCCAAGATGAAACACGCCAGGTGAACAATAAAAGGGGCACGGGGCCTGGGGTACTGGGGTGGGAAACATGCAGGCAGCAGGACCCGGCGGTGTGACAGCGGGTGGCTGGGCCCTGCCCCCACTGCAGGCCTGTCACTGGCCCACGAGTCCCGGGCAGGCGCTGGGCTCGGGTGCCGGGCCGGCTGCGTGGACACGAGGAAATGTCTGGGACAGTCTGATTGGGGGGGAGTTTCATGGTGGAGACAGATGGGTGGTTATCAGAACTGAGGATGAGAGCTCCACCCCCTGAATGGATCTGGGGGGTCAGACCTGGGGGGGTCTTAGCTCAGGCGGCTGTAACAAAATACCACACACGGGGGGCTTACACGACAGGCATTCATTTCTCACTCTCTGGAGGCTGGAAGTCCAGGATCAAAGCGCCGGCAGACGCAGTTCCTGGTGAAGCCCACTTTTTGGCAGGGAGGTGGCCATGTTCTCACTGTGTCCTCACCGGGTGGTAAGGAGACGCTCGAGTCTCTCACTTCTTATCAGGGCACGAATCCTACCATGCGGACCCCACCCTCGTGACCTCATCTAAACCAAACTACCTCCCAAAGACCCCACCTCCTCATACCATCGCACGGGAGACTGGGACTTCCGCATCTGGATTTTGAAGGACTCAAACATTCAGTCCACAGCACGGGCTCTGAGCAGGAGTGGTTTAAAACTTTCCTGGATTTGCCAGGATCCCGCAGAGTCTCCCAGCATATGACTGAGCACAGGAGGGCCCCAGATGGGTTGCATATTGACCAGCTGCATAAACAATTAACCTTTGGATTCCCCGGGGTTCTCGGTTTAAATTAGTAGAAACTTACTCTGGCTGCTTTCTGCAACAAAGGCAGAGAGTTTATTGTTGGAATGTTGGCAGCGGACAGATCTGACGGGAGGCTGAGAAGCAGGCTTGGGTGGCCCTGCAGGAGCAGAACCGAGCATCAGCAACCACTCAAGGACCACCAACCACCGCTGGCACAAGCCCGCCGCAGGAGGCCAGTCCTGAGCCTGCCCCCCGGCTGCACCCCCCGGCTGCTGGGGGAAGGATCTGTACCCCTTGTCTTGAGCTTGAGGGGAGGCAGGCAGCAGAAGGAGGTGGGCAGCCAGCCCTCTTCTGCTGAGTCAACACAGAAGCCAGACTTTCCCCAGAGGGAGAGAAGTGTAAATACCAAAGGCAGGTGAGACCGGGCAGCCAGAAACTGAAAACTATTCCTCCACCCTGCCCCCGAGCATTCCTGTGGCTAGTTCTGGGTTTTGTGCATTTGGCAGCCCCCCACGGGAGGCGCCCTCCACGGGAAAAGAATCACAGGCACCACTGAGAACCTCCGGGACCACCAGCGGTGGGTCAGCCCTGCAGCCCTGGGCTGGTGAACCTGACATCCTGTACAAGGTCGAGGCTGCCGCGTGCATCACCTTTCCATCCTTCGCCTTATGTGTGTGGGATCAGTGTGGCTTGTCCTTGCTTTTGCATGTAAGCTTCCTCTTTTTGCGTTGTGATTTTTAGAATATGTATCTAATTTTTTTTTTTTTGCATAAAAGCCATTCTGCTGACTTCTTCATGTAATATTGTATCATGAATATTTTGCTGAGTCACAGAAAACAGGGTGCAATCCATTCATTCACTGATTCATCCGTCTGTCGATTCACTGTATTATCAGTTGTTGGTCATGCGGCAAAACTGTCCTGGACTCCTGTGCTGGACCAGCCTCTGCTGGGCTCCGGGACACAGCGATGGATGGGGTGATGTCTGGCCCTCAAGGAGCGTAAAGTCTAGGGAGAGATGCAGGCACACCGGCTGTGGAATTACATGGTGACAACAGCTCTGATGGGAGGTTTCCAAGGTGCCCGAAGGCACACAGAGGGCAGCCAACCCTTGAGCTGGCTGGAGAGAGTGAGAGAGAGGCGTAGGTCAGGGTGAGAAATCCTTGCTAGAAGAAAGGGCATTTAGCGGGGCCCTGAAGCATGAGTAAGAGCTCGCCAGGTGATTTGTCTCTAATGACTACAACCGGTAACCTTCCAGAGAGGCTTTGTAAGCCCAGGGATGACGTGATCCATGTGGCTTTTCTCAGAGATGATTCCATCTGCTTACAGGTGGGAGTCAGGGCAGCAGCCTTGCCAACTATCGGACCCAAACGGGGATTAACTGATCAGAGAGAGACTCACTAAAAGCATGTTTGATTGAAGCCAAAGAGGCTGCAGATTTCCTCCACTGGAGGGACTCTGGGTGGCCATCTAGTTCAAAGAGGGGCCTAAGGGATCAGTTTTAAAACAGAAGTACCGTGCTTTGTATATATTAATAAGCACACTGTGCGTGCCTCTACATTCTTCTGGGCTGGCTTGGGGAAACAGTGCTGAGAGAGATTGTGGAGAGAAGGCATAAAAGCCTCGCCTTCTAACTGAAATAAATTCTGCCATCACCACACACATACAAAAAAAATAATTAATACAGTAGGCAACCTGGCTCCTTTGCACCTGAATAGATACCAGTTAGGACAAAGGCCCCTGAAACACAGCCTGCCCTTCAGATAGAGTTACCAGAAAAATGCAAAAGGCCAGTTCAATTTACACAGTTCAACATACACAACAAATAATCCTTTTCAGTGTCAGTATGTCCCCAGCTCTCTGCAGGGCAGCTCCGCTGACTTTTTTTGGATCCTCCCACTCCTCCATCCACAGGGCCTTTGCACATGCTGTTCCCCCCATTGTGTACCTGAAATTCAAATTTAACTGGTGTCCTATATTTGTATTTGCTAAGCCTTCCTTCTGAGCTGTCTGTAGATGAAACATTTCCATCTCCCCGTCTGACACCCCATGACTGGAAGGCACAGCTTTCTGTCCATGGGGCATGACTCCCTCCTCAGCTCAAGAATACCCAATTTGGTGCATTTTCTGGCTAAGGTGTCTCAGGGGAGCCACTCACAGGTGGCACTTCCGTGTGCAAGAAGCCTGGGTCCTTCTGGTGGCTTTCTGGTCCCTTCACAGAACTGGGGAGCTGAGTGAGGAGCTGCCTTGTTTTGGGGACTATTTCACTGAAGGTGCCAAGGGGAAAAAAAAGGGGGGGGTAGAATTTGCACAAGAAATTTGGGGAGCAATAAAAGGGCAGGAGCAGAAGTTTTCCTGTGGCAATTGAGAATGACCCAAAGCCGATGCAGCCCTGCCCCACCCCCAACCTGGAGATGAGCCCCCCAGAAATGTGAGGCACAGGAAGTAGCATTCACCCACCTCCCTGCCTCCAGGCATTCCCATTCCTTTCCTGTCTGCACATCCCGCCCCCCAGGGAGGGCCCTCCCCAGCCCAGTCACGGCAGGGGACCATGATTTAGGCCAGGTGGGCTGGATTCAGACAGCCTGGACCAGCTCCCGGCTCCATCCCCCAGGGCAGAGGGCAAGCTAATTGTTTTTCCTGGTCCAAATAGCCAACAGGCTTAAAGAGCTAACGCAGGCAAGCTGGACTGTTTCCTCCTAGCAGGGCCATGCCTAGCGGGGCACCCAACTCATAGTACGTGGTCAATAAATCTTTGCTCCATCTGAACCTGAAATGAGGAAGCGCTGGGCTCCGCTGTCTGCGCTGCTCTGATTATGAGGATAAATAAATGGGCTTTTCTGCCACGGCAGACACCAGTCACCACTAAATTCACTTTGAAGCACAGGGGAAAAAAAGACCCTCTGCGTCCCATATCGCCACCGAGGAAAGAGATAAGGCTTATACTCAGAATGAATTCCGGCTTAAATTTATGTAGAGACGTAATCAGACCATCAAAGCAGAACAAGAAAGCGAAAGGGTGTTAAGACAAATGAATTTAACAGCACACAATACCCCTCCCTGATTTGCTTTCCCAGGCAATGAAATATTTCAGAAGATTAAAAACTGGTTATGTAACACCCAGAATCCACATTGTCAAAAAGATTTGTAGCTCAGTGTTTTCCTACCCAGGTCCCAAATGAAAGAGTTTCATCTAGGTTTTGATCATGGCAATTTTTTTCAAAGATATAAAATATATTGAAATATTTAAATTGCTTGTCAAATGTAAACTCGCCTGTGTCCTGACACTTTTAAAATATATCGTGGCTTCAAACATCACTTCTCCTGATAGGATTTTTTAAGTTGCTTTATAATGCATTAATAGCGAAGCCCAGACTCTAAAAGACTACTGTATTTGTAATATTCACTTTTTTTTTTCCCTCATCCCCTATAATTTCCAGAATGTAATTCTGCCCCCAGCTGGTTAAAACATCTCTGACATCAGAGAGAAACGGGAAACTTTTCAACGTCCCCACTCATCCGGACGTAACACTGGGGGAGGATGAATGCCTTTGGTTTACAGAGCTAACAGTCACATTCCGAGTGAGATGCTCCAACTCCAGAGGGTTTTGTTGGTTGGCTGGAGGCAGGTAGACAATGCTTCCCTTTGCACCAGCAAGGGAATCTGGAAAGAGGAGCATGCATTTCAGAAAGACTCAGTTTGCGATTTCTGCTCAAGAGTTTACCATTAATGAGGTATCGATTGCCGGGCTATGATAATTGTCACTGGGGATGAAGCAGGACAGAAAGTTAATAAAGATGACTATCAGCACCGGGGCTGGCGTCCAAGGCACGCCGGGGAACCCGGATTTGTTTTCTTAATGTGTAGTTTTTCGCCTTTTCCATTAAGTTTTCTAAAATTTATTCTGGCTTGATCATGTCATTGGGAGAGCTGCATGACCAGCATTCCTAGGGTGGCCCAAAGGTCCCCTCGCAGCTCGGGAGGGGAAGGGCATCTTCCAGGACAGGGCCAGAGGCGGGCGATGGCCCAGACTGTGCGTGGTCTTGACGCCCAGCACTTGTGTTTATAGAAGCTACGCTTTTGACCCTCCCAGCCCGTCAGCCACGATCACAGAGGAGGGAGAAGAGGGTGGGGATTTTTGGAGGCTAGCCCTGACAAGGGTCTAGGAAAGATCTTGGGAAGTGGCCTTTTGTCTAAGTCGTTTAGGCCCCAACTCACAGGGAGAGGCTGGAAAAAAGAAACACCAGGAGGAGTTTAGGCAGAAGGACCGCTTTAAATGTGAACAGCAGAATCCATGGAAAAGTGAAAAGGTGGCATTCCTGATTCCTGATCATGTGTGTCACCCGGCTGCATGGTGACCTGGGTGGGTGTAGGGGACAGAGGCTGGGCTTGGGGACCACTTTGGAAGCCTCCTTTCACTGTTTGTGAAATTTGCAACATCTTGGTCGAGATCAAAAAAGACAGCAGTGCATCTGAAAGGTCTGGTACGTTCCTTAGCTCGGGGACGACGAATGTTCTGTCTCTTCCTGGGATTCACGACCCGGGTCCGCAAATATTTTCTGTAAAAAGCCAAATAGTGAATATGCTAGCTTTCTCAAACAAAGAGGCAAAATCTAAGCTATCATGTGGGTACTTTTATAGCAAAAGAAGAAACATTTTTTTCCAGAAATTTTTGTTGATGAAGTTAAAATACAATCCTGTTGAGTACCCATTTTTGTGATATAGGCCTACACACTCTTTTTTTTTTTTTAAGATAACATTTTATTTTACTGACATTCAAAGGTAGTATCTCCTGTCCTCAAATCAATTGCAAATGTTCATTTTGAAAGCCATTCTTAGTTGAAAGCCATTCTTAGTTGAAAGCCTCAGGCTGGCTTTGACCGCAGGTTTTGCCAACCCCAGATTGATGACAGGCAGGGAAATTCAGCCAGTCAGTCTTTTCTTGCTCACCTCTGTCCACATTCTCTGATGCCTTAAGTTCCTAGATCAAATCGCTTGCCTTCCCTTCTTTTACCAAAAGATCTTGCTCCTATGTCACCTCCTCCGGGAAGCCTTCCCTGATCAGGCTTTGCGCGTGGTAGGAGGTAGAATTAATATTGCCCCTGACACAGCCTTGCGTGGTAGATCCACCTGGAGACAGGGAGCCCCGTGAGCACAGGGCATCCTCTTGTGTTTTCTAACTCAGCTTAGACGAATCCCCAGCGCCTACAGAGCTAAACATGAGTCACTGGGGGAGGAAGGGAGGGACTACGTCTGGGCCAAGCGCAGGGAAAGAGCTCTGCCTCCTCCCAGCTATGCTGATCAGTCACAGTGATAACCAGCGTGGCCCCCACGCCCACCGCTAACTTCATCATCATAGTATCTCATTTAATCCTCACACAGCGTATGAGGTCGACACTGTGATCTCACCATTTTACAGATGAGGAAAATCAAGGTCATTGTTTGTGCTCCAGCCAGAAGAGGTAAAACCAGGTAGAGGAGGTACTGAAGGTCAGCCCTGGAGATGGGGTAACTGAGGCCCAGAGAGACAGGGCCTGCCCGGAGCGTCACAGCTCGGCAGCAGTGGCAGCAGCCCTGGAAGAATCACAGCAGTTACAGGCGCGACGACTGGGCGCCAGCCCCACGCCAGGCGGTGAGCTGGCCTGGGTTAGCCACGTCCAGCCCCGCCCGGAGACACAGCAGTGGGTGCCATCAGGATGTCCTCCAGATGTGAGGCTCGTTAACCTGCTGTAAGGGGCCTACTGAACCAGCTGCCCCCAGCCCAGCTCCAGCCGGAGGCTCCTCCAGGAAGCAGGGCATGGTGCCCAGGACCATCCTTCAGGAGCCGTGCCCCCAGCTCTGTGGTCCCGAGTGATTACCACTGAGCAGAACAAGCTGCGTCAGGAGAGGTAAACGCCTGCCTGCCTGGCTTTGCCCCTCTCCGGCCTGTGACTTGGGCAGCCGCTTCATCTCTCGAAGGCGCGGTTTCCTCCTCGCTGGAAATGAAAGGCCGCTGCCTGGAGGGCTCCTGACTCTGTGCTCAGGCCAGGGGCTGCCTTGGTCCTCCTGCTTCATCTCCCATCATCCTCCCCTGAGTCACCGGTCAGCCTCCTGCCCTGCATACATGGTTCCAGGCTGTCCTGCGCCTCCTCCGACCCCTCCTGGGGTCACACACACAGCTTTCCTGCCGTCCCTGCGGGTCCGGGAGGCACTGTCTCTGGCCTCAAGGGGCTCGCCATCCGCAGAGAAGACGGTTACCACGCCTGCTCACATAGGTCCGACCTGGGGAGAGAGGAACCAGTAATGTGGAGGGAGGCGCACACGGCCGCGGAGGTTCAGAGCGTGAGGTCTCTGTTTTTTCTTTTAATTGAAGTAGAGTCAACGTTGTGTCACAGTGTTGTGCTAATTTCTGGTGCACAGCGTAGCGATTCATTTATACATATATATGTATACATTCCTCTTCCTAGTCTTTTGCACTATAGGCTGTTACAAGCTATTGAATATAGTCCCCCTGTGCTGCACAGTAGGACCTTATTGTTTATCTATTTTATATATAGAAGTTAGTACTTGCAAATCCAAAACTCCCAATTTATCCCTCCCTACCCCTTTTACCCCCTGGTAACCATATGTTTGTTTTTGATATCTGGCATGGAGAGGGAGCTCTGTAAACGTCTGTGGAAGGAAGGAAGGAAGGGAGGAAGGAAGGAAGGAAGGAAGGAAGGAAGGAAGGAAGGAAGGAAGGACAGGACTGCTCACCTGCCCACAAACAGACCCTCCTCCTTGTGTCCACGCATTGCCATGTGCCATCTTCTCCACCTGAAAGCCCCTCTCATGAGATTCTCTGCCCACTCACATCTGTCTTCAGAAGCCACACCAGCTTCCCTTCCCTGGGGGCAGTTTGTTTTCAGTACTGCAGCAGCCAAGGTCCCGGCAGGAAACAGGTCACCACTGATGGTTGGAATGAGGGCGTCAAGAGAGCAAACAGGATGGTGCTGCCCTCAGAGATGAACCACAGCTGGGAGCTGTTCCCTATCCTAGAACGGAAAGGATGAGGCAGTAAAACAGAGGTGATGATGCAGGAGGAATTACCAGTGAGAGCCGAGTTGTGGAGGATGTAACTCTTGCCATAGAGGCAGAGATGGAAGAAGGAAAGAAATGTCCAGCCTCCCCTCCTGCCCAGGCATCTTCCCCTGATGCCTTCTGTCGACTACCCACACTGGAACCAGCTGGCAAGGGAGCCTGTGTGTGAGTGAAAGGCAACGAGGCCAAGGTTCAGACAGTGGAAACAGCACGTGCAAATGTCCTGTGGATGGAGAAGCGGGAGGAACTAAAAAAAGTCAGCAGAGCTGGCCCACAGAGAGCTGGGGACATCTTGAGAAGACGCTGGGGAAGGACACCAGAGCCGGACCACCCCACGTGGGCCTTAGAGATACAGGACCTGCCTCCCGGCTTGCCCAGGAGAGTCCTCAATGACACCTGTCATCCCAGAGGTGGAGTTAGTAATAAGCCACTACTCACCCTGCTTCACTCACCCAAAGGGCCGCGGTTTGGGTGATAACTGGTATGGTCAGCCTTCTGTAGGGCACGCGAAAGAGCCCTGTCTTCGCTCTAGGTGCAGTGGGTTCCCTGAAGGGCTGTCAGCCACGCACTGGCTCTTGCCCAGAACTCCATTTGTGAAGAGCGGTCAGGTTGCCTTGAAGCACATGAGTTTCAGGGGCATGGTATCAGGACTGATGAAGATGCTATTGAAGTCATTGGAGTCGCCCTCCAATATCACCACTTCACTGGCCTTTAAACATCCACAAGCTCCAGGATAAAATTCCGATGCCCCTCCCTCATCATCTGACCTGCCCCGTTTCAGCTTCAGCCACGCATCTCCTGCCTTCATCCCCCAGAAGTTCTTACCGCTCCCTAAGGCAGCCTAATCCTGTGAGGCAACCAGGTGTCCGTAACTGCTGTTCCCACCAACTGGACCACCCTCCTCCTCTCCCCTGCAGCAAAGTCCCATCCATCCAGCAAAGTCCAGGACTTCCTGATGCACCCAGGTGTTCTCTGTAAGGACCCACTGTCCTTACCTGTCTCCATTGCTCCATGATTACATCGTGAACTGCCCGAGCATGGAAGGCTTGTCTTTTCCATGATGATACATAGTGTATTTCACCCAGTGCCTGGATGAAGGTAGAAACAGGGGAAGGAAGCGAGAGGAGAGAAAGGGAGAAAGTAGGAGAGGGATGGAGAAGGAAGGGAGAGAGAGAAAGAAGGGAGGGAGGGAGGGTGAGGGGATTCTATACCGTTTGGGCTGCTTCTTTCTTTGCAACTCATCATAAATCTCGAAGCTAACTTCTGAGGCCTGTAACTTTTCTTTGCTCAGCGCTTTTTGGGTACTCTCCCTTTGTTCTGATTTTTCTAAATCCCACAGAACTTTCAACATCCCACACTTCGAGTTGGAAGCACACACCACTGCAAAAACTTCGGCTGGCAATCTTGTTGTCCCAAACATCCTAAGGTTGTATAACAACCAAAATGTCTTGGTTCTCATGATGGGAGCAGGCATCAGAAATCAAAGAAACAGGAGGAACAGGAACGTTCCAGGCTATTACTGTAACAATCCAATTACAATGCCTATCAAACTTAACTTCACAGGTTATAGCTCCTAATTGCCTGACAAAAATTGACGCTTCAGTCTCAACAGCATAATATAATCAGAGTCCAAATTAAATTTGATCGTGGGCAGAAAACGATGCTATCATTCGAAGGCATGGAAACAGGAGATCAACTAGCATGTTACCCGGGATCAGAAATGAAGATGATTCATTAATGACAATGCGGTGCTGATCATGGAAATGACGCAGTTCAGACGGCTTCGTAAAAACACTATTAATTAAAAAGATGATAGACCTAACAAGCTGTAGAAAGCAGAGGACTGCCCTCGGGCGTGCGTGTTAAGGTGAAGGCTGGCGACGTGCGCGAACGGAAGTTGGTGCGCTTTTCTGAGGAGTGTTTCGCTGACACATGAGCCCAGTTTACTGGCCGCTGTTCTGTGAAGCGACTTCCTCCAGGGGCCCATGTCCAGGGCTATAAAAAAAAAAAAAAAAAAAAAAAAAAAAAGAAATCTGCGGCCAGAATATGGCTTTGCAGTAAGTGCAAATAATGCTGGCTATAAAACCGAAGGGCCCAATTCATAAAAGAAAGTCACAGGGGGTTTTGCACACTGTAAAAGAAAAACAAAAACCTACAAGAGACTTTGCAGTGTGTGTGTTTGTGTGTCTGCCTACATGTCATACGTTTTTCATCTTGCAAGGTCTGTGTGATTTCTAGTTTAAGGGATTGAAATATACAGAAGGAGAATGAAATCCTCTTAGACTGCAGAGTCTGGGGACAGAAATTTTAAGTAACTGCTCTGCACTAAAAAAAAAAAATACATATATATATATATATATATATATATATATATATATATATATAGGGTGGGGGGAGAGAGAGAGAGAGATTATACTCTGTGAAAGAGTTCCGTTTTTGCCATTCACTCATTCAGCCAAAATTTACTGAGTGCCTTCAGTGTGTTAGGCCTCGTCCTAGGATCTCGGGTATAGGACTGAACAGGGCAGATACGGGGCCAGTTCTTAGGGAAAGTTCAGTCTAGCCAAACCAATGGCCATTGGCCAGGTTAGATGTGTGGAGGGTGCTGGGAAGACTCACAGGGAGCTATGCCACTAAATGACAGAAGGCTTAACTGCTTGGGAAGCCAGGAGGACTTCTTGGAGGAAGCAAAATTTCAGATGAGGCCTGAAGTGGGAGATTGGTGAACGATAAGGGGGGAGAATGAGAGAAGAGTTCCAGCATCGAAACTTTCAGATGCACCTGTGAGTACGACAGAGGATGAGGCTCCCCAAGATGTGAGCAGATGCCTCTAATGCATTCTTAGGGGTCCCTGAGCTGTAAAACTGTTCAACTCGACTTGATGCTATTAGAATAGTAACTAGGGGCAGGTCCTCGGCTCTGGGGCTCTTCCAGTTAATGGAATGGAGATGTCGTGGCTGATGAGAGAGGATTATGCATCCTTCATTCTGTTGATTTCAGGTGTAGCCGTGTGACTTCCTTTGATCAAGAAACTGTGAGTGGAACTGGCGTCGGCTGCTTCTGAACAGAAGTTTCAAGAGCCATCACTCGGCTCATTGTGTCCTCTTTTTCCTCTGTCAGAAGGACTGGCACATCCCAGGTGGAGGGCCCTCCCTCACCCTGAATCCCGGAGACAAAGTAGCACGGGGAAAAGCAGCAGCCCCACCACCACCGCGATGTGCAGCCCGAGCAAGAAGCCAGCCTTTGTCTCTGTGAAACACTGACGTTTTCGGGTTAGCTGTTGGCGCAGCCCGGACAAGCCCATCCTGACCGAAGCAGCAGCCAGCTAAGCATGCAGTGGAGAGGGAACCGGGGCAGGGGGATCCTTAGAAACTTGTCAGAGCCCAACAGCTAAAGAAGCAGAGAATTTGGGGTTTAGAGGAATAAGGACCTGAGTTATTGGTGTTTTGAGGAGAGAGATGCTACTTCTTTGGAAAGAAGAACCTTCCAAATAGAGTAACAAATAGTCCTTGTCAAATAGCTGCCTGAAGGGGTAATGAGCACCCCGGCCCTAGAGGAGACCAAAAGCAGGCTGGGTGGTGATTGTGGCTCATCTTTAAGTAGCAGGTGACGTGGAGGGAAAGTCTGCACTTGATGGCTTATGGGGTCACTCGAAACCCTGAGGTTCGATCATTGTCTGCTTCTGTATAGGAGGCCAAGTGTCACCCGCCCCAAGGACTTCCAGTGAACAGAGAAGGGACCCTGGACACCAGGCTGTTCAGTCCAATTAGATTCAGCCTGGGCCACCACGATTCAGTGAATACTCTGTGTGGAGTCAGAAAGAATGACCTCAAAAGACTTAAAATATGTAACATGCCAGCTGCTTTGGCCCCAGCCTTTCTACCTCCTGCCCTTCGTCTCTCTCTCCCTCTCCTCTTCCTTCCTTCTTCTCTCAATTTTTCAAAGGGTAAGCTCTCCCCAGGGAAGAAGCTGGATGAGGCTGTATCCCTCACTGGGCAGCGGAGGGACATGTAACTGCCCTGCAGCTGGATGACAGCCTGGCTCCCGCCAGCCTCTCCCAGCAGGCGTCTGCGTGGCTGTGCCCTTATCCGAAAATTCCTGGCGAGCCATTTCGGATCTACCCGGGGGTTGGGGTGGGCGGGGTGGGCTTGGCAGAGCGCCGGATGGTGAGGCTTGTGGCTTCGCAGGTGGGTCTGACACGGGCCCACAGATGTGGCAGGAGGAACTTGACCCTGTGTGTTCTGTCAAGGCCTGTGTGCAAACTGCCTCCGAACAGAGTCCCGGAATCTCCTGAGGTTGGTACCAGGGCTCTCGGGAGCAGCTTCCCACACTCCCCCCAACATCCCTGCAAAGCAGAGGCGGAGCCGGGTGGTGAGGTGCAACCCTCCCTGAGAACACTTATCCCCATTTCGCAGATGAGGAAGCTGACTCAGAGAAACGAAGCAATTTCCCCAAAGTCCTGCAGCTAAAGGGGTGAAGCCAAGATGCAAACCCAACTGTGACGCTGTCCCCTGGACCAGAGCGGTGTCAGTCACCTCTCCTCACCCCAGGTCTCCTTCTCTTCCTCGGACCTGTGCTTATGCCCTCCTGCTCTGCAGATCCACCCAGTTCTCATCCCTGCTTGTCCCTGCCTTGCCATCTTCCTTCTCTCCTAGACTCCCAGTTCCTGCTCTCCTGGAACTTCAGCTGACCTGGCTGAATCCTGTTTCAGGCCCCACCCCAGCCCAATCATCACACAGCCTCATGGCAGGTCTCCCAATAGCTAATGGAGTCAGCATTTCCACGTCTTCATCCCAGATGCCCAGCGGACGGGACTGGTCAGCCCAAGGAAAGGAGCTCTCCTGGTGCAAAGAAGGCTGCCTGGACCCCTTCCTGCCCTGGCAGCTGGATGAGCGTGGACTCTTCTAGAGAAAGGTGAGGATGGGGCGGCAGTGACTCACAGCCCCGGCACACACCCAGGTCTAAGTCTGCTGGATCTAAGCCTCTAGACCCCTTGTGACTCACTTTACTCCTTCCACACCCCCATGTGTCCTTTCATTCATTCGGCAAATGTTTATTACAATGGACCAGGCGTTAAGCTAGTTGCCCCAGTCACGGTGGTAAACAAGACCGGCCCGAGCTTGCCCACATGGAACTTCCGATCCTAGTGGGTAGACAGACCATAACCCCATAAATAAATAACCACGAGAGACAACGTCAGTGAGGTGAGTTCTCCGAATGGGAGGAACGGCCATGCGCTGGAGAGGAAGTCTCCATCCCCGGGAGGGGAGCAGCCTCTGAGAGGTTCCCTACAGGGATTAACATTTGGACCGAGGCCTGAACTTTGACCCCAGAGCAGCCGGATCTGAGCCTGGGAAGGACGTTCCAGGTGGAGCCGGGGAGGAGAGGCCTGGCTGTGTTTGAGGAGCTCAGATGATGCCGTCCATTGGTGGTTACCAGCTGGGCGGGAGCAGGGAAAGGCCTTCCCGCAGCTGCCACCTGAAAAAGGTTCTCTCTGAGCCCCGGCTCCTCCATCTCAGCATCCTGCTAGAATCTCCAACACGTTTACCACAACCTGCCATTGTCTCCCAGCTTCTTTCCTTTTGGGTGTCTATTTTCTCCTCTCAATTCTTCTAAGTTCCTAAGGAGCCGGGGATCTTTCCCATCTTATGTCTGTGATCCCTCAGCTATAAAAACACACAGAATGGATGGTGAACCTGCCAAGGGAGAAGCCCGAGCCTGTAGCATCTCACCGGGACATGGGCTGCGGCACTAGGTGCGGTAGCCCGGGCGAGGCGGGGACCTCTCAGTGCCGGGTCGGGGGCGTCGGGCAGCACGTCCTGAGCCCGCAGAGTTCCCTCGAGTTCCTCCCGGCACCCAGAACGGAAACAGTGTGGACACAGTGAGAACCAAGGGATGGCGGGAGACAACATCGCACCCTCGTGCCTGTGTTGTGCGTTCTGGGTGGGAGCACCCCGCACGTGCTCACAAAGGCAAGGCTGGCTCCCCTGGCTGCCCCAACAAGGGTCGAACCTGGAAACAAACAACTGGTAGATTCCAGGAGGCGCTTAATGGTCCCCCCGCAGCCTGTGGGCTCACAATGCTGGCAGCGGTGTCTGGAAGGCCGGGCCTGATCTCCACTGTGTGGATTACATGTCTTGGCCCAGAAGCCGGGAGTGTAGCAGCACCTGTGTTAAAACGGCAATAAGATCTTGGCAGCGGAAGCCTCACCTTTGTGATTTAACAACAACAACAACAAAAAGATGATGAGGCTGTACACCCGAATCAGAAGGTAAAACACCGAGAGGCTCAATGCACGGGAAAGAGCGTTTGGAAAACACACAAGTGGGACGATACTGAACTTCACGCTGCAGCTAAATAAATCTGAAAATGAACAAAGAGTTACACGTATCAACGGAAGCTAGAAAAACATTGGTAAACATACGTCACTAGGCGAGAGGAAAATCTTATGACCCATTATTATCCACAAAACTAGGGAAAGAGCCAGGAGAGAAATTACTGGTGTAACCTACACGGAAAATGTTTAAGACCCTGGATGTCAAATACAAGTTTAAGACTGAAGAGTGAGTCTCAAACCAGGACAAACAGTACTTGACATAGATACAAATAGCTTTAATAGCTTTAATGTAGAAAAAGCTTTTATAAAAGATGATGCCCCATCCACACACACACACACACAGGAAAATGAGCAAGTGACATGAACAGGCAATTAATGAAAGGAGAAGTCTAAGTAATCAATCATCTTTTGGAAAAAAAAAATCTGCGTATCATGTAGTCAAAGAAATAAAAGTTCAGAAAACAATGAGAGACTATGTTTCAGCTATTCAAATTGGCAATGATCTTTTTTATGATAACACTCAATATTGTGGAAGTGGGTATAGCTTGGTGGTAGGGTGCGTGCGTAGCATGTACAAAGTCTTGGGTTCTATTCCCAGTGCCTCCATTTAAAGAAAGAAAACTAAAAAAAAAAAAACAAAAAAACCCCACAAACCACACACACAATATTGGTGTGAATGTGGGAGAACAGAGAAATATACATACTGTTAGGGAGACTGTAAACAGTCATGCAATTTTTGGAGGCCAATTTTTATGAAAGCCTTCATTTTGATGTTCATGCTTGTGGTAGACAGAATAAAAGCCTCCCAACAGTGCCCACATTCTAATCTCCAGGATCTGTGAATACATTACACTCTACAGCAAAATGGAATTAAGGTTGCTAATCAGCCGACTTTAAAATAAGATCATCCTGGATTAGCCTATCTGGGCCCAGTGGAATCACAGGCTCCCTAAACAGAGAAGCAGGAGGCAGAGGATCAGTGTCAGAATGACATGGTACGGGAAGGACGGACCAGCCACTGCTGGCTGGGAAGAATCCAGCAGCCTCCAGAAGCCAGAAAAGGCAAGAACATGAATTCTCCCTGAGAACCTCCAGGAGGAACAAAGCCCTGCCACACCCTGATTTTAGCCCAAGGAGACTCATTTTTGACATCTGATCTTCCAAACTATAACATAATAAAGTTATGTTGTTTGAAGGCACTAAACTTAGGTTAATTTGTTACAAAAAGCGATAGAACCCTAACACAATAATATCCCTTCCCCCACCCCACCCAAAATTTCTCTTCTAGTAATTTATCCTTAGCAATATTCAGAAATGTCACCTAAGATACATATTCGATGGCTATAATGGTCTAATTTATCATAGTGAATTTTTGGAATCAATTTCATTGCACCATGTGTGATGGCTGATAAATTATGTCCATCTACACTGTGGAATACTATACAGCCATTAAAATCATTTAATGAAAGACAGTTTATTTTTATGGGAAAAGGTTTATCATATTTTGGTTTAAAGGCTATAAAACAGTGTATACAATAACATACGATCTTTGAAAAGCTACATGTTTTTCAAAAGGCCAAAATATTAACCAAAGTCACTGGATGGTAAGCCTATAAATTATTTTTCTCTTTGTGATTGTGTTACACTTTCCCAGTGTCCCACATTAAGCCTGTATTGTCTACGCAATTCTAGAAAACTACTATAGAAGTGTATCAGAGCGTGTTCATATAATGAAGTCACGTGCTGCTATTTTAAAAAGTCAAGGGGTAGACTATTTAATGGCACTGGAAAGTATTAATGATAAATTACTGACTGAGAGTGTTTCTATGATAGTAAATACAATATGATTCATATTTGTGTTAAAAGAAAAATATACTCATACCCAGGAAAAATACTGACAAGAAATATACTAAAATGTCAACAGTGGTGATGTCATGAGAGATTTTTATTGTTGGCACAGGTTTTCTGCAACTAGAAGCAAACAGGGAATTTTGCTGTGATCGACGTTTGGAGAAGCACCCATCACTGGTCTCCTGGATGAAGGTCCAAAAGGGTCCAGCCGGTCGTCATAGCAGCGGCTCAGTGGAGCCCTCGCTGCATCCCAGGTGGAAACATTCCGCCCTTGGGATCTAGCCCAGCAGACACAAAGGTGACAGGGACAGAGGGCACAAGGTCTGATGGCGATGGTGTCTGCCTGGCACATCAGGCTCTTTCCCAGCTGGCTGTCCTTCACATCCATTCCCTCCTCGAAGGCTTGTCTGTGTGCTCACTCTGAAGAGCTGGGCCCCAGACTGCTGCTGGAAACGCCACCCCTGGACGCCTAGTGTCCCCAAAGTCAGTGTCTTCAGGTCTCTCCAGGGCTGGTCAGATTCCCCCAGAAGAGTCCTCCAAACTCCCTGCAGAGCCCCAGGGCCCTGGTGAGGAGAAGTCTGGGTACCCAAAATCTCACTGACTTCTCCTTTTCTGTACAGTGTCCCCTCAGTCCCTCCACCAAGGATGCTGTTCTCAGTTGTTCTCAGGGACTGCAGAAAGCCCCTCTCCCCACCTCTGAAGTCATCTTTCATCCTCCAGCAGAATCTCTTTTTTCAGGTGCCCGGACCCCCGAGGTCCTCGGGAACTCTGCGGCCTCAGCAGGGCTGCTCTGGGCTGTCCCCACCCGCGCCAGCATCACGCTTCCTCAGACTTGCAGGTACAGGTCAGCACGCCCCCACCGGCTCCCCATTCTCACACCCGGCGCTGCTTTCTGTCCCTCCACGCCCATCTCAGGTATCCCTGTGGGTTTTGTCTACTCAGGCATCCATTGGTTGTTTACTCAGTGGATTTGAGGAGGGAGAGAAGCAGCTTACGTGGGTTCACTCCCCTCTCTTTAACCACAAGTCAGATTCCTGGCTCTTTATGGGTATGAACTTGATTAAACCTGACAATAACAACATGGAGTGTGAGGTTATATCATCGCGCCCATTCACTGATGAGAAAGAAAGAATCACAGATGAATTATGGAATTTACTGATCCCTCGTGGGGGAAGCCCTTGCCTTAAGTCACACAGCAGCCTGTGAGGAAGACCTGGGCGGCTGCTGGAAGTGTCCAGGGTGGAGAACGACATGGAGAAAGGACTCCAGACCAGGGACCAGCCCACACGAGGCAGGTGGGCTGCCCAGCTGTGCTGGGAAAACCAGGGTAAAAGCTCAGAAAGCGATTCCCCAGGGGACCAGCCATACCTGTGTCCATGCACTGGGCGGAGTTTGTCTTAAAAGAAGTATCGGATTTCTTCCGGTACAAATGCCACCAGCCTCACCCTTGCTGATATCAGGGGTCTGAACTTGGGGACCTACTTTTTTGTGAGTGGGCTGTAATTCTCCAGGCCCAGCCCCAGCCAAGGCAGGCTCCAGGAGACCAAAGTTGGTGGAGGAGACAGATGGGGACCTGCCTGTGGCTGAGCTCTTAGAAGGTCACCCACGAGGAACACGACAGCAGTGATGGGATTTCTGCAGCCCTGTCTCTTGAACAATCACCCAGGAATCCCAGAACCCCCTGGCCGCACTTTGGGGAGGCCCTTCTGTGAGTCTCCGAGGATGCAGCACTCGGTGACGTGTTCCCTAAGCCAGGCCACGCAGAGACAGGCTTCTCTCCATCTCCTGGAGACGCCAAAGCCAGCTGATGCCCGGGGTGGATGAGAAAATCAAGAACCCACGGGCTTTGGCAGTCCTAAGGAAACACTGAGCCACGCCAAGATCATTTGGCGTGAGCTACCTTTCAGGCCGGCCTGGAGACCCGCCAAGTAACCAGAGGCAACCAGAGCCCACCTTCAGGTTTTCAACATTCCAGAAGGTACGGTCTTCTAGTCCAAAGTGGAAATCCACCTGGGCCTCCCTCCCATCTGCAGCCCCTCCCCTCGTCACCTGGGCTGGTGTCTAGAAACCTCTTTCCACAGGCCGCCCAGGGCCTGCCACTCAGGACTGGGGACACAGAGGTACCCGGGACAGGCCTGGGCCTGCCGGTGGGATCTAGCCCGGATGCTAGATTCAGAAAGTCCCTCATGCCGAGCGGTAGTGGCAGGAAATGCCACTCACCGATGCCAACAGCAAAAAACAGGGCCGCTTCTCCCCTGGGCCTAAGGAACCTTCTGGAAAGCTCTGTGGGCCAGTCTGAAAGTGATCACCAATTCCAGTGTTACTGAGTTTGGAGGCCACGTTCTTTCCCAGCACTCTCTTCCCAGAACATCCAGGGGTCTCCGAGAAGCAGAACCCGGGTCTAAATCCTCTGAAAGTCTCTCTAAAGCAGCAGGGGTTCCCGTCAGCCCACCTGCCCAGCAGTCACGCACAGCTGCCTTTCACACCGAATATGCTGAATGTGAAGCATCCAGGATGCACACGTGATGTGGCCTCCAGGTTGGGAAACGAACCGTCACCTGCCACACCTTTCGGAAAACGCAGCGCTGAAGGTGACTGATTTCTTCAAGTTTCAATTTCCACATTTTAATCTCCATTTCCCACGTGCAGCTGGGAAACTAAATCGATTAGAATTGGCTTCTTTGTGTTCCTAACAGGAGATTCTGTTTCAAGGGCCAAGGAGGAACCTAAGGGTAGACATGGTTTGGATTTTCAGAGCACTCACCTTAACTTCCTCAGGCTGTTTTATGAAAGTACTTCATTAAACAGAAAAGAAAGAAGGATAAAATAATGGGGGATCTTAGTGTGTTAGAGAAGGCACTGCAATGTCAACGCAGGTCATTCTGCCAGCATGGAGGGTATCCCACCTGCCCCGTTCTTGGCTTGGCAAACTCCCATTCATGCCTTCAAACCCTAACTCAAATGCCCCTCCACCTGTGGACTATTTCCTGGCCACACTGCCCCTTTTTTATTTCCAGAAACAATTAAGTGCTTTTGGCCTGATGTAATCACACAGATCTTCGTCTATAAACTTATGTTTGTAATCTTAGTCTGTATTTTTATCTGCTGTATATGAAAATTCATATCTACACTTGTCTGTCAGTGCACTGTGGTTGTAAAAAAAAAAAAAAAACTGTTGGGAATTTGAATGCTGTCCCGATGAATTCTTCCAGACTCCCCGGGCAACAGGCAAATCTCCAGAGCAGAGATTTAGACTCTTCCCCTCCCCACACCTTCTCCCACTGCGGACAGTGCGAGGTGCCTGTCACTCCTCCCTCAGCATAAATGTGCAAACACCAAAAGGCAATGAAATAAAAATTCTTCTCTGTGGTCCTCTCCTAAGATGAATGAAGAACACGCCTGTATGCTTCCCTCTTAGCAAATGGGCTTTAAGAGTCTCTTGCATTTTATGCAGACTGTTCTTCAGCGCATCCCCTGACCCTGGCCTGGCCAATGGAGCCCGGACCCCGGCCAAGGAAACCCACCCCAGTGTCCTGGGAGGTGTGGGGGCGACAGCATCTGGAACCAGAATGCGGGGGTTCAATTTGGGGCTCTACCCCTTCCTAGCTTAATTCACCTAACTTCTCGAAGCCTGAATTTCTTCATCTGTGAAATGGGCACAAAAACAGTACCAAGTGAAGATTATTGTAAAAAAAAAGTGAGATAAAGCGTAAAGATTTTAGAACGCACCTCGTGGCTAAGAGTGGGAGCTTAATAGTGCTCGCCATTTTGAATTTTATTCTACAAATTATGGGAAGTATCGGTGTGGATCTCATCCCCTCTCTTCCTCCAGCTCTTAGAACCAAGTGAGGAAGTTTTGCAGGACCCCACGTTGGCTGGCTTTCCCACGTGTCCTTCCAGGCCCTCTGCCGTTTCTCTCCTGTCGCAGAGTCCTGTGGGAGGAGCCTGTCTCCTTGGTCGGAGAAGGAGGAATAAATACCTCCGCTTCCATCTCTGTTACTCACACCTCTTCACTCGCTCCCGTCCCTCTGCAGCTAGAAGGGAGCTTCGGTGTAGAAACAGCATAGGTAAGAGAGAAAGTCATTTGGAATGGGCGAGTCACGTGTTTTCACATCAGGCCTCGGTCTAATAAAGAGGACCTTTGGACTAAGAGGAAGTAGGGTCCCCATACAGGGGGGCTAAGCTTGGCGCACCCCACCCCTGCCAGCCCAGGGGGCAATGAACCTCCCTGGTCCAGCCCTAGGCCCACTCCTCCATCTCCAAGCACCCAGCACACTGTGTAAGTGAGCTACTGAATAACAGAAAGTAGCTAAAGAATGTACTTGAATGAGCTCATTTGGGATATGCGTGCCCTAAAGGAAAGGCTATAATAGGTTGATAACAGATCTTCAGTAACTGACTGCATCCAAATTGAAAACTTAGATAAAGGACTCTGGCCCTTGAATCACCTTTAAATAAGAGAGAATACACACAGAAGATTTTCAGGCATTTTCCCATTTTAAAGTGGGAAATCAGAATATTAATAACACCAGCAAAAATATTAGGAGTTAACTTTTATTGAATGTTGACTGCATGACTGTGTGTTGGGCCCTTCGTTAAATCCTTACAAAGACCCTACACAGGAGAGACTATTCTCCCTATTTTATAGGTGATCACGTTGAGGCTTAGAAAGGCTGAGCAGCTTTGCTCACAGGACTCCTGAGCGATGAAGCCAGGATCCGAGCCAAGATGCTCTGACCGCAGCCCTGAAAAGCTCATTCTTCAGATGAGGATGGAGTTTCTACTTGGTTCTCAGCCTTCTCCCGCGGAAGCATGGAGCTGGGAGTTATAATTCTGCTTGCCAAGACTTTATAACCTAGCTCTGACACCAAAAAGCACACATTCATTTTTTCAGTAACTGGATAAGAGTTAGGTTTGAAATGCAAAAAACTGAATGAATTAATTAAATAAAAGCAAAGGAGATGTGGCTTCTTTATCTCCTGCAGCTGCGCTGTGGTCTTGGCCCACGTTGTGTGGGTGTGGAACAGTCCAAGCTCTGTTGCCACCTCAGCGCTAACACGCAGTGTGGCTTCAATCAAACCCCATCACCCCTCTGAACCTCTGCTTTCGTAGCTGGAATTCAATCTGTAAACCTTCATCAGGGGGAAACGGTCTGCAGGGCACTGTGTCCGGGCACAAATAGCAGCTTCGACAGCAAACTGGACCCGGTCAGCCAGGTTCCTGCCTTCGAGATGTCCCTGATCTGCAAACTGAGAGAGTTAAACCAGCACAGAGCACAGCACATAAAAGGCGTTTAACAAAAAAATAAACTTATGGTTACCAAAGGGGAGAGGAGGAGGAGGGATAAATGAGGAGTTAGGGCTTTATAGATACGCATTACTGTATATAAAATACATAAACAACAAGGACCTACTGTAGAACACGGGAGGCCGTATTCAATATCATATAATAACCTATAATGGAAAAGAATCTGAAAAAGAGTACATATATGTGTGTGTGTGTGCACATTATGTCATTTTGCTGTACATCTGAAACTAACACAACATTGTAAATCAACTATACTTCAATTTTTTAAAAGTGTTTAATTATTGCTATGGTTGCGGTTTGTTATGAATAAGGCTGAAGGGTCTCGAATTCCAATGAAGGCCCCTGAGAGGTGCTGGTGGTGCCGGCGGTCATGAGTGTGACTGTGCAAATGTTTGGCAGGACATCTTCTTTACAAAGATTTCACAGCACTAAGGAAGCTAACCTGTAAATTAAAATCAGTTATCTTCACAGAACCAGTCTCTGGCTCCGTCTCTCTCTCTCGCTTCCCCTCCTTCAGCTCAGCCTGGTGGAGCCTCAGGCTGGAAAGAAAACAGTAGACAAGTGAGACCACAGTGAGGGAGCTTTAATCATGGGTCCTGATGAATCAAACCAAGAGACACAGGAGACCCTTATTCCTCAATTCTTATACCTCACGTACCCTTTCACAGCCACATTCTTTTGAGTATTTTTTTTACCCAGAGAGAGACCCAAATCTCCTCCTGGCAGACCCCACCCAATTATCAAATGCAATTATCCTCAGTAAAAGTATGATATGGGAACTTCAAGCTGTGTGACCTTGGGTTAGTCACTCTACCTCTATGAGGCTCTGTTTTTTTCATCTATCAACATGGGGATAATATTACCTTTCTCAAAGGGGCTTTTGTGAGAATTAAATTAGAAAACTGCTGCCGGTATAGTTATTAGGAAAGGAAAACTATTGACATCATTTACTTCAGGCTACACGGGTGCTTAAAAGAATGTGTAACGCCAATAAAATGGGGCCAGAGGTCCAGTGTCCACACAGAAAAGCTTTTGAGTTAACAACAAATTTACCAAAAATAAATGTGAACAAATTTAAATCTTCTCCAAAATTGCTTAAATAACTTTGAAGGAAATTCAGTTTCCACTCTGTAGAAGAACACCTCAAAATCATCACCTTCACCTGCTCTCGTCCTTCAGCCTGAGCCCCGGCTGCCCGCAAGCCTGCCTCCTCTGTCTCACATTCATTCAAGGCCCCACGCAGCAGGGGATCTTTTTTCTGCTTTTCCGCTGATGTCCTGGCACCACCTTTCTTCCCCCTGGTAATCCACTCCCACTCCTGAATAAGGTGTCGTTCTTAGCCTGTTAGGGGTTCTTCCGGCTCTGTTGTTCTTTCTACGCATGTCGTTGCCCAACCTGTAGAAGGCCTGAGACCAAGCAGGAAGACTGGGAGTCTAACTGAGAGGGCCGGGGGTGGGAAAGGCTGCAGACACTCCTAGGTTCATCAGGTTTGTTCCAGCTGTCACATTGGAAGTCTGAATCCCTTTTATAGGTAAGGATAAAATTGAGGCTGCTTTTTGATACTAGAGAGGGCTTCAAGTGTCAAATGCTTACCTGGTCTCTTACCTGGAGAATGTCCTGGACCACCTGCATGCCCAAAGGACTCTTCTAGACCACTGTGCTTAGGCCAGAGCATAAGCCAGAATGAGGCCTAAAGCCCCGTGTTACACTTCCCTGGCGGGCCTTCTAGTCGTTGCACCCTCTGCTGGGAGAAAAGAAAGAGAAAGAGCCCTGCTCTTCCAGAGCCAGCTGCCTCCCCCCTTCCCACAGCCTCGCCCTGCTAGGCCCTCTGCTGCAGAAGGCATCTCCCAGGTAGGACTGTCACCTTACAGCCAGGTGGGAGGAAAGCAGCCAAGAGAGAAATGGACGTTGACCCAAAGGAGGAAGCTGCCTGGCTCTCTTCACTCTACTTCCATCAAAGCTTCATGGCCCCATGGAATGCTTTCAAGGTCTCTTTTTCACCCTTGATATCAGAGTGGAGTGAAGGAAGAAACCCTGAACTCCTTCTAGAAGAAAGGGTGTGGAGACCAAAGTCCAACCCAGCCTCTTGCAGACATTTGACAGAGTCTTTGCGTTTGGAACCGGCACAGAATCCACTGAGACCTCTGACCATAAGTCAGGAGTCCAAGGTCACCCGTCTGAATCTGAGCAGAATCTCATCCTGAGGCCCTCAGAGGAAGAAGACCCATCATTCAGCAAGCCAGCCTAAGGGTCTGCAGGTCCCCATCAGCATTTACTGCTACTCTTTATGGTAAGTGTTGGCTGAATTCAACTCGTGTGGAATGGGGTGGGTTTGGTTGGCTCGTGGAAAAGGTTGCATTCCTGTGATTAAATCGTCATGTTGGCACATGTTGGCAGAGCACTACAGACAACGACAACAGGAGGAAATGATCTTCTGCAAATGATGAATTTTGTCCGTGACTAGATTTGATCGTGCTGTTTTGTAAAAGTGTGTCTCAGGGGTCACAACTTTGCACAGTCCACACCAGTCTCCAGGCAGGCCACCAGCTCTGGAGTTGTGACGTGGATTGGTTGGGCTAATGCACCTGGCAAATGCAAGCTTATGTTTGTGCCTTTGATGAAGATACAAACGCCACTGGAAATCTGCAAGAAAGAAAATAACAATGGGAAAGGGTGGGGGACACTGACTGTCAGAGTCCAGGCATTGAATTATCCTGGTCAATTAATTTCTCTCTTTTCCCTCTAGGCTGTGGGCTCTTCAAGGTGAGAACAACTTCTTACTTAACTCTATTTTCCCAGTCTTAGTACAGCACCTGGCACATAGTAGACACTCAAAGATTGAATGAATGGCCAAACTTGGCTTGATTCCAATTTTAGAGAGACAAAATCTGGAAATACACACAGTTTTAAGTGGGAAAAATAAGTGAAACAGCCTTAGTACATTATAATACAACAGCATGATACGATATCACCTGATTATCAAAAAATAATAGTGTATCCATCCACAGATGAAGGGAGAAACAAAATATCAACACAATGAAGTATTATTCAGCCTTAAAAAGGGAAGAAAACTCTGAAATGAGCCACAGCATGGATGAACCCTGAGGACCTTTTGCTAAGTGAAATAGGGCAGACACGAAAGGACAAGTTTTGTATGATTCCACTTGTATAAGGTACCCAGAATAGTCAAACTCGTAGACAGAAGGTAAAGTAATGGTTGCCATGGGGTAGAAAGAGAGGAGAATGGGGAGTTACTGTTTAGTAGATACAGAGTTTCAGTTTTGGAAACTAAAAAGTGTTCTGTGGATGGATGGTGGCGATGGTAACAAAACAATGTGAATGTACTTAATGCCACTGAACTGTACACTTAAAAATGGTTAAGATGGTAAATTTTATGTTATGTGTTTTTACCATAAGTAAAAACAAACATTGGAAATTTTGTAGAGATGGGAAAATGTAATACACGTGCAAACAGCAAAATGGCATAGCCAGTGAAGATACACATGCACGTGGACAGCAAGAGGGGAAGCCACGGCACGGGGGGGTAGTGGGCTTATCGCCATTTTATTATTCTAAAATTTATGTAGTATTTTCACACTTTGTAAAATTCTTGATGAAAAAAATAATGATGCCAAAGGAATATTTAGCAGAAGAAAGGAGCAAAAGTACAAAAAGATCTGAATGAGATTGATAAAAATACCTGCAGTCAGGGGTTTCCAAGGTCTCTGATGTAGAAAGATGCAGAGCTCACTCAGTGCCAACAGTCCTTTTGATGATGGTGATGGTAATGGTGATAGTGGTGATGGTGGTGATGGTGGTGGTAATGATGGTGGTGATGGTGATAATGGAGGTGATGGTGGTGGTGATTTTGGTGATGATGATGGTGGTGATGATGGTGGTGGTGATGGTGGTGATGATGGTGATGGTGGTGATGATGGTGGTGATGATGATGATGGTGGTGATGATGGTGGTGATGATGATGGTGATGGTGGTGGTGATGGTGATGGTGGTGGTGATGGTGGTGATGATGGTGGTGGTGATGGTGGTGATGGTGGTGATGGTGATGGTGGTGGTGATGGTGGCGGTGATGGTGGCGGTGATGGTGGTGATGATCATGATCATGATGATGATCTAGTTGCACTGTGCAACAATGGATTAACCAAACTGGAAAAGAATTCTGTAGCATAAAGTTGATGCTGAAACATGAAGGAAGATGGAGTATTCTAGACAGAGACTCAAGGACTGGGCTTGCCATTAACACAAGCCTTTAGCCATGAACACTGGGGACGGAAGTGCACATGTGCATGAGTATCTGGGCTGGAGACCACACGATCTAATTGCCAACATGCCCTGAGTCAATCCCTCCTCTTCGTGAGACCTCAGTGCCCCTGTCTCTGAAATGAAAAGTCTGCACTGAAGAATCTGTAAGCGACCTTTCAGCTCTAACAGACAGTTTCCAAATGAATGGAGCTTATCAGCCCCTCAGAAGTTATGAGAAAGGATAGGAATAATCCAACACGAATGTCTGACAGAGCCTCCTGTTGCCAAAGGATTTCCACGAATGTTATTTTTAAATGAATCAAGTGCATATTGCAGGGCTCACAATAAATATATGAATACAAACAAGAGAAATTCATGTAAATATATAATTATATTATGCACATTATCTAAATGTCATATAAACTCCCAGAGGGTAGAAACAAAGCATGACTACAGATAATCATAAATAAATAACTTGTTATGCTTAGTTGTTTCTTAAAGCACTAGGTTTGCATTATGGAAAATGACTTCTGTCACTCCCCCCTCTTCTTTGTTGATTTTTGTGTGGGTCTTATCCACCAGGGAAACCTGACAGGGGCGAAGTCGCCGTCATTGCAAGGGAAGATTTTAGAAGATGCCAAAGTCTTTTGAATTCAGATGAATGTGTCTGAGCAGCATGCTGCTGTATCAGGGCCATACCGAGGGGGGAACGGTGAAGATGGGGGACCCGAGGGCACGGCAGAGAGAGGCAGGAGAGAGAAATAAGATGATGATGATCCCCCACGTATAAGCAAGGTCAGCTTCCTCTGGTGCCCTGGGAGGTTCTGGTGACCTGGGTGCCTCAAGGACAGCCTTGAACTCAGTGCAGTTCCCTGATAAGCAGGTAGGTGGCATGATCAGAGACTCTGAGGACGTGGCGGCCTGTGCTGACCAAGAAGAGAAGTCAGAGAGAATGTTCTCATTCTTGTGAGACTCAGTGGATGCCAGGAAAACTTGGAAAACTGGCGAAGCTGAAATGCCCAGAGGGCAGGATGTTTCCAGAGCTTGCAAGAGTCTTTGAGGAAAGAAATGGATGCCAGTGGTTGTGGGTCCAGAAAATGGCTTTGCAAGCTGAGGTCCCCACACATTCTCAGAGTCTGCACACTTGACCTTGGCTCTTTGAGAATGTCATGGAGCATTTACTGCTCATTCAGCATCCAATGTGACATCTTCAGAGACTCCCCCAAGAGTTGAGAAAGGTCACGCAAACCCAAGAGGGGCAGTCCCTGACTGTGGCTCTGAGTCAGGCTTATTGTTTGAAACCTGATCAGCTAAGGATAACAGTTCCCTAGTTTTCTGGACACTCCTTGCCAAATAATTGATCTTCTTACACCAGCTTAACTGGCTCTCCGGGAAGGTAAAGTGAAACCTTTGGAGGAGATTGTCATGGACTGAGGGTTTGTATCGTGCAGTGTGATATTTAGAACCAGAGCCTCAGGAGGTAATTAGGTCTAGATGGGGTGGTGGGGGTGAGCGCTCATGGTGGGATGAGTGTCCTGAGAAGAAGAGGAAGAGGGAGGCAGACACCTGCAAGCTAGGAGGAGGGTCCTCACCATCAGCAGACTCTGCTGGCACTCGGGTTTCCGGCCACCAGAACTGTGAGAAATGAATTCCTGTTGTTCAAGCCACCCAGTCCACGGTGTTTTTATACCAGCGTGAGCAGACTAAGACAGGCGCAGTGACTTGCCAGATTCACTTCCGATCAACTCAGTAGTGGTGAGTGTGGTGCGCTGCGTTGTGTCCCCTGACCCCCCAAAAAGATATGCTGGCGTTCTAACCTCCGGCACCTCAGAATGTGACCTTATTCGGAAGTAGGGTCTTTTGTATATTATTAAGTTAAATGAGATCATTACAGTGGACCCGAATCCAATATGACTGGTGTCCTGATAAAAAGGGGAACTTTGGACACAGACACCCAAGGAGAACATGGTGTGGAGGTAAAAGCAGAAGTCAGGATGGTGAAATCTATAAACCACGGGCCACCAAGGATGACCAGCAAACCATCAGACGCTCAGGGAGAGTCCTGGGCAGATTCCACACCTCGCAGCCTTAGAAGGACCAGCCCTGCGGACACACTGAGCTCTGACTTCTAGCCTCCAGAACTGTGAGACAGTAGGTGTCTGTGGTTTCAGCTGCTCAGTTTGTGGTGCTTTGTCAGGGCAGCCCTGGAAACCAGCTCAACGATGGTGGTGGGGAGGGAGATGGTTACCCCAGTGTGAGTCCAACATGGACTGCGATGGTGGCACTTCTAAAGCATCAAATAGATGAGGACAAGACCCACGGCTTTGGGGGAGACCACCACTGTGTTACCTTGAGCAAGTGACTTCACCTCTCTGGACTTCAGTTCCCTCCTGTCTGGAACAGGGATGACGTAGCAGCTCAGAGGGTTGCCGCTTGCCCCAACAATTGTGTGAAACGAGAGATGTGAGGCCCCAGGCTCTAGGAAACTCTCCACAATCAGTAGCTGTTATGTGTTTATTCTCGAGTTCCCAGTTTATGAAACCCTTTGCAGAGACACTGCCACATTCTCCCAAGCGTCTTGTCCCTGGCTAACTACTGTTATTATCCTCTTCTGCTGCAAAAAAAACCCCACACAAACGGCAGCTTCTGAGAGGCCTGGGTTGATACCCTATAAATTGTGCACCCCCAACCTGGCCTGGAGACCCCCATTTTTCCTCCTGTCACTTGAGGCTTGCGTAGCCCAGAGAAGATACAGGTTCCTCTGAGGCTGCTTAATGTGTAGGTTTCACACCCTAAACAAAGATAACACTAATGAATTCACAGGCAACCTTTTCAGCCCCGTGATAGCAAAAGATTTTCAGTCACTTTAGCCGGAGTTACATTTGCACCCAGGGTCACCCAAATAAAAGGACAACACATTAATCTTTGTCCTCCTGGTGTTGAGCGCACTCTCAAATAATCCATCGCCTGGCGTGAAGCGAAACTCAAAACCTTAAAACGCCATCTATCTGGGCCCCAATTAAAACATAATCTTTTTAAGCTGCCAATACCCACTGACCGGGATCAATAGAGGGGACGATTATGAATGGCGTTTCCTAGTGATCTGGTCCGATGGGGAATGGATAACTGCTGTCATATCCAGACGTAGGGGCAGGTGGACCCCTCGGTAAACATCAGACGAAGGGTTCCAATAACCTGGTTTAACTGATGTGGAAATCATGTCTTATAATCATAGCCATGGAGGAGGTATTTTTCAAATTTCCTGTTAAGCCACAGTATATTTTTCAGGAAATGAATTAAGCCTCCAGCCAGGCATTCAAGCAGTATATAGGACATGCATCCTCTGAGCCAGGTTCTGGGCTGCGTGTGAACAATTGTGAGGTCATGGCCCAAATGAGTGATGTTCCAGAAACCATTGGCCTTCCTCCCTTGGACTTTTAACACGGGAGGGAAGTAAGGCTTCCGGATGGTGTGGGATTTCACACAGGTGAGAGGAGTCTGCACTTGGATTCTGGGCTCCTGGTCCTTTCTCCCTCACCTTACTTCAGGGGTGGAGGCCAGTTCAAGCTGCTCTGAAACTCACACCTGTGAGAGACTTTTCACGGTCCAGACATGAGCGGCCCCTGAATCTAGCATATCTGAACCTCAGAAGAGCTCGGGACTTTGCTCAGAATATTTGCCACGTAGAAGAGGGGGGAGATTTGTGACCGAAGCGTAACTCACACGAGCCAAAGAGAGTGAGCTGTGCAGACATGAAATGAGTGGAAACTCTCCCACCGCCTCACATGCGCTTTCTAGGGCAGCAGGGTGGATTGCCAGCTGCCTGAGCTCCCAATCTCGAGAAGTCAGTGTTCTCTTCTGCACAGGCTCCTTCCTTGCCATCCCTTTAAGATCTCTGCTCTTCCCATTTGGAGCATGGTCCAGATGTAGGAGGGGTGCTGACGGCGAGCAGGCATCCACTGTTTCGCGCCCATGACAGCTGACCCCACCGGGCTGTACAGAGGCTCATGTGTGGATGCTCCCACGGTCCCCCCACTGCCTGGTGGGGAGGGGACTGCTCTTCCCAGTTGACGGACCCTCCCTTCCACTCCCCTGCAGTGCCTGTTTCTGGGAGATGGGCTCTGCATTCGTGACTTAGAGTCAGGGACTAGACTGAGGAAGATCCAGAGATGCTGAGGGGCAGATGAGATAAGCCTCAGGGGAGCGCTTTCTCATGAAGAACTCTAACAGCAAAGGGTGAGATGAGGGGGAGAAGAGGGGAGGGGGGTGAGGGAAAGATGGAAGCAAGCCCTGTGGGCTGGGAGATTAGGACGGTGTCCTCTTCTGCAGCACAGCCTGACAAAACACGGGTTCTGAAGGACCGTTGGGATGATGTGGTTAGGGAGGGGCGTCAAGGGAACCTGAGAGCTCCTGGGGGGATGTGGGCTGGAGTTCAACATTTTTCATGAGGCACAAGTTCAAGATGAGAGTCATTTCGGTTACTTGAGTTATTTAGGTTGCTGACGTCTCTGACTGTGATTCTTTTCATGTGGACTCAGAAGTCAAACAGGTTCTGTCTGGGGGCCACATCTGGGTAGAACTCTGGACCTAAGGGCAACTCTCAGGACAGGGACTGGCAGCCTCATGGTCAGGGAGGGGGACTGTGCCCCAGAAAAGGGGGGCTATACAGTGACTCCCCAGGGCCAGGCTAGAACCCAATCCCGAGTTTCGCTCTCTCTGAGGCCTTGACTGCTGGCCTTGGACCAACCCGCCCTGTGTGACCACCACTCCTTGTACCAATGCCAAAGGGAGTGAAAAGGCAACGTCCCAGTGGACTAAAGATAGACCCATGACAGATGCTTTGCAAGAGAAAGCTGCACATCCTCAGAGGCATCTCTTCAATTAGGTGAGTGCCTTCCCAACAGGTGATGTCTGGGCATTGAGGACAGAGCTGGTCCTGAGCTGGCTAGACACCGGGATGGGGCACACTCACCCTGATGGACGGGCGGGCTGCTTGGAGACAGGAGGTGGAGGATAAACTGGGAACGGCAGGTCACGTTCAGATGGGCAGGACCTCGAATGCCAAGTAAGGGCCTTGAGAACTCAGATTTCCATGTGGGCTCTACCTGGGAGGGAAAAGCTTGGTTCCTTGTGCTTAAGAACTCAGGGGCGCGTGCCAGGCACGCCACATCTAGCTCTAATTCTGCTGCTTGTCCTAACGCTCTCCAAGCAGAAGTCATCTGATAAATGTCTGCTTCCGACCTACATAACATCAGAAATCTTGAAAAGCCAGACTCGAGGACTTAATATAATGGTGACCTTCCGATGCTTTCAAAAAGGGTACCTCTCTGTAAAGAGCTTCCTAATTCATTAAGTGGGACCATCATTGAGATAATAAGCTGGATCTGAATCTGGGAGACTTGTAGCTGGAGGTTGGAGGGAGACCGGTTTCCCTTGGATAATCGTGGATACTGGTCCTTCCCTCCTCCCTCTCCCCCTCCCCCCTTTCCTCCTCCTCCTCCTCCTCCTTCTCTCTCTCCCCATGCAAAAACTATTTTTTGCATATACACACACTCAGGACCAAGGTCAATAAATACCAGTGACATTTTAACAGCATATTTTCAAGAAACTAAATTGAATTTGAAATTTTTGTATGTTTTTTGTTTGTTTGTTTGTTTCCCCTGGCTATCAAAGGAATCGGAATAAAACTATCATTGTATGAGACAGTAGATCATGTTTAACCTTCGTAAAAAAGCTAGAAATAAGTTCCACAGGACATGGGAAATATTTACAGTTTAATGTTACGAAGACCCCAAACATGCTTCTGCACACCATTTTCTAAGGAACCGTTCCATCCATTGTTCCGTCAAGTGTCAAGGAACCAAGGAGGATGTCGAGCAGGAGGAGCTGTCCCCGGGCTCTCGGGCCCACACCGGACCTTGGCCTGGCCCAGCACTCGGCGCTCACGCTCTCACCTGTGATACAGGGGCAGTGAGCCCATCCGTCCAGGTGACTTGCCAAGGCTGAGTGAATCAGGGAGGGTGCTTTGGGCTGCAAGGAACAGAAATAGGCCTGTACCTGGCTTAACCAACAAGGAATGTTCTCGGTCACTGGGTCCAGCCTTTCTCCTGCTACTTTCCATTGGCTCTGCCTTCCTCCCTGTGTTTCAGTATCCATCAGGGTAAGACAGCTGCTAGCAGCCACGGGCTTTTCACAGTCACATTCAGAGAACAAATGTAGAGCTAGTTCCCAGTGGCTTTCTCCTAAGAATGAGAATGTTGATTTCCTGAAAGACCGAGATGTGTCCTTCTGGTTTTATTGGCCAGAAACCATTGTTTTTCATGATCTTCAGCCCACCCATTACCAGACCATCCCCAGGGCCCTGGGATTTCCATGACGGGCCGGGGGCGGTAAGCTGGGGAGGCCAGGGTCTGGGGGCTCCCACCACAGTCAGCCCGGCAGGCTCTCAGCTGAAAGGAGTCTGAGAGCTCTCGGTGTTGATGAGTCACTAGAAATTAATGATAAAATATGTAACATATGCAGTGAGTGCTCTGCGTGCTGCGGAAATATCTGAGAGCATCCAACTATTTCATTAATAGGATTTTAAATACTGTTTTCCTGCCTTACAAACTGACCCAGGTTAGACATAAAAGAAATTATTGGACCCTCAGGGAAACACATCACACACACACGCGCGCGTGCGCGCACGCAAGCAGACACATATCATTTAAAGCTCAGAAATAGACCATATGAAAACCAATGTGTATATCAGGAAATTTTTTTAATGTAAGCAGAAGCCATGGAGGCATTATTAATTTTTAAAATCACACTTAATTTATTAAAAAGAAATACCGAATGATGCCTCCAAAGACCCTGTAAATGTTGAAATGCTGACGTGTGAGATATAAACAATTGAACAATTATTTGGCTCAGCTAAATTTTTGAACTTATTTTTAAGTGGGCCAGTGTCTTTCCCAATAACATATTGACTAAAGCTGACCTTTATTGGGAACCGATTAAACGCAGGCCTAGCACAGGTATGTCGCCAACATCACTCACCCTTCTTCATCTTCACACCAGCTGAGAAGGAAGTGCTGTCTCCATTCACGAATGTGCTCAAAGACTGGGCCTTAGGGAGGCTCCTTAAGCTTCCTAGGACACCCAGGTAATGAGATCTCACCTCCGGGCCTGGAGCATCTAACTGCCATGCCGCCATGATGGAATTCGCCACGGCCCATCGGACTAGACTTGGCTCATGGATTCATTCATTTATTCACTGCCTTAAACTTATTAGCCGAGTGCTTTTTGCGTTCCAGGCAGGCACTGTGTTGGCCTCACCAGGAACCACTGCACTGGCCGAAAGCACAGGCAGAGGAAGCTTCACTCTGACGTTTTCCAAAGGGCCGCAGCTCAGTGCACAGCCCGTGATCTCACCAGTCAGAGAAAGGCGCTGCTCATGTCGTCCAGGCTTTCCCGCCTTCATGGCTCTGTGAGCGGAGCAATTCAATATGGTGTCTGGAGGCCTGACTTTATTGGTAAATATTTTTAAATCTTCCTACTACAAAAAAAATGTGAATAGGCACTAAAATATGGGTATATGATGATTTGTCTTATTTGGCTATTATTGGAAATGTATGTGGCTTTCACAAATTTCATATTACAAATATTATTGCATTAACAACATTGATGTTATAACTTCCAACTATAGTTCTCTAGGTAGGAAAGAGATCTGGAAATCTAATTATGGTCAAAGGATAGGAACCTCTCAAGGGCTCTTAAAGATCTGTGTGCTGAATTGTTGTTCCAAAGTCACAGATGGGCACGCCCATTTCAGCCCAAACAGATACACGTGAATTGCTACGCTGACTTTGAGCCTTTGGGATTAGCTGTAATAGGACCTTCCTGGCTCCGTTTATCCTAGGGTTTAGTTGCAGGCACAGCCTCATCTGAGTGGTGCTAATTGTTGGTATGATGATTAGCACTTCCTTTTCAGAGGGTCCCTGACACGAGTCCATCTGTATGAATTTACACAGCCAGGTCAACCGAGTTGTTTGTCAGGGATGAGTTCATAAGCCATATGGGTGTCTTTTGGGGTGAGTGGAGAACAGCCAAGTCCAGGCCCAGGTTTCAAATTTAGCGAGGCTTAAACTTCTCAGGAGCAATTTCTTCTCTCCCTTCTAGTGGCCAGAATACGGAAAGTGGCAGGTGATTAGATTAAGGGAAAATAGCTGCTCTTACATCACTCTAACATTGCTCACAAAATGTCTTCAGATGACAAAAGTTATTCTGCCAGCCCCTCCTTGCCTTTGGCAGTGATTGCAAGCCCTGGACATTCTGTAGCTCCACGGTCCTCCCCAAATACAGCATCAGACACAGAGCAGGTGCTCCGTAAACGGGTGATGAATTAATCAATTCATGTCCGAGTCCAAACAGCTTCCTATTGGCCAGTCTTTATTTGCAAAAATCCTCCTCTGTTTTTATTTTGAAACAGAATTACTTTTCTTTTTTTAACCTTCGATTTGTAAAGAAAGGCAATTATCTTCAGCTACCATATAGATCAGGATAAGCAAGGTAGCGGTCCAAGGGTCAAGTCCAGTCCACCTACAGTCTCATTCTTTATTGGCCAAGAGCTAAGGAAGACTTTCACATTTTTAAGTGGTTGGAAAAAAATCAAAAGAATAATAATATTTGGGGAAACCTGAAACTTACATGAAATTCAAATTTCAGTATCTAAAAAGGAATTTTGCTTGAGACACAGTCACACCCATTCATTTATATCTTGGCTACAGCTGCTTCCACACTCCAAAGGCAGAGGATGTAGTTTTGACAAAGACCAAATGGACTCATAATGCCTAAAATATTTATTATCTGGCCTTTTACAGGAAGAGTTTGCTGACCCTTGGTATAGAAAATTTATCATTTTTAAAGTATCTAATAATTGAGAAAAACAAAGTAAAACATAAAGAGAGTTTGTGCACTGGCCCCCGATAGACAGATGAGTCCTGTATCATTGAAAAGCGATCATTCTTTTTTCTTGATTTTTCCCTCTACATGAATTTTTAAGAAATATACACGTGCCAGAGATTGTAAGTAGAGTGGTTCAGAAAGAGGAAGCAGTTAAAAAAAAATGCAACAAGTTTCAATTTTTTAAATAAGCAAAACGAAACAAAAACATAATAAAGTATTCTAAGAATGATCTCAGAGAGCCATGGAGCTGAAGTCAGTTTTGACACAGGCTCGCCTTGCTTGGCTGGTACTAACTCCCTAATGAAAAAGATAGGACTGACCTTCAGAAGAGATTTAAATGGCCTTAAAAAACCATCCAGGGGACCAGGCAGCCTCTCAGCGCAAACGTGGCCCCTCCCGCCTCCCCCCTGTGGGAAAGGTTGCCCCTCAAAGTCAGCAAGTAACTTGCAGTAATGGATTTCAAAGTCAAGACTCTAATGCAAATCTAAGCATTTGCTTATACACTCTCCCAAGTCTCGACAGATTAAGTTTGAGAGTATTTTCATAGATCATATCTACATAATCTAATAGAGGTGATTTCAGGAACACAGAAGATGCTTCCTGCCACGTCCCTGCCAAAGTGCTGCTCCTCGCCTGTAACGTCAATGAGGCGTGCGTTTTCGCTTGGGTTTTTTTTTTTAATTTCATCCAATTTATAGACCCATGTTGAAGGGTTTTAAACAACACTCTGCTTCTGCAGAGAGGTCTCTGTCTTGACAAAACTGCTGGGGTGAAGGGGCAATCCCAAAGCTGAGGGACCTTCGTCTCTGTTCAGCTTATGTAACGTGATTGACTTTGTTAAAGGACGCTTAGGAGCCGTGTGATTTACATCTCAGGAGAGCTTCATGCATCCCCCACACGTGGTTCCGCTTGTTTAAATATTTCACTTTAAAAGGTGCGGCAGGCTCGTCACTTCATCAGCACCCACCCGTCCTTCCCTGGCTGAAATGGATTCTCTAACCCAATCATCACACCCATGACTCAAAGCAAATGAAGTCTCTCCGCCTCTTCTTTTAACAAGGGAGCGGTGCTGTCACATTACCTACTTCCATCAAGTTACACGAGGCCCTGGCAAGATTTTCCCAGGCTAATGTCTTTGGGGGGATCGGAAAAGCTTAGGCTCTTAAAACGTCAATTTTCTTAATGTTAAATCATTTTTTCAGATGTAAAGCGTGTGAGTGCGAGCAGGTCAGTGGGGAGCGGGGCAGAGAGGCCCGCATTGCACACACTCAAGTGTGAGCTGGGAAGACACCGCAGCTCACTCCAGTCCCCTCGCTTATCCCCTGTGTGGCCTGGGATATGTCGCTTGACCTCTCTGAGCTCCCCTTCCCTCTGGTGTAATATTAGACCAGTAATACTTGAGCCTTGCACCATGACTGCATAGAGCTGTCAATGAGCCCCAGACTCTGCTGGGACTGGGGTCACAAAGACAGCCAGCTCGGGCCGTCCGGGAGTCCAGGGACTGGTCCTCCTCCACCCAGTTCCTGCCCTCTCAATCCCAAATCAGAAGACCCAACAGAGAGGGATGGCGGTGGGGAGTTGCTTCTTTAGAGAGGGCAAACAGAGTCGGCCTCGCTGGACACAGGCCTGGGGAAGAGAGGGGCCCACCAGGCACGGAAGTGGGGGACCAGCACTCCAGGTAGAGGGAAGAGCAGGTGCCAGGGCCCCAGGCAGGCTGAGCAGGCTGAGGACTAGTGCAGGGGGAGCACTGGGACTGGTGGGGACGGGGAGGAAAACCAGAGATAGGCCCAGGTGATGCCGAGGCCCGCGGGCCTTGGAGAGGGGCCTGGATTTTATTCCAAGGGCAGTGGGAATCCACTCAGTGGTTGCAGGATGGAAATGACATGAGTGAGTCAATGAATATGAACTAATGAATGAATGGGGCCTGTGAAAGAACTTTTTAAAAGCATTACACAAATATAAGCAGACACACACACACACACACACACACACACACACACACACACACACAGGAGCTGTATATGTTTATTGCCCTTTTATTCCGTGCAAGTCCGGTTACAATGGAAAGGTGTGTCTGCAGCAGGTGCAGAGCCTGAAATGACCTCAGTCAAGGCCAGCTTGGACTATTTAGAGTTAGTGAAGGAAGTGAAGGAAGCAAAGAAATGTCACAAGAATTTAGCCATCCATCTATGGGCATGAGTTCACGACCCTAAGTGCTGAGTGTCTTTTTTTTTTTTTTAATTTGATTAGTTTAATTATATATATTTTTTGTTTTCATATTCTTTTTCACTATAGGTTACTATAAGATATTGAATCTAGTTCCCTGTGCTGTACAGTAGGAAACTGTTGTTTATCTGTTTTATATATGGTAGTTAGTATGTGCAAATTCTGAACTCCCAGTCTATCCCTTCCCGCCCCCTTCCCCCATGGTAACCATAAGTTTGTTTTCTATGTCTGTGAGTGTGTTTCTGTTTTGTAAAAATATTCATTTGTCTTTTTTTTAGATTCCACATATGAGTGATAGCATATGGTATTTTTCTTTCTCTTTCTGGCTTATTTCACTTAGAATGACAATCTCCAGGCCCATCCATGTTGCTGCAAATGGCATTATTTTATTCTTTTTATGGCTGAGTAGTATTCCATTGTATAAATATACCACAGCTTCTTTATCCAGGCATCTGTCGATGGACATTTAGGTTGGTTCCATAACTTGGCTATTATAAACAGCACTGCTATGAACAGTGGTGTGGATGTATCTTTTTGAATTGAAGTTCCCTCCAGATACATGCCCAGGAGTGGGATTGCTGGATCACATGGTAAGTCTATGTTTAGTTTTTTGAGGAACCTCCATACCATCCTCCGTAGTGGCTGCACCAAACTACATCCCCACCAACAGTGTAAAAAAGATTTCCTTTCCTCCACACCCTCTCCAGCATTTATCATTTGTGGACTTTTTAATGACGGCCATTCTGACTGGTGTGAGGTGATAACCTCATTATAGTTTTCATTGGCATTTCTCTGATAATTAGCAATATTGAACATTTTTTCATGTGCCTGTCGGCCGTTTGTCTTCATTGGAGAATTGCTTGTCGAGCATGTTTCTGAAGAAGCCCTTTAAAGACTGTCAAGAGCTGCCCAGATCACAGATGGACACTCATGGGATAATTCGTGTAAACAGTTGTGATGCTATGTGAATGAACTCCTGTGCCTTGGAATACAACTTCCAGGGAAACACAGATCTCCAGGCTGCTGTATCCCAAACACTGTAGAGGATCATGCCTGCTGGTGTCAAAGGAACATACGTAAGCTTCAAGTAACAAGTAATTATCACACATCAATAGTATGCAAGCTTCCGTGAAACGCAAGACAGCAAAAGGAGATCTTCTAAATTGCTACTTTCTATTGTATGAGATCTGAAGGCTATGTTAGTAGATGAATAAATTGGTTATCCTGAGTTTATTTTCCAAGTAGTCAAAACACTTCAGGAGGAAGATCTTCATTGAGAAAATAAGAGATGAGCCCTGGACTGGGGGTCATCTCATCTTTAGTATGTGCGGCTTACAAAAAAACTCACCAGCGTGGTGGTTTCTAAGCCAGCACGTCCCTGGTCAATTACGCCTTGTATGTAAACGCTAGGGAAGAGGTCTGCGCGGTGTCTGAGGCAGATGACGTGTGCTGGACCGTCTCTTGCTAGCTCTTCCATCGCCCTCACCTTCCTCCCACCCCTCCAGCTCCTCCTCCCTGCCCCCTTCTCTGCCACTCCCTTCACTGCAGAGGCTGGAAGCCCAAAGGCTGCCTTTCTCAGCAGCAGGATCCTGTCTGCTATGAGGGACACTCAAGCAGGATCTGGAAAGTGGGAGAGAAACAGGAGTCTTTACTGCCTCTGCAGGAACGTCAGGAGCCCGGGCTTCCACGGGCAGCTGGCACGAGGCCTTACTACTGACCGGCCCCGGGGCAGCCCACGGTGAACTGCCGATTCCAGCTGAGATTGCTGGAAGCGACGCCCGCGATGTCTACAGCTCCGGAGTTCCTGGGTTCCAGCAGTGGCTTCCCCGATCTTTGCAAGGCCAGCTTTCCCCATCATCCCACAGCCTCTGATGCCCTAGGATAATCCCTTCCTGCCTGAGACACCCAGGGTCACTTGACTTCGTCTGATCCAAGCCTCACTGATGTAGGAGGTCAGTAGCTGTGATCCTGCCTGGAGCGCCTCTGGGTCTTGGTTCTTGGCCTCTGTGGCCTCCCAGCACCCACCTGCTCCCCCTCGCTAAAACCTCAGAGCTGCAGGAAATGGATCTGGGAGTGGATTAGCGGGTTCCCCATCACTGGTGCTGTGCAAGCAAACACCAGGGGGTCACTCACCAGGTACGTGATATAAGGGACGCCCACGAAGGGGTCCTGCAGGTCACCGAGTTAGAGCGTTTACCCCACGCTGGAGCCAGAAGCCGGAGCACCTGAGGAGGGCTGGCGCCCGGCTTGGGACGCCTTCCAACTGTCCCCCGCGGCTGTACGCTTTTCTCCAGCCCTGGAAATTAACCTGTGCCTGCCAGCCCGAGGCAAGTCCAATTTCAGTGCCAAATCAACCCTGCCTGTGGGCATAAGGAAAATAGGCCTGAAGCAAAGGAAAAGCTACGAGAGAGAGGGAGTGAGAGAGAGACCTGAAAATGTATGTAGCACGGTTCAGTGGAGAGTTAGTACCTCTACCTTCCCATCCCTGGCTGGCTGGCTGACTTTTGTTTTTAATTAATTCATTTTTTTATTGAATTGTAGTGTTAGTTTCTGCTGTACAGCATGGTGATTCAGTCATACATATATATGTATATTCTTTTTCATATTCTTTTTCATTATCGGCTATTACAAGACAGTGACTATATGCCCTGTGCCCTACAGTAGGACCCTGTTGTTTATCTACTTTATATACAGTAGTTAGTATCTGCCCATCCTGAGCCCCCCCAGGAAGGCTTTCCCTCGGTCACGGCCAGGCCAGGCTGGGTCTCCCTGTTCTAGCCGACCGTCTGCGTGGCATTCATGCCCAGAGTTGCTGCTGTCTGCAGAGAAGGCATCATTGCCCAAAGCTCCCACGTGTTCAAGGGAGCAAGAAAGTGTCCGTTTCTCTCTATTTCCGTAACTCACTGCATGTCTAACACAACAGTCTCTTTGTATTAATCAAAGTCTAAGTGCAGGTTCAGAGTCACGTCACAGACTCCCCCAAGCACGGCCTTGAATAAGAGAGAAGCCTGTCTCTCTTACACGCCCGTCCAGAGCAGTAAGCGGAGCTCTGGGTCTCCACACGGGGCCCCCAAGCTAGTGGGCTTCCGTCTCTGAGTCTAGGTCGGGTACCCCAATTGCTCTCAGCCCTGGGTCTTGAACTGCCCGCCGTGGAGGGTGGGGAAGGGCGGAGGGCACGTGGCCTCCTCTCAAGGACAAGAGACAGAAGTGCACACGCTTGTCCTCACAGCCCACTATCCGTGGGCAGAGGGCAGAGGACAGAGTAACGGTCCCCACTGATGATCCACATCTCCATCCCTGACCTGTGACTGCGCTACCACGCAGGGCAAAGGGGGCTTTAAGATGTGGTTAAGGTTAAGCAGGTATCCTGGGCTATCCAGCAGGGCTCAGAGTAACCGTGTGAACCCTTAAGAGCAGAGATGCTTTCCCGCGTGTCAGTCAGAAAACTGTCACAGCAGAGGAAGGTCAGAGAGATGTTGGCTTGGAAGGCGGAAGAGCAGGGCCACACCCTCCTGAGAATGCAAGCCCCCTCTGGATGCTGGAAGGGGCAAGAAAATGGACTTTCCCCTGGAGCCTCCGGAAGGAACTACCCCTTCTGACACTTTAAAGTCAGCCCAGTGAAACCGTGTCAGACTTCTGACGTCCAGCCTATAAGAGAGGAAGAGTGTGTTGCTTTAAGCCACAAAAATCTGTCGTAGTTTGTCACAGCAGCAGGGGGAAGCTGATACACCCAGTCACACGGCCCCACTGAGCCACAAGGGAAGCTGGGAAATGCAGTCTCTGGCATCCTCGGTGTCCTTGTCCCGCCCTTGAGTAGGACACTCTCCCCCCCGCACCTCTCTGGTCCCCGGGAACGCAGAGAACGGGCTTTCCGCAGCCACTCAGCCCATGCATGCACGCAAATCACCACTCAGAAAAGAGGTCTGCACGGCTGAAGAGACACAGGGCAAAGCCCCGTCTGGTTTCTCAGCACAGGGCTGAGAGCAGAAAGCCTGCCAGGTGCCGCCTCCAGAATGCCAGCTGGGAAGTGGGTACCGGCACCCTCTCGCCTCAGATCCCCAGGTTGATTGGGGCTGTATCAGTCCCCACCCACCCGGCTGTGACCTGAGGAGACGAGCCCGTGCGGGCCGCTTCTCAAAGACGTGCCATCCCCTCTCTGCCACCCACTCCAAGGACCCTCGCCCGTCTGTGAGAGCAGCGTCTTCCAGGTCTCCTTGAGAACAGACGAGGCCCTGCCACACCGTTCCCGTCTGACCCTCTGTGGGTGCTACAAACGCATGCCGCCAAGGCCCATTTGGAAGAAGGGGAAACTGAGGCTTGACAGGTGGCACGACTAGAGGATGCAGCCCATCAGGGGCTGCACACCCCCCAGCCTTCCACTTCAGGGTGGGACTCCGGGCAGACCTCCAACAGCCAGCACCGCAGCTCTCGGGGTGGGAACTGCCTCCGCAGCCCAGACGGCTGTCCATCCAGGGTATGGGGGCTGGGATTAGCCTCCCCTGAAAGCAGCCTCGACCGGTGACTGACCCCCAGCCCGCTTCCTCTCAGGGTGGCGCATTCTAAGGCGAGCATCTTATGCTCCTCACTCACGGGGGTAGCTGGTTGATACCACACATCTTCCTTTCCCTGTGTCACCCCCTCACTCCCCATGTGTGCTCCTGGGCCCCCTGCACCTCTGCCTCTAGGGAAACCCAAGCCCAGATGCGTGACTTGCCAAAGGGACGGGGCTGTTAAGGGGCACGGTCAGAACTCAACATGGAGGGGTCTGTGGACATACGCTCAAACAATCACCTTGAGAAACCAGCGCTGCCCAGCTGGGGAGATGCCGGGATCCGAGCCTCCAGGAGATTTCCCCTCCACTGCAGGGAGATCACACACCTCTGTTCCCCTTGGCCACACAGATTTGCCTCTCAGGCTCTCCCCTGAGAACCGGCGTCTGCATCCAGCATCTAATTCGGTCCTGGACTCCCAGGTGGGGCAGCTGCCCTGCACCAGGCCCAGGGACCACCAAGAAGGGGGAGGAGAGTTGGCCGTGTAGGGGTCCCCGCTCTGGGAGGGGACCACAGATGAGGACACAGGGTAAATGACAGCCACAGCCATCATTCCTGGCACCACATACCAGCAGGGCAAAGGCAGCAAGAGTCCAGGCCCCTGTGGGAGGTTTTGAGAATAAAGTGACAAAATTGGGGTCCTCACCATGCCTGGCGAAGAGTGAACAGCCAGTTAATTCCAGCTTTGTTATTATTTCCATCCTCACCTATCCATACATACATGGATCACAACCAGCCTACATCTCTGTTATATTGTTCCCATTTTACAGATGGGAAAACTGAGGCCCAGAGAGGTCAATAACTTGCCTGAGGTTACACACTGCTGCCCTCCTGGGCTGTGAATGCTAAGTCCTGGCCTGACGCTGACTCATCACTCACTTCTAATGTCACTCACGGTCTCCGTGAACATCACCTGGGGTAACAGTGCAGCCTCAGTTTTTGAATTTCTCTGACTTTTCCTCACAGCAGGGTTGTGGCTGAACTCATGAGAGTGGACTTCCTGGGGAGGCAGGAAAGAGAAATGGGGGCCAGATTACCACCTGCCTTAGCTCCTGACACTCAGCCGTTTGTCACCCAGCCCTGGGTGTTTCCCCAGCTCCGTGTAAATAACCGATTAACTGGCAAAGCCTTCATCTAATTCCAGTCGGCTCAGTGCCTCCCTCTCCCACGCAGTCCTGGAGTTTCAGAGGCAAACCCTTCACCCGGATGCATTTATCAAAGGCAGGAAGTTAATGGGATGCCCACTGAGCCACGAGGAAAGGAGACACCTGCCAAGTGGACGAGGTGACACGACTTTGCCACCACCCTCTGCATCTACCAAGATGAGAAAGATCAGGGTCGTGCAAATGGTGACACAGGCCCGATCCCCTAGTGTCCCCACGCCCGCCAAGCTACCAGGCAGCACTCCTGCTCTGGGCCCCTCTGCTCCCACCTCCTCACACATCACCGCCACTGGGAAGCCCTCCCAGTCTCTTCCAACCCAGCGTGACCCTCCTGCAGCCTGTGCCTCCCCCAGCACGTCTCGGCGACATCCTCTGGCACAAGTGGGACTTCCGCCAGGTGCTTTTGTCCTCTCCCTAAGGAGCTCCCTGAGGGCAGGAGCCAGAGCTCATGCCTTCAGATGTTACCACCCAGCAAATGGGGCTTGGCAAATAGCAGGTGCGCCCGGAGGTACTTGCTGATTAACTGAGTGGTGAACTCCTGCGCATCCTTCAACACTTGGGAGCCACGCACTCTAGGAAGCTTTGAAAAGAAGGATGAGGACAGACTAATTTCTGGGTCCCAGCTTTCAGCATAGAGGATGATGGTGTCCAACCTGCCTGGTCCTCACTCTCAGGGCTTTGACATTTCCCCTTGCTCTGAAGTGTGTGCTGGACACAGGGTAGTAAGTTCTTGGCAGAGAGGGGCTGTGTCTCTCCTTGACCCCTCCGTTCCCTAGCACATGTACTCGATTACAGAACGATTAATGAAGGCATGAGTTCCCTCCTTCTCCTTCTCAGCCCCCATTTACTCATTCAACCAAACTTCCTGGGTCCCTGACACACCCCAGCACTGTTCTGGCCCTGGGGACAAGGAAGTGACACAAACAAGGAGAGAGAAGGAAAGAAATGAATGGATAGTAAGCCTGTTTTTTTTTTTTTTCCCTTTAATCCGCACAAGTGCGTCCTATGTTGGGTAATCTCATTCCATCTTGCCAATGAGAAAAAAGGATTAGCCAAGCAAAGTCAGTTGTCCAAGGTCATAAAGCTGGTAAGTGATGGGGCTTCTGTTTGAGTCAAGGACAGTGTGACTCCAGAGCCCACTTCACTGGGCTTCCTGACTAGAGGGAGCGTTAAAACAATTTTAAAAAGAAAATAAATGAATAATAATAAGTATATGGGTGGGAAGCCACAAGACAGAAAAGAAAATTGTCGCAATCGATCAGGAAAAGGACAAGTTCCAACTGGCTGGACCAGGGAATCGGCGGCCAGCTGGGGAAGACGCACAGAGATGCAGAGGGCAGAAACAGACCAGCTCCTGGACGGCTGGGACCAGCCCCTCCAGGCCATCACTCAGGATTGTGCGGGGGAGCCATGGCCACGGGGCGCTCTTTCCATCCCTGACCACGACAATGTCCACTACACAGTCTTCTGACAGACGGGACTCAAGTGCTTTGCGAGAAGCGGCATGTTTCCCTGATTCACGCAGTAGTGCCGACTTGGGCGGGAGGCAGCCTGGCCCCCAGTCAGATTTCAGCCCCAGGGTGATGATGAGTCGGAGCAAGGAAAGCTCTGCTGGAGGCGCCAAGAGGGACGCTCTGGTCCAGGATTCAAGACGGACGGAGCTGGGACATGGTGGGAATGCGGTGCCCACGGCCCAGTGTCCTCACACTGTGATCCCAGATGACCACCTCAGTGTCCAACCCCCGGGGAAGTGGTTCTGTGAAATCAGCTACCCCCAGCCTTTTGTCAAAAATCACATTCTCAAAGACATCTTAACAGCCTTGGAAAATGTTCACACCATAAAAAAGAGTGAAAAAAAAATTAAGATGCAAAGCTCTTTATATAAACCACCTTCTATGTCCGTGTGTGCATTATACATACGCGCATATATAAATACGAAATCTCAAAGTTTTCTCTAATGCCCGTGTATTCATGCTATAATTAAAAATAAAACTTTTTAGACATACAGTTTTCAAAGGACCTAGAACTCTCTCTTTGTTTCTGACCTGTTGCTGGGGTCTGGCAGCCCCATCCTGGACCAAGTGCAGAATGCAGGTCCCTCGTGTCCAGGCAGGAGGCCCATGGCACGCTCCTCCGAGGTGGCGGTGTGAGTCCGATGAGCCCGCAGTGCCTGGAACGTCGCCCGCTCCGGTGTGACACCTGTTATCAGCTTCAAGAGAAAGGCACCCCATCACCGCACATCGCAAGTCCCCACAACACAGTGAATATGCACTTGGCCCCGGAACAGCGCACCTGGGACCCGGGTGCTGTGCAGGTTAGAAGGTGATGATGGCGTGGGGGAGGCGTGATTAAAGGACTTAGAATGGACTTTCAAGTCACTGAAGGCAGCAAGCAGAAAATGTCTCTCACAGGCCTTTCTGGGGCTGAGCTGCGGAGGTGGAGGGGCCCTGAAGGGTGGTGGGAAAAGGAGGGAAAACCAGCAGAAAGAGATGCTGGAATCCCAGAGCTGGGAGCGGACAGGCAGGCGCCCTCAGCTCAGCACGGAGCGGGGCTGCCCGGGGCCTCATCTGCCCAATGAGGAAACACCAAGGCCTTCAATTTCCCATCAAAATCCAACCGTCAGGACTGCTCCCCGAGTTACCAGGACAGAACTTTCCAGGCTCTCCCTAGACCACTCCCTTTTCTTGGGAAATGTCTTTTTTTTTTTTTTTTAATGCCCTTTCTCGTTGCAAATTTTTCTCAAAACAATATTTAAAAGTTAGAAATGTCATTTCACCCCCAATTTCTCCCCCATCACAAGAGGCGCTTTCATTTTCCCCTGCTCCCTTTTACCTTTTCCACATTCCGGTCCCTCCTCCGCCTGGAGTTGCAGGTTCTTGCCTTTTACCTGGTGAAACTCTGCTCTGTCTTCAGCCTGCACTTTGACGGTCTTCCGGCCCTCACCCGTGAGTCTGGGGGCCCACCGACTCCCCCAGTTTCTTGCACACACAGCTGATGCATCTGTCCTGCCCGCCCTGTGCGCTCACGTGACACGGCCCCTCCTGAGCCCAGTTCCAGGCACATTCTACTGTTGAAAGGAAAAGCACTTAAACTCACCGAATGACAGCATAAAACATATTGGGGGAGTTAATTTTTCCCTCAACATTCTATCAATCATTGTCCGTTTTACAACAAGGTAAATCATACTTAACATTTTTTCTCTTTTTTTTTTGACTGTAGTATAGTCGTTTTCCAATATTGTGTTAACTTCTGGTGTACAGCATAATAATTCAATTATACATGTATGCATTCCTTTTCATATTCTTTTTCATTTTAGGTCATTACAAGGTATCGAATAGAGTTCCCTGTGCTATACAGTAGGACCTTATTGTCTATCTATTTTATATACAGTAGTTAGTATCTAAAAATCCCCAACTCCACAATTTATCCCTCCAGCCCCACGTCCCCCCGGAACCGTAAGTTTGCTTTCTATGTCTGTGAGTCTGTTTCTGTTTTGTCAATAAGTTCATTTGTGTCCTTTTTTTAAAAAAAAATTCCACATGTAAGTGATATCATCTGGTGTTTTTCTTTCTTTTTTGGGTTACTTCACTTAGTATGACGATCTCCATTTGAAATGGTTGTATAACATTCAATCCAATGCCCACTCGACGCACATTTATGGACTGTCTGCTGTATGCAGAGCACGGGGAACCCAAAGGGATGTATCATTTGCATCCTGCCCGTGGGAAGGGACAGCAACACAGTGGCATCCAATTTCAGAGGCTCGTAGCCTAGAGGTGGGCACATACACTAATCCGCCCCTTCGACAGATGGGAAAACAGAGGCACAGAGGTGTACTTCAAGCAGCGCTCTGTCCAGTACCTGGAATCCAGACCCACAGCATCTTTCCAGCACACTCCTCAGTCCACACAACAACAAAAGAATGTGCTTTTTTATTAGTTAGACTTCTGCAGAGTTGTAAATCAAACCAAAGCATTCAAAATTTTAAAGTTTGATCAGCTGAGAAATAAGGATATTAAATATGATTAAATATGATTGCATTTGAGGGTACAGACTGTTCTTCCATTGCCTGCTTTGATTAAAAAAAGCTATCTGGGCTGTGAGGTAGAAAAGTTAAATGCGACAAGAAAAAAAAAGGCTCCGAGTTTGCTGTCGTTCCTACTTTTTATAAGAAAATCGTATTGTTTAAGATGAGATCGTCGCCACACTGAGAACACATCAGTTAGCATCTGCAGTTAATATTCTCCTCAGCGTCCTTAATTGCTAAAAATAAGAGCGATAAGGAAGAATAAAAAGTTAGTCCTACGATTCTTTGGGGAACATAAGAGAGGCTACATTTTTTAATGGAACGTAGACCAGAAACTCAGATTCCTAAGCTGAAATTTAATTGGTGCAATATTGAACTTTAAAGAGTAATAAAGTTTTTTGTCTTCGGGTTATGAGGGGAAAATTACCCATAACAGTGCTTGGCTTATAACGTGTGAGCTGCTGCCCTGGGCTGCCTCTTTCCTGAGATGGCGATGGCAATGCCTCTTCTGATTCTGTCTCACGTTGCAGTCTTTCCCCTCCGAGCTTTGTGAACGATGGTGAACTCGAGGGAACTTTTCAGGGTGGCTGGGACATGATACGGATCAAAAAGCGAAATACCATATGATATCGCTTACATGTGGAATCTAAAAAAATGACACAAATGAACTTTTTTACAAAACAGAAACAGACTCACAGTCGTAGAAAACAAACTTGTGGTTACGGGGTTGAGGGGAGGGAAAAAGTGTGAGTTTGGGATTTACAGATACTAACGACTACACATCAAATAGATAAACAACAGGGTCCTACAGGACAGCACAGGGAACTACATTCAGTACCTTGTAATAAATAGCCTATAATGGAAAAGAATATGAAAAGGAATATATTTATATGTAAAACTGACTCACTATGCTGTACACCTGAAATTAACACAACGTTGTAAGCATTGTAAACGGACTATACTTCAATTTAAAAAAAAATGGATCAGGAGAAAGGAATACTATTGCCAAGTATAAGGAGACTCTTTTTAAGCAATGCCAAATGCCATTCTTGAAAGATGAGATAAATGATCAAAAAAAAAGAGAGAGAGAGATTGAGCGTGCCTGGGTAACAGCTCACTTATCCCCAGTTTCTAATTGAAATGTTGGCTGGGACCCAAAATTTGGTGCTGACCCACTTCAGTCCTCAGGATGCCGCATCACCACGGAGGGAAAAAGGATCAATCACGGATCTGCCTTACATTAGTGAAGCTGCCGTGAAAAGGAGGGAGATATAAGGACAGTTTTTGTCAAAATCACTCCAAGACCCAGAGGTCATAGAAATCTGGACCATCACCTTGTCCATTACCGCCAAGATTAGAAACCAGATGTTTCAAAAACATGAAAACTGGACTCAGCCTCCAAGTGAATGTGAATGTGGCCTTGGCCAATTATTTTGCAGCAAAAGTCTGGACTGACTTGGTTTCCCCAGGACGGTGGCAGTAGGGACTTAAATCTGGAGGGCTCACTTCACCCAGAGAAGTGTCAGGATGTAGGGTTGCCAGATTCAGCAGATAAAAATACAAGATGCCTGGTTGAATTTGAATTTCTTTTAGGGTATGTCCCGTGCAATATTTGGGACATACTTATACTAAGCCATTATTCATTGTTTATCTAAAATTCAAATTTTTCTGGGTGTCCTGGATTTTACTTGGCAGCCCTGGGCAGGAGGCAACCTGTGTGCCAGCCCTCACCTTGTCTTCCCTGCATTTGTTCTCGGGGTCCCCATCGCTGGTCCCCAGAAGGCCCACAGAAGACTCAGGCTGGCCAGAGTCTCAGGCAGGTGAAGACGTTAATATGAGCAGGAGATGAAGACGGGATCGATTTCCAAGAGCACAGTCTGTAGTCCGAAGGGAGAACCCTCCAGGGAGCCCCACAATGTCTTGATGGAGAAGAGGAGCAGAAGGTCCGTGGGGACCCCTGTTTGGAGTCACGTAACAGGTGCTATGTACAAGATTCAGGGCTCTGAGGCAGCTCTAGAGAGGCTGAGCCTTTATCTCCCTCTCTCATTACTAGGCACCTGCCACCAGGTGGTAACAGCGCTTGCAGAGGGTCCAGGTGAGAGATCATCAGACTTATATGTGCATAAATATCACCAAAGAAACTTGCTAATAATGCAGAGACCTGGAACCCATCCCTCAGAACCACTGAGCCTGTAGTCTCAGATGCATCTTGTAACCTGCATTTTGAGCAAGCAACCCCAACCCCAAACACACACACTCACACACACACACACACACACACAAACACACACACACACACACACACACACACACACAGAGATACCAGGTGATCCAGCTATAGGCAGATTCTCTGAAAAACTCTGACTTGGATTTTAGGCATTCCCTTAACGCAAACTGAGAAAGACACTAATTTTTAAAATAAAATATTATTAAAAGCATTTTCTCCAAAGATCATGTTATTTATTTAATTTGGCATTTCACAATTTGATTATAACTAATTTCTATTTTAACGACACGATACAAAAATCAGAGTGAAGAGTTATACAAATGGATCATTCTTAGAGACAATTTTTTGGTATCAGCCTGTATTTCTATTTCTTAATATAATCTTCTCCACAATGAGGACCAAGTTGAACTATTTATAATAGTTTAATTATAGGACTATATGTTACTTCTGCGCTTGTAAGATGCACTAAAATTACAGAATTTTAGGATTATAATGGAAAATTATAAGATAAAAATAATTATAGAATTTTAGAGTGGAAAAAGAAAGTGGTGACTTACAAAATTGTAAGCTTTGCTTGAAAGGGCATTTTTCTATATTTTCTTCAAAGTAAGAACATAAGAAATAGTATTCTTACTCATAATAATATATAATAACACAAATGTATTATTAAATTTTTATGTGGGATTATTAGACACGCCACAACTGATTGCTAAGAAAACAAGATACTCTCATCAATGAATCTATGTCAAAATACAAGAAGAATTTTTGCCTTTACTATTTGGAGAATTTCTCATGACCTAGACTTTGGTGTCAGAAAAACTTAATATTTCTGCACAAGTTTTTTAAATAGCCTCCTTAGGAAAATGTTTATATTTTAAAGGTATGCAAAAAATAATTTAAAAGTATACAGGAAGCTTCTTTGGCTATTTTAAGTATAGCACATAGATAATAATATAAAACTTGATCTAAAGAGAATAAATTGAAAATTGTGATGTGTGATGGTATGGGTTGAAGTGTGTTTCCCCAAAAGATGTGGGAAGACACCCACTGAAGACAGAGGCAGAGGTTGAAGTGATGCTGCCTGGAGCCGCCAGAAGCTGGTAGAGGCCAGAAAGGATTCTCCACTCGAGTCTTGGGAGGGAGCACAGCCTCGCTGACGCCTTGATTTTGGACTTCTAGCTTCCAGACCTCTGAAAGAATAAATGTCTGTTGTGTGAAGCCACCCAGTTTGCAGTCCTTTGTTATGGCCATAGGAAGCTAATACATGTGGGTTTTATTCCAAACACACTTTAAAGTTTCATTTCCTTTTTGCAGAATAATAAAATGAAATATTAAAAATATGAGCATTGCCATATGATCCAGCAAACCTACTCCTGGGCATATATCCAGAGAAAACTCTAACTCACATATGTGCACCCAATGTTCATAAAAGCACTACTTATTACAGGCAAGACATGGAAGCAAAGTAAATGTCCATCGACAGATGACTAGATAAAGAAGATGTGGTATATATGTACAACGGAATACTACTCAGCCACAAAAAAATGATAAAATAATGCCATTTGCAGCAACATGGATGGACCTAGAGATGATCATACTAAGTGAACTAAGTCAGAGAATGACAAATATCATACAGCATCACTTACATGTGGAATTCAAAATGATAAAAATTAGACTTATTTACAAAACAGAAATAGACTTATAGACATAGGGAAAAAATGTATGGTTACCAAAGGCGAAAGTGGGGGAGGGAGAAATATGGAATTTGGGATTAACAGATACAAACTACTATATACAAAATAAACAAGGTCCTACTGTATAACACAGGGAACTATATTCAATACCTTAAAACAACCTATAATGGAAAAGAATCTGAAAAACAATATGTATGTACAACTGAATCACTTTGCCGTATCCCTGAAACTAACAGTATTGTAAATCAACTCTACTTCAATTAAAAAAAAACATAGAAGAAGAAGAGGGCGATCTGGCTGCCTTGAGAGCACCACGCCCAGTCACAGTCCCTGCGTCTCTCCAAAGACCCTCGGCCATGTTTCTCCCACGCAAAGCTTACAAGTGCTTTTGAAGCCAGCTCCATGCTAATCCCCTTCCTGCTGAATATTTCTCAAAACAGCCAGCCGTTTTATTCTATGAACATTTCAGCCTGCCTGGAAAAGGGCCACACTAACGCCTGCTTAGCAGGGCTGTGGTGCAGAAGGGAGTCAGCACACAGTAGGTGCTCCCTGCAGGAAGTCAGGGCTAGCTTCACATTGCACATGTGGACTTGGCTCTGAATTTTAGGACCTGAAAGCCAGAGAGAATGTAATGGGGCCTCTTTGTCTGACACACCAGAAAAGACTTGAGGAAACCATCAGACTTTTCTTTTTTCCCGTCTGGTACATGATACATGGGACCACATGACCAGCCTCCTCTAAGGCAAAGTCCTCTTTTCAAAGTCACTCATTTGAAACTGAGCAAGTCTGCCCCGGAGCAAGAGATGGTGGAAGCCAGGCCCCCGCCCTCAGGGACATTTACAATCTAATAGCTGATGTACCTGGAAAGCTTTTAAGAAACGTGAGTCTTTAAGAACGATCTCCTGAGAAGATTTGTTTGAATAGTGCTTCAGGGCCAATCCTCTCAGGCTTCCTGGAGGAGGTGCCCGGGGTGAGTCTCAGGGCCCGAGAGTTCACTGTCAGTGTGAGGTCTGAGCTCACCTCGACCCTCCCAGGTATTAATGGAGTAGACGTCATGTGCATATGGAAAGCACACTCTCTGTGGGGCCCCAGGATGGGAGAGGAGGATTTTGATAATCAAGCTTTAATCTTAACTACTTCTTCCTTACAGGGGAGGCTTTCCTCACTCCACCTCCACCCCCAGCTAATTGGGTGACGTGAACTTACACCTGCACGGCACCCGCCTTCACCTTGTGCGGCTCACCACTAACGCGGTGGGTCATCTGGTTGGTGGTTGTTACTCCACGTCTGTTCTAGGAGCCAACTGAGGCCACGAGAGGGTGTGGACACTTCAACTCCATAACCCGGTTCTATCAGAGCATGTGTGGTGCCCAGCACTGAGTAGGTGCTTAATCAGTACCTGTTGAATTGATAAAATCCTCTAAGCATTTTGTTCTCAAAACGTGGTACCCAACCGGTAGCATCGACATCAATCTCGGGGGACATGCAGCGTCTCCGGTCCCACCCCAGACCGAATTCGGATTTTAACAAGCTCCCAGGTGATTCGCGCACATTACAAAAGAGAAGCCCTGCTCTAAGGCCGGGAGTTCCATCTTAAATTGGGGGCAACAGTGGGAAGGTCAGAGTTGGAAGGAACCTCAATCCATTGGCAATTATTTGTCCCAAATTCCCCCCATTGCCTCTCTTTTATTCCCTCAACCCTCACTTCTTTGGATCTCAAGACTTCCCAGACCCCTTTTGATTGGACTGGGGGCCTCACCCACATGCACCTTCCAGGCTATTACTTTAAAGCCTTGCCCCACACCCACCTTGTTTCTCTATCTCCCCCACAGGTTTGGGAACAGAGGGCAGACTTGAGTTTGGAGAACTCTGTCCCCAGGGCTCAGAGAGTTAGAATAAAGTAGGTTCACTAAATAAAAGCTGAGTGATCCTTTAAGCCCAGGCCTTCCGGCTGGACTGCTGCACCCTTTCCACCTCACCAGCGGGCATCTCAAGTAGAGGAGAAGCCAGAGCCACACCAGCCAACACTCGCTCTGTGCAGGGATGCTTGGGGCAGGCATTTGGGTTTGTGCAAAAGCAGACCTTCCTGGAGGGAGACGTTGCATTTCTTGGTGTTGAGTATGGAAAAAATAAATGGTACCCCACCTCCAAAACGGGTACATCGAAGAGGCTGCTAAGGTTCACGGTAAGGAGTCTTCTTTGCTGATGCCAAGACCTTGGGAGATGTGACGTGACAGAGCTCTGGAAGGAAACACCGAGAATCACTCTGCCATGGATGGGCTTTCCCACCAGGTGCCTTCACCCACACAGGGGATGCTTGAGCAGTGGCCAATGAAGCACCAGGTCGGTCTCCAGCATCAGCAAAGGGTACCTCCAAGGTTCTCCCCAACTCAGGTTCATGATCTAGACCAGGGGTCCGCAAACTTTCTCTGGGGCAGGGAGGAAATATCCGGGGCTTGCAGGTTCCACTATCATTGCTGAAACTACTCAACGCTGCCACTGTGCTGTGAAGGCAACCCTGATGAGACGTGAGCCTGTGGGCGTGGCTGCATCCCAGGAAAATGCCAGTTACAAAAGAAGGTGGGCTGCACACAGACCCCAGTTTGCTGACCCCTGATCTAAAGTGAAACTGAGATGGAACTGAAAGAAGAGTGGACTGTACAATTTGAGTTCCAAAAGGCCCAGGGCAGACTGAGGAGCTGCTTCTCAGTGGAAAGTTGCCCCATCTCCAGTTGATCAGGGACTGCCCCCCAAGTCAGCCCCCTGGGAACTCTTCCAGGAAATAGAAGCTGTTGATGAAAATGGAAGCATTCTCACCAAAGAGGACAAAGTGACCATGCCCCGACTCCTGGTTCAGGATCATGAGAGGTCTGTGACATCAACCTTCCTGTGTTGTGATCAGTCCCTTCCACCAGTTGGGGACCATGACCCTGCATACACAACGCTCACTCATGCACACAGTCACACACGTTTACACACATACACACACACTCATGTGAAAGAGAGAAAGCAAGAGCATGTTGGACGTGCCTGTCTAGTACATATTTTAAAATGTTCCAATTAGTATTTCCTTCCAGTTAAAGAGGCTCCTCCTTAAATGTACAAATGGCATTTGGACAATAAAACTGATGGGATTACAGAGGCAAGTCATCACCCTGTCCAGGCTCCCATTAAGAAGCTCTATTATTGTGATGCAGAGCTACGGCCTCCTGCCTCCATTATATTTCCCTCCGTCTTGCCTGTATCCATAATCATGCTCTGTATCCACATCAGAACACTGACAAGGCTTGGCTCGTGGGCATCCTGTATGATGCGAGCGTTCATTTTATTTATTTAAACCATGGCTTTCCCGGATGGTCTCCAGAGATAAAGCATCTAATATTCACGGGGGCCCAGGTGCCGTTGGAAGTGCATTCATTCCAATATCACTGCCACTGAGGCAAGGCTAAAAGCACTTTCCCAGACGTCAGGAATCAGAAAGTCTACCATGGAGCATAATGTTAATATCGTCGTTAAAATCATACCCAATGGCTCTTTCAAACAAGCATATCAAACTGGTGCTTCTCGAGCCATGAGTCAGCTAGCTTCATTCATCGGTGGTCAGCGGGAGGAGGCTGAGTCCCCCCTTTCTTCCAAGCGCTCTTTGCAGTGATGAGGCTACACGAAACTGGCATCCCTGTTTGACCTCAGGTTCTGCTGCTTACATAATTCACATGGTCATACAAGAAAAAGCTCAAAACATAAAAAAGAGTGCTAAGAACTTACTTTTGGTGATTTGATCTCTAAATCCCTTCAGCAGATAAATACTCATTGCCTATGAACTATGAATCGCCTAGACTGCATGGGGAGAGAAAGAGTCAAGATAAAGCTTCTCTCCACCAGTCTTTCTGGTGAAACAGGGAAATAAACAAGTAGCTCTAATATAGAAAGAGTTAAAATAAAACTAGCAGGATGGGGAGGGTATAGCCTAGTGGTAGAGCATGTGCTTAGCATGCGCAAAGTCCTGGGTTCAATCCTCAGTATCGCCATTAAATGAATAAATGAATAAACCTAATTACTTCCCCCCACCAAAAAAATTTCTTTTAAATAGCAGGATGGCAAAAGTGCATTAAAAATGCTGATATGATGAAAATAAGAGAGTGTTGAATTGGTGGTCAGGTAGAAGTGATGCTTGAGTTGGTTTTTGAAGCTTAAATACAAGTTTGCAAGACAAAGAAGGAAGGGAAGTAAGGAGGACTTGCCACGGAAAGGAAAGAGTGGATATTGAACGTTCTGAGAATGAAGAATGATCTGCAATTGGGCATATAACAAAGAGACAGCAGCCAGAAATGAATTTGGGAAGGTAGCCTGGAGGTGAGTTGTGAAGGGCTTCACTGGCCCAGATGAGCGACTTTGACTTTATCTCGTGAGCCAGGACTTACCAAGGTATGCTCCAAGAAACAAGAGTTTCGTAAGATCTTAGGTATTAAAAAAACAAGCTTAGAAAACAGCCTGGTAAACACTGCAGGACTTCTCAAAGCCCTTCATACTTCAATATACATTGGAGCTTCCAAGAGGAAGTACCAAAGATACAATATTCCCAACTATTTTAATCACGACATCTTTTTATTTTAAGAACGTTATCTCATGGAATTAGTATCCCAAAGAATATCCATTGGGAAATGCTGCTAAAGCAGCACAGACCTTAGAGTGTTTTCGTGTGTTTGCTTTTTTTTTTCAGTGAGATATAATTGACATAAAACATACTAGTTTCAAGTGTACGACAAAATGATTCACATGGAATCTTTCTGAGTAGAGCAACGACGTATGTAGATTTTTAACATGGTAGATGGCATTGATGCCGGCAGGGAGAAAATATTGACATGGGAGAGGGGGAAGGTTACGACTTTGTGATCAATTTCACGTAAGGACTGAGGATCCAGTGATGATGTGCGGTTCTAACTTCGTCACTGAGAAGGTGCTGCAGTAACCTGTGATAGGAAAAGACCTGGGAGGAGGTACAAGGTGAGAGAGACCAGTTTTGGACAAGCTGATCTCACAGAGGTATGTCTCAGCATTACTCAGAAGACCAGCTACTGATTCGCTGCAGCATTATTTTAAGCTCATTTTCTTCTGAAAAGTCGAGAGGAGGGCTCCGTTTTAATGGGATGCTATGAAATACATATTCATTATTGCCAGGACTTGAGTCTTTTGGTGAAATACATATTTATAAACCTTGGGCGAGCATAGATCATTTACCTAATAGAGCAAGACTGCTTTAAAGTCACCATCCTAATCTATCAGGTAAATATCCATTCATAATTGGTTATTTAATCCTTGCTCTTTTCCCAATAGGTTGGACCGGCCCTGTAAGACTGCTTCATTCCTCAGTGCAAGTCTGTTATCATCCATCACAATGTCAATAGAGATGTATGCATTAAAGAAATTATGAAAGTTACTGCCCCGGACAAGAGCTAACATTTAGATGGAGAGAAATGCAAAACATAATGAAACAGATGCTGTGGGTGAGGAGGAGAGAATTTTTCATTTTAATAACGAGTTGTACTCCACTGCAGAAAGGCAAAAGAGAAGGATGGAAGGGGTGAGCTGGGCTGTGTGTCTGAAATTTTCTGATCCTCCTGAATAGGTCCCTAGATAAAATCCACTCCCCTAAAGGGAGAGAAAGGTATGTATTCTGTACCCCTAGACCCTTCACTTTGTACACCTCAACACACACACACACACACACACACGCTTCATTTAATGTTATTCCATATATCTTAGGTGTCTCAAAAGCATTCTACTGACTTTCACTGAGCATCCATTATAGCTGGGTGCTTCTGCTATCGTATCTCATTTACAATCCCAACAATCTTGTCCTTCCAACTGAGGTGGGAAGCCCCATAAAAAGACTGGCAGGACCCCCAGGCAGGGCCACTACTCTCCTGCCAGCACCATCCAGTTCTCTGGGCCAGAGACTCTATCTCACTTTTTGCCTCTGAAACGGTTTACTTCTAGGAAAGTGGAACTTATCCCTAAAATTCTATTGTTTCCCTGAGCTCACTCCTGATTTGTCCATTTCCCTAACTTCTGATTGGTCCATTTGTAGTACTTCATTTGCATGGAGATCACTCCTGATTGGTTATTTCTCTCACCCCTGATTGGTCCATTTCTACAAAGCTTGTTCCTAATTAGTCAACTTTTGTTACACCTTATTTGCATATGATGTTGCAGAGTGTAAACTGGCCGCCTATAAAAGCCTGTGTAAACCTACAGAAGGGGTCCAGAGCTTGGAGTGTTAACTCTTCTGGGCCCGCTGGCTTAAGAAACCTGAGTTCTCCAGCTCTCGGAGTGCTGCTTGGTCTCTCGCCCGGATCCAGGTTGCTGTCACCACTGAGCTGTAATACTGAGCTGTGACTCTTGAGATGTAACACATTTTTTCTGCAACACAACCATCTTAGTGAAGGTTTGCTGGTGGGAAAACGGAAACTTGGAGAACTGAAGGGTCTGCCTTGAGTCCCATAGCCAATAGTGGCAGCTTTGAGCCCGGGTCCCACTCTTTCCCTGACTGCTGGTCTCCCACTGAGACTGAGGTTGGTCTAGGAAGCACTCCATGTGCACTGGAGGAAGCCTTGGAGCCAGGGGCTTTTCCCAAGCCAAAGGAGATCTGAGAACAGAAGGTTGGACAAAGAGTGGAGGATTTTTGAGCCCGAGATGGGAAACCACCCCAACTCTCTCCTGGAGGTGGCCTAGAGAGAGAGACCCTGGTGGGATTCACCAGTATCTTCCTGCTAATCTAACTGTCCTGAAAATGAGCTCTACAAACGTGTGTGTGCGCCCGCGCGCTTTGCAGGACGCATCTTGTCAATCAAACTCCAGTGGAATCCTCATAGAGGAAAACTCAGGCACAATTGCAATGGCTGAAGTGGGGTGGGGGTCCTGGGACTCTGGAGCTCTGCCCCCCAGCGCTCCACAGGGCCCCCCACTCTCCTCCAGACCCCTGGTGGTCCATGCTGGCTCTTCACTTTGTCCTTGGACATAAAAGCCATCTGTGGGAACTGGAAGGGAGGAGCGGGAAGGTGGAGTTCCCAAATCCGTATAAGCCTACTGGATGTTTACTGCCTTTTGGGACAAATGTTTTCAAAACTCAAAATCCCCAGTTATATGCCATGTGAGATTTACAGGCAACTGTAGGAAAAGCTGTGCTCAAGCAAAAGACCAGTTATACAGAACAAGGGGTTTTGCAGCTGGGTTGAGAGCTTGGCTCTGAATGCTGTCAGTCAGACCCCGGACAGAGCAAACACTTCCTGTGTGGGAAGCTGACACGGGCAATCAAAGGACAGGACCTGACATTGACGGAAACTCAGTAGATCAGGATCTCATTTCACCTCTGCAGGAGGAATTGTTACATTATTACAGATGGGGAAACTGAGGCACACAAAGCCCAATTCCTGCACCAAAGGTGACAGAGCTACTCAGTGAGGGGAGGCTCTGGAGGACTTGGACGCCATCTGTTTGCCTAGTCTCTCTCCAGGATCCAGGTTGCTGTCACAGCTGAGCTGTAACACTGAGCTCACTCCTGATTGGTTATTCCCTTCACTCCTGATTGGTCCATTTCCCTTTTCCCCTCCAGTCCCACTGTATAGAGAAAACACAGTAATGCCTTATTTCTCTGGGCTCATGAGAAAATGAAGTTTCACCAAGTAGATCTTCCAGGCAACTGAAAGGTGTAACTTTGAGCCCCAAAGGATTTTAGGATTTTAATTATTTTAATGGAAACATTTCTTCTGTTCTTAAAACGGCCTGTTTGGTGTGATTAACCTTGTCTCATTGGCTCAGGGCCATTAGTGTGAGCTGCAGCTTTGCCCCGTGATGTATCCCAGTGACAGATCATCCCTGAATCTTCCAGAGGCTGGTCATTCATTGTCTGGACCATTGCAGCAGCTTCTGGTCCTGTCCTACCCCATCAGCCCTTCCTCGAGTAGCTGGAGTTCCTCCCAATGCCAGCTGCTCGGGACCCTGCCCTGGCTAGAACCCTGGGTGGTCCTCCTCCCATTACTGCTGGCTGAAGCATGAACCACCAGGCACCTGGACCCTCCCTCATCCACCGCTTCAGGGGCCCTTCCTGCCATTTGAGGTATTTCCCAGGATGCTCTGTTCATGCAGAGCTGTGTGTCATCAATTCCCCAAACACTCCAGGGTGTGCCCTGTCTGCTGGCTTTAGCTCACACTGTTCCCTCTACTTGGGACAGCAGTTCTCACAGTGTGGGCTGAAGACTCCTGAGGACCCACGAGAGCCTCCCAGGGGTTCCCCGAGGTCCTCCCTTTTCCTGCTTCCTCTGTGAGGCCAGATTTTTCTCCATATGCATCAGCCAAAGCAGCGTGTCACAACAGACTGACTACAGAGCCAGGTAGGGAGATCTAGCGGTCTTACAAAGCAAAACAAAACAAAACAAAACAAAAACAAAAACAAAAAAACAGGCATTTGAAGAGGTTTGCAGAAATGGAAAACAAGGCTACTTTTCTGTGGCCTATGGTTTTTGTTTTTGGAATAACTTACTTTTCTTTAAAAATAGATATTCCTTATGTTCACATGTCAGAGGTTTATCGTTTTTCCTTTCAATAAATTTGTAAATGTTTTTTCATCATCTCTCAGCTTTAATTTCTAATAGACCAAACAGTGACCCCTACAGTGCGCATAACAAAAGCTGCCTGGGGGCCACAGTAGCTTATAAGGGTGTAAAGGGGTCCCGGGACCAGAAAGTTTGAGAACTGCTGACCAAGACCCCTTCTCCACCTGCCTAGCTCTTAGTTCTCCTCCAAAGCCACGCTCGGAAGCCACTTCCTCCAGGCTGAGACCCCAGACTGGCTCAGGCATCCGCCCTCCACCTGGCATTTACCTGGTCTGTTTTTATCCTGCCGACACCGCTGAGCTGCGGTGTCCTGGAGGGAAGGGACTGGCTGTGTCTTCCTTGCCTTGGTACCTGGTGCGCAGGCGGCTCTCGATGACAGTGTGTTGGGCTCACCTGAGTTGTGCTGTGGTATCGCCGTTCTGGGTTGAGAGCCTCGCTCCTCTGATTTACCTGCCTTGGGCAAGTCTCTTAAGCTTTCTAATCCTCAGTTTCTTGGGGGAATAAAAAAAATAATACTAACCTCCAGGGAACTAGATGAGATTTACGATCTGAAACGCTCGTGTGAACTTGCGAGCACCCTGCAGTGAGTAATGGCAGTTGTCCTGCAGCACGAGGGCTCCAGGAACCCTTCAGTTTGCAGAACGTCTCCAGGCAGCTGTGTTTCTGGTTCCCACGCTGATGAGGGTGTTTTGAACCAGCCTTGAGTTGAGCCGGCCGGTAGCACCCCGCCTTGAAGCCAGGGCTTCTGCCTCCAGCTGCATTTAAGCTTCTCGCCAGGCTGTTTGCTCTTGCCACTCTGTGCCAGGCAAGCAGAGAACCAAGATTTCTAGAATCTAGGTGTATTCTTTTCCGAGGGCAGTCGTAACAAATTGACATGAAATTGGTGCCTTAAAAACAGTAGAAATGTATTCTCTTACAGTTCTGGAAGCCAGGTGCTGGCAAGGCCACGCTCCCTCTGAAGACTCTGGAAATAAACATCCTTAGCCACTTCCTGGCTTCTGGTGGCTCCCGGCAACCCTCAGCATTCCTGGCTTCTCGCTGCATCACCCATCTCTCCTCCATCCTCCACAGTCACGTGGCCTGCTTCCCTGTGTGTCTGTGTGTCCTCACCTCTTCTCATAGGGACACCAGCCATTAGATTTAGGGCCCATCCCAAGCCAGTAGGACTTCATCTTAAATCCACTGATTACTTCTGCAAAGATCATATTTCCAAGTAAGTTTCTATTCTGAGGTACCAGAAGTTAGGACTTGAATATATCTGTGGGGGAACACAATTCAAACCACCACCAGGATTAAAACAGAAAGTTCTAAGTAAAGATCAAAAAAAAAAAAAAAATCAGCAATGAGGAGATTTGCATGGGCTTCAGAGCCAGTCTTTATGATGACTTCTTCAGCTCTGGAAAAGCCTTTGTTTATGCTCGGGTTCGTGACAGTGCTTTGGAGAACCAGATTGTCGGAAGCCTGTCCTGCAGGTAAGAACCGTGTAGCTGTGCTATAGAAAAGAAGGGAACCCTAGGTGCCCACTGAGTTCCACCACCCAGGGACCGTATGATTTGAGGCCAGTTGAGTCTCAGTTTCCTTCTGCAAACCGGAGACGATTGCACTTCCCTCTTGGCATTTTCTAAAGATTAAATAAATCCTATAAATTGTTTATTATAACCCCTGGTACACAGCGAGCACTCGATAGGAAGTTGTTACTATTCTATTTTGCTATGATTTTGTGAACTTCCCAGTCCCATCAGTAGACTTCATTCAATATAATGAGATACAGAAGTTAGTTTGGAAGGGTCGCATGGGGAAACCGTGCCCTGTATTTAAGGAATTTTATGGGCAGTTCAAGGAATGCAAAACACAATACCTGGTGAACGTTACCCAACTGTCTCCTCTTGCTCGGTACTGATTTTGGGAACCAGTGACCCTTGTGGGAGCAGAGCACGTAACGATTTGCTCACGAAGTCCTCATTTCACCCCGGTTTGGAAGACTTCCAGAGTCCCACCCCGCTCCCGGGACCCGGGTCCAAGGAGGCGGGGGAGTAAGCCTCAGTGAGTCCGGGCTCTATTTCCACTTGTAATATTATTTATTCAGTCACTTAGCAAATATTTATTGACTGTCAACTATTTGCTGGGAATTGCGCTGGGTTCTAAGGATTCAGCCTTTAACAGACTGACACAGACTCTGTATTACAGACTTTATATTCCGGTGGGGAAAATAGACAAAACCAAGCAAAAGGATGAGAAATACAAACTGTAATCAATGTTACCAGGGAACTATAATTTATTGACCACAATAATCTTAGGAGATACTATGAATGATCATTCCTGGTTTATAGGTGAGGCTCAGAGAAGTAAAGTACGTTGTCCAGAGGGACTCTGTGAACACGTGGTGATGGAGGGCGTGAGCCCACGTCTATCTGACTCCCAATCTCAGCTTCTTCTCACACCCGAATGAAGCTTCACCTGATGGAGACCAGGAGTTGCAGGTACTGTCACTGAGTGGCTGTGTGACCTTGAACAAGTTTCTTAACTGCTCTGATTCTTCATTAGTTCTCTTTTTAAGATGGAAAAGAGAAATGCATGTAAAACTCTTAATTTTCGCACAACAAAGGGAACCATACACAAAACAAAAAGACAACCTATGGACTGAGAGAAAGTACTTGCAAACAATGCGACCGACAAGGGAGTAATTTTCAAAATACATGAACAGCTCATACAACTCAATAACAAAAAGCAATCTAATCAAAAATACGGGCAGAAGACCTAAGGGGACATTTCTCCAAAGAAGGCATCCAGATGGCCAACAGGCACATGAAAAGATGCTCAAAATCACTAATTATTAGAGAAATGCAAATCAAAACTACAACGAGGTATCACCTCACGTCAGTCAGAATGGCCATCATTAAAAAGTCTACAAATGAAGAATGCTGGAGAGGGTGTGGAGAAAAGGGAACCCTCCTACACTGCTGGTGGGAATGTAAAATGGTGCAGCCACTATGGAGAACAGTATGGAGGTTCCTTAAAAACCTAGAGTTGCCATATGATCCAGCAATCCCACTCCTAGACATATATCTGGACAAAAATATAATTCAGGAAGATACATGCACCCCAACATTCATAGCGGCACTATATACAATAGCCAGGACAGGGAAGCCACCTAAATGTCCATTGACAGATGACTGGATAAAGAAGATGAAGTGTGTGTGTATACACATATACACACCACATATATTTACACACACATATATATAATGGAATACTACTCAGCCATAAAAAAGAATGAAATAATGCCATCTGCAGCAACATGATGGACCTAGAGATGATCATACTAAAAGAAGTAAATCAGACAGACAAAGACAAATGTCATATGATATCACTTTATGTGGAATCTTAAAAAAAAAGATACAAATGAACTTATTTATAAAAATTGAAATAGACTCACAGACATAGAAAGAAATTACCAAAGGGAAAGAGGGGAGGAATAAATTTGGAATTTGGGGTTAACAGACACACACCACTATTAAAAAACAGATAAACAACTAAGACTTACTGTACAGCACAGGGAACTATATTCAACATCCTACAATGTACCATAATGGAAAAGAATGTGAAAGCATAAATATAAATATAAATATAAATATAAATATAAATATAAATATAAATATATATTTATAATGGAACCACTTTGCTATAAAACAGAAAGTAACACAACGTTGTAAATAATTATATGTCAATAGAAAGTAAAAAAAAAAAAAAAAAGGAAATAAATGAAACTCTGACTGAGCACAGTTCCTGTCACTTAGGAAATACCTGGAAATAACAACTATAGTTGTCATTAGAGTAACTTCGGCATGACTACTGAAGTGTGGATGAGTAGACATCCAGGGCTAAATGGTCCATGTGCCAGTTAGAGACCCTGCTTTGTGCAGCGTGCCAATCCCAGTCACCTCTCGGGTGAGCTACTCATGCCCCAGCAATCGCGCTTACATTACAGGAAAAAAGAAGAGTGAAATCCAGCCCAGTCCCTTTCCAAGTGGTCTTAAATTCAGAATGACTAAATTCTGAATAAAAGAAGAATCAGGTCCACATTTAGAAGATCCATAACAAAATACATCTTCCGAGATGGGAGTGCCTGAACTTTCCATGGAGGTCCTGGACGGGCCGCTTCTCTAGGAACAGCTGTCCTGGCTTAGGAGGAGGATTCCAGGAGAGACCAGCCTGCAAGCCAACCAATTCTGCAACTTCCATCTCAGATCAGATCAGCACTCACTCAGAAGGCTGATCCACCAAGTGGGGGTGGGGGGCAAACATTCTGAGGGCCTCCAAAAGAAAAAGTGGAACAAAAAAAGTAGAGGTCATGGAACAACAGGTAGTGGTCAGAATGCTGAGCCAGAACAGTCTTTTCTAGAAGCAGAGCTGTCCAAGTCCTGGATGCAGTCAGGGGCGGTAGTGAGCTCCCCATCACAGGAGGCATTCAAACACAGGCTGAATATCCACCTCCCATGAGACATCATGCAAGAGTCCAAGCACCAGTCAGAGCTTGAGGAGCCATCTGAGTCCCCATTCAGGTCTGAAGGTCTAGATTGCTCACCTCACAGGTGCTGATCCAGAAATACTTAAACTGAGGTCTCGTTCTTGTGTAGAGTGCAGAGGATGGGTCTTAGAAGAAAGTGAGTTATGATTATGGATCCTTATTAGCTGTGTGACTTTGGGAATGACACCTGCCTTCTCTGAGCTTCTTTCTGTACTTGTCAAATAGGGCTAATACTACGTACTGGACAACGTTGTGAGAATCCCATGAGGTTGTTTAGGTCACGCAGTTGTAATGGCAAGTGTATTAGTTCCTTATTGCTGCTGTAACAAGTTACTACAAACTTAGTGGCTTCAAATAGCACAAATAAATTATCTTACAGTTCTGTCTGTTAAGAGTCTGACGTGAGTGTCACCAGACAGAAATCAAAGCGTCATCAGGGCTGCATGTCTAGAGGCTCTCAGGAAGAATCTGTTTCCTTTCTTCTTCCAGCTTCTAGAAGGTGCCCACATTACTACAGCCGTGGCCCCTTCCTCTGTCTTCAAAGTCAGCAACGTAGCATGCATCTCTCTGACTGTTCTTCCATGGTCATTCTCCCTCTAACTCTCTTCTGCTGCCCCTTCTTCCACATTTCAGGACCCTTATAATTATACAGAGCCTACCAATCTCCCTATTTTAAGATCAGCTGATTAGCAACCTTAATTCCATCTGCTCCTTAATTACCCCTTTGCTGCATAAGGTGACACATTCAAAGTTTCTGGGGATTAGGGCACGGACATCTATGGGAGTCATCATTCTGCATCCCCCAGCTCTGCTCCATGCAAGGTGTTCATGTCGCCATGTGATTCATAGCATGGAGATGAAACTGGCCTCCAGGTCTCAGGTGGCTGCCAGGTACCCTCTACTGTGCATGGCCAGGTAGGGCAAGTAGTCATGGGTGGGCCCAGCTCTGTCTGTCACTTCTAGGGCATCTGTCTTGTCTGATGTAGAGCTGAGATGCATTTAGCTCCTGACACCCATACAGGAGCCCTGGAAGGACAGAGCACCCCTGGGCCCTGGAGAGCATCACGGGGAAGTGACGGTCACTGATCCTGCCGTGCACAGGAGCAGGGCCCCAGCAGAATCTGTGCAGGTGCATCAGGGGCTGATTTTGGGGCAGAAGTTTTCTGAGCACGTGAAACCACAGTCCCAATCTCTCACCCTTACATGAACAGGTAAAATTAGAAAAACCCTAGCTGTTGATGAGGTTTCAAGTAGAAGGGATTTTAAAGATCACAGTGAGGGGAGGAAAAAGGGAAAGTTTTGGGGCTGCTCACCTGTCTCAGGTGAGTTGCATAAGCTCTTTTGTCAACTGACAAACCTTGTAGGGAAGTTTCATAATCCGTGCCTTCCTGAGAATCAAACTGACCCTTGAAATTTTTAGAATTACTAGGCACAGAAGTGGCAGAAACTAGAATCAAACCCAGTCCTACGGCCTGGAAGTTTTTCCTTTTCACAGCACGCTTCATGACCAGGGTGGAAGGGTGTCAAGGTTTTATTTGGCATCTTGAGTTCTTTCAACAGGTGGGGATGAGGAGGAGGTCCTGGGGCACAAATTCAGGTTTATCACCTTCCAAACTCAGGCTGCCCTATATCGCACTGTCCCTAAGGGACCACTTGTAAATAAAGCCACCACATTAACTCAAGTTCCATGTAGAAAATTCAAAATATACAGAAAAGCAGAATGAAAAAAAGTTCAAACCACCCACAGCATAGTCACCCAGAATTAGACAGGGTTATCTTTTTGAGTTGATCTTTCCCATTCTGTCTCTGTATATGTCTTGCTTTCTGATACACTGAAATTTTTCTGCTCAGAATACATTTTGTTTTATGGCTTATTTTTCATTTTATGGACCACAGACATTTTCCAGCGCCACTGTCTGTTCTTCAGCCACTTCACAGTCATACCTGTCTAGGGGTAGAACCCAACTGATTAAGACACTTCTTATTAGACACAGGTTTGGGGCTGGGGAGTGGCTGTTGTTTTCATATTACAACTGCGCAATAAGATCCTGGTAGATAAAACTGCACATATGATTGGGGAGTTTCCATAATATCCATTTCTAGAAATAGAGCAGACTGAGCAAAGCGTATGAACGTTGTTAAGGTCCTTGATACGTAGTGACAAGAGGCCCTCCAGAAGGAGTGCGCCAGCACCCCCTGGGGGGGAAGAAAGCGACATTTCCCCTAGACCCACAGTCGTGCTGACTTTCATCTCTTGTTCTCTTCACCTTTGCTTCTTTGGGCTTATTGACTTTAAGTGGGTCCCCCCACCTCGTTTTACATTATTTCAATAGAAGAGAAGCTTCCTTGCAATGGTTCTTTTCTCCTATGATCTGATTCAAGGGTTGGCAAACTTTTCCTGGTAGGGCCAGACAGTAAATATGTTGAATTCTGCAGTGCGTATGATGATCTCTGTTGCAACTCTACCCAACTCTGCCACTGTAGTACGAAGGGAGCCTGTGGATCATACGTCAATCAATGATCATGGCCAGTGAAACTTCATTTTTGGACCCTGATCCTTGAATTTCATAGAACTTTCCCATATCAAGAAATAGTATTCTGAAATAATGTCATTTGCAGCAACATAGATGGACTTAGAGATTATACTAAGAGAAGTAAGTCAGACAGAGAAAGACAACTATCATATGATATCACTTATATGTGGAATCTAAAAAAAGATGCAAATTTTATTTACAAACCGGAAACAGATTCATGGACATAGAAAACAAACTATGGTTACCAAATGGGAAAGGAAGGGGAGGGATAAATTAGGAGTTTGGAACTAACAGATATACACTATTGTATACAAAATAAACAACAAGGACCTACTGTGTAGCACAGGGAACTATATTCAATGTCTTGTAATAAGCTATAGTGGAAAAGAATCTGAATATATTTATGTATGTATACGTAGAACTGAATTGCGTTGCTGTACACCTGAAACTAACTTTGTAAATCAACTACAATTCAATAAAAAATAAAATTATAAAAAATAAAAAATTTTTAAATCCAAAAAAACTTAAAAAAAAAAAGAGATAGTGTCCTTCTTTTGAATTTCTTTCCATCCACTTTTTTTAACTTTTATTTATTTATACTTTTGCTCTTTGTTGTTCCCGTTGTTAATGTAGGAACTAGAGTCTCAAGCTCTCTACCGTGGAGCTGTACCCACCTCTTTTAATTTTTAAAAAGATCTTAATGGAGGTACTAAGGATTGAACCTGGGACCTCAGGTATGCTAGGCAGGAACTCTACCCCTGAGCTATTCTCCCACTTCCATCCCATTAGCGGTGGAGAAATTATTCTTAGCTCCTAGGCATGTAGACCTGTTGCCCAACACAGGGCATATTTGGCCCCTGGGCCTTAATTTACCAACTCTCTGGTTTAACTGAAGGCCCCATTCACACAGGAACCTTATTCCTTTAGACTTCTGTGGGAGAGGTTTTTTGTTTTCTTTTTTCCTTTTTTTTTTAATTTTTTTTGAGTTGTAGTCATTTTACAATGTTGTGTCAAATTCCAGTGTAGAGCACAATTTTTCAGCTATACACCAACATACATATATTCATTGTCACGTTTTCTTTCACTGTGAGCTACCACAAGATCGTGCATGTATTTCCCTGTGCTGTACAGTATCATCTTGTTTATCTGTTCTGCATATGTTTTTTCTTTTTTTCCTAAATCTAATCGTTTTCAACCCTGGCTGCACATTTTGATTGACTGCAAAAGTTAAAAACAAACAAACAAAAAAACCCCAGAAAACCAGCGCTGGGCCCCAGCCCAGATGAATTCAGCCAGGCTCTAGGAGGCAGGCGCGGGTGTGGCGTGTGAAAGTCTGTCCAGGCGACCCTGAAGCTCAGCTCGGAGAGCACTTCCATCAGTCACAGGCAAACCCGGCGCGGTGCTTCTGGGCCACATGAGCTGGGGACCCAGAGGCTGCCAAGAAGCCAAGAGACCTTGTAAGAGGGAAATGCCTTGATGACAGGCACAGGTCCCTAAGATTTCTACAGATGAGCTGCAGAAACACTCCTGCTTCTGGCTTTCTCCAGGACTCCCTGCCAGCTTCCCTGGAAGGACAGACAAGGAGGAAGTTTGAAAAAAAATTAAAACCTCCTGGCCACAGGTACCAGCCCAGGCTCTGTGGTCGGAAGGTCTGAGCCCACGAGCAGCCTAAGCCTGCAGGAGCCAGGGCGCTCCCTGGACATGTGCCCGCCCGGCGGACTCAGGCTTCGGGCTCTCGGGACTAGGTGTAAAGAAATGGCGAGTGGCAGCGTCTCTTGCTTGTTCCTGCCTCCCTCCTGCAACCGCCCAACTGCCACGCGGAGCCCAGGCTCGGCCCCCCACCTGCCTCTCTCCTTGGGTCCTTCCCGCTCTGTGCTTTTCTTTGCAGATTTCAAGGTGATGGCAAAAGAGAGAACAGTCTTAGCATTTGTTAATACCCACTTGACCCACAAAAGAAAATTCACCAGCATTCCGCAGCTTCTAATTTAAAAACCATTAGACCGTTCCGCTTGGTGGACCAGATCTAAATATTCTTAAAGGGGTGGTTTAATTTAATGATTATCTTAACAAGCCCCCTTTTAAAATGATGATCCGCCAAATTCGGGGGATTTGTTTGGGAATCTGATCCAATAAGTGGCTTTGTACAAAGAGGAGCAGGACGGAATCTGATTTGGTTCAGAACGCGGTGAAAATCGTGGAAATTACTTTGCATATTTAATCACTGTGGAAACATGAGTACAAACTACTTTCTAGAGATTACCTTAGGGGAAAAAAAAAAAAAGCTTCAGGCTTTGCAGCCAGCATGCCAAGTACTTTGATTTACAGGGAATTATTTGGATTTTATAGAACATTCAGTGTTTCAAAGATTTCAACTTACTCAGCCACGGGCAGAAAGACACATTTTAAACTGTGGAGCAAAAGCTGGGCTCTGGGAACAGAAGTGACAGTGGAGGGACCCGTTGGTCCCTCTGCTCTGCGCATGGATGCTCGGGGGAGGCTTGGGCTTGGTCTGAGCCCAGCCCCCGTGCTAAGGAGCCATGTGATCATGGCGGGGTCACTTCCCCTCCTTGAACATTCTTTTTCTCATTTGTTCTTCCCTTCCTCTGGGTTTCTGCTTATCCATCACTTGACCTGCAAGGCTTTCCTCTGACACCCCGCCCGCCCCCGCCATCTAGAAGAACCCTGCCCAGGCACTCTCTTCCCTCTCACTGGTCTTTCTCCTTCTCCATCCCGCGTGGTACCACCTGCGGCATCCCTTCCTAACTGGTTTACCTTCTGCCCTCTCCTATTAGCATGAGGCTGGTATTTAGTACCTCTGCTCGCTGGCTGTTTCCCCAAAAGTCAGCACAGTGCCTAGTTCAGTAAATCTTTGAATAAAAGAATTACTAAGTCCCACCTCCCTTTGCTTGTGTGAGGATGCAATGCAATGATAGAGGTGTAAGTGCTTAACAGTCAAAAAACAGGCATCACAGATAGATTTTTAGGCCTGCGTTGGACCTCCGCTACATTCTCCCTCTGTGACCTGGCCACATCACAGAGCTGCCTTCTTGAGCCTCAGTCTCCCGCCTGTAACATGGGACAATATACATCTCATGAAGTCACGGTGAAGGTCTGAGAGGAGGCACGTTAAGGCCACGCCCTGTTTGGCACAGGGTCTGTGGTCAAGAATGAGGAGTAGGTGTTGTGACTTCGTGGGCCTGATGGTTCATTTCATGTGTCGACTTGCCTGGGCCACAGGACGCCCAGAGAACAGCTGAAGCGTTATTGCTGGGTGAGTCTGTGAGGGTGTTTCGAGAAGAGACGAGCATTTGAGCTGGTGGGCTGGGTAAAGCAGATGACGCCCCCCGGGTGAGTGGGCATCGGCCAAACCACTGAGGGTCTCAACAGAACAAAAAGAGGCGGGTGTGGGATCTGCTCTCTGCCTGATCGCTGAGCTGGGACATCACCGTCCTGGCCCTGGTGCTCCCGGTTCTCAGGCCTTCAGACCTGCCCTGGAATCCACACCGCTGACTCTCCAAATCTCAGGCCTGCAAACTTCACTACTGGCTTTCCTAGGTCCCCAGGTTTCCAATGGCAGAAGGTGGGACGTCTCAGTTCCATAATCACGTTCATCAACACTTTATAATACATCTCTTTCTAGGGAAAGATACACACATGTCCATTGGATCTGCTTCCCTGGAGAACCCTGGCTGATGGGTAAGGAAAGGACTAGGTTGGCTGGACAAGAGGACATCTGTCCATCTCTCGCTGGGGATGCTCACCATCTTGAAATTTCCTTCCTGATCAATGTCTCCTCTTAGAAAAGTCTGAGCTGTCTTCCAGAGGAACTGGAAGATAGATGAGTCCTTTAAAAGCTCTCCAAAAAGCGCAGTGTTTTCAGACGGGCCCCAGGTTTCAACAGCTGGCAGCCAGTACCCACAGTAAATCACTGGTACCCAAGCATCTGTCTCTATGTGTACACACTCATCAGAGGCGTAAACTTATGCAGTAGCTACACGCTTTGCAAGATGTATGTGCGCTGGTGAGTGTGGGTGTGTGTGTGTGTTTGGGTTTGTGTGTTTCTGAAATTGATTGTCGAGAGCAGATGTGTGGACCGCATGTGTGTGTAAATAGCGAGTGATGTGTACACACAGCACGCATGTACCTGCTCCCTGGGCTTCCTCCCGGGGTCTTCCTTGAAGTGCCTCTATTCCTGGAAGCTCCACAAGTTTCAGATCTCAGCATCCAGAGTTAATGAACGCGCGTTCTTTCCCACATGCACTGAACAGATAATTTTCTTCTCCTCTTTATGATAAGTGGAAGAAGGGTTTGAATGACAGGTCAATTTGTCAATCAGCTGCAAAGTAGAAGGGAAACCTCCTCTGAATAATTTTATACCCAGGATCAAGAGTGACCTCTGACTGTGCGCTGAGCCGGGACAGCAGAAGGATGAGTCCGATGGCACCTGTCAAATCCATGCCTATTTCCAGCCTCCAGGCCTTCCTCCTGCCAATTTGTTCTCCCAAACTGCTGAAGAGGATTTGCCAAAAGGCAGGAGACTTCATGCATGCAGTCTCATTCTGCAAAAGCTTTCAGTGCCTCCCCCTTCCCTCAGCCAGACAGGTCCTTTCTCACCTGAACCCGGTCCATCTCCATCACTCCTGCCATCCTGACTCAGCTACTGGCCGTCCCCAGACACACCAGCCAGCATCCTGGTTCTTCCTTCTCCAAGTCCTGGCCAGTGCCTGGAGCTCACTCATTCCTTCCACAAAACACGTAGGGAAAGCCAGCTCTGATTCAGCCATGTGACAAGCATAGGGACACGGGGAGAATAAGACAGCCATAGTGCCTGCCTCGGAGCACATCCATCTGTGGGATGGTGACTGCCCCTCGGCAGCCTCCTGCTCACCTGGAAGCCCCTCACCACTCAGAGGTCAGCTCCATGCCCACTCTCCACCTGTGAAACTGTCCCTGTCCTGCCCCTCTGCCCCAGGTGGAGCAGCCACTGCTTCCTCTGCACCTTCAGTGTATCCAGTAAAGAGTTGTCATGATCACTCCTGTGTCACCGCCTTGCACAGAGTCATCGCCTACCTTCTGTTCTTTCCTAGACTAAATCCCTGCAGTATGATTCTCCTTCAGACCCCCAGCCCCCTGCACAGAGCAAATGGCATATCATACACCCTGAAGATAGGTGCAGACCAAATGACCCAGTCGGCCAACAGATGGGAGAGTGGAAAGATGGAGGGATGGAGGAGTGAGGGCATTCAGATGACCAGCGAGGCAGAGAGGAGGCCAGGGACCAAGATGGCCCTTCAGCACGTGTTCAAGGCCCACTTGAGGTACATGCGGTGGCATTGTTGTTACTAAGTAATTACAGCTGCCGTTTTCACCTTCTGTTTTGTTCTGGGTATTTATAAATATTACTCCAAGCTTTCATAATAACTTTACAGAGTAAGGACTATTATTATCCCTAAGGGTCAGAGAGGTTAGGCAACTCCCCCAAGGCCACACAGCCTCTAAGAGGCAGAGCTGGGCTTCCAACTGAATCCAAAGGTGCTGCTCTTTCCCCACCCCCAAAGTCAATGTCTGCACCTGTTTTTGAACTTGGACAGTCATCTCAGGTCTTCCCCCAGGGACCCTGGGCTGGTTTCCCTCTTGGCGGGCATGAGAGGTGACTTTCATGGAGGCCCCCATTTCTCCAGCACTAGCCGTCTCAGGGGATGGCTTTGCTAAAACCTGAATTATGGAAATGGGCTGTCAATTACCCCGGGGTGGCTGTGTAAAAGGATTATTGCAACAGTCACAGTGAAAAGAAAACTTTATTTTCACCACTTTCCAGTAAAAGCTAATTCAGAATAACTCCATTTAACAGTTATTTTATGCTGAAATACTGAATACCTTGGGGAGTCTTTTAGGGATTTTAAAGTCTCTTTATTTATAAATGACTCATGCTGCATTTTCAGAAAAACCTACAATTAGTGTGGGTAGCACAAGCTCCTTAGGGAAAGGTAAAAAAAAAAAAAGAAAAGAAAAGAAAATATACATGCATTCTCTGCACCCTTTTATCCATTATTGTTTTGCAGTGGACTATAAAAAGAGAACTGAAGAAAAAAAGGCAAGGAGATATTTCGTCTAACCTTTTAAATACATGCCCCATTTGACAGTATTTGTACAGTAGTTTTTCCCATGATCGGCTCAACCCACAAAATTCTTTTAATGCATGTTTCAATTTGGTACGTGCTCTCCACGCCTGCAGAAGCTTAAAGGATGCAGAGATGCTCTGGGTGGACCCCATTTCAGCAGCATCCTAAATGAGTCTCTGAGCGAGAGCCGTGGCTTTAGGGGGTCAGCCCAGCTGCCCAGAGAGATGACAAACGGAAGACTCAGTTCTTGAGCCACAGTCATCCAGGAGAGAGTCTGTGCCAAACAGTTCCAAACGCCCTGCGCTCTCTGAGCCTCTCTTTCTGCACCCGTCCAGCGAGGTGCAGCACACTCACCTCGTGGGGTTTTGCCATCCAGTCATTCATCGAATGCCCTCTATTTGGACATCAGTTCTGTATCATGGGCAGGACAGTCTCTGAATCCAGAGATGCACAGCCTAGTGGAGAAAATGGACATAGAACAGTGTTGATGGTGGAGCAGAAGAATACAGGACCTGGATGGATGGAGGAGTCAGGGAGGGCTTCCGGGAGGAAGTGATGCCTAAGCGGAAATAGGAAGGGTGGGTAAGCACAAAGGGGAACAGGATTGTGAGGCCAGAGGTATCAGCACATACAGCAATCTGGGGACCAGAGAGAATGAAGCCTGTGCAGGAGCCTGGGAGCAGTTCAGCCCAGTGGGAGGAGTTCAGCATCAGAAATGGGAGAAGGTGATAAAGACGAGTTTTAGAGGATCCGCGAGGTGATTGTTTCAGTAAGAGGATTTTGTAAGCTCTGGGGCTATAGGGCTCTGAGCAGTGAATGAATATTATTATCTGACATTATTACCATTCTGGACAGATGGGGGGCAGTGATCAAACTTGGAGACAGAGCTAGAATTTGCCAATGTCACTGACAAAGGATCTTCATATTTTTTTTCCAGTATCCTCACCTAATTCGTTTTTAACCGTGCGTAAGAGTGGTGGTGGGAGGCTACCTCATTCATTCATGCATTCATTCGTATGCAAAATCAGATGTTTTCTTTTGTGTGTTTGACTGGCATTGGGGGTTTATTGGACGTAACTATAGCAGAACTGAGTCGTTGAAAACCACAAAAAGGAAAAGAAGAGGAAATAGTTTCCATCCTGAGCAGCCTGCAGAATCCATGCCCAGGATCCTTCTTCCCCCTCTGGAAATATCTCACACCGTCATTTACACCTGCCTCTCCTGAGTCCACAAATGCATGGTCTACACTGAGGAATGTCTCATGCATTTAATTAAATTATTTTCAATTACATGAGTATTTTTCAAATCTCTGCTGTATGCCGGGTAGTGTGAAAAATGTAGCAAGAAGACAGAAATGAAAGAGGACTAGTTCCTGCCCTCAAGAGCTCAGTTTTAGCGCAGGAGGATGTCACAGGAGACTGGGACAGAATGCATGGGAGGCTGTCCGCAGGAGCAGGTGCAGCCCAGGTTGAGACTCTGGGGGCCAGATCAAACTAGGGGCGCTACCTCCGAGGGAGGTAGATTCCAGAACTGAGCCAGAGTGAGTCAGAGTCTGGCACTAACAGCACTGCGACTGTTGGCTGGTCACTTGACATCTCTGTGCCTCAGTTTCTTCATCTTTAAAATGGGGGCAACAACCTTACCATCACCACTGAGTTGTCCTGATGATTAATACATGTACGGTGCTTTAAAGAGTGTCTGGCACAGAGTAAATGCTCAGAAAGAGCTGATTAATTTTATCATTCTTATCATCATTGTGGCTTTTGTCATCATAATTATGAGACTCATGAGCAAATGATAGGGGAAGAGGTGAAGGCAAAAGTCAAGATAGGCAGAATGTGGAGCTATAGACCTAACTATAGACCCAAAGAGATGAAAACAGTCATCTACCCAAAAACTCGTACAGGCATTTTACCAGGGTATCATCACTGTAGCCAAAAAGTAGAAGCAATCCAAATGGCCGTCGACTGGTGACTGGATAAACAAAATGGGGTCTATCCATCTATCTACGCGATGGAATACTGTCCAGCAATAGAAGGGAGTGAGGCACTGATTCGTGGTACAGTGTGGATGAACCTCAAAAACATGATGCTAAGTAAAACAAGCCAGTCGCAAAGGCGGCATGCTGTCTGATTCCACTTCCAGGAAATACCCAGAGTAGGCAAAGCTATAGGGACAGAAAGTAGATGGTGGTTGCCTGGGGCTAAGAGTGTGTGATTGCTATGAGGGGTAAGGGGACGGGGGTTATTTCTGAGGTGATGAAAATGTTCTTAATTTCAATTGTGGTGATACTAGGATAACTCTAAGACCATTTAATGGGTGACTTTTTGGTATGTGAATTATTTCTCAATAAATGGAGAGGAAGAAGAGGAGAAGGAGAGATGGAGTCAGGGTGGAGATGGGAGAATCCAAATCTTCCACGCACAGAAGAGGCCAGAAAGTGGCGTAATTGGAGGATGGACACAGAGATCAGTGGTCAAGCCCTAAGCATCTAACACCAGGAGTCTGGTCCTTTTTTCTTTTTTTAAGGCATCAAGTGGTCCTTTAAAGAACTAAAGTGGGAGAGCAGCAGACAGCTGGAAAGCTTCGGCTTTCCATTCATCTAGTATTTGAAGTGGGCTAGTTAATGCACCCAGTTGCTCTAAGTGCTGGAGATGTAGTAGGAACCAACTCAGAGAAGTCCAGGAGGTAACAACCAGTGCATTTAACAAACATACCCATGTAAAAACACATGAGATCATTCTAGAAAGTGATGGGTGCCTTAAACAAAGAGATGTAGTGAAGAGTGACTGGAGGGGCTGCCTCAGACTAGGGGCAGGAGGGTGGTCAGAAAACACCTCTCTGAGGAGGTGACATCTGAGCTGACTTGACAGTAATGAGCCCATCATGTCAAGACCCAGAGTAAGAGTGTTCTAGATAGAGGATCAGAAGTGCAAAAGCCCTAACAAGCTCATAAAGCAGAACTCAAATAAATTCCTGGTTGAAACTAGAAAGAGATACAGAGATGAAAGAAAGAAGTCCATTTGAACCAGAATCATCAGGGAAGGCTTCAGGGAACAGGCAGACTTGGAGCTGAGCCTTAAAGAAGGAGTAAGCTTATCCTTTGCCCTCTTTTGTCCATGTAAGAAGCAGTAGTTTCATTCTTCATAAGCAGATCACTGTAATGCAGAAGAAGGGGGTATATCAGTCAGTGACAGCTGTGTAACAAACTACAATCATTGATTATCACTTACCCACCAGCGGGCAGCTGCTCTTGCTTGGTTTTGACAGGGGGCAGCTCTGCTCCCTGAGACTCTCATCCTCCACCTGAGACCAGAGGGTAGCTTGGGCAGGTATCTCCCATAAGGATGGCAGAAGCACAAGGACAAGTAGAAACATCCAGGTCTATGAAGGCTTAGGCTCAGTTGTGGAACGCTGCCACACCCACCTCATTCTATTGGACAAAACAAGTCAAATGGCTCAGCCAAATAAAGAGAGGGAGGCATTCTCTGCCTTTATCGGGGGCACCTGAGAGGACATAATGAAGAGCATGGATACTGAGAGATGGGAATGATGTCTCCCCTAAAACAACCAGGTTTGTGGCTCCTTGGTCAGTGTTTGTAGGTGGGTTGGAGACAGAGAGTTGAAGAGTGTCAGCATCTCACCCAGGCTCCAGGGGGGGAATGTGGGACTTGGAATACTATTCATCACTAAAAAAGGAACAGACCAACTACATGCACATACAACAGTATAGATGAATCTCCAGGGTATTATGCCAAGTGAAATAAGCCAGACTCAAAAGGTAAAATTCTGTAGGATTCCATTTATATGACATTCCTGCAAAGGCAAAACTATAGGGGCAGTGACAGATCAGAGGTTATGAGGATCTGGGGTGGGAGGGGAGGGCTGACCACAAAGGGACACAGAATTTTTTCACGTGATAGAAATTGTGCTCCAGTCTTTGGGGTGGTGTGACGTGACCGTCTGCACTTGTCAAAACTCGCAGAACTCTATACCAAAATGAATGAAATTCTACTTATGTCCACTGACATAATTATACTTTAATGTTCAAAAGAGAAGATAATGAAGTCATCATTAATTTTTCAAAACTGCACAGGAAGACGTAAAATTCTTTCTTCAATGAAATGGAGCCCAGCCCTTCCTGAAAGGGAATTGGCCAAGTCTTTAAATATGATGACCTTTCATTTTTCACATTAGAATGAATATTGCAGAAAAACAATAGTTCGTATTGAGACAAGAAACACATACAGGGTGTTGAATTTTAATTTTTAACAAGGGAAAAAAGAGAGGTCCAAATATTTGATTGGCACCCACCCTGTGCCCATACAGGACTTTATACCTGTGCCTTTGCGAATTGCAGCCATGGAAATGGGGCAGTCACTTGGACTAACTTTCTTCTCCTTGTTTTCTAAGTTTTGTTCCCAGAACTTCCTTGTCAGAGAGCAACACGATGCTGATACTCCTTCCTCCCTTCCCCTCCCCAAAAACGTTCATAATTCAGTCAATCAAGCAGTATACGTGACAGCAAACTCCAGCTTGACTGATTTTTTTTCCTCCTAAATTGACAGAATCACATGGTTAGTTATTTATTTACTTATTAATGATTTATACCCTGTCTTCTTCCAAAAAGGATCTGAGTGCCTCGCTGGATGTGTTGGCACTACCTCCAAAAAGTATAAGCATCTCGAGGAAGAAAATAACCACTGGAGAAATGGTGTTTGGTTTCGTTCCAGAATCCACAGAGTCGCACGACAAGGCATAATGAGCCCATTACTGCAGAATATGAATAATGGAGGGTCCACCGGGCTGCCGTGGTCAAGTGGGATCTTAGACACAAACCACCCCCGCGAGGCTGTCTGTACAGCGGAGGGAAGGAGATCTACTGGTTAATTGGGGCCCAAAGACTTTATACACTAAAGAAAAAGGCCCTTTCTTTTCTGAGCAAGTCAATTAAGCCAAAACCTAGTTACCAGCCATTAAATGTCATCTGTGGACCAGCACTTAACACGTAGAATTTCAACAACTTGGCAAGATAAGCATTGTGACTCTCAGGAAAAAATAGAGGCTCAGAAAGGGTAGGTAACTTGCCCAGGGTTGCGGAGTAGGTAAGCATTCAAGCTAGGAACTTGAATCAAGGTCTTTCTGACTCTGGCCTGTGGTGATGACTCCCTTTTCCAAGTTGCCTCTGGGCTTTTGAGCCCAGCCTACATGTCTGGCACTGGCGGTAATGATCCATTTTATTAAATAACGTTGACATCTTTTGCTCACTTTCGGACACTGCATCCAAGAATTTTCACTGGGGCTGCTATCAGTCAGGGTGATCTCAGCCGCAAGTAACAGCAAGGCCAAATTCAAACCAGCTCCGACAACGTGATGATGGATTATGCCCCAGCAGCAGAGGTCCAGAGGCAGGGCAAGTTCCAGGCGCCGTATGCTAGGGGGGTGCTCTGCTGCTCCAAGAGCCCCTCTGCCTGGCTCATTTCCACGTGTGTGTCTTCCTCAGGCAGGGAGGGACCAGGACGCAGTTCTGGGGACTTCCCCAAAGGAGGAAATGGGCCCATTTCCTTTGGTGCAAGAGAACTTGTCCTAAAAGACTCAGCTGTCATCACCTCCAGACTCATTGGCCGGGACCGGGTTCCATACCTGTTCTTAAGCTGCCCACGGGGCAGGGGGGAGGGATGACCATGATGCTGCAGGAGAAATCTGGTGGATATTTTCCAGTGCTGACCATCCTCCAGGACATCCATGAAGACTGAATTTCCCAGCTTCTCTTACAGATCAGGTTGGGCCATTTGACTGGATTCTACCAACAGAATGTGAAAAACAAGTGATGTTACTTCCAGGCCTTGTCCATAAAATGTCCTCCGTGGTCCTCCGTGCTCTTTCTCATCAGTAACTGAGTGAAGAAGATTCAGTGCAGGCCCTAAAAGATGACAACACCGTAGGATGTGGAGATCTAGGTTTCTGAACCACTTGGTGAGAGGCCACCCACCGGTCTGGACGTCACTGATGCTGTATTGCGCTAAGCCTCTGAGATTGGGGCTTACCTGTTACAGCAGCTAGCATTGATTACCCTGACTCATCCAGGTGGCTCCCACTAGCCACCTGGGGTGGGACAGAAGATGGGGAGTCAACCACAATAACCGACACATGGCTTGAGCTGCGTGCTTCTCACATGGCAGGGAGGAGCCATGCCCAGGGTCTCCCACTGCCAGGGACACAGAGAGAGGATACTAGTGAGTGATTTTGAAAGTCAAAGCTTAACAATTATAGGACAGCTTCAGAGATTCACATTAGTTTCAGTGTGACCTTGGGCAAGTCACTGCCCGACTCTGAGCCTCAATTTCTAGGGGAGAACATAAAGTCCAAGTCTCTCCAAGCTCCCAGTTTTTCCAGGTCACTCAAGGGGCCTACGTGCACTTGCCTCGGGTTGGTGCCGATGAGACCACACATACAGTGATCTAGGAAGAGGGTCATTTTCAGAACCAGGGTCCTGGAACCCACTCTGAAACCCTACACCAAGAAGCCCCAGGCCACCTGGCCCTGTAGGTGTTAGTCCACAGGGCAGGAGCGTGTGTGTTATTTCAATAATCATTGAAATAATTATTCTAGTATTTTCTGTATAATTCCCATAAAACATGACTTCCATAACTCTGATCAGGAAGCCAATTAATACAACTATTATCTATTCTGACCGCCTAGCATAAAACCTCCCAAATCACACAGATCCCCCAAACCCACTCGGATCCCCACGTTGCTAAGTCACATCCATTATACTGCTTTATAGTCACATTTGTATTTTTTATTATTAATGCTATCAATACAATATTTATTCACTGTGAAATAGCCTTCCACTTAAGAGGGAAATGTCTTTATTTGCAAGTGCTCCTAATGAGCCTGCACTAATGGCCAGGGTATTTATGGCTGGGACACAAACTTTTTGAAGAAAAATAATGACTGCCAGTTATTGAAGACCTACTGAGTGCCGGGCTATGCCTTACATTCACAATCTACTTAATCTTATCAATAGTCCTCTCCCTATCAACCCCATTGAACAGAAGAGGCTACTGAGGCTCAGGAGGGAAAAGTTACCTGCCAAATAGCCCACAAGCAGTCAGTGAGGAACGAGGTCTTCCACCCCAAGATGCCCTACTTTGACAAAAGCACCAAGTGCTTCCAGTATTGGGGAAAACGACTAAAGTAAAGCCTTCGAGATTGACACAGAAGCATCTCACTGACTCTAATGATGACTGCTGTTACGTTCCCTTTATTTACTCTTCACCCAGAAACTGCCAATGTATCCACTTCATTTTTGTGCAAATGGATGTGGAAATTTGGATCACAAGGGCAATTGGGTGGGCAAACTCATACATATATTTCTGAAGACTTCCCATCCGTGACCCCTCACTATGTTGGATGACACCAGTTGAGGTCACCGCAAAGGTGTTTTACTCCCTGCTGGGAAACCACAAAAGCAGTCTGTGCCTTGTTGCCCTGCAATTTCCCCAGAATTGGTAACACTTCAACAGGAAATTTCTTGGTATCTTTCAACTTCTCCACCTCTTATTCCTTCCCACCTCAGCCTCTGCTCACAGCCAACCTCCCCCGCTCCCCAGCCAAAACCACCTCTGGGCAACCCAAAGAGTATTGGCAATGCTGGGTCGAGTCAGGAAAAAATAAGCCAACATTTAGAGTTTCCAGACAAAATACAGGATGCTCGGTATCTAGGCCAGTTGGGGTGGCCATAACAAGATACCATAGACTGGGTGGCTTAAACAATACTTATTTTCTCATCATTCTAGAAGCTAGAAGTCCAAGATCAAGAAGCCGGCATGGTCAGTTTCTAGGGAGGGGTCTCCTCTGGATTTATAGATGGCCCCCTTCTTGCTATGTCCTCATATGATAGGGAGAGAGTGAGGCAGCAAGCTCTCTTCTCTCTTTTCTTAGAAGGGCACTAATGCCATCATGAGGGCCCTACCCTCAAGACCTCCCCTCAACCTAATTAACTCCTAAAGGCTACACCTCCAAATATGATCACATTGGGGGTTTGGGCTTCAGTGCTGAGTTTGCATGGATGGGGCACAATTCAGTCCATAGCACCCAGTTAGATTTGAATCTCAGATAAGCAATGAATAATTCTTTCAGTATGAATGTCTCCTCAATAAATATGTTTGAAATTCAAATTTAACCAGGCATCTCATATTTTCACATGCTAAATCTAGCACCCACCCCAACAATACTGGAGAGAAAATTTCTACTGTCTTAATGCTCCTTCCTTCTCTTGGCTTCTTCCCAGAGCACCTCCAGGCCTCCAAGGAAGAGGAGTCAGACCCTAGGACACTATGCTAAGTGAAGTAAGCCAGTCACAGAAGGACAAATACTGCAAGATTCCACTTATGTGTGGTCTCTAAAATAGTCAAGCTTGCAAAAGGAGAGAATAAAATGGTGTTGGTACAGCCATTATGGAAAACAGTTACAGAGATTCCTTTAAAAATTAAAAATAGGGTCACCCTATGATCTAGCAATCCTACTCTTGGACATATATCTGGAGGAAACTCTAATTCAAAAACATACATGCACCCCAATATTCATAGCAACACTATTTACAATAGCCGAGACATGGAAACAACTTAAACGTCCATCGACAGATGATTGGATGAAGATGTGGTATATATGCATACAATGGAATACTACTCAGCCATAAAAAAGAATAAAATAATGCCATTTGCAGCAACATGGATGGGCCTGGAGATTGTCTACTAAGTGAAGTAAGCCAGAAAGGAATATAAAAATTCCATATGATATCACTTACATGTGGAATCTTAAAAAAATAAGGCAAATGAACTTATTTACAAAACAGAAACAGACTCACAGACATAGAAAACAAACTTATGGTTACCAGAGGGGAAATAGGGGGTAGTGGAGGGATAAATTGGGAGTTCGGGATTTGCAGATACACACTACTATGTATAAAATAGATGAACAGCAAGGTCCTGCTGTGTAGCACAGGGAACAATATTCAATACCATGTAATAGCCTATAATGAAAAAGAATATGAAAATGAGTGTGTGTGTATGTGTGTGTGTGTGTGTGTGTGTGTATATATTCAGATATATATATATCTGAATCACTATGCTGTACACCAGAAATTAACACCAACTGTAAACCAACTATACTTTGATTTTAAAAAAAAAGAAAGAATAGAATGGTGGATTCCAGGGACTGGGACGGGGGAAGAGGAGGTACAACAGGTTTATTGGGTCAAGATGGGTAAGTTCTGGAGACCTGCTGTGCAACACTGTTAACCTGAAGATAACAATACTGTACTGTGCCCTTGAAAATTTAAGATGGCAGAGTTCATGGTAAGTGTTCTTACCACCATAAAACAAAATTTAAGAGCAGTCCGGGTAGAAAAGAAGAAGGTCAAAATTATGCATACGTCTGGAGGACCCCAAACATTAAGGAGCCAAAGCTGAAGCACATCGCCACTGGATAGGAAGGCGGAGAGAAAAATCAGACTGGTGAGTTATTTTTAGATGCATTTGTCCTTGCCGCATAATGCAACTTTCAAGTATGGTTCTATTTCTTCAAGTAGAGTGAGTCCCCAGATACCCTCATTCCCATACTGTGTGCCTGTATCTTAGAAATATCTGCTTCTTGCAGATAACCAACCATCCTAATTAATAACACAGACTCACAGGGGGAGCTTTCGAACTGAAACCTCAGTGGGCAACAGGTAAGAAAAATATACAGTAGGTGTGGGGTTGTGGGCTCTTTTTTTTTCCCTCTAATTCCCAAACTCCTGCCAGTATTCTACTATGTCTTATGAATCCTAGAATAATGAAACATGACATGATATAACCCAGTGTGAGGCATCAACATGACATAAGCAAATGCAAAAGGATTCATTATCACCGAGCTCGTCGGGGTTGCACAGGGAATGTTCTTCCTCCTGCCTGGGTTACAGAATTCGGAGATTTGGATCTGATGATGATGCTGGCGGTTAAATGAGAACAGCTGCCTCACCTTTCCTGGGCACCTTCCTTTTCAAGTGATGTTCAGGGTGGTTCAAAAAGTTAAGAACCAGAGAGTCACGCCCTGAACGCAAAGGTCATCCCACCTGCCAGGGACTGCAGGTGGACACAGTGCCATCTGGGTTTGCCAGCTGGCACCACCCAAGCCCCATAATTAGGTTTGCCTCTCGAGTGAAAATTACAACACGTGGAATTCCTCCAAGAAAGCTATTTATTTCAGATTGGAGGAACTTCCCTGAAAACATCGCCTTCTTTTTTTTTTTATTGAAGTATACTTGATTTACAATATTGTGTTAGTTTCTGGTGTATTCAGTATTTTTGCAGACTATATTCCTTTATAGGTTATTACCAGATGTTGGGGATAATTCCCTGTGCTACTCAATAAAGCCTTGTTGCTTATCTATTTTATGTGTAGTAGTGTGTATCTGTTAATTCTATACTCTTAACTTGTCCCTACCCCCCGACTTTGGTAACCATGTTTGCTTTCTCTTTCTGTTTTGTGTATAGGTACGTTTGTAACTTTTTTAGATTCCATATATAAGTGATATCATATAGTATTTGTCTTTGTCTGACTTATTTCACTAAGCATATTTTCCAGATCTATCCAAGTTGCTGCAAATGACAGCATTTCATTGTTTTTTATGTCTGATATTCCATTGTGTATATATACCACATCTTCTTAATCCAGTCGTCCATTGATGGGCATTTGGGTCGCTTCTATGTCTTGGCTGTTGTAAATAGTGCTGCTATGAACATTGGGGTGTGTGTATTTTTTTGAATTAAAAAACCCCACCATTTTTATAGTGAATGGGTACATGTCTAGTAAATGGTGGGAAATCACAGTGGCACTTGCCCCTGCTCCACAGTTGTTCAAAGTGTATTTTGCTTATAAATATCTAGTCCTTTTTGAGCTTCACAAATTTCTTATGATGTAGACTCAGGTTGTGGATGGGAAAACTGAGGCCCCAAGTGGGATGTGGCATGCATGGCAAGGTCTCACCCCCCGTGAGCAGCAGAGCCTGGGACAGGCAGATGTCATCTCAGTTGTCCAGGGCTCAGTCTGTGGCACTCAGCTGTCCCCAAGTTGGCTCTCATCTCATCCGTGTTCACAGTCCAGACCCCAAGCCTCGCGCATCAGGCTACCACTGCCTTTGTGAGCAGCAGCCGAGCCTTTGAAGTATCACAGTGTTTATCTTGCTTGATTCAGATGTCGTTAAGGCTCAGGAGAAATAGCCAATGAGAGGTCCGGATAGGAGGGAGCCCCACCCAAGTTCAGCCTCCATCACAGGGAAGCATGCTTCTCATTCCAGCAGGTCCCAAATTGCAATCTGCAAGTCTCAGTGCTGTCAGGGGACCCACGGGCTTTGCTCTCGGGGTCCCTGGACACAGGCTGCGCTGGTCTACCAGGGATTCTGATATCAATCACCAGAAGCCATTGGTGACATCAGAAGGTCCAATATTGCTGAATTTTAGTTTTTATAGGGAAGCAGTTTGGACATGTTGGCAGTGGGCAAAGTACTTGGAAATCAATACATGCCCATTAATTGTCAGAGAAGGTTTTCTAAGACTCGCAGCCTCAAGTGCTGCCTTTTCCCAGCCAGATGCTATGTATACCTTCTCCCAGAAAGGGAGCTTTCTCCTGGGACTCCCACGATAGCACAGAGTTGGGTGTCCCAAAAAAGTAAGAGAAAGGAAGGAGGGAGGGGAAATTACCTCCAAAGGATAAAAATATTAATTTTATATAAAGTTTCATCATTTATAGACTGTTCGCATGAGTTACCTCACTTAACTTAGTCTCCCCATCAACCCTGTGTGCTGGGTATAATTTTTACCCACATTGTTCAAATGCCAAAAGTGAGGCTCCGAGGAATGGAGGGGCCTTCTAAGGGTTTCCCAGCCATAAATGGCCCCCAACCCCATGCTGCCCACATGACCTTCCTCCCACGGTCCTCCTAAGGGGACTTTCCATGTCCATGACCCTCAAGACCCCACATCTTTTTGATTGAGGTTGGTTACTCCCCCAATTTATCAGAAAGTACAATCTTTGGATGTGGGATAAGTCGTGTCCACTAGGTGTGGCTCTGAGCACAGCTTCGAGGCTCTGGCCTGCAGGTGCCACCTCGCAGTCCTGTGAGGGGAGGGGCTGCCGTCCATCTGTGTGGGCGGCCTGGCTGAGCCACCATCTCTTTTTGCACATGAAGGTCCCCAGTTGGATTTGTGCTCAACTTTCCATCCTGACCACACTAAGGGACCTTCATTTGTCCAAGGGCTGTGTCCCCTCCCCACTGGGAGTTCCCCCGGCCAGCGCTGAAACAGGGGTGGCCCCCAGCTTGTAGAGGGGAAAACACAGTTCTAACCACGCAGCTGGAGAGCAGGGAATGAGGCTCGACATCTAGGGGTTTTGAGAGTCTTTAGAAACCCTTTACTGTATGGTCTGCAAGTGTCCTGTGGCCGCCATAACAAAGTACCACAAACTGGGTGTCTTAAAATAGCAGAAATTTATTCTTGCACTGTTTCGGAGGCTAAGGAAAAAAAAAAATCAAAGTGTCAGCAGGGCCACACTCCCTCCAGAGGCTCTAAGAGAGAACCCTTCCTGGCCACCTCTAGCTTCTGGTGGTTCCAAGCGTCCCTGGGCGTGTGGCAGCGTCACTCCTATCTCTGCCCCGTCTTCATATGACCGTCTTTTCTCTATGTCTCTGTCATTTTCTCCTGCTCTTATAAGCACACCAGTCATTGGCCTTAAATCCAGGGTGATCTCATCTCCAGGTCCTTCACAAATTACATCTGAAAAGACCCTATTTCCAAATAAAGTCTCATTCTGAGGTTCTGGGTAGGCATGAATCTGGGGAGGGGACACTATTCAACCCAGTACACAATCCCATAGCCATGCCTTGGGAAAGCGATGTGAAGTGGGTGAGAGAAGCAGCTGTCATGCTCAGGGAACCCTGGCTAAAGCCCAGAAAAACCCCACCAGTTCCATGACGGTCTGTACGGCCGGAAGGGGCGGCAGGTGGGGGCGCCAGCCTTTGCCACCAGTGCCACCGAGAGGCCACGGAACAGCCAGCCCGGTGCAGAGTCAGAACACCAGTCTGTTTTCTATGCAAATAGCATTAGGGAGCCATTCAGCCCCTGATTCCTTCAGACGAATCTGTGCTTGCCAACGCCACCCAGAATTTTTCCACGAGACTTTGCAAGGTATCTAACACAGTCTCACAATACATTCATCTTTAATCTGCTCCATGCACCCTGACTTGGCAAGCTGTGTGCTTTGCATGGCATGATATTATTTCTGATCAGTTCTCAAAATTTGCAGCTTCCATCTAGGTGGAGGGAAAAACACAACAGTCAGAGAGGAGGAGAGCTGGGGGCTGATGGCGGCTGACTAGCTGGAGTCTGTGGACCCCAAAGCAGACAGACGTGAGCCTAGAGTTGCTCCTGAGGAAGGGAGCTCCATGCGCTTCACCAGGGTCTCCCGGTCCAGTTTCTAAGAAGCATGTGATGCGGCTGAAACGGGGAAAGGCACACCGCTCCCTCATTCATCACACCTGGAATGAATTCCTTGGAGTAGAAACAAGCCACAAAATCCCCCGCCTGTGCCCGCTCACAAGTGAGCACTTCATACAGCAAGATGTAACCTTCGCTGAAAACTGGACAAAACATTCCTGGGGAGAGTTTAGATAAAACTCCTGCCTGCTTTGCTATTAGTTTCTTACAGGGCTGATACAGGTTACAAATCCAATATTCAGCTCCCAAACAATCTTTGGGAAGAAAAAAAATCACATCGGGACATTAACGTCCAATTGACAGAAACTTTGTGGAAATCCACACGTGTGAGCGCCCGTGTGTGTGCGTGTACAGCTATCTACATACAGATTGGGGCCGGGGAGGGAATTCTAAATCCTCCACCCCATACACCAATGTCACATTTTAATGTAATATCATGCCCAATGCATATTCATGAAATAGAATCTTGGCAGTGGCACAAGAAAAGTGGGATGAAGTGTGTTTGGCGGAGTGCGTCACGTTTCCAGGCCAGCGGATTTTTTGATTAAAGTCCCTTATCCGTTTTATCATGCATATCCACTCTCTGATTAAAGTGATCTGGGGCTGACACTCACAATGTCAGTGTGCACTGAGACCCTTCACACGAAACATGGTTGGAATTTATATCCTTAAAAAAAAAAAAAACCTGTACACTGACAACAAAACTAACACAGGGCAACATTCACAGAAATAGAAGTCCACGCAGGAGGGCTGTGCGGGTCGTCTGTTCCCCGGCTCAGAAAGATTTAACCCAGAATTTTAATCAGTGTCCAACTTCTGATGCTAAATTTTCTTTTTTTTTAAGTTCCTTCTTTCTGATTTGCCAGGATTTTTAGCAAATGTTTTCACTTGAGAAAAACAGAGAGTTCCCCCATCAGAATATAAATAATGAATTTCCCCCAGATGCCAGCCTTTTGAACACTGAGAGTCAACATGTCCAGTTTTTTCCTGAGGCTCCTGCTAAAATCACTTTGCAGGAGGCCACCCCCCTGGGGACGGAGAGATGAGGGAGACACCAGGACCCACTGCCCAGCTCTGTGTCCTCTTCAGGGTCACGGGATGCTGAGGTCACTGGCCGAAGGTGCTGACTGACCTTTCTAAAGTCGGCAGATGTCAGAAAGAGAGAAACAAAACAGGGCGCCTGTCCATGGGGCAGATACCGCATGCAGAGGGTTTGGAGGGAGAGGGCTGCTTTGGGAGGGCCAGCACCGCGGACTTGAAGCGCTGGGTCACGTCGCAGCTGACCAGCCAGGTGGCCTTAGGCATGTCATCTCATCTATCCAAGCCACCATGGCCTCTTAGGTAACTGATGATAATGCCCGCCTTGTGGGCCTGCTGTGCAGATCAGACGAAGTCAAGTCTGAGAAAGGGCTCTGCAAACAGATGGACCTTGGGCGTGCAGGGGATCTGCTACCACGACCCCCAGAGAAGGTGTGATCTCCAAATCAGCGGTGACATTCTGCTCGAAAAAAGACCACAGTCCATCTGTCGTTCCAAGAAACCACGCGTTTGCATTTTTTCTGGTGTTTAAATTTTTGGGGTTCCCGGAAGTCTGTTCCCCTGGTCCTCTGAGCATCTCCCATTTAGAGCCAGAAGCTCTTCTGTGTCAACCGGACCCCATCCCACCAGCTCCCATACCCTAGGCCCGGCCAGGTGCTTCTCCCCCCACCCCTCCAACTGCACAGGCTCCTGCAACACCCTGCACACCCTCTTCCAGGAGCCCTCCCCTTCACCCCACACAGCGAGCAGATCTGCTGTGTATTTACTGGGGCCCCGGCTCCATTGACAAGCTGAAAGCTGGAGCCGTCCATGTCTGCTGTTCCTGCAGCACATCAGGCAGGGGCCAGTCCACAGGAAGAGGTCCATGGGCTTTGGTAAGCGGGTGAGCGAATGAATGAACAGATGAGGCCAAGTCCCACTGGTTGGATGCCCACTGTGTGCCAGGCTCTGGGCTAGTCGTTTCCACGCTCTGTGCTCCCAGACCTCACACTGACCCTTCCAAGCCAGCCTCGGAAGTCCAGATTGTGGAGGAGCAAAGGAGGCCCCGAGAGAGTCATCACACAGCTAGAGAGAGGCAGAGCCAGGATCACAAGGGCTCTGGGCTGCCTGAAATGTGGCTGAATAGTAGCCCCTGGAAGGCACCGAGAGCTTCTAATCCAGGACCTTTCTTGAGCTTATACAGAGCAGGGATGCCCAGACCCGTGGATGTCATAGAGCAGTACATTTTACAATTAAAGACAGGAAGATAGGTAGATAGATTAGACAGACAGACAAATAGATAGGTATATAGTTTATAGATAGATAGATAAATAGATAGATAGATAGATAGATAACAGAAAGATGATGGATAGATACACAGATAATAGGCAGGTAGGCAGAGAGAGGAATCAATGTAGAGTTTCTAGCTCTTATTTGGCCAAAACTTTCAAAACAAAACCCAAGTACCCGCTATTGTCATTCTCATTTCATAAAAGAAAGGCCTTTGCACACCTAAATTCTAGGACAGGCATCAGTAAGTCTAGGAATAAAGTCTCACTCTTTAAAACAAAGACATTCAGCCTCTTGATAAACTCACCTCAGCCTCCTTGTTGTTCCTCTTGCTGCTGCTACGCTGGTTCTGGGACTGTCGCTGGGAAGACCCGGGCGTGCAGTTCTGCGTCACCCACCACACCCTGGCCAGACCAGCAGGCTGAGTCTCCAGAACTTGTTGGCCATTTCCTTGTTCAGGATGTACCCATTTCACAGGTCCAGGCTGAAGGTAGAGATTTTCTCTCCAAAATCAAAACGGAAGCAGGGAAGGGGCAGCTGAGCCACCAGGCTGTGTCCCAGTTCTAAACCCCCTGCCACCCTGTGGGTCCACCTACCACCCACAGGCATGTGACCTTGGTCACGTTATTTACCCTTCCCAGCCCTTGTAAGCTTCCTTATCTGGAAAAACAGTGCCAAGGACTCCCCACCCTGCCGCTGGGAGGTAATGTGCAGGGTGGGAGGCTGTCTCTGGGTGCCCACCCTTGCAGAGAACAACCCACCCAAACCCTTCCCTTGGGGCTCCCTCCCTGCCCCTTCCGCTAGGGCACACGCCCCCTGGGAGGCGGCCATCACACGCTGAGCCTCAAAGCATCTGGCAGAATGAGGCACCCCAGCAAGGCTGGGCTTCAGGAAGAAGAACTTTCTCCACAATGGGTGGGGCCAGTGCAGACCTACCCTGTTCTTCCGGAAAAATATGCAAATAACCCCTTAGTGGTGCAGTCCTGCCTCCATAGACTATGGAGCAGAGGTCCCCACCCACGTCACCAGGGGAAGCACTTGGGGAAGGTTGCTGTGGAGACGCCACATCACACCCTTGTAAGGGAGGTTCCATTAGTCCCAGTTTGCAGATGACAGAGCTGAGTCTCTGAGTGATCAGGTGACTTGACTAGGAAAAGAGTAAATAGAAGACAGTGATCTCCCCAAATCTATATGACCCCAATAACTCTACATCAATTAATAATTATCCCTTCCTCCTACTCTACTGTTGTATTAGTGCCCAGTGGGTGGACGGATGGATGGGAAGATGGAAGGAAGAAAGACAGAGATGGATGGATGGATGGATGGATGGACAGATGGATGGATGGACGGATGGATGGATGGACGGATGGATGGACAGGCAGGCAGAGAGTATTCTTGTTTCCTTTAACTTAATGTTGGGAGAAATCAAATGCTTGCCAACTGAGAGCTCTGATTTACGGAGTAGGTCAGGAAGGTGTCCCCCGGGTGGCCCTGTCCCTAAGCCTTTGAGTCATAGCCATCCAAAGGCAGGAACAGACATGAAGCAGGAGCCAGGATGTTGAAGAGGATATGGTGTTCTGCCTTTTGTCCTTTACGGACTCTCACTTAGTTTCAGGATTTAGAAACTGTACTGATATTTTAATCCTCTTCTAATTTGATCTCTTCTCTTTCCCACACCCACTGAGAACCCCACTGAGATCTGCCTTCTCTAACCTCCAACTTCAACCTTGCTTCAAACTCCATCCTTCTGAAGTCGGCAGGGGGAGAGAAAGAGAAGAAAGAGGAAAGAGGGAAGGAAGGATGGACAACAGGGAGGAAGGCAGGAATAAAGTCCCTTCCATGACCACTCAATTCTCAGCAGGAACCACCCCCCACCACCCCATCTAACCCCTCCACCTTCTCTTCTCATGCTTGGCCCCCTAGTCCAAAAGCACTGTCTACTGATGACCTTCACACGTGCCTTGACTTTCCATCCTCTGGACCCTTACAAATACCACCTGTTCTCCCCGTAACTGCCCCCTGAAGTCCCACCATCCACAGCCAAGTCAAGCCTCCAGTTGGAAGGGATGGCACCATGCTGTGGCCTCTAAGAACCTCAGTCACCTGTACCAACCCTTTCACACTGACCAAGACTGTCTCGTGCACCAGGCATGGCAAATGCCACAGGCAGATGTGCAGTAAACACCTGTCAATGCTGCCGCAGGTGGCGACAGAGAACAAGGACTATAGGCTGAAAGATGGACTAACAGTACCTTAGTGACCAGAGTGAGGAATTTGAACTCTGTCTTGTAAGTTACAAGGGGAGGAAGAGGAAACTGACTCACGTCCAGTCCACCCTGCAGCAGCCACAGTTCCCATCACAGCCCCGCTTCACGTTGTTCCCTCCTTACAGATGAAGAAATGGAAAAGCCTGGTGACTTGGCAAAGGTTAGGAGACCAGCAGGCGGCTGAGAAGGACCCAGGCACAGGTCTGCTCAGCCTTAACACCTTTTCTGTTTTGACACCCGTCTCACTCAGTTCAAGATGCTTCGCAGGTAGGTCCACACTGAGATTCTCCCACAATGCTCTGGATACACATATTCGACCAACCACCTGTGCCCGTTTAAGTTCATGTCTCAATAAGAAGCTATGGAAATTGCAAGTTATATTAAAAATCGTGCACTACTACACACTGCTAGATTTTCCTAACATGATTTTGACGAGAAGAAAGTTCCATGAATTGCGTGACTTAAGCTTTTTGAGACCTGTGGCGAACTTAGAGATCCCTTCAAACCTAACTCCTTTATTATATGCACATGGAATTTGTCTTTCCCTTCAGTCGCTCACCAGGTATTCATCAAGCATCTGCCTGTACCAGGGACACAGAGATGAATAGATTTACGCCCACCATCGAAGAATTCACACCGTAGCTGGATCAGTGGCCACATGAATACAACATGATCCAAGTAGGAAGGGAGATAGGGGTCAATCACGGTGGTCTGGGGACCACAGAGCCCTGGGTTTGAAACTTTGTGACCTTGAAAGCTTGGTGGCCTTGGACAAATCAATCTCCGTGGGCCTCAGTTTCTCCACATGGAAAATGAGGAAAAGAGGACTCATCTTGCAAGACTCCAGGAGATATATGAGACCAACCACAAAGCAGCCTCAAAGAAGAGGCAACAACGGCTGGACCTTGGAGGGTGGCCGCTAGCTAGTCTCTCAGGCAGAGCGAGGTTGGTACAAGAACACAGTATTAGAGCCGTGTGTGGACGGTGGGCTGGGAGGACCCAAGGACAGTGGGCGGGGGGCGGGGGAGGACGGAAATTAAAAGAACAAGTGTAATGATGAGAACCGTCAGACCACAGCCATCATTTCCCCGGCAGACCCTTCTGTGTATGATGTCTCCATCTTTCTAACCACGTACGAAATAGAGGCTATTATGAATTCCATGATACATATGTGGAAACCAAGACACAGAGAGACTGAGGCAGTTCCCCGAAAGCCGCACATCTAGGTCGCGGCACACCCGCTGCCGGCCGGAACCGGGGAGGGGCTCGGCCCCAGGACTCCTCCAGGACCCCTCCAGGACCCCTCCCGGCCCCCTCCTGGACCGCTGTGCCTTTTGCATCAGTAACTGCTGCTTTCACTGCCTCCCGGCTCCCAGGGAGCTCAATCACATCATCACAGTCAGAAGTTTTAGAAACGATTTACATCGCAACCTAAGTTTTCTTCTCTGCCTCCTGAGCTAGGCTGTCCACACGGGGTCTGGCCTTCACACCTTTTCTGGCACCTGCGCTGCTTCTAGCTGCCACAGCAAGCTTCTGGTCTGTTCCACGGCGGCAGAAGTTGCAGGAGGTGGTCCTTAAAAGACCCAGATGCTGGTCACAGGGGCTCAGAGGGGGGTTCGCCCACCAGGCCAGCTCCCCTTCCGTGGGCTGTGGCTTGTTCCTGCCAAGAACCTGCATCCCCGGGGGCCACGGGCAGCCTGGGCGGGAAGAGGGCAGGGTCTGAAGTCCAGCCAACCTGGCCTGAGAGCTGTGAAGATTGCCCGGGAGTTTGAGAGCTCTCCTGAGCCACTCATGGGGAGCTACTGAGGCCTCTGAGACATACTCTGGCCCTAAGAGCTGGGTACCACCGCTACCAGCCCCCGTAAAGATGGAGAAACTGAAACTTGGCGGTTAAGTAATCTGCCAAGATCCCAGAGCTAAGAAATGACCAAGCCGAGGCTGGAACCCGAGGTCCTTCTCAGAGCCTCTGCGCTAACCACCTTGCCTCTCTCGCGTTGCCTCGTCCTGCCTGCGGCCCAGGGGGCGGGCCCCTGTTCCCTGTCCCCGCCTCAGTGTCTTCATCTTACAGCTGCGGGTGCCGTGAGACCTCCTCTATCATGCCCTTCTCCTGGGGCCTTGAGCAAGCTCAGTTCTCCATCATCAGGAGCTGTGTTTACTGCTGTCTGGGTCTATTTCCCTGTCAGGGCTGCCAGACATCACAGGGCACCACAGACAGGGCGGCTCACACAACAGGAGTTTATTCTCACACTTCTGGAGGTTGGAAGTCCAAGACTGAGGTGTCGGCAGGGTTGGATTCTTCTGAGGCCTCCTCCCTTGGCTTACAGACAGCCGCCTTCTCCCTGCGTCTTCACGTCGTCTTCCCTCTCTGCCTGGGTCCTGACCTCCTCTTCTGTAAGGACTCCGGTCAGACTGGATCAGGGTCCATTCTTATGACCTCGCTTAACCTTAATCACACCTTTAAAGGCGCCGCTATGTCCAAATACGGTCACATACTAAGACACTGGGGGCGAGGACACCGGCACATATTCTGTGGAGCCAGCTGACCCCGTAACACTGGGGAAGCCGGACAATCTCTCGGGCAGCACATGATTTCTTTATTCTCAATTCCTCAACGTCAGCTGAGACCAGCCCAAGGGGCATCCTTTTACTCAACAACTGCTGTGGAAAGTGAACAGGGATTCTGCCAGACGGCGCAGTGACAAAGCTGAGCTGCTCTCTGTCCCTGCCCCCCGGAGCTGGCAGGGTCCCCAGTGACCAGGATGTGCAGCACGATTTACAGTCCACAAGCCACTTTTCACAACTGCTGGGGCATTCAACTTTCCTGATGCTCCTGAGCGGAGGGTTCTAGCATTTTCCTTGTTTCTCAGCTGCAGAGACTGAGGCTCAAGGGCTGAGTGGCTGGCCCCAGACCACAGCGGCCACGTGTTAAGGCTGAGTCCTGAACCCCAGAGCTCTGATGCCCACTCGGGAGCAGTCCCCCACGCGGGACGCTCTTTCTCCAGCCTCACGCTGCAGTCATCCGGTCGACAAGGATTTACTGATCTCCTACTTTGTGCCAGGTTTTTATGGTGTTACATGAAAGCAGAGGGTTGCAGGATGCAGAGGAGGGACCAGACCTAAGAACTACAAATTGTGGAAATAGGAAAATGTGATAACATGATGGGGGAATGACTTTAGATGACATGACCTGAGGAGGTGACATTTAAACAAAGACCAAAGGAGGCAAAAGAGATAATGCAAAGGCCCTGAGGCAGGAGGTGATGTGGGAGAGGTAGGTGGGGGCCAACCCACACAGGACCTTGGAAAGTACGATTCTGAATATTATGGGGAAAAAAATACCCTGGACTTGACCTGAGAATGAGAGTGGCTACTTGATGATGTTCAGTATTCTCTCTGCTGTTCCCTGTAATTGTGGCAGGAAGTGTAAGTGGATTAAATAGTTCTTTGCCACGTAAAGTGTTGTTAAGCACAGCTCTCTGAATCCACAGCCAGCTGCTTTGCAGGAGCCCTGCTCAGAACACAAGGGAGCCCAGTGGACATCTCATTCGGGTCAAATCAAGGGCACCACACTATCCGAACTGCATCCACAGGAACCCATGGTGACCTCTGCTTCCCACCACCCTCTGTCATGCAAATTGGATTTTGGACTAACACGGGCAGGCGGTCGGTGCCCCCTGGCTGTGGTCAGCGCCGGATGGAGCAGGGCTGCGGGCAGCAAAGGAGCAGGAACGTGGCGACCTGGGTGCCCTCCAGATCAGGATCCGGGGGAGACGGATGAAGGGAAGCGGGCACCGATCCCGTCTCACAGTGCCTGTTCTGACAACGTGAGGCACATCACGCCACTCTAGAACAGCAGGACAATTTTCTCTGTCCTAATTGATGAACAGCTGTGCTTTAATCGACTACACCGCGCAGCTTCCCTGATCTCTCCTTAGGCCACCACCGAAACGAAGGCTCCCCGGGGATCCGGGAAAAACAAAGTTTTGCCTTTGTGTGTGTGCACTGGGAAGGGGGCGGGGTTGAGGGGTGCAATTGTTGTTGCTAGATTCATAAACGGATAAGTGAATAACTCAACCAAATGGATTTTAGAGCATTGCTTCCTTCCGTTTTTATTGGCCATTTCCTGATAGTCACCGCTGTGAGCTTTGTAGCCTCCCCTTTAAGAACCAAGTGGTAAATAAAGCTCTGAAAAGACATAGCCCCTGGTGATGTGAACACCCGTCCACGAGCATTCCTTCATCCAGCCGTCCCCAGAACCCGAAGGTGTGGACAGGCCAAGGATTCTCATCTCCGTCCCCCAGTACGTGTTTTGTTTTATTGCACCAATATTGTTGCCCTGCATGGGAAATGTGGTGGGAACACTGGGCAGAGAAAAACACCCACGGCTCCTGCCCGCGGGGACTTGGCATCTAGCACCAGCCTTGGCAAACCACAGCCCGAGGGCCACGTCCAGCCTGTCACTTGCTTTTGTAGGGCCCGTGATCCGAGAACGGTTTTACACGTCTAAGTGGTTGAAAACACTGAGACAAGAGCAAGATTCCGTGACTCATGAAAATTACATGCAGTTCACACTTTGGTGATGACAATAAAGTTTTATTGGCACACAGCTGCATCCAGGTGTTTCGGTGTCGTCTTCGGCTGCTTTCACGCTACAGGGGCAGGGCCGAGCGGAGGGGCGGAGGCCGCAATGGCTCGCAAACCTTAAAGTGTTGACCCTCCAGCCCTTGAAAGAAAAAGCTTGGCCTGGTGGGAACTGTGATTGAGAAAGGGAAGTGGAAAGTGCCCGTGTTTACTGGTGGGGCATCTTACAGGCATCAGGTTGTTTAACCATCACCACATGGCAGCGAGGTTGGGAATACTTTCCCCATTTATGAAGAAGGGGACCCACGCACAGAAAACTCAGCCACTTGCCCAGATTTCCAGTGGAGTACTGTTAACAGCGCGTCACAGTTTTTAAACTATGGGATCTCAAGCAGAAGCATGAACATCACCAAGGACTCCATCCTCCTCTGGGGAAAAGGCTGACATGTTTATGGTAGCACCCAGGACGGTGCATCGTGTTAGATGTAAGCATGACCTTGTGATTGTCCTTATCCAGAGATTACCTACAGTTTAAGGAGATGCATACGGGCGCCATCTTGACGAGGCGTGGATTTCTGATGATTAATTTTATGTGTCAACTTGGCTGGGCCGTGGTACCTAGAGATTTGGTCAAAGACTAGTCTAGATGTTGCTGTGAAAGTGTTTGTTTGTTTTTCTTTTAGTTGAAATTTACATTTCAATCAGGAGACTTTGAGAAAAGTAGATTACCCTCCATCATGGGGGTGAGCCTCATTCAATCAGTTGAAGGCTTTACAAGATAAAAGATTCACCTTCCCTGAGCAAGAAGGAATTCAGCCAGGAGCCCACCTTCAGACCTGAGCTGTAGAAGTAACTCTTCCTTGGGTCTCCAGCCTCCTGGCCTCCCCTGTGGATTTTAAACTTGCTAACCCCCACAACCATATCATCCAATTCCTTAGAACAAACCCCTCCCCACCCCCCACCTCTTCTCTCTCTATGTATATACATGTATATCCAATTGGTTCTATTTGGAGGCAAGTCTATCAGCAGAGCCACAGTCAGAATAGGAGTTTCCTACCTTCTGGTCCAGGGCACTTCTGACCCAAGACTGGTTCTTAACCAGGTCTGGCAACTGCTGATTTCTGCCATCTGTAAAACATGAGCATCGTAAAAACAGCACCACCATGGTGGTATCGTGAGGGCTGAGTGAGATGATACACACACGGCACTCAGAGTGGAGCCTGGTGCACAGACAGCCCTCAAAGCATGTCACCTCCCATGACCACAAGCATCACCAGCGCTGGGACCCCGTTTCTCCCAAGGCCCTGGCCAGGGCAAGGGTCAGGTCTCCGCACCTCCAGGGGCCACTGGATGCTCTCGGGGCACCATCTCACTTCATCAAGTCCTGGGGTCCAAGGCAGCCACCTGCCATCTGCGTCTGTCTGAGCCTGGAACACGCACCCCCTACTGACTGGCTGAGAACCCGCTTCATATGTGTAAAAGTGTAAGAAATAGTTAATTTCCTATTGTTGTATCAGTGAACCAGTTCAGAGATTGCCGACTCAATTCAATCAAAATTAGTGACAAGAGAGCAATTTTCCCGTTCCGTTCAGCGTGGAGAGCTTTTTGTTTTGCTTTGTTTTTATTGGAGGTGATTCACTGTGTCTTTCCTAGAGGTAAGCAGCACAGCTCCGGCAGCTTCGTGTCTCCTTTTGTCTAGATAAGTGTTATCCAGGAAAATGAACACAATAAGACTATGTTTACCTTAATGCTGTTTAAAACTCACATCGCAATAAGAGATCAATAGCTCTCCACAACAATTTACCAAAGACCTGGCTGGGGAAGAGAAATTCAAATTGCATTGATTTTTTTTTCCCATGAGCCTGTGTGTGTGTGTGTGTGTTTGTGTGTGTGTGTGACAATAAGAGCCCATGAGCAGGAGCGGTGACAATATGGCACATGAGCATTGAATCTAAAACACAAGGCAGAGGAGCCAAGAGAAAGATAGCTAAACCTTAGTGGCTGTTCCCCCTTGCCCTGGGAATTGGTCGAAATTCGATAAAGGCAGGAGAGAGAGGTGGTTTTTTTCACACACTTTCCTTTTCTCCACGGGCCATACATAGTCTTGGAGAATGCAAGTCTGGAAAGGACTGTGATGGTGACCCAGGGCCGACGTCCCCGTGTGGGGACCACAGCCAGCTGTGCGGCCCCTGGGTCGTGTCCGTGGAAAAGAAGTGGGTCTCTGAAGGCAGAGGCTGCACCTCTCATCTTGGACCCTGGTGCACAGTGGGTACCCGGATGATGTCTGTTGAAGAACTAGACTGAGCCAAACAGGGAGGGAGGGAGGGAGAGAAGGAAAAGGAAGCGAGGAAAAGCAACTGAGACATCCAGGAGACCTGAGTTGCGCTCTGATCCACGTTTGCACTTGACCTTGGCCACGCCGCCTCCCACCCCTCCCAACCACACCAGTACCAGAGTTGCAAGAAATCCGTGGAACCACCCCATATCCACTTTCTGGTCTGCACGAGGTGCCCAAAGAATGGCAGCACTGAGCTGAGACTAGATAATGCTCTTTCTGCCACAAATACAGAGTCCAAATTCCTCCAAAGGAAAGATTTCCCTGGCCTTGACCTTGGCCGTGAATGGGGCCCACGAGGTGTCCGGGGACCTCCCCACCCTGTGGCTACAGCCGGCGGGACTGGAGGCAGGAGCTGCACATTTACCTTCCTGATAACCCTGCTTTCTTGCTCCAACCACTTTGAAATACGCTTTGGAAGAAGTTGAATTTTTTTTTTTAAAGAGGGAGGAGGGAAAGGGAAGAAATGTAAGTGGAGAAATTATTGGAACTGGAGAGGGGTTTTAATGGCAACGTTGGCATCCTGCAATTTCACACATTAAAACATATTTTTAAAGAAACAACTACAGTGCTGATTGTATAAGGGCAAAGCTTTCCACTCTTCAGACTATTAATAACGGTTTCCCATAGAGAAGACAAATACATGCTTGATGCATTTTTAATCCTTTGCCAATACATTTGACTAAAGCTGTTTGCTGTTTCAATGACAGGATTTAACTTGCCCTTCTGTATCCAACGTTCCTGATTATTAATGACATTTAGGAAACACCAGCTAGAAAGTTACATTCTGGTCGAATTGCAGCTTCACCCCTGCACCTGTAAAAGGGAACCCGCACCCTGGTCTCGGGCAGAGGGGGCTTCCCCACTCACCCCGTGCTGCCCCACTCCTCCCCCGCCCTCTCAGCAGGGAGCCAGTTCAAGGTCAGCGCTGAGCAGCTGCACCAGCCCTTCCAGCTCCCTTCCTCGCTTTTCCACACATGACAACCTTGACCATCATTTCCAAGAGAACCCCATTGTGCTGTCACGGGATAGGATCTTGGCAATATGAAGCCTAATTCATGGAGGCTATTTGGATTTCTCTGGACCCCCTCCCATTCAAATGCCAATAATGACGTCTTCCAGGAAGAAGAGGTGGCCAGGAGCCTGAATAACTTTGAGACAGAGCATCAAGGGATCAAGAGAAAGCCCTTGGATCTTAACAGAGCACAGAGGAAAAATCCTTACCTGGACACAGCTGATTATTTTATGCTTTAAAAAAATTATTTTAGGATAAATTAATGCTCAGGCTCAAATGAAATTCCATCAGCCCAAGGCTGATACCCTCCAGGACGCCTCCTTTTTTCAGCCGAGTGATGGTTTGTTAATAAGAATATTCGCCAAGTGCACAAGACCCGGTGCCGATGAGAATTCTTGGGGGATGGGGAGGACTTGGCTTGGGTTTTGAACTATTCCCATTCTGGGGAGAAGCAGGGCAAGACAGGAGGGTGAGGGGAGCAGGCAGACGTGCAGGTGACAACCTGAGAGGAAGAGAAATCGTGAGGTGGGCTTACAGACAGAGTCTGCAAAGGACTCCCTTTCTCTATCTGGGAAGAGTCATCCACACAAAAGCCTCTCAGCCTCCCCGTATTATATGCTCAGCTCTGACCCCCCATTATAATGAAAAGCAGATTCCCCTATGAATCACAGAAAATCAATACTGCATTTGACGAAGTTTGCGTTAATTTTACACCTTTCAGCCTCCGGAGGGGAATTATTACCCACAAAGATGAGAGAGGCTCTTCTCCCCCAGCCCGCAGTTGTCTGGGTTTCAGACAACTCGGTTTGGAAAACCCCATCGCTATTCAAAAAGGAAAAAAAAGAAAAGACGATGATGAAGAAGAAGAAGAAGAAAAAGGGATGTTGAGGGGGTGCAGTTTGAGAGATTTTAATAGCTAATAATAGGAGAGAACATAAAAGCACAGATCCAATTTAAGTGCAGGAGTCCTGTGTAAGCGCTGCTTGTCAGTCTCGGGGTGTGCTGTGTAGGGGCCAGCTCCTGAGCATAGCAGCCCAGAAATATAGAGTCCAGATTTAATTCCGATACAGAGAAATACAATTTCAAAACCGGACGTCTTATCATCGGCATGTCCCACTGGAGAACTCATTTCCCTATAGCAAAAGGCTGTCAATGCCATTATGTTGTACAAGGAAGCAATTTACCACTACAGCTAAACAGGGCTACCAGGACTGTAGGAACTTAAGCATTTGAAGTTATCGCTTAGAAAAAAAAAAATATAGTATTTCAAATGTCAGTGAAATGGGAAGGAATAATTGAAAAGTATCAATCAGAGAAGCAGAGGGGTTTAGAAGGCTGAGGCCACAGCCTGACTACTGGGCTTTCTCTCCTGCCCTTTCCCCTACCTGCTCGCCTTACAGACCCACCCCTACCCTCCTCTTCCCCCAAACCTACTTCCTCCCCGGACAAGTTCAAATTCAACTCGAGGAAAAGGAAGGACCGCTGCTTCGTCCTTGTTCTGTGTCAGCTGTCAAGGGCAAACTGAGACTCAGGAGCTAAGATTCCATGATGCAAATGTGCCGCCCACCAGGATCCAAAGTCGCCCTGGGGCTCAAGATTGACAGAAAGCATGCCTTCTCAAGGTTCTGGAAAATCACTCATGTTCACAAAGCCCCAAAATGTGGCTGAGTCCAGTTGTTCCTTATGGTGACTGAGAACATCTCAGTAAAGCTTGGGGCATGAAGACCACGGAATTGCATTTCTACCTTGGACCCATCACTGATTAGTCCTGATTCACCCTGACAAGGTCATTCCCCTCTCTACACTGCACTATCCTTGTCAATAAGATGAGGATAATGACATGTACTTGCAGGACTGATGTACGGGCTAAGACAGAACACAGAGAGAGCAGCTAGCGTCCCGCCCAGCCCGGGGGTAACCATCGCTGTTGCTGTCATTGTTCTGCGGCAGAGAGAGCAGCGTTCAGATTCCTTACCATCTAAGATCGGCTCACCTCTGGGAGCTCACAGTTACCACTGTCTCCTGCCTCCCTTCTGATCTACCAATGCTCCAAGCCCATTCCCACCCCAGGACCTTTGCACTTGCTGTTCTTCTTCTTTTGGAATGTTTGTTGGTCTTCACACAGCTGGTTCCTCACTTCCCATTGGTCTTCACACAGCTGCCAGCTCACTTGTATCTCACGAGAGGCCATCCCTGACCAACCTCCCCGAGACTGCACAGCAATTGCTCTCGATTCACTGGGCTTCATTTTCTCGACAGCACCTATCTTGGGAATTACTGAGTGTCGCCCCCACTAGGATCCAAGCCCCATGAGAACAAGGTTCTTTCCTGTCTTATTCTCTACTGGGTATCTTTGTCTTGTACTAGGCGCCTGGTACAAAGCAGGGATTATGTAAATACCACCGTTTGTTGAATGAATGAACGAGTGGATCAAAGGCAATCCCATCTTAACAGAGTCTGAGCCTGGGAAGTGGTAGGCACTCGGGAAACGTAAGCTGAGCCTCCCTCACTGGGTGGCTGGGCCTGGACGAGCCCACCCCCAGGGCTGGATCAGCCGGGATGCGCAGCATCAGGACCAGCCTGTTCGCTGCAGCCCTTGGGTACTGAGATGTCAGGTGGAGACTCCAGTTTGGCAAAGGTGATGGCGAATGTGCTGGCTACGCCCTAGATTTACCCTTTTCTCAGCACCTACAGCTGGTATTGTAATTAATGGGGGGACCTGGGAATTTCCCCAGTGGCCAGTGAACTTGAGCTTGGGGACTTGGCCTCTCATCTATGTATCCATCTACCACGTTTGGTGGCCGACACACACTGAGCATTGTAACAAAGGAAGGCAGTCCGAGCAATTCCTGCAGCCAAGTCCTGCGCTAAGCACAGCGAGCACTGAGCACCGTCTCATTTAAACCTCACAGCCCAGCATGGGGTCCTGGCTCTTGTCCCATTTCACAGGTGGGGAGACTAAGGCTCAGAACAGTTATGCTTAGGACTCATCCTTATGGGGCCTGGCATTTAGTAAAAATAAAATAAACGTTGATCATTGCTAACAACTGGCTTTCTAAAGTTCAAAAATACACATGGCTTCCCATTTTAAGATTTTTGAAATTCAGAGGCATCTTGTCATGAATGTGAATATTTAAGGTCGGAACGTTTCTCTATTCTGGAAAAGCTGTTGTTACGTCTGATGGTGGCTGGCACTTTAGAAATTAGAAAACATGGTGGAATTACACATAAGGATGTGTGAATTCAGTGACCCCTTACCTCTGCTCCCAGTGCTGAGATGCTGTTGAGGGGGAAATTCTGTAACAAAGAAAATTTTCAGGGATTCCCTCCGGGCAGAGGAGTTTCACGGACCCCAGCGGGACTCCAACTTTCTCTTTCCCAGAAATGTGTGTGTGTTCGTGTGTACACATACATATACATGAGAGATGAGAAATGAAAGTACACATATACAAGAGATGGAGGTTTAAGGTTCTGACTCTCATGACTGTGAGGACCTTGCAAAAGCCTTCAGGCTAGAAACCGAGGTAAGAGTTGACCTTTCAGTGTTGAGGCCGAAATATGCAGGGTAGACCAGCAGGCGGGAAACTCAAGCAGGGTCTCTATGTTGCCATCTTAAGGAAGAACTGATTCTTCTCCAGGAAACTCTTTTTGCTCTGAAGACCTTCCAGCGACTGGGTGAGGTCCATCCAAATTATGGAGAGTAATCTGCCTCACTCAAAGTCTACTGATTTAAGCGTTGATCTTATCGAAAAAATACCTTCACAGCAACCTCTAACCCAGTGTTTGATCAACCACTGGGTCTCGTGGCCTAGCCAAGTTGGCCCAGAAAATGAACCATCACACATAGGGTAAAGGATTCAGCAGAAAAATACTCTGGAAATCTCCAACAAATATTAAGACTTCGACCTTCTAGGTCTGAAAATCCACCACCCTTGCGGCATTCCTTGACGCTGTGTGAGGTGCTGAGGCATCTGATTTTGCGCTCTGCCCTCCCAGGTTCCCAGAACCTCACTGCACACATAGAATCTTGGAAGGCATTGCCTGTCAGCTCTGGGGTAAACCCAGTTCTGGGATAATCTGGCCATTGACTGTCTCTCTACCAAAGTCAGCTTAGTCCTCCAGTTACATCCAGCTCTGGACTCTCCTCTCCTGCACCCAGACACCCCTGGTCAGCTTCAGTTGTCCCCATCTAACCTGCTGCCCACTCACAGCGTCCAGGGCCCAGGAAGAAGGGACCTGCAGGAACCCTGTCCTACCTTTCAGAGTTCAGGACTTCCCACTCCCTTTCACATTTGGATGCCATCTTATTTTCAGATTTCCTCTTTTTCACTTTTCTTTATTTGTCCAGAAACCCTCATGACCTTTCGGCGGGTCCCTGGAATCTTCCAGTGTCCCAGCAGCAAAGCCCTGGCTTGTAGCCTGGTTATATTTGAAATAAGCCTCACACAAGAGATGCTGCTGAACGGTCTGCACAGAGGTGCAAAGCGGTGAGTGTAGTGACACCCTTTCTGCTCAGTATCTGCTCTGTTTCTGTCGGTTTCTCTTGCTTTGCTCAAAGGTCCCCAGATCAAAAGCACTGTTCTAAGAAACAGGTCAGCCAAGCAGGCCCTCCAGCTCCCAGTCTCTAGATCAACGAAGTGAAGCAGCTTTCCCTCATCCTTCAGGGCAGACTAAAGCCCAGGGGAGTGCATAGTACCTAACTCCATTATTGAACAGAAAAGTGCAGAATCCAAGTCCCTTGGCTCACAGTCGATGACCCTCCAGCCTGAACTGACGTGTCACCTGGCTGTTACCCCAGAAAGCGAAGGCCTTGGTTCTTGTCTCACCAGAAAGAGAAGAATTCAGACAGGAGACGAAAGTGTTGTGTAGCTAAAGATTTTAAAGATTTTATTAGCAAAGTAAATGTACACCCCAAGAGTAGGAGCCTGCTGACCCCAGAGAGGATGGCAGCCCTCGTCTGTCTTATACACCCTCGCTTAGAGGCGGTCACTTGGTTAATAGATGGCTCTTGCCCCTGGAGTGCTTAGCCATGCCTGTTCCCCTCTGCGCATGTCCTTACCCATGATGCAAACAGAAAAACCCATGTTGGGGGGCATACACCCCAATGCTCATTATATTACAATGAGCATTGGGTCCTGCCCAGTTAGGTCCTTGTCACTACCATGCAATCGTGGCCGTCTGGTCCCAACCAGTTTCTTGCTGGCACTAATTCAGAGGAAGTAAAGCCCCTTAGGCTGCAGGCGGGCATACCGCCATCTTCCAGACCATCTTCCCTCTCATCCGCCTCATCTCCCTGGTGCCCCCACCTGTCTAACTACCTGGCATGGCCCCTGCTGTGCAGGGCACAAGCTGAGTGGGAAGGGGATGGGACTCAGGGTTGAGGTCTTGGTTCCGGGTGGCCCTGGCCGCGCCGTTGACCCAACTGCATTTCATTTCTTCAACAATAAAATGAAGATAACAGATTTACCTACTTGCTAAAATCATACAGTGGTTGTGAGGATCAAAAGGGATGCTTATGAAGGTAGAGACTGTCATACAAATAGAAACTAAAGGGATGGCACGGTATCTTCAATAGCTTCTATGAAATAATAGTGGCAGACACTTAAATTATACAATCATGTGCCAATCTCTGGTCTAAGAACCTCACGCACACTGGCTCACTTAATCCTCACAGCAGTCCTCTATGGGGTAGTACCATTATCCCCATTTTAGAGGTCAACCGACTGAGGCCCAGGGACGTTCTGGAACATTCCCAAGGAACACAGTCAAGACGAAGGTGAGACTGACACCCAGGCAGCCTGGCTCCAGGGTCTGCGCTCTCAGCCGTCACCCTCCACTGCTTCCCCTACTACATTTCATCTTGCCCAGCATCTTACACAGACTTGAGAGCTCACAAATATTTTTCAGAGGAAGGCATGCTCAACATAAAAAACAGCCCAAGTCCTGAAAAGACATAAAGAACTGTCGCTTTTGCCAGTGCCTTCCTCGTCACAGGCTCCTAGTAAATATTTGTTGTGTGAATGAGTGATCTACTCTGAGAACAACATTTCCTCAATCTCTTTATTAGTGAAAACTGTGACAGCTGAAATTTATCGCCATTGGAGTTTTTATGAAGAATTTTAGCAAGCCAGAGTCTTCTTGATAACATGCAAATTGAGGAGAATCAGCCTGCCCGGCCAACTGCTAGCTCTTTTTGATGCTACAAAAGACCAATGAATCTCTCTCTCTCTCTCTCTTTTTTTTTTTTTTGTTACATTATTCCTATGTAAGACATTACAGAGTGCTAAAAACCCTCCACTCTGGAGAGCTAAGGGCCTGGCTTGTGTTTGGAAAATTGTTCTTGGACAACACTTCAAATAGTCAACATATTTTTTTTCAGTTGAAGTACAGTCGGTTTACAATGTTGTGTTAGTCTTTGGCGTACAGCACAGTGATTCAGTTATACACATATATAGATTCCTTTTCACATTCTTTTTCATTGTAAACGATTACAAGGTATTGAATATAGTTCCCTGTGCTGTACAGTAGGACCTCGTCTGTCTATTTTACATACAGCATGTTAGTTGTGTATATTATGAAATCTTCCTAAATCCCCCATGCCAAATTAACAAATTGATTTAATTTTTTTTTTTTTTAAGAAAAACTTAATGGGCTACTTTCTTCAAACAAAAATTCTGACCTCAGAATTAAACCCTTGCCCTAGAAGCCAAACTGGTGTCCCTGGTTCTTCCTCGACTTGACGGGAAGGGAAGGAACTCAAATCAACTCAACTTTGCATGACATGTACCAGCCAGTTTTGGATCCAACAAAGGTTTGAAACTCTTCTAGAACAGTCTGCATAAGGGTTGTCAGCTGTCTCCAGGGAAGGGCACTTTCGGGCCTTGGTACCCATTCTATGATTGGTTACTTTCAACTGATAAAATCTTGGGCCAAGTGGACCACGATGGGCCCATCTGTAGCTTCCGTCTTTGGCCCCCACTACCTACAACACAAGCTCAATCATCCTTCAGCTTTGTAGCACTTCAGGTCTTTGAAGCCAACTCTCATTCCCCCTCCAACCCACTTCCTCCAAGAGATCCCACATGCTTTTCTCTTAGTTGATCCACTTGGGAAAGAGTTTAGAGTTTTCTTTATCATCTGTTCCAATCAGCCTGGATATGCTTTGTCAACATCCCTTTTAAGAAGTCTGGTGAGAGCCACAAATCCCAGTCTACAGAGCAGAGAATGAAACATCCATCCTCCTCTTGTTCTGGCTGATACACAGCCACTGACGGCATTTAGGTACCACTAGTTGAACTAGAAATGGGGGCCCCAAAGGTCAAGTCAAGATCTCCTTCTTATGCATTAATTTTTACCTGAAATGCCCAATAAAACATTTAACCTGAATTTGGCTCTAAAGATATTGATCCTTAACGTAAATGGAGAAAACTAAACCTAACAAGGAATGGATAGATTCAACTGAATTAGAAGAAAATGTTAACATGCTAATCTGTCTGGAGAATGGAGACACTAGAGCGAGGTCAAGCGGGGGTCAGCACATTTTTTTCCGTAAAGTGAGGATTTAAGCTTTGCAGCTCTGTGTCACAGTCATCCTCCTCTGCTGTTGTAAATCAGCCCCAGATACTATGCAAATGAATGGGCGTGGCTGCGTACCCATACAGCATTGTTTATGGGCTTTGAGATTGAAGTCTATATAATTTTCATCTGTCTTTCTGATTTCTTTTACCATTTAAAAACATAAAAATTAAACTTGGGGGCCATACAACACCAGGTGGCAGGTCTGATCTATGCCACAGGCTATAATTTGCAGATCCCCATGAGATCCCCAGTGGACCCACAAAGCCAGTCTTGGAGACGTGTGACATGCACTGGGTTCTAGTCCCAGTTCAGTCTTAAACTCGCCGGAGGTCTCAAGCAAACCACTTCCACCTAGAGCCCTGCTTCCTCCATCAGTGAGTGGAGGGTTGGTCTCACATCACCATCTCCCCTCGTCCACAGGCTCTCAGATCTCAGTTCATGAAATCACTGGTGATAGGATTTCATCATGAAAAACGTGTACCTAGAACTTCACTGCTCTGAAGCCTGTTCAAAGGAAGTCCTGGTGAGGGACAGGGACCACCCTGGAAGCATTCAGACAGAATGAAAGATGGGACGCCTTTCTGTGCAGAAGATGCAAGGGGTCACCAAAAAAGTAAAAATAAAGTGTAGCGATAGCACACTGAAAAACACAGTGTCCCACTTGCCGTTTCAAATGAAGAAAAAGAAAACCCTTGCTTTTCTTCAACGTGAACTAAAAACAGCAGGATTAATATTGATGCAGCGATGGGAAAAAGCAAACAGACAGGCAGGGACAAGACTGCATCCAGCCTCCAAAACACATGTAAAGTTGGAGCTAAAATGTCATATGCATATGTAATTTATATGCAAAACTCTCCTATAACGGGGCCCGCTGGCTGCCAAGTCTCCTTTTGCTACTTCCTCCATCCCCGCTGCAACTCTGTAATTTCATATTATCAGTCACCTAGCAAGGGCAAGTCTGTCTAAGGAGAAGACTGAAACTTTCTTAAGGCCAGGGTATTAAATTCTTCTCGCACATCGCCTTCCCGGTAGCTCAGCAGGCTTCGGCAGGAAGACCTATTTTTGCTCCTGTGCGGGCTCTGTCCCTGGCAGTGAGGGACTGGAACAGACTGCAGGCAGCTCTGCCAAGAATCTGAGGCTCTGATGATGTGAGCCAACCTCAGACTAATAATTTTATGTCTCAATATAAGCAAAAGAGTTCCATAAAAATAGACCGTTTTTAACAGGATGGTATTCTGTGCTGAGTGAGGACTGAAGAGAGAAGGGGGGGCAGGCAAACATTCCTCCTATCTGCGGTACCTAACTTTAGCATCTTCCATATGTCTATTTGTCTGATCGCTGAACTTGGGGAAGGAATGTTGAATGAGATGTGACTCTTCAAAACGCCACGCCTGGGACCCTTCAGAGGCGAAACACCTATGGTTGTTTGTGTGACACGTCCTTCTTTCAAGTTCCCGGGAAACGGAAAACAAACAAAGCCGGGGCTCAGACTGTCAGTATTCTTCATTCAGCGTATATGCACAGGAGGCCATGTACACGTGCTTCTGCTTGTAAATTAATGAGAAAAGTACTAATGCCACGGAGGCTGGGTGTGGGCAGGGCCTGAAAACTCTAAAGGATCTCTTTCAACATCCAGTTTCAATGGTAAAATTCACCGGGGCCTCTCCGATGGCCGAATCTCAGGGCACACACGCATACTCAGGTGGTTTCTCCGTAGTAAGTTGCCCCGGGGGCTGACGGAAGGGGTCCATCTCTGCGTGGAGCTCCAAGACTGGATGCTAGAGAGGGAGAGGCAGACACCAGAGAACGCTCATTCTTTTCTCTTGGTGCGAGAGGAAGTCCAGGAATTAGCCTCTGAAGAACAAGCCAGCTGCCCTGAATAGGGCAAAGGGTTTAAAGGAGGGTGCGACATCTTTCACGACCTTGTCCATTAGTCAGAGTGCTCCAGGGAAACAGAACCTTTATATATACCTTTATTTATATATATATATATATATATATATATATATATATATATATATATATGATTTATTTCAAGAAATTGGCTCATGGAATTGTGGGCAGTGGCAAGTCCAAAATCCACACAGCACGCTGGAAACTCATCAGAAGTTGACCTTGAGAAACTAAGTTTGAAATCTCTAGGGCAGGCCACTCAGGCACTGTCAAGGCTGCATTCTTGAGGCAGAATTTCTTCTTCTTCTTCTGGAAACCTCAGTTTGGGCTTTTATAAGGCTTTCCTACTGCTTGGATGAGGCCCACCCACACAGTCGAAGGTAATCTCCTTTACTTAAAGTCAACTGAGTGGAGATGTTGAGCGAATCTACAAAATAACTTCACAGCAGCGCCTCCATTCGTGTTTGTTTAAATACCTGGCCGAGCCAAGTTGACACATAGAACTCCCCCGCACAACTTGCACGCAGAAATTAAATTAGGCATGGCTCAGGGAAAGGGCCTGTTCAGCCAGAAATGGGAGGTAGACCTGGCTGCACGTCTGAGACATGTGAAGGCGTCTGCTCTGAGGCTCGATCGGGCAGAGCGGGCTGAGTACCTTGTGTGCACCAAGCACTGTGCTTGACTTGAGGAGTAAAGACGAAGCTTCTAGTCCCAGCGGAAGACAGATGAGGAGACTGACACCGGTGATCACGGGATAAGACGATTGCCGTGTTATCAATCATCATATTGATTGATAAGCAGTAACATTAGTAATGACCTCTTGCATTTGCATAATACTTTTCGATTTTAAAGCCGTTTTGTAGCCACGCTCTCTCTGAATGCTCGCATTCCTGTCACACTGCTCTAGGGTCTTAATATAGTGATCTGCTCTGGATGTAGTGGAGAACTTCAGTTCTGCCGCCCTGCATCTGTTGGGGCCAGGGAGTGAGGAGCTAAGGAACTCGGGCAGATGTAGGCTCCTCATCCTCTCCTGAACATCACCCTCCATTTTTAGGTATGTGTGCATCCCTTTGGTCTAGGTAGGGAAGAAAAGAGCTGAGGTTAGAAATAAGGAGTGATGGTCACTTTTGGAGTCTGGAAAAGTCCTGGGTATCCAGATCTTTCTGGGAACAGAAGTCCATACACCAAGTGCACCTCTAGATGAATACAAGCAAGACAGAGAGCCATAAATATGTGCATAAAGCACAAATGCATTGTGATAAATTTGCATGAGAAGTTAAATGTGATGGTTTTAAACATCTCATACTAATCTAGGAAACCTATGGTGAAAAAGAACATGAAAACTAATGTATGCATGTTCACATATGACTGAAGCGTTATGCTGTGCACCAGAAACTGACACAACATTGTAAACTGACTATACCTCAATAAAAATACATGTACAGAAAAAAAAAATGAAGTGAATAGAAAAGAAGGAGAAAGGCAAACAGTACTTGACCCTCATCTCTTTCCTCCTTCCTGGGATGCAGGTTGCAGTCTTACCTCTTATTTCACCATGTCTCCCGAACTTGGTTATACTTCAAAGATGGACATTATGACAAATGTGATCTTGACAATTTTCCTGAAATTTCTTCAAGTTAGGACCTGTCTCTCCCACAATTACATTAAATAACATAACCAAGAGTGGCCATTCCAACCTGATTGTGGAAAGCCCATGGAGTAGGGAGAGGAAAGTAAGATTTAGAAGCAGGAGATCTGGATCAGAGTTCCACCCTGGCCGGTGATAAGCCTTGTCCCCTAGGGCAAGGCAGCCAGCCCAGAGAGCAGTGGGAGCTGATGGGAGCTTAAAGTTCTGGATCCTAGCACTCAGTCATTGACCTACAGATTGTGGAGCTTTTGAAGCTGTTTTTGCCACCTTAGCCTGGCTTCCCTCACCTCCCAGCATCCTTCAAACCCTCTTTGCTTCCTATATTGCTTCTTAAACAGCCGTGCCATTAACTGGCAGCTGTAGTGGTAGCTGCCATCTTGGATACGATGTGAATGGACAATCCAATGACTCTGAGTGTCTCCAGACAGAAGCCACATAAAAATGGACCCGATTTAATCTCAGGGATTTCTGGGTGGGCCAAGGGATTCCATCAGTGTTACCCTTTTTCCGTTTCAGCTCCTTTATGTGGGAGACCACTCCCTTATTACATACACAAGCAAGGAAAGACAGACCTGTGGTGATGGCTCAAGTTTCATCTTCTAGAGGTCCTTTGGAATGGAGAAAGAAAATGGAAATGAAAATGAAATGAAGTAACAATAACAGCAATAATAATAACTTCTGATTCTAACACTGATTGAGCCCCTACTCTCCTCATGTGTGCCACTGTATAAATTAAGCCCTTGAGGACTAAACCAGGCCCAGATCCCCAAGAGAAGGGCAGGAGAACAGGATCAAGCAGAAAATTCGCATTTCTACTCCCAAATTCACCCATCAGGTACAAATTCTACCCACTTAAGAAAAGTTGGGATAAGACAAGAGACCAGGAGTGTTGCCGTAGCAGGTCTCTCCCCGCTGGGAAGGAAACATGCAGCGTGGATGGGAAGTGCGAACACTTGTAACCCATTCCCGCTAACAATTTCTATCATGAAATCTTTCAGAGTACACCTTACAGACCTTCCTGAGAATTAATCTTGCCTCATCCCATCCCTCCAACCTCTGCCTAAGCGTGACCAAGAAAAGGACAGTGGCCAACTGAAGTATTACTTGCAAATAATCACCACTCACTTATGAAAAAAGAAAGCTGGATTTTAAGATGGCTTATCACATTCAGGCACAGTTAAGAGAGGATATGACAGAACTTCCACCTCTGGCCACAATGCAATAACTGGAACTAGATTCTCTCTCCTGTTGAAAACAACTATAAAACTGGGTAATACATATGAAGCACCTGTCTTCAGATATTGCACGAGAGTCATCATAAGATTATGATGCTTGAGAGAAAGGAAATACATGAGATAATGCCACGATTTCACTGCTTTCTGCCAGAAGGCACTTTATGGTCTGCAGCAAGGGAAGGTGCAGCCCAAGAAAACATGACCATGTTGCTGAATTGAGGAGCAGAGATCAGAGTCTGGGGCTATTATGGACACTGGAATTTGTGGGGCAGAATACCAAAAAGAAAGGCGTTTCCCAGAAAAGGAAATTCAGTAATCTGTATAGAAGTCCTTTCACGTCTTTGGCCATACCGTAAGCTGTACATGTGCAGGAAAAAGCTCCACTGGTCTGGCAAGGAACGACTACAGGTAAGCTGTAAGCTGAATAGAGATTTTGAAGATTCCTCAGTGCTGGTAGATATTAACACTCTGAACTGCCAAGGTAGAGAGACCTCAATAAACCCTCCAGCATTCAGCTGAATCTCCAGAAAGGCCACACCTTAGATACAGGGCCACACTAGCCCTTAAGTAAAGTCAACACAAGATGCACAATAACAAAGTTTAAAAATAGGCCTCAAAGGGATCAAGCTGATCCATCAATAAATTCAAAACCCACTGTCTTTAAAGGAAGACAACAAAATCCAGACTTCCATCACTGTAACAGCCGCAGTAGCCAGCATAAAATCAAAATTGACTGGACCTGAGGAGAAGCAGAAAAGTGTCACCAAAAACCAAGAGGAAAAAGTCAGCTGACACAGATTCAAATATGACAGAGATTTTGGAATTAGCAGAAAATAAGAGACATAAATATATTTTAAATTTTTAATGAAACAATAAACATAATGAGGAAACAATTGGGAAATCTCTGTAGAGAAACAAACTATTTTAAAAAGAAGTAAACGGAAATTCTTGAACTGAAATACAAAATATCTGAATTGAAAAATTTGCTGGATAGTTTTATAGCAAATTAGACAATGGTTAGAGAACAAATAGTAAAATTGAAGAAATGGCAATAAAACTATTCAAACTGATACACAGAGAAAAGGAGAATGGGAAAAAATAAAAAGAGTCTAAGTGATCTGTGAACAGTATAAACTGATCTAACAATTATATACCTAGACTCCACAAAAGAGAAGAGAGATTGGAGTAGAAAAGATATTTGAAATATAATGGCTGAAAATTTCCAAATTTGTTAAAAAAAAAAAAAGTCAACCCATACTTTAAAAAGTTCAACAAACTTTAAAATAAAACAACAACAACAAAAAAAAAAACAAAAATAATCACATTTCCAGGCACATCACAGTCAAATTACTGAAAATGAAAGAGAATCTTAAAAACAGCCAAAGGAAAAACTCACTACATAGAGAGGAACAATGGCAAGAGTGACTACTGTCTTCATCCAAAATAATGCAAGCCAGAATATAATTGAACAGCACCTTTAAAATGCTGGGGTTGGGGGGGTGGAATTTATCTATGTGGAATTCTGTATCCAGCAAAAAAAATCCTTCAAAATGAAGTAAAAATAAAACATATTTAGATAAATAAAATCTGAGATAATTCATCACTAGCAGACCTGAGGCTCTAAGAAATGTTAGCAGAACTTCTTCATGTTAAATAGTATAGGAAATGGATAAATAAAAACTTGGGTTTCCAGCCATGTTGAGAATCAGATAGAGTCAGTGTATATGTTGGGTGCCAGAAAGGATCTAGGTCACATCCCAGGTCACGCCACCGTGGCTCATGATCCTGCCCGGGGAACCCTCAACAGATTCCAACTGTTCCGTCTGCTCTTCCCCTTACAGCCACAAGTCTCACCTCCTCATCTCCTTAAAAGCTCACCTCCTCACCTGCTTTGACAATCCTTTGTAAGAATGCAAACTATGTCTAATGCAAACTATCCTACCCTCCTTCCCTCGTTCATTTTCCTGCAGCCGTCAACACGGTCTATATAATCTGCTTGCTTGTGTGCCCTCCACCAAGACAGAAACTCCAAGGAGGCAGGAATTTTTGCCCACCTTGTTCACGGTACCCACAGCAGACGGTGTATAGAAGGTATTCAAAACATAGTTCTTGGATGAATAAATAAATCATGTTCAAATACCATGTTGCCCATATTCATTGCTCAGAAAATGAAAGCTGTGAGTCTTTTGACAACACCAATAATACTGATTTTAAAGTGATTCCCATAAGCCCCGTCACCACTCCAGTCTTCTACTTGGAGCAATTTCTTCCATCACAAAGACTGGTCATTTTAGCCTTTGTAAGGACAGATCTTTCTTGATGACCTATGTCTATTAATTAATATCATGATCTAATTTTTCCAATTAAAAACACAGAACCCCACACATCCTAGGTTTACAGAAGGGCCCCAGGCCAAGGCTTTGACTTCATCTGTTTGCCTCTCTTAAGAAGACAAGCGCGCAGGGGTCCCCACTTTCTGTCCCAAACTGCCCCAAAGCCCACTTCAGAGTCGCTGGCTCTCCCCGAGGCTGGTTGCAGCCCCGCGGCTAACCCACGCACGATCTGTTTATACACGCTGTCATTATGTGGAAGGAGCTGGAATTGGAAAGAAAGGTAAATAGGACGTCTTGATTCCGAGTTACATTTTCCCACAGCGCACTTGAAACCCCGTTCATTCCACCCTTACTGCATTGATCGGTCATTTTCATTTTCTAATTTCAAGTAAAACCTCTTGCCGCAGTCAAAGCGAGACGCTCCTGGATGTAACTTCACAGTTCATTTTAGCTTCATAGCTTAAAGACGTTCTGTTACCATCAGTCTTAAGTGGTAATTCCACTTTTCCAATTAGATTGTGGGAACGAACCAGATAAATGGACTCTTATCCCCCAAGCCATAATCTCAGCCTAACCATCAAGGCTGGGACAACGAACAACCCAGAAGCTCTTCCCCAAACCCTCCCCACTGAGCGCCTTCCGAAAGAGCCATGCTCTGCAATGCAGTAGCGTTTTGGAAAGTTGACTCAAGTGATTGGCAGAGTTCTCACACCCACCGTGATAAAAGCCTGGCCCAGGTACACCTGGGCTTACTGTCAGCACCATCTCAAAGGTAATCTTCCCTACCCTTCTCCCTCGTCGCCGCATCAACACCAGCTGCATTAGGAGGCAGCTATATTGTAGAAAGAACAATACATTGCGTATCGGTAAACATGAATTCGAACTCTGGTTCCACCAGGGAGCCTTGAGCAAGTCATCTCCTCCTTCTATGTGTTGGTTTTCTGTGTTTGTAAAGAGGAGACATAAAACACATCCAGCACGCCGGGCTGTTGGGGGGCTGAAGTGACTGGAAACATGTGAAAGGCTTCTGGAAACGCCAGGTCAGACGGCAACCCGGTGGCCGGTGAAAGCATGACCCTGAGAATCCAGCAGACCTGCAAATGTCATCTTATTCCATGTCACTTCCCAGCCGCATGGCGGCTCTGGTTCGTCCAACAAGATGGAGATGGTCACTCTTGTCCTCAGTGTCTCCATAGTCTGCCATCAAGACTAAATGACATTTTGTACGTGAAAGAACTTTAAAAACAAATGCCATGTGAATATATTACTGTTGTTGTCACCCATGTGATTGTTTAACTACACGATTCAAAGATGTACTTGGTGCCTTCCATAAGGACCACGTGCCGAGCGTGCCTGGATCGAGGCACAGAGGAGGGACCAGATAAACACTCCCCTGAGAATGGATGCAGCCAAAACACAGTCGCATCTGAGGCGCGGACGGCAGGAGAAAGAGACTCCCGTTTTCTTTCCCTCCTTGACTTCCGGCAGGTTTCTTCCCTCTGAACCCCTCTGGCCCCGTGTCCCTGGGCTGGACTAGGACATCACATCTCCCCTTTGTGCACCACCACAAACGAGCTTCTCGGAGGTCCTAGGTTAGATTTTCTTTCCTCGCTGCTTTCTGAATCTAGCATGCCAATGCTGTTCCTTGAATGACGTCTACCTGGCTTCTCGAAGCTCTCCTTGCTTTGCCTCATGATGGCAGATGGGAATTCTTCACACGACAACGGGGGGGGGGTGTGTCAGTGAAGGGATGTCTTCAATAAAGTAGCTTCTCCAAGTTTTTGCCCCAAGGAGTCCCCAGCAGATCCTTGGAGCCTCCAGCGTGATGTTCTAGAGAACAGGGCCTTGGAGCCAGCGGCCCAGGATATGAAGCCTGGCTCTGTCACTTACACTTTGAATGTAAGGGGCCCATTATTTCACCTCCTGAGGATCAGTTTCCTCCACTCTAGGTGGGAGTAACACCAGCCTCAGAAGGGTGTGGCGAGGAACTGACGAAATAATGGATGTGAGATGCCTTGCAGGGTGACACAGATGCTGGTCTCCTCGGCACCCCTCTTCTTCGAAGTATGGAAGGGTGGTTCTGCAGAAGGAGAGGGTGAGAGGAAAACCATCAAAAAGAAGTGAAAAGCATATAAAAGAGAGATGGAATTCACTGAAAATCAACCTCAAACCCTACAAGACTCACGTTTGGGAGCACAGCCCCGAGGGATATACCTGCGCACCTGCCGGGCGCGTGAATAGGCTCAGACCTCCGGCCGTCAAGCCCGCATCGTTTTCTTCAGCTGAATCTCGTGACCTCTCTGGGCCTCAGTTTACTGGACCCTGCAAAGGGGTGGTTACTCCTTTTCCCATCTGTGCTGTGAGGACCCAGCGAGGGCAGGTTCACACCTGGAACAGGTGCACATGGTCTTGAAAAGTCCTGCGGACGTCCACCAGATGCTTTTCTTATTTCCTTTTCTCATTAGAGCAATAGTGCAAAATATTACCATTTAGAAAGGCAAAGTATTTTTCACAGTAATGATGTGCAATTTTAAAACATTTCAAAGAAAAAGACTATAATTTCTTATAGTTCCTCATTGCTTCTTGGGGTCCTTAAGATTGTTTTTGTTGGAAAACACAGAAGGCAAGTTTATGAAACAGCAAGGGAAGATGCAGCGGCTGAAGTCCCTGCCCCAGTGCCACAGTCCCCCTCAGGTGTGTTGGAGGCCACCAGAGTCGCTCTGCTTCAGGCTCGTTCAGTCATACTGCTCAGGGTCTCAGCTTTGACAGTGCACTTGGGAATACGAATCCTTTCCAAGGGAACTTTCTGGAGAGACAACTCTTTTGAAAAGGGTGAGGGTCTCCAGGCCACTGGGAGGAAAGAGCTGGGTGGGGAATGGAGCTGGAAGAGGAGAGGCAGCCCTCTTGCAGACCATCCCTGGGAAGCTGTGATGGGAACAGTTTCCGTCTCCATCTGTTTCAGGGGGCGGCGCCTGCTGGGAGAGCACTGCAGCCATCACCCACTAGCCCGGGCTCGGGGGCCCGCAGCGGAGGTGAGTCGGCCGCTCTGAGGAGTCTCAGGCAGAGAGGGGTCTGTGTTGAAGGGATGAAGTGGAGACCCCCAGTGGCCCCCTTCTCCGGGCCCAGGGCAGGCTCCATTGGCCAGGTCGGGGGGTGCAGCAGGAAGGTTTTTGTGCACTGTGCTGCCGGGGAGGCAGGGACCTGGAAGAACGCAGCAGGACCCTCGGCCTCTTGAATTTGGCAAGAGCCGCAGGTACAGAGCAGGCAGCCCAGGCCGGAGCTGGCGAGCAGGCGGCTGCCGGGAGAGGGCAGGTGGCACTTCCCGCCCAGCTCTTGTGACTTGATGGTGTGATCCAAGCAACAGGGATTGGGCCACACCCTGGGGATCGAGGAAGCCAAGCAGATGCCCAGCCCAGCAGGCAGCCTGCATCACCAGCTGCCGTGCCAAGCCACGGGGAGACAGGGCACCTGGACGGAAGAGGAGAGCGGATGGCGAGCACTGCCCACCCACTGCTTCCCGAGAGCTGGCGACTTCGGTGGGAGTGAGAGTCCGCACTCAATGGGGGCCCAGCACCAGGCAACCACACACCTCCTCAGCCTTCATCAGAAAGGGAAGGAACACGGGCCGTGGGCTGAGGAGGGGAGGGCAGGCACCAGCACCTCAGCACCCAGCAGCTGGGCTCAGGGCTCCGGAGGCTGTCAGCAGCCTTGCTGTGCTCAGAGGAAGCCAGGCGGGCAGGGTTGGCCTGCATGCACACATCCAGGGCTGTGTCTGATCGCCCCCAAATCCAGAGTGGCCTGAAAGGAAGGGAGACATTCACGTGGCTGGACGTGGCCCTTCCGAACGAACGGGATCCGTTCCAAGCTTGCTGAGCGGTCGTGGATCTGGGCTCCCAGCTGGGCACGCATGAGGGCAGTGGTCCTCAGAGCCCCACCTTCCAAGGACCACAGCCGGTTCTCAGTATCTCGACCCTAACATCAAGTTCCCGGGGAATCTTTCGACACCCCTGCTGGAACAGATCACCGGCACCAAGTTCTCCAGCTCCTTGAACTTGCCTGTGTGAGATACAACTCACGTAACATAAAGTCCACCATTTTAAAGCGTACAATCCAGGGCTGTTTGTACATCGACACTATCACCACCATCCAGTTTCAGAACATTTCATCACCCCAAGAAGAAACTCCCATGCCCCTCAGCTGTCACCCCCTGGTCCCACCGTCCCCAGCCCTGCAACCACTAACCTGCTCTCTGCCTCTGTGGATTTGACTGTTCTGGACACTTCATTTCCGTGAATCACAGGAGGTGTGCACCTGGCCGTTTCCCCACTACACAAGGTTGTCACGGTTCATCTGCGTTGTATCCTATATTCATATTCATTCTCTTTTTTTTTTTTTTTTTGGCCGAATAGCATTCCATTGTGTGGATATGTGACTTTTTGCCCATCCATCCAACAGGGATGGACGCTTGGGTGGTGTCCACCTTTTGGCTGATGTGACTAGGGCTGCCCTGAACATCTGCATACAAGTGTTGGTCTGAGCGTCTGCTCTCTTTTCTTTGGGGTTATCCTAGGAGTGGAATCCCTCGGTCATGCAGAAACTCTGCGTTTAACTTACGGAAGGATTGCCAAGCTGTTCCATGGTGGCTGAGAACTGATTTTTTTACATCGCACTTGCCACGGTGTGTAAGCACGTTCACGTGCGCTCAGCACCTGTCTGGCCTCACTAGAAGGTAGGCTCTGCGTGGCAGGGACCGTCCACATCTCCTTGATTTCCGCCCCTTGAGCATCTAACACAGTGGGCCCAGGCTGGGTACCAGCATGTACTCATGGAAGACAGGGGAGAACAGACAAGGAGGGAGGGAGAATTATATGCAAAAATAGCCACAGTTATTCCCCACCCACTGTCTGCTCCAACTTGCATCTGACTTTTTACCTCTTCCCATGAGGAGGTGGACTCTCTCCCGACCACTTGAATCTGGGCGGCCTTGTGACTTGCTTTGACCACTAGAATGAGCTGCAGGTGACAGTGCCCATTCCAAAGCTTTGGCTTCAAGAGGCCCGAGTGCTTCTGTCCTGTCCCCTTACCCAGCTGCAGAGTGGACAGTTCCTTGACCAGCCTGATGGATGACGCGAGGCGTGCGGCCTGTTCATCTCCGTCACCCCAGCCAGCGGCCAGACGCGAGGGAGGCACCCTGGACAGCCAGCCCCCCACCGACACACCAGCTGACCGCAGACCCACAAAGGAGCCCAGCACGTGAGGTCAGCAAAGACTGACCCAAGTCAGCAGAAACTCGCAGATGGCCCGTGAACACACGAGCTAATAAATGTGGGTTGTTTTGAGCCATTAGGGTTAGGGGTAGTCTGTGTCACAATAGATAATGTATACAGTTTTCTTGTGTTCTTATATCCCCTCACTTTGAAGGCTTCCTCCCAATCCTCCGTCGCCTCTGTATCCTGTTATTGCTCAACATACAGTTTAGTCCTCCTCCACCAGGCAGCCTTCCCTGACTTCCCCTGCCTGCACGGCACTTTTCTTTTTTTTTTTTCCAACCGAAGTATAGTTTATAGTTGATTTACAATGTTGTGTTAGTTTCAGGTGTACAGCAAAGTGATTCAGTGACACATATATCAGGATATCTCTGTATTCTTTTTTCTATTCTACTCTATTATAGTTTATTACAACACATCAAATACAGTTCTCCGTGCTCTACAGTAAATCCCTGCATGTCTGTTGTGCACCTGTTCATCCCCTACTCCCAGGGAGCCCCCCACTCACCCCCACACCACACTTTTCTAAACTCCCGACAGCCTGGTCTCCTGTTCAGTACTTTCTCCCAGACTGTCTTGGTTTGTGCGTTAAGGTGATGGGTGTGCAACAGGTTTTAAACTCTGAGTGGGTCAGGAGTGACTTCTCACTCATTTGAACAGGCTTTGGAGTCCTAAGGGTTGTGTTTGAGTCTGGCCTCCTTCCCCCTCGTCTTAAGAAAGTTGTACCTCTGCATTCGGGTACAAAGAAGCCTGGACTTGGAAACAAAAGCCCTGTGTGTGAATCCTGGTTCTGCCTCCCTGGGTGACATCAGCGCAATCACGTGACGACCTGGACTTCAGTTCTCTGTCTGCTCAGCAGGCACAGTTAATTCTCCCAGAGAAGCCCAGCCTTCTGGGTGGGTTTGTATATTAATATTTAGTCAGAATGAAGCCTGAACAGATGTAAGAATTTATTCTCAGCCTCCCGTCGCCTCCCCTGCCACCTCGACCTGACTTCTGGGGAAAACTGGCTTGCAAGAGAAGGCAGGGGCCACAGCACCTGAATCTACAATTTATCCCAGATGCCAAGGCAAGTGCCGTGACCCTGGGAGAGCGGGGAGGTTACCCAGGACTTCAGGGGCTGGAGTCGCCCAGGCCTCTGTCCTCCGGGCTGGCTGCCCTTCCAACAGGCACTCCGCCATCTGCTGCTTCCGTTAGAGCAGTGGCTCCCAGGCCGCCACCCAGGAGGCCAGCTCACATCGTGGGGACGGCACCCAGGCACAGATAAGGTAAAAGCTCCCCTGGTGAGTCTGATGTGCAGCCAGAGTAGCTTAAGTGTGACCCCAGCCAGGACCGCGGTGCTGAACCTGGGTCCCCCTAAAAGACACAGTTACCTCTGTTGCTCCAGATCCAGCCCAAACACATGGCACGTGGAAACCACTAGGATCAGAAAGGTTAAGTCCCTTGCTGGCCGGCAGTAGTGTCAAGATCGCCCGCCGCCAGGTTGTCTCCCGGCCACCTGCTGTCAAACGAGCCGTGAGCCCTCACCTCTGCTGTTCCGGCGATGACTGCCACCCCTCCCGAGCCCCCTTGGTGCCAAGCACTGTGCTCATAAGAGCTTTTCATGCACAATCCGTGCAATCCTCACAGCTGTGGGCGGAATGTCTGTGTGTCCCCCACCCCCCAAAGTCGTATGTCAGTATCCTAACCCGCTCCCCCCACCCCCGTGTGTTAGGATTAGGAGGTGGGGCCTTTGGGAGGCGATTAGGTCATGAGGGTGGAGCCCACGTGAATGGGGTTAGCGCCCTGATACAGGAGACCCCGGAGAGCCCCCTCGCCCCTTCCCAGAGGACGGGGCGTCTGGGTGAGGACCCAGAGAGAAGACAGCCTTCCATGACCACGGAAGGGGGCTTCACCAGACACTGAATCTGCCAGTGCCTTGATCTAGGACTTCCAGCCTCCAGAACTGTGAGAAATGCACGTCTGTCGTTTGTAACCAGCCCCCACCCCCAGTCTGGGGTATTCTGCGGCCCAAGTTGACTAACACTATCACCTAGAAGTGAGAGTGTTACCCCCTTTTAGGGTGGAGGGAATGAGACGCGGAGAAAACAGTGGTCCCGAAATATCCTGAGAAGTGAGGGCATTCTGGAGCCCGGGCGGACGTGCTTCCCTGCACTTCAAGGCCCTTGCGGTCTGCACCCCACGGCCGCCCCCTCCGCGGTGCTCGCTGCCTTATTTACCTCTGAGGTCCCAGCAGCTTGTACCCTCTGGCCACACGCGCTCCCCAAGTCCCGGCTGCACGTGACTAGCGCTTACCACGACTGAGCGTTATATACCTACCGGGTGTTTGTTTCCTGCCTGTCTCTGTCACCTGCTTGTAAATCCCACGTGGACGTGGTCCAGCTCTGTTTCCTGCACCTGGGGCATCCAGCATCAACCACCAGGCCCCCAGCAAACAGCTGTCAACTGGATGGACGCGTGGCTCCATGGAGATCGGGCTGCAAAGCCGGAACGCGGGCCATGCCTGCTGTCTGACTCAAGAGCTGCCTCCAGATCACCGTAGAAATCGGAGGTCCCGAAAGTCCAAGTAAAGAAAGAAACAGAGACCCTCGTAGGGGAGGGAGCTCCCATGACAGCCAGGGAAGAATCAGGACTGGAGGGAGACGTAGCTTTCCTGGCTCCATTTCCAGATGGGGGTTCTTGGCCCCCTCACATCCCACCCAGCCCAGGCAGTCAGCAGGCAGCCAGGGGTCAGGTTCAAAGTGCTGGCTGTCACTCAGGACACCCGGGATACCGGCAGTCGGGGCAGCTCACCCTTACCCTGGTGAGCAAACGCTCCCTGGCTCTGGAAGGTGGCCCACACCATGTTTGTGTTAAACATTCTTTGCCCTTTATTGACCTGGTTTCAAGGTTAAACTCAAATCCATCAGGAGAGACCAAAGCACTAACCAATGAACACCCTCTCCCTGTCCTTTCATCAAGATTATAGGTGTGTGACCCTCCCCCGCACAAAAAGCTGTTGCCATGGAACCACACAGGATGCCAACTTGACAACAAGTGACATTCAAACCAAGAGGGACATTGACCTGACCCCCCCCCCTTACACACACACACACACACACACACACACTGTTAATTGCCAGGGGAGAAGACACAAAAGAGTGTCCTTTCCTTTGCCTAAAGCACAGGCCTATTCATATTCATTACATGAAAACGACAAAGACGTAACTTCCATTACAATTTTCTACCAGAGATGGAAAAAAAATCAGAGTTTGGAGGGGAAGAGTCATTGTTTCAAGCTTTCTCCGGTCCCAAGCAGGTGAGACTGCGTGGTCATCCTTACCATTAGCACTGGGCAGGCAAAGGGTCGGCTCCCTCAAAATCAGGCAGTCCCTGATCAATACAGGAAAAGCCACATACTTGAGTCCAAATTCGTTCTGCTTGCCACACAACAGGCCAATAAACTGGGGGCAAGGAATAACAACTTCGTTCAGAAAGCCAGCAAACCAAGAAGATGAGAGACCTAAGTTCTGGAGAACCATCTTCCCCAAATCAGAATTCAGGCTCCTTTTATACTAAGAAGGGGAGGAGTGTGGTTGGTTGCTGCAAACTTCTTGGTGTCAGAATCCTTTGTTCTTGCAGCTGTCCACGGAGGTCAGGTCACGATGTTCCTGTAAACCTCGGACAAGACAAATGTTACACTCTGTTCTGCAACGTTTTATCTCTGTATGAAAGGAAGTGTTCTACCGTTAAAGGTTGGAGCCTTGAGATTAAGCTCTCCTGTGTATTTCAGGCTCTAGGCAACATTCTTTTACAGAAGGTGCAGAGCCAGCATGACTAAGCCAAGGAAACAGAGCGCAGGATTAGAGCTAAAGGAGCAGATCTAACATGGAGTCAGATTTGTTCTTCCCTATTACAGCCGCATGGTTATTTCTCGAGAGATTTTTCTCCTATTACCCCATCCAACCTCAGAGGGCTTCTACCCAGGAAATCTATGTGGTCTGGGCAGGGCGTTGCACCGTTTTCCTAGGGCCCTTGAGCTAAGACTGATTTTTACGCAGACGAGAAAGAAATCAAAAGAAGATGATTGGGGGACACCTGAAAATGATAGGAACTGTCTCAGTCCGTGTCCATCAATAAGGTTTCCCTGGACCCAGCACACCTTTGCGTCTCCGCATGGCCCACGACTGCGTCTGCGCTATAGCAGGAGTGACAAGTGGCCAGCAAAGCAGAGAGATCCTTCTATAAGGCATAGCAGGCACTGTGCTCAAGGCCTTCATAACTTTCGGGGGCCCAGGGAAATAATTTTTTTTGTATTTATTTTAAAATCAGAAGAAAACATAAATGCAAAAGTAATGAGTCCAGCCTGGGCCGTATTCATCATTATATCCACACAGATGTAAAATGTAATTTTTAATATTTCCTTATAAAGGAGGAGACCCAAGAAGGGGAAAGTGCCCAGGGCTCACGAAAGTCTTAACAAAGCCCTCCTGCCAAGCTCCATGGTTCCACTGTCTGGATCCTTGTTTATTTTTTTTAACTATAGTCGGTTTACAGTATGTTAATTTCTGGTGTACAGCATAGTGATTCAGTTATGTGTAAGTTATACATTCCTTTTCATATTCTTTTTCATCATAGGCTATTACAAGGTACTGAGTATAGTTCCCTGTGCTAGGCAGTAGGACCTTGTTGTTTATCTATTTTATACATAGTAGCTAGTATATGCAAATCGCAAACTCCCAGCTTATCCCTCCCCCTTCCCCTGTTTCACCTTTGCTAATTACAAGCTTGTTTCCTATGTCTGTGAGTCTGTTTCTGTTTTGTAAATAAGTACGTTTGTCTCATTTTTTTTTAGATTCCACATGTAAGTGATCTCATATGGTATTTTTCTTTCTCTGTCTGGCTTACTTCACTTTGAATGATGATCTCCAGTTCCATCCATGTTGCCGTAAGTGACACTATCTTATTCTTTTCTATGGCTGAGTAGTATTCCATTGTACATATATACCACAACTTCTTTATTCAGTCATCTGTCAATGGACATTTAGGTTGCTTCCAAGTCTTGGCTACTGTAAACAGTGCTGCTGTGAACACTGGGGTGTATGTATCTTCTTGAATTAGAGCTTCCTCCTGATATATGCCCAGGAGTGGGATTGCTGTATATTAGGGTAAGTCTATTGTTAGTGTTTTAAGGAACGCCATACTGTTTTCCATAATAGCTGCACCAAACTACATTCCCACCAACATCCACTCTCTGGATCTTTAGAAAAAAAACTCTGCAGGTCCCGGCCCAGCAGATCACATCTTCAGCTGGGACCTTGGAAACCAAAATGTTGGTCCATCTCTGATGTGCTGAGTGACTTGGAACAATTGGCTTGCCCTCTCTGGACTTCTGAGATTTGAACCCTGCTCCAGCAGTGTCCTGGCAGTAGGAACTTCGTCGTGTGATTTGATCTCTGGGCAAAGGTAGATGAGATGGTGACAGCCACACTTACGGGGCTGGTGTGAGGCTGGGTGAGGCTGGGTGAGGCTGACCTGCACGCAGCACTCAGCGGAGACCTGGCACTTAGAAAGCAGTTAATTCACAGGGCCCAAGGTGTGTGACCAGCCCCCTGCTAGTGCAGGACCCAGAGCCAGATCTCTTATCCCTTCAAAAAGCCAGTCTTGCAAAGGAATCGGGGCTGGGAAGACCTTCCGCCTTGTGGGGAAAAGGCCCAGGAAGTGCCCCATTAGCTCCACAGGTTCAAGGGGACACCCACAGGTGGAGGGAACCCCCATGGTCCCACCGCCCGCCCGCTGAGGCCCACCCCTGGGGTGCCGCTGCCGGACTCCGGTGGGTCTTTCTGCGTCTGGAAGCCGCCGCCTGGTAATCTCTGCATAACCTTTGCAACACGCCTGCATATTTCACCCTTCCCGGCGGGCGCTCCCATTTTTTTTGTCATTCCAATTTCATTTCCTGGGCTGTGCGGACTGCGGGCTCAGCAGTCGCTCGGGTCTGAAGTGACTCCTGGGACCTCCTCACTGTTCTATATGCAAATGGCCTTGCACCTGGGCAGCCGAGCGGGTGCGCAGACAGTTTAGTTATGCAAATCTGATTGATCGAGAGCATATTGCAGGAGCGCGCGCAGGCCTGGGACACTGGCAGCTATATTTCACTGGCTAAATTCCCGAAGAAGGGGGGGGGGCCAGAAAAATTAAATGCCAGGCACTTTGATGCATATTCCCTCTCAACCCCTGTAGTGCCATAGTGTTTATTTCGGAATATGTTCAACACGCGGGTTAGACGTCGCTAATGCAATTTTTGCGTGCGGGGTGTGTTATTGCTGAATTAACAGAAGGCTTGTTTTCGGTGGAAAAAGCCCGTTGCTGTGATGTCACAAGCACAATAGGTCTGTCAGTTGATTGGAAATAATTCCCCAGGCAAATACAGTAAAGGCAGTGTTCAAAATAATTAGGTCCTTCGGCCTCCAAACGCTCACCCAAGTGGAGGGAGTAGCGCAAGTTACGCCGACTTTATTCGCTTCCACAATAAAAGGTGAAATAAACCACCAGGAGGCTGATTACATATTGTCATCCGGGGGGGGAACATGCTTGTCTAGTTCCCAAACCCGGGGCTTGAAGACGGGGAGATGGAGCAGCAACAGCAATCTGGGAGGGAAAAAAATTTTTTTTAAATTTTTAAACCTCAAATCTACTGGAGTCTGCTTAAAATAATAAATTCTGCAGCAGACACATTGCATTCATACGTCCTGACGTCTGGGACTCTAGAGGCTTGGGAAGCCGGGCTGTCGGGCTTCTCTGCCTCCTCCTCGTTGATTTATAATCACTGATAAATAAGACACACCTACACCGAGACTGCTGTGGCAGAAGGAAAAAGGAAGATATTTTTGCCAGCACCTTTTCCGACTGCCACCCATGGATCCAAATTAAAAATAAATCAGTGTTCTGTGGGGGAAGGGAAGGTGATGGGAGGGACACAGAAAGAGAAGAAGAGTACATTTTGCCCAGGGTCGCCAGCATTATTCACAGGGCTACGCAAAGCAGGTCCTGAAACCGGCAAACTCCTGAGAGGACGGAGTGAAGAGGCTGCAACTTGATTCAAGAGTTAAAGTCGTCGTGCAGAACGGCATTAAAGTCAAAGACAGTGATTCACGCCCTCATTCACTCACTCGTCCACGGCCATCACGTTCCCCTTCCCCTCCACCCTGGACCATGTTCCTGCTCCTGTGTATATCTGTACTGAGCTATCCCCAAATCCTCGTGTGGACACACTGTGGACATGTGGAAATTCACACGTAAGGTGCTTGTGTTTGGCTGCAAAAAAAAAAGGGAAAAGAAGATTGAAAGGAGTGTTTTGGCCAGGTCTTGTCACTGGTGGGACAGCACAGATCCTTTGTTGGCCTCCAATCCCTGCTTTCTCACTGCCTGGCATGCACACGTGTCCACACACACACACACCTGCAGATGCACAGTGTGTAAGCATGTGCCCACATAGACACGTGTATTACACATATGTGTTCACACCCTGCACACACACGTGCACACCCCACACTCACATACAGGTTACACACGTATGCACACTCATGCAAGCACACAGGAATACAAGTGCATGCACACACACGTGCCCATGCACACGTGGACACATGCACACACGTACACCTTAAAAAAAAAAAAAAAAAGACCATCTATCTGACAGGCAAAGCCCATCCAGAGGGTCAAAAGTGAAGAGCCCCGGAAAGGTCAAGTTTAATCTCTCCCCACAGTGGCCCAGCCCAACCCTCCCACTGCCGACTAACAAAAGGGCCTCAGTACTGTGACTGACAGAATTCTTAATTGTATCCACTCATTCATGACAATTTGATTAAAATATTACGCCAAAGTCTCACCCCCTGTTTGCTTCGATCCTCCAAATCTAATTTTGAATTTTCAGAAAGGAGATTACCTCCGCAAGCATGACTGGGATGCTATTAACTTCTACTTAATCTTTATTACTGATGTGAATTTAACATATGTAGGGCTTCGCTCCGCGCCCGTTGTTTGCCTCTCCACAGTAACGTCCGGGCGATATACCAGAGGCGGGCATTCATTTTCACTCGGCGCTTCGTCCGAGCCCCTCTCTCTCTCGTCTCCATGGCAGGACCGGATCAGGACAGTTACCTCGTCTTCTGCTGCCTCCCAAAGCCCACCTCCCGGCAGCAGAAGCCAGGACCGGCCAGGCTGTAGAACTCCAGGCTTTGCAAGTTCCGAGACGTGAGGCTGGCCGGGCTCCCCTCTCCACACGGATGACAATTACCAGATTTTAATCAGCATCGGGAAAGCCAGTGTGGAGTGGCCGGTGGGTCTAGACTCTCATGCCCCTGTCCAGCCACATTGTGTCTGAGCCCCACCGGAGTGGAGCATGAAGAAAAGGAAGAGAATAGGAAATCAACAAACAGAATGAAAATGAAAACACTGAAGGAGATGCTTTGTGTTTTAAAAGGTGTTTCTTTTCTTTCTGTTTTTTTCCCATTTTTTCGCATTATGACCCCTTTCCCACATCACTCCAGCCTCTCACGTCTGTCCTCACGTCTCTCTCTCCTGCGTGCCAAGTCTCACTTGGTCAGAGAAAAGAGAACCCTTTACAGTGTTGGTGGGAATGTAAATTGGTGCAGCTACTGTGGAAAACAGGATGGACGTTCCTCAAAAAACTAAAGCTAGAACTACCAGATGACCCAGCAATTCCACTCCTGGGTGTATATCTTGAAAAAAAATGAAAACACTGATTTAAAAAGACACCTGTACCCCAATGTTCACAGCAGCACTATTTATAATAGCCAAGATATGGAAGCAACTTAAGGATGCACCAAAAGATAAAGAAGACGTGGTATATATACAAATATATATACAATAGAATACTACGCAGTCATTAAAAAAAATGAAATAATGCCATTTGCAGCAACATGGATGAACCTAGAGATGATCATACTAAGTGAAGTAAGCCAGACAGAGAAAGGCAAATATCATATGATACCACTTACATGTGGAATCTAAAAAAAAACCACAATGGAATACTACTCAGCCATAGAAAAGAATGAAATTTTGCATTTGCAGTAATATGGATGGACTTGGAGGGCATTATTCTAAGTAAAAAAAAAGTTAGACATAAAAAGATAATACTATATGATATCATTTATATATGAAATCTAAAAAGTACAACAAAATAGTGAATATAACAAAAAAAGAAGCAGATTCATGGATATAGAAAACAAACTAGTGGTTACCAGTGGGGAGAGGGAAGAAGGGAAGGGCAATTAGGAGTAGGGGATTAAGAGATACAAACTATTAGATCTAAAATAAGTTATAAGAATATATTGTACAACACTGGGAATATTACAAATATTTTATAACTATAAGTGGAGTATAACCATTAAAAATTGTGAATAACTGTATTGTACAGCTGTAGTTTATAAAATATTATACATCAACTATACGTTAATAAAAAAACTCACTCTGTCTCTGCCTATAAGGACACATGATCACATTTAAGGCACAACTGATACTCCCAGATTGTCTCCGCATCTAGAGAGCCTGAACTTAATCACATCTGCGCAGTTCCTTTGTCCATATTAACATCCCCAAGTCCCAGAGATTAGCGTATGACATCTTTGGGAGCCCTTATCCAGCCAACCACAGCAAGTCCGTCAACGTCTCTGAGGTGTCTTCCTTTCTGAGCATGCTCCCACCTCAGGGCCTTTGCACGGCCACTTTGTCAATAAAGTGTTTTCTCCAGATATTGGCCCTCCTTTCTCTTTCAAATTCATTCTTTCAAGTTTAAGTTCACTTAAATGAACCTCCTCAGAGAAACCATCCCTGAGCACCCCTTCTCTGAGCACAGTACAAGTCAAATTGCTGTGGCTGGTGTTCCGAGTTACGTGGGCCTTGTGGTGTTAACGCACATGAAGAATTTAGGATAGAGCCTGCTTTATAGTAGACATACTTAATACATGTTGGCTATTTGTAAAAAGGATACCCAGACCCAATTCAACATGTGTGGGTGTGTGTGTGTGTGTGTGTAGAGGCGTCCCCACACCAACAAGCAATTCTTGGACTCCAGCAGGGCATCTGAGAATTTAACTCAATTCTGATGCTATTGGCCCAGAGAGAGAATCTGATTCCACAGGTAATGGGCTCAGTCTCACAAGACCGCCGTCCCGCTCAGACACCTATTGAAGCCCAGGTTGTTAGCTGTATTTCTGATCGATTGGCTACAAGTCAGAAGTTCTACGATTCTCTCTCCTCAGTTTTGATTAACTTGCTGGAAAGGCTCACAGAACTCAGGAAAACCCATTTACTCGCTAGGTTACAGATTTATTACAAAGGATGGTAAAGGATACCAATTCCCAGCCAGGCGAAGAGACGCCCAGGGCGAGGCACCGGGAAAGGCGCAGAGCTTCCATGCCCTCTCTCTGACACTGCTATCCCCTGTCTCCACGTGCATGCCAACATGGAAGCCCCCTGAACCCATCCTTTGTGGGTCTGGTGGAGGTTTCTTTACATAGTCACGATTGATTAAATCATTGACCATTGGTGATTGATTCCCCCTCTCACCCCTCTCCCTTCCCTGGAGGCTGAGGGGTAGGGTGGGACTGAGAGGTCCATCCCTCTAGTCAGGTTCTCCTGGAAACCAGCCCCTACCCTCGGGTGGGACCGAAAGTTGCCTTCTTTAAAGAGTTTTCAGGAACTTAGCACAAAACAGCAAATACCCCATTGCTTTTATCACTCAGGAAATTCCAGGGTTTTCAGAGTCGTGGGTCAGAATCTGTGTCTGAAGATCAAATATATATTTCTCTTATATGTATTTGTTTCTCTGTATGACCAAATATGTATTTTTTCCTATAAACCACGATTTCACACTCTGGTTATTATTACCTGAAGATTTTTAAGATTACTCCTGCTTCTGCTTTTTGGGAAAGGGACTGGGGAGAGGGCTGGTCTGGCGTCATCATCCCTGACTGGCTGCTTCTCCTTGTTGGTACCCGCTCTCTGAGCTGCTGCCCAGCTCCCTCACTTTGATGCTCCCAGCCCTCCATGCTTGGTTTATCGCCATACCTTGGGGCCAGACACAAAGGCATTTAATTCTTTCCTTTGCTGGCATCACCTTGAATCCCCCTCAAACAGCAGCTTGCATTAAGGCTTAGGAAGGGTCCATACCTGTTAAGGGTCACACAGCTAGTAAACTTGAAATAGCTGTCTGACTTCAGAGTTCCATTCTCCACCCTAATGGGAGATGGGAGCCTGCCTGGACGCTTTTCTGGTGGCAGGTGGCTGGGTAAGTTCCACCGTACCAGAACTCACTCTTAGCTTCTAGGACCTCTGCCCAAGTTCAGAACCGGCCAGTGTAGGAAGGAAGAACAAACCTGACTCCACGTTAGATCTGTTCCTTTAGTTCTAACCCTGGTCTCTGTTTCCTGGGCTTAGTCATGCTGGTTCTGCACCTGTTGTAAAAGAATGTTGCCTAGAGCCTGAAATATACAGGAGAGCCCATTCTCAAGGCTCTGACCTTTAAGTGCATAACACTTTCCCATTCATAAAAGATGAAAAGTTGCAGAATAGAGAATAACATTTGTGTTGTTGGAGGTTTACAGAGACATCATGACCTGACCTACATGGACAGCTGCAAGAACAAAGTATTCTGACACCAAGAAGTTTGCAACAACCAACCACACCCCCACTCCTTTTTAGTATAAAAGGAGCCTGAATTCTGACTTGAGGAGGATGGTTCTCCAGGACATTATTCTGCCATCTTCTCGATCTATCAGATTTCCAACATAAGTCACTCTTCCTTGCCCCAACACCTCGTCTCCTGATGTATTGGTCTGTCGTGCTGCAAGCAGAATGAGTTTGGACTCAGGAACATCAGGGCAGGCTTTCAGGACACCTACCGTGCGGAAGTTACCACATCGGCTTTGGAGGAAGAAAGAGGATGGGGAAGGACCCGCGAGGCAGGAACCCTAGCCACATCCCCAGGCCTAGAGGAATCCGCAGGCTCCTTGAAGACGCCAAAGGCAGCACCTGAGGAAAGAACTGGGGCAGAGGCAGACAGGCACTGACATCTTCTAGCCTCGTGCAGTCCCATCTGACACCTCAAGGGCCACAGGAGTGGGAAGAGAGGTCAGCCATAGGTCTGTAAACCCAGCATCAAGCTCATTATGGCTTTTTGCAAAGCAGAGTAAGGTTTGTAGACATTCTCTTCCCATATAAGGCATAAATGCTTGGTAGTGTCTGTTCCAGCTGCCTTAGTTCTCCCACTTTGTCCCTGTTGCGCTAGCTGGGCGTAAATATGCAATGGAGACAGGTAACTGAGAAGTCTTTAAGCTGCTGGTAGCTGATAAAGGGAGACACTCAAGGTTTGGGGAGTCTGAAGTACTGCATACCAGCTCAATGACCCTCAGCAAGAGAGTCCACCTTTCTTAGCCTCAGTGCTTTCATCAGGAAAATGGACATAGAAACCTTTTGCCTGGTAGGATTGCTGTGAGGATTAGCAGTAACCAACAGGGCTAGCCCTGAATAAGAAATCCATAAATTTTAGCTGTTGTATGTTATTATCACTATCCTGTAGGCACCTAAAGAAACGGGTAGCATTTCATGTGTTTTCCTTTGTTTCAATTGTGTCTTTAGACACACACACTTTTTATGACCTTTTTAGATATTTCATTTGTCCTGATCCATTTCCATCAGAAGTACCCTTTGCTAGTCCTTTGTAGATGCCCCAGTGTCCAGCACCACCTCGCATGGTGCTTTGGGCAAGACTCAGCAAACAGTAGCCCAGCTGTTACAATTTATAGACTGATTTCACCTGCATTTGTTGTTTTTGATTCTCCCTCAAAACCCCCAGAGGTGGGCAAGGGAAAGGCTCTTAGCTCCATTTTGCAGATGAGAAAACTGAGAAGCAAGAGAGAGAAACAAATATGACTGAGGTCACATGGCCAGTAAATGACCAGGATTTGAACATGGATTTTATGACTCTCAGTTGACATACTATATTAGTTTGCATAAGAAGCCATGAATTCCACACTTAATGAAAATCACACATCTTGAGTTGAGTCACTGGAAGTTTCAGTGAGACTCAAGAGCCCTGTGGTTAGTCTGATTTGAAAGTCCCACTGGTCCAGATGTACAGACGATCTCCACCAATCACAGCCCGCTTTAGAAGCAGTCCTATGGCGGGTTTAACCCAGGGACTGCATTTATTTTGTAATTCTTCTTAAATAATATATTCTTTAAAGGTCATTGTAGACCTTGATACATTATTAAGTGGAAAAATGCAAGTTACAGAACAGTATGCATAGCATCATGCTATTTGTTTTAAAGGATAAGGGTGTATATTCACTTGTGAGTGCTCGTGGGGGCACTAAATTATCTAGCAGGATGTGCACCGTTCACAGTGAGTCATGGCAGGAAAAGGGTAGAAAGGTGTAGAGGGAGGGTTCAAGGAAGATGTTTAATTTTTATTTTACATACTTCTGAACTGTGGCTTAGGCTGAAACATTAAGAAAAGGGAAGTATTCACAGAGATGAGAAGACCCCAAATTTGAATTCTTAAAACGAAAATTTTTTAATGGATGTACTGAGGATGGAACCCAGGACCTCATGCACGCTAAGCAGGCATTCTACCACTGAGCTATTCCCCTCTCCCCTCCACATTGAATTCTTATCATTCCTGACGCTGAGGAAGAACCAAGACAAAACACCAAACCCAGTCAGTGGTGGATTGAAGACGGCAGCAATTTCATGGTCATTCCCGCCTCAGACAAGTGGGTTCTGTGTCAGCCCCCCCTTGAATCAGAGCAGGTTCTCTGATGGCTTGGACCACCAAATACGGCAGAAGCGATGCTGAGCTGATGTCCAAGCCCAGATCCTACCAGACTACTGGCTTCCACTTCTTCCTCCTGGGCCCAGAGCTGCCACGTGATAAGACCACATGGAGAGGGACTGGGGTCTAGCCGAGCTCAGCCTTCCAGTCACCCCCTCATCGAGGGATCAGGTACCTTAGATCCTCCAAACCAGTCTGTCCACCAGCTGAGTACCACCAAGGGACCCGATCCAACACCTCTTGGAGCAGACCCATTGCCCAGTGGAGCGCTGACCGCATCCCTGATCCACAGAATCATGAGATAAAATCAAGCAGTTGATTACTTGTTGTTTTAAGCCCTAAATTGTGGGGTATTTATGAGGCAGCCAGCGATATCTGGAAAGCAAGGCTTTGTACGTGAATCCATGGAAGCCAGAAGCAGAGGCTTGACTCTCTAGCCCTGCTATCAAGGGTTTAACACATTTTTCTGGGAAGAATGGACACTGTTGAGGACATTGATTGTTTGCTGGTTGTAAACACCTCAAGGGCAGAGATCCTGGTAGATTTTGTTCACTTTACCTCAAGTGCCCAGACTGCACCTGCCACACCGGAAATGCCCCCATGCTCATCAGTGGAACCACTGAATGGATCCACCAGCCCTCCTGGCTCTGCTGTCCCTGGGGCCCAGCGAGTGCCCTCCCTCTGCAGGGACAGTCCAGCCAAACGTCAAGGTGGATGGTGGAGATGTCAACAATGCGACAATATTTCCATGGGTGCAGGCATTTTGGAAAGACCATATTTTTCCTATAAAATTTTTTAAATTCATAGTTGGATTGAAGTATAATTTACATACCATAAAATTCACCTGTTGTAAGTCTGTAGTTCAACAATTTTTAGTGTATTTACAGAGTTATGCCACCATCATCACAAGCTAATGGTTGAACATTTAAAGATGGGCAACATGGGTAGAACACGGTGGAGGTGACTGATGTCAAGGTCAGCTGGAAATGCCCTTCTGGATGGGAGGTTGGCAAAATGTATTAAAGCTTAATTCCACCCCCGAGAAAATGACAACCTTTCAAAATGTTCCACTGAAAGAAAAAGCCATAGGCACCAGGTGTTCATTTTAGAATTTTGACTATTGCTGAGAACTGAAAATAGATTCTAAGTCCTGCCAAATTCAGAAATATTTGCCTAAATATGTCACTTCCCCCCTCATAGAATATTATACTGTCACCAATAATAATAGTTATCTTGTTACCAGGGTCTACATAAAGACTTCTAGAATGTTAAGGTTGGGAATGACGTTTTACGATATAATATTGGAAGGAAAACATTGCAAAATTCTACAGCACGGACAAAAAGACTACATTCCAAACAGAAGAGTCAGTAGAGGGTATAGAATTTTGAGTATGTATTTTGTCCTCAATTTTCATACATTGACTCAGCAGGCTGTTACTTAAACCCACCACCTGCCACACACCACAGATACCTGGGGTCACCCAGGGAGTGCCTGTCCCCATGGGCGATGCCCCACACCCACCATACCCTAACCTCACACCTTCCCTTCCTGGGTAATTTAGGATTTCAAAAAATACATTTGTATTTTGCTGAGAGATCTATGAACAATAATTGGCCAGAAGATTAAAGGGAAAATACAAAAGAGGTGCCTGATTGTGTCCAGTGCTACACAAAGAACAGGGAGCAGATGCGTACACACACGCTCACCTCACACACATGTCTGGCGCCCTCCAAGGATGCTGTTAGTGAATGAGCAATAATACTTTCAATTCAAGGTATGTCAAATGGTTTGTGGTTGTTTTAAGCAGTGACGATTTGGGGTGCCAGCTCATAAATTCCTTCTATTGTCAATTGAATGATAAGCCAGTGTAGATTTCAAGCCACTGGGGTCCACCTGCATTGTCTTAGGTCCGGGCAGAGAGAGTGGAGGCATGGCCATGCTCTGTGTACAGAAGAAAACAGCTCCCTGCACAAATGTTCCTCCACTTTACGTCACCTCTTGTCCCAGGATGGGCCAGCCTGGGTGACAGCCATTGCGAGCTCTGCCAGAAAGCAAGTGCAACCACAGCAGACACAAAGACCAGGGGAAGCACAGCCGTGTTCTGTGAGCAGGCAGCTGAGAAAGGTTGGCTTCCAACCTGTCCATGAGATTCTTAGCACTGCACAGCCTCCTCCAACACAATTCCCAAGACTTGGAGAAGGAAGATGACAACTTGGAATAGAAATCCCCTCTGTTTTGGAGGAGGAAACGTGCTGTGATGAAAACGAGATGCTGGCTTTGCTGGAGTTTCCCATGATCCGTGTGATTTTCCAGAAAGTCTATATTGAGACCTAACGTGTTCTCAAGCCTCCTAGTAGGTTTAAGGAAGCGTCAGACGATGCCTCTGCCTCGTTCTTCTTTGCCATGGGCCCCCAACCCTGGCTCTCTCTTCCTCACTCTGGTTCCTTACACAGATGTTTCCTGAGCACCAGATAGGCATGCTGAGTGTGCAGGGACTGGGGACTCGGAGGTGAGTAAGACATTGTCTGATATAAAGATGCTGTGGTATGTTTATACAATGGAATACTACTCAGTCATAAAAAAGAATAAAATAATGCCATTTGCAGCAACATGGATGGGACTAGAGATTGTCATTCTAAGGGCAGTAAACCAGAAAGAGAAAGAAAAATATCGTATGATATCACTCATATTTGGAATCTAAATAAGGACACTATGAACTTACTTACAAAACAGAAACAGACTGTTAGACTTAGTAAACAATCTTATGGTTACTGGGGAAAGGGGGTGAGACGGGATAAACTTGGGAGTTTGATACTTACAAATGTTAGCCACTATGTTAGTCACTATATATAAAAATAGATTTTTTTTAAAAAAAAGTTTCTTCTGTCTAGCATAAGGAACTATGCTCAATCTCTTGTAATAACCTTTAATACACAAAAAATTTGAAAATGAATACGTTTGTATATGCAAGACAGAACATTGTGCTCACATCAGAAATTGATACATTGTAATTGGCTGTACTTCAATAAAAGAAAGAGTAAGAATATAGGGAATATTCAAAAGTCACTGTTGATGGAATAAAGGCCTGCCTACTTCAAAAAGAAAAGACACGTGTCTGGTTGCAAACAAAGAGCTGAGTAGGTCTTCTAGGAAAGGGGAAGTCTTGGGTGTACCAAGGGCGTCCAATGACTACAGAGGAGTTGGAAGAAGACGAGATGGTATGAAATGCTCAGGAGCTGGATCTGGGGTCACACGTCTCCTCCCACAGTATATTAGTCAAAGTCCCTGGTTATTTAAACTCATGCCAAGCAGATTTGTAGACGCCCTGCGGATAGACACTGTGACTGCTCTTCCATCCCTGTTAATCTGAAACACCTGCTGGGCAGAAAGTAGGTGCTCAGTAAAAACTGCAGAGGTCCGCTGGGCAGTGGGACGTATGCTGGCATCAAACAGACCTCTGGGAAACCCACGCTTGCTTTTTTGAGTGGAGGGGAGTGCGTGCAAGTTTTGCTTTGTGGCAAGTCCGGTCCACCTTCAAAAACAGACCTTCTTAATTAGGAGGCGGGGATTCTTTCGTCGGAGAACCATTCCGTTCCGTGCCCTCGGCCTGGTTGTCCTCCAACCCCTTAGCTCACTCCTCATATCCCTTTAAATGGAATGTCACCCCCTGCGTCCCTGTCCTGCAGGTCACCGTTTGAGAGACTCAGGGCTGGGCGAGCCCAGGAGGGAAGGCAGACAGCTCTTGCAGTATCACACCTGGGAGTTTCGTCTCTGGGGGCTGTGCCCCGACTCTGATGAGTGAGCCACGCCGAGGAGAGGTTTAAGGGATGACTCTGAGAGCTGATGAAACACCAGAAGGAAGGCGGATCTTCCACAGTGGCTCCAGGGAAACAAACCAGATGAGAGTCATCAGAGGTCCAGGTGGAGCTCAGATTGAAGGGGAACTCTGACACTTAGAATCACTGACCAAAGAAACTGGTGACTCCGTGTGGGGTGGAATTCCCCAAGAAAGGAGAGAAATCGCAGGCGGGACCTGGCTAGCTCTCTCCCACAGGTGCTGACTCATCCCATCATTGCCGCGCTCCCCGCACACCTGACACCTGCCTGGGGCAGATGTCTTGATGAAGCTGCGGGAGATATCTCTGTTTCAATAAGGCTGAAGTACCGGTGGGTGAGGCAGTCAACCTACCAATAAATGGAAAAGTGTTGCCTAAAGGACTTACACTTAGGTGTGTAAACAGCTCTTCGTTGATTTATTTATTTTATTCCAAGCCGCCTTGTTCAGAAGCCTAAGGCGGGCACTGCACAACTCGGAATCAGTTCTTATCAGTGTAATTTGGCATCCCTTGGCCAGTGGCTCAGCCCTTCCCTTTCCTGGTCTCTTCTCCTTGCTCCTCTCTTCCAAATCACCTCCAGAGACATGAAGAGGGCTCAGGCTGGTCCTGGACAGGTGCGTCCCCTGAGACATTCCGTCTGGTTCCATCCTTAGGCCTTTGATGGGCCATCACTGTTCACAACTGAGGCTGAAGCTCTGTAGGAGTTCCTGGCTGGGTCAGAACCTGGTGTCCCCACTCTGCTGCCCCCCTTTCCCCTCCCCAGGCTCTTCTGGAACTACCATAACCTCTCACGTGGCCCTGTACCATCACTTCACCACTGCAGCTGCAAACCCCCAGGTGCACTCACTGATTCCTGTCATCTCCCCGGCCCTTATATATTGAAGATCCTCAGAATCCAGCCTCATCCGCTCTGGTCTCATTCTGTTCGACACACATTTCCCTGGGGGTTACCTGTTTCCAGTAGCCATTTATCCAATAATGTTTTCCAAATTGAAACCTGAATAAAGACTGTCTACTGACCTCAAAGCCAGGCGCCAAATGCCTCTGGTACCCACAGCGCCAAGAGGCATCCACAGTGCATCCCCTGCCCTCCGAGCCTGCTCCCTGCCACCTGCCATCGTGAACGGAGCCGTCCACTCAGTTGTGCAAGGTCTCGTTTTTCCGGATGACCCTGCCACGTCCCACACACCCCAACAGTCACAGAGCCCTGCAGATCCCACCTCCTGTATTTCTCCTGAATCTCTCTCATCTTAGGCACTGCCCTCTCCACGAAGCTTTCTCTCCCCCCTCCTACATGGGTGTACCCTTGACTCGACTGGGAGCTGGGTGAGGGCAGGGACTGGGGCTATTCGCCGTTCACCTCTGGCACCCATCACCCACACCTGGGCAGGGACAAAGCCCAAGTGAACACGCACTCGTCCATCGCAGGAGGAAATGAATGAGCGAGTCTGCACTGGAGCTCTCGAGCTGGGGGCTTTCTGCTCCATCTCGGTGAAAAGCCAGAAATCATGGGTGCTGGTCATGGTCTGTTTGCATCAAAAGTCCTACAGGAACAGTTGGCCGTGTTTCCATCCGTGATAGGGGAACGCGGGGCTGGGGCAGAGGGCACAGACGGGAGCTCTACTTCTGGCTCAATTTGTAAACCGACAAACAATAAAGTCGATTCATTTTTGTAATTGTCACTTGGAGGACAAGAACAACTAAGCAGACACATCAACCACTCGTCCCCTACCGTGCACACTGCCCTCCCCTACATGGGCACACACGGCACAAACACACATGCACATGGACACACAAGTGTCCCCTAATGAAGAAAAATCAGCCTCGTGATTTGAGTTTGTTCTCTCCCAGCTTCACTTCTTCACGTGGTGATCAAATCGGCACCAACCCCAGGGTCAGGGCAGAGCCTTTAAGTCTTTCCATCTTGAAGACCTCAACTGTGTCAGCACTGCCCTGGGAAGGGGCAGAAGTCTGTCCACCAAAACATCCTTCCGACCATGATGGTCCTTCCTTCCAGGAAGCTGCTGCCGGACTCAGGACTGAGCAGCCGGACTGGGATAATCTTCGACGTGGGACCTGGGACTCTCCGTCCAGGCTGGAAGCATTCTCCCCCCTGTAATTCCTTGGTGTCTCTCCTGAGCGCCTCCTGCGGGGCCACCGTGGGGAGAGATGCTGGGGCGGGAGTGGGTCACGCTCCATCCCTGCCCTCGCCCGAGTCAGACTATCAGCTTATGGGCACCTGATGCGCAAAGCCTGCAGGGAGAGAGGGGTCAGCTCTGCCCGGGACACAAGGCAGGCCCCCGCGTCCCCGGGCGCAGCAGATTCCCAGGGTTCCTGGGCACCCTGAGAGCACCTTTCAGCCTCACAACAACGAAGCTTGCTCATTTTCCACATGGATGCCCTGGTGCCGTGCACAGCCTGTCTGTGAGTCCCAGGGCGGCCTTGCTCCTCACCCAAACAGGTGTTTGCAGTGCTTGCAGGAGAGTGATCTTGGCCATTGTCTCCCATCTGCAAAGTGATGATTGACCTGAAGTGAAGAGAAAGTTTCAGACACCCTTTCATGACATCACTGCCGAGCATCCCACACTGATGATTTCAAACACTTAACAACTCCTGGATAAATGCCGCAGAGTGCTGGACGTCTCAGATGGGTCCCAAAAGTTTTCTAGAAGTTCTGAGTGCAGAAAAACCCCTTTCTTCAATTTCTGGGTATTCGCCCCCCAATTTCTGACCCACCTGGCATTGGCCCACACAGGGAACTCTTTCCCTCAGCGAAGTAGGTGCCACACCATGGAGACGGGAACGTCTCCCGTGGGTGCTGTACCGTGATCTCTCAGGGGGAATAAAAGCCCTGCACTCCTGTTCTAGAGCCAGATTCCCCAACAGCAGACGAAGGAGGCACTGGAGAGCGAGGAAACAGGAGCACCCAAAACTGAGAGAAAATTGTTTAAGAAGAAGTTTATACTTGGTATCTGCCTCTAAAATCATCAAAGTAAAGCTCTGGGGATAAATCTGGACTTTCTGACACACCTTACTCTTACTTTATGTATTTATGTTTTTGTTTTTAATTACATATGGGAGCATGGGGAGGAGTCATCCTTATCTTTTTGATGCTCAAGCCTCTAAAGTTCTTCTCCAATCCTTCAACTATCATGTCTCAAAGAGGTGCCAAAGAAGCATTGGAAAGATTCGGGGCGTCCAGGGGTGGGGCGGGAGCTGTGGGATGAGCACAGGGATGGGAAGGGGGCAGCTGGAGGTGGCACCGGCGGGAAAGCAGGTCTGGGGTGGCTTCACAGCTAGCCCAGAGGTAACGGAGCCCAGGGGTTAAGAGTGTGGACACGGGTCAAACCCCAGCTCCATCGCTGGCTAGATGGGTGACAGCGAGCAAGGCACGCCTTCCTCTCCCGCCTGGTAAATTTGTTGGGATGAGCTAATGAGGGTGAAGTGAGGAGAGCAGTGCTCGCCCGCAGGCAGGCTGAGTGGGAGGGGCCCTAAGCAACTCCAGGTCCTGCCTGGGGCTCTGAGTGGACTTTGGAGCCGCCCAAGACCCAGGTGTGACCTGCTGCAGGGATGCCTCCCGCCCTCCCTCCGAAGGCTGTTTGGGATCTGCCTTCGTCCTAGGGGTGTAGGGAGCCCTGCCCGTTCTCTTTGCTGCCCCACGCCCCCTCCCCCTGCTCTGTGCCTTGGAGCCTCACCCAGCAGCCACCCCTTGCCCGAGGGCTTCAGGTGGAGCCTGGCCAATGGGAGACACCGGGAGGCTGCGGGGGGGGGGGGGGGGGCAGTGGTTCTCTCTCCCGCCGAAGGCCGGGAGGACCAGCCCTCTCTCCCAGTTCTGACATCACCCTCTTTGCCCCTGCAGGCTTGTGAGGGGTAAAGGCTCCGGCTGCGGCTGGCCACAGGGTGCGTCCCTGTCCCCTGCTGTTTCCCTTTGCCTTTGTGAACAGTCCCTTTATCCGACTCCCCTGAGGGCCCCATGTGACTGCAGTGTCCCCTCCTGCTGGGACCCCCCCACCCTCCCCAGACACATCTCCCTGTCCTCTCCCAGAGCTCCTTGCTATTCAACGGTAAGAACAGAGCACTGGGATCCCAGCAGGGGCTCTGAATCCAAGAGGCGAGGGGAAGCTCAGAGGAGCATGGGAAAGCCTCAGGAGCCAGAAACAGCGGCCCTGTCTCAGCGCCCAGCGCCCCAGCGGCCGCACCTCTGCGGGAGCGGGGACTCAGCCACTGGCCCAGAGGCTGACGAGCGGGGAGGGGGCGGCTCCTCCCGGGGCTGCTCTGGGCCTGGGGGTGCCACGGGGGAGCTGGCCTGGGGGAGCGCCCCCGGGAATCTGGAGGAGAAGGGCCCTAGGGGTGAGCGAAAGGGAAGAATTTAGGGAAATGTGACCCTTAACTTGGGCTGAGAAGTAGAAAGTGACCTATGAGGCAGACCTGGCGTGGTAGCCCCTGAGTACGGGGCACTCTCCTCTGGAAGGGGACAGGTGCCCTTCTCGGGCAGGGCACGTGCTGCACAGAGCACCAAGGGAGGTGTCTGAGGGGGACCAGGACCCAGAGCAGAGCTACAGCTTCTCCCCAAGCTTCAGTCCTCTCCCTGGTCCCCCAGCTCTGCATGGGGTGGAGCTGTCCCACCCTGGGCACTCACCTCCTCCTGTTCAACCTCCCCACTTCTCCTCATCCTCTGCCCCGGCTTCCAGTCGCCCATCTGGCAGCTGCTTCTCCCATTTCCACTCTCACCTCCTCCCTCCCGCCCAGCCGTGAGAACTGCATTCCCAGCCACGACCTTTACCTCTCTCCCTGGCAGATCTCCCCAGCCACCCCAACCCTTGCCGCCTGACCCAGGAGCCTCCTCCCGCCGGGCGGCCCCCAGACCCCTGAACAAAAAGCCAGACAAGCAGGCTCCATCCCGTGTGTCAACTCCACCCCCAAAGAGCTCGAGTGATGAGTTAAAAGCCCATGTGCTCAGCTAACCCCGAAGAATGACTCCTTTGCTTCCGCATGCCTGGGAGGATCAGCCCATTATATTGAATGGACTTGGATTCTTCTAACGTGAGCACATAAAGACTGTTATTAAAATGAATGACTGTTACAGTGAAGTGTCCCATTCTTGGTACTTTTTTTTTAAGCTACCCAAAGCAAGTGGTACCAGGACTCCTTGTAAGTTTTTCTGATTATCCATTGACATTGGTCTCCTAAGGAGCTGTTTTAAAAATTTTATTAACCTCATGTGTTCCTTGGGCTGGGAAGGTGCATGAGGCCATGAGCTGCAGCCAGGGAGTGGGGAAGGGGCCCATCCCCTGCCAGGTGATTAGAGAGCACCCTCATAAGCATCTTTATGAAAGAAGAGCAGTGACTTGAGCTTGGCAGCCTGGGACCTAACACCACGCTGCACCTACCTTATTTGCAGGATTAGAAGTCATTAATTCCTAGAATTGTTCTCTGGAGCATAAGTGACAACAGCTGTAGCTATCTGCTCGCTGTCTTTCCACATGGGCTCCCCTGTTCCAGGGACGCATGAACACACACAGTCAAATAGGGTGCCGCCGATTCCGCGCGAGCCGGCACCAAGGCAGAGCCTGCCGCCAACAGACAGTCCCCAGAGCCATCACCTGCAGGCTGAGGAAATGGGCTCAGTCCTGCACCCCATCTCTCCAGCCCATCTCCCCGGCAGGCACAGGCTGGGAGAAGGCCTACAGGAAGGCCTCACCATGTCAAGGTGCCCCCTGCGCATCCCTCTGGCCTCACTGTCTCAGCCTCGTCTCCTCACCTTAAAACAAGGGACTGCACTGATCATCTCGAGGGGTCTTTCAGGCCCTTAAAGCACAAAACAAACTCACAAACAGCTTCTCCTCTGTCAGCTGGACTAAGCTTCACCAAAACCCCGAGCGCCCAGTTGTCAGAGAAGAATTCTAAATTTCTACTAAAACAACATTCCTTAATGACTATATACATTTAAATAACATTGAATAGGCTTCTGATTAGAGAAATTTAAAGAAGAGAACAAAAAATGGCTTATAATCCCAACATCCAGATAACTCCCTAGATACAGATACAGCAGTGGATGGACAGATGGTTGGATGGATGGGAAACAAGGTGCACGTATCTAAGGTTTCCAATAGTACGGAAGGGAATGAAAGGAATGCAAAAGTCTCTCTCCATCCTTCCCCCAGCCTGACTCTTCATCGTCCCCTAAAGCTACACTTTGCTAACAGTTCAGTGTGTATCTCATCAGGAAAACAAAAATTTTTACACTGATAACCAGCATCTATACTAACATATGCTTACTCCGGAGGGAAACAACATATTTGGCTGTCTGCAAAATTTTTCAAACATAGAGAAAATAATGTAACAGACATCCGTGTATGTACCATCTAGATTTAAGATGCTTGCCTTACTTCATTTGCTTCAGATCCAAGAAAGGAAGGAAGGAAGGGAGGAAAAAAAAGGAAGAGAGAGGAGAGGGAGGGAGGGAGGAAGAGGGGAGAGGGAGTTGCATGAATAGAATTATCCTGAGTGTATCTTCCTAGAATTTGCTTTTCTCAACTAACGTATTTATAATCATTCACCAGTGTGGATGCAGACAGATGAAAGATACTCATTTCAACTGCTTCCAGCCTAAGACTAAACCATGGTATCGAGTTCATCTATCCCTTCACTGATCCTGATAGACAATTATGTTGTTTCCCACTCTGCTTTGGTTTTTGGTTTTTTTCAATCACAAACCAAGTAATAATTGTTAGAGCACTTTCCATATTAACATCTGCATCCTTTTTGGCCATCTGGAGAAGCTTGTGTTGAATGGATATACCATAATTTATTTAACCAGATCCCTGCTGATGATCACTGAGGTTTTAAGGATTTTGTTCTTGCAGGCAGTGATCCAAGGAAGAACTTTGTATTCATTTATTGGATTACATCTTTAAGGAAATTTTCTAACCATAGAAGAGCTGGGTCAAGGGACACAAACATTGAAACTTTTGGTGGCTCTAACAAAAATAGCTTCTGAACAGTTTGCTGCAAATTCTATCTCTACCAACAATGTAAGCAAGAGATTGTTAACCTACAACCTCACCAACACTGTATCTAAGTTTGTCAACCTGATAGATGAAAATGGCTTCCCAAATGCCTTCCAAGTCACTCCCAGTTTCTTATTTTTATTCTTCATTCATCGGCTGGAGATGAGTTATGATCGTATGTTGTTACTTCAGACATTTGTGGGCACATTATTTTTTGGATCGTGTATTTCAGGAGCGCTTCAAGCCAAGCAAGAATTCAGACCGGAAATGGGATTTTCTCAGCCCACCCAAAACATATCTTTCAGAAAGCTGGGCCCCTGAAATGATTGACACCAAGTGTCACCAATGCCACATACCTAGGATACGTGCGCATGGAGGATGGATGGATGATAAAAGATGAGCTGGTTGACTGAGAAAACATAGCTTCTTGGGGCTAATGAGACCAGCAATGCAGCCTTAAGAAACCATTCCCTTAAATCATTTTCAAATCTTTCCAAGGGAGGGTCTAACATCCTCACAAAGTCAGCCACCAGCAGTCTTGACCCACGAAATTTGATGGTTTGTTCTAGAGGATCTCTAAGGTACCTCCAGTCTCCAAAGCTTTCAAGCAGCCAAAGAATAGTGAGCTGTCTATGCGTTCCCCATGGTCTGGGAAGGTGAGGACCCAACCGTGTACTTCTAGGGGAAGCAGTGGCTGAACGTTGGACCACGGAGCGGAGCCCTGTAGGAGTACCAACCTGGAAGGGCTGGAAAAGAGAATTCGTCAACTGCATCTTCCAATTCTGAACTGATGTAAGCAAACCAAAAAACGCAGCTACTAGTAGCCATTCTACCAGGGATGACCAGTTGGAACCGGGGAGGTGAGAAGTCCATCTCAGAAGGGAGAAGTATTTTACCATCAACAGTGTTCAGACATGCAAGGGCACCGGGATGGCGTTGACTTGGTTTTCTGGACTGTTCTTCAAGTCCCTATAGAGAATGCATCCCTTATTGGCTGTACCAGGTGGACTTCTCTGCTCTGGCCACTGCACTCCATCCAGTGCTCTATAATGGTCCATCTATTTGGTCATTGGTCATTTTCTGCATCTTGACTCTGTGATGGGCTCTAAAGATGTGGCATCTTCCCGCGGGGAGCTCTTCTAAGGGAGACAATAACAGCAGTGATGTCACGGAGGATGGGGGACTTGGTTTGGCTTTGTAGGAAGTGTTGTGGTCCATTTAGAGACTTCCCAGAAAAAAAAAGGGCATTTGAGACAGATCTGCCATTGAAGTAGACATTTTCTAGGCAGAGATACAAGAGAAGGAAGTTTTGGAGAGAAAGAAGACTTCGAGTAAATGTTCAAACTAGACGGCACAGGTGTTTATCATGTTTGGGAAAGAACTAGTTGTCTCTGTTACTGTTAAGTGTGGGATGAACACCAGGAGAGATTCAGAGATGCTGGGAATGATGAACATCCATGGATACCTTTCCAAGAAAGGGCCATCATGATACCAGGACAGCCAGGAACCATGAGTCACTGGCAGAGGGACCCGGAAGCAGCAGGGGCAATGCGGGAGAAGTCTGGGAGGATGGGCAGGAGATGCCCAGGGCTGGGAGAAGGGGAGCTGGACACTGGCCATCCCAGAGCTCCCCCTGCTGGTGGATCTGAGCCCGCACCTGCCAGCCCACCTGGCTCAGAGCTGCCGGGGGCCTCTGCAGGGCCACGGACACAGGTTGGAGGGGAGAAGCCCTACAAGGTCCATGACCTGGCACCTTGGCTCCTTCTCTTGCCACCCTCCCCTCGATTGCAATGGCCCAGCTGCATTAGTCTTTCTGTTCCTCAAAATGTCATGCTGGCTCCTGCTTCAAGGCCTCTGCATTGGCGGTTCCTGTGCCCCCATGTCCCCTCCCCAGACCCTTGCATGGCTGGCTCCCTCCTATCACTCAGATCTTGGCCCAACTGTCACTTTCCACAGAGATTTTTCTCGACAACCCTACATAAAGAGCTCCCTCCACCCACCATCACCGTTACTGTCACATGGTCCTGATTTATCCCATTGCCTGCAATGATCCTATTTTTTCATGTCAATTCACTGAACAGTGCTAACTGAGCACATACAGAGTGCTCGGCGCTCTTCTGGTGCTGCGGATATGGCTTGACCATAGCCTGACGAATCACTGTCCTCAGAGAGCTTCCATTCCACTGGTGAACCCAGATAAATCCAAATATTATAATATTCTGTAGTGCTGAGTGCTATGAAGAAATAATTCAGGGTGAGGAGATTTATTTATCCGGGAGGCTGCTGTTGTATTTAGATGATTCAGAGAAAATGTCTCCCGGAAGGTGACTTTACGGCAGGGATGTGGATGAGCCAAGGAAGCAAGCCAGGCAAGTAGCTGGGAAGAGCGTTCCAGGCAGAGGGCAGAGCCAGTGCAATGGCCCTGAGGCAGGAGAGTCCAAAGAACAGCAAATGCCACGAGGGTTTCACAAGTGAGGAGAAGGGAAGGAGCTGAGGTCGGGGCCTCACAGCCCCTGGGGAGGATCTTGGACTGAATTCCTGGTGTGATGAGAAGCTTACAGGGGTTGCGTTGGGGACCTCTACTCCACCGGAATGCAAGTTCCCTGAGGTGCCGTGTCACCAGACCCGTCTGCCCTGCACCCCCTGTATCCCTGCACCCCCTGTATCCCCACGTCCCCTGTGTCCCCACATCCCCAGCCCACACAGTGACTGACCTGCAGTAAATGTCACACAAATCTCCATGGAAGTAATCGATTCATCCGTACAGCATCCCTCCACTCCCCTGAAAACCCACACTAGTCGAATGTTGACGTTACAATTTGAACATTCAAATTATATTTTGACCTGTTGGACCAAATCCTTCTTCTCTTGTGGCCAATTCGATTGCCGTCCAAGAAGCCAGTGTCTTCACAGGTCTCGAGCAGCGGGGGAGAGGGACTCGGCTGCTCATTTTGACCGGGTCAGATTTTTTTTGTGCAAAGGTCAGGGGAGAGAGCGTACACACAAGATAGATGCCAAATCAAGGTTTCAAATGCAGCTCCGGCAGCACCAGCCTGTTCGGCAGTCCTCGAAACCTCACTTCCGTTCACTCAACACAGGAAAAAAATGGCACTGTGTCCTGCAGTGGGGACAGTGTCCTGTCTTCCTTAAAGAAGAGCCCCCCTGCCAGGTCTCCCACCAGGAAAGGGAAAGGGGGGTCATCTAGAGGTTTCTGATATTAGATCCCACAAATGTCACCCCCACTGCAGGCACCTAAATGCCATTGAGTTCTCAGTAAACATGCGAGCAAATGGCCTTTGCTACAAGCCTCGAGTCCCCGCCAGCGTTATAAATGTAGCACTTAACTGGATGTTTTAAAAGGGGGAGTAGGAAAAAAAAAAAAAAAGGGAACACAACAGCGTTTTTCCAACCAATCAAAATCAAATTATACCTGAGCAACATAATTGGAGTTTAATGAGTAGTTTTATGTTTTGCTAATCAAATCACCATATTGATGGGGCTTATCAGCAGAAATACAATGTTAATTACTAAGGAATGATAAAAAATTAATGCAGCTCTAAACGCAACAGCCCACATTACACACGGAAAGGCCCGTGTGGACGGTCGAGAGGCTGGTCATTTTTCCTTTTAATGAGTCCTGTAGCTGCCAGGCATGGGAGCTCTGGCTGGGCAACGTTTATTTGCCATTTTCAATTAAACATGGTTCAGGGGCAGGATTTCATCGGTGGGTGCTGATGGGAAGCATTTGGAAGTGAGCGACCCATCCCTGGGCTCTCACGTGGGGGGAATAGAGCCAGAGGGTGTTCAAAGCGCACCAGATCCCTGCTCGCCGGTCTTCAGGGTGTTAGAGCGTCTGTCCGTTGAAAGTGAGAACAAGCCGACATCCAAAAAATAAATCAAATAAACAGATTCAGGGGATGGGGAGGGATAAATTGGGAGTTCAGGATTTGCAGATACTAACTACTGTGTTTAAAATAGATAAACAACAAGGTCTACTGTATAGCACAGGAAACTCTATTCAGTACTTTATAATAGCCTGTAATGAAAAAGAACGTGAAAAGGAATATATGCATGTATATGCGTGACTGAAACATTATGCTGGGCACCTGACACACTGTGAACCGACTGACTGCACGTCCATAAAAATAAATACGTATATAAAAGTCCGTTGCCTTCACATTCTCCATCCGAAGGAGACCTGGAAGAGGGTTTCTTCCAAAGCGTCAATCAATTAGGAATGACTAAACTGGGGGCCTGGCGTTGCTCAGGAATTTTTTTAAAGAAATGTGTTTGGGATTTCACAGGACAAACTAAGAGAGTAACCCGGCACCCCCCTCACCCTGCTTCTTCTGGGGCAGCCGAAAACACCGTCCTGGAATGTCACAACTGGGCTTTTCTCCTGTTCCCTGCCAAGCCCCCACGATACGTGTTTCCCTTCCAGGAGCTGATGGGGGAACAGCATCACCAACGTGAGAAGAAAAGTTAAACAAATAAATAAAGCAAAGTGAAGTTTCTCCTAAACGCTGAGACATATTTTTCTCTCATTTTCTACGAAAGTGGTTTATGATGTCAAAAACAATATGTGATCCAGATGTCCTTCTCTGCTCATGGACTCAAGTTCTCCCACTCACACACGGCATCACGAACAAGCCAGACACAGCCAGGCCTCTCCTTCTGAACACGAGATCTCAGGACCAGAAGGGACCTCGGAGGTCACCCGGCCCACCCCTCCATCCTGGCGACCAGGGATGGCCCTTGGAAGCAACCACATGCTTGTGCAAAGGCTTCAGGTCCATGGCCACTGGTTGATTTAAATCTCACAACTCCACGAGGTGGGTCTCTTGTCCCTATTTTAGCGTTGAGGAAACTGAGGCCCCCAAAGTTAGGTGACTCACCTGAGGTTACAGAGCTGGTAAGGGGCAGAGTCAGAATTTCAACCCCAGCTGCCAGGCTCCAGTGGAGAGAAAGTCTCTCCTTTGATGCTGTCCCAGGATTTAGGGTGACTTACAAAATAAAGCCCACACTCAGCCCCACACGGGAGACCCTCCACTATGTGACCGACCAGCCGTTCCCGCCCTCCGTCCTTCTGCCCACCCTGATATATGCCCGGCTCCCATCCACAAGTTTCCTTGACAGATACAACACACACTCGTGGTTCTCCCACCCCATGGCTCTGCTTCCACTGTTCTCTCTCCTTGGAACACCTTTTTCAGTGTCTCTATACCAAGCTCCACCCGTCCTTCCTGGACCAGATCATGCCACCTCCTCCAAGAAGCTTGCCTAGGTTCCCCTGGCCAAAAGTCAGATCTCACCCCTCCATAGTCTCAAAGCTGCCCGATGGTAATTCATTCATTAGTTGTATAATTAATTGTTCAATGACTGTTCCTCTTCCATGTTTGCACATTCCAGGAAGCCAGGGACCTAGCACAATGTTGGACACATAGTAGGCACTCAAAACAGCTGTGTAGAATGAGCAAATAAACCAATGAATGAGTGAATGAATGAATGAATCACTTATTGGATCTCTCTTATGTGCCAAGCTCTGTGCCAAGCAAGTTACATCCACGGTACATACTTCAGAGGGCTGTGGTGGATGAAATGAGATAAAGAAAATAAAACACAGGCCTTGGAGGCACGATACACAGTAGATGCCTAATAATTTTTAACCTATTTGGCTATCACCATCATTTCTATTGTATTAGCATCCTATTACCGCAGTTAAACACTTACGACAACACTTTTGTACTGTGAATTTTATCTCCATTATGCAGATGAGGCAATCGAGGCTCAGAGAGGTTGAGCAGCTTTTCTAATGCCACACAGCTGGCAAGTGATGGACCTGGGATCTGAGCAGGAATTCAAACCCAGGTTCGTCTAACACCTGCAAAGCTGCACCCTTTGCTATCACACTATTTCACTCCCCAGAGTTGCCGTGGGTGTGGAATCACATTATTGAGGTGGCTCTGAGGCACAAGATCATGCAGTCCCCCATTAGCTTTAGACTAACTACTCAAGAAGTCATTTTTAGGTCAGTACTCCTTGGGAGGGAGAAGGGTCTTCCACAGGGACAGTCTGGGGCAGAGGTGGCTTCTGTAGCCACAGAGCGTTTTGCCCTTTGACCTTGCCCACTTGTCCTCATCCAGCTGAGCTCCCAGGAGCTCATCATTACTGTGGACAGCAATCCAGATGCAGCTGCTCTGAGGATGATGACGTCAGAGAGGATGAAAGGACTAGAAGAGACGGCCGGAATCAGTGTCCCTCTGATTTCACGTGTGCGGAAATTGAGACCCAAGGACAGCTAGCAAATGCATCAGGGCACCAGACCAGAATTCCATCTCCTGCCTTCTAGTCCAGGGCCTTTTCTACCACACACGTCATGGACATGTTCTCCAAATATATGGCTCCTTATCTGTTTTTTTTATTGACATATAGCTGATTCACAATGTTGTGTTAATTTCAGGTGTACAGCAAAGTGATATAAATGTGTGGGTATATGTATATATGTATTTTTTCAGGTTCTTTTCCATTACAGGTTTATTACAGGATATCGAATATAGTTCCCTGTGCTATACAGTAGGACCTTGTTGTTTATCTGTTTTCTATATAGTAGTGTGTATCTGTTAATCCCAAACTCCTAATTTATCCCTCCCTCCCCTCCCTTTCCCCTTTGGTAACCATAAATTTGTTTTCCTATGTGAGTCTATTTCTGTTTTGTAAAAAGTTCATTTGTGCCATTTTCTTAGATTCCACATATAAGTGATATCATATGATGTTAGTTTTTGTCTGACTTACTTCACTTAGTATGGTCATCTCTAGGTCCATCCATATTGCTGCAAATGGCATTATTTTATTCTTTTTTATGCCTAAGTAGTATTCCACTGTATACATATACCACAGCTTTATCCAGTCATCTGCTGATAGACATTTAGGTGGCTTCCATGTCTTCGCTATTGTATATAGTGCTGCTGTGAGCATTGGGGTGCATGCATCTTTTCAAATTAGAGTTCTCGTTTTTGCATGGCTCTTTTTTTTTTGCCACGAAATATAATTCCTTGGAGGCAAGGACAAGAACATGGTCTGGTCCAAACTTAGCATTTTCTCACCATCTGTCCTTCCTAGACTCTGTCCAGTGGAGCCCACCCGGACACCTAAGGCCATCCAGCACTGTGGACGGAAGCTCAGCAGAGAGGTGGCTGCAGCGGAGGATGTAGGGCCCCTAGAGGAAGCAGAGCTGAGATGGAAAGAGCCCGTATTTCTGGTTTGCTCCATGAAAGGCTGCCCAGCACACATGCCCTAGGACTTTACTTAAGTCAGAAATAGACTTCTGCTGTGCTGAGCCACCAAGATTTTGGAGTTTATCTGTTGCAGTTGCTACTGCCCCCCTAAATAATACAATAGGAAGATAAATACTCTGTACTGACCATTCAGCACCTCACTAGACACTTTATATACATTATCTCATGAGGTCATCTGGTCAACCTTGCAATGTAGTTTTTGTTCTTCCATCTTATAGCTTAGAGAATCAGGGTTCTACGAGGTTAAATAACCTGCCCTCATGGGGATATAGCTCTGTGGTAGAGCATTTGATTGCACATAACCTGCCCTCATATGACTATTAAGAAATGGAGGCAGGATTAGAGTCAGGCCTGTCTGACTCCAAAGCCAGTGAGATCTCTGAAAAGAACACGATGCGTGCCAAGTAGGGGACAAAGAAAAGGTGCTTTGGAACATCAAAGTCAAACAGCTCACATTTGATCAGGAAGATCAGTCAATGTTCCAGGAGTCGGGAGACTTTGAGATGGTCTTTGAAGGATGGACAGAATTGAAACCAATTAAAGTGAGCGATGTGTCTCCAGCAGAGGAAGCAGCCTGAGCACACGGAGACAATTTGAAAACTGTAGGACCCAGGTGGAGGAGAGACATGGGAGCGTGAGGGAGGCCGTAGGAGATAAGGAGGTACAAGGCTAGAGGGTTTAAATCAGAGAGGATCGTGGACGCCGTGGACGCTCGTGACATGAAGGAACTTGCACTTTCAACACTACAGGTTTCTGAGTAGAAGATTTATATCATCACAGCTGTACCTCTGAAGCCCAATTTAGCGTCACCTTATGTAAATACAAACACTCTTTTCTTGTGCTTATATTGGAGAAAATCATAGCACATAGTTTTCTTCCTTATAGTTGGAGAGATTTACCAGAGGCAATTTCAGTAAGGGCGGACGGAGCGCCTTTGTAAAGAGCATTGAAGAATCTGTTTCATTCCCTGATAATTGTGTGGCCCCGCGATTTGCTGGTAGCAAAGCCACACCTGCGACCTAAGTGTGTGCCCATGAGTCTCCGTGTGTGACATGGATAGGAATCCAGGCGCAGCCTGCAGAGAAAGGAGCGCACACAGGACGGATGGTGATGGCGAGGTCTCCGGAAATGCTCTTTTCCATTTCACATGACGAGCAGTCGTCAGGTCCCTGCCATCTCTTCAGACACATGGAAGATTTCCTTTTCATAAACAAAAGCTCTGTTTGCTCACCCCACAGTTTCAAGGCCTGAGAAGCAATGAGGCCAGCAAATCAGAAAAAAAGCACGAAGGGGAATGGCAGATGTCTGCTGCAGTCTAAGATCTGCTCAGGTCCACAGACACACGTGGGCCCTGGAGACGGCCACCCACTGTCCCCCACCTAAGGGAGACAAGAGGGGGAGGTAGGCACACCTGCAGACAGTTACAACAGGGAGAGATCACGGCTGTGGCAGACCCTGCTTTGGGTCTCACAGAGGCAATGATGGAGGTGTGTTAACCCAACATGTGGGTAGACGTCTTTGAGGCATCTGCAAATGCCTGTGACCCAGTTGCTCCGCCCTCCCTGCTTGCCTCTCCCAGCTCCTCCACTCGAATCCAGCCCCCGAGCAGAGAGAAGGGGCTGGGACTGGACTCCGGAAGGCTTGTGACACAGTGAAAGGAAGACAAGCTTTGGACCCAGATGCCTGGGTTTGAATCCTGGCTTGGTTGCCCCACAGCTCCCTAGACTTTGACTCGGTGATTCACTCTCTTAGAACACTAGAAAATATTGGGAGAAATAAAGGTGAGTGATCATTTATCAAGTATCCGGCACACAAAAGGGACTTGGTGAGTGATGGCTTTCATCAGCTGGGGTTCTTGTCCTTCAGTAAAACTTTTCGTGTTTTCGTGGCGTTGCTGAGATCCATGTGGCTTCGGGTAGGTGTTTCAGGAAGCCGAGAACCCTGGTCCGTCTGTGAACTGTCTTGATAATTTGGACCCAAGACTAAGCAATGAGATCACTTCAAGTCCGGAATTGGCAACTGACCCATCAGCACTTCCCCTCTGCTTTGTACCAGCTGAAAATCTGGTAAGAAACCATCGATGCATCATCAAGGAAAATGATCAACAGGACAGAAATTGAGACAGAGTCATGAGTGCAACTCGGAGACCCCCAGGTGGTGACATCAGTCTGATGGTTGATTCCTTCCAGGTACGATTGTTGAGTTAACAACAATCCCTAACACCCACTGGAATTTTGCTCCCATATCCTCGTCTTGTCTGCCAGGATATCCTGAGAGACCTGGTTAAACTCATCAAGGACTCCCACATCGGTGTGATGGTGGCGGCGACACTCCCTGATGAGCCAGGCCATTGGGGCCCAAGAGAAAGACATGGGACTTTGCTCAGCAGGGGCCCGTGCAGTGTTATAATTACAGGCCACACTTGGAACCAGCTTGCAAGCAATTTGAATCGTGAGTCCACCATTCACCACGTGGTATAACCTTGGGAATGTTCCAGAAGCTTTCTGAGCCCCCAGTTTCCTCCTCAAAAAAATGGGAACAAGCCCAATTCAGGGGCTTACAGAGAAGGTTGAATGAAACACAGGCAGCCCCAGGCCTGGCCCTTGACAGTCAAACAGGAGTCCCATGGTTCCATGCCCGAGAGTCTCTGGCCAAGAACTTGAATGGGTGGATAATGCCTTTGCCCTTCTAGGCCAAGTCCACCAGCTTGTCTGCTCCAGCACATCTCAGAGGACAAGCAAAATGGCACTTGTCCTAGAGACATCTCAGCACATGGCTTCCCACATCCCCTCCACTTTTTGGCAAGACATTCCTGCTTCCTTCCCACCCCCTTTAGGATGACATTGGCAGCGGGGCGTCAGGACCTCACCCATCAGCATATCGGAGACCTGGGGTGACTCCAGAGTCCCCACTCTCTCTCGAGGGGTTCCTTTCTGCATTAACGAAGGGGTGTTGGGGCTTCATCTGAATATTCCAGCCATTAATCCTGGGCACTAGCTGCACGGCTGTTCCAGCCCTTTGGGTGTTTTGAATACATTTTAAGGATCATTGCAAATTTGATTGCCATCAATAAAATTGCAAACAATATAATTATATTTGTTTGCTTATGTCTAAACAGGTGCACACGTGTGAAATGTGAGTATGCTAATAAAAGCAAGCACGCACACAGCTACACATTTGTGCTTCGGGATGTATAGCGCTTCGTACAGACACCGCACACAAACGCACTTATATAACTTGCAAAAATAATCTACTTCTTCTTCTAGGCTCTACCAGAAAAAAAAAAAATCAAATCTAAGCACGGAGGAACTGAGAAAACTACATGTATCATTCACCTGATTTCAATTGTGCCTCCCTTTGAACCTCAGCCAAATCATTTTGTACATTAAAAATTGGTCAGGGATGATAAGATTCCATTTTCATGGTTGGTAATGCAGAACCAGGGAAAGAATACAATTACAGACCCCTGAGTAAACTCTGCGAATGTCAACTTGATGTAAATGATCAAGTGTCGACAAAGGGGCCGGGGAGGGAGGGCTCGGAGAGGAAGAGAGAGCCCAGCTCCAACCGAGAGCAGGAGACGGACAGACGGAAAGAGCGGGAGTGGGTAGCGTCCCCGTCAGACCTTCACGGAGCTGAAACACGGAGCCCCTGGGGGCCCAGCGCTCTCAGCCTCGTGCCTGGACCGGTCTTGAGTGTGCCAGGGTTGATCAGCTAAATGGTCTTACTCATTCCCCAAACATTTACCAAGCAACCACCTCGACCAATAAATACCAAATAGTGGGAGGGAAAATAGGGTTGACCTCAGGCAGCTCAGATCAGACTTGTAGGATTTCCTACAGGGATGGGATTGGGAGAAGCCCAAACAGAGACACTCCACTGGCACCTGAGGCCCTCCTGCAGACGGACACACAAAGGTCCTTCTGAGAGAGCAGAAGCGCAATCAGCTCATCAACCCTTCCTCCCGCCACGTGGGTCAGGAGAAAGACAATGCAAAGTACACGGGAAGGGACAAGGTAGCCCCCACCGCTGCAAGGCTGCCCCTAGTGGGACATCGTGTCTCGGGGCGAACGGGAAACAGCCAAGAGATGAAGGGTCTCAAGACCACATATCCCAAGAAATTCTGGAAAGAACGGAGACTGTTTCTCTTGAGAAGTGAAGTCTCGGGCCTGACGTCTATTATCAAAAACTTGAAGGACTGCTGAGTTGGGACAGGGAGAACTAAGCTGTGAGAGAGTTTTGAGCATCAGACTCAGGGCCAGAGGATGGAAATGGCCAGAACAGATTTCTGTGCATTGCGCCCAACATGAAACCGAGCTGCTTTGTAAGGTAATGAGCTCCCTGTCACTCTAGGTATGACAGAAGTTTGGACAAACACTTGTGGGGAACATTTCTGCATTGGAAGGGGGTTACTGACAGGATGACATGGAGAGGGGCTTAAAAGTGGAGACCACTAGTTAGAATTTGGGGCAGTATTAGGTTTGGAGAAGGAGAAGAGGGAGAGGAGAGATCCTGAAGTCACAACCGGCCCCCCGTGTCTCTGACATTTGTTCTCCAGGTCCCAATCTCTCACACCCTGCACATCTGTGAAATAGAGCCACACAGTGAAACCCATCCGGCCTCTCATCTTAGACTCCTTCTCCATCACTTTCCCCTAATTGACATGCACATTCACTCTCTGATTCAACAGAACTGGGTACCAGAACGGAAAACACATCCTCTAGGCTCTGAAGATATGAAGGTGCACAAAACACTGGCAGTCTCTAGCATTTGCTTGATCTGTTGGTGCTGGACATGGAGGTGGTCGTGCACGAACCCAAGTGTCAGCCAGGAGATCAAGATGGCAGGTGTTCACCCAGAAACTCATCAGTGCTCATGAGGGATATTAGACGGCATGTGGTATCTGGTGCACAGCCAAACGTAGCCTTCACTAAACTAAAGGCAAAACTCAAACCTTCAGGCCTTCCTTCCACCTCGCTTGTCATGGGATGCTGGCTGTTGTGATGAAGAGAGGGAGGGTGGCAGAAAGAAGTAGCCGGGGCCTGAAATGGCAACAGGTCCATAAGGTCTAACCCTATGAAAGGCACTGTCCACACGTGTGCCTTGAGCCAGGCTTGGGAACTCACACTGCTGCCCCCGTGTGCTGGACCATCAGTTCAAGGTGTTGAGCTTCCAGACGCCTATTAGTTTCTGTCTTCTCTCTGTCGCCTTGGGAAGTCAGGGAGCTGGAGGTGGTTTTCCACTTTAGATTCTTTGTCTCTGGCTGTGCCTTGGATTTCCCTTTTCCTGCTTCTGGCCTCTTCAACTGCTTCTCCTTTGACTCCAGAAATGCAGAGTCCCCAGCCGGCCACTCCCCAACTGCATCTCTGAGGGTGGCTCATCAAGACAAATGAACTACCGTGTGGTTCCGTGCATGGACACCCAGACCATCTCCCACCAACAGGAGATTCAGAAGAGTCTTCTTGTGCTTCTGCCTTTCCCTGGACTCTCTGGCTTGGCTGCAAGGAGTGTTTGCTCAACCAGTGGCCCAGGACGTGACGAGTTGCGAGGTGAGCAGGAGGCTGGAAAGGGAGGTCCCCAGATTAAAACATCAGGGGATCTTCCAGATCGGGTTTGAAGAATAAGGTATGTTGAACAAAGTCACTTGTGAAGTCCCCCATCTTACTAAAGGGACTTCAAATCACATCCACCACCTCATTATTTTTCCATCTCCCTAAAGTCTCCTGTAACACTTGGGCAGTTGACTTGCTAAGTAAGTGCTTGCCGAACAGAATTGAAATATGATTCTGTGTCTTTCCCACTGTTGCTTCAGGACTGTCTCATCCTAAACTGTTTCTCCATCACTTTCCCCTGGTCGGCATGTGCATTCACTCTCTGATTCAGCAGAACTGGGTACCAGAACAGAAAGCACATCCTCTAGGCTCTGAAGATGAGAAGGTGCAGAAAACACTGGCCATCTTTGATGGAGCTATCTGAAAAATAGAGATTTCCCAACCCTCTCTCCCCAGAACCAGTCGGCCTCATCCCCAAGGGAGTCCTGAGTAGTTCCATGAACATCAAGGTCAGTGAGGCAGGTCTGGGAGCTAAACATGCAAACAGAGCACGGAATGATGAAGACGGGAGGAAAGCTGACCAGGGATGGGGCCCATTGAGGGCGGAGAAATGTGTCCTTGGAGGGACCCAAAAGAACAAGCATTTTCCAGGAGAAAGAACACATCCCCCCTACCATTCCATCATCATTCAAAAGCGGAGAGCAAGACTGATTTTTCCAATTTATTTTAGAATTATCAACCGAACTGATTAAAGCAGCTATCAACTTCGGTTGTTCTTTATATGTCGTCCTCATTTCACATTTCCAATGTTTTTTCGCGTGCAGGCTGCATAAATTATTGAAACATTATTTTATTTATCCATCCCCCTGTGACAGAAATAGGTTTTTCTGAAAGCAGATCTTTCCCTAATCAGTTTTGTTTTTCTTGGTTTTGCTTCCAAATAGCTCCATGAATTTTAGGCTGACAGATGTGTTGCACTGGTTTGCTTCTTTAGGCTGAACCAAGCCACGGTGGGAAGATAAAGAAAGTGGCTCTGGATTCCAGAGTCCCTGGAAATATATTCTTGGAGCCTGGCAAATAAGAGACTTCCAAAATTGGGCCATGCAGCATTCAAGAAGGAGATGGTACCATGGAGTGATGTGCTGTGAATGGTGGCCTTGGCTTCATCAGGGTTTAACCTTTGAATTAAAGACCTCCACTTTCGGATGGTGGGTCCTGCCTGATGGGAGGCTGGGAAGGAACCAGATCCCAAGGTGACCACAGATGGCTGTGGGCTTGTATCTTGAATTCATCATCACGCACATCAAAAAGATTTCTGGGGAGTCATCGGAGAAGGGCCAGTTGACAGCTAGGCATATGTAAAGCATGGGGTGTGTTGCATCTTCTTAGGAAGATGTCTTTGATTTGGAGTGTCTGGGAGATGCAGAGCGACATGCTTTGCCAAGAGAGGAAACGTGCTGATGTAAAACCCAGATGTGCCAAAGAACATCTGATGAGGCTCTGTGTGGTTTGCAAGACAATGCCGCACCTCCGTGGGCTGGCACTCGGGGTCCTTCATGGTCTGGGTCCCGGGGACGCCCCCAGCCCCTCTCCCTCCACTGCCCACCACCTGTCTCTTGTCGAAGGAAACCATGTGTTCCTTCCCGTGAGTTCTCAGCACGATGACCCATAGCTCCTTCTGCTCTCGCCCCTTTGCATGTTTCCACCCAGCCCCCTTCTGGGCCTGGAACAATCCTCCAGTGCGCCCTCTCTATGACAATTATTTTTTACTTTCTCAAGTTCCTGACTCAGACCCGTGATGACAACAGTGATGATGATGGTGATGGCTAACGGTGGCTGAGCGTGTGCCAGATGACAGACGGTGCTCTAAGGATGTTACATCTTATGTCATCGTCACAACTCTAATACATGGGTGACCGTAAGACTATATTATTTTTATTATATAATCCCCATTTTAGAGATGAGGAAACCGAGGCTAGAGAGTTTATGAAACTTATCCAAGTTCCCAAAAGCTCTTTAGTAATGATAATAACAGCAACAAAATAACTATTTATTAAGCACAGAATGTCCCAGAATGTACATTGTCTCATTAAATCTTCAAATCAAATGCTATTATAGCTCTATTATTAAATGCATTAAAACAGGGAAAGCTACGAGAAAAAAAAATGTACGTCTACAAAACCCACAGCAAATTAGCTGTAATTATTAGCATTTTGCAGCAAGGAAACTGAGACTTAAAAGAAGCGAAGTCACTCACCCTCAGTCCCACACCTGCCCGTGCGTGTGGAGGAGGCGTCTCCAGCCCGGGCCCCTGGCTCTGGAGCCCTCCGTGTCGCCGCCGTGGGGCTCTGCCTCTCCGGGAGGGTGGGGCTCTGCCTCTCCGGGAGGATGCGGCCACGTGGCCGGTACCCGGCACGAGCCTACGAACAAAGGAGGGAGGCGCGCGTGAACAGGTGGCCGAGGAAGCTCCCAAGGCAGAAAAACACACCTCCTCAGGGCGCTCTGGAGAAGGCGTCATTCTTCTGAACTTTGAAATGTACATTTCCCCTCATACCTTAAGGAATAGAAAACACAGGCTGTTAGGAGTGTGGCTGCCTGTTTGTTCTCCTTTTAAAGAAATGGCTAGAAATGAAATGACTTGTCAGTAGCTGGGGCTCCCTCACCTGCACCTGCACGCGGCTCCTGGGAGAGGGTGCGGACAGAAGGGGGCGCGAGCGCTTCCCTGGGCGTCGCTACCACTTGCCGCTCCCAGGCCTGACTTGCCTTGAGACCACAGGTTTGCTTCCGGGTTCTCCCCCCAGGACCTGGGCTCGGGTCCCTGCCCAAGTCAAGGTCAAACACTGGCCCTGCCAAGTCTGTTCGACTGACGGAGCTACAGCTGGGATCTGGGGGCGGCCCCATTCACGGGGCTCCCTCCACATGGACCTAAAAGAGTTTGGGGTTGTGGGCTTAGCTCTTTGAGAACCCCAGAGAACCACACGGATGGAATCTGGGATACAGGTCAGTGCCTCAGGGCACCGCCTGCGGGGGCCATTCCTGATGGTTCCTCCTTTGTAACTGCTGTCAGTGGTCAGCTACCACCCACAGGAACAGTCTATCCACTGTAAGACTCGTTCCCATCCCAGAAGCTATAAAGGAGGAGAAGGACCCATTTTATAATCAAAGAGTGGTGGTAAGTGTCTTTGCATATGCTATTCCCTCTTCTTGGAATGCTTTTCCTAGCCTGCTCCCCTCCCCTCCCATAAACTCCTGCTCAGACCTCACTCAGGCAGCCTAAGACAGTCTTTCTGAACGGGACCTAGTCCGAGGGTCAGGTTTCCTTTAAAGCAGACCCCTTGACAAGGATTCCGACCTGGGTCACGTGACTCACTGGGACAGAGAGTTCTTCAGGAAGGATCCGTAAAGGAGGGAGGGAGGGCAGCAGGACAGGGCAGGAGGGAGCTAAGAGGATGCTGCCTCAGTCAAGCCTGGTCCTGACCTGCCCCATGGGTCGGGTGGGGGCTCTGGAAGGTAAACACACCCATAGAGTTGCCCCCCGACCCCTCACCCCAGAAGCAAGGAGGCTGTCTTTATCAGCCCTGAATCAGTCATTCACCAGCTGTCTGCTGCTCCAGGCCGAGTGGGGATCCACAGGCCAAGGGCAGTTCTCTGGAGAAGAGGGGCAGCTTGGAGCTGCTAGCAGCTGGGTACCAACAGCATCCTCTGCAGACCCTCCCCCAGGCATCTTCCGCACGGCACCATCATGAGGTTTACAATCACCTACTGTGCTCCAACTCACCTTCTGTTCTATTCGCTGTTCCTCTTGACCCTCACAGCAACCCTGAACGAAAGCAAAGTCCTCGTTGAGCCAAAGCATCACTTGAGGCTCAGAAAGATCATGGGACTTGCTCACAAGAAACATGGGTTCACAATGGACTCAGTTAGCAGCAAGTGTGTCTTTGAACCCGGTTTCTTCAGATTCTGAGCTCTATGAGCTGTATTCCTGGCCTCATGCCATTAGGACAGTTACCACGTCACACTGTGTTTTTTTGTACAACCCTCTCCCCACTGAACTATGACCCCTTTATGAGTAAAAACTGTCCTCCTCCTCTTCCCCCTCCCAGTTTCTTTTACTTTTATGTTTATTTCCATTGCCACCGTTTACTGAGTGTACCCCCACGCCTGGCCCTTGCTGGCCCCTGTAGATGGGATTCTTGGTCCTGCTGTCCCCTGCGAGGATGCTTTACAGCCACTCATTGCCACTGCAAGATACGCACACCCATAAAGTTCCCCTTCCCCCACCCCAGAAGCAAGCAGGCTGCGTGGAGTTTTCCCGCCCCCACTGGCATCAGGCTTGGCCACATGACTTGCTTTGGCCACTGGAATGTGAGCAGATAGTTGCTCTGAGAAGAAAGATACACAGTACCACCAAGGAGCAACATAGGAAGACCTAACCCAGTCCAGGCGTCAGGGAAGGCACCACTGGAAGGTACCCTTGAGGCCACGATCGGAAGGCATCAGCTCTAACGAAGTGGAAAAAAAATAAAAGGATACCACTGCATGTGCAAAGTCCCTGTGGTGGAAGAAAGCATGCTGTTGTCAAAGATTTAAAATAAAGCCAATGACTGGAGGAGTGCAGACAACATGGAAAGCACTGTATAAGCAGAGGCTGGACACTCAACTGGGGCTAGAACTGCAAAGCCTTGTAGGTCCTCTTAAGGACTCAGGTCTTGCTTTTAAAGCAATAAGAACACATGGAAGGATTTACTTCCGGGTCTTCCATTAACAGCTGGGTGGCGTAGGCGGGATACACAGCTCCTCCAAGCGTCCTTCCTTGTTTGTAAAATAATAGTGCCGGACAAAGTGACTTCTCCCATTTTCAAAGTTCCCCTTCTCCTGGCTCTGTCTCATGATTCTGGACCTGAGCAGAGAACACTCTGATAGCGAGACACCAATGTCCCCGCCCACGGGTCTCATCTTTGACAGGAGTCGCCTGAAATGTGACTGATGCTCACATCGCCCAACTCCCACACCGTATTTCCAACTTCAGTCAATAACAAAATAGAAAATCAATTTGCCTCATCTTCTCCAAACAAAAGGAGAACACAGAAATCTCTTCATAAGAAGAAAATAGGCCTATTTATAATCAGACTCAGAAAACCACACACGTAATGTGCTTTGTGCCTCAAAACTAATTTCTTTAAAATTTTTAATTTGGAGCAGACCAAATAACTATTTTTAAAAATATGCAACTGCACGACTAAATTCCATATTAATGAAACCCAACATCTGTGGCTTTTCACATCTGATAGAGTTAAAATATTACCAAATTAAAGCAAGGGATTAATTTGTTTTGACTTATTAATATTGGTTAGCCATTAAAGTTTATTTTTTTCTCATTTTATGATTTTTTTTTTTTTGGTCATTAAATAGCTTGTACTGTCCTTCAATGATTTTAGAATTACAGTAATCACCTTAAGCATCTTGCCATTCATGCAAGGTATCATTACTCATCAATATGCTCTCTGCTCCTTTTTAGCTGAACAAAGTCAACAGTCGTAAAACATCACCATCATTTTTTCACTCAATTCAATTTCCAGCAACTTCACCTCTGAATTTCCCTTTACTTAGAATATCTGATGTCAAACGAAATTGGAGCCATCGCCAACACAAACACATGTCCCTCCCCATTACACACGTGGGGCATTTTTTCTCTGAATTTGCTACACAGCAGGCGAGACCTTTTCTGAATCGTTCTCCCCATCTATCCTTTTAGTTATTGTCACCTCCACCACAGTTTACTGATGCTTGGGACACACCATGTGGTTTTACTATCAACTAAAACAAAGTGCTTTCAACACCTCTTGTGCATAAAGCTCAGGGTTGAGCCCTGCATGGGGCACGTAAGGGAACACGCCGTCCGGTCCTCCCAGAGTTCACAGCCCAGGACAGGACATGATCACAACACACACGATTCTGAATTGAAGCAGAGGGAAGCAGGGAGCCCCAAACTTCTGCATTACACATCACAATTAGAGGGGCAGCAAAGAGGAGGGGTTAGGCGCTTGTCATCCTGCTGCCCCCTGTTGCTCTGGTCCTCAGGTCCCCAACTGGAAAGCTTAGATACAGTCCACCTCATAGGGTTGTTTGGCCAAATGAGACTCAGCATTGGCTTGTTGATTGGCAAATGAGAATAGGGGTTTGAAGCCCTAAGTCCAATGTTTAGCACCTAGTTAGCATTCTGGAAGTATTTTTTGGATGAATAAATAAATGTTTCCAAGTAAATCCTTTCTGGAAAGAGCTTGGAAAGGAACTTGCAGGACATTTGATTCTGTCCAAAACATCCATGAGACGTTTGGTCCACACCAAAGGTCCCTGATATCTGGTCCTGTCCAAATCCATTTGGCATGGACCAAATATGCTCATGGACATTTGGGCAGGATCAAATATCAAAGACCTTTTGGTGTGGACCAAATGTCTCTAGGGATGTTTTGACCAGGACCAGTGGTCCTGCAAATATCAAGGACCTTTTGGCACAGACCAACTGTCGAATGGACATTTTGGACAGGGCTTAATCTGCTAATGTAAAGGAAAACTCAGACTCCCTTGTTAAGGAAGTTCATGCTATCTAGATGGTGCTGAAATAATCGGTAATTTTATCAAATCATTAGGCCTAGGATGGGAGTGGGAGAGTCTTGAGAAAGGGAAGAACTAAATCCCAGGCGCATTGCATGTGGCTAAAATAACCACCCCGTAGTCTGCATATTAACCCTCTCTAATGACTCCTATAATGACATTAAAACACGGATAACGCATATGAATATTCTTTCTAATAAACTGTAAAGTGCTTTCCAAGGCTTAGTTAAGACGGGCTACATCAGCTAAGCAGATGGATAAAACGTCTATTGCCTCTTGTACCTTATAATTTTTGATTCAAAAACATGACTTTTTATGGGCACAAAAATTTCCTCCTGATTTCCACAACACATCATGGCCAAAGATATCATTGAGTTCTTTGTCTAAAGTTTGCTTAAAATTTAGTTAGCGTGCCTTACTTAAAAAAAAAAAAATCAAACCAGTTTTGTGGAAAATTCAGTGCTCAGATCTGTGGGGAATTTATAATTGGCATTTCCATAACCCAGCTGTCTGGCTATTGAATGGAACCCTAGAATAAATAAATAAACTAACAAATGAAAAGGCAAACACTCAAGTTCTGTGGTATTTACAAAAAGAAAAGACAATACAGAATAGAAATAAACGCTCTCATGAAGGAGTTTCCTTAAGATGCTGTGATTGAAAGCTTTTTAGTATTTTAGGGCTTAAAAATGACTTTCACCAATTCAAACCTGCAGCAAACTGGGAAAGACACAAGATCTTCCCAGTATCATTATTTTTTTAAAAAATCCATATTTTTCTGCTGTGATTTTAAAAATATTCTGTGACTCAGATTTTCCAGGTTTCTTTTTTTTTCTTTGTCTGGACACTCTAAAATGGGCTGGCTTGGGCTCAGAGTGAAAAGGCCACATAATAAGAACAATTAGCAAGAAACAAAAGTGGGGTTCAATTTGCCATTTTATTCTGCATCAGTGGAAAAAAAGAGAAAGGAAGAGTCGTGGAGGTTTGTGGCAGACTGCTAATAAATATTCAAAGTCTTTTTTTCTTTTCCTCCTCATTAACAAAACCCCTACATTTTGGCAAGTCGGCAGTTCCCCAAAGTAAAAAAAAAAAAAAAAAAAAAAAAAGCACATTTCCTATTTTCCCTTGCAATCATATGGTCTATAACATGTAGATGGAAAGTGTTGAGTGCAATTTTCTGGGAAGTTCTTTTGAAGTTGCTGACTCAGCTGGAAGGGCTATCTCTTAAACCTTGCCCTGGGTGACATGGACCTCATAGCTGGAGATGCAGCAGCCATCTTGGCACCATGAGGAAAAGATCCAAAAAACTATAAACATCATGATTCGTAAACTGCTGAGTCCATTCCAGCAGCTGCTACCTTCTACACTTTCTTCTTAAATGAAACAACAAAACTTTATTTGTTTAAACCACCATGGTCCATCCTCTATTATTGAGAATTCCTAACCTCGTCTTTTCAATAGGAGACTGTGGATTTCCAAAGAAGATTAATACAGAAAATCACAAAGCAAAGATCAGTATGTATTTAACTATGGATTTTTAATGCAGGCTTCTTCTAAATCTCAGATTCGCTTAATTTCAGCCAAACACTCTTTGAGTATATAAAAAAGTTTGTGTGGAACATGAACATCAGCTCTGAAATATTTAATGTATACACACAAAGTTAGAAGTCGTGAAACAGTCATCTATGTACCCACCTGACAGGTAAAGGAACAAAACACAACCAGCACACCTGAACGCCCCCTTGTACATCTCCTCATCAAATTCCTTTCCTTTCACTCCAAATTAACCACTTTTCAAAATCAAGTGTTCATTATTTCCTTATACTTTATACTCTCCAAGCAACACATAATATCTCAAGTGGTTAAAAAAAAAAAAAAGTAGAGAATCTGGGCCCAACTGCCTAGGTTCAAATCCCAACTCTGACATTTACCATCTGGGTGACCTCGAGCAAGTTACTTAATTTTCTGTGCCTCAGTTTTCTCATTGGAAAATGGGGATATAATTTACAGATTCATGGTGAGGATTAAATCATCTAATAATGTAAAACCTGCTGTCTGTAAGGGCTCTATAAGTATTGTTACTATTTTCATGAGAATGCCTACAGTCTTCTGATTTTTACAAATATTTAGATCCCCAAAAGATTTTTAATTATAATGCAAAATACAATACAAGAATTATTGCATTTATAATAACCTATATGCAGTCTATAATTTCAATATTTGATATCACATATGATAAAAAATACAAGTTTTTTTTTTCACAAACAGATTTCATTCACCTCCCATTCCAGTGCTATCTCATTGAGTAGCACCAGCATCCAATCAGGTGCACAAGCCAGGAATCCAGGTGCATCCATGCTCTTCTGATTCTCCCTCTGAAGCATCTCCATCTTCCTCTCCATCCCCGCCACCACCCCCTTGTCTCAGCCACTCATCATCTCTTGCCTGGACTAAGCAATAGCCTTGTTTCCAAACAGCCTCCCTTACCAGTTCCCAATTCACTCTCCCCAAAGCAGTCAGAGTGCTTCTTCATGGGGAAAAATTAATCCATCAGATTATGCTCCTGGTTGCAGACCTCCAATAGTTCCATATTATCCAACAGGGCTATTGAGACTCTGTCCTGCTCAGCCTCATTGCCCACCACCTGGCCCCTCCATTTCACTCCAGCCATAACAAACCCTATTGCAGTTCTTCCAGAGTGCCCTCTCCCCGTCCCTGGGTCACTTCTCCTTCCCTCCCTGCTACCCTGCACCCCTTTCCCAACTAACTCTTTTCCATCTTGAAGGCCCCAGCTTGCACATGACTCCCTTCCAAAGACCTCACTTCCCCCCAGGCCCATGGGGTGCCATGAGTACCCGCAGCCCCTGGCATTTCCCCATTCTAGCCACACAGCCCCCTACAATCGCTTCCTGATCATCTGACTCCACTTCTAGACCCCGTCTCAGAGGGCAGATGGAGTGTATGCTGTTCCCATTGCATGTCCTGCATCATGAATGAATGAATGGTTGACATACACAACCTGGTCCTACTCTGATTTTCCCTATGCTACTGCCCCTCAGAATCTATCTTTCTTCTGATCCCTTAACCTAATATCACTAATATCTCAGAGAGTAATAAAGACAAAGATTTCAAAGGTAAGTGAACTCCATTATTGATGAGGGGAGGGGAAATTAGAAATCTGATAGAATGTTAACGAAACTTTAAGTGTAGCTTCCAAGAGGAAGGAAATTGAGTCATGCGCAAAAACTATTTTGACCCCAAAATTCTCCTTCTTGAATATCTTGCAAAAATATTAGGATATACATCCCTAGGAACATTTAGAAGATTCTACATATTAGCATTATCTATAATAGAAAATCCAGGAACCACCTAAATATATTTTAATGTACAAATAATGAAATGAGTCATATTTGTGCTATGAAATATTATGCAGTAGTTATGAAGAATGAGACAGATATATATGTCTTGTTATAGAAAGGCTCTTTGAACATATTATTAAGTGAGAATATTTGGAATGTATTATGTAGAATGGGTTACAGTTTATGTAAAGAACACTGTAAACATGAGCATGTGAATGAATACAGACAGGTCTGAAAGAGACATGACTATCAGTGATTCCCTCTGAGCCAGCGTGAGCCTGCAGAAGAACTGCAAAAGGTAAACAGAGATTTTATCTTTAAAATTTTTTTTTATTATTTAAATCCCACAAAGGATAATAAAAGATGCAGAAATCATGGACTCTCAAGTTCATGGTCACCAATTCAAAGACGAGAAAAGGGTGAAAGTGACCAGATAATTTTTTTCTTATTCTTTTTCTTTCTTCCTTTTAAAGACACAAATATGAACAGTCCTGTGATGTAAGAAGGGTTGGGTGTTTTTGTTTTTGTTTTTTTATCATTCTGCTTTAAAATCTGAGGGGAGTGGGGGAACAACCTCAAAGAAGACAAATGACCACACATGACTCCCTAGTTGGCTGGCCTTCATTCAGAAAAGATTTACTGAGCCCTTAGCACATTCCATGAATTCTCTGAGACTCAGTGTCCTCAGCTTTAAGATGGGAAGACTACGCTCTATGCCACTCTCAGAGCTGAGGGAGGATGCACCTCCCTGAAGCTCCCAATTGACTAATTCTCTCTCCAGCTATCTCTAATTTCTTAGTTAGTCCAGTCTTTTTTTAAATAACTAAATTTTATTTCTAATATGTCCTATAGGTAATACCTTTTTGTAGGTAACAACATTTTCTTCACATTAAGGATGATATTCTCATGTTAATCTACTCGAAAATTTTTAAGTCATGTCGATTTACCCACAGCCATATAGGTGACATTGCATAGCAGTTGAGGGACTCCCAGCCAGACCATCTAATCAATTCCAGCTCCGTCACTTATACTTATGGAATCTTGCATTAACCTGATTGTACTTCTATTTCTCTTTTGCTTAATAATGGTGATAATTATAATAATGCATATGCCATGGAGTTTTTATGGAAAGTAAATGAGTTGATATGTGTAAATCTTTAGGAGCAGTGCCTAGAACATACTCAGCCTTCAATAACTGTGAGCAACAATCATTATTTCTGTTTCCTCAGATTTTAATTCTCCCATGTGAAGGGTATACTGACTGTCTTTTTTTTTCACTGAATTTTTTCTTGTGATTTTTAATTTTTGTTTAAGAGCTCAAATTGCAAGAATTTTTTTTTTTCACGAGGCTCACTCTGTCCTTTGGTTTCCTGGATGTTTCAACCTAGACTTCCAATTGCCCAACAATAAAATCGGCCTTATCTTAGAGGTCTAGAGTTCTTCAAATTCTAGGTGCTGTTGCTATATCCTGGCATCACGCAGGCCTATGGAAATGACTTTTAGACTGAACTCTTCTGATTCCATGTCTAAGCTCCTGTCACTCATCCACAGCTGCCCCCTTCACAAGCATCTCAACGATGCACACCCGCACCAGCTTGCAGGGGATTGTGGAAGGTAATGAATGGGAAGTAACAAGTAAAACGGTCACCAATTCAGGAAACTCGGCCACAAAAAAGAAAAACTATATGGGCCAAAAACAAAACTGGAAAGAGAGGTCAGCAGAGAATTTTTCTAAAACTGAGGGGATTTGCCCAAGATTTAAGATTAAATGAAAGAGGAAAGAGTACTCCTCAAAGTCATGATCTTTGTCTCTTTTTTGCATTTTTAAATTGACGTATAGTCAGTTTACAGTGTTGTGTCAATTTCTGGTGTACAGTATGATGTTTCAGTCACACATATACATACATACATTCCTTCTCATCTTCTTTTCCATTATAGGTTGCTACAAGATACTGAATATAATTCCCTGTGCTATACAGGAGAAACTTGTTGTTTGTCTATTTTATATATGGTGGTTAGTATCTGCAAACACCAAACTCCTAATTTATCCCTTCCCCCCTCCCCTGTACCCATAAGTTTGCTTTCTATGTCTGTGAGTCTCTTTCTGTTTTGTAAATAAGTACATTTGTGTCTTTTTTTAAGATTCCACATATGAGTGATATAATATGGTATTTTTTCTCTTTCTAGGTTACTTCACTTAGAATGATGAAGCATGATCTTTGTCTTAATCATTTCTATATTCCTAGCATCCAACACAATGCACCCAATAAGTGATTGTTGAATATTCACAGAAGGAAGGAAGGAAGGAAGGAGGAGGGAGGGGAGGGAGGGAGAGAAAGAAGGGAAAGGAAAGGAAAGGGAAGGGAAGGAAAGGAAGTAAAAAGAAAAAGAAAGAAAAAAAACTGGCAAGAGAGAAATCAAAGTCACCAAAGAGCCTGGAAAAGAAGGGCTTCTCTAAGAGACAGTATAAAATCTTGGTTAGGATTTGGGGCTTTGGTGATTCAGTCCTGGCTCTACTACTTTCTAGATTCTGGGGCTTCAACAAGTTTCTTACAAGTCTGGACCTCAGTCTCCTCATTGTGAAAAACCTGAGATTGCAGAGAGGGCAACTCAGGGAACATGAAAATGCCTCCTTCCTTCCTCAGGAGCCTGTTGGATGTATGGATGGCTACAGAGGTGAGGCAGAGAAAAGCATGTGTTCTTCTCCTTTAGAATATATTTCACTTAATGCAGAACTTTCAACACAGTCACAATACATGGCAAACTGAACAACTGAACAGACCAATCCATATCAGGATGTTAATGAAATGTAAAATCTGGGCCACGATAAGCAAAACTGTACTTTTCTGAGGTTATCGCTGTCGTCTTGTTGTTTTAAATTTCATGATTTGTTGGTATATTTCAGGTCAAATCGGATCTATGTGCAAATACTGAGTTTCCTGCCAGAATCACAACTGAAGGGAACAAAGTCAAAGTCAGACATCGTCTTCTCCTCTAGAAAAGGAGGGAACTCAAAGCCTGTTTAGAAGACAACATAAATTGTAGCCAATGCTGACAATTCCCTAACATCGTCTGTGGTCACATGGCTTACCCCTTCCGGGATGAAGCTAAAACTACTCTTATTTGGAGCCAAGAAATGGGGCCACTGGTTCCATGATCTGACTTGGTACTGACAGAGTCATCAGGACAGAATGGGAGGATGAGCTTATTGTGATCATACAGTCATCCACCTAAAGGAAAAATAAATCAATCACAATGACTATGGTGTCTGAGGCTGAGGACCTGATCACGTGGCTTTAATCCAGTTAATGATGCAAGAGAGCTCAGTGAACCCCAAAGAACAGTACATCTGAAGCTGAAAACCCTCAGCTGAAGAGCAACTCTGCTGCTTGTTTGCCACGGTGCCTTGGAAAACCACTTGGTTTCTCTACTCCTTAGTTTCCTTATTTTAAACAAATGTGCAATGATCACTGTCATGACTTGTTCTTAAGAATTAATTAAACTAATGGCAAGGATATTTCCGAGTGAGATTCTCAGCAACCTAGCCGGGCGAAAGTCTAACCTACGTCAGGGCTGTGATCATCCTTAGCGTCTTGTGAGAAGAGTTTGTTTTTGTGTCCCTCGACCACTGGACGGTGGGGCGTAGGGCAGGAGGAGGGGCTCGATATTAACCAAGATGTTCCCAAACAACACGTGTCAGGGAAAGACCTGCTGGAAATTCTCACGAGCCACTTAGGGGTGCAGGTCAGGATAAGCAAAGTTAAGGGCTTGGAGATACACCAGGAGAGGCTTTGAGAGCCACTGGTGAGCCATGAGCCACGACTGGAGAGCCAGGGAACTGGGACCAAGGGGCGGACTTGTGAAATTGTCATTCTCAGCTTTATAACTCCCTCCCAAGGACTACAGTTGGCAGCTGAGGGCAGCCCCAGGCCTACCAATCAAGCTGGCAGTGCGGATGAGAACATCACCTGGTTGTAGCATCTCCGTGTTGGAAGGAACCACAGTTGCCAAAAGGTGAAGCCCAGCCACTCATGCCGTCAGCTCCTCCAGGTCCTGCTGGAGTTTGCCAACTGGACTGGGGCAGATCTGCAAGGCGATGACCACCCTCAGAGTACAGTGACGCTACCTGGGTTGGGTCACCAGCTTTCCAAATGAGAAAGGGGCCCCAAACACATTGTCTTGTGCCTGCTCATCAAAAGCTCCCAGTCCTGGTCATTACTTCAGTATTTCCCCAAAAGTGGAGGACATACCTTTCTGTGGATGGAGCATGAGATGATGTAGGTGGTTCGCAGTCACTGCCTAAAAACGTTAACTCACATGCTGATCATCTTTTATCCTCGCTGATACATCCAGCAGAAAGTCTCTGATAAGTGCTAGTGCGACTTTAACACCTTCATCATGTTTGCAAGTGTCCCAATTTATCAAAGAGCAACATGTGTATGTATAACTGAATCACTTGAGGTACACCAAAAATTAACACAACGTTGTAAACTGACTCTACTTCGATTAAAACAAACACACGGAGAGCAGACTTTGAGCCCAACTCCTATAGCAGGTAAAAATATGTAATGTTGTCTTTTCATTGTCCATTTTACAGGTACCTTCAATTTACCACCCAGAATCCTGATTTTTCCATTTGTGATGTGCTCTAAAAATCCCTTCTTAAGTCAATATATTTAAGTGTAAAAGTAAAGAAAAAACTTTTTTAGGTTTTTAAAAATAAATGCTTGTATAAATAAAAGTACAGGCAACACTTCACTAGGTACAAAGAATGACGATACCTTTACACAGGAATGATGACCATCTGGAGAAGAGGTTAATCAAACAGAGCCCGTCAGGGTAAGGCAGGAGAGGAGGAGGGGAGGAAATGAGCATGTATGGACGGCCTACGGCGCACCCACCACGCGGTTAGGAGTCATTTATACCTTGTTTGCTCCATTGATATACATAGTGAGCTACAGCAGCAATGCATCCGAGTTAAAAGTGCAGATTCTGAAACTACTTACAGTGGAACTTTGGGTAAGTGACCAGACCTCTCTGGGCCTTAGTTTAGGGTTACCAGATTTAGTAAATAAAAATATAGGAGGCCCAGTTGTATTTAAACTTTAGATAAACAATGGGGGATAAAACTTTAGCATAAGTACATCCCATTCACTAATTGGGTTATACTTACACTTTAAGAAGTGTTCTTTATCTCGGGTTCGGATTTAACTAGGTGTCCCATATTCAGTCTGGCAACCCCCAGCTACCTCCTCTGTGATGTGGGGATAACTAGTACTCCATCAGTATCTAGAACAGTGCCTGCATCATAGTTAACACGTGGCAACTGTTTTATTATTGTCTTTTGAATATACTTATGAGGGGGCCATTAAAACTCTTCCCCGAGACACCTCCATGGAGCCCCAGGGTTCCGTGGCACATAGTATGGGAAATGACTCATCTCAACCCACCCTCTGTTTTGAGCAAAACCAAGAAGCTCCCTGGGGGCAGAAATCAGGCCTGTCCTCCTTACCCACAAAGGCACGGGATCTACACAGAGTACAAACTCAGTTAATATTTACTGAGTAAACACTGAGACCATCTTGCAGACAAAAAAGGCCCAAATAGATGAAGACAGGTAGCCAACGGTCCACCTGATGCTTGAATTTGCCAGTAACTATGTATCGAGAATGGGGTTTAGGTTCTCATGAGCTCATAGTCTGGCTAAAAAGAGAAACACTATAAACCTCCTGAAAACAAGAGAGGACAGCAGGAAACAGGCCCTGCCGCATGTGGTCTTTCTGGGCCTGTAAGAACGGAGCTGCCCTGTTCGGGACTAGTCCTGGCCCCGTTCTGGGAGGCTGTGCCCTAAAGCTGCCTGTTCCCACTGTCCTACGGAATCCTCTGGATTGACCTTCGCAATGAATTTATCTAAGTGCTTAAATCGTAGCCAGCAAATTTCAGCACCTACTGTGACACGAGCCCTACTCAAAGCATGGGGTAACTCAGAGACATGTAAGCCGGTGTGTGACCTCAAAGGCCGCACAGTCTGGCTAAAAAGAAAAGTTTATAAACCTCCAGGAAACAAGAGATGAAGCAGAACGTAGGATGAGAAGGGAAAAGTTGGTGGGTTCTCCGTGGCCCCTTGGGAGGAAAATAGGGCCAGTGGGGAGAAATCATAAGGAGGCCTATTTGAAAGGGATTTCTAACAAGCAGAACTATCTCCAGGCAGAGAGGATTGCAGAGGAAGCAGTGAGTCCCCCATCACTGGAGGTAAGCAAGGGAAGGCTGCACATTCCTTCATGAGAACATTGCACAAAGTAAAGCAACAGAAGTCCGACAAGCTGGTCTGTTTGTTTCCCACTAATTTAGAGTCTCCAAGGGTCTGCGCCTAGGATGGGACTTAATGGAACTGAAGTTGCATCTTCCACTTTGGGGTGGCCCACTTTGCCCAGGGATCAGACCTGCGTCTGAGAACGTGCTTGACGGTGACAGAGGGTTCTTCTTCTAGGTCTAGGCCTGAACTCCCTCGAGCTGCGCTTCCTGCATCTGCTCTGTGAGGGGGGCCCTGGGCAGCAGAGACGTCCTGCCAGCAGGGAGGTGGTGGATCTGCCCTGCCCCCGCGCCAGCTACACACCCCACGCTAAGCAGCGCTCCCGGCAAAGCTGAGCTGGGCAAAACTCCGGCCACTGGCAGGGATTGTTTTACATCAGAATTGCAACAAGATTGCACAAAGATTTTTTTTTTTTTTACACCATTAGAAGATATTGTCTGTGTTACATCAGAACCATCTGGAAAGCCAGGAAGGCAGTCGCCTGCTGTCTGATCCGCTTGGCTCAGCGGGCCTGGTGTGGACAATGAAACGCCGCGGCCCTCACCAGCCACTGCTGTCTGTCCTCCGAGTCCGTGTGTCTCTCCAGCCCCACCCAGGACACCAGCTGCGCCCGCCCCCAACGCTTTTCCCACACGCACCCATCAACCTCCTCTTGGGGTTTCTCACAACTTTGCCTGGAAGACAGATACTGCCTGGGGTAGACTTCAGGGGGGTTGGGTTGCTTTCTTTCTTTCTTTCTTTTGGTGGGGGGGGTTTGTTTTGTTTTGCTGATTGTTTTTAAGTGAGAAGCTTGAAGAACGCTGGTAGGAATTTGCGGGTAGGGGAAACTTGAACCCATCGGCTACACCTCAACTGCATTTCCCTTTGGACCCGTGCGACCTGCCACCACCCCACTCCCCGCCACCTCCCATCACCACACACATTGCTGCCACCCAAATGCAACACAAACTTGTCCATCGGACTGTGCTGGCCAGGCAGGCTGAGGAGTGGCCGCCAAAGACCCGCACATCCTCTAGAGGCTCTCCGTCCTGAGTCACATTTGATGCACAGAAAGTCACCATCCTCCAGAAAGGCTGCAAATGCATGCATTGGTGGGTTTTCCTTTTCTTTTTAAGGAAAAAAAATACATATGCCTTGTTTGTTAACGGCTACAAAAAAGAGACAAAATACCTGGAAAATACATATTTACCAAAAAAAAAAAAAAGCAGCATGGATCCTGGTGATTCTTTTTAATTGGGTTGGAAGGGGTTACTTCATTATGCAGCAAATTAGAAAATTCATAATTTATCATTGCACCCAGTCGAAATGCCACCCAACTGAGTCGCACCCCTGTGAAAACCATCACATAGTAGCAAACTGTCAAGCCTGCTGCAGCCGACGGGCAAAATTAATATGCAAATGTATGCAAGAAATTAAAAAGCAGAATTACCCAGGCAAATGAGGTAGCTATACTTGAATTGTTAGAATTATGAATAATTACTGCGAATTTTCTGCTCCTAATATAACTTGTTTTTTGATAAACAAAGACTTAATTATCGAGATGCGCTGGAGAATTTCCGTGGCGCTCATTAATCTTGCAAAAAAAACAAGTCCCTGGTGCCCCAGCCGTAATGAAGAGCGCGTGCCCTGCATCTTCAGAAAGATCACAGGCACCAGGGTGCCAGGGCTGGAGAGAAAAAATGACAGTGCCAATGTCCCCTCCTGTACCCTGGAGTGTCATAACGTCTTCCACTAACTATCAAAGGGACTTATTTATGCCAGCAGCTGAGCTATAAGTCCAATTTACGACGCCTTGAGCAGTGGTGAAATGATCTGTTGATGTGCGGTGGAAATGCCATCTTGCAGCGGCTGCACTGGTCCCGATGATACCAACATGATGAGGGCCCCGCGCTCGGCGCTAATGGATGCCGCGTGACAGGCCGGAATCCACAAGAGGACCCATCTTTTAGGACCAGTCTCGACGGTTCTCCATTAATCTTGGTTGTGCAGTTCGCTGGTGTCCATGGGAACAGGGGCATCATCATAAACACGCGTTTTCAATTTTCCCGTTAAGGGTGGCAACTCCCAGGAACAAGACTGGGCGGCGGCCACGCAGCCCTCGCCTTGGGCGGGGACCAGGGCCCGTGCCCGGGGACGGGCGGGCCTGCCTTCGGGTTGGGGGATCAGGAGGCGGAGGCGGCGGGCAGGGGCCTGTGGGGGCAGTCTGCCGCCCGGAAGAGCAGCGGGGCCGGCAGGAGCTGAGCTCATTTACCAGAAGCGCGCAGAGGGCCCATCACCCCCAGGTCCTCTTGCGCACAGCCGAGGGGCCCGCTGAGCGCCTATTATTACTTAAAACCTGGCATCTAAGTGGGAATGACTGAGTTCCCGGCATCACTAGGCCGATTAGCGCCATGATAAACCCTCACAGATCATAAGGCAAAATTACAAAACATCACTTCTGGACCTCTGGGGCGACCAAGGGGCTCCCGGCTGCCTGCGTTTTCCAGCACCTCCTCTCTGAATTCAAGTCCCCAAATACCCTGATGTCTTGACAGAACCGTTTCACTGTGTAGGCAAATTGTCACCCTTTACGCCAGGGCATCTGTCATTTTTATACTCAGTGCCACTCTCCTCCTCAGCACCCTATCCAGGACAGGCTCGTTTATCTCCTGCCTTAGACTTAAACCAAAGAAAAAAAAACCCGTTGCAACCCAGACGGAAACGATGTATCTCGGACATCATTCTATTTATGCAGAACTCAGGCTTCCCTCCCGTTCTCTCACCTTCCCCGAGGTAAATTCTCACCAAGCGCCTGTGGTGGGGCTGTTGGGGGAGGAGCAGGGAAACCAAATGCAAGTCAGCAACTCCATCTCCACGGCTCAGGCCGGCTCCTGCAGGGAAGGTCCTGGAATCACCACCCTCCTTTCCGAGGGGAAGACAGGGCGGGAGGCCTTCACCAGCAGGTGAGATGGAGCAGCTGCTGAGCACCCAGCACTGGTTGGATGGGGATACGAGGCCCCAGAAAGTGATGGGCGCTTCATTTCAAACGCTACCACCTGCAAAGCTGTGTGACCTGGAGCAAATCGCTTACTGTCTCTGAGCTCTGTATCCTCAACTGCAAAGCGAGGGCAGAGTTATAGCAGAATTGAATGCCGGGAATAGAAAACCTCATTGAGGCAACAAGCACATGATAGGAAATTCATGTTTTTATTATTGGGCTAAAAAAATGAATCAGGCCTAGTCCCAGCCTACCCTCAGGAAGAGCAGGGTCCAAGTGGGGTGTGACAGGGACCAGTACCTGAAAACGTGATACGTGAAATGATTAGCAAGTGATTGTGAGCCAAGCTGGGCAGCCCTGACCTTGGCCGGGGCCCGTGGGGTCGGAGTCATTTGGAGGGTTAACAGACATCCCTCACGCCAGCCCCCTCCTCCTCTCTGCTCTGGGATGCGGGTTGGGGCCCTGTGAGGGGCAGGTGGGCCGAGGCTCCCTGCCAGACTCAGAGGAGGGGGTAGGGACTGGTGCTTCCTGGGTGCTCCCTGGCCCTCCGAGCATCGCCCTGAGTTAGCTCCTCCCACCACCAAGCCCACAGCCGAAGGCCTTTCCTTTAGCGGTAGCTGAAGCCAGTTTGCACTTTTTTTTAACAGATGCTGAACCAGCTTCCCCACGCCCTGGGCTAGGGACACCACACGTTAGCACTGAAAGCCCCACATCCCTCAGGTCTGGGAAAACCAGGCTGGCTGGTCAGGTCACTTGCCCCACCTCGGACACCCCAGCACCTCCCACAGCATCCGCCCCCCAGCCTTCTAAGTGCTGGTAACTCCAGCCTCTTCCTTCGTCCCTCAGCCCCGGGGGGCTGCTTCCTGCTCCCAGAAGTCCTTTGTGTGCTCCTTCCAAAGACCCGAGAAACACTCTCACAGCCAGCTATCACTTCGGTACCTTTCATTTACTGCAGTGACCATCTTTACGTGTGTAGTTCCCTGGCGTCAGCTACACCCACACTGTTGCACAACCATCCAGCACCATCCGTCTCCAGAACTTTTTCATCTTGCAACACTGAAACTCTGTACTGATGAAGCAGTCATTCCCCAGCCCCTGGCAGCCACCATTCTGCTTTCAGTCTCTGTGGATCTGACTGCTCTGGGCACCTGATAGAAATGGCATCATACAACATTTGTCCTTTGGTGACCGGCTTATTGTCACTTAGCATGATGTCCTCAAGGTCCGTCTCTGTTGAAGCCTGTGTGGGAACTTCTTTCCTTTCTAAGACTGAATTAGCTTCCACTGTGTGCATAGACCGCACTTTGCTTATCCACTGATCCTTTGATGGACACTTGTGATGCTTCCACCTTTTGGCTACTTTAAATAATGCTACTGTGAACATGAGAGTACAAGTCTCTGCTGTCTTTGGGGTGGGGGTAGACCCGGAAGCGTAATTGCTAGATCAAATGACAACTCCATGCTTAATTTTTTGAGGAGCCTCCCTAACATTTTCTGCAGTGGCGCACCATTTTACATCCCCACCAGCGATGCACAAGGGTTCCAATTTCTCTACATCTTTGCCAATGCTCGTTTTCTGTTTTACTGATAACAGCCCTGCTAATAGCGTAACGCGGAACACTTCTTTATGTTAAGTTTCCTCTGTTGGCCCAACTCCTGGGGTTCCATCTGCTGGTTAGACCCTGGCTGATACAGGCTTCCTGGGGGGTGGGGGGTGGAATCTGACCCAGGCATTGGAGGCTCAGACCTGTGGAGGGGTGTTGAAATGGGGGCAGCTGGACAGGGGCCAAGAGGCAAGACTGAGCATGCAGCAAGGAGGGGCCCAGGACGAGTGTGATGGGCCACTTGCTGGGGCAGGGATGACAGTGGGCATGGTTGGCTAGGATTCTGTTTGCTCGGCAACCTGTCCCCATCACTGGATATGTCCTCCAACTGCAAGTCCAGCTCCCAGACCAGTGCCTCCCTAGGCATCCAAGGAGTCCACCTGGGAAATCTTCCAATGAAGCAAGATACCCATTGAGCAGATGAACAAACTGAGGCCTGCCTCTGGGCAGTGGCTCAGAGGAAATGCACCGAGAGCTCAACCTTCTGGCTCCTTCCACTTTGTACACTGACCTCAGCCCCTCTCCTAGCTGCCATCCTCAGGGCAGGGGAAATAACTTCCTCTCCTTTCCAGGCCCAGTCACGGTGATAACAATGACCAGTGGCTTTGCCCCAGCGCTCACAATGGACCAATCCCTTTACATGCATCACGCCACTGAATTTCTCAACGCTGCCACGGTCAGCTCCATCACTGTTCCCACTTTGCAGAGGAGGAAGCTACGTTTTAGAGAGCTTGAGTGACCTGTTCAAACTAGTAGGGGAGGCAAGGCCAGGATTTGAACCTCCTGGGCTGACACTGAAGCCCTGTCCTGTCCCCGCTCCCCTCTGCCCGTGATGAGGAGCCACAGGAGGACCCAGGCTCCCGCAGCTCCTGGCCCGTGGGGAGCTGCGAGGTGGATGCTGAGAACTTTCCAGCAACAGTTGCTGCCAGTGAGTTGATTTAGCGCTTCTATGGCAACACGTGGAAGGCAGAGGCAGTAATTGGGAGAGACAGAGACAGCCCAGAGCTGGCAGAGCAGGCCTGTCAAAAGTTCCAAACAAGGTGAACACTTCCTATATGATTTCTCCTGCCTGTATTTATTATTTATTTAGGAATGTGTTTTCCCCCCAAGCTCTTTCTGCGGCTGTGGCGAGGAGGGCCGGCAGCATGGAGGGGATCTGGGGCGACTCGCACTCACCCTGCACAGGTCCCCACGCCTGCCTCCCCGCCATCGGGCCTGGGGTCCCAGTGCACACCACGCTGATCGGGCCACTCGGCCAACCTGGCCCCTGCTCTGTGACTGAGCAGGTGACCCAGTGAGAGACTGGCAGGCCCACAAGGCTAGGCCCCCCACAAATGCAGGACCCACCAGGACTCGACTCAGCAACCCTCTTCACTTTGGGCACCACTGGCTTTTTAGATGAGGCTCTGCTTGGAAATCCAATGAAAGTCCAGACCCTCTATTCAGGAAAAGTTACCTGCTTGCAGGTCTGCAGGTTTGTAAACCCCCCTAAAGCCATGTGGGAAGCCTTGAGGTGCAAGGACCACAGGTTCAGTCCCTCTAGGCTCGACCCCAGGCCTCCTGGGAGTGGGGCAGGCCCTAGTTGAAGGCCGAGTCCCCAACACCCAGCACAGGGCTGTCACATGGCTGGAATTCCACGTGTCTGTGGAATATCAGGAGCAGATCCCAGGTAGAGGCTCATGCCCACTCTGCAGATGAGGAAACTGAGGCTAAGAGGGTGAGTGATTTGTGCCCCAGCAGGTCTGACCCCAAAGCCCGGCCCCCTCCTCTCAGCCTCAGAGGTTAGCGTGTCTTGAGGACTTAGGCACCAAGCACATGGATGCCTGGTCTCCTTCAGTCCCTGTAATGACCATGGCAGCAGGTTCTAGCCCTGCGCCCACTTTACAGCTGGGGAGACTGAGGCACAGAGAAGTTAGGCAACGCACCCACGGCTCTCAGCGGGTGGGTGGCACAGCAGGGATTCCCACCAGGCCTGCTGCCACCAGGGCCCAGAGGCCCACCCAGTAGGCTACGCTACATTCCCCAGGGGTTTGGCTTGGATCTTGGAAGGTGGGAACAGCCCAGACCCCCCAACCCCGTGAAAGGGGCCTTGGAGAGGCAGCAGGGCTTGGAGCCAGAAGCCCTGAAGCCAGGCCTCCCAGGGGAATCCTGCCTCTGGCACTTGCTGGGAGGGCCTTGGGCCTTAGCTTACTAAGCTGGGGCGGCGGCAGTTATATAAAAGCACCTGCTTTGAGACACGCGCAGAGCATCTGACTCAGAGCTGCGCACGTAACTGAGGCCGCTCGGGGGCGCTTAGGTCCCTGGCATGGAGGGAGTGGCCCTTGGAACCAGATGCTGCCGTCTTGCCATTATCACTGTTGGTGACTACAGCCCCCTCCGCGTGCATCGTGGTCACAGGAAAGCAGAAACGTCAGTGTCCTGGCAGCTCTGCAGGGAGAGTGGTGAGCCGGGGCCCAGGGTGGAAAGCCTGTCCCACACCCAGCCCTACGCCGGGGGCCGGGTCTCCGCCTCTCAGTGCCTCGTCCCCATCCACAGGCCCGGGTGGCAATTGCAGCTCCCAGCTCAGGGTGTTGCTGCAAACGTTAAATGAGATAGAACATAGGAAGTATTCAGAGCCTCGCCCCGGCCGTCTTATCAGCTGCCGGGGCCTGTCCTGTCTTACAACTTCAATAGAAATGCCTTGTGAGGTCGAGTCAGTGCACTTTTGCCGGGTCCCAGGCTGGGCCCTGGGGGATACAGAGAACAACCAGACACGGCCTGCAGGCTCAAGTTCACCACTCCACGTGGACAACTGCCCACACATGCTTCTTCTATAAGAATGAGCTGAATAATGAAAAAGAATATGAAAAAAGTACAAAAAGAACATGAAAAGGAATATATATATGTATAACTGAATCTCTACCAGAAATTAACACAACATTGCAAACTGACTATACTTCAATTAAAAAAAAAAAAAAGAATGACTGAGCTGAGCTGTGAGAGACATGGGAAGTTAGAGTGCTTACTGCTAGACCTGGACGGGTTTGAGGAATTAGGGCAGGACTTCAAAGAAGACACATTGGTAAGGAAAGGGCAGCCCAGGCAGAAGGAACTGCACAAAGGCCTGGAGACTGGCTGTTCGCAGGCCACTACTAGCACAGAGGATGCCTTTGTGCGGACGAGACAGAGGCGCCCTGAGCCCAGTCTGCCCCTCCTCAGTCCAAGGAGTACAGATTGGGGAGCGGGCACTGGGCTGGATGTCATGCTCTCCTCCCCCTGTGGCTGGGAGCCCTTTCACAATGAGCAACCTGCCCAACCGTATACAGCACCCTTGGGTGCTCAAGAGAATGAAGAATCATTTGATGCTGCAGAATTGTGAGGCCCTTGGGGAGACAGGAACAATGAGAAGTTGGAAAGACCAGCTGGGGCCCTCTCCTAGAGCAGAGAGAGCGAACCAGATTAGGCTGGGGGCTGACTCCAGTCCACTGGGGTCATCTGCCTAGGGGAGAATGGGGAACGCAGAGAAAAACTGCATTGGAAAGAGAGTAGAGATTGATTATTGATGTCTGCCACAGGCACAGGCAGGGAGGGAGCAGCAGTGACACCAGGGAATACATGCTCTCCTTGTTTTAGAAGGGACTGCAGGCTATCAAGTCCCGTTTCATTCTGGTGATGCTGTCAGGAGAATTTTCCTCACAATTGGTTTGTGTGGGATCTGTGTGGGGCCACAGCTGTAAGCGCCCCTGGTCTCCTTTGCATTTAATTCCCTCTCCGATAAGCAAAGCAAAGGAAGATGGAGAAGGAGAAAAAAAATCCACCAACTTTGGCAGAATGCAGCTGCAGCAGCCTGGCTGAGACGGCCTGCCCCTGCCTCCTGCAGAGCCTTGGGCACTGACACTTGCCCCCGAGGAGTTTGTGACATGGGAGCAACTTTCAAAATTAATTTTTAATTGGCACACCCTCACCATGGGAAGTAACAAAGAAGGGAAGGAGCCGGGGGAGGGGAGAGGCCTCTCTTTCCTCCCAGAACCCAACCCGGGTTCTGTTCTGTGGCCTTCTAACCTGTCCTGTCCACTACAGGAGCCCCGGGCTGCAGGAGGCTATGGTACGGCCAGTCCAAATCAAGATGCCAGCATTACACACTCATCGGATTTCAAAGCCTTAGCACCCCCAAAAGTGTACAATGTCGCACTAGTCATTTTGATATTGATTCCATATATTGAAATGATAATATTTTGGACAATTGTGTTAAATAAAATACATTACTAAAATTTATTTCTTTTTTTTATGTGGCTACCAGAAATGTACAGTCCCACGTGTGGCTCACTCCACGTGTCTCCTCAACACGTAAGCAGTCTCCTCAGCAGCTCTGAACTCTCCACGGGGCACTCTGGCCAGAGCTGGGGCTGGTCCCGGAGGTTGGGCTCTGGCCACAAATGTACTGAGAAGGGTATAGTCCAGTCCTTCACTGGACCCTTCCTCTGCGGCTCAAAACTTCCAACCTGAAATCCCAGCAGAGGGTTCCTGGGGTCTCATTACATGAGATTTGTGTTCCTCCAAGCGAATCTCTCCTTTTTCTTTTAAAAATTGTGTTAATAGCACTTATCATATAGAAGGAGCTCGATAAACATTTGTTGAGTGAATAAATGAATAAACAAATGGGATGTGATCTGCTCCCTCTAGGAACTCACAGTTTAGAGCAGGAGAAAGAGGAATACAGCTGGTTGGCGAGAGCTGTAATAGAGGGTGGAGGTCATGGTGTAGCTCAGGAGGGACCCCTGATCCAAACTAGGGTGTGAGGGAGGGCTTCCTGGAAGAGGCGATGCTTATGCTGAGTCTCCGAAGAGGTGAGGGAAGGAAACCCAAAGCAGAAGGGCAGGGAACAGGACCAGTAGAATGGATGGATGGAAGTGGAAGCCGGGGTCGACCATGAATGGCCTGTGAATCACAGGAAGGATGCTGGAGTCTATCCTCCAGACCCAGGGCAACGACCCCCAAAGCAATGCAATATACGTGTGGGCAGGAAGGCAGGTGTCCTGCCACGGAGGGAGCACCGGTGCCCTGGAGAGGTGTCAGAACGTGAAGGGGCAGGAGAGAGCTCAGTGCAGCAGAGAAGCTGAGCAGCCCCACTCAGACCCAGGTCTAGGGCCAGCTGCAGGACCTCACCTCCAGCAAGATGCTTCCTCACCTGTGATGTGGGAGGCACATGAGGGTTATGGTGAGGGTTAAACACATGGATGCAAGCACGGGGCCCGGCACACAGGAGGTGCTTGATAAATAGGAATTGTCGCTAATGATAAAGAGTAGATATTATTGTCATTTATCAAACCAGTACATGGAGCATTTTTTTTAAAGGTTGAAGAACACTGCCCTAGGGAGCCACTAAAAGGGTTTTGAGGAGGACACTGATGGAATCTGACGTGCAGTTAAGGAAGATCACTCGGGCTGCCTCCAGAGATGGATGAGAGGAGGGGAGGCTGGAGTCAGGCCAGCCAGGAGGCGAAATCAGTCCGCAGGGGAGAATGATGGAGTCGGGTGTTGGGAGTCTGCAGAAGAGGCACCCGAAGGGGAGGCAGCTCGGGCAGTGGACTCAGCAGGACTGGCTGACTGATGGGTCTCAGGTGGGGCTGAGGTGAGTACAAGAAGGACCCGTTTGGAATGTCGGTGGAAAAAGCCAGACCAGCAAGCATCTTCAAATAAATGAAGAAGCAAGAGGAAGGGCTGTGGCTGCCCAGAGCCCACCGCCTCGAAGAGAGACTGGTGGGAGCTCATGACCTCTGGGAAGGCTGCGACCATCCCAGAGACAGAACAACCATGATCGCATCCCATAAGGTGTTCTCTTTGGAGTCAAAGAAGATGTTTCTCACCATTTTTTAAAATTGAAGAATAGTCGATTTACAAGGTTGTGTTAGCTTCTTGTGTGCAGCAAAGTGATTCATGTATATATACATGTATATATTCTTTTTCAGATTCTTTTCCACTAGAGATCATTAAAGATATTGAATATAGTTCAATAATGCCATTTGCAACAACATAGATGGAACTAGAGATGATCACACTAAGTGAAGGAAGTCAGACAGAGAAAGACAAATACTATATGGTATCACTTCTATGTGGAATTTAAAAAATGATGCAAATGAATTTATTTACAAAACAGAAACAGACTCACCGACATAGAAAACAAACTTGTGGTTACCAAGTGGAGGGGGTAGGGATAAATTAGGAGTTCAGGATTCATAGTTATACATACTGTATATAAAACAGATAAACAGCAAGGTCCATTATCGGTTTCTAATTCTTGGCCAACTGACTCTGCAAAGTCAGTGGTACTACCTCCGAGGGTTGGCCACACCGAGTGCATATTGTAGGTTTACACAAAGCCTTCAGAGTCCTTTTAGCTTGGGGTTGGGGAAAGCTCATTCAGTGGCGCCCTTTGGAGCAGTCATGCCCCAGCATTATTTACAGAACACCATTGTTCCGTTCACTGGAACAGAACACAGTATGTTCTTAGGGAAACCCTCGTGTGCATTTCTGGTTCTTTTATAAAGCCGTGATCCACGTCACTTGTCAGGTGGACTCGTGGACCCAGATGGACAGCCCCTCCCCCAACACTGACATTTTTACTGGTGTTTCTCATTCGCATCGTAATCACCCTCTCCTTTTGCTCTGCTTGTTCCCTCCACCCTCTCCACATTCAGCCTTTCTTCTCAACATTCCCCATAATCATACTTAATATTTCGCAAATTAATAGCTGCTCTTTTACAATTCGCCTCTCTCTTTTGGCACCCCTCATTGCTTCTCCCAGTTCAGTGCCTGCAACGTACAAGGTACACTCCCTGAATTTAAGATCCAAGTTCATAAAACTACGATGCATAGGAGAAACCGTTAGTGACAGCAAAACAAGGTCCCTCAAGCCCTGTAGCTGGAGGCTCCGTAACAGATGAGAGTACAAAATATCTCCAGGATAGAGTATTTACAAAACTACTTTAAAGGAACCGCGTGTCATTAATCACAAGTTCTTAAAAATCAGTCTTCCCTTATTTATTCTAATCTAGCTAAATGGCCCTGGAAATACAGTCCGCGTTTGCTCGATAAATGCAAGTTGAAAATCATAATGTTCTCATCCAATTTCCAACTCATACATTGTGTTATGGATTTTTTTTTCTGCTAGCATTTCTCCAGTGTACTAAATATTCCTGACATACGAGAGTCTTCATTTGATTCATTCTAATAACTTTTTTCATCAATATGACTTTTGAGAATGCATTGGTATCACAAATTAAATATTATTTATGACTTTAATCTGTGTCCTATTTGGATTCTACATTCACAGGGCCAATGTGGCTATCATCATTTTCATATTGTTTTAGACTACTCCTAGCATTAAAATCCACTCTCGTCTTTAAATGTTTTATTGTGCCTGTCGCTCTTGTTTTGTGCCGTACTGAACATGATTAATTCTGTTGGCCAAGTGCATATGGTTGGCCTGGCCATCATCCATCGTCTTCATTTTGCCTGCCTGCGAATGAGCACTTTATTACTACTTTTTTCATCTTTTCAGTTACCAGATGTGCTTCCCCATTCTCGGGGTTTCTGTACTGTCCAAACACAAACCACTGCAGTGATTCCTGAGTTCCGTGTGACCCGTCTTCATGCTGTGTCCCCCGCCCTGTCACTCACCACGCCAGCCTCCCCAGCCCCCTGTCCATTGCTGGAATACTCAGAGCTCTGCCCACCTCTGGGCGTCCTCACATGCCTTTCCCTCTCCTCGCAATGCTCTTCCCACGCTTTCCCTGTGGCTCCCTGCCATCCTCCAGGTCTCTGCCTCAGAGAGGTCTTCTTAGATCATTTTCTAAGTCGAGCTGCATCTCCACCACCACCACCACTTCCCCCAACTGTCTGCATCCCAGGGCCCCCTCTTTTCCCCTCCAAGCACACATCTCGATTTGTAGAATTTGTTTACTGCTTATTTCTGGATTGTCTGTCTCTCCATCTGGAATGTCAGCTACTTCAGGGCAAAGCTCTCTTCTGCCTTGTTTATTGCTGTGTCCCAGAGACAGTCCACAAAACTTAGGGCCCATGAGGCAGAGGAAGGGAGAGAGGGAAGGAGCTGGCACCAACACACCCAAGGCAGAGGCTGCTGCCTGCTCACAACAAACCCAGGCACTCTTTAGGATCTTCCCCCCACCTTCCTACTCCCTCCTAGAATGTCGGGGTCTCACGGAGCAGCTTAAGGCAGAGAATGACAAGCATTGGCTCACACCCTCTGGTAAGTCTTGAACATGAAGAAGTAAGCATTGGTGGGATTGAGAGGGTCTTGGGGGTCCTACGGCTCCTTCGGAAGCTTTTTTTCTGATGGTAAAATTGAAATGACACTGCGTCGAGAATTGTCAACCCCAGGAAGGGCTGTGCTCTCTCCTTGTCCATGAAGTATTTAGAAATGGGCTGAGAGGGTCTAGAAGGGTGATGCCCTAGAAGCAGTAAGCACTCAGATCTTGGCTTCTAAATACCATTATCCCCTGGAAGGAACCAAGGCTCCATAGAAAAAGGGCTGATCTCAGGTACTGGGAAGACAATGTATAAGATGAGCCTGGAATGCTTAATTGTGCCAAAAGGTAAGAAAGTGCTTGAAGAAAGAAGAGATGTTGAAAGTCTCCTCCTGGCCAAATCCTGGATCGCTGAGCAATGAACTAAATAGTGAGAGTAATGGGTTATAAACCATTGAATAAATTAATTTGAGCCCATGGTCTATTCTGACATTAAAAAAATGAATGAATTTTTTAAAATATACCAGCAATAAAAGACAAAATTGCCTTGTGATCAGAAACCTAGGCACAACCACGTTTAAATGCCAGGCCAGCCAAGAAGTCGCTGAATGGCTTTATGAAGAGTTACCCACACTCACAGCATCCCACGTTGCCCACCTGTAAACTGGGAGCAACGTGGGAACCTGCCGCACAGGACTGGTGTGAGAAGTAAGGGGGCGGGTCAATGCGTCTGAAGCCCTTGGTATCTAGGAAACACGCGTGACCACCGTTACTACCGCCGTGATCGTCACCATATTACCACTGACCTGGACACTGACAACAGACGGACATTGACCAAAGGAGTTCCGGAGGCTCGAGGGGGCTGTGTTCTATGTTCTAGGAGGCTCTCCGTGCCTGGATTCCTGTGTGTCTCCCTAAGTGCCCGCCCATTGCCAAGAGGACAGTTTTTACCGTTCATGTAATTTCTTCTCTTCCCAAGTGGACCCTCTGAAGCACAGCTGATTAAGCAGGTTGGAGACGGGGCCAGCTCTGAAGTCCCCACACCTCCCAGAACAGCGGTGGTTCCTGGTCGCTGTGTAACACCTCAGCCTGCCAGACAGCCGCACCGCTTCACCAGAGAGCGTGCCAGGAACCACAAAGGAGGATGCTATGGCTTCTAAGCGTCTGTGACTTGCCTGAAGTCCCCCAGCAGACTCAGAACAAGCTCAGCTTCCTATTTGGAAATCCTGCCTTTGGTGTGACTAAATCCTCACAGCGACCTGAGTGCCAGGGACCATGGTTGGGTCCTTTGGATGGAGGACCAGGGTTTGCCTGGGGTCGTGCAAGGAGTAAGTGGCAGAACCAGCTGGGCTGAGCCTGGGGTCCTCCTAACACGCAGACGAGCCCAAAGGGCCTTGACAGAGGAGCAGTTCCGGGGGGGGGGGGAGGAAAACCCAGAGTGCTGGCCTGCAGACACAAGTCTCAGTAGGACCAAGGGAAGCCAAGTCACCAAGCTAGTTGCTTGAAGACAGATTTGAACTCTGATGGGCTTGTATTCAAATAATAGCTCAAAACTTAGGAGTATCTGATCAGGGGCAAGTTATTTACTCTCTATGAGTCTCTGTTTTCCCATCTGTAAAATGGGTGTATATTAGTCCCACCAAGAAGGCCTTGGTCAGTGTTGGTCCTGTTCTCCCTCGCCCTTTGCATGAAGGACCACAGTTCTAGATAGAGAGATAACTACGGACTAACTTCTATAAACCACCCGCACAAACCATCTCACTCCACTCCAACCAGACTTGCATGAATTTTATTTTACAAATGACTCAGCAGAGGGCAAAGAGGTTGTACGGTGCCGTCAGTAAGAATATGAATGAGACAAACTGCATTCTGAGCTGCTTGTTTATTTTAGCATCTTTGGAAATCAGAACGCATCTTCCAGTTGATGTGTTCCTACAATTCAGTGGCAGCCTCTTTTTCTGTCTTAGCAGTGCGTAAAAATAAACAGTGCATCCAACGAAGGAGTGATGCCTTAGATATGAGAAAGTATGGCAACGACTATTAAAAATGCTTTATTCAGTATTTTCATGTGCCAGGCACTGTGCCGAGTATTTAATGGGCTTGATCTAATTTAATTCTCAAATCAGGTATATGAGATAAATTCTACTAGAGCCACTTCACCAACAAAGAAACTGAAGCCCAAAATGAACAAGTAGTCTGCACAAAGTCACATACCTAGTGTATTTGACAGGGCTCTCCAGAGAGACCAAACCAGTAAGAAAGAAGGAAAGAGAGAAAGAGAGAAAGAGAGAAAGAGAGAAAGAGAGAAAGAGAGAAGAAAGAAAGAAAGAAAGAAAGAAAGAAAGAAAGAAAGAAAGAAAGAAAGAAAGAAAGAAAGAAAGAAAGAAAGAAAGGAAGAAAGGAAGGAAGGAAGGAAGGAAGAAAGTAAGGAAGGAAGGAAGGAAGGAAGGAAGAAGGAAAAAAGGAAGAAAGAACTGAAGGAAAAAAGGAAGGAAGAAAGGAAAAAAGGAAGGAAGGAAAGAAAGAAGGAAAGAAGGAAAGAAGGAAAGAAAGAAGAAAAGAAGGAAGGAAGGAAGGTGATAGAGTGATGGACTGAATGTGTCCCCCTCAAAATTCGTATGTTGAAACCCAACCCCCAGTGTGATGGAACTGGAGGGGGTGCCTTCGGGACATGATTAGGTATGAAACTGGCGCCTCACAAGTGGGACTAGTGTCCTTATAAGAAGAAGGCAAAGAGCTAGCTGCTCTCTCCGTCACGTGAGAACACACAGAGTCAGCAGTCTGCAGCCTAAAAGAACCCCACCCCCATCAGAACCCACCACGCTGGCACCCTGGTCTTGGACTTCAAGCCCCCAGAGCTGTGAAAAATACATTTCTGTTATTTATAAACCACCCAGTCTATGGTGTTACGTTATAACAGCTCCAACTCAGACGGATGATAGATCCAATGTATCTGTATGATCCCCTGCCCCCAGAAAGAGACATTATATGTTAAGATGCATATCTGTGTGTATATATACATACATATATATAAAGTGACCCTCCATGCCATCAAAAATCCACAGACAACTTTACAGCTCGTCCTTTATAGACACAGTGCCACATTCACAGTTTCAACCAACTGCAGCTCACGTCGTGCTGTGGTATTTACTACTGAAAAAAACCCAAGTGTAAGTGGACTCACGTAGTTCAAACCCATGTTGTTCAAGGGTCAACTGTGTACACATACACATACCTATGTGCACGTGTACGCGTGTGGCAGGTTGTAGAGCTAGAAAGGTGAACCGCAGAAGAACCTGCTAAGACAGCTGGCGGTGGCTGCCTCTGCGGAGCAGGAGTCCGGTGTGGGAAGGGGGACAGGACCCTGTTTCTCACTGACAGCCGTGTGAAATGATTTGATTCTAAAATTCATTACATGTGTCACAAGGATAAAAAATTAGAGTGAAAACAAGACAGTTCCTGCAAGGTGATCGTCGGGAGGACGGTCACCAGTTCACCTCTAAGCCTTACTTCAAAGTCCCTCTGCGGCTCCTCACCAACCTTCTCCAAGCCTGGGGTCTCTGTTTTCTCATCGGGAAAACAGGGCGGAATTCGGAAAGCGAAACCGGATGATAAAGACGTTTGTGCTCTTTCTCTCTCCTTAAAGATCCTCCTAGAAATAAGGTTCACGGCGCCCTGACCAGAGACGGAGGATAAACCAGACCAGGCAGGAGGCAGCCCCGCTCCCCAACTGCACTCAAGCCACCGCTCCCGCAGACTCCCCCGCATCTCGCATCTCAGGGGCTTTGCCAGGCTCTCCCCACTGCTCGGGGCACCCCCATCCTCCCTGCCAGGGCCACCCCTGCCTCCTGCACCTCTTTAATTCCCAGGTCTGGCCTCCCCTGACCACACCGCTCAATCAGGCCCCATCCCATGCTCTCCTGTCGCTTATCGAAACATAATGGTTATCAACATTTTTACATGATGGATTATCTAATTTTTTTTTATTATTTTTATCATGTATTGCCAGACCCTGTTCTGAGCAACTTAACACATTTCCCTCTCCTCTCGACTCTCCTACCAGCGTGAGTGTTGAATCCCCATTTTACAGATGTGGAAACCGAGACACAGAGAGCCTGAGCACGTTTCCCAAGTTCACACAGTTAGTCAGAGGGTAAGGATCTGACTCCAGAGCCTGGAATTGGAACCACTCGTGACACTGGTGAGGCGTCGGAAATCAGGGATCTGGCCCAGAGTCAGCGCCGTTTGAAAGTGTTTATGGCTGTAAATTCTGCATACTGCAAAATAATGCTGTCAAAAATGTGGTGCTTCCCCTTTAAGGCCTGAATTAGAGACTTTCCTGCCTGGGCACTTGGTCAAGTGGAGACCTGGCCAAGACTAACAGGGGAAGGCGTAGAGGGGCTTGGGTTGGGGACAGTGGCCTCCCGTGACATTCATCTGACAAAACTCTCTTCTCATTCATTCTGTTGTGGGCCTGCTGTTTGCCAGGCTCTGTGTGAAAGGAGGACACGGCCCCTCTCCCCCGAGGGCCTACAGTCTAGTGAGTAATAATAGGCAATAACAAGCAAACCAATAAATAGGACATCATTTTAAAATTCTGATAACTGTTATGTTTCGCTAAGTGACAGGAGGAAACAGGATGGGCCTGATTAAACGAGTGGTCTGGGAGAAGCCCTTGGAAGGGGCCGGACGCCCTCCAGGCACTGTTCACACGGGCTCCTTCCTCCACCACCATCGGGTCACATGGTCACCCCCACTTACTACAGTCGCCCAAACCCCCAAAGTGTCCGTGGCTGGTGAGCTGAGAGCTGTCATTTGAGGGCTCAGAGCCTGAGAAAGCCCACGTTCTCTGCTGCTTTTTGTGCTTTTGTCCTGGAAAAAACACAGGAGGGGGTGGAGGATGGGAGCAGAAGAAAGGAGTAAAAGAGAAGAAAACTCAGCCAGGGTCTCCGCTGACCACTCCTGGGGGCGGGCGGCTGGGTGACCAGGTACCCCACGAGCGGGAGGCCAGCCGTGCCTGCTCAGGAGAGGGAAACCCTCCTGGCCCCTTTTACAATTAGGTTTCGGTCTAATTGAAATGGCGATTCTTATTACCCTTGTGTAACTATTTTGATACAAACATTTGTTTTTTCTTTTTCTTTTTCTTTTTTTTATTCATTTGCCAACTGGCAAGGAGATTTCTCTCTTTAGAGGGAGGTGGTTGAGGTCTCCCTTCCATCAAGGACTATTTCTGAGCTGGTAAATCAGCCTCAATCAGCGACCCTGTGTTTTGACAA